>NC_133577.1:28243452-29493452 GCF_964106895.1 Numenius arquata | reverse complement strand
CCAGGAACGAGTGCATGCTTCCCACGCTGAAAACATCCCGCAAAGCATTTAATTCCTGATCCAAAGCTCAGTGGAATTAGCGAGAAGAGACTCATAGGGGTTTTGGATCAAACCTGAAACCCTGCAGGCATACAGCGTTTAACCAGATAGAGCTGCCCTGGCTTGACAGAAACAGCTCAGGAGCAGCAGATTAGCTTACCCAATAAGTTTTATGAGCTTCCCCAGGCCCATATAGAGGCTTTGCCTAAAGGATGAGAGCATGAATAAAGCTGGACCTGTGGTGCTAAGTGCCTCAGAACAAGGAACACTCTGCCTACGGCTCAGAGAAAATTAAATTGCAAAAGAAGAAACAATTTGCTTAAGGTCACATACCAGAATCTGAATTACTACACATGTTGTCTGAATCCAGTTCTTGTGACTCATTTCCTAAGCCCAAGCTCTGCCTGCTGCATTGGAAGGTGTTATGCTTCACCTACCCTCTCTGGCTAACACTACTGGTGCTGGGAAAAGCAGGTCTTCCCGATCTAAACGTACATCAAACTCATTCTTTGCAAGGAAGGAAAAGGTTATCCTGATAGCTCTACTGAGCAGGTAGATCTCAGAGAAAGGTTACCCATGTGCAAATCAAAAACTCTTAAAGGACACAGCTGCTCATATTTTAAAGGGTATCTCTGCACTGTTAGTTAAATTGTTTGACTGTCCAAGAAAACACACCTGTGGAAAACAAGCAAATGGCATTTATGGTCTATCCACGCTAATATATAAGGATGAAACATGAACATGTTGGTCAGTTAAGCATCTACTGATTTTCTCGATCATGGAACAAATGCTGGCATGTCAGTAATTAATAAAAAAAAAAAAAAAAATGCCTTTTGAGGTATTCATCAACCTGAACATCTGCCGGGGAATTCAGAGAAGTAATGGCCCATATTAAGGTTATTATACAAAAGGCTTAAAAGGGATGCTGTCTTTTCCTTATACTAGATCTACTAGAAGTTACACATGGAAAATAATTGCATACAATATACACCTCCAAAAGGGAATGAACTTTTCTACACTGGTTCAGAGTGTATACAATTTTCCCTAGGACCTGTCTCTACTCAACTTCGCCATAAATCTTCTCCATTGACAAAGTAGCCACAACAGCTAGAAGGCATCTCAAACCACCAAAGCAAAGAAATACTAAAGAAAGGTGACTTTGAGAATCACATGGCAGCCAAGGACAAAGCAAACACGATTTATATTAACCAAAAGAATAGAGTTGAGTAAAATGAGACTTGGATCCTAGCATTTCAGGCAGATTTTGACATATACAAGAAAGAAAATACTATTAAAAGCCAGTTTTCAGAGTCTATTTAATATTATGCTACTAATTCAAACAAACAGGAAAACAAATCTCTCATTAAAGACAGATTTCACATTTCAAGTCTGTAGTAGCCCTTAGCTCTTCTTTATGCAGTAGCTTTAACTAGTGATATTACATTTCCTCAGTCTACCTAGTTGTCATTAAATGATACTCAGCATGGAGTCCAAAGCTGTAGCCATGATACAATTCTCAAATTTCTTTCTTAGAAAAAAAGTGATGTCTGGAAATTGATGAAGGGTTGTGTATCTGGTTCAATTTTAAAAAAACTCAAAGCAGATATTTCCACTACTATCGACCACCTTCTGTATTAGCCACTGAGATTAGTACAGATGAAGTATAGCCTCTAGTCCACTTTTCTCATTTATTAATCACAGCAGAGAACCTATTTATCTGAAAATAGCAAATTTTTAAACTTGTCATAAGATAAGAGTAGGACACTGGTCTAGTTGTACCTAATGATTATTTCCTCTCCAGATTACAATTTAAGATACTGTAATTCAATTCCATCAATCAGATGGGGAGGCAGGGGGTGGTGGTTGTTCTATACCGCCACAAAAGTCTTTATATGATTCTTTTACACATAAAATTAGTTTCCCCAGAAAAGGGGTTCTCAAAATATTTTAGATATATAAATATATGAAGCTTTTGCTTTCTAGCAAGAATCTAATTAGAATATTCCACTGCAATTCCAGGTACACACATCTGGAAAGTTAAGATGGCTGCAACATAGGTGTATAATTTTTATTTCCAAAATAAATCAATTAAGATCTCTATGCAAACCTGAGATTACCTTCTACTGTTTTGTCTCCAAAGTTATGTGGTGTGGGGTTACGGAACTGGCCCTGTATCTGCCAAGCTCCACCCCAGTGGCCTACTGAGCTTTAAGTGCAGGATAGTCTGGTGAACAAGTAAGCTTGCCATGAGCAGGCAATGTGTGCGCTGGCAACCCAGAAAGCCAACCACATCCTGGGCTGCATCAAAAGAATCGCGGCCAGCAGATCGAGGGAGGTGATTCTGCCCCTCTGCTCTGGTGAGACCCCACCTGGAGTACTGCATCCAGCTCTGGAGTCCTTAACACAGGAAGGATGTGGACCTGTTGGAACAGGTCCAGTGGTGAGCTGCAAGAGGAGCACCTCTCCTATGAAGACAGGCTGAGAGAGTCAGGATTGTTCAGGCTGCAAAAGAGAAGGCTCCAGGGAGACCTTATAGAAGCCTGAAGTACCTGAAGGAGGCCTGAAGGAGAGATGGGGAGGGACTCTTCATCAGAGAGTGTAGCAATAGCATGAGGGATCATGGTTTTAAATTGAAAGAGAGGAGATTTAGATTAGTTACTAGAAAGAAATTATTTACTGTAAGGATGGTGAGCCACTGGAACAGGTTGCCCAGGGACGTTATGGGTGCCCCATCCCTGGAAGCGTTCAAGACCAGGCTGGATGGGGCTTTGAGCGACCTAGTCTAGTAGGAAGTGTCCCTGCCCATGGCAGGGGGGTTAAAACTCAATGATCTTTAAGGTTCCTTCCAAACTCTAACCATTCTATGATTCTATGACCGTAGTGCCTTTTCTGGTGTGGTTATCTTACAACATCATTACTGAAGCTCAAACACATTTGAAGGTTTCCATAAACATTTAAGATAGTGATCTCATTCTATGAGAGGCAACATCAAAATCACACTAAAACTGCAGTGACACAAATACAAAGAAAATTCCTTCAAGAATTGACTGACCGCTTACCTTACAACTGCTCACGGAGTATATGTGTTGTTCTTGCACACCACATGAAGCCTTTGAGGAGTACTGCAAACACAGCACAACAGTGAAGAACTTCACACAGAGAAATCACAGAGGCTGCCTGGGTGTGGATCTCTTCAGTACTACCCAAGAACATTTTGTTTTAGCATGTAACACACTGCCTACTTCCTCTGCTGGGGGCTCATAAGCAGTGATCCACTCTTGTTCAGAGAAGCTATGTGGCAGAGCTGTAAGGAGTGTCCATAAAACCAGTGACTGCTCTTCTCAGCCACGCTGCTAGTTTAAGAGTCACTGGTTAAAGTCACCTTTGGCAGCATGCAATATGGTGTCTTTTCCACAAAAGGCTGTCAGGGAGTGAACGTGTCCTCAAGATATGTTCAAGAAAACATACAGAAATATTGTTACAACCTACTTGGATCAGGAACACAGCTTGACAAAGCCATGAGGCCAACAACTTAACGAGGGCCGACTGGTGGTTCTGTGGCTCTTTGCATCCGGATACCTTAAAAAAAAAACCCAAAAGTCTCCTTTACATTTATAGGCCACTGTGAACTGCCTAGAAATACTGGTCTTTAATATGAATCCCTAATCCTTGAATAACTGAGGATTTAAGAAGAAAAATTGTCCAAATTCAGCCTCCTACACCTTTGCACTGTACCACAAATAGCGGTGTCACTCATTTTTTTGAGGGTCAGATACCTGAGGGCTGAGTCATGTGATGCACTGATATAGAAGACACACCACCCATTTCACCTTGCTCAGCATAGATCATACATGGAAACAACTCTGAATTTGACAACCTTCTACTGGAAGACCTGTACTGCTATTTCTTCATATTACAGTCCACCCCAGAGATAAACAGAGGGGAGGAAGTCAAGGACTGATCCTGCAATCAAAATTAAGTTTGCAGCCTGGCATCAGCACTCTCAGAGAGTTCATTATATCCCACATAATCCATAGAAATATATATTTTTATATTCCCCATTCTGTCACAGCTATTTTTAAATGCATAACCAAAATGCTTTCTAGTGCTCAATATTTCACATGATACCAGAAGGCAGAAGTACTTCACACAGCAGTTTGAGGTATTTAGAACTTTTTCATGCAGTTCAATAAATACTGGAGTTCATTTACACTTAATTTCAAAAGGTCACACAGGCTTTTACACTGCTCCAGCAAATGAACTGTTCTTGGAATCTTTATCTCGTCTGAAAAAAACATACATCATTCTATACACGTGATAAAAGAAATTTTTTGTAATCCTTGACCCTTGGCAGTACACATGAAGGCTCTGTCAAAACTACATTTGAGCCCCAAGCAATAGCTGATCCTTTAAGCCACAGGAACAGCAAATACTTTTACAAACTTCCAAAGCAATCTGAAGAACCACCTGTACTTGATTTAAGGAAGGACAATTAGAACTACATAAACTATACAAAGAAGCGTAACGAATTGTTTCAGTACCATATATCTGATCCTTAGCTCAGTAAACTGTTAGGGGTTAGACTGAAAGTTTTATCAGGATGAATAGTCTCCCACAGGTCTTGTAAATTCTCCAAAACCTAGAGTAACCTGATCCCAGGTGTAACCCTGTAGGCACAATTCCTGTATGTCTGAAGGAAAGGGAGAACTCCCATGTGGTCTACAGAGGACCTCAAATTAAGCCTGTTCTCACATGTTTTTCTGAATAGGGATTGATTTAAATAAGTGCTTTTTCTGAAAGCAGGGCCTTAGGCAGTACAGAAATCAATAGAAGCATTTATCAGGAAAAGCTAAAATACCGTTACTTTTGATTCAAAATGAACACTGTGGGTAAATTAGGTTCAGAGTACACATCCTTCTACAAAAGCAGAATCAGAATTTGCAGTTGCATAGGAAGGTTGCTTAATATAACTAGCTAATTTTTAGGACCAATCTTTCAACATCAGTATAAATCCTAAAATTCCCCTCCAACTAAAATGTTGTCAAATTTCATTAGCAGTAAAACCAAAAAAAAACCACCTCAGTAAACCCAGTGCTGGAGATAGGCTGTTGTTTAGCTGGTCAATAAACAGTAACTAAAGCAGTTTCAGCTTTTGTTTGGGGATTAGTAGGACTGATAATGAGAAGTTTACAAGAGTAATAATCCTGCACAAATTGTTTCTTAATTTACTCTTGTGTAAAAATAGCAGTAGCTACACTAGTACATAGATTGCCTTGAATACACACACACACAGCCTTAGAACAACACGTGGCTTAGGGTGAGAAGATGTCTTCTGCAGCATGAAAAAATTGGTTATAAAGCGCTAATGCCACTGACTTTTTGCTACATTTTTAACTCACATCCACCTCCATACACCATTTTATTCTCTTACCTGCTGCGTCCTTTTCTTCTTCGCCATCTTGCTGTTCCCTTTGGTTATCCCTTCTGGAGTAGCTGGTTCAAAGCAATTAATAAATCTTTGACACCTGCAGGTTGCAGCATTAAGCTCACCTCTTCAGCAGGCATTCCCTAGAGCATGAGAGGTGAGTAGGGCTTGTGTTGTTGAGTACGTTCCCTGGAAACAACAGTGGGAATAAAAAGACACTTTAGAAGCTGAGAACTGGGACACTGATGTTCCCGGGGCTGTTGCATGCCAAGATTTCCATGTAATGCTACCATATCTCAGACATCTTTAATGTGTTCTCTCCAGAAGAGCTGCAGAGACAGCACAGGCTAGAAACGAAACTGCAAACTAGAGATTACCCACCTGTTCCCCTTCTAAGCACCAGTGGCAAATTGCCATCAAAAGCAAACCAACCACCTCTTTTCCTGTAATTTCTGTGCTGTTTTAGGTGTGTCCATGCTGACACAGAGCAGGTGGGACAAGGCAGTAGTAAGACCACACTGTGCTGTCACACGCAGATACCAGAATGGGTATCTTCAGACAAGGGTTAAGATACAGCACAGGCAAGTCACACTGGAGGCTGAAAACTACAGGAGTCCAGTTGGACAAAAAGGTACAAGCAGAACAGTGGGCTGTACAGAATTTTTTAGCAACTCTCAGCTACCTTTTCACACCATTCATCTGTCAGAAACCTCTCTTTTCCACACTGCTCCAGCCTCCCCTCTTTGCTAGTTATTTCCCAGCAGTCCTGTTGCTTGTCCTGAGAGATACGGAGGTGATGGAGACAGGGCGCTGCTCTCATATCCAGTGAGTATAGGACAGACAGGTTGAGGAGTTTGCCCAGATGAACATTACTCTGAGAGCAGAAATTTCCATTTGACCTGGGGATCATATTATTTTCATGCACATATGTCCATATATTTTCATTCTCCAATGTCTAAACCTGCCAGAATCAGCAGCTGGACATTCCTCAGCCTTCCTGAGGACCTCTGACCTCGCGTGTCTGCCTGACGCACACCCACAGGACTGCTCTCGGCACCAGACACAGCAACAGTAGCCATTTCCATTTGAGAAATACCGCACAATGCAGAGTTCAGGGATTAATGCACTATTGCAGAATACAAGAGACCAGTAATTTCCCTCTCTTCTCAGGTTTCATCCCCTCACCTCCCATCTCGCAACAGCATGTACGTTGGCCCAGTTAATGTTATGTTCCTTCTGTCTTGCACAATTAATTTTGATTGTATTAATGCAACTGCAACAGGTTCAACAGGAAAGTGGCTGAAGTCCCCATATACCACAGGAGCCTACAATTGGCACTTTCCTTCTGTCTTGGGAGACACGGGTTTGATCCCTCCGGCTGCAGAAGGAATTGAACTTAGGAGTATGATCTCACCAGAAGGCGGTTCCATAAAGACAAGAAGCGGACACTGGCATCATTAATCTGATTAAACAAGCAGAAATGGCCAGTCCCTGCTGTATTTTTGCTTTGCAAGATCAGGGAGAGCAAGGAATGGGAGGAATAAATGTCTGACTTTAGAGCACCAAGACATCAAAATACCCTGGGGATCTGCCTGAAGGAACCCGAGCCAATATTTTAGGGAAAGCAGTGTAAAGAACAATTGAGAAGTCTAGTACATTCCTTGTATCCTGTAACCACTGACAGTACCTAGATGCTGATGGCTTCATTCCCAGGACTGTTGCCTTGAGATGAGAAGTGATGAAATTATATACAACTAAAAAGACTTTACTGTCCCTCAGGATTTTCCCTGTAATTCGGCATCTCTCTCCTGAAATGGTGTGAAAATATATTTGAGCTTTTTGTTTTTACTCTGCACAGAGAAATGGGTTGTCACAATACAAACAGCAATCTGACATTTACAGGGCAGGATCATGCCATGTATTGCTGAAGGGCATTTTGATAGGTCTTTTCATATATTACTTTTGCCTGAACCTGGTAATCAAACAGATAGAATGAAAGTAATACTTACTGACTAAGCCAGTGCCAGGCCCTCAGCAACCCGACTGTGTTCCCATGGTACAAAACAAGAGCATAATATGAATTCCTTCCTTTTCCCCCTCAATAGAAAGGGACTTGGAGCATCTTCCAGTACACATGGGAGAACCCTTAAAAGGTCAAACTCATCCCCAATAGACTGACACTGATGCCACAATAGCAGCTGTTTTTAAAGACAACATTTATCTGAGAACAGAATATGGCACTGCTCTTCACTTACATTTAATTTCAGATAACATTTATGGTCCAAAGATGAAAAAAAAGCAAGGGGTTTTGCTATAACAATCCCCACCATCCAGCTACGCTCTCCAAAGGTAAATGTGGGTTTAACCTTTCTCCCCATCCCCAAACTAGCTCCTAATTAGGGAATTAATTGTATGACACTCTCATGCAAACAACTTTACAGGATGAAGCACAAAAAGATGGCTACAAAGATGTCAAGCACATATCCCTGTAAGATGGTTCACTCATATTTAAAGGTCAAAAAAAACAAATTAATTTTACTGAATATATGGCCAATTATTCACAGCATCAGAATCAACATAATTCAAATTATAATGGATTTCTGCAAAAGGCCACTGCTGTAGTAATTACATAAGGCATTCTAAGTTGGAAACAAAGCCAACTGAAAATTTCAGATGTTATTTTATGCAAATAATGTAGCTTTAGTTTTCTGAAGAATTCCACTGTGAGCTGAATTGTCCATTTCCGATGCTACGAATAATTGTGTACCCATTTATTTCTAATAACCTATTATTTATGTGCAATTTCTTTTGTCCTTTCTAAATGCTATGAAGCCATTTAGAGAAACCACCTACATAACAACTTACCAATTATCCTTATAAAACCTTGTATTGGTTTGGATTAGTTACACACATAATTAAATGCCAACTAACTATTATTATGTTCATATAAGTTAGCAGAAGTCTGTGAGCCCCAGCAATATAATATTTCATTTAATTCTAAACAACTATTTCTAAAAGGAAGTGATTTATATATAATCATCCCAGAACACAATCAAATTACACTCAGTTTTACCATTAAAAAGATTAGTGAGTGCACATATCAATATTTAAATAGGCAAATAACAGCCAACATTTTCCAGAACATCCCCAAAACAAACTCATTGACTGCTTTGGTCTTCTAGTGCACCGATATTGCAGCCACTTACACGTGCCCAGCAGCATGCCCATGAACAGACCCGTGGCACCACACATTTACCCCCCCACGTTCACCTCAGAACACTGACATTGCATTTGGCCACTGGGAACGATTTGGCTCACGGCTGGCAAACTGGATTACTCAAGCCTGTTATATCCACGCTGTGGGACTTGGCTTTCCTCTGAGTCACACTGCTGAGCTCTCGTGTTGCTCAGAGGGGCTGTGCTCAGACTCTCAGCCAGCATACAGGTGGGTCCCATCACGTTCAGCAATGGTGAGGGAATGGTTGTTCCTCCCGGCACAGTCACGCAGGCCAAGAGGCTGCCACTGTGCCATGTATACTTACTGCTACATCCCTACTGCCTGGGCAGAGTGAGGCAGCCCACCATTGCCAGTAGCATAACAGAAAAGCACAACACTGTCTGGTATGTCAGCCACCCTTGTACTATGGACATCAAGGATGCCCCAGCTTCCTTAACCATAGAGGAGCACCTGGTAGCACCCATCTTCAATCCACTGCTTGCCTAAAGGCAGGTCTGGCTACGCAGATAAAAATTACTACCAGACTGGAGAACCCTCAAGTTCACTTCACAGGCACTGGTAAAGGCTGTGCCATTACCGTGCACAATTTCCATACCTTCAGAAAGTCAAGCCCCAGGCTGCTTGGCCAGGCACCCCCTGCCTGCCCCCAGACAGAGATGCCAGCATGGTCAGGATACCAGACTGCAACACCACATACCCCTTGCTAGAAAGCCCAAAGGCTTATTCTTTCACGAACAATGAGGAATTCAGTCAATCTGGGCTTTTGCTGAAAATAGAAGCAACATGGAAAGCTTGTGGCAGCACTGAAAACAGGCAAGGAGAAGACAGAGCTGGCATACAACCTCCAGAGCCCACAGAGTAATTCACAAGCTTGTCAGCGCAAGCCAACACCCCATCTCTGTCCTGCAACAAGTCAGTCAGGACAGCTTTCTTGCAACGGGCCATAACTACAGCACACCAGAGTAAATGCACAAGAGCTATGTGCCTTTCCCAGACTGAAGACCCACTTTTCCCAACCAAAGATCTAAACAAGCCGCGCACGTGCTCTGACAGCCCCCTCAAGGACAGCAACATCAGAGCAGCCGACCTACAAACCAAGCAGCCCAGCTTGGCACATTGATGAACCCCACACAGTGAATAAGGAGAGGCAAAGCACCCAAGAGCAAGGCTCACGGTGCCCAGCACGCTGAGTGGGAGCGGCAAAGGAAGGGCAGACATCACTACAGCTAACTTATAGAAAAGACTGCAAAATGCAGCAATGTGAAAATCCACCTTTCCCCTCCCCAGCAGTAGGCAGAGATGGGAGCTGCAATGCAGAGCCTCAAGGCACTTCTTGGGCTTCGGTGTCTACCCCTCCCTTTAGCCTCCCGCAATTAGTATGCGCTTTTCCTTCAAAACAGTGCCTCTGGCAGATGCTTTGTGGTGCTATTTTAAGTAAACACATCTCATTTTACCTCTGCAAATCCTGTCTTAGGCCCTTTTTTTGTTGATGTCTACACCATCTTTCAGAGGCACAGTCTGCAAGTAGCCCAGTGTTAGCCAATAAACTTGGTCTGTGGGGCTTGCTAACGTGAGTTACTCAGGACTGCAGTAATCAGAGCTACACAGCTCCCAGGGTGGAGCTGACTCCTGCCTGACCAGCTCGAGCTTGCTCACAAAAAACATTCCGTAAGTTTCCTTTCAAGCTCCTTGCCTCTCTCTAAGCATCTCAGTAGCTCCCATGCCTGGGAAATGGTGCCTGGCGCTGCCTCAGGGGATGGCAGGGGTACAGCAGGACCACCATCAGGGAGATGTGCTGCCGCAATTAGCTTATGGAGGCAGCGAGCAGGATTTAGTCCTGGAAGCCTCTGTATCATAAAACAGGACTTCATGTACATTGATGTAAATAAGTGTAAATGTAATCCATGGACCGGTAGGCGAGAGGACCTCAATTTGCCCGAAGAGATCTTGGCCTAATTTTTGGTTTCTTTAATTTCAAGTTTTTCCGTACTTACATTCATTCTTTTGCAATGAGATGCTGCGTTTGGTTTGATTTCCCTCTTTTTCCAGCTGAACTGCTTCTTACTCAATGAACACAATTTGCCATATTGACTCTTGATAAGCTTTCCTTGGTGTGTCAGCATCCACCTCCACTTCTGTGCCACCAAAAGGCTGCAGCATCAGTATACCCAAGCTAACACTGTCGCGTCTCTACTTTTTACCTTCAGTGATTTTGACTTAATTCTGGAGTGTGATCAGTTTTCCTTCTGAAGCAACTCGGGCTACTTCTGTTATTGTTACTCTGGAGGGTCTGTCGTGCTGGCAAACAGCTTTGTATTTACAGCAGTTAATAATGATACTTATTCTACTGCATTACATAGTTGTCTTTCTATACTAATGCATTTTTCATCTCTTTTGGTGCCCTTGGGCCTTCAGCACACAATTCATTTGTGGACAAAGCACTTGTGTGGCCCTATATTGTAAACCATTCAGAACACTGGCAGTGAAAAATGCAACACGAGAGAGCCCTAGAGGGCCTGTCCTGCACTGCACAGAAACTTTGAAATCACCCATGTATAAAATACCCACTCTGTGTCCTGTGCTTCAGATTGCTATTTAAAATGGCAATAGTCAAGGCATAGGGGCTGGAGAGGCATAAAATGGCCTGCAGAAGCAATTAAGTGCCACAGAGACATTCACATTTGGTAACTGCAGAAGGTTGTTTATAGCCCTGTTTACTCCTCCACCATGAATGCCGCGCTCCCTGGTACAACAGCAGGAGGCCTGAGCAAACCCCAGCACTCGGACCCATTTGTTGCTCTGCTGAGGGTCACACACACATTTCCCACCGGCATCACTATACAGGTGGCCTTCGCAAGACTTTTTCTCCAAGCAATGATCTCTGGCTGTCCAGGGAATACACCCATCAAACACGGACAGATTTCAGAACCGCTTTCCTGTCCACGCTCGCTTGCTTTGTGCTCCCATTCCCCCACATCCTCCCACACCATGTTGTTTTCTCTCTGGCAAGACCGCAGCTGGGCTTTACTGCTAGAAAATCCTTTACAAAGCACGAGGGATTGCATTTACCACCACCTCAGGACCGTTCACGCCAGGTAGGCCAGCACAAGAAGTCTGTAGGACAGACATAGGTCACCAGGAGGAGAACTGACTCCCCCATGACTGACTCAGCCCGGTCTGAGAGCTGAACCATATTTTTCTGACATGGGAAAAAAACTCCTGTCACCTTTAAAAGTAGGCCACGTTGTGTTGGACATCCTAACAGAGAATAATCCTGCAGCAAGAGAGACCCAGGCCCGGGGGCTGTGGCAGCCACGGAAGAGCCCCGCTCCCCCAGTGCCCTTGAAGCAAGGTGAGTGGGGTTTTCCCTCCACAACCTTCCCTCAGGGCGGCATCCCCCACCAAGTTTGGAGGGACTGAGGTGCAGGGAAGCACAGCTTCTGTCGCTGCTCCTTGTCCTGCTCCAGTTAGCGCCCCGTCCTCTTGAGGTAGAGCTGCCGTGTTTAACAGGGAGGCCATTTAATGGCACCTTGGTGGAAGCAGCCCCCCACAAGGCCATGGCCTAGCTCCCCCCAGCAGGGGCAGACAGGCCCCAGGGCCCCCCTCACCTGCTGGCATAAGGTCCCACCACCTTACAGCCTCGGTGCATAAAGCTTATATTTATATTCCCTCAGCACTACATTAAGGTAATTTTTTCTCTGGTGACGCACAAATGGCGTCTGGTACCGCAGCAACCAGAAAGGTGGGTGTCCAGAAGCTTACACGTTGCAAGTGAGGACAAACACAGTGGCTTGCCAGAGAAGAAAAAAAAAAGAAAAAAAAAAAAGAAAAAAAAAAAAAGAAGAAAAAAAAACAGTGTTCTAAATAAATGCCAGTCAGGAAAACAAAGATTCCATGCCATCTGGAAAAAATAGGGTGTGTTGTGCTGGGAGACCTGAAAAAAAGAAGAGAATTGTAGTTGGCATAAATACACGCCCAAAGAATGAAAGAAGAGACCGGCCCGGTCATCTGCAGAAGTTATTCTGATCACCCTCTGTGCCTGCAGAAAAGAAATTAAGAGGAGGGGAAAATATAAGTGCTCCGTTTTTGGTGGTCTGTTGGTTTGGTTTTTTTAACATTTTTGGGGACACGTGGCTAATGCCTATGATTATCTTGCATTTCATTTTTCTCCACTGAATAAAAATACATTGCCTATGGATATATCAGAAATACACAATAATGAAACTATGACTTATTTACCTGCTGGGGGAATGCTAATGAGTGTTGTAGAAATGAAAACAGCTTCACTGGCTTGTAAAATGCAAAACAGCAGGGAACTCGCTGGAGACCCAACAAGCATATGTCAATAAGCTTATATTATTCACAAGTACACAAGCCTCCCAAGACACCAGTTTCCCAGCCTCCTTTCATTTCCTGACTGCACCTGACTGCCTCATGTTTTCACCAAAGTCAAAGACTAATTTTCTATCTTCCTCAAGCCTTGAAAGTCTTTGCCAAATGATCATATGAAAAACTTTCCATTCAGATGCAAACTGAATATTTTATCTGCTAATACTTCATATTATCTAATCTACAAGTATTACAAAGTGTGATAGCAGTACAGGACAATTGTATCCATGACCATAAACATCTGAACGTAAATAACATTTTACCAGAGTGCTCTAGCAATGCACTCAGACACAGCACTAATACAGTACGCTCTCATTCAGAATGTTGTTCTCTATTTCTCTCCTTTGCATCAATCCTGAGAATATTAACATCTGTAACAATCACTGACCAGTCTCACTTCAGCACTTTCAGTGTACATTGCCAAGCTCTGCTGTGTATTTAGAGTAAAACAGAAGGCACTAATCCCCCAAAGGTGATCATTCAGCCAAAATTCAGATCAAAGTGTTAGGACTTTAAAAAAAAAAAAACATTAAATTACAAGTCCAGGCATTTGCTGTCATAAGAAGACTGCAATAACTGTATTTTATGTCCCCCTTCATTATAAATCCATTTGGCATCCTTTCTAATAGCCAGCCTACCCGCAGAAAAAAAAAATTATTTGACATTCCTGTGGATGTCGTATGTGCCCTCTACTTTTACAGCATTTCTATTGTAATTCAACATTAATTATCTTTCTAATTAATGTACTGCATAATGCTGCAATATGAAATGCTCGCATTTTGTAAGTGAGAAAATTGAGCTCAGTTCTGTCTGCTTTGATCCCATTTTACTTCTATTATAATTCAGTACCAGAACCTTTTTCGTTGGGTTATTGACACCCCGAACACACACAAGGGAGCCATCTATTGCATACAAAAGATGATACATTTATGCTTCTCTTTTTTGAGAAGACCTCCAATTTCTCTTTTTCAATATCATTTTAATATACTTTCCTGCCTTGTGATTGTTACTGAACAGCTCATAAGGGAAATAAATGTGACAAAAGTACTAAAGAGCAGCATTTAGCAGTTACCATAAATGTAGATATCATAAATACCTACAACTGCTGGAAAGTTGCAAGTGTGAAGCAGGTCACAAATACAGAAAAAAAATGAAATCAAAACTGTGGTCAGGGAGTTAAAAGACCTCTTCTTTAGAAGCTGAATGATCCATCATATTCCTTAAATGTTGTGTGTCAAAAATACCAGTTAAAGTTTTACTGCTGAGTACCATAATAAAAAGAAAAGTATAAAAAGGAAAACAGCTATAAAGTATAAAATATAGAAACAGAAAATATATATCCAAAATTGCTCCCTATATGTATGGCTGAAAGAATATACAACTGGTGATTTTCCACAATGAGGAGTTTAATTTTTCTGTTGACTTTTAATCTTTTGTTTAGTGTAGCTGCTGTCAATAGCTGCAGTCATTGTGGGCTACTGGATTTGACCTTTAATGCCACCATCTCAGAATCACAGAATCACCTAGGTTGGAAGGGACCCTTTAAGATCATCTAGTCCAACAAAAAAAAAAAAAAAAAAAAAAAAAAAAAAAAAAAAACCAAAAAAAAAACACACACCACACACACACAACACACCACGCACAACCCACACACACACCACCACACCACCCAACACTAATCCATATCCCTGAGCACCATGTCAACTCCTCTCTTGAATACGTCCAGGGATGGTGCCTCAACCACCTCCCTGGGCAGCCCATTCCAATGCCTGATAACACTTTCAGTAAAGAAATATTTCCTAATATCTAACCTGAATTTCCCCTGGCGTAACTTGAGGCCATTACCCCTTGTCCTATCATCTGTAACTTGGGAGAAGAGACCGACCCCCGCCTCTCTACAGCCTCCTTTCAGGTAGTTGTAGAGAGCGATAAGGTCTCCCCTCAGCCTCCTTTTCTCTAGGCTGAACAACCCCAGCTCCCTCAGCCTCTCCTCATAAGACCTGTGCTCCAGACCCCTCACCAGCTTCGTTGCCCTTCTCTGGACCTGCTCCAGCACCTCAATGTCTTTCCTGTGGTAGGGGGCCCAAAACTGGACACAGTACTCGAGGTGGGGTCTCACCAGTGCCGAGTACAGGGGGACGATCACCTCTCGGGTCCTACTCACCACACTGTTCTTGATACAGGCCAGGATGCTGTTGGCCTTCTTGGCCACCTGGGCACACTGCTGGCTCATGTTCAGCCTGCTGTCGACCAACACCCCCAGGTCCTTTTCTGCCAGGCAGCTCTCCAGCCACTCTGCCCCAAGCCTGTAGCGCTGCCTGGGGTTGTTGTGGCCCAAGTGCAGGACCCGGCACTTGGCCTTATTGAACCTCATCCCGTTGGTCTCAGCCCATCCAGCCAGCCTGTCTAGATCCCTCTGCAAAGCCTCTCTACCCTCCAGCAGATCAACACTCCCACCCAACTTGGTGTCATCTGCAAATTTGCTGAGGGTGCATTCGATCCCCTCGTCCAGATCATTGATAAAGATGTTGAAGAGAACCGGCCCCAGTACTGAGCCCTGTGGGACACCACTCGTGACCAGTCGCCAACTGGACTTCACTCCATTCACCACCACTCTCTGGGCCCGGCCCTCCAGCCAGTTTTTAACCCAGCAGAGAGTATACCCATCTAAGCCATGAGCATCCAGTTCCTCCAGGAGAATACTGTGGGACACTGTATCAAAGGCCTTACTAAAGTCTAGGTAAATAACAACCACAGCCTTTCCTTCATCCACCAAGCGAGTCACTTTGTCATAGAAGGAGATCGTTTGTCAAGCAGGACCTGCCCCTCATGAACTCGTGCTGGCTGGGCCTGATCACCTGGGCATCCTTCATGTGTTGCATAATGGCACTCAGGATGACCTGTTCCATCACCTTCCCAGGCACCGAGGTCAGACTGACAGGCCTGTAGTTTCCTGGATCATCCTTCCGACCCTTCTTGTGGATGGGCGTCACATTTGCTAGGCACCAGTCGGCTGGGACCTCTCAAAGCACTTCACAGGGCTTTCTTATCCTGAATGCACTTAAGTGCTTGGGGAAGGTACAAATTCTCCCTTTCTCCGGTAACATTACATCTAGCTTTCTTCCCTGTCACCCCACCACATCATTTTTAGCAGAACCAAACCTACAACACACAGAAAGCCGCAAAAAAATCAGTCGCCCCTCACACTCACTAGTGTTATATTCGATGTTCTTCAGTGCTCATCATTAGTTGGCAATTACTGAGTACGTGAATATGTGCTGAGAAGAATCTGCAGATCAGACTGAAGGAATTTAAGAATGTCGCCTATAAAATATTCCTTCAGATAGCTAAACAACCTCAGCTTAAATAACCCTGCTAGTCAAAAGGGGTAAAAACTTAAGAGTAGCCAATTTAGCATCTTGAGATGGGATTTCCTCTTGAACTGCCCTGGAATACTTGATTATCATTTTAAACTGAGAAATGCAGCGGTTTAAGTGGACAGGCTGGCTATTAATGATCTACCTGTAATTCAGGCAACTTACTTTAATAGGAAGTAGTGCTCCTGTTTCAACATTATCCTTAACCAAAGCCTTTTGAATTTCCTTTTATTTATTGCTTAGCAATGATCTTGACCTACTGCTGCAGCAGGTACAGCTGAGGCGAATAGCCATGGGATGCTGCTGCCTTTTCCAGTGCCTACGTAAAGCTCATAGGGAACCTCAGCTTGGTTTGAGATGGCTCTAGCGACCTGAAACTTTGATTTGTTTAGTATTAAGCCACTTCATTCTGATACAGTTTGGTTTTGTGTGTTCTGTTGTGCTCTTCAGTCCTCACTGGTACCCCCTTTTGGTTTACTTATTTCAAGCGGCCATTATTACAGCTGTTAATTTTGAAAGCAAATTCACGTCTGCATCAATCCTTTCTTCCCACCATCTGAATGTCAGCCTTTGGGACACTGGCGTCTTAGCCAGTCAACATAAAGGACCACCAGCTGGAGGGTTTTTGTGCCATCAGTGAGCTGTTTTCAGTTTCTATTGCTACAGCAAACACAGCTAGAACAGGAGGAGATAACTCAAAGAGGAATATGACAGGAAAGAGAGACAAGTAAGATTTTGTGGAGATCTGACAACAAAATTTCAAGATGTTCCTAACTATGCATTGAAGTTAATTTGTCTTAATCATTCCCACTGTCACTGGCAGACTTTTAGAAAGGGATTCTTATTAGCACTGAATGACTGGGAGTTTCTTGTGTTTACCATCAGCTAACAAAGGTCTCATGGAGTCCATCTGTGTCAATACCTCAAGCACCTAATACTTGAGTTTTCCACCTGGCTAAGTTACAGTCTTTACCCATCACTGCTGTACAAACACTCCTTCTGCCAAATCATTTACCACACCTAAGACAATTACTTCTCAGACAGAAGCTGACAAACTATGAGGAGGAAGGCTTTAACCTCCTGTACTGGCTGAATTAGTAACTGTGTGCTCATTACCCGCATATTCCTTCTCAGAGTACTTCTTCCTTTGTATTTGTTCCCCTTGGAGACAAGGAAATGCTTCTGCTGAGGAAAACAACCAGCTGTCAAAGACTGGTGTTTAAGCAGCCTCCCAAGGGAAAACCGCAGCCTACAAAATCAGCCCTTTATGAGACTGTTCAATGTTCAACTATCTTGTGCACAACTGTCTTCTGGCACCACCCAAAGACAGGCATTCTGTTCTGGACAGTGGTACTTCAAAGCTCCCAGAAGACAGACATCCAGAAAAAAATCCACATCCTGGCTCTGAGATTATATTTACTACTGCTAGGCATAAAAGTAACCCCAGCAAACCCAGACAACCCAGGCAAAGGCTCAATTTCCAGAGTTATGCAAGTAGCACATTTCCTTCTCTCATGTCTAAAAAGTCTCTTCTTCTAAACAAGTAAACCAGATGGTTACCAACACCCCTGCCTTGACACCATAAAGAAGTAACTTCCCCCCAGTCCTGCCCACCAGGAGCTTCTTCATGTGCCTCTTCAACATCCAAAGCAGGGTGGGTGTCCCAACAATCATGTGGACAAAACCTGCTGTTCTCAACATCTGTTTCCAGTTTCCCCCATGGGTAACCCTCTGTTGAGGTTAAGCAACGAAGCAAGCCACCACCAGGAGGGGGACTCCAACCTCCATGAGCAAGTTCTGTCCAAGGCAATCCCTTCAATTGCTCAGGATGAGATCTCACACTACCAAAGGAAAGAAAAATATTATTGCCGAAAGGGGGAGAAAATTTCCACCACTGAGTTCCTTTACTTTTTTCACACATTTATCAGCACACAGAAAGTGACAAAAGACAACTACAACAAAACCTTCTGAAATTTAATTTTACACTATGAACTTAGAAATTAAAATGATACATGGATACTATGAACTTAGAAATTAGGAATCAAAATGACACTTCATGATCATTTTAAAAAAATTTCTTGGAAAATCACCTCCAACATAGTGAATACATTTCCAGTCATGTTGGCAGCTTTAACTACTGCATATATATTCCACACAGGATTCTGCCAGGTAACATGACATCAAAGCTAAAAATCAGTGTTGGAAACCAAGTGAGGCCAAAGAACTACCGGTCATTTAAGAGAATCCAATGAAGTCAACGATACTAACTGTACTGTATCTACTAAATGTACGAGGAAGGATTTCTTGTGTAAGTTAAGACAGCAGAAACAGGTTTGCAAATTGCATGGATTTTCAAAATTTTTAAATCACATACTGTCCTAGTTTCTATTTAATTTCATAAAAGTGAATGAAAAACAGCCTGGACATGAGGTTTTTCTCTAAAGAAGGTTCAGGCCTTGCAGTACACATCATATTTTAACTTCGCTCCCAGCTTAGTTCCTTCTAAGCACACTTTGAATTTGGCATCCATTTCCTGGTTCTGGGCTTCAGTGAAAAGATTTTTCCAGTCTCCAACAACACCTGGAACATAAAGAAAAGTAAAATAAAATATTACTCTTGACTGTTAGAACCAAGGAGTATGATTAAAAACAAAAAGCTACCTTGTCTCTCTTATTGTTATATTTCAGGATAATCCTTTATTTCTTTTTTTTTTTTTTTTTTTCCCCTGCAAGAAAAGAATCTCTGGCCCAAGAACACACTCTTATGTTTGGTGTCCTCAATAGAATGTGAACATAAAATAAACATAGGAAGCTACTGTCTGCCTTCATAGCTTTGGCATGTGTCTTGAACGGTTGCAGCAGACTATAAAAGATGTCCAGCAGTTGTGAAACCAACTGCGGGAGCTTTGTGCACTGCAACCAGGCACTGTCCTAAGCTGCAGGCTACCTTTAATCTAGATCTTGGAGAACCCACAGCCTGAGGCTGTTTGAGTCTACAGCTGTGGCTTGATCCATGGCTAAAAGACACAGCTCAGTCTGTGGAGTGTCTCAATTCCATGTGTTGAATGAGGTTCACAGGCAATTACAAGGGTTATTTAGAAAACCCAAGATGAAAAATCTGTGGAGGCACTCAGTAGAGTGCAATCTGGAGGCTATCCTATAGTACTCACAGAAGCCAAAATAAAACTCTTTGTTTTAATTAGTGCTTACTGCATATCACAACTGAAGGGTGTGCTACTTGTAGGGCACTTCTGCTAATCACATTATACAGGGCTTTACCGAACGGTACTGGCCCTTGTGATGAAATCAAGTGACAGTGTTCTGAATCACAATCACTGTTTCTTAAACAACTCCCACCTTGAATTTTATACATAAAGATTAACCATCTACTGATCCAAACTCCTGTCTGCCAAAGATGCAGTGCTACCATTCACCACCCTGGCAAAATACAAACAAATTTACCTTTACGGAAAAGAATTGAGCCAACGGCACCATGAGTCTCCTGAGCCTTATCCTTCACTGCCTGGAAAGTGGCCCTGTCTGCAATGGACTGGATCTGCTCTGCCGTTGGGGAGAATCCAAAGAATTCAGCTATCTGCTTTACACTGGCAGTCAAGTTCTGAAAGCAACACAGTGATAGTCATGCAGCATGCTTCCTCTAAAAGAGGATTTAATCCACTTGGGATGTGCATTGCCATCATCTATCAATAATATTTGCCTTCACAGTATGTTTTCTGCATTAAATTGGAGCTCTGATCTTGTACAGCCAGACTCGACATTAAAATCAACTTGGTTTTGCTCTTTCAGAAACCTATGCCTTTCGCCGTTAATTTCAGCAGGCTTCGAGGAATAGGCCCAGATGTGTTTTGCCTGTCAAGTACACAGGCCCATCTGCTTTACCTCTTTAAGGTCTTCATATATTATGAACATAGTATTCTCATCCTCAATGTGTTTGTTCCAGGTGACTGCATGATCAAAATAGGATCCCCAGCCGACTGTAAAGAAGGCAAAAAAGAATCAGTGTGACCTTCTTTTCTTACTGGGTACTTACTTCTCTCCAACTGAAGAACTGCCTTCTGTTGCCTGCCGGCTACATCAATGTAAACAAACAGAACAGCCTGTCCTTTCTATGGTACTGTACAACAAAATGACAGAGGCTTCCTCTGGTCTTTTGCAGGTAAATGGTTTCCACACAGAAATACTAATTTCACTATGTGCTTCCCCTCTGTTACTATTATTGTCATTTAAACATCTCTTGAAAGCCAAAGCCTAAATCACTCTAAATCTAAAATTTGGATTGCTAATGAGGTGTTTGGCCTCATGTTCAGAAACAGTAAAGACAACAAACTGTTATTTCATTACCACTTCAGATCTGTAGCATTTCTTCCACCACTAAGTGGCAGAATGTTGACCAAATGCCACTGTCAAGCAGCCACGCAACTCCCTCACCCTTGCCCAGAAGAACAAAATACCCAGAAGCAAAGCATCTTTTGGATATTCTCCCCGTTCTGGCATTCAGCTGCCTCTTTTATTGTGATGTATGGCCATCAGTAAACTAATTATGACACAGCTGTTTTCCCACTGGCCTCATTTAGTTGTTTTTAAATATTTTTTCTGTTGCTTTTTCAGCTACATTCATTAACTATAACAATACCTTTCCCATTCATGAACTCTGAGAAGAACTCATCCCAGGAGCTGTAACTGGGGACGCTTGGCACGTTGTTGTGGAAATGGAAAAATGAAACAGCTGTATCTTTAGGGTTTCGAAACAGTACTAGTATCTGGAGTGGGAGAAAGAGGTCAACAATTTTAGATCACTTTTTTCCCCTGGCAATCAAAATGAGAGTATAACCAAACATTCTGCATCAATAACATTTGGGGAGGCTATACATTTTTTTATTAGTTAAGGCATGGAGAGCAAATTTATAATGTGATTATAATAAAGAGCTTGTTACCACTTCTACGATTTCCTTATGTCGTAAAGCAATTGTAGAAAGAAGCAACTGGAAAAACTGTAGTATTCTCATTGAATACTATCTCATAACTACCTAAGACCTGGGAAATTGTAAGGAGCCATTTGCCAACCCCCTGCTAGGGAAAGCTCTGTATGATTCTCCTTCAGGAAACAGCAGCTGTTACAATCACCTCCCATTTTTCAAAGCATGGCAATAATGTTCTTGAAATCCTAAGAGACTGCAACACTCAGAGAAGCACAAACACTTCTGAAGACACGTTATACACATTATATTTTTTTTGTTATACACATTCTATTTTTTCCTGTCTTGTACAGGAAAAAATACCATGAAACATGGGAAAAATCCCCATTCCTTAACCAATTATTTCCTTCATCTGAGGTACATCTCCTAAGTGCTACGTATCTACCATTGTCCACTGACGGAGTACCAGAAATACTAAAGTTTTAACAGTTTGACTATGCAGAGAGACAGCCAATGTCCCAGAGATACTGCTGCCACATTCATTCCCACCACAGCTGCGCACGGAAAAGTTGTAGCATAAAAAAGGAAAATGTGATACTCCAGACACTTCTGAGCACTGCGACAGCCTCTAAATCTGTTCTTGTTCATGTCAACTACAGCATCTCCAAGGCTTCTCTAAACCGAAAGGGGTGCTAAACCAGCCCAGGCATCATGACACTCCCACTGTCTCCAAGTTGCTTCCTCCCAGTGCCTTCTGCTTGGACGCAAGAAAAAGGTTGTGGCCCCAAAATTACTCTTGCATGCTGGTACTGTCAGAGAGATGAGGCTTGTTCTTGGAAAAAGAAAAAAAGCCCACCTTGGCTTTGTTCTTGAAAATAGACTTGGGGAGGCAATCATAATTCAGATGTGTTGCCAAAATCCTTGGAGATGGAATCTGCTTCATCCTCTTTAGAAATAAACAGAACCATAAGTGAGAACAGGTTTATTACATGGGTGCAGCAATGATCTGTGAGAGTCGCCTGTGTGAAACAGCCCCTCATCAAAAGGCATTAGTCATCCAAGATGATCTTTTTTCCCCTCTCAGGAGAAATACCTTTACTTGCTGCATGACTTGATTTTAATAACTTGTGTGCGGGGGTGCAGGAGAGAAACAACAGACTTTAAGTGGTTCAATAGTTTCTTTTCACTAACCTGATATTTATCTGGATCTCCACATTCAATAAATGGTAGTTCTGCGCTTACAGGTTTAATCTGGATAGTTGTAAATATCAAATCACTTAAAATCTGGATAAGCCAGTTCACACCTGCACCAGGGAACGCAGAGAACAAAATAAAACATATCAGAGATTTATATAAGTTCTCAGAGCTTTCTCATTACATGGCTTAATTCAGCATAATAGACAATCATCAAATGACAAATAACACTAAAGCTCTGTAATGATTATAAACAAAATAATGTTTTCCATTAATGAGGTCCTCAACAGCTTTTTAATTGTGACCTTCTTGGCTCACTTATAATTGGTATGTGGAAAGCACTGGGGGCAGAACTGACTCAGCGACGCACTTAACATCTTTGTAATATATTCATAAAGCAGTCAGTGACAGACAATAAAGGGAGGTTTCCTGTCTTTTACAGAGACCCCTGAGAAGGGTCTGGAGAGGAGAAGTAAGAAATGAACAAGGAGCTTCCATCATTCTTCCAAGGAAAGAGTCTGCCTCTCTCTACTGCCCTGGGTCAAGGACGAAATGGAGTCATCCATTCAATGTCAGTGCCAGTGCTTGTCCTCAGTTGTGCCTGTTGCTGTCTCCATAAAGTGCACGCCAGAAAAAGTGCTAGAAGAGCTGCTACCCACTGGACACCTGCAACGTTCCTCACCCTTTGGAAGGGATCTTGCAGCAAAGCCTCCCCCATATCACATCCTGTTCCAGCATGAGCCTGTGGCCAGCTCCTGGAGCTGTGCAATGATGCCTGCTTCCCCAGGGTTTCCAGGAATCACATTTGCTCCACTGATGCTCTGCCGATTGCTGGCAGGACAGAGCGAGGGAACAGCATGTTCAACTTGGCCCGCAGCACCCTCCCCGCATCCTTGTGGGGAGGCACTTGGAAGGCTTCCCACTGGGCCCACAGAGATGGAGCTGCGGAGCTGCTGCCGCCTCCCGCAAGCTGCGAGTCCCCTGTGAACGCAGCTGCCAGAGGCACTAACAGGGAACACACAATGTAAACAGCTTTAACCTCTTGTGCCTTCAGTGGGAAGTTATTCCCAGAAAGGGACCACTTCCACTCTATGTTATATAAAGTGCCTCAGGATGCTTAGATGGAAGCAGCTGATACATGTCATTTGTATACATCACACAATGTCTTATAATACATATATTACATTTATATACCACCCAAAATCATATTTATATAAAAGACATTGTATAATGATATAATTTTTATCACTCTCCCATTTACGGATAGACCAGAGCCAAAAGCATTAGAGTTTCCAAATCCATGTCCTCATCTGCCCAGTATTAACTGCATGTGCACAAATAAAAATTTTATTTTAACAAAAAGCTACAATTGATAAACCTAAAATTCCTAGTCTCTAAATCCCCTACTGGCCTCTCAACCATGTGACCCTTCCCCAGGAAGTACTGCATCCTGGAGTTCCATCGTCCTTTACCCTTACCTCATCTGTGGTTCTCTACATCAGAGTTTTCCTCTCCACTGCCCACAGCTGAGTTGGGGGAAACCTTTCATATAGTGAGACTTTACTGTAACTTAACCTTCGTAATGCTTAATAAGTAAAAGCAATGAGGACAACAGTAAAGTTGTGAGAGACCAAGCTTTCAAAGGGCCTCAATGCGAGTCCTTCATCAAGAATGTTCATGACCATCTACACCTGGCAAATGCCAAAGAGTTTGAGCCCCGCATGGAAAACACCTGAGAAGCTGGCAGAGAAAGCCAGACACCGTGCTCCCTTGGTTCAAGAAGGAAAGGGGCCTACAAAAAGATTTTTATTACTGCCTGGTGACTTTATAGCTTGTTGGGTCCAAGTGTTGTATCAAGGGGCAAGAGGGAGCACAGCAATTTCTGGTTTCAAAGTGAGGCAGATAATTTTTCCTTTTCATTCTGTATCCTCCTTTCTTGCCTTTTTCCCTCCACTTTCCAAGCTATAGGCAATTAGAACAAGAAATCTATTTAGCACTGTTTAAGAGTGTAAGAGCAAACATCCAAATGGGAGAAAGTTCCAAAAGATTTACCTGCAGATTGTAACTACACTGCACTGCACTAACACAGCGTTTTCTCTCCCTCCTGCTTTCCCATTTCTTCCACGGGACGTCCTGTACGTGCCCTCCCAGCAGTGCCTGCCGGGAAACAGTGTGCTGCACTCCCCAGCAAACCACAGGCACTTGTGCTCTCCCTCTCCTACTGAACAACTGGCAGTGGTCTGTCTTCAGTAAAATTTCCCCCTGCTGACCTACCACAAACTGCCAGATATTAACAGTGTGAGATCTCTTTCTTTATCTACTGGTCCCTCTCCCTGCACAGGAGTTTCCTGAGTTACTAAACCTCAGATGCAATCAGAATCATGACTCCATGTCTGAGCTCTTCCAAACTCTGTCAGAAATCAAAGCTAGTGCCAAGTTATGACAATGACCTTTTAGGTCTTTGTAGGGTCCAGCAGAACTCTGGACCCAAACCCAATGGAATTTTACAGGCTCCTTAAAATAAACATGCACATTTCACATTTTGTGCCAGCTCCCTCCTTTGTATTTACCCTCTCTTTCTCTTGGTTCAGTGCTCTATCTGACAGCTGCTATAAATTCACCCTAAACACTACAGGCATACTTCTTAAGCCCCTAAATACACCACAGCTTCTTTCCAGATCAGAACTTGCCAACCAATGGGAATTCTATGTGCTGAATAAGACCTTGACCTAGGACTCTCCGCTTAGAGTCCAACTTGACCCCATCCGATACCATGCTAGTGCAATGAAATCCTTCCCTGGACCCACATTTTCTCCAACAACCCTAAGCTTCCACTGCTTGGGTCTCAAAGAAGAAATACATGTTTGGATTAGCAAAACCCATGCCTTCCTTGTAAGCAGCCACCACAACTGACATTTAATAAAACTGATCAAAATCAACTAGTTGGTTTGTTTGGGGTTTTTTCACTGCTCCTGTTGCACCTTTCCTCCTTTCTGCAAACCCCTGACTTAAAGATTTAAACTTCCAGTATGCCTTAGTCAATACCATTTTGCAGCAGCAAAACAAAAACCACCAATACTGAATAATGCCAAGAAACAGCTTATTAATTTTACAAGAAAAGATGCTGTGCCATGTCACTTTGTACACTTTAAAGAGTCTGATGCATAACTTCATTGCTGTTGTACACTACATTACATTACTAACACGATTTTCAGAATACAGTTTATCATACTGGCAAAGTTGTCTTGTTCCACTGATATGCAAAAAACTATGTACTTTATCCTTACTTCTTCAGCCAAAAATATCTTTGAACACTAAAACTTTTTTCCTTTCAGAAACATAAACCATATTAAAAAGCAGTGCAATAGCCTGCTTAATTAAGATAAAGCAAGAAAAAAACTGCTGCCTCTGATTGTAGTAGAAATGCCCAATAGCCTCAAACGATGTACATCGACAAGCAGTTGCTTTTCCTTCTTATTGTGTCAGCTAATTAATTACAGTATTGTAGGCTACAGCAAGCAATTTATAATGTATTCACCGCATTTAGGGTAGGATACCAGCACCATATCATCTCTTCTGGCTTCCAGGTTCTCCAGGGCTTGGAACGTTTCCACACTGCACACTGTGACAGGATATGGGGTCCCCCGGTAGGAGAACAGCAGATCCTTCAAGGTAAGCCCTTCAGACTTTGCCAATGCTTTATTTATCTCATCAACAAAGGCTTTTTTATCCTCAGCCATGTTTACCACCTTCAGGGTGTGAAACTGTTAGTCTAATGCAGTAAGTGCCTTTAAATGGACGTTTTTAAGTGGCGACGTAGAAATCCTTAGCACTACTTCTGCCCTCCCCTGAATTTGATATGTTTCTTTCTCTGCGCTCTTCCCACCCTTCTGGAAATGGAGGCTGGGTTGATCCTTCCACTTACAATCTACAGAGCAGGAACTACTTTAATAAGAAATCCCACTGAGAGCAACTAATACTTGCAAGCTCAGCCACCAGGGAAAACAGAATTGGAAAATGAGTCACCCTCTAAGAGCGAGCAGTAAAATTGCATCTAATATTACATAACATTACTAGGGGAGAAAAGCATCTCACAAAGAAAAGGAAGTCTCCAGTAAGAAAAATCCCAAGAGGTTTTATTTTGGCAATAAAGTCAGCCCTATACTTCCGAGTTAAAAGACAGTGAATAACAGAAAACAATGAAATCAAAACCATAGAGCAGAAACAATACTAAGAGGGAAAGGATGCTGCCACTCTAGGTTCTAAATACTCCCCGGGGGAGCTAATCAGTACTAATGTCCTTTTTCATGTTAAAAAGACTAAGTACTGATCTTGCATGGCGCTTTTTTTTTCCAACATCCCCACGACAGAACTAGGATCCCATGTTAACGGCCGTCTGCCTTAACATATCTAGCAGTGTTTTCCCCCAGCAGGAAACACAGACAGACTGGTGCTGGCTCCCTGGAGGAGCAGCGCGGCTCTCCCAGCAGCTGAAGCGGCGGCAGAGCAGCGCTGAAGGCAGGCCTGCTCCTTTGCCTGACAGGGAACACCTGCTCAAGTGCCTCAACACGGCGCAGCAAGGCCTGGACAGGCCTCTTCGCTGTGGCGGGCACTTAATGCTGCCAGCTCACAGCTGAAGCTGCGACGCGGAGACATTGCGACCCCTCGGGCAGCAGGGAAAAGCGGTGGCGAGTCGAACTTACTGCCGGCAGCCAGAAGGGGCCGCTGAGGGCGAGCGGCAGCGGCCAAGATGGCCAATACCGTCACTGTGCTGAGCAACGGCCCCGCCTGGCCCTGCCCAGGCAGGGAAACGCGCCTCCTCTCTGCCACATTCCACAGCCCCGGGCCGCCTGCCTGCGACCGGGCCACAGATCAGCGCCTCAGCGGAAGCCCCAGCTGCCCCTGCCGGCGCTGGGTCGGGCGTTACAGTACCAGGCAGACGCGAGCGGACGGAACGCGCATGCGCCGCCCGCCTGTGCAGAGAAGGTGCGCAAACGCCCGGCGGCGCGCGCGCACGCGTGGCCGTTACCGGCCGTAACGGGCGGGCGCCGTGCCCCGGCGGCGGC
The DNA here is from genome assembly GCF_964106895.1 of Numenius arquata. Classification (NCBI taxonomy): domain Eukaryota; kingdom Metazoa; phylum Chordata; class Aves; order Charadriiformes; family Scolopacidae; genus Numenius; species Numenius arquata. The sequence continues at coordinate 29,465,788 of NC_133577.1, read as the reverse complement.
GATGGCGCGTCGCGTCGTGAGGGGGCTGCTGCTGCTGGAGGCGGCGGGGCTGCTCGGTGCCCTCCTGCTCTACCGCGCCATGGACAGCAGCCAAGGTGCGGCGGGGCGGGGGCGAGCGGGATCGGGGGGAAGCTCCTTCGCGCCGGGGCCGGCTGAGGTGCCCGCAGCGCCTCACGCCGCGGACGCGGGTGTCTTAAGAAAAGCTGCCGTGTTGGGTTAGTAGTTTCGCTGGTATTAGTGTAGGTGCACAGCAGTGGCTTGTTAGGCGGAGCCTGGAGGACAGGTGTTAAAAAAACAAGCTGCTGTTTTGGTTATACAAAACCAAAAGCGTGAGGAAGCCTTTTGAAAGGCAGCACGTGACCGCCAGGAACAAAGCTGTGTCGGGCGTTTGGGTAGTTACAGCATCGGCTCAAACAGGCACTTAAAAAGGAGAGGCTGGTTGCAAATGAGGCAGGAATTGATCAATACTGCTTCAGGAGTCTGATGTTCAGCCCCTGAAGGGACACCCTGGCTTTCGCCTAGGTCTCACAGGTTCTGTGGTGTGACGCTTCCCAGGCAGATGACAGATCCATCTGGCAAGTGGAGGAGGCAGCCAGCATCATCTTCCACATCACTGGGCTTCAGTCCTTCAAGTCTCTTAGACTTAGGATTCAGTGTCTAGGTAACACAAAAACGTGTCAAGCACCAACTTGGTTACTGCAAGATTTGCTGTGCGCAGCAGTGGCCTTATTTTGCATTCAGGGTGCAGCGCTAGTTGGACAGACCCATCCCCCTGCAGGACAAGGTAGTGGGTCCTGCTACCTACAGGATCAGTGCGAGCTGAAATGCAGCTGCTGTGGGGCTGGGAGGGTACAAGCCCACCCATGTCAGCAGTCGTATGGTCTTACACTAAGTTCAAGCTGAATTTCACCTCCATTACATTTGGTATTTCAGATTCAGATGCAGGCAGGCTGTTACACATAAGCTATTTTTCTTTGCATTTTTATTTAAAAAAATATATAACCAAAATGTGGAGAATGGATGTATTAGCCTGTCTTGGTAATTTAGTGCTGGGCATTCATGGTTTCTCATTTCTCCCTTTTCAGTTCTAGGTCCTTGTCCTTCTATGCCTTTGCAGAAGATTAGTTCTTGTAGTTCTGGAAGACGCAGTGAGCTCATCTAACAGCTCAGTAGCTCACAATGAGGCTTTTACCACTTTCTTTGTGCTAGTACTGGCATTGATAAGATCCTTCTATGGCCTTGTAAATAATTAAAATAGCATAAAGCTATCATTATGTGATTTTTCTACTGGTTTGATGGAGTGGCCCACAGAAGGATTCAGTGAACACCTAAAGCTGTGTGAGGAAACAAGGAAATTTTCATTTGCACATCCATCTATGAGAACTGTTCAGCTTCCTATGAATCTGTAGCTTGCATGGGGTTATCACAGTTGTGAGGAAGCTTAGAAAACACTGTGATGAAACAACTGGCTGCACATATGAGTAATCTGAATACAGTCTGTGATACAATTTAAAAAAAAAAGAGAAGTAAATTCAGATCACATTATTTAATGGTGGCTGTAACTATGGAGCCCAGACAAACTTAGGTAAAACTAATCTTGTTAGAAAAACAGCGCATTTAATTATTTGTCTTAAAACACGTTGGGTAAAGTAACTGTGATTTATCTTTCTTCTCAGACTTCAGACATACAATGCAGAAGAGATTTCCATCAATTCTGGAAGGTAGGTTTGTCATCATTCACTTCAGAAGGATGGCTGAAGCTGTAGTTGCATCTTACATATAAACCCAATTTTATTATTGCTTAAAACTTACCCCAGGAGATATTGCAGAAGTGATTACTGTTAGGTATAGGTGCAGTCGGAGTGTCAGACTGTTGGATACGAGTCCTCAGAACTGGAGGACTTTACATCCAGCAAAACGAGCCACAAAGTGGCTCACCTTCAGACATGCCTAACTTAACAGCTGACATGGATTTTCCTATTTTTTCAGTATATTACAAATCCAATGAGTGGTCTGGAATTCACGGCATAAGGGAGAATGACCAAATGACATGGTTAAGCAGCAAGAACTAAAGTAAGAAATATGTATGATTAATTTTAAAATTATTTTATAATAATTATTGTAAAAATGTCCACGTTAAAACATCCAGCTCATCTTTTTGATTTCTTGCCTTTGTACTTGTTTTTCAGCCCTCTGTGCCTGAACTGTTTCTTCCTTTTGATGATACTTTTCACATCCCTATCATGAAGCCACTTGTCACGCTCTATTTCCCACTGGATCTGTTTGGCATCTGTAAGAGGAAAGATGAGAAATAAGGAGCTAATGGATACCTCTGACCACGATGTGGAACACACATGAATCATGTAAAAGTTAAAACTTGGCTACTGTATTTATAAACGTTAATAAAGTGCAAGCTGCTGATTTTTTTTGACACCAGAAAACGTTTTGGCTTTTTCATTTCACAAAACATGCCCTACCATTTCAGACTGTCAGGGTTTAAGACTGCTCTTACCATTGCTTTGTATTTTACTAATGCTAGACACCCCTGCATTAGGCGTAAACAGTGTTTGAGCACTGCTGTTAACACTTTTCAGGTGACACCAGCAAGACTTGTAAAAACTCTACAAAGGACCAATTATTCAATCAGTATACACACATTTAATTCATTAGAATTATTTTTGGGAAACTATTTCTGCTTCACTGATACTGCAAGGAAACAGTAGATAAAGACAGCCATGCCTTATGTTTTCCCTTCAGATGAATCCAGGTCACTCTTTATTAGAGCAAAATTCACCTGAATGCTTGGCAAACAGCACACTATCCATCCTTATTTACAGTGTGAAAGGGTGACATGATAGCCTCTGCCACTTTCCTGAAGCCTTACTCCAGTAGTCACAATTAATACTAGCACTGGGTATCTCTCATAACTGAGGAAAACTAAGCCATGTCTTACTGACATTGAGCTACTGTCCCTACTGTGTCATTTCTAACCATGTGTGTATTTCAGTTAAGGCAGGTACATCTTCTTAAGTACAGAATCTGAGGAGAAAGAAGAAAAATAGCATTACAGCTATCTGCTGTTTGTAGCATGTACTTACTTGCATTATCTCTGTTTGCCATGGCGTTCATTCCAATATTGTCAAACTTAGACCCAGCATTTTCATCCAGCAGATAACCAAACTTTAAAAAGAGAAATTTTAGTATTTTATTACAAAGAAACAAGTAAAATGCTTGATCACTTTTTTTGCTGAGCACTGATCAAACTTACCTCTTCTGCTGATGCCAGTATACCAGCATCTTTGAGTTTTCTCTTCTTTCCTCGGTTGGATCCTTCAAATAAAAAGTATTATTCTTACAAAGGCAGAATTTCAAGTTCATAAAGACATTAAACTGAAGTGTTACTTTTTTAAAATTTACTTAACAAGACCATCTAAAAGAACTGTGTTAGAAACCTTTATTCTCCACTTCTTCCCCCCCCCCCTAAAAAAAGGAAAAGTTTCCAACCAAGAACTAAATAGCACAAATCTGCGCATCGTGTTAGTAACAAATGCACAAACCACCAGTGCAGTTCATTCCTTCCTTCAAAAGTTCCTCCTTTGATTCCCAGTCCTTCAGCAGCAGTTTGTCACTCTGCATTAGGCCACGCTGGCTGGAGGACAAGGGTAAGATCAGCTCCTTTTCATTTATGGTTTATTCAAATCTGAACCCAGATCCAAAAGTGTAGATAACCTACTGTACTAAAACCCTCTGATTGCAAAGTTTTCCAGATTCTGTATTTGTATTAAGCCTTCTTAAATGGAAATCATGGCAGCATTTCCTTACCTTCAAGTGATCCCACAAAATTCATATCTTTCTTTCTCTTCCCCTTTTTACTGACAGACTTCAATTGCTTGTCATTGTTTGGGTCTGACAGAGAAATCAAAAAATACATCAATCCCTCATTCTCAGACCATGTACATGTATTTAAAGCACAGCAGAGAACAAAATATCTTTTTAGGTGTATTTGTCATAACGGTCTGAGTCTTTACTTTAAAAAACTTTAAAGCACAGCGCACACAACCAAATCTGTGATTCCTTCAACCCAGACAATTAAAAATTGATCACTGGTGTGCCGTTTTTTATGCTTTTTTTCCACAGTACCAAAAAAAGAATGAAATATGATACTAAGAGACATAAAATATCAAGGCTAAAAGCAGGTGTTACGTAAACCTTGAATGTCTACTTGTTAAATTTGGTGAAATAATAATCTCATTAAAGATTAATGTGTTAACAGCTGTATGAATAGTTTCCCTCCTCTACCCTCAGTCACCTTCCTGTGACCTTAAGTTATTAGTTGAAATACTCCACAAATCTGTGCTTTTCCAGCCACATAAAGTATATACTGTGCTTTTCAGTTGAAAAGATAATAAAACCATGCAGGTGCAACCATCAGTAATTATTATTACAGTGATAATAAAAATTCGGGTGCATAGCTGTGTTAGAAGAGTAAGCTGTTACTTATGAGAGAGCTATTTAAAAAAAAAAAGTTATCTCAAAAAATCACCATTAACTAGGACTAAAGAAATAAAAAAAAATTACCAAGTACCTGATGTTTTTTCTTATTTTTCCTCTTTGAGATCTTTTCATATTTCTGCCTACTGTAGCCAGTTATTTGTGTATAAAGCTACTTTTATTATCGCCAATGTTTTCGGAATGAAAGAAACATGTCTTGTTCACAAGTTTTTATACCCAGATGCCTGATTGCCACTTGCACCTCGGAGACTGTGCCAGGAAATGTTTCTCTGAAGACTTCATTGTCCAGAGAAGGACTTGTCATTTCTTTACTTAAAAGCCAAACCTCCCACCTAGGTAACTAAATCTAAACTTATATATGTAATTACATATTAGATAACCTATTTTTAAAGCTTTTTATTTGCATTTTTTGATAATAAATGGTACTTTACCTAGGCTGTTATCATCATCAGACACATCCATAAATACACCTCCTTCTTCATCCATATCCTCTCCAAAGTCTTCCTCCATACTTCCTAAGGAGACTTCCTCATCATCCAGATCACTGAATTCATCTTCATCATCAGAATCCTCCCCATCAGCACTGGATTCCTCGCTTCTTTGGCCTTTCTTACCACCTTTGGTTTTCTTTTTTATATTACTAAAAAATATGTAACAAGCTTAGCATTTCATCTGGCAAAATACTGTTCGCATCCAGATAACATCTATCTACCACAAACACTATGTTAGAAAAGTTCAGCATCATTGCAAAATACTGTAAAAGGAGGCTGAGACCTAAGAAACATGTATTATGCACTCACGTATTTTTTCAACATCAGCATATGGATCTGTATTAGAGAAGCCAACCATTTTAAGAAGTTTTGGAGAGAATCCTATTCTGAAATTAACAGAAATGTCAGCTTCAGTATTTTATCTCCTACGTGCCTTTACTCCTTTTCAGAAAGTCTTTTCTGTAAAGCACACAAAATGCTGGTATCTCTAGCAACTCTACTAAATGAAGAAATAAGACTTTTTTTTTTTTTCTTCAGAAAGGAAACATAGTTCTTCACATACTAGATGGTTATTTGCTTTCTTGTCTCCTCTTTACTATTTTTTACTCGCACCAGTCTGGATCACAAAAACGTTCAGGTTTCATTAGAAGTTCAAGCTTTAATTCTCCATTAACCTCAAGAAAAAAGTTTCTGTGCTGATTCAAAAGCTGTATTGCAGGTACTTTAAGTAAAAAAAAAAAGGCTACTTAATGAACCTGCTGACTTCCTGAGAATTGAGCTCTATGATTCTGGATTCCACAAAGTTTATTTACTGCATTAGGTCCAGTTACAACCAGTCCTTATATCAGCAGTACCATTATGCCTCATTCTGCTTACTTTTGTACTTGGTAATTCTCAAACAGAAACCTGAGACAATGAAAAACAAGATTTTACCTTGCTTACTTGGTCACTGCATTGTATAAATAAAATACTACGGGTGTCACGTGTCAGGCCAGCAGACTGTAAGCACTACAGGATCATGATGCTCCATTATGGGACATGCAGAAAAGCAGCATTACCCAACTGCTATTGCCTTTTTTGCAAGGTGATATTCTGAGTCTTTTCAGAAAAGGTCTATCCAATTTTGCAGAGTAAAACTCTATATAGGTATGAAAACAAGAGGTGAAAGAACCAATTTAAAGTCTTACCCAGCAAAATCAAGGTCATCCTGGCCAACATCAATGGCATTATCAGCAGCTTCAAATTTATCTAGGGGGGGAAAATTGTTTGTTACTACAAAACAAAGTCAAATAAAGAAATATAAAGCCATTGCAAAATATATTACTTTTAGGTATCATTTTCCTGAACAGTTTGTATGATCTGCATCAGTAACAAAGGACCCTGATACCAAAAGATTCATACTCTTATATATAAATACTCCACAAAACAGTTACCTAAAGTTAACTGGAATTTTCTGAAGAAATATTTTAATTTGGAAAATAATAACAGTTTCTTTTTATCCAGGACATAATTTCTGGCCAGAACCAGATGATGTGGGAAGCAGCCAAACACAAATGGACACCATTGCCCAGTAATTCAAACATAGTGGGCAGGTGGGATATCACGAGTCTCGAACACTTGCTCCAAGTCAGATAGAACAAAGACTCAATTAAGAAGTATTCACTGTAATTTCTGACAGAAAAGCAAGCAGACTAGAGGGTGAAAGCTCCTACCATCGAACTCGCTTAGGAACAAATTGCTATATAAAATAGCAGGTAAAAACAAAATCTAAAAAATTACAGCTGCTCTGTTTCAAAGAGTAAAAGCTGACATTAGAAGGTCCTTAATTCAAGCTTCTGAATTTATGCAGCAAATTCTCAGAGACAGTTAACTTATTAGAGATACTAACAATAAAACAACAAACAGTTAGCAACAGATTCTTGTCATAACACAGACCATACTGTGTCACTAAGGAAGAATCTACTATGGGAGTTCAAAATTCTCCAAAAATATTGTACAAAACAGTTGTGGAGAGCTAATTGGATTATTCTTTTTTTTCAAATAATGTACACAATATACATATATATATAATTAATATATACGTGTAAGTAAAATATGAAATCATAAAATAACGGACATTCTATGGTAAACTAACAAATACAGATTCTGGAATAAATCATACACTAATTCCAAAGCAAACAAAGTACATGCTACAGGAAGAGCTAAGACTACTGCAGAAGTTTGCCAAGGACCTAACTGAACAAACAACCTCATGAAAGATATTAGGAACGATGAGAGAAACTGTGAGGAAGACTGGAAAAGGCCAAGCAGTAAAGAAAGAACAGAAGCAAATGTTATGTGCTGTTTTAAAAAGTTATTTAACTCTCAGAGTACATTAGGAATAGAACAAAAAGGCATGAACTGCCACTCATGAGCTTATGTTCAAAATCAGATGTTTTCCAACCATTCGAACAAGCTGAACGCTACTGGAGTAGTGAGAGCAAGACCCCTCGTACCAGATGCTCATCCACTTGGCTTACATGGAGGACAGTATGAACTACTGGCTGTAGTAACATAGAATGGGAACTGGAAAGTCAGTTTTCTTTCACTACCATACTCCTGTATTTGGTTCTTTTATACAATATAAACTATAAAAAGGATAAATTAATAATTTGCAAAAGCAGGAAATATTGGGGTAGTTACTGCAAGGAAAAACATAACCTTACCCAATGCTCTTTCAAATTCATCATCATCTACATCTTCCACACTTTCTTCATCATCCTGACGCTTTTGTTTCTCTCTCCTCTTATCGAACTTAGAATAAAATCTGAAATAATATATTGCTCTCAGACATAAAATTGCAGGTGATGATAATTATGACAAGTTTTTTTTTTAAAAAACAACCTGCAGATTTTTTTATAAATATGTTGCCAGTTGCAAATTGTACATAATGGTTTCAAACATCTCAAATCTGAGATTTATATTTTTTTGTTTTTTCAAAGAGTAAGCCACTACTGTAAGATCTAAAACAAAAAAATTCACAGCCAAAGGTGCCAAAAATTATAAAAAGGTACAAGATGATGAACATCTGCCTTATACTGCTAAGGAAGAAAGGATCAAGTTCAACTTGAATCTAATGAGGGGAAAAAATAATGTAAGAGAGATTCACCCATTAATTTGTTACATTTTCCCCCACAGCACTCTCCTCTTGTGTGCTTAGTTTTAACTTCTGTCAGCTATTTTAAACTACTTTCTCTCCCTTTCGTATTAAAGAAACACCAAACACAAAAGGCAAATTTCATCATATACAAGAGCAAAAGAATACACTTCAAATGTGTAATCTCAGTTTCAGTGATCTTCAGTGTAACAATACCGTTAACTTTTCAGACAGAGGCATGCTTTTAAGCTGCTTTTCTTTAACCTGAAAATTAATACCACTATTTTATTTATTAACTAGTCAATATTATATTCCTCAATCTTATAATATCCATTAATGAAAATTAGTAAGTTTTGCAGCTTGATACTGCAAAAAAAAAAAAAATTAAAAGTCCCTACAGCAATGAATATATTAAATAAAAACAAAGAAAGCCACCAAAAATAATTACACAAAATAAATTAATTAAAACATAGATTTCCTAAAAAGAAACTCAAGGTAACGACTATTTTTATTTAACAAGAACAAATTTTTGCCAAATGTGCCTCCCTTCAATTTTAGTATTACAGCTGCATTTTTATATCATAATCTGAAGGGAAAGCCAACTAAGTGGAAAAAACTACAAATAATAAAATCAGAAATACACAGAAAACTAGCTTCTCTGAATTTTTTTGCATTGCTCCATTCTAATAAGATTTGATGCTAATAACATAAGCAAGGTATATTCCAGATTTTTTTGAAATATACCTCTAATGCATAATTACAACCCCCAAGACATTCATCATTACCCACTGTTTAAGGCTTCTTTATTACAATGTCAGATTACTTGATTGCAGACTACAAGCGCAGATTGCCTTTGCTCAGAAATGACTAAGCACTTTTGACATGTTGAAATTATTTTCTAAGGAAAGTGCTATCACCACAAGTCACTCAAATTAATCAAATTTTGCAAACAATTGGAATACCAGAGAATACTTATGAAAGGTAATGGGTTTTGATGGCATTGCATTAAAAAACAACACTTAAGATGAATGTTCACAAGTATTTCATTACCTGTGAAAAAACACTTCATCCACTGGGATTTTGCTTTCATCTTTGGCACGGAATTCCTTACTGTTGACTGCAAAAACAAAAAAAGAACTGATTTTGCCTTAAGTTAAATGATTGTTATTCTTTTAAAAGGTTAAACAGCATGCACAGACAGAAGTAGGCAGGTACCCAGTGCCACCCGTTAAATAAAGTGGAGCTCACCTCAAAACCTCTTCAAACTAACAGTTCTCAGTGTGTATACTGATTCTTAGATGTGAACAAACCCCATGGAAAAACTCAAGCGGCATAGCCCTAACCAGGTTCTAATTTATATATCAGCAAGGGAGGTTAGCAAGCACCTAAAGCAGGAACGCATTTTTTAAAAAGGGGGGGGGGGGAAGAGAAAAATAAAAGAGTAGGAAATGAGATAAACTCGCTGTCATGCACTAAAACACTGGAACTACATCTGCCCAGCACTCCTGCCAGTAGAAATGATCATCAACAGCTGGAAAGGCAAGACCATACACCAGCTAAGCACGTTGAAGAAGGGATCAAGCCTCACCTTGCCTCCATTTCTGAGGAACTGAGGCAAAACATGACACTGCAACAGCAGATCGACTAGGGGACTGAACCAGTTCCCTGTGGAGAAGCTTTTTACCCTCATACATTCCCCTTCCTTCCTCCATGTCAAAAGTAAACCAAAGGAGAAAGAGCTGCTGATTATCTCAGTGGGCACAGATGATAACATTTTCTAAGTGACAAGGGTCCAAGTTTCTGAAACCAGATGAGCATCCTCACAGAAGGGCTCTTCAAATGAATAGTAGAAGGTACCAGAGGTTTGCGATCTCAGTTCTCTAAGCCTCAGCAGAGACTAGCTATATGCAACAAGTGCATATTTTTGTATCTACATCAATATATCCCTATTTTTTTATCAGATTAGTCTGCTTCTTCAACTCAGAATAAATTAAGAATGGAAAAAGCAGACTGTACCTTCAAACGCATCCTAGGGAAAAATTCCTGCTTGAAGCTTTGATAGCCATGGGACCATGCACCAGTAAAGGTACATCAGCCAATCTGTATAACTAACACCTCTGTGCAACACAACAGACCCAAAGTTAGAGGAAAGCACATCCCTGGGAACTTTACAGAGATTCTACCACAGAAAATGGTATCTCTTCTGTCCTTAAGCAACATATTTTACTGATGGTTTACCCTGATTTTTAAACTGCTTTTTCTTACCACCAAATCCTGCCCTTAATCACTGGGAACAGTGGGACTAGACAAAAGGCAGCCTCTTTCTGGAAGCAGGAAGATTCTTAGCAAAATGACAGTGCCAAAGACACCTTACACTAATCCTAACAATAGCTGCAGCTGCAGCATTGTATGGAGTAATCCATACCATTTACTGAAAGAGCTTAATGTGATTTAAATCATTACATAAATCCATTTTCTGAGATTTTAAGTCGATTTTCAAAACAAAAATGATTATATGATAAATTGGAAAAAAAGAAAAATATTAACTACACACCACTACTACTATATTAACTACTGCTGGATCAGCATATGTTTTAAAGATTCTTATATAATTTTAGATATTTTTAAGAACGTCAAAAAACATTATTCATAAAACTCGGATGCTAGATATAAGAATGTGAGCAGTCACGTGAGCAGAAAATTTACTTCATATTTTATAAATTCCTGTCCCTCTGAGGTTAGAACCCTAACAGATTGCACTTCTAACTAGAAGTATCATTAGCTGGAATAAATTCTAAGGCGTTTCGATCCCCTCCAGAGGGATCACATTGCCAGCTATAAGCAAATTTGTAACAATGTTCTAAAGTTTTTATACAAGATTGCAAATCTACTCTTTACCCAAGGGGTGTATTTCCTTTTAGGGGAAAAAAGATAACAGCACATGAGAAGGTATAGGAAGCATATGCAGGTCATAGCAAAAGTAGCACAGGAAAAAAGGCACGCAGCTTTCAGTAGCTCTGTCCTTTGTTATACATTTCTTAACGGGATGGCTAAACGGAAGATATGATCATCATGCATTGCCTAAGAAAAAGGAATTACTACAATAGAAAGTAATTGATGATTAGGGGGGAAAACAGAGAAAAGGAAGGTCTTTAAAAAAATGTGGCGTGTAACCAAGTGCTACAACAGAAGACAAAACTGTTATCCTACTCAAGAAGCTAACAGTTGAGGTAGCTGACTTTCCCTATGTCATTTGTTCTTAAAATGATTCAATGGATCCAAAGTTTCAGCTATGGAGATTCCATGCACCCTTACAATAAGATTAGACCTGATCCTGAACATCAGGCACCACCACTACACTCCTGATGGACAGGACTTTCTTTTATTGCTAACAGAAATAGCATAGACAGCACAGATGGCACGTCTACAACAACCAGCCAAGAATTGTTTACTGAAACAGGGCTGGCTTTCTTAACTGAAAAAGGGCTGGCTTACCTGCAAGATTCTGCATATCTTTCATAAACTGCTTCTTCTTCAGCTGCATTACCACACTGTTGGTGTTTTCTGTAGCAGAACATAAATCAGAAACAAATTACTTTATTACTATTGATACAAAAATGTGAGGAGTGGCTGACACCAGTGGGTCATGCTGCTGTCTACGGGGACTTTGACAGGCTGGAAAAAATGGGCTGACAGGAACCTCATGCTGTTCAACAAGGGGAAGTGCAAAGTCCTCCACCTGGGAAGGAACAACCCCAAGCACCAGTATATGCTGGGGGCTGCTCATCGGGAGAGCAGCTTGGCGGAAAAGACCCTGGGTGTCCTGGTGGACACCAAGTTGAGCCAGCAATATGCCTCTGCAGCAAAAGAGGCTAACAGTATCCTTGGCTGCATTAGGTAGACTGTTGCCAGCAGGTAGAAGGAGGAGATCCTTTCCCTCTACTCAGCACTTGCGAAACCACACCTGGAGTGCTGTGTCCACGCCTGGGCTCCCCAGTACAAGGCAGACATGGGCATACTGGAGAGTGTCCAGCGAAGGGCCACTAAGATGATGAAGGGACTGGAGCATCTCTCCTGTGAGGAAAGGCTGAAAGAACTATGATTGTTTAGATTGGAGGGGACTCAGGGAGATCTCATCAAATCAAATACCTGGACAGTGTAAAGAAGATGGAGCCAGGCACTTTTCAGTGGTGCCCATGACAGGGCAAGAGGTGATGGACACAAACTGAAACACAGGAGGCTCTGTCTGAACACCAGGAAACTCTCTTTCATTGCAAAGGTGACTGTGCGCTGGCACAAGTTGCCCAGAGATGCTGTGGAGTCTCCATTCTTGGAGACATTCAAAAGCTATCTGGACAGCCTGGGCAACCTGCTGTACATGTCCCTGCGTCCAGATGGTCCTTTCCAATCTCAACCATTCTGCAGTCTTTACATTCCCCTATCACTTTGCTAATTCCTGCTAGGTTAGGAATTTCTACACTGCAGATGTGAGAGGCAACAGTATGTGTCAACTGGTTCTGAGATGCAGACATCTCTCTTGCAGCCCTGAAGGCTGATCCCACTCCTTTGTTGCACCACATGCACCCCGAACACTCAACAAGCACAAAGGGTTACTTAGCAATTAGAGAGAAAAAGAGTTTGGTCACCATCAATAATCAAGATCATGTGGTAATACATACAGAGAAATTCCTACCTTTGCCTTTATGGACTTTGGGGTTTCTGTACACAAAGCGATCCAAGAATCTCATTAATGTAAAATCCTGCAAAGGGTCACCAGAGTACTGAATATGATTGCCCTAAAAGAAGAAGAAAAAAAAAAACCAAAAATCGTTAAGGTCTTCATTTCAGGAAGATGGCAACTAAACATAGAGGACTCAAACATTAAACCACACTTCAAAAAGACACAGACTTGAGGATGTTTCATCACATAAGCCTGACCTGTTATTACACTCCTGTACAGGTTCTTGTTCTTAGAGTTTCAGTATTTTCTTAACCAAAACCACCTCCTTCATTTTTTTTTCAGTAATGAACTGCCTTGCAATGTACTGTGCTAACAGCAGTTAATACTCAGCACTATTTGGATACCATGTATCCCGATGAAAATAAGTATTTTATATTTGTGTAGGTTTGAGTATTTTTTGCACGATACCACAACAGTATTAGAAAATAATTTGTTGCAACAGCAGGGTTCCCCACATAAAAAACCCACTTTAAATAAAGGACAGACCTAAACTCTAAAAAACCTTTAAGAATCACATAATACCCACATTTTTACCAAGTTAATTACTTTTGTGAGCAGTCTCCTTTAGAGAAAACACTTCCACGAAAAGCTTTGCATTTGAGTGTGTGTTACAATATGGCAGAGCTGCAAGTTCCCTGCAGAGAGCAAGGAGGCTTTATAAAGTATTTTTTCAAACAGCAAAAGACAGTTAACATAAAAATGAAACTTCAGAGCTACAGACTAGTAAAAGCACTTACTTCCAGAATTGTTTTTGCAAAGAGGGCCACAGACGGATGAAAATGTTCAGAAAGCTGAAAAGACAAGAATCACTTATTTATTTCTACTTTAAAAATAAGTGCAGTCATTATTCATGTTGACATATCAGACTCCTGACAACACCTCTGTGTCATAAGACCGCTCTATAACTGACCAAATAACGTGCAGACACATGTAGTAGTGCAAGGCTCACATGTTCTGCCCTTGAATAACTGAAAAACTTCAAGTTCTCATCTTTTGTTTGTGTTAACTAAATACATCCTCACTTAACATTGTATCTAATTCAACATTAAAAAGCTTTATTGATACAAAGCTAAGATCCAAAAGTCAAAAAATATTGTTCAAATCTCCATTTAAAAATTCCTATTCCCTACGCTGGATATCAGTGACATACACAAGCTTAAAGCTGAAGAATGTGTCATTTAACCTTTCTGTTATGTTACCCAGGTAGCTACTCCAGGAATAACCAAGTTAATTTTCTTCTCTCAATACAAGGGTCACACTAAGAAACACAGTAACCAGCAACGTAAGAATGCCTTACCTTCTTCAGTTCCCAAAGGCTTGTACTTTCAGCACCGCAGTATAAAGGACTTCGATGCATAGGATCATACGAAGCTCCACTCTTCCTGCCTGAGGGGTGGAGGAGACAACAACAACTTGAATTTCCTCAAGCAACTTTATGAGAGTACTATTTTTATTTCATCATGACAATAATGCTGCCCATCACTCTTAGCTGGACAGGCCACAGATTCATTCAGTAGCAAGAAAGGGTTATATTCAGCTGCCCTTCCCCAGTGTATGATCAGGTGCACAGGTGAGTTCCTACATGCTCCCAAAGAAGCTCTTGAAAAGCCCTGCTCTGCCCCAAAAGGTCCTCAAGAAAGAATGAAGCTAGAAGCAAGTTCAAAGCTAAACAAATTGTTCTACCAAGCTTCACAAGCAAATGAGCAGTTACGTGTCCTAACCTTGGCTAAATCACTCTGAAAGTGCCTGAATTTGGAAGCAAAAAATCCCCAGCCTGTTTACTGCTTAGGCACAAACGCAGTAAGCTGCATGAAGTGAAATACACTAGCAGATTCATACACTCTCTTCATCACCACTGAGCTAACAGATAAATTATTCTGACGGGTTGCTTTGAATCAAATTTCCAATTTGAAAAACTAATATAATGTTTTAATCACTTAATTTCAAAACAAGTCTTGCTCAACACATCACTGTTACAGAATATCAGAAGTTAAATGAATTACATTTTCTTGCTAATTTACCTCCCATATTCAGATGATGCACCCAAGAGGCTGTTGAATTTGAGTTGTTTGTTTTAGCAGAATTTTCTGTTGTGCTCCTCTCTTCACCTTTTACTTCTTTGTCCGCATCCACAAATTTTTCCTCAGCCTCTTCAGCCTCTTCTTGATCCTTAAAGCACTCCTCATCATCCGACTCCTAAACAACAAAAAATGTTAGTGAATAGCTTTCCCTTTCCAGTTTTATTCTGATTTATTAGAAAAATGCATATATAGTTCTTAAGAAGCTACTTAAAAAATATAATCAAATGCTGGCCAATATTAAGTAATACAGATTTTTGGCCTTAATACAGTACTGAAAATCGAACTTTACGGCTTATATCACACAAGTGTAATGGTCCCTCCCCGCCTGAAGAACAAAAGGAAAAAAAAATCCAGTCCTGCCTAGGTATACTTCAGAAACTGCAGACAGAAGAAACAAACAGGCCATGTTTTGACAAATGTTTTGGGCAAAGAATGTTTACCTGCATACTTATACAGCATTTAGGAAAATAATCCTCTCTCCATGAGTGAAGTCCACAGGACCTGCTAGAATGCTTAAAACACCCTCATCTATGCAGATTTTTGATGTAGCTATAATTGTTCCAGTGTTTTCTCCCATAACGTAACATATTAGCAAATCCTCAGGTTGCTAATAAACAGGTTAAGGAAACTTATGCTTATGATACTAGCTCATATTGGAAAAACAATGAGATAAAGAAATAATCTTATACCACATGATCCTGTAACTGGACCCTTAATTCTGGTTTTACTTTCAGAAGCTCAGAGAGAAGGTAGAGGGTTCCACAAATGAAGGGTGGCATTTGTCCACAAGTGACTTGAAGTAACCTCTTCACAAAGGCCTTCACACGCCGTAACACTACATCTGCCTTCAGAGATTTATAGACAAGATTAAGAAACATGGATGGCTTTGAGCAGGCTGCTAAAGCAGGATCTAGAAGCTTCCTGTAGAACACACAGGAGAAAATATTGCTGATTGTCATAATCCATGTAGGAGAATAATTGCTATTAACAACAATCATCTACATTTTTCAGCGTGCCATCTAAAAGACCAGTGACAGTTTCTTCCCCAGTTCCCACTCAAAACAGTTATGATCAACCCTGAACTGCCAATAGCTGTGTAATATTTCTAGATATAAAAAAGCTTGTATCAGTAAGATACTGTAAGAAAATATAAAGAAACTGAGTTCGACTGAAAACAGTTACAAAATTTGAACTATTCAAAGTAAGAAACTAATCTGATTTATTCAGATTTTCAAAAAATAGAAAGAAAATGGTTAGCAATTCATATGCTTCACAATCAGACCAGACATATGTGCTGGCAAGTTCATTTTCTTTCCCACTTTTTTTCCAGACTGCCAGGCACAGAAAGGCCCCTGAATATGCTGCACATTCTGGGGAAACTTGAGTTCCCTATTTAAAAATCAGCAACTTCCTTTTGGTCTACTAAACAGAAGCCTACAAAGACTCTAAACAATTAGCTGGGACAAAAAAAAAACTAGATACTTTTATAACACAAGGCTTTCCAACCATACAAATTAAATCCTCTAAAGAATTTGTTAACATAAGATTTCCCTGTCCCCCAAATGAAAAAAGGAAACAAGACTTTAGGTTATTATGTGACTAAACCACTGCACCCATAAAAGTGAATTCAGAAGTAGATATCTATTAGTTTTAAGTAATATCTGGAGTTAAAACATGCTACCAGAAAACAGTGCAAAGGCTTAAATGCATATGTTGTGTTCTCAGGATCTAGAACTACCATTTGTTTTATTTCCACATTAAGTCAAAGAATTGTCATGCTTTTTCTTCTAGCTCATACAAAACATCAGAAATCTTAGCCAATGAGATTCAATACTCACAAGATGTTAAAGGCAAAATAAGTGTTTCTACAACTTTAAATTAACGGTGACTCTCTTATAAAATGAAATTTATAACAAAAAATGCAAAGTTGTCACTTACTTGTATAGTGCAGCGTAGTACCTATCGGATACAGTCTGCTGAGCGTCCATCACTTGAAATAGTAACATCAGGGCCTGGACACTGGTACTGAAGTTCACAAGATGCAGAACTTTAAACAAGGTGTCCATTTGTTCTTTCACTTTCTCATCTCCAGTCTCAGCATAAGGGTAAGCTCTGTTTACCCCACAAAGAAGAGCACTGAGCATTTTGGATTCAACATCTTTTTTCTTAATGCAGTTCCGAAAAAAGGAAAAGTACAAAGTTATCAGCTTGTTAGCCAATGTACTTTCTTCGTGACTGAGGACTATCTGATTTAGAAAGCAAATGGCGTAATATTGAGTTTTCACATTAATGTTTGTCCGGTACAAAAGCCTCTCCACCTCACTGCACACTACTCCCTTCATATTTGGATGCTTGTGAAGTAATGTCTCTAAGAGATAAGAGGCTTTGGTGGCAATTTTGTTCTGAGGGTCCCCCAGTTTATTTACCAGCTGAACAAGCAGAACTTTCTCCTGCTCAGGCTTGTTACAGAGAAGCTCGTGGGAAACTGCCAATGCTCGGGATTTCGTTGCCGTCAAAGAATCATGACCCAGTGTTTCTAACGCCTGCACAAACTCTGCCACCTGCAGTTTCAGCTGATGCTCAAAGTACCAGAGTATTAATCGTCTGTCCCTGGAATCCCTGTTGCCACTTGACATCTTCTCTATGTTGTTAAATGGTCGCTGCGAGAAAGACCATAACTTTCGGTTGTCTGGTAAGAGATCTGAAATGAGAAGCTCCTTGAAAGTATCCAAAGCCATGTGGCTCTGATGCCTGCTGCCCTTTTTCTTTATGAGGTTTACCAAGTTCTCAACAAATTGGATACTGTGGACAGCACTGTCCTGAATGAGAAGGGTCATTGCCGCCATCCTGTCAGCCAAGGTACCTGATGAGACAACGGTTTTCATCCATGCCGAAGAGGCTCCCTTCTGATAATCTGTCTTATTCTTATACAGGTCTGTCTCATGCTGGTACAGCTTTTGGGCCAAGGCCTTATACCTGGACAGAAGCATTTGATTTTGGGGCTCCGAAGAGAATTCGTTGGTGTATTCTAGATCATACCATTTGCTCCCTGGTTTGATCAGTATCACTTGCCTAGCATGAAATTCAAAATCTTCTTCTGGCCTCTCTTTCTTTGTTGAAAGGTGCTGGTCCTGATCACTGCCAGCTTTTTTCTTCTTGCTGTCTTTCACACCACTTGCCTTTTCGTTGACTGCGTTTTCCTTGACTGCCTTTTCCTTGACTTTTTTTTCTTTTTTCGCTTCTAACGAAGGAGGGTTAGCTTCTTTCTTGCTCTTCTCTTTCTTTGGGGGCTTCTCTTTCTTCTCGTTGCCACCACCACCCTCCTCCTCCTCCTCCTCCTCCTCCTCCTCCACCACCTGGCAACTTTTCGCATACTTGCCGATGCCCAGGGAGCTGACGAAGGCCTCCAGCTCCCCTGCCTTCAGGTCGTCGATCGTGTCCTTCTTGCCGCCGTCCACCATCTCCTCCGCCTCGTCCACGGCGCACAGCATCAGGTAGTCTTGCTGTGGGCGGCAGCGCACAGCCGTTACAGGCCGACCGCGGCCCCGGGCCGCGCGCTCCCAACGGCTCCCCACACCTCGCGCCCCACACGGGCCCGGCCCGGCCCGGCCCGGCGGTGCCCCGCCGCCACGTGCTCCCGCTCCCTCTCCCCCCCCCCCCCCCCCAGTCCCCTTACCTTGGTGCCGCCGAGACGCAGCACCTCATCCAGCGTAAAGCCTTCGGCATCTCCACTTTCTCCTTCTTCATCCTCCTCCACTTCGCCGCTGTCACCACCCGCCTCCTTCGAGCCCCTCACGCCGAAGTGCCACAACCCCGCCATCGCTGCCCGCCGGAAGCTCTTGCGCGCACGCGCTTCCGGGCCCGGCGGGACGGCGGGAGCGCAGGTCCTGCAAGGGGGGAGTAGGGCGTGCGCGGGGCTCCGCCGGAAAAAAGGGGGACAGAGGCCAGGGAATCACCTTAGACAAATCTCAGTAGCATTTTACCCGCCCCCAGAAGCGTTCATCCGTGACTATTCTCACGTAGGCAGCGGGAAGCAGCGCGGCCACCAAGCGGCCAGGACCCGGGGAGGAGGAAGAGGAGGGGAGGGCACGGACGCCGGCGCCGCTGCCATGGTCCCGCTGCCGGTGCGTCGCGCGCTCCTCGCCGCCGCCCTGGGCTCCGCCGGCCGCCGGCGCTTCCCCCGTCACCATGGTAACCGTCCCCCGCCGGGGGCAGCCCCGCTGAGCCCCGGCCCCGTCTCTCCTCCCCCCACAGCGCCAGCGCGGCCCTCCTCGGGCGCGGGGGGGCAGGAGGAGGCCGAGGGTCCCAGCCGGGTCACCGCCATGCTGCGGCACCTGCTGCTCAAGCTGCGGGCCACCGGGCCGGTGACGGTGGCCGAGTACATGCGGGAGGCGCTTACCAACCCAGGCCAGGTGCGGGCGGGGCCGGGCCGGGCCGGGGGCTCCGGGCCGTGGCGGGCGGAGAGCGGCCCCGCCGCGGCGCTGAGCGGGCCCCGGCTCCTCACCCCTCTCCCCCCCGCAGGGTTACTACACGCGCCGCGGCGGCATCGGCGAAAGCGGGGATTTCGTCACCTCACCTGAAATAAGTCAGGTGTTTGGCGAGGTAGCGCATCGCTCCCTGTCTCTAAAATAACTTTGTTTCGTTCTTAAGCTGGCAGTGATTTCCCAGCCGGTGTTCGCGTGTGTCACCAGCGTCAGAACACCTGGCTAGCAGTGACGAGTGACGGACACGAAGCCTCAAGTTACTTCCCAAAAGAAAAATTGGGTTTGGAGGAGGAAAGAGGCATTTTGTTTTTCTGGGAGATCAGGGAGTCCTTTTATGTGTTATAGTCTGGGACACTGTTTGTGCCCAGTAACACTTACTTTCACACAGAACTTGTTTATAAAAAAAAAAAAAAAAAGTTATAGTAGTTCCCCAGTATGAAAACTCTACTCCAAAATCATTTTCACATTTTGGCCTGGTTCACTCTGGTTTGTGCATCATTTCCAGTGGTGAAGACTGTTAAAGGCTGTTCTCGACGACACTTTGGTAAACGCGTTGTCGTGAAGAACAGCTGTTTGGAAGCACTTGGGCCGTGACCTGCCTTTGAGCCTTAAGTAAAAGTTCTTGCACCAGCCGGAAAAGAGTCCCACCCGTTCACCGATGGAGAGTTGCTGCTGCTGGGCTGACAACAGACAATTGTGATTTTATTACATAAAGAGGGCAAAGTCATGTATCGTGATGATTTTTCACAACTTTAAAATCCTGAGAGAGAATATCGCATACCTTAGTTACTATCGTGCAAAAGGCAGGTATCGCTTCTCACAAGTTTTCAAATACTACCGTAACTCTTTCTTTGTTTCTCACTGTCAGTTAATAGGAATATGGTATATTAGCGAATGGATAGCCATGGGCAAACCTAAAGCATTCCAGCTGGTGGAACTGGGCCCAGGGAGGGGCACTCTTACCGATGATATATTACGGGTAGGTGAAAACTAGTATTAATATTCTCTATTTCTGGCTTTATTCTGTGGCTACGCTGAAATCTGAAGGAACGAAGTTTTGCTGTCAGGGTTTAGCCATCCTTAGTAACCAAATAATTTCACTCAGGACATTTGCATCTTAGAATCTAATTAGAATGTATGCAAGTTTCTGCTCTTCAGCAGAGATCAGGTGTCTCATTTGAAAGCTGAACATGGCCCAGTGTGTGCACACTGTGCAGACACGCGTGTAATCTTTCAAACACTACCTGATAGAAGGGGAGGGTGGGAATATTCCATTACAAATTATTTCTATACAGAAAAGCATTATCCAAACTGAAATCCATTTGGGAGGGTGCTGCTGTGTGTAATGGGGAGGGTGGCCTCAGTGCAAGCAATGGGAGGAAGTGGAGGAGGACAATAACACAGGAGTAAAGTTGTGTGGGTTCCTTTGGGGATTTCAGGAGCTTATTTCTTTTGAGTTAAACCTTTCTGTTCTGCCATGCTTGTACGGCTATTAATTAAAATCTACTGATTCAAAAACAAATCGCTAACATGATTTAGTACCTCAGAAAAACTTTAATTGTATTTATATATGTTAATGAGAACTCTAATACCCACAGTGAAATGTACAATGTTGAGCACTTTTTGTTTATGGTGTCTGGGAAAACCAAACCATTTTTCTCCTAATGCTAAACCCACTGCAAGTATCAGAGGAGCCACTCACTTTCAGGCTATTACTACTCTAAATTAGCATTTCATGTTGCTATCCTTACAACTATATAACATGTACTGTACTTTGCCAACTTTATTAAAAGTGTAGCAGCTTTTATTAAAATTAAGAAATTCCCATTTCCTTCTGGAGGAGCAAAATGCAGTCTTTCACTGAGAGTATTTTCTTAAAGGAAAGCCAACTAAATCTTATCTTGAATATAAATAATGAGATTAAAAGTTGATTCCTAAACCTTTAATATATACAGCATGTGACTGGGCCTAATAGAATTCATCTGCCTTTATAGGTCTTCAACCAGCTTGCCTCTTTACTAAGTAAATGTGATGTCTCTATACATCTGGTAGAAGTGAGTCCCAAACTCAGTGAGATCCAAGCACTGATGCTGACAGGAGGGAAGGTGCAGTCAAACCCCGAGGACAAGTCTGCTTACATGAAAGGCATTAGCAAAACTGGAATTCCCATCTTCTGGTACAGAGACATTCAAGATGTGCCACCAGGTAAGGAGCTTGAACGTCTTGTTACAAAGATGGCGTCCTTCCTCCGTTTGCAGCTTTTGATAACAGAGGACATCTCTGCTAGCTTTCATAATGGATAGAAGAGTAGTTAATACACATATTTGTTCTTAGTTCTTATATAAGTCCAAGGCAGGATCTTAACTCATTTTCATAACTGCTATCTATTCTCACTACCTTCATTTTGGGACAGTTACCTAATTTCATGTATTCTGACTTTTTCTTTTCATGGGAAACCATTTACGGGCTTTCCCTGAATCTGCTTTCATGAGATGCCAATCTAAAATTCATGGACTGGAAGCTAGACCTAGCTGTAGAAATGCTGTCTTTGATGTATCTGAGCTGGAAGTAGTGATAATTATTTCACAACCACATTAACTAGCTTAATTCATCAAGATGCATAAAAATATTTTAATTTTCAACTGGAAACAGCTATGGAAGCATTAATAATTTAATGCATTCTTTTTTACTTTCCCGCAGGCTACAGCTTTTACCTAGCACACGAGTTCTTTGATGCCCTGCCAATACATAAGTTTCAGGTATAGCAAGAAGATTATTGTAATTGTGATCATTAGCTTAAATGCCTATTCTCTTTGAGGAAGAACAGAATTAGGGTGCCAAACTAGACACATGCGTTGTCTATGGTGATAAAATATTTCTAACTGATCTTGGACAAATAAGGCTTAATTCAGCTGATAACTGTAGAATTAGTAATTATTCTTGAATGGAAGAACTTGTAGAAAGCTAGATTTCTTTTTGCTTAGACAAGTCTCAAGTTTATTTCTTATGTTACGCTAATAAGTTTTTAATTTCAGCGTTATTTTATGTACCACTACTAAACAAAGACAATGCTCTGAAGGGCTTTCATTTGAATGTTAATGAGAATAGCAAAATAAAGGCTAGTTAGGATTCAGAATAAACTTTCAACTTCAGTTTGATAATCTATGAAAATCACTGGAAAAATAAGTTTATTTTTTGATAAGTTAAAGGTTGCACTGCCAATAAAAGAGGCAGCATTTTTCTCAACAGCATCATTCATTCCTTTCAAGTATAATTAGACTGGACTCTGCCACAAACTTTTTCCAAGGCAGTTATTGGGATTAAACAGAAGTGAATAATTGTTGTTAATAGCATATAATGTTCTTAAAACTTCTGTGAAAATGCTTGATGCATCAGTTCAATTCAAAATGCAAGATACTGTGTCTACCCACTAGAGCATAAAATGAGTCCTCTGGGTTCATTCAACAGAGAACAGAGAAAGGCTGGCGTGAGGTGTTGGTTGACATAGATCCAGAAGTTCCTGACCAGCTGCGGTTTGTCCTGTCACCATCCAGTACCCCCGCAACAGAAAATTTTATTCAGGTAAGGTTATGGCCACTGGAGCTCGTACTTTACTAACTCTTTCAAGTACATTTGCTCATTCTCAGTTACTCTGACAGCAAGAGGAGGGCTGTCAAGTCTATAAATGAATAAATTTAATCACAGCATTTAACTTTGCTGTGAAAATAAAGCACAAGAATAAACACATACATCAAGACTTGCAAAAAAATCAGAGTTTAGACAGACAAAACGCTTCAGAGAGCAAACAGCAAGTGACAGGGAGAGCTCTGCGTTGCATGTGTCACATCACCATCTCAACAGCAGCCCTGCCTAAGTGACACTCTCAACCTGCCATTTGTGTATTCAGTGCATCTGGGTACTGCTGTGCTGACCTTTAATGGAAAGTGTCCAAGATTTTTGTTTTTCTAAAGTTCACTGGAGTCTTAAAAGTTACAAAATGAAGTAGTTGAGATTAAAATCAACTACAGTGTTTCACACAGAAAGGCCCTTTCACAGGGTGTGCACAGCTGAAGAGCTGTTTTCATTCTTTCCATACCACAGCAATGCAGTGTCACCTGACGCAAGTATTCTTACGTGTTACAAAAAGGTTCGTGTCAGTTGACTATAGGTTCCAGAAGAGATGACTGAAATCCACCACTCTGAAAACACAAATTGAAAATGATGGTTAGCAGAAACTAGCTTAAGCTCCAGTAGCCTTGAATACACCCCCTGCACCTCTGTGCCCCAGTGAAGCAGTGACATTCCCAAGACAGCAAGTGTGAAGAACTCTTGCCCTGTACGTGTTTGCTAATGCAGGTGTTTTGATATTTGAACTCTGCGCTAGCCTGAAGAAACGAGAGATCATGTGGAAGTGTGTCCTGAGGCTGGTGTCATCATTCAGAGGCTTGCCTGTCGTATAGAAAAGGATGGTGGGGCTGCGCTGGTTGCTGATTACGGTCATGATGGAACCAAAACTGACACTTTCCGGGTAAGTCATTTACCCTGAAATAATAAGCCAAAATACTCTATTATCTTTTATTTTTCACTTGGATCATTAAGTTGTTGTAAGAGAAAGGTCTCGGGTAGCAAAAAACGCATTATGCTGCAATCATACAACTGATTGAGTTCTTATTTAATCAGTACCCATAAGGGTTCCTTTCAGATGGAAAGGATAATCCTAGTCTTTGCTAGATTTATCTCAAATTTTCAAAGTATAATTTGCTATTCTCACCACTCACATACACAATTTAGTCTTTGCTAGCTTCAGCAATTTAATTTTTCAGGGTTTCCGGAATCATAAACTTCATGATGTACTGAAAGCTCCGGGTACAGCAGACCTGACAGCAGATGTTGATTTCAGCTATCTTCGAAAGATGACACAGGGAAGAACAGCCACATTAGGCCCCATAAAACAGCGGGAGTTTTTAAAAAACATGGGCATTGACCTCCGATTGCAGGTACCATAGTATTTACAGCTACATAAACGCTCCTAATCCACAAGCAACGCTCTTAAGCAGCAAGAGAGCTTTTATAAAAAACTGATTTTTAAAAGAAAGTTTTTTCAAAGCAACCTATAGGTGTGAGATTAACAAGCTGCTTCTCCTAGATATAAGTTACTCTGGATCCCTTCACAGTAAACTGATCATATTACAGTTAGGAGTATTTAATGCAAAACTTTGCTACATACATCAATGTATGAGCTCCACCAGGGATCTCACCAGTTGTACTCAATGTTATGGCAGTTACACTAATGTAAGTGAAAAGGATGCAACAAGAGATTCAGGCATGAAGGAATTTATAGGAAAGCAGGAAGGGCTGTAGCTTACGTGTTTTGTTTTTAGGTGCTCTTGCAGAATTCACGTGACACAGCAACTCACGAGCAGTTACTTCACAGCTATGATATGCTGATGAATCCCAAGGAGATGGGGGACCGATTTAACTTTTTTGCCCTGCTGCCTCACCACAGACTTGCAGATCCTGACAAGAAACATAAGCCAGAATCAAAGTCTCCCGTAGCGCCTGTTGCTGGATTTGGTGAACTCTTACTGAAGTAATTTCAAATACCGTAGCAAAATGTCTAATAGTAACAGCTTGCAATAGCAATTTATTAAATTAAAAAAGAAAATCAAAGTAAAAGGAAGAGTCCTGCATTTTATGGTTTCACATGCTGAATGTTTTGCAGTAATGTAATCCGCATATAGCTACATACACAGTAAGGTAAGAACTAAGTATTTTTATCTAGCTTTAAACTGAAAGCACATGAAATGTCACATTACTTCTCCAGGCAATTTTCTCACACAAATCTGTGCTTCAGGGCCTAGCCACATTTTGGTAAGGAGTGCTATTTCAGAGTTAAACTTAGTGAAGCACACTAAACCTACTGACAGACCTATTCAAAGCAGTATGTGTAGAAACCAAACACTGCACATACAGAAACCAGCAAACACAGAGCAGAGAATGAACCATGTTTCAGGGGTCTTACAATGGAGCCGAGTGAAGTGTTTACTAGTGGAATCAAGTTAAAACATGTCAGTAACAAACAAATGTGCTAGGAGACTTCGAATGTACTCAGCTTTGGTACTTGCTTAAAAAACGAGATGCCCTGACATTTTTAAAGATATTTTTATAAAGAGAACAGTGACAGGAACCATGTGGAGTTATTAGTTCCAAAGCACCTGCTAACAGAATTACCACAGCAAGTCATATCTAATGACAAATCCACAACCAAGAAAGCATAACAAAACATTTACTTCTAACACATGATAGGAGAGATAATTCATTTGAATAAAAAGAACAAGTCTAATAGGGAAATAAATTTTATTTTCAAGCTTATCAGAGGATATTTACAAACAATGGGATGTATAAAAATATAAAAGTACTTGACAGTGTCCTTTTGAGGCTATAAATTTTACATGAGCTTTTTTCTAGCATCATCATAGCACTATTTCTTGAATGAATGCAACTTACTTCATCTAGGGTTAAGGATATTAAACACTGTAACCTACTGCTGTCAAAGTTTGCAGTAAAGGTAGAAAAAAGGGAATAAAAAACTCAGCTATTTTTACTACTCTGAAGAAAGTTTACTCCTAATGTATGCCTGATTTTTTGGTTCCTTGACTATTTGCTGCTTGTGGCTTCTATTGTCTGGCCCCATAAGTCCACATATATGCTCAGGCAATCTCCAAAGGCCAACAGTTTTTTTTTTTGGTTTTTTTTTTAAATACAACTTGAAGAATAAATAGCTCATATAATATTTTGGAGCAGAGCAGACTTCTTGGGGAGAGACATCAGCCAGACCTTCTACTTCATTGTTGTCCCCTCCTTCCTCTATTCCTGTTGTGCTTTTTCAAGTGACCAAGCTGGCTTTTTTCCTCCTTTAAAACA
The DNA here is from genome assembly GCF_964106895.1 of Numenius arquata. Classification (NCBI taxonomy): domain Eukaryota; kingdom Metazoa; phylum Chordata; class Aves; order Charadriiformes; family Scolopacidae; genus Numenius; species Numenius arquata. The sequence goes on along the minus strand of NC_133577.1, from coordinate 29,439,419 downwards.
AAACAAACGAAAAAAAAAAAACCCCACAGGAAAATTTGAAGTGACAGCTCAAGTATTAAATCTGGTTTAAAAACCAGACCATATCTACATTATTATAGTTAGGATGGAAGACAGCAATGGCTTCACTGAAATTTGGTCACTTGAGCAGTGGAAGTTGAAAAAAAGCACTGCTTCCCTTGCCAAGCCTGGACAAACACCAGACTACCAACTTCATAGGTGATTGTTCTGGTTCCAAAGATGAAAAGTAGTGCCTCTCTGAAGAATCAGTCCTGCCTTAACAGGATGACAACGTTAAGGGACAAATTCTGCCCCTTTGGAATTCCTTAGCACTGCCTTGACAGCACAGAAGGGGAGGATGACCCCCAATGTAGGAGGGGCAGGGACAGCCATCAGGCAAGTCCCCTGCACAAACCTGAGAAAAACCATGTGCAAGGAGAGAGGACTCGTGGTGGTCAGAAGGGCTGAAACACTCTGCCCACTGCTGGCTGTAGGAAACTGCCATAGAGATTGCACCAATGTTTTGTACGGAGTTTGGTATATCCTAGCCAAAGCTCAGCCTTTACCAACTTAAGACACCTACAAAATGCAGTGGCGGTTAGATTAAAGGCAACAGGAAAAGAAAAGGTGGGTTAAAGACCCAAACCTACCTGTGGGTACATACTTTTGCAACTGCCACTGACTTAACTGCAAGGTCACTGTCATTGCAAGCAGCTGCCAGCCCTAAAATAACCGTGTAAAATTTTATGTATATCTAAGACATAGAAAAAGTCTGCTCACCTGCTTCCTTACCTGAATAACAACAGTAGAAAAAAAATACTTATCTACACATACACACACAAAACATATCTTTGTAGGATAGAGAGGAGATACCCCAAAGCCTCTCACTGACTTTGCAGTTCAAGCCTGTAGAGTATTTTAAAAGCATTTCAAACCAAGCTCCAGTTAAGCAGCTTGGCACACTGGGTATGTACAGCCATTCAGGTCCTTCCAGCAGCACAATGCTGTTATCCCACACAAAAGGAAAGATTTCACCTTTCACCTTTCTGTTTTTTAAAATAGGACAAAAAAAACCCTCTTTGCATTTAGCATTCACAGCCTCAAACTTCTTTGAAATAGCATGAACTTTATATGTTACACCATCCTCTGAGGGAATAATTTCCAATTTTCAAAGAATACTGCTGCTTCCTCTCTGTTGTGCCACAAGTCCAGTAAGCGGTTGGGAATCCATCAACTGAGGCATCTGCATAAAAAAACTGAATTAGGAGTTGGGTTTGGACTCTTCATTCAAGAGAATGAAGGGGGGTGGGGGGTGCTGCAGGTTTAGGTCAAAAGGCAAAGCCCTTTCTCCTACAATCCAGCTGCCCTGGCAGAAGCAACAGGCGATTTGATATCCACTGTTACTCCTTGGTTTTGAGCAGAGTTAAGATACAAGCTAGCAGGCTACAAACTACTCCTGATGTAACTCCAGGAAACCTTAGAAAAATATTAGAAAAAATTTAAAATCTAATTACTCAAAACAGAAGAAAGCTGCATGTATTTTTCCCTATTCTTCCACAGCCTTCTGCTAGAAGCTGTTTTTCCAGAGTGAAAGCATTTCCAGATGCTACATCAAGTCTTGTGTACTCTCTGCGCATTACTTGCGTAGTTTTAAGGCAAAATGCCTTTGTTGTGTATCAGTGACGTGTGCCAGCCTTGCACAGCAACACACTGTTGTGGCTTATTGTTCTGTTTTAACAGACGAAATAAAGGACTAGCATAGCTTTGATTGTCATCTCTTTAGATTGTCAGCCAGGATTTCAAGAGGAATGTAAGAAGTTATGGGGTTTTCTTTTTTGGGGGTATCTGGAAAAAGTTCAGTTAGGGCAAAGACACACACATTTAACTGTCTTAACAGCAGCAAATTATTCCTTCATCTATGAAGCTGTATTTGACCTAAACCACCATGTTTTGCTATTAGCCAAGGTATTCTCCACTGATTTCTTTTTAACAGTCTCTTTTCACCATGCATAGTTTAGGAAATGGGAGATGTATCTAAAAAACAGAAAACAGTCCTCTATGGCCTAGTAAATAGGGATTAGAAAACCATTATAAAATTCTTATTGTGTAGGCTATTTAAAAAAAAAAAACAAACTTGAAAAACACACAAACTGTTCAATCTGTACACATTACACCTCCGTAATGGCTTTGTAGCCACACAGCTCGGTGAAATGTTACCCAATGGGGTTTATCCCACTGTCTGGTAACTACTCATAGTTTAAGTCAGAGATGGAGAAAAGCTTGTCAGACGACAGTCTATTCCCATGCCAATGCAGGATCCTCTGGGGCTGTGTACACTGAACTATGTGTACAGCATTCAGAAAGAACAACAGTCATTCCAAAACTTATCTTCAGTTTCTGTCTGGAGTGTCCTTTGCTGCAATTTAGCGTAATGAATAAATCAAGGGTCTTCTTCCATGTCATCTGGATTAGGAGCCATAATAAAATGCTGGGGGTACTCAAGGTTGTGTTCATAAGCATGTTCTTTCCAGCGTGCATCATCACTCTCATGGGTAATGTAACGCTCTCCAATGCGCGTTTCAAATTCTCTGAGGTCAAGCCAAGTCTGATAATCCTAAGGAGCAAAAGAGATTTAAGGAAGCGGTTTAAGGAACAGCAGCATTACATTCCCACAGATAAATTCTACAGTTTGTCTCCACTTTTAGTATTAATAGCCATAAGATATAATCAACAAGATCTGTTAGAAACAAACAAAAAACCCACAAAACAAACACCATCCCCCTCCAAATACCCCAACAGAGTATCCATAAAAAAAATGGTTCAAAATTAAATAGACTGGTATCTAAGGGTATAATACTGCTAAACGTGAAATCTTTTTGTAACAAGACAGCTATGTTAGCTTTATTATAAAAATTAATTATGTATATACACACACACGAAATTATACTCATTCCAACACTGTACTCAAAATTAATTGCATTTTCCGCTTAATATCTTTTAAGTTATTTGTGTGCATGGTTGTGTGCACATAGCATTGCCAAACCGTTGTGACAGGAACCCACATCAAAACAAGTGGAAAAACTCCAACCCAAATGACTACAAGTTACAGCACACACCAGCTTGTGTGTCCGCTTCAGCACTCAACAAACAAGGTTTGTCTCTACACTGATTTCAGTGGGACTCCATGCGCTCATCACACATTCAGGAGAGGTGGCTGAAGAGTAAAACTATGTTGGTGTCAGACAGAAGGTAAAGAGCAGGAAGGACAGTAAGACAAACTTCTCCTTGAGGAAAGAAGCATTAACAGATGGGCAGATTCTGGAACACGTAAAATGTAAAGCTAAAACCAGAAATACTTAAGCCCCCACAAATGCTTGTTAACAAACTTTGATAGTCATAGTTTTAGTAAGCCTCTGAAGGACTTAATCCAAAAAATTATTATAAACCATTACAAACAAAGTGAAAAAGGCAGGTGGGTTTACCTGTAACCATGGGTGACTGAGGGATTTGTCAACACTGAAACGTTTTCTCATCTTCACTTGAAGCAAATTGTTTATTAAATCAATGGCTGACAAAGAAGAACAAACCAAAAATATATTGTTTAAATACTAAATCACCTCTATCATCAATCTGCTGCAGTGAAAGAGAATTTTTTAAATGAGTGTGTGTATCCAACTGAACTCTTAAATTTAACCAAGCTCTTGAATTTTACATATACCTTCGCTTATGTTAAATGAGGCTACAGAATAGGTAGGGGGTAAGCTTCCCCCAGCTTTGATGGAAACACTAAAAGCTTTACTATATTACTCAGTCTTTTTTCCCTGCTGATTTTAGTGATTTTCAGAAGTGTCTAAATAACTTGGGTATAATCTTGTGTTCCAAAATGATGTAGGTACTTCCACTATTGTATACTTTTGTGTATGTCATTCCACATCTACCCGTGTGTTAATCCTATATACATTACTAATAACAAGGCTGGCATTGAAGAGCTTTATAGAGACCAACCTCATGAACTTCTAGATTGTTCAGAACTGACACCGAGACCCAGGTTTTGTATCACTTGCTAATGTACAAAACTAAAATCCCAGATTCAACTTTGAACCATTTCTGTAATTGTAGTCTAGATAAAGTATGTTTTGAGATCAGGGTACAGTAAATACTCACACGTGATTTAACTTTTCATTGGGAATTTTGGGAAGTTTCCCACTCCTCATGCATGCAATCAATTTTTCTTGCTAAATCTATTGGCTTCTCCTGCCCTGAAAATTATCTAAAACATTATAATTGACAATTTATCTCTCACAAATTATCTCTCACCAGCTCATATTGATCCATTTTGGCATAGTCTACTAAATTCAAACTATCAAAAATTCTCACTCCTTTCTGAATGAACCTTGAGGTTTAAGCATTTGAACGCGTTATCTACATATAAAGATATTCTAATAGAGAAGATCCATTTCTTTACCTTCACTAGAAATTTCCTTCCAAGGATTTGGTGGGTACATAAACGCTGCATTTTGAATCTGATCATTTATATCCTCATCTTCATTAAATGGGAATGTACCACTAAGGCTCACATAGACAATGACTCCTACCGACCACATGTCTAGAGAGCGGTTGTAACCTTTACTCCTCAGCACTTCAGGGGCAAGGTAAGCAGGCGTCCCCACCACAGAGCGCCGGAAAGATTTTTCACCAATGATACGTGCAAAGCCAAAATCACACAGCTTCACCTGCAAGAGAAATATATTTTAAACTGAGAAATCTCTTCTTGATCTCCAAAGGATGCTACTGCCCAAGACCAGAGTGGTACTTGATACCATTTCTGCCATAATTTTAAACATTGTATGCACTAAAACAGAGACAAAACATTACGTAAGCCAGTCACAGTTGAGGTTTTAGGTTGCTGGTTTTGCAGACTGCAGATGGAGCGTGCTTCAGGCTGGTACATGAACCGGCCTTGCACAGACCAAGGTCTGAGCCAATGTGTGTAGTACATGGCCACAAATGTGCGAATAAGGACAAAAGACTTGATTCCAAACTCAGCTCATTTTCAGAGGCAAATCCACACTCTCACACGGCACAGAACCAACATTTTAAAAAAACCATGAATCCCAGCCAGATCACACTCCTCTTTCACTGAATTTTCACTGAATTTTTTTAGAGTTGGAAGGGACCATAAAGATCATCTAGTCCAACTCTTAATCACATTCCTGAAGCTGGAGGCTTCAGCTACACAGAAATCAAATAATGAGTTTTAGCTAGAACTCAGACCCAACCACCTCTGGACAGAGCAGTCCAATAATCGTCCAGGCAAAAAACATCAACAGCTGGTGTCTGCACTGATGCTCAAGTCTTCATGGTTCTTTAACTTGAACACAGCAGGCACTTGTACAGAAAAAAGGATCCAGATCAAGTCCCACACTAACCCCAAGTTAATAAGTCCTGCTCAGGATATAAGAAAGAGCAATGGACTACAGGCCATACAAGTGACTCTCCAAAAGTCTACTCCACTTTGCATTAATGTCACAGGACTGGAAGCAATTCCCTGATGCTGCCTAGCAGCTTTTAATTTCTGTATATCCTCCACAAAATCTATACTATCCAAGGTATCTAACGTAATAGTTGACAATACATAAATACTAATACCACTGGGCAGCATTTCTCTTACAGAAATTAGCTACTTAGTTTATATTACAATGTAACATCACACATACTGATGAAGAAGATCCCTGAGCAAGACCAGTGACAAACGAGCCAGTCCCTTTTCACAACAGCTTACAAGCAAGACGGACAAAACCGAGGAGGAGAAGATGATGCACAGCAGGAAGGTTGTTTCTCCAGGGTCAAACAGCACTCGAACAGAAGCGAGGACTGATCTTGAAGCTTCTAGTCCTGTTCCTTTTCCACTAGACTATTCTCACTAACCCAGATTATCAGTTTCCATGCGCTCTTCACAAGCATAAAAAAAGATGCAGTTTACACAGCCTTTTGCTAAGCGCTGGCAGTAGTTGTACTTCTTGGACACTTTGGCAGAAAGAATGCTGGAACACAGCTTTATTGTGAGACAGGACCCACGACTGAAGGGAAAGAAACTGAAACAGACCATTGAGCATAAAAGCCAGGTGAAAAGACAATTACAACACGTCTTTCAAGTAATTCTAGATGAAGTCAGTTGAACAATCCCACAAGAGGCCACCTCTTAAGCTGCAATGCCTATATTGCTAAAAAAAAAAAAAAAAAAAGAACAATTAAAAGTGATGAAAAGTATTTTTTAATCTTCACTCACTTGAGGGAATGGCTCTGCTGATGCTAGTAGTACATTTTCTGGTTTTAAATCACAGTGCACAATATTCTTGAAGTGTAAATTCCTCAGAGCAACAAGTATCTACAAAAAGGAAAGAATATTTTCAGAAGTGTTCAAGCGGACCAAAAGTGTCAAAACTCACACACACTAATCAATACATTAATTTGTACCAACGCAGTCTTAAAGAATTAAATGGTACATACGGTGCAAGTACTATTTTTTCCCAGCCTATCAAGACTTGGAACTAATGGGTTTGATTTTCACCCCCCCCCCAACTCCTCCCTCTCTTTTGAACGCTTACTGTTTTGACATGCCTCTTTGGATGTCCGTAATGTAATGTCTTGGGAAAGTAGGGCTAATTATGTTAAATTTTTTTGCATTCAAAATTCTTGCCATGTTTATTCAACTGTCATTAGGTGTGCATCCCTCTGTTCTGCCTCTTTAAATAACAAGACAGGAAACGGATTCTCCAAACTCCATTCCCACATAACGACAAAAGACAAATCTAGCCTTTCCTCCACAGGTAGAGAGACTGAATGCCAACCTGAGTGACCATGAACTTAGTTATTCGTTCCGGAAGTCGACTTTTCTCGCTGGAAAGAATCATCTCTAGCATATCCCCATGCAGCTTTTCCATCACAACAAAGACCCGTTCTGGGGTTTCAAACATACATTCCAGGTTCACAATCCCAGGGTGGTGCAAGTTCTAAAATAAAGTAGTACAAGTACATCACTAAAATAAAACAGTATGAAATATCCTGAATTACACAGAAATGTTGTACCTCAAATCAAAAAGTAGTGGAGAATTAGAGATGAAAAAACAAAATGTACGAAGCAAAAAACTAGCTTGAAACACAAATGTCAACCCATGAAATATGCTGATTATCACTACTGAGACTAATTTAACACAAATAATCACTATGGATAAATTTTACAGTTGATACACTCGGTAGCTTAAGTACAGAACATGCAAGAATCACACTCAAACTGATGAGCCAGTAGTGGAATACAGCCAAAAAAAAATAGTTTCCTGCTACCTGAGGGAGACAACATAGAGCCAAAGTACAGGTCATCGATGGATCTCCTGTAGGGGGTAGATACCACTCCCAAATTATCAACTCTACCAAATACTCAGTAATTCCCACTCTTCTGAGATTCCCTCTCACAAAAAGATTTACAAAATCGCATACACAGATTTAGAACTCAATTCAGAGCACTTACACACATTACAAAATCTTATTAATGGCTTGAGACAAACTCGAATGTGATCCAAAAATACTTTTGTACCTGGAGAATGGCTACTTCATTACGCAGCTGACTTTCCTGCTTAGTTGGAAACCTCATCTTGTCAATGACTTTGATAGCCACATCTCTTCCAGTCTTCCTATGTTTTCCTAAACAGAAAATCAATGATGTCAGCCATCAAGAGGCAGAAGCAAGTCATAGCTATAAAACATTACAGCAGAAATTTTTGTGAAACAAGTATATTTCGTATGAACATACAATATTACTATATTTATATTTAAATTTTCAATTGGTATAACAGTAACAAGAAGTGGTCAGCCTTAACAAGAGGATAGTAGATAAATTTAAACTGGTTACTACTCTGCTGTCAAGTATGCACACTGACATTAGATATATTAGGTGAAGCTTTTGTTTGTGCAAGGGTCTTGCACATTAGCAAGTAATACCTACTCCCACAGAATATTGCCTCTCCTGTAAAAAAAAAAAAAACCCACAACAAAACTATTCAAGATAAATATGAAAAAAGATCTACAAGTCTTCTCTAGCAGTTTCATACTTTTATGGGCTCCACATGAACAGGAAATTATATCTAATACTCTACGGGAACATACGGGAACATGAAGAACAACATGTTAGCACCCAGGGGCAGCCTGTTGTCATCAAAAAAGCTCTAAAAGGTTGTGAAAAACGTGCTGATAGCACCAAATACTATTCCTTGCTGCAAACACCATCAGCTACCCGAAAAGCATTCCACAATACACAGAGGGGATGTTTCAAGGGCAAAGTGAGTAGCTCTAAGTGCTTACCCGGCTTCTTCACTACTGCTAAACTGACTTCTGTCGCATTCACATCAGAGAGGTTAATGCAAGACCTTGATAATCTAAGATATTTAATACTAAACTAACTAAATAATAACTAAATAACTAAATACTTAGTAACTAATAACTAAAATAACTTAATAACTAAACTAATACAGAACAATAAGTCTGCACCAAAGGGAAAAAAGTTAGTATCTGCTCAGTGAAGGATTTAGAAGCCATTTTAGGAAAAGGGACGACACAGACAGCTACGGTGCAAGCGGCACAGGGGACTCTACTGGAACTGCTACGGGAGGACTGGTGGCCAGGGCTTAGGCAGGGCATAGGAACTGCAACTAACGCACCTGCCTTAAACATCGTCATGAATAAAGGGTCAAAAACAGGCTTATCTCTACCAGACAAAGTAAGGCAAGCTAATGGAGACATCGCTCAAGGTCCAAAAGGGTTTACAAGGTTATCAAATAGAACTAACAATTGAAGAGCAAAAAATAAATTTTAAAAATATTACTTTAGTGCTAATGAAAACATATGCTGTAAAACGGACTGTCACAGACAACAGCGTAAAGCCAGAAGTCTTGAAAGAGAGAGATCCAGGAAGTTTTGTCATTTTGTCTGTAACAAATCAGCTATTTTTAGGCAAAATAAAAGAAACCACAGCACCCAGCTATAATTTAAACAAAATCCCAGATTCAGGGAAAGCGACTCTGGCTCCACTAGGCATCAAATTATATTGAAATGTAGCAGAAATACCTTCTGCTAGGTATTTTGCACAAACTAGGTGCAAAACCCAGAAGACAGATGTTAGGTTGCAAGAGAATGTAAAGCAAAACCACCAAGCTAACAAAACACTTAAACTATAGAAGCTAGACTAGAGCTAAAAATTGAACACAAAGAGAATAACAGAAAAGCAGCTTGAAAATTCTCTTTCCTAAGTAAAACACAATCAACCAGGTTTCAGGGCAAGTTTTACATCAGTAAAAAGCTGCAAAGGAGTATTATTTTTTTTCTATCTCCATTTTTCAAACCCTTCCAAACTAACCAGAATAGGCAGAGGGAAATTGTTCTCACTGAAAGAAACAGGAGTTGGATATCAATATCCTGTAAACTTCTTGATTAACGATTCATAAATCTTTGTCCAAAATAGAGGACATAAAAAAAAACCTCTACAACGATATAAGCAACTTAATTTTACCTTTATTTGTTTAAATAGAAAGTTTTCTTACCATTATTTAGTAAGTCTACACAGGTGGGAGAAACCAACAATAGAAGTTACCAGATCAAGTCTCCCGAACACCAGCAACAATTGAGCAGTGTGCAGAGCCAGGAAAAGAATATTCTCTTATAGTATCTTTTCTTGCTCTTTCAGCTTGTGATTTTATCTCAAGAAACTGAGTATGCATATCCTATATGTTTTAAGACCTCTTTAAGTAAAAAGATTTAATGCAATAAAAGCCTTTTATAAGTATTCATTATGTTTAGAAGCATTGAATCATGAAAAATACCAAGTTAAGATTTACCTAAAAGGCAATTTAGGAGAGTACATATAGAAATAAAATCAAAATATTCAACTACTGTCTGCATTTGTGCACGCTCTATTCATAAGAGAGGGAGCATACTTTGATTCACCCTATGCTTTAAGAAATACAAGGGGGGAAAAAAAAAAAAAAGACATCTTGACAGTGATGTAAAACCAGACCAAACTGCATTTCCGTCAAGCAGTTCAGAAGTAATAGAGAAAAGTATAACTACACAATTGGCACACAGAAAAATTGTAGCCACAATACTTCCTGACTAGAAAAACCAACATGACAAAAGCAGAAAGGTTACCACTTTTAAATCATTAGTTATCACTTTTTCTTTCTTTCCAGATTTATGATGTGTGATTTTCTCAACACTTGAGATACAACACATGGGATTAAAAAAAGAAAAAAAAAACAAACAGGGAAACAGTTTATATGGAGCATTTTTAGTATTTCTTCTTTTTGTGATTACTTACTATTAACAAGTTATATGTTGCAATAGAAGTTTTTAAAAACCGAAAGTGTAAAGCTATATTTGAAACCTAAAACTTAGACCTCTTGATAAAGAATTCCTCCCTCTACTTTATCCTCCTGATAGAAATTTTTAGTGAAACTGTTTGCATAGAATACATCAATAATATTTTTGCATAAACAGTCAAAGCACAAACTAAAATATGTATTTTTCCAATTGCTTTTGGCTAAATTTTTTGGCCTGTTTATATCTCAGATATAAACAGGTATAACTGACAGCCTCCTCAAATACATGACTTTTAATATTGTATAATACAGACAACAGAGTTAGAATTTGCAATTAAAAAACCCCACGCCATTAACCAAGGCCAAATTCAGACCAGAGATTGCTTTGTACTTAACTGTGGTCAAAATGCAATGCATATTATAAACCAACTTTGATGCCAATGCACAACTCTAAATGCAAAAAATGAATTGTAAGAAATACTGTCCGTAAAACTGCAGAGAAAAACAGTAAAGTAATCCAAACAAAATTTCTGACAAGATAAACTTCACCTAGACATTCTAGATACAGATAAGTAAATATGAAAAGACTAATTATATCAAGTGGACAGATATTCTACCTTAATAAACATAATGGAATCTAATGTAATTTACCTCCATATACAATACCGAACTGACCGGAACCCAGCACTTCATCAGCAAATATTTGGTACACAGAGCTGATATCCTAATGCAAGAAAAAAAAAAAAGAAATCACAAATATCAGGAGTAATCAAAATGTTCATGAGCACAGTAGTTAGTACTGGCTACGCTGTATTTACATTTTACACTAATCAAACTGTAAAGTGTGCCATCATCACCCTGAAGGGAATGGAAAAACGTAACAGACTTCCTGAAGAGGATCCGGAGCTGCAAGCAGGGACATACATTCATATAAACTGCCAGCGGTGCCAGGTAAGTAGATTACTTCCTGTATATAACACAGACTTTTGGAGCTACTATACCCCGGTGTTGCTCTCTCATCCAGACACTGTTACTATCAATTACTTTGTAACATCCAGGTAAATAAACACCATTACATTATATATACGCAATATATATGACTCACCACATTCTCCTGGACCTGGCAATTTGAAACGGAGATGCTTAGAGATAACTCTTCTGCAAAAAAGAAGATATAACTGAGTAAGTAAATGGGATGGGTAGACTTTTTCTAGTAAAAAGGGGAAAAAACACCAAAACAAAGAAAACCCTTCACTGACTTCTAACCCAGTCATGGTGAAACAATTTTTATTGATGGTCTGCAGAAACATCATACTCTGGAACTCAAATTTCACAGATTAATTTAAATAAACAACCCTGGGAGTTTTTCTGGGATTCCTTCTCTATTTTTGTCATATCACCGATTACAAAAATAGTGAGCTGGAGAACGTAAAGCAATAGTGATGTGGCAATTGTATCAAAGTTCGCTCAACTTCTAAGAATTCTGGTAGTAACGTAGAAAAGTACAGGGAAGAGGACTGGGTAGATCCCTTAGAGTCCAATGAATGTGGTTACTAATTTTCTGTGGCATCAAGATATACAGAATTGATGCATAAGAAAAGGAAACAAATCAAGCAAAGCAAGTAACAGAAGAGGTGATAATTTAAAAAGCAATGAAATCCACAATATAAACAACCTTTTTTTTGTGGATAAACTAGAGAAGCATATCAATCTTTGGAATACGAGAGTACACCTGGGAAGTGTAATCTGGAAGGAAAAGCACCAGATAAAGATACCAAATTTTTCAGCCTCCAGTAGATGTTGACATGAAGTTGTCATTACAGGAATAACACTATGATGCATAGGCAAGAAGAGATACATCAAGGAGCGTACTTTGACTTCCAAGAGAGAGGTAAAGCAAGCCAGAAATGGACACCTATCATTTGTTAACTTCCAAAAAAAAAAAAAAGTAGAAAAAATTCACATACAAGCTGGATAGAAGATACACAATAGATTTACTAGCACTTTGAAAAGAGCCTTTATCAACCTAAGAGCAGCCTTTGCTTTAAAAACACAATGTTAGAGAACAAAGAAAACACCTGTATCTGAGAGAAAAGAAGGTGGCAGACAGAAGAGTTACTAAGGTCAGCAGCAAGGTTGAAACAAGGTAAGTAGAAAACGAAGACAGTTTTTGAAACCGTTTAAAAAGAACGCACTGAACCCTCCTCCACAGATGGCTACAGAATACAAAATATCTGGTAGGTAGAGACTGTATTACTCCTTCCAAATAAATCCATTTGTTAGTGTTTGAAAGGCCTAAGACTAAGGGCTGAAAAATTGTCACTTCTGAAGAAATCAGTAATGCCAGGATTCAATATGTAATCTATACCAGGTAACAGTTTACCAATCTTCTCTCTCTCATTTCAGCTCAGAAACATCCCACAAAGAAACATGCCACCCCAACTGCCTCTAGGTACGAGCTCAGAAAGGACTCTTTCCACAGGTCAGACTGGAAATACATCCTTATTTCTACCTACTTTCTGGCTATAATGTGGAATAAACTGACCGGACACTAAAAATTCCCTGCCGCTGCAAGTATTTCAAGCACTGGCAATGTATACCTCCTCTTTTGGTCTTTTCATTTAAAATAGCATATTTGAGGCTTGGGGGGGGTTATTTTTTTAACTAAAAGTCTAATTTTTCTTAAAGGGTCTTGGGATACATTTCATGGCTCACAGCGTGCAGGAAGGAGAGGGATGAATAGACATTTTGTGGGCTCTTCAGAGTTTAAGAAACAACCTGATGAGTTGTCTAAGAATAAGGGAATGACATTCCACAAGTCGTAGTAGTTTCTTATACTCCTACAATCCTAAAGATGCTAAAATACTTACTCTCTGTATCTACCCCTGCAGCTCTATTCCCTATCACTGTCAAGTTGGTTACTATTTATATCTGCAAAAACTCTGATTTTGGAAAAAGCAACTGTCTTTGCAAGTCTCAGCAACAGTAAACCTTAAGTTCTAGGAGAAAAAAGGAAAAAAAAAAAAGAGCGTTGGTGCATATGTATCTGGAACTAAAAATTTCCTATCAAAAGTGGCATTTTACATACATATAAAGCCAGTTATGAGGTACCATCTTACATGTATGTTTCTTCGCTATAATTAAATACAGATACCAGTACTGGCATTTCATAGTTTACCATTTCAGACCATGGTTCTATTTTCAGAAAGTGCCTTTATCTCAGATTAACATTTACACATTCTTAAGTGTTGCTGATGCAGAATAACCAAATATCAGACAAGAGAAACTAATCTCAGAATGTCCTGCAAAACAAAATTTCCCTAAAAGATTAAGGAGTAGCTGGAAGATGAAAGAAAACTAAAGAATAAAAGCATAAATCTCAGTACAGAATGTAAATGAACATCATTGCAAAAAGTAAGATGTCTGAAGAGAAAACACAATACATTGTTTAGTGGAGCCTTTATAATGAATATGATTGTATGCCAGAGAAAGAAAGGGAGGACGGGTGCATAAAAGGAAGAACAGGATACTTTTTTATTACTACCCACAGCTCAGCAAAAGTTCTTTCCATCACTGGCAGTATTTAGATTGCATCACTACCTCCTTTTCTTCTCCTTAGCTGCTGAGACTTCACAGATTTTAAAAAAATACATAGGGGATAACATCAAAAAGCATGCAATATTTAGTTCTTCAGATTAGATATATATATTTTTAAAGTATATTAGACATTTCTAAACTGTGATCCCTTTTTACATCCAGCAACTATGCGCGAGTTCTTAATGCTCCTACAATAAAGCTCTGCAATATGCATTCATATCATAAATCTGATTCTCAACTTCTACTTCCTGTTTCAACAGATTAAAGCATTTACCCACCCTCCACAAACCGGAGTGTAGCTTTTTAGGAAGTTGCAGAAAATTATGCACCCAATTCAACAGAGAACAGACAGAAAATACTTCACTTTAAATAAGCCCTTTTCTGAAAGGAATCTCTACCATTAACAGCTTCAGAATATGAATAATAGTGCCTTGTCTCCCTGCTTACTGTGATCTTTTCCTTGTCCTGCAGCAGTGCAAATGCTAGCTTGAGGAGTGACTGGCATCAAAGCCTGACGAATGGCTTTCTCCCAGCCCTGAGCTACGTCAAGTCCAACTCCGGTGGCAGCAAGAACAGGACTGTGATGACTGCTGCCATTGTTTTCGCCAACAAAGTACACCATCGTGTCAGTGATGATCTCAAAACAGTATGGGTTGCTGCCCTGTACCACGTTTGAAAAATCTCGAGGCTGAGTCACCTGGAGAATTTCTGAAAGTGGAATCTCCTGAAGAAAAATATTAAAGATTAAAAAATGAAGAATGCGCATAATATTTTAATATACTGATATTCAAAGCTTAAAAGTGTTCACAAAGAAATCAAAGCAAGTATACTGAAACACCAAAAACAAAATATCAAGCTTCATAACCAATGTCAAACTGTTCATGACCATTTCCCACCCATAGCTTCCCAAATTCCCCTATACAAGCCTGAAGAGACTTCCAGCCCCACCACAGCTCTCTCTATACAACCACTATTCTCTACTCAGATAAACTGCGTTTATATTAAGCATGACACATGCCCCACCACATACAAATGATGCACAACTCTAGAATGACCATTTTCCCCCTGTAGTTTATACAGCTTAGCTAGAGAAGAACATGACGGGAAAAAAGTGAAAGACGACGACATTAAGAAGCGGACATCGTTATATAAGCTCATCAATAAGCGCTGCTTCACGTATCTGAATCAGGTTTGGTAAAGATTCTCTTTCATATAGATATTAACAACTTCTACCAACTCCTCTACCTTGCCAGTTTAAGATCATGGTACAAGCAGTACTAGTGAACAGATGTGAAGGAAGAAATGGTTGCGAGTTCACACTAGCTGGAGGAGGACATTCCACACACATGGGAAGGCGTAAGGGTGCATGTCACTTGCAAGAGTAGTGAACAGGCAGGTGAACACCAGGCTGGCATTAGGAGCTAAGAGACAGTAGCTGATTAAGATAAAGAGCAAATAAACATAAAGGCAACAACTGTGAACGATGCTAACGGCGAAGACAAATAACCTGAGATTTAAGCAGTTTAAAAAGGGGGACAAAGGGGCAAGTCAAAGGACTAAAAGCAGTGACATAACGGAGCAACAAGCAAGGAACATATTTTACCAGCTGTGTTTTGAATGCACAGGGCAATACAAGTATCAGGGAGGTCTGAGAAGAGACTGCATTGGTCAAGATAGGGATGAAAAGGATCTGGGCAAGTTTAGCTGGGTGTACAGAGAAAAGGCTTGATCTTAGAGATGTTATAAAGGAAGAAGCTGCAAGATTTGGACCCCCACCTAAATGTGTAAGACAAGAAAGGGAAAAAATCCTGTTTGTACATTGGAACACATTGTCTGAATATTCCACTATTGAACACATTACTATATTAACAATATACTAAACTTAGCAATAAGTTTCATTTAAATAACGCCATGCTGCACAGTAATTTTTCCTCTAAATCTTGGTTCCAACTTTCAGTTGTACAGTTGGGAATAATTTAATTTTGGGAACCCGAAATAAAATACACAAGCATGCAAACTTTTAGTTATTACTTCTAGAACACAAAAATTCTGGCCTGCTGGTGGCCAAACAAATTCTCTGGTAACTGTGAAGAAAGTTTCATATGCTAAGCAATTCAGGAGAACAGTACATGTAAAACATAAGGAGAGACATACTCAAAGGGATTAGAACAGGAGCTGCAAGCAACTTCTCAGAGTTAGTCTCAGTCCTTCTCACTTACAAGCTTTGGCCAACAATTAACCTGTCAGAGTTTTGATTAAAAAGAGATAGGGAAACAGAGATAATAGTTACACTGCTCAGAAGTAGATTTCAGATCTATAAAGCACTGAGTATATCAAGTGCAATGTAATTATTACTTATCATTAATTACCTTGTAGTATTTTGTTCCAGATTCATTTTGAAATAGCGTGAGGCATTTGCTGTCTAGTCTCCAATAATGTCTTTTTCTCTACAAAATGCACAGTAAAATAACATAAGGAATAAATCACTGGTATGGCAATTGTTATCCAATTATTTAAATAAGAAATCTTTTAAATGACTAAGATAATCAACTAACATTACTCTACAGACACATCTTAGACTAGACACATGAAACTACACACTTTGGGAATAAAGATTTTTTTTAAACTTAAGAAGAGGCTCATAAAATTATTTCCACAAACCAGAAAAAAAATACAACTTACCTTACAGTAAACTGCTGTTGTCACTGCTATTATCTCATACAGGAAAACCACTTACCTACACACGTTTCACTCCAGGTGCATGTGCTCACAAAACCTAAACTATTTTATTTTAGTAACAACTGTGGGAGTCATGCTCTCTCCTTCTGTGCCCTCACACCAACACCATAAGGGTTCAAGGACTGAGCAAGCCTAACAAGTCCTTAATTTGTCAACACAGAATTTTAGAAGGTCAAAAGCACACACTGGCAAGACAGATTATGAGATTCAAGTGCACAAAATATCTTGGGGAGGGTGGGGAGGGATAAAAATAACACAGATAGCCATTTTCTGGAAGTCTGCACCAATGAGAAATACCGTCTCCACTAAAAAGTAATAAGCTGTGGTGCTAACTGTCTTGTCATTTTAAGCAAAGGATCATTAGCCAAAACAAAGCAGCTTTTAGAAAGCTAACATAACTGCATCGATCTAACTTACTTTGCTTGCACCATGCTCATATAGATAGAAACCCATTTGCATTTTTTCTGTGACAAAAATCCAACACTCTTAACTCTGGTCTAGGACGACACTAGTTTGAAACATAAAATAGCAGCATTTAAATTATTTCAGTCATGAGCAAGCTAAGACTACCTGCAGGAGGTAAGACAAAGAAAGCCAGGCCATGAATTAAGTAAATGGAATTCCCAGCCAGCACTGAATGGAAACTGCGGGAAAGCAGGTCCTTTGGACATATATACTTTTTACTAAATGATGAACCAGGGAAGACTTTGGAGGAGGGGAATTAAGAAACAGGTTGGTAACTCAGGGATTCAAAATCAGCCCATACCATATTCTGAAAAAGAATGGGCTCAGAGTGGGAAAAAGAAGGTGAGTATACAGAAACTTCTCATTATAAAGGGTGAAATATCTGATTATCCAGGGTCAGCAAGAAGTATACAGATATTGCTGTTAATATGAACCTCTTTGGAACTGATAGAAAGCCCAAGTTCTTTCAGGAACAGGAAATAGTCTGACATTGCTGAGAGCAGAGCAGTCAAGGGAAACCGACGACAGTCTCCTTCCATTAGGAAGCTCTATGAGATCTTGCTAGACTGAAGTTGTCTTGCTTTGGGGCAGAATACTCCACTTCATTTGAATGGCCTCTTTTGGTAGATGTCATCTAGGTAGCAGCCAGACTGCCGAAACCAAACCAAACTAAGCTAAGAAGTACAATCTGATCACTGTGTTACAAGGAGGTCCAAAAAAGTCCATGGAAAAACGTACTGGCTGTACTGAAAGGTCAGATCAGCGCCAGATACCAGGTCCACCCCAAAAACTGCTAGAAGTATTCCTCCTTGTCTACTACCTTGCCTTAGTTTTTCCATAGCTAGCTGATGATAACTGTGTCTGTTAAGTAGCCTTGGCTGGAATCTCATTTAACATATGCTAGGTACTTATTTTGGTTTGTGATAAATACATGTAGATAGCAGAAAAGTGTACTTTAAAGAAATGTTTTATAAGGCAGTTTCTGACAGACCACTTGCAATGGTCTGTTTAGCTGACAATCCGAAAAAGTAAAAATACTACAGTAACCTGAGCTGACTAGTATCACTCCTCAGCTTGATTTCAACAGAACTTAAATAACTTTGCTTCTCTAAATTCCTGAAGTCCCCTTCAGTCAGACTCCTGCATAGAGACAAAGAATGCAAAAGATTTTATGCTGACTTT
The DNA here is from genome assembly GCF_964106895.1 of Numenius arquata. NCBI lineage: Eukaryota > Metazoa > Chordata > Aves > Charadriiformes > Scolopacidae > Numenius > Numenius arquata. The sequence goes on along the minus strand of NC_133577.1, from coordinate 29,421,072 downwards.
CATGAACAGTCTTAATACAACACACTGTGTTTCACAAGAACTGGGAACTTCTTGATGTTATCCTTTTCTTTCATCTACCAAAAGATGAGAGGATTCACTCCTTCCCATCAGACAACTCTGAGGGACCCAGTTATTGTTCCTTATCTTCCTCCTCAATAAACACAACCAAAGAGATTGCCTAAGAAGGTTCAATTTGGAGATCATTATTGGTAGCATTGAAAACAAACAAGGTAGTCTTTTTGGAGGATGCTTACATATCCAAGGATGTACAGTCAAGCTACTGACATCAAGAGGAATAATGAGTTTGGGGGAGGGTGGTGTTCAATAATGCTTACTTTTAGATGGAGTGAACTGCTAGAGGAATGAAGGGCTCCCATATCTAGACATAAATATTTACAAGCACCTAGATCATTAGAATAACAGTATCAACCATTTCAGTACTCATCATTTTTATAATGATTTCCACCTTTTCATGTAGTTGAACAAAAATACACATCAAACATTTAGTTCAACTGCTAAACAGAAAGAAGACATAAGCAAATTATTCCAAATTATTAACTCAGGGAAGCTGAAATCTTAAACATGCAATTCATTTAGGACAATTTAAAGATGCTTCTCCTTCTTATGAGGGAGAAGCAAAAGTACTGTTGAATCACTATATGAAGGATTTTGCATAAAACTACAGTTTCTCCTTTGCACCAGTTTTCTTTATAATTAATATCATGGGTAAGTTCTTTCAAATGATACAGCAAATCAAAATATCTAAATATAAGTAATAAAATACAATGGTTTAGAGAAATAATTTAATGTAGGAAGCAACTGAAATCACTGACCAGATTGTCTCTACTAGTATAGTGGACCATCCATCCTTCCTTCACCATTGTACTGCTCTTCCTCTTTGTGTGCTTGATCGACTGTACGACTCTCATGAGAGGAATATTATTGCTTGTTGAAGGACTAAAAAGAAAAAAAGAGATAGAAGAGTTAATATTTAACAAGTTAAAATACAACAGTACTGCCATTATACTGGTACTACACATTTAGCCCATAATTTTCAGGAACAGGCACCTTTTCTTGCCATACAAATTATTTCACTGAAACATGAAATTGTTAAGGGATCTGAGCTCTCACTAGCTCTTCTACTGCAAGTACTGCAGTACTCTACAGGAAACACACTGGAATGAGGACACCTACAGAAATCATTCTCTCTCGAAAATTAGGTGAGACTGCTGGTCTTAATGCAGCATAAAAATATAATTAACATCAGCATTGCTATTATTTTCTCTTGTCTGTGTAAGTTGACTATGCTACTTCCTCATATTGTTATTACACTAATAAGGTCCCTATTGAAGCATACTTTCAATTTATGAAAATATCAACAGGGGTGTGTTAATTCAAATCACAGCTGCACTAGGAAGTTTTATCAATGCTTAGGAATATTAACTGACCTGCAGACAAAGATCTGACAATCTCTAATGTTCTGACAGAGTCATTAGTTAAACGTAGAGGTTTTAATAGCGCTGAAGATGGAGTGAACCACTAAGTTGCCTGCTTAACACCAGGGCTCCTACATGTGGTTTTAACAGAAACATTTGTAAACACACAAAGTCACATGGCAGATTCAAAACCAAAAATGTGAGGCTGCCACATGATGCTGTACATGTCAAAAAACTTTAATTGCTTCAAGTGCAATCAAAAATAAACGGAAAAATCCTATGTAGAGGTGGAACACAGAAAAGATGTTACTTTCAACTCAGGAAGTCCTTGAGCTATAAATCAGTGAAAGTTGAGAAGGTATCACTATATGCTCTTCCCTGCTTATTTGCTATTAAACACTGAGCTAAAATGACCTTTAGTTTGATCTAATACAACTGCTCTAACGCTACTAAGAATGACTTAAGAAAATCAGAATGACACTCAAAATAATACAGAAAGTAAAGAGACCAGACTTGATTAAAGGAACCGTTACCAGACAGAAGACTTCAGAAAAATTACATTCAAGTTAAAAAACCCAAAACGTTCACCTAAAATGCATGTAAACTATGATGTGAATATTAAAATATCTAGTAATTCCTTTTAAATCAACACATGTATAAGAGTAACTAATTGAGGCTGAAGTCACGAAGATCTTGGTCATGTCTTTGCCATGTTAAGCCAAGACAGAAATTTTATCATGTTTTGATAATCTGGCTTTATTTCTTTAGTAACAATCATAGCACAGCACTTTTTCCAATTAGAAAGACTATATTATTTTAATTTATGTTTCAGATTTGCTTGCAACTCGATAACTTTACAAAGGATTTTCAAGTTAAAAAACAGAAATGAGAAAATGACACTTTAAGCAGTAAAACTGGGCTAATCAGAAGGTTTTTTACTCAGTTTTACTTCACAACATTCAGAAAAGTACATCCAGAGCAAAGAAATCCTCCTTCTGACTTACCTGATGGTTTTGACAGCTTCCTCATCTTTGTCTACATCGAGGTCAGATGGATCCATAAAGAAGATTTTGTCCTCTGGAGGAGAAGGCTCTTCAGCATCATCTAGACCCCGACTACCATCACTGTTCATTTCACTACTATCAACTTCCATTGGCATGTCCAAGTCCTGGCCTGGGCTAGCAGGTTCTGAAAGTGACACAGGATTCAGATATTATTTCAAATACACAATTGGAAAAAACCAACAACAAAAAAAAAAAAAAACAAACCACAAAAAAACCCCCAACCAACCACAAAACAACAAACCCAAAACAAAGAAAACCCGAAAAACTCCAACAAATTTCTTCAGTTCACATTTATGCAAGTAAACATAAAAGCACAATAAAAATATACAAAAGCCTCAAGTTTTTGCTAATTGATGCAGAGTGTGCTAATAAACATTATCAATTTGTCTTTGCTAAATGCCAAGGCAAGAGACCAAACCAAAACAAGAATCATATTGAAAGAAATGGGAGTGAAAAGCTTAAGGTCTAAACCTAAATCTCATTAAGTAATTCTGTTGCACAAGTAATCAGTACAGAGTAACCTTTTGATGGCTAGAGATGACCCAGAGAATTACTCCTGTGCAAATGAAATTCTCTGTCAACAGAAACCCCGCTCTGTTCTCCCTGCCCTTGTGGCCCATAATAGCAAAGTAAGAGAGAAAAAAGGGGCTGTGGTATTGCAGGAAAAAAGAAAAGTAGAACAGATCTTAGTCACATCTGACTCTCTGCTGGCAGAAGTTTAAAGTTTCCAAAAGCTGTAGAACTTCCACCTTAGAAAACTAAGAAATAAGACATACTAATAACTTAACCTGTTTTGGTGGTGGTTTGGGGTTTTTTTGTTTTTGTTTTTTGTCCAAGGAGACTCAATTTAAGAGTTGGAGAAAGAACAAAAAAAATAAACCACTCCTATGTCCACAGAAGAATTGTCTGAAACTGTAGTTCCTGAAATACGTGCTGTAGCACCTTAGCATCACAAGGGTGGTGAAAGCAGGCAGCAGCCAACAACATTGCATGTTTTTGTTCATAGCCACCAATCTCATAACCCAGGCAGGAGCCTTGGAGCTGGAGAAGTCAGGCATGAACCAATGGGATATACTGTGCAATGGCAAAGGACTCGCTGGCTAACAGGGTTGCTGCCCAGGCCTCTGAATCAGGTTGTACAGCTTGGTGTGACCTGCTGCATGTCATCAATTTTACTCCTCTCAAAAATATACATGACAAGGATCAAGATTTGGGCACTACTATCACAGAATGGTTGAAGCTGGAGGGGACCTCTGGAGGTCATCTGGTCCAACATTTCTCCAGCCTGTTGAAGTCCCTCTGGATGGCAGCACAAGCTTCTGGTGTATCAGCCAGTCCTCCCAGGCATCAACAAACTTGCTGAGGGTACACTCTGCCCCATCATCCAGATCATTAATGAAGATGTTGAACAGGACTGGACCCAGTACTGGTCCCTGGGGTACACTGCTAGTTACGAGCCTCCAACTAGACCTCACACCGCTGATCACCACCCTCTAGACCCATCCATTCAAACCAGCTTTCAATTCACCTGTCTGCTCATCCATCCCATGTTTCATCAGCTTAACACTGGTCTAAAACTTGTAAGAATAAGCCTCTAAACTTTCTTCCACATACGATTCCCTACCTTCCCCTTCCAACTCTGTAAGATCTATTCAGAAGATAGTCCTACTTAACTAAGGTTTCAAAGAAAATTACGAGTGGGGTTTCTTGTTTTGCTTTGGCTTGTTTTGTCCCTCTTCTTTTACCTCAAACTGCTGGGCTAACTCTAGCCACCGAAAATCATGGATATGAGCAAGTCACAAAAAATGGTACTTGTCTTCAGATAACTGACATTTAAAAATATATATTTCATGGTGAAGAATGAGCAGACTGATCACAACAGATGTTTAATTTTTGTATATTGAGAAGGATTCTTGTTTTTCTTATTTTCTTTAACAAATCTCAAGCAAAGCATACTGCACCTGCCAAGACTGATTAAGTAAAATTAAAGTCACCAGAGTTTAAGTTTTACAGTAAATCTTTAATTGTCAGTGATCTCAGGTGAAAAAACTGAGAAGATAAGACATAAAACATTCGAAGATGATGGAACAAAAAGCTAATGCATCTTGTTAAATCTCCAAAGATCTGTCAGTACTTGAAAGCATGTTTTTCATCTTACCTCCGTTGAAAATCACCTCTCCAAGACAGTCCCTAGGTACTTTAGATGCACAGCGTTTGTGACAGTTGAATCTGCAATCTACAACAGAAAATAAATAAGCCCATGATACCAGAATCTTACTCCTACTCAGACACTAACATTCTATCATTCACTACTTCCATCACAAGATTCAGTTCAGATTGATACATTACATGTAACCGAAGACAGCACCAATGAGGTCACCTCCAGAAGGAAATTAACAATCTTGTCTTGATATCACATGTTGATTTGTCCCACTACTATTTATTATGTTAGCACTTCCCCTTGCAGTACAAAATAGTTTTCTACTTCTCTAGCTTTCTCTGTAGTTATTTTTTCCATTATGATGTAATTTTTCCCATCCTCTCATCTGTTCCACACCCTTTTTTCCATTGCTATATGATTTAAATGTCTCATCTCTGTCATTTTTCCCCACCTGCTGCCTAAGACGTGCAGCCACCAGAGCCTCTAGGATCACACACCTGTATCACAAACACAAATAGTCACAAATATGCTCTGCAGTAAATCCCAAAGTCCAGTTCCCCTGTCACTCAGATTACAGACTTGGCTGAAAACTGAAGCTCCATTTCTCCCTGCTGACACAGGGCAGATGGAATAATGTTATGTCCAGATATAACCTGGCATGGAGATGGAATCTAATCTGGATGTGTGCCATTTCTGCATCCAAGGTATCAGATGCAGCCTCCTGAACCAGTCCAGCACACATCATTAGTGGAATTAACAGGATTTTCCTTCATTAGCAGCATCACTATAATTTTCAACTCCGTATAAACATCATGAATTTCAAAACTCCCCACTGCCCCTGCAACTGTTTTCAAACTGATAATTTAGTCTGTTTCTGCTGCCCAAAGAAAGCCTATCATGCTTTCCTTTTAAGTCCAGACAAGAGAAAAATCATTCTATCTCCACATTTTTAGTAGCAGAGAAGCCAAACCCTGGAGCAAAATGTAATCATGTTCAGCTTCTGAGTGCCTCTAAGGAAGCATCCTAGGAGACCAATGAGCTGGCCTTTCTGTAGTGACGCTTTCAGTCCATATTACGGAATATGGTTACTTCACGAGTTCAAAGGGAGCTGGAAGAAACAGATGTTTCAAATCCTACCAGGGAACTAGAAAGACTAAGAGTGAGTCAATCTAATCAATTAAACGTTGTCCAGAAACATTCTTGAGTACTGCAATGCCACTCTTAGTCTAGTAAACAGTCATAAACACCCCCTAGCATGCTTTTGGCCCACAGCATTAGCACAATCTCAAACAGTTCCCAGGTTCATAAGTCAGAGCACCCCATTAAATTGTTCCCAACAGGCTGTGTGCATACAGCCACCCAGGCTAGGATGCTAAGAAAACTTGTTCATGAGCACAGGTCATTTGGGCCCAGTTGACCTCAGTGTCCAGGAACGTTCCTTAGCACATTTAACTTATTACCACAAATATAGTCTTAGCATCCCCAAGATCATCCTCAGAGTCCAAGTAGAAGCCTGGATGAATTCAAGAAATCCAGGGCTCTTACAGGTACTCAGGAACCTGGGACTGCTGAAAGACCCCAAGCTTTGGGAATGTGCACCAGGAAGTTGGTGGGAAACCTTAAGAATCTTTAGGAGAAAGCAGTATGAAAATAATTTGATTGTTTGATACCAATTCCTGATATATTAAAAATATGTATAGGATCATACTGCATAACTGGAGGCCTATTAATATACTTATTTCTGTCCTGTGGGCATACATAATGTTTCTCTAGTCTTGTCTTCCTAGATGCTATCATTCACTTTCCAAAACTGATGTGGTAGCCCCATTTGTTCAGCTGGATATACAGTCACAACAACTGTATATGGTTAGTAGCATCTAGACGTTAAAATCGCAAAGCATCCTTTTCAGGCTTCATTATTTATGTATTACATGTATCTAAGAGACAGGCTGACTGGAAAAAAATAAATCAGAACCAGTTCAGGATGCAGACTTCAAACAAAGACTGCAAATTATTAAAGTGAGAAATGAAAGATAAAACTACTTCCTTACTTACGTGAGACAGTAGTCTTTTTAGTCAAAAGAAAGTTAACGCAGCTATAAGCTTACGATTTTTGCTCTCTTCTACTAAAGGAAATTGAAAAATGTATTAAATGACCTCTTTCAAAATGCTGATTGACCTTTGGTACTCATGTTTGACAAACTCACATGAGAGCAATGAAAAGTCCTTTCCATATTAATGTTTAGGATTCATCACTACACTTTTCTTTCCTGCAACAAAGCTGACAGATCTGCATTATCCAGCAATAAAGAGCCGGAAGAGGAGCACAAAGTCATAGTTATGCCCTGGGAACTGCGTAAAAGAATCTGAGAATTGAAGTCTTGCATCTTAACATATGCTAAATAAAACCATGCAGCTGATGAAGCCTAAGCTAGTTCAGGAAAGACAACTACCTGTATAAATTTTTTTCCAAAAGCCAATGATGGGTATTCTGTACCAGCATAAAATCATGAAAATTCACAATTTCTTTAGCGATGAGTCAAGAAGGCAGGCATTGAACAGAGGGAATATTTCCCATTAATATTAATTTAGAATTATCCTTCTAGAATCAAGGGGTTCCCAATCTACATGAGATTAAGTCTTATTTTTCATAAAAGTGTACAATGCACAGTCTACTGAAATTAAAATGAGGGCTGCCCCATTTTGTAGTATATAACTTTCTAGCAATCAAAACATAAGCTGAAATCAGTTTTAAATAAAAGACTTTCACTGAAATTTATTGCTGCAGCCAAAAATTAAATGTTTACCTTTACACTGCATCCCTTGGCGAAAAAGGCCCTTGAGCAGCCGTTTGCAATACTGGCATATGGTGGGACGAGTGTAAGAGTGAACAGCAAAGGTGTGCGGAACCTTCACTCTGCACAGCACCATCTTCTCCATCCAGATGGGACGGCCGCTCCAGGAGGGAATCCTCTTGCTAGGTTCTGGGCAGCAGCGCTAGAATAAAGAAGGTATACACAATTTGCACAAAACCAGTTCTACTTTAGGAAAAATAAATAATTTTTTTAAATAAATAAATAAATGTCAGTGGAGCTGGGAGGGAGGTGTTGGCTCAGAATGTGACTGGATAAGAAAGAACCTGGCCAAGAAGCTTTAAAAGGAGATTCTGGTATCGTAAAACAAAACCAAGAAAACACCAGATGAAAAAGCCTTGCAGAGAGCAGGAAAGTATGTATGAATCTTTTTTTCCACCGAAGCTAAAATGCTGAAAATTCACTCATGACACTTTTTTTTAAGCAACTGGCAAAGTTCACAGACAGACCCCAATGCAGGGGATAAAATGGAAAACACTGGAGGTGTAGGCAAACAAAAATCCAATCATTACCCAAGCTATCACTTTCACAAAGCAGAGTACAGCATACCTGGATATCTCACTAAGTTAAGCAAAAATATTTAGAAAATTAAAAAATAATTTTGGAAATTAAATCTCCAAATAAACCTTTGAAATTAAATTAAAACAAAAACTTGGGCAATTAAAACAAAAGGCATTGAGTACCACACTAAACATTCAGCAGGATAAATTTACAGTTACCTACATCTGCAGAAAACTCTAAAGGAACATGGCACTGTACATCTGACCTAAAGTATTTTAAGACTACTGAAAGATGAACTGCAAATATGATAATATATTACCGATCATCTAAGCCAAGTATTCAAAATCAGACAGCAAAGAAGAACTGTCAAAGAGGTACTAAAAAAGCATGTAGAAATCAAAGTTAAATTCCATGATAGGAGAAATGCTTACAACTCTATGTTCACTACCTAAAACTTACCAATAGTTACAAACATAAAAATAAATATTTTTCATGACTCAAGACCAGGCTTTGTAGCCTCTAGCTAAGAAATATTGTGTTCTTGAACTAGACAGTCTACACGATTTATAAACCATAGTTAGAACGTAAGAATTGTTACAATGTAAAGTAATAGAATTAGGTAAGTAGGAAAAACTAAGTGTCAAAAGCCCCGCATTTGCCCCACCATGAAAGCAGCAATAAAAAAATTGATCTAATCACTGCCTGCCCTGCCTTAAGGTCCCAATACAGTTGCAGTATAACTGATAACCTCTCAGCAATCCTCATAACCATTATAGCAAAGAACTATTATGGATGATGGTTCTTACCGTAAGCCCTTCATCCCCTACACTCTCCTTGATAGGTCTTGGGGTTTTGGTTTTTTTTTTTTAGATTAACACTGTGAAAAGCTTAACAGCATATCAGGAACACTCTGCTCTTCCAGCATAAAAGCTTACAATTTATACTGCTTTAGCCAAGTAATTATTCTATACTGATACAGTAATTACAAAATGAATCTGTATTACAAAGGCTGCAAGGTGTTTTATCATTCCCGAAACCAAAGTTCTCAAAGTTCATATAACCATGAATGACGGGCTAATAACAAAATTATACGTAACTGTTATTGCTGTGAGAAATGAAATGGGAAGTAAAGTATAACTTTTATCAGGAAGTGTCACACTCTAAGATTCACCAGATTTAAAAATCAACTGAAACCAATCATAATGGTTAAGCTCAACTCCCTTGTACTCATTATGAGACACTTGCAACACTAATTTCCCAGAAGCTGAAGATTTAAAATAAAAAATTGTTTCCACTTTCACATTACATACTTCTTCAGAGGCAGAGGATGTGTATTCAGCTTGTGCTGGTCTTGGAACTGAAAGCCCTGCTCCTGGTAAAGACACGTTAGACAGACGCCTCTTTCTCACTCCACTGCAGTTATTTGGAATCTTGAAGGCACATCGCTTATGGTAGTTTAACCCACAACCTGAAAGAGAAGGTTTTTAGACAAAACCTCCCAACTTTCAAAGTAACAAAAATAGTATTCATTTTTGATAAAAGAGTTAAAAAGATGATCCAGGAAAATGGTAAAGACAGAAATAGATTGTTCTGTTAAATTCTTTTCTTTTAGTGTTCTTGACGTGATCCACAGTAACACCTTTTTTTGCACTACTTGCTACAATACTGGTCTCTAGTAAGCCCAGCTCTACAAACAAGGTCTAAGACCCCAAAGCAGCTGATCGCCCTCCCCACTTTTCCCCCCACCAGGAGGCTTTCATCACTCCCTCACTCTGGAGCACCAGAGCCAAGGACGAGCCAGGGAGCAGGCAACGTCAGTACCTGACAGCAGGCTGCAGAGTGCTCCAAAGCCAGCTGGATGAAGGCCATAAGGAAAGGGATTCCCCTTCGGGAGTCTCTCCAAAGTATGTGCTCCTTGTGCAGAGAACACATGCTTCTAAGCTAGCTATTCATTTATTCTTTTTTTAAAGTGGGAAACAAGAACACTTCTTAAGTCATTTGCCCAAGGTCATACACAGTTTGCGTTAAAGCCCGGATCTGAACTCGGGTTTCCTGATACACAACCCCTTCCAACTCTGTGAAATACTACATTTATTACACGCTATCATATCAAACAAGATACAATTTCCTCTTCTCCATCTTACATAGATATACAACCCCCAAAAATACACTAAAAATCACAGACTTACCTTCACATTTTAATCCTTGTCGTACCAAACCCCATAGCATCTCTCCGCAGTAGTCACAAAAAGTAGGAGCCTTGTAGGAATGCACATAAAGTGCATGAGGACGAATCTGGAAATCTTCAACTGTAGCCAAAGCTTTTAAAAAATTGCAATAAGTTACAGTTCTTGCCACAGGATCAACAAGGACTTTACTGTATACCATTTAAATACGCATTTAGAAGACTACGTGGTTTTCAGTAAGCTTTTCTAGTGAGGAAAATTCTGTTGGGTTCTGTAGGCTAATGGCCACAACTAATCAACAGTATGAGTCACAATGTTGAAAACGTCACTAACGTGAGAAGGCAAATACAAGAAGCTTTGCTAAGATCAACTTGATAGTAAACATTTGAAAGAGCAACTTAATTTTCAAGCTGTTTTGTAACCTACCAAATTTTAAAACAAAGAACAATTCTACAGGTTAGATTTTTATCTTCTAAAGGACTTTTTCAGTAAAAGCTTATTAGATTGAACTCTGCATGTATCAGAACTGTGGATAGAGTTTCCACGGAACACTGGAAGCTTCACTAGTAGTGTTCTTTTTCTTAAACATAGATGTATTTAAATGATTTTTTTGTTCCCGTTTCTTTGGAATGTAAAAAAAAAAAGTGGTATTTTACACCAACATTACCTTGCCCTGATCACTACTATTCTTTGATCAAATACTTTGTACTAATACTTCACATTCAGCTTTAAAACCCTACTGAAACAGATCATGTCTTCAAAATGCCCGTTTCTGGTGGTCTCTGTTTATAAGGAAACTGACAGAGCGTGGCAAGAAGCAGCACACACCACAAATTTTCCAGACATATGATTCACCAGAAGCAATGAAAAGCTCAAACCAAGATGTTCAACCACTGAACACCCTAGACATGCCTAAAACAGTAGGTCCTGAAATCCAAGGAACTCATTCTTATGACTCTGGATATCATACTTCACTGATCCAATTTACAAATGTAATCCTATGACAGGCAAGAGATCTCTCGGTCTAGAATGTAGCCTCAGTTTGGCACTTAGTCCTCAAAGTCTGAAAGAACTGCTCAATGCTAATCCAGCTTTTATTTGTCATTTAACTACAGATGCTTTTGGTTGAATTTGACAACACGTGCAATGAAACACATGCAACTCAAATCAGTTAGGGTTTGGTGGAGGGGGCCTGTTCCTCGTTATTGAGGAGTACTACAGGTTAATAACCACCACTCTAAGGACTTTATAATTTAAAATAAACTGTTTTCAATCACTACCGTAACCTTAAGAGTCTGTCCTTATAGGTATGATTCAGCAGTATGTTCATATGAAGCCTTTGAGCTGTATAAACCATCAGTAGCAAAAGCTACAGAACAAAAAGACAGATCTGAGCAAAAGAAAGCCAATGACAGGGTTGGAAAAGCAAATTCTGAATCCTATCTGCATTTCAGCTTCAATAATTATATTAATAAACTTATATTATTATAATTATAAATTAATATTCTTATCATTCAGGTTTATTTATAATAATAAACCTGAAGAAGATTAAAAGATGACAATGAAACAATAATAAAACTGAGTACTGAAGCATCAGTACCACTTAGATTTTCTTGGAAACCTCTACCCCAAAACAGTGACCCAGTATGAGACTTAAGTCAAAGAGCTCGAGCCAAGCATGATAATAATGTTCCATGAAGTCTTTTTTTTTTTTAATCTACTGAATAACGCACTGTTCCACAGTACCTACCAGAGAGTACAACCTCAACAAGATCTCCCTCATGTATCTCTTCTGCTGATGTAATTCGTTGCAAAATATTATCTGAGTTCAGGTCATGACGGAAGAGGAGAATTTTGTCATACATGCCAAAGAAACCACACTCTGGGAACTGCAATAGAAAGCAAAGTCTAAATTACCACATGTTCTTTCAGAATCCTATCTATAAATGTTTTCAGTAATAGCTACAGAACATGAGCGTTAAGTGTTCCAGAGAAAAAAAACTGATCAGCTTCTTTTTGAGGAACTGAAGGATTTTCTTAACTGAAATGCAGCATAAAAAGGTTAATACCAAAACAAAAAAAAAAAAAAACAAACCCTAAAGAAACAAAAAAACTCCCCCCCAAAACCCTCCCCCCCCCCCCCAAAAAAAAAACCCCACACACCAGAACAACACAAATCATTATCAACTTCTTCCCTGTTCCTCTCACCAACAGTGACACTTTTTCAAACCTGAAAAGAAAAAACGATAGGGTTTTGGTTTCTTTGGGTTTTTAATCTCTCAGACCTGCATAATCAGTCTGGCACCTGAAAGCCAACATAGATCTTTCTAACTCTGATACCAGCACCTGTAACCCTTTTGGGCCAGGCAGGTATTTGGCTCCAAGACACCAGACACTCCAGCAGCACCTGCCACACTCTTCCTGAGGGACAAGCCAAGAGGGGCTCCATGTGGCTGTTCTACAACAGTTTAGATCTGCAGATGCAAGAAAAGGAAAACTTGATTCCCTACAAGGACAGAAGATAATATTGTAAATACACATAGGGAATAGATTCAGCAAGTAACACACCATTTTTCCATGACACTTCACTGAAAATAGCATTCTTATTCTGCATTTTCCCCACTCTTCAAAATATTGTCAATTGTGAATAAAACTTCTTAAAATGAAAAGCTGAAAAGTAAATAGTCAGTTCACAGAAAAAAAGACCAAGATTAGACCCTGGAGAGGAATAAGTACCAATCAACCAGTTCCTTTGGCCTTTTTGTTTAAACCAGAATTCAAATTTGAGGTGGGAACACACGCAGAAGTGCTCCCACAGAAGAAAACAGGAAGATTGCGGGGGGAGGGGGGGCACCATGGAAAAGCACACAACAAACTTTCAATTAGTTAGGTAACAGATGACAATTCAGTAATTTAGATCTTGCACAGTCAATAGTAACAGGGTCTAAACTGCATGAAGCTGTGGTATATTAATTGTCCTTCGCTAAAGTAGTCAAAGACTTGTTTCTACCAAATCAAAGACATAATGAAGGGATCCGTCACGCCCATTGCTTTCACACTCCCTTCCCATTCAGAGAGAAAATAATTTCCTCTTTCCTGTAGCAATTTTATCCAAAATATTAAGTTGGCCTTCTCTGTTTTGGTGTGCACACCCTACACATTTACATTACACACAGTAAGAATCTCCAAGCTCTGGAAAGCGTACAAAGAGAGGCAGAATTTGTGCCATTTAACCCATGCAAAAGAGGTACTTGACAAAGTTATACTGACAGCAGTAGATACTAAATCTGCAGCAGCAAAAAACTGATTTACTGGGCTGATGCCAAAGCAGCAGGCTGCTTCCTCTGTCTCCCAACTCACTCTTAGGTTCTCTGCATAAATTTGATACTCTCTTGCACTCTGTACAGTAGCCATGATGGTACAGATATGACAGCAGCATTATATTTCCCTAAAAACAGATGCTTTTTAAACCTTTAAACAATAAAATGCTACTGCTTAAAATCCCTGAGGTCATCTGGAATTACCTATAAGAACTCCTCTTATTATACTTTATTTCAGTATACTCATCTGCTGATTAATTTGAATAAATAGCAAATATCTATGAATATTCTGAAAATTACAATTTTTCCATCTCCCAATGATTATTTGTATTAGGAAAGCAAATAAAAAGCTTGAGGATTAGCTGTGCTGTCCAAATATGTGTCTCAGTATCTCTGCAAATATGCACAGGACTTGACATTCAAAACATGCATAGATACAGCAAGCTAGTAATTCTTCCAAGGGAACTGAGAGTTCTTCATACCTGAAACAGTGAATAAACCTGCTTTAAGCTCTAATTCAAAAGTCCACTGTGCCTCAATTAACAAGAAAGCAAATTATATTTACTTTTTTTTTTTTTAAACTAAGTGCTGTGATGTTTCATTCCTTGATACACTGTTTAGCCAGGTATCACCTCAATGCTAGCATCAACAAGAGGAAGCTACCAAATCAACGCTACAATCAATTGTATCCTCAAGATAACTTCTACTTACAGTATATCAATTCTATCATGCTGATGAAAAACTTAATTCCAACAAAAAGGAGACAAAAATCAACATGAATATGGTTTGTATCTGCCTGCAGATAAACATGACACTTTTTATTAATGCTGATACTAATTTCAGCTTCCAGGAGGGACAACTGATGATTCAGAGAATAAGTGTGAACTATTGCCTCTTTGTAATAAGTTCACAGAATCACCTGCAAACCACAGATTTTAAGGAACTTTTAGGCTATTTCACAGGTTTAAGTCTCCTTCTTTTGATGAAGATATGTCTTTGTTTCTCTTTTTTTCATTCTTTAAGACCACAAACCCATCATGCAGCTGCCAGAACATCCCTACATATAATCCCCCAACCCAGTAACCAGAGGTCACATAATCACATACCAGAAGCACTTATTTTAAATGCTACAACCGTATGTATTTTGTGTGTGCATCATTTACCCATTCTCATGTACAGATCTTGGATTTATTAAAAGTTTTAAACATATCACATTAATTTTGGTGACTAAAAAGCATTAACTGACACAAAAGTTAGATGAATACTCAAATCCTCTTTTGTGACAGCAAGTGTAATCATTAAAAACGAGACACTACATTCTTTACAAAATAGCATCAACATTAATTCCAAAGTTTGTAAGTATCAGTATATTGCCTATAATTTGGTTTTCAAATAAATTCCAGACAAAGGCTAAATTAATTTATATGGAATAAAAATATCATAAAAGAAGCAAAATCATTTATTACAGACTGTTAGAACTGTTGGCATCAACATCCTCATTTGCTTCTATGTTAATTAAACTGACCTTTTAAGCTGTGTGTCATGAATGCTTACAAGACTGTAGTGACATGTTTTACTGCCCTCTTCTCTCAAAACAAGTATAGATACCCATGGATTAAATGACTGTGAAAAGCTGTCTGGTTTTGCAACTCTAATATTTAACCTCCTAAAAGATAATTCCTCTATTTACAAGCTTCAGCTTGATCAGTAGCTTCTGGACTAAGATACAGAATCACACAAGACTAACAATAAGCCATGGCACTATTTATTGCCAGAAGTCTATCATTAAACACAGACCCTGTATATAGTTTCTATAGACATATGTGACAGACTTCGCCCGGGACACATTTCTCTCTGCATTGTGCATGCCTAATCTCCATTTCTGAAACAG
Organism: Numenius arquata; assembly: GCF_964106895.1. NCBI lineage: Eukaryota > Metazoa > Chordata > Aves > Charadriiformes > Scolopacidae > Numenius > Numenius arquata. Next base: position 29,405,640 of record NC_133577.1, on the reverse strand, counting down.
TCGTTCCAAAAACTAAAAAGATTACAATCATGAAACCTGTTCATTGGTACTACAGAGTTGCAGTTACTATAAGGTTGTCCTCAACCCACAATAGGGACAGGCATAGCCAAGGAACTTTGCAACAACTCCCTTACCTACCCTGCCTGTTAGGTCATGACAGTGCTTATCTGGATGTCCGCAAAGGAGCGCAGAGGAACAATGCAGGTGGGGTAGCCCCTACAACACCATCACAGGGGCCATCAGCGCAAAGGCCCATCTCCACATGCCAGAGGAGCCCACAGGCACAACAGCAGATGGGGAACCCAAACTAGGGACTCCAAGGAAAGGTTACCCTATCCAGGCCCATCCCAGGGCTGTCAGAAGAGAGCCTCAACCCCAGTTTCCAGCCATAAAAGCCCATCAAGTCAAGTCAACACTAGAGCACCAATTGGACCGAGAAGGGTTGCTGCTCAATGCTATGGGACACATTGTAAAATGCTGGGGAATTAGGATTGTACAAGACATTATGGGATGTTTATGGAAGGAACCAAAGGCAAGGAAAGAGGCAATTCAGGGAGGAACAAACATGGGAAAAAAAATAGAGGGATAAGAAGATAAAAAAGGCTGGACACCTGCAAACAGCGGCTGGTCAGAACAATTGTCTGGCCATGCCCTGTGCCTTCTCAGCACCATCTGTCCTATCTTTTCATTAGATTCCGTTTCTGACTATTTTCCTGGATGACGCATTTTCATTCCGAGCACATGTATGTGTATAGGAGGTCTGAGTGCTAGCAACTGAAGCCAGACCACAGGTCAGAGGACCCATGTGTCTGCAGTGCCAGCGACTGGAGAGACCAGAGTGAGTGAAATCAAGAGCCCACAATCGGAGTGGGGCTGCAGCCCCAGTAGCTTGAGTATCCAGATGCCAGCAATTGGGAAGACCAAGATCCAGGGGCTGCTGCTGGGCAGAGAGTACCTGAGTCCAGCTGCTAGAAACAACCGCTTTTTTTTTGGTTGGTGGGTTGTTTTTTTGTGTGTCTGTTCCCACTAACATACCTTCATCCTGAACCACCAGAGAAGGGTACAGTATGAGACCATTGCTGCTGTTTGTGTTCATGCAAGTCCTCTGCGTGTCTGCCTGTGTCCATTTGTGTGTAAACACCAATGTATTGTACACCTGTATCCAAGTGCCTGTGCCTACAGGGAATACGCAGTCAGTCTTGCTATTGGTTGGACCTGGAGCATTGAGCTGCAACAACCTCACCTCTGCCAGGAGACTGTTGGATTCAGTTGTCCCTAACAAAACTGTTCAAGTTTGATGAAAGAGTCCTGCCCTTTCCTTGCACGCACCCCTACATGATTCCCCTGTTATAAAAGAACAAACTAACATAAAGATGCCTCTCTGACCACTCCTTTCCACACACTTGAGCTCAGATTACTCTCCTCTGCTCCCACTACAGTCCTGTGCACCCAAGCAATGGAAGAGCTGGCTGCCTGCCCTCTGCATGGCCAGCCCTGATGAGCTGCAGGTGGCCCGTCAGAGCCCATGCCTAAGCCACTTGGCGGGGCTTTGATGGGGGGAGCTGTGCAAGCAGCTTTGCTCCTTACAGACGTGCAGCGCCCTGCTCTCTCTTCCGCTCCCCAGTACATTCGGGAATAGAGCATTCCTTGCTAGCACCTTAGCCAGAAGGCTATGTGGGACTGCTGGCCAAGAATAACCTCATCGCTTAACAAGGTTTTTATTTCAAGTGGTATCTTTTAACAGAATTTTTACGCAAAGCTTAAACTATGTTCAAGTTGTACACTACCAAATTTTTCTCTCTTGTACTGCAGCAGAGTACAGCTTTTATAGCCTTCCTTGTGCTCAATGACATGAAGCTGTTAAGGAACAACACTATCCAGTTCCTTTGAAGTGTTAAGAGCTCATAATGTAAACTTGAAAACAAAACTCAAAGCAGAATTTTTTAAAGCCTGTTTTATCTTACGGGATTATACAGCTATTACTTTCCTGCATAAAAGTCCAAAGTATCTACACAGTGATTCAGAACATATAAACTGCTAATCCCAGTATTACTGTGTTTCCTAAAAGCAAAATGGAGACTGTTCCCAGTGTTAACAGTTCCAAAAGAGCATCTAATTACAGGAAATCACTTGCGGGAAGTCTACGTATGTAACAGACTGTGCCAAAATTAATCTCTGGTACACCAATATCATCAACTTACATAAAGAACGTATGCAATCCTTTGTACTTGGGTGGTACTAGCACAAGTAACACTACTAGTGCGTTATTGCAGTTACACTGAGGAAAAACAACTGGTGTTATCTAGAATGCTTATACTGTAACTATTAGAGTATGTTTAGTTTTAATTGATAGGGCATTACACCGTTCTTTTTAACCAGCAGAACTCAACATACAGCGGCCAGCATTGCTGGAGTGAAACACAACTGAGGCTTCCTTCTATGTTGGCAGTAACTGAAAAATATCTCTACTTGAAGTTCCAGGACTTACTTTACAAAGTTCTGGACCAGTCGCCAAAAATTCACACTAGGGAAAAGCGTAGGCGGATATTGTTTCAAGGTCCAATATCTCATGACCCATCATAACTCAAAACAAATGCTTCAAACCACTGAAAGTTAATTCCAAAGTCTAATGGTGCAAAACACCCATTACCTTGGAAAGTCTCCTGGTTCACTGAAATCACTCCAATCTAGTATCCTGCATCTCTACCCAGCTATTCGCTCCCGCTCTTTAGAATGGTGTGCCAAATCACATTATCACACAGACAATTAGCTTCAAACATGTTGCATCTTTGCCTCACCAGATGCCTCAGCACAGACATACTTGGACTACTGCTTGGCTAGGTTTTCCAGCATACAAACTTATTACCATGCTTGGAAATGCTAATCTGCCCCACATACACCAGCTCTGTACCCCAGTACTCTCCAGCTCCCATCTTCTCACAGGCACGTTTGCTTCTCATACCTCAACTCTCTATTACTCTGCTGCCTTATTTAGCCCATACGAAGAAAGCAGATGACAAGAAAGCAGACCAAGGTGGCAGGAGGGGAGATTTGAGCACAGCTGATGTGCTCATGATTTACATTTCTTTTAGAGCCATTCAAAAATAAGCACCATGATCTATTAGCAGAAGCTTAACCTGGATGAAATCCCTGAAGAATGGCTGCAGTTCTGTTACCTATTTATTACACCAAATTTAAGATCTTACCGCAAGAGTTGTAGAGATCCATTTGTAATATAGATGGATTGTAATATGATCCTTGTAATACGATTCTTTTACTTCTCAATATTTTATTAGTAAGACATCTGTTAACACTTGAGAAATCTTATTAAGATCCAAGTCAACACCTCTGCCACAACTTGGTTAGATAGCCATTACTATAACAACGTCCAAACCTTTGGAAGACAGCTCATATTCATTCCACACGTTTTGGTCTTTTCACAACATGACAATTTGAAAGTATTTTAAAATAAACACTTTTTTTCCCCTTCAGCAGCCCTCACTGAAGAGCAAGCTATCCAAACTACTTTAATTCAGCCCCATTAAAACTATGAATAATTATATGAATAATACAGGTATACAGTCAATTGTCACTTGGTTAGAAGATTCTACAGATACATTTGTGTGTTCTTTATGTGAGACTTTTTCCCCCCGATTACCAATGCAAAACGTTTGAGCGCATCTCATCTCTCTCCCCCCGTGCCCCAGTCTACTTCACCTTCAAAGGAAACTGGCTAATTTTCCAAACAATCCAAGGGCTTCACTCACATTCCAATTATTGAAAATTAAATCCCACCTAGTCTAATTAAAATAATAGGCAGGAATATCAAAAAAGTGCATACATACTGATAGGATCATATTTCATTTAGATTACTCAAATTATTGACAAGGGAATACAGTGTACCAGGACTACAACATTTATAAAAACAATGAAAGTATGAAACTACATAGACAGTAAGAAGACTCATAAGCAGGTGTAATATGTGAAATTTAACTCCTTTTAAACACAGCTATACTTCCTCTGATTGTGTTCTCGACACCTTACACAGCTCAGAATCTTGAAGAAATAAATACAAGTGCATACATGTTAAGTACCCGTGTAAGTGGCTATTGACAGATTAAGGCCTGAATTCAGGCAAGTCAGAACAGCATAATGCGTCAGGAAAAACAATCAGGGGATTAACACTAGTAAGAAAGCATAAATACTGTTGGGAGAGGAGATAACATTTAAGCCAAATAATGACACCTCAAGGACTCTGCCTATAGAGAGAAAGATGACCAAAACCAGTCAAAAAATAAGACGAAAAAGCAAAGAAGCACAAAGAAAGCCAGTAATCAAGTAGAAATGAGATTATGAACAATCATGAATTTGCTGTTAAGAGACAGGTAAGCACAGGTGCAGTTGAAAGAGTGATCATGCCAGGATGAAGAAGAATTAAGACAAAAATATTGTCTTTGCAAAAGCAAAGACACTAAACACATCAGAGTTACACAAATCATGATGAAAGCAACAGGTGTTAGATAAGGGTTTCAAGGCCGTACATCAGCAAGACAATTTTGAGATTACTTCGAAGAAAGAAATAAAAAAAAGAAAAACATACTACATATGGAAGAGTTCAGCAATAGCAGAATTGTAAACATTGTTGGTGGAGAAGGTTTAAGAGCAAACCTGAAGCAGGCAGGCCATGGAAGGAAAGATTAGTTTTGGGAGGTGAACTAAATAAGACACAAGATAGACCAAAAAATACTAGGCTGGATAAAGTTTGATAAGAAAAAGATAAGCAGGCAGGAAACAAGTGCAGCAAACATGAATGAAACACTAGAAATATATAAGGGCAGAGAAAGAAAAGGAAGAGAGTGAGAAAATAAGTTTGATTTAGCTTTTTTTTTTTTTTTTTTTAAGTTTAAGACATACGACAGCAACATGTTATGAAAATCCAGAGGAAAAAAAAATCTGAGAGAGAAGCGTGTTAAACAGTAAGACATAAGAAATACCCGTTTGACTTTGCTAAGTGGTGACCCTTTGGGTGGGTTCAGTGAAGTGGAAAAACAAAAACTAGTTTGGAAGATTAAGAAACAGATTGTATGGATAAATAGGGTATCAGTACTCAAGTCAAAGAGAAGGCAATGGTTAGAAAGGATCACAACAATTTCAGGCAAACGCTCTAAAGTAGGAGGGGAACTGGCCTATTTCAGAGCAAAGTGTAGCAAAGCCATTGGAGGAAAAGTATGTAAAGGAGGAGGATGCCAAGCATGACTGAAAATGAAAAGGATGAAGTTCAGTTTTGTAGATGAAAAAAGTAGATAAGAGAAGTTTCAGAATCATGAAAGTAAAGATATAAAGTTTAAGAAAAAAAGTTGTGATAAATCTCACAGGTACTGATACTATACAAGTAACAGCACAGAACAATCAAATATTTCTCATTTATAGCTATTAGTTTAACTAGACAAAATAAATCAGCTAGAATAAAGCATTTATAGCATGCTTATAATTCTCAGTTTGCTGGCACTAGAGCACCACCACATATGAGTTTCCAGTTTTAAGCTATTAAAACCTATGTTCTGCTTCATGTCCTCTTATGGGAGGAATGAAGAACAGTATTTAAATACAAAACAGGATTAAAAACTTGCCTCTGTGATATCTGATCATTGTGCAAGGACACACACTGTCCATCTGCAACTTATGCTACACATTTTCCTGCTTCTAAGCACACTCCCTCTATTCCAGCAGTCAAATCTGTTCATGCTTTGGTTCCTCTTCAGACTCTCCCTGAGAACTGTATGTCTGGTACTTTAAAATACAGCAATCTGGATAAGGAATGAACAGAGCAGGTAAGACTATAATCAACAATCTTTTGAAGCATCCCTAAAAAGTCTAAAGTTTGGGTTTTCTGAGGACTTCTATTAAGCATTTCAATATACAATACCCCTAAGATAGTGCCCCCCAAATTTAATTTTAAAATTAAAAAAAAGGTTTTGCTCTTCTCCTGATGCTTAGAACATTTTTAACAGAGCTAAGAGACACAGCAAATATTTGCATTACTCATCTCGCTCTCCTCACAGGCACATGCCTCTAGTTTCAGTTCTGCTGATGCTACTTTTAATTACCCTTCTGCAAAACCTGAACGAGCTACACCAAACAGCAGTGTTTAAAGCAGGAAGCACAGTTGACCATCAACAATACAGCAAGACTGGCAATACAGAAAGTGCTATGAAAACACATTAGATAAACACAGTACTTATTTCCTAACTAAACTGCTCTCCAACACTGGCTTTTGCAGGATTGGTTTTCCCCCAGTCGATTAATTTTCCCTGAAAGAAATAAAGGTAAGGCATATGTTACTTTTCTGAAAACCTCTGAAGGATGCTATAATTACTTTTACAAAGGATAAAACCCAGCCTCCTCAAAGGTCTGCTGTAAGTCCTGATCAACATTTTTGATACCATAATTGTAGCCTCAAAAAGAGTTAAGAAGGCAGTTCAAGCTCCCAAGCAAATGAGGAAGGACACCTGAAACTTTTTTTTTTGTTCCAGATATGTAGAGAAATACAAGTCTGAAATATGATTTAAAAGCACTATTAAAATTAAGTAAGGAAACTTCCATTTCATTTCAGTAAGGATACCACTCAAATAAGAAGAAAAGCTACAAACTATTCCAAGTAAAAAAAAGATACTTCTCCTTTTTCACTGAAGTGCAACAGTAAATTGATACTGCTAACTACAGAACTATCACAAGGAACAAACTATACGGTACCCTGAAGTTGAGAGCCAGGAACAAGTCAAGAAAAGACAGTTAAAGCAGGCTGTGGAATACCAGAGGAAAGGGAAGCTTTAACACTCTTGAATCTCAAAGGCATACCCAGTAGCTTCAAAGCTTTCAAATGGAAAAAACAGGCAGCCATACACATGACAACAGACAGAAGAACACAGTTCACAATTTTCACATAAATAGAAAACAATCTATATATTAATACTAGAATATTTAATATGTTTGCAACAGTCACCAGATCTAAGAGAAAAAAGTCATGGCAGGACATACTGCTGTCAAATATAGGGCAGAGGGAGGATATTGCCACTCATGCACTGGCTGCAAAACTACTTATGAAAGATGAATCCACCACACAAGGTTGTTTCCTGATCGGTTTTCTGCCTGCAAACATGTTCTCACTGAGCAGTAATTTGCTGGTAGCATCAGCTGCAGGCGAGCATAAACTGAATCAAAGACAGACAAAAGAGAGAACTGATCATGAAATGCTCATCAGTTTTGCAGTAGATAAGGCTCAGCATATAAGAAGTTTCTTGAGCTGTAACAAGAACTTGAGCTAAGCTTTTAGCTGAGCCTGCCAAAAGAACAGAAAGGAAAAAGAAAAAGAAGTGTGAATGTATTTGTTTTCATCTTTAAGATAGAAGACAGGAAATATGCAGATGCAAAAGCGGCCCCTAAAATGGCTGCAAAAAAGTGCACCTAACATGCATAGTTAAAAAAAAAGTTAAAAAAAAAAATTTGACCTAAATAACTTGTCTCTTCAGAAAGGAACTAACACACTGAACTACATTTTGGTAGCCCAAAAAGTTATTATGAAATCAGCTTGCTTGCCAACTATTTTGTAAAAATATGGAAGATGCAATAAGTTGTGAGATGGGAAAAAAGATACACAAGCATATGCGAATGAGAGTTCATATGTTTGCATTTACTTTCCTTCAAGCTATTAACTGAAAAAGAACCACCTAATAAAACTAGATCAACCATAAACACCAAATTACAACAATGAAAGACATGGAAAACAATTCCGTACAAAATAATCTACCTTCAACTCCCTCCCTCTCATCCACCCTTGGCCTTGAGCAAAAAGCGTGATTATGTCTTCGTTATTTTATGAAACAAAGTTAACTACTTTTCAGTTTGCTTAGTAGGATCTAAGCTACCTAACCTAAATAAAGATAAAACTTGGATGCAAAAACAGCAAGATCAATGTTATTTCCTTCCTAGAGAGTCAGACCTTACAACAGCTTAACTAAGACACATTTGAAAAGGATGCTAAGATTTTTTTTATTTCTTGATTGACCCTCTCTTAACAGAAACATTGATGGTAATAGTTCGCTCATAAAAGAGCAATGTATGTATTCCTTATGTGGAAAAACAATACTAGGTCAGTATTAGCTGTTTGGTGGGGGTTTTAATTATTAACTAGAAACAAAAAGAAAAGCTAGCATCAAGCAGCTCTTCAGGCCTGCAGTGCGTTTCTGTAGCCACAACTGGCCCTTTCATCACGCCTGGCTATACTGTTGCAAGAATACTCCTTAATAGTAAGCACAAACTAGTAACTTAAGGTATCAGTAACGATCACTGCAAGGAAAAAATATATTCCTCATATTCTGAAAACTAATTCTCACAGGAAATTTACTACTGCATCTGCTTTTACTACATTTCACAAGCAAGAAAGTAAAAGGACATGTTACTCCTTGTAAGTGAAAAGCTCCAGTCTTAGGAGTTAAGAAAATTTCCTTGTGCATAACTGCAATCATCTAACATGGATCTTTGTCACTGCACCAAACCCTGGGCATATTCCAGTCACAGGTTGTACAACTGTTGCCATCAGCAGAACAGGGTAGCGTTATACCATACCTTCTGGTAAACTATAGAGCACACGAGGTCTTTAACGGCAGAGAGGGACAGTTCCTGAGCTTCAATGGTGACAGTCTCTCGCGTAAGACCAATCTGCAGAAGGAAGGAGACCCCATGCATAGAGCCCCGGGAGTTGGTGAGGCTCTGGGTACTGAAACTGCCATTGGAGAGTCGACTGGAGAGCCCCGACTGCGGACTTGAAGACAAAGTTGGGGTTTGTGGTGCAGCAGCATGACACGTAGGTGGGGAAAACTTCTGTAAGGATGGGGGAGAAGCGTCGTTTGCTGACATCTGACTTGCTTTACTCTGTCAAAATCTCCCTAGTAGTCAAATTCTAAGAAAAATACGTTGTCAGTTCTTGGTTTGAAATGAAAACAAGGATAATGTCACTTTCCCTTTCTTAGTTCAGTAAAACACCCCTGACCAGAAAAAAACTTAATTTTCCCTTTCATTCTGTGCAAACCAAAGAGTAAAATAATTTCAGCTGTAAGTTACTTTAAATTAAAGGTTCTTTTTCCACAGCTACAATCAGCTGATCAAAAGCAGATTGCCTGTCCTTTAGCACCACGTCCAGACAACAGAGGCTTACATAAAGGCCTCACAGAAAGACAGCACCTCTGCTGTTTTATACTTGTCCTTCATTTTTATGTATTAAAAAAAAAAGCTGGAAACACAGACGGAAATAAACGTTGGTAATTCATTAAAAGTATCCTTATTCACCTAATTCCACAGATCATTTCTTAAATGCAAACTCATATTCATGTAGACAGCCTTTTAGAATGGAAAAAAAAAAGTGTATCCTCGAGCAACAACAGAAGTCCACGTATGTGATGAATCTATTCCTCCTTCAGAAAGTCTTCTCTGAATTCACAGGACACAGTTAACTTGGAGATCAGTGAAGGTATCTGATTTCATTTTAATGAAATATTTTAGCTCATGAAATGCAGGAGCAGAATGTCTGAAGACACAATCTCGTTAAATGTAACCTCTAGCTTCACCCAGATAATTTCCAGCATTTTGAAACGTTGTACTCCACCTGTAAGGGAAAAGATAAAGCTGTTATTTCACATGAAATGCATAAAATTGCATAGCTATGTCATAACCACTCTACTTTGACACAGCAGGATCATCAGTTCCTTGATTCAAATCCATTACATTAGTAACATTTTACTGTTTTGCCACACAAGACAAATCTGACCTAACACTGCCCAATGTTACCACATCTTTTAATTAATGGTAGTGTAGCAGAGCAAAACACGTAGAGCTAAGGAGGGAGTGGGGGGAGCACGACTAGACAGTAGAAGACAACTTTGCTCTGTAGGTGTATCATAAGAAGTTCGTGGGTATGGAAGGAAATGTATTAAAATGCATTGAAATGTCAAAAAAAACACGTCAGAACTCAAAAAACCTCTATGTAGCATGTACTCAGGATACCATTTTAATACTTTTATTTAAGACAACTGAAGAACATCTTGCATAAACTCTGACTGTAGGAAGATATGCATAGCATACAATTGAGTATTGGTTCCTTTGAGGGGGGGGGGAATCTTTTAAAGCTCACACATCCGATTAAAAAAGCAAGTCTGCAACAACCTTTTAAAATAAATCATTTCACAAGCACAGGCTCAAAATGCTTGTTACAAGATGCTGTGCTACCTGATTCGATATTTCAAGCACTTCACGAGCAACTAAAATGCTCAAAAAGAATCATTTTTAGATTTCCCATGCAACTTCTGCCACACAAAGTTAGCTGTGAATGCAGAAGTGGTTCAAATACATAGACACTACATATTGCTAACAGTTTTTGAAGGAGCATAGATCCATACAGGACACCAAAATCAATAAGCTTATGTATTTTTTCCTTCCCTTGCATACAAAAATCTCAGACAGTATTACTAAGATTAAATGACATGACGTTTTAGAAAAGAAACACCACAGTTTATCACACACAATATAAACTGTCCTTACTAGAAATAAGGCTGATAACTAGTAAAACAGTCCATTTAATAGATTACACACTCCTGGTATTTACCAGTAACTGTAATAATTGTAGTAATTCACAATCCCACTGCCACTGCATTCTAAAAGGTAGGTAAGGAAACAGAGGTACATGAATTGCAGTACTGGAAGGAAAGTAAGCTCTTGGTTCTCTGATAAAAATTCCTAACAGGGGCTCCAGAAGAAAGAACAAATTGATACCTTCTGGATTTTCAGCACAGGTATCTACAAACTGTTGTCTTTAAATACCCAAAGAGTTGCTGGACATTTACAACAACACCTGGAAAGACAACTTCTGCCTTAAAGAACACACTAAACATGATACAGATGAAGGTCACAAACAGGAAGAATAAGGGCAGCAACAGTAACATTTAAGCACCTTTCTCAAGAAGGCAGCCTTACAGTGCCTTCAACTTCACTTAAAGATGACTTGTTTCTGCTTTCTACATACTGCTTTTCTCTCCCTCACTTCTCACAGATACTACAGACAGCAAATACCAAGCCTTAGGGGTGGATCTGAATTAAAAACCAGTAACACCTAATCAACATAAAGTGGAAAAGCCATATAATGTGAAAGAACTAATGAGTTTACTAAGCAAGTTTAATTCAGACAGCAAAAACACACTGTGAAAGCTCACCTACAGCTGCCTAATTAGAATGTTAATTATATTTACCAAAAGCACAACACATTTGCACTTACAAAGCCTTTTCATACCAAGTGTACTTGCACAAAAGTTTATTTTTCCTACTTGCTAGGAAAGGAACGGATCTTTCTAAGAACAGAAAACCATAGAAACTGATCAATTCATAGTCAGGACAAACCTAGTCTGCATACCAAGTAGAAATAAGTGCATATTGAAATTTAAAGTCAATCTCACGAGTCCATATTTTTATATATATATATATAGATAAAAAAACCTCCTACACCTCAAAAAGCAGAGAGACCCCAGGGTTTTGAAGGGAGCCCATCTGCCCTTGCCGCACAGCTCGCAGCCGGCTTTCCAGCCTGCTCTGGCGCTGACCCTCCCCTTCCCTTTGGGGCTGTTCCCAAACCAAGCAGCTCCCGGGCAGCTTCTCCAGCATCTGGCGCTGAAATCCCCCTCCTTTACCCCCTGGCTCGGCACAACACGGACCTTCCAGCCCCGCTCAGAGCGGCTCCTCTCCCTCTTCTTACCCCCGCGGGAGCCGGTGGCTTCCCTGGTTCCCGCCGGGAGAGACTGAAGCCCCTGCCCCGCCGCCGACCTCGGGGCCGCCCGCAGGTGCCAGGGCTGGGATTGCGGGCGGGCGGAGGAGCGGCCTCCCCGCCGCCACGGGCCGGGCTGGAGCGAGGCGGACGGGATCGGCGGAGGAGCCGCCGGCGCGGCAGCGGGATGCGTCCTGCCTGCCGCGGGTCACGCAGCCCCGTCCGGGCTGGCCGCTGGCAACCGCCCGCCCCGTCCCTCCCAGGTTTAAATCCCCGCCGGGCGACCCGCCCCTGCCGGCACAGCTCCCCGCGGCGCCGCTCTCCGGAGATGATGTGGCCTCGGCCCGTCGCCCCCACCCCGGGGCACCCCCGCGCCAGGGCGGAGCTGCCGCCGCGACGCCGCTTCCCCTCCCGCCGGGGGGCAGCGAGGGTCTACCCCCTCCGCAACCTCCCGGGGCAGGGCCCTCGCTGGGGTCAGCGGCGGCGGCGACGTCGCCGCTCCCGCCGCGGCAGGAACTTTCCGAGTCCGCCTCCGCCCTTCCCCGGCGCGGCGGGCCCGGCCCCTCCCCGGCTCCTGGTCCCAGCGGCTACGTCCCCCCACGGTCCCGCCGCCGCCCTCACCTGCGGTCCCGCCACACGCCGGCTGCCCCCGGGCCGCAGCTGCCTCGCGCGCATCTCACCCGCCGCGCAGCCCCCCGCACACACCAAGAGCTGCCCGGGACGGGACGGGCTGCGCCGCGGGGACTGCCGGGAGCTGTAGTCCCACAGCCCCCCTCAGACCCGGGGCGCCGCGCGCGAACGAACTACATGCCCCGGCGTGCCCCGCGCCAGCGGGGGCGCTCAGCGAGCGAGGCGGCGCACGCGCGGGCCTGGCCGAAAGAGTTTCCGTTAGTTTTCTTGCCCGTGGCGGTTGCTGCCCTGAACCGCTAACGGGACGGCGGGGCGCGGCCGCCCCTGCAGCGGCTGCTTGCGCTCCGTCTCTCCGGCCCCGCCGCCCTCGCCTCGCCCCTCCAGCCCCAGCCGCCTTTCCGTCAGTGCCAAAAACTTGGTTCGGCGCCAGTTCGCACCCGCTCGCTGTTGTGCCAGCGCCGGCCGCGGGTTTCCACAGCTCTTCCCCAACTCCCCGCTGTGCCTCAGGGAGCGCCCTGGGCCTGCCGGCTGCCCGGCCGCCCGGCCGCCTGCCGTAGCCCTTCTCTCCATCTGCGCCGCTTTCAGTTCACCTTTCCGGGGCGTGGGTGGCCCCACGGAGATCTCCCCAGGGCCTCGGTCCGGGCCCTTCATCTCTGCACAGGAAATACTTGACCTGGTGTGTCACAGGATCACGCCGGGCTTTTCCATGGCTGCTCCGACCCGGCAGCTCGACAACGCTTTCTGCGAACAGCGTGCCTGCCGGTCCCTGTGCCTCTCTTGGTGGCCCCCAGTGATCAGCTTGTCGCTTACCACAGAAGCTCTCCAGTCCCTTCCAGACATGGCTGTCCCTCTCTGCTACTATGCTACAGCCTCCCTTCTAATACTCTGATTCACCCAAATCCCGTCTTCCTGCTCTGCGTTAACGATGCCAGTCTTGCATCATCAGCAAATCTCTGCATGCAAGATGTTTAGCAAACACGCATTTAGCAAAAATGCTAAATAAAACTAGTCACAAGGCAAAACTGCATTTGTAACCTCCGTCCAGCCCTAAAGCTCCCTGTTAAAAGACAACCCATAATCTTCCTTCTTGAGTTTGGATTCAATTTCTGCATACGAGTCTTAAAATAATATCCACTACCATAAGAAGTTACTGAAGTTTAAATTATATACCAGACTGAAAACACTTGGAAAAGAGAAACTGTCGACGGAAATTCAAAGGCTTCTAATTCTCAGCTCAGCGAGACACAGATGGAGAAGCAGATTAGTGCTTTGTCATTTATAGTGCTGTTTGTAACGTACATTTCTCATTTCCTTCATCTTATACTCCTGAGGCCTGGCCTAAAACCCACTGACACTGAGTGGAGTCTTTCCACTTCACCCTATTTTGCATCAAACCTTCACGCAGTGCAGCTGATACAGTGTAACCAGGTCCATGTTCTGACTGGAGCCAGTTTATTTGATAAATAAAAATTTCTCCTTGTCGAAATCTGGAACTACTTTAAACTAAAACTGTAGCAGTTAGTGGTTTATTCTGCTTTTAACTGCATTTGAATGCTAAGAAACACCCAGGACTTTTTAATGAAGGCTACTCCACGAATAGAGGATGTTCTTGCCAAAGCTCTACACCAGATAACTGAGCAATCTTCGTTTCCTTTTTCCTCTAAAGTGGGACTCCCACACGCCACCACTGTAAACACAGAGCTTGCCTCCATAAACATGATTTTTGATGTTTAGCACGGCAAGGAGTGATATGCTGAAGTATTTAAAGTACAGGGAGCTTCTCACATTCTGAGTAACAGCCCTAAAAATAGCTGTTTACGGATGATACCAGATGGATATTAGGTATTACCAGTCACTGGGCAACGATTATACTTCTTTGTAAAGAAGCTCAGCTTTATACCATCCAGTAGGGTTGGTGCCATTTAATTTGCTGCCTTAAGCTGTAATAGCTGCTTTTTCATAAATTAGAGCAGAAGATGGATTAGTTCAAATCAATTTGAACTGAACACAGAACAGCATCAGACAAAAGAAACTGCTATAAGTATTTGTGCTGATGGTACTTTCTACTAAACAAATACTCCTGAAGCATCCCAAAACTGTTCTGTTTGTAAAGAACCTCTGAGTAAAACACATCTGAAAGCAGCTCTGCATTTCAGCGTCTGTGTATAGAGCAGCACATACATCTGTACCACAAAACTGACCTTGTGTGACTCTATAGCGCAGCATCATGACAGCATTAGCTGTCTCTGCACCAGCTGGCAGGGCGAGCACTCTGGTTTGTTAGGTTTGTTATTTTTGTGACTACCATCATTAGTGATTTCCTGTGGATTTCATCAAAGTTCTTCATCTTGTTTCGGAGCCCACATCATTCCCTCAGATGGTTAGCGTGTTTTCACAGCTCAGAGCTTTCCCTACTGAAGCCAGCTGCACCTAGCAAATTGTGCTCTCTTACAGCTACAAGATATCAGAAAATAGGGGTAATTTTTATTGTATTTATTTGGTTTTATAAAAAAACCCTGGGTTTCATTCTATATGGACCACTAGGTCTATACAGACAAAATGCATTTGGAACAACTGTTTTATAACTCTAAAAAATATGTAGTTTTTCCAGTTTGAAATTAACACCAATAGCATTTGGATACTTTGTATCTAAAAATGGAAACATAATATATTATATATTAATAATTTATAACATAATCTATTCACCAATCTGATGTTTGTAATATTCTTGAATCATCTAACTGGGTTACAAAGAAGGCAATGTCCTGGGAGACTTGACTGGTGCATTTGTCTGAGAAATTCCATAGGCATGTGTTGCCATGATTATTTTTCACTGCTTTTGACAGCGATCTTGGATAGCAAATGCCCCCATTCAAGATTTGCAAGATCTGCAAGAAACGCTTGCAAAAAGAGGAACTAATATCTCTATAGACAAAATGTCAAAATGCTTTGCTTTTCTTTTTTTTTTTTTTTTTTGCAGTTCATGGTCTCCTTTGCTCTCCCCCTGTAAGAGAACTGAAAAAGAGTTAGGAGTTCAGGTTTGGTTTGGATAAAATCCTGAACTGTGGATGTGTCTCTGAATTACCTCATCGTCTCGGTTTGAGCCCTTAGCTGAACTTTGTCCTACAATCCACCTCCAACAAAACAGTGAAAAGTTTAGTATAGACTTAAAAAACACAGAATCAAAATTCACCTTGGTATAAACCCACTGAAAATAAAGTATATATTTATATTATTCATTATATGCAACTGACCTTTTGGCATTCACTTACCCCCCACTAGCTTAAAGAATGATCTCACAAATCCTTGTGCCTGCTGGGTGGGCAGCCTCATTCACATCATATAATCCTATTGTACCGACTCTGAAATAAACATAAAGTTACTTCCCTATATAAGCATTTAGGGTTCACCCGCGCATTTCATTTAGTAAAACTGTGTGAGTACATGAGCCCATGGAAACAGAACCTGAATCACCAAGTGCGGTACTTCCACAGCCTGATAAAGGCTCTGTTCCAAACCCCACAGAGATCAGCTGTGGACGAGTGGACAGGGATGAATAAGTTCTCAGGATGCACGTAAGAACCAGGCACCTGCAGGCCCGTGTGCTTCTTAGTGAACATCAGCCCCACCACCCTTTCCCTCTGGGCCGTAGGAGCTGCCTATGGATTTCTGGATATGCAGCAGCCCGGGTTGCCAAACACTGGACATCTCAGACTGTATATTCTAACTGCTGGCTTATCCCTGCCGGCAAATCAGCCATAGCTCAGGCACAAAATTGCCTTATATTAGGCAGATTCAAAATACAACAAACCACACTTACTCTCCTCTCCCTACCATGGGCCTGCCAGTTGAAAGAGCTGAGCATCAAAATTGTATTTGAAACAGTGGAAGGTGCGGGAGTCCCCACTCGTTGAGAAAACAGGCATGCATTAGGCGCACAGCATTCGACAGTGCATTTCTCCAAAGTTAATACCAAGGTAAGGACAGAGCCCGCAGCCTCAGCTCCCCAGAGGCGGTTTGGGCTGAAAGGCTGATACGCTGCAGTGCCAGCACACGGAAAAGCCTTCCACAGTGCTGCCTCTAACGTCCATCCTTTGGGACTTCAGTAGATGGCACTGTCACACCAACAGGGTTACAGGAAAGGAGCAATGTATACATGATATTTTCACAGATAATGTATGCTTTTCTTCAAACAACCTACCTTTTTTTTCTTCCCCTGTAGATGATATCTGATTACATCTATTTGATTTTTCAGGGTAATAAACCAACTATTGAAAATGTGTACAATAGAACTGCTGACCACTGAGCAATTTGTTGACATCTTTTCAATTTGGCAGCATGGAGTAGGACTAAACTACATGTCCTTCCTTTATAAATCCCTGGCGAAAAAAAAAATGTTCCTCACCTTTGATTACTTTTTTTTTAACCTTGTGTATTATATTTTAAAATAGTTATGTAATTCTCTTTTCAGTTGTGAACTGCTCTGATTTCTGTTACATTTCAATAGATTCTTA
Organism: Numenius arquata; assembly: GCF_964106895.1. Taxonomy (NCBI): domain Eukaryota; kingdom Metazoa; phylum Chordata; class Aves; order Charadriiformes; family Scolopacidae; genus Numenius; species Numenius arquata. Next base: position 29,388,690 of record NC_133577.1, on the reverse strand, counting down.
TTTTTTCTCTTCTCAGTCTTCTTCATACCATGAGACAGTGGACTTTCTGGGGTGGTTATGAGGGGGAGGGGAGGAAGATCCCCCCTTCCAAATTTTGAAAGTAACACCTTTAAAAAATCCTTTTCAATCTCTCTATGCATCTGGTCCTGCACTTACATTTTTATCTGTGTTTCCCATGTAGGTGAGATCAACACTGTCTTAAGACGACTTTACGCTTGCCAAATCCATAATCTATCAAAGAATTGTAGCTCTCGGTGGGACCACAATCCCTTTGGGGAAAACAGTGTTAGCTAGTCCTCAATCAAGCTTATATTCCTGGAAAATTTCCCCTATAGCTATTGTTTTTTGGGTTGTTTTTTTTCTGCTAAATTGTATGACAACCTTGGAAAACCAGCCAGAAATGTTGTCCAGCATTTGAATTATATAGTCAACCACAGGAAATCTGATGGAGGGACAACAGATTTTTGTTCGTTGTGTAGTCCTGTTGGTATCACTGTCATCTTGGCAGGTGGATTTAGACTAATTTCCCGTGACTTGATCTCTGCTGACATGCCACGGCTTTTGCCCAAGAATCTGTAAACCATGCTGATTCTTCTTGGTAGGCAAATGATTGCCCATTTCTCCCTATTCACCAGGGACTTGGCTTTGCATTTGGAACAATTTCCTAACAAAGCCAATGGGTGGACTTTTGTGGAGGAAAATAAACTTTTTTTCCCCATATATGAAAAACAGGGATACAGCCACATTCTTATTATCAGCTAGAAGGATGCTGAATCTGCAGTAAAACTATTGCCACCAGAGATCCCATCAGTATGCCGGGCAGCAGATCCATCAGCTTTTCTAGGAAATCTGTGAAATCTGGGTCAAGAGTCTGCAAATGAACAAATTGCTCTCTTTCTGTAATATTACGCTCACAGAAGCTTTGAATACTTGCAAAGCTGTAGCTTCCAGGATGCAGCTTTCCAGCCTGAGGCTGAAGAGCAACAAGATGCCTACTCCTGCTCCTTCCCCTCCTCCTTTCTTTCTTTCTTCATTTTATTTTTTTTTCCTTTCAATTTGTTTAAGCATTAAGTCTGAACTTTAAGAATGATGTAAAAATTGGAGACTTTATAATGGATTATCTGTGATACAGAACAGTCAGATGTTTTCTACAACACTGCAGAGTGAGGATGGTGATGTCAAATGACCTAAAGAAGGGCTTGTGTGCTCAGAAGCTTATCTGTTTGGTTTAATCATTTCAATCGGTCCATTGCAAAATACCGCCTCACCAGAAATTTGCTTCATTGGTAGTTAACAATATAATTATAGAATTTAAAATGCCCGAAGACAAGATTGTCATTATAGCAACCATTGTCATTTTAGGCCTAAAAAAGATCATAAGAAGAGCTTATAAAGTAATAAATTAAGCAACCTTGCCATTCTATAGGCCTTTGCCTTTCAAGACCCTTTACAAATACTCATTTCAGACTGGTCACCAGTAACGAGCATTGACCAAGGCCCATTCCCAGCAGGCGCCTGGAGCTGCTCCACAGACGGTGCCCGGAGCTCCCCATCCATGTTCAAAGGCTCCGAGATCACGGGGAGCCTCCATTCATTCCAAAGCCATCCCTGGAAACACAAAACGAGTTTTCAGGGGAAACCGCGGGCTACGGCTTTTCTCACGGTGAAAATCGCCAGCCCCTGCGAGCCTCCCGGGGGAGGAAGAGGAGGAGGAGGAGAGGCGGGCTGGTCACAGGCAGCCCTGCGGGCACTGCTGACGTGGTGCCAGGGACCGGGCTCATTTCGGAGGGGAGACGAGCTGGGAGAGGCTGGCGCTGCTGCGGCTGCAACAGCCAGCGCCCGCTTCTGCAGCAGCCTCCTTCCCTCCCTCTCTCCCTCCCTCCTCCGCCGGCACCGGCCCTGGCTCTCCCCTTCCCACCCCCGGGCCTCTGGAAGGCGGAGGGAAGGGGCCCGCGGGGAGAGCCGTGAGGGGAGAGGGATGGCAGGGGGCGAGGGGGCTTCCCGCCTGCTCGGGGCACTGTGCCTCTCCGCCGCCGCCTGCTTTCACCTGGTGGACGGCAGGGAAACCGGAGCAGAGTGGACCCTGGAGAAGGTGGGTCACGTTTGCGTTTCTGAGGCTCTCCTCGCCTCTCCGCTTGGTTGCCGGGGGGAGGTAGCACCTTCCCGGGAGGCAGGGACCGGCAGCCGGGCGGCGGTGCGCGCCCCCACGCAGCGTGCCGCTCCCCGCCGGCAACCCTCGCCCAGCCTCGTGTGATCCCGCCACGGGCGCCGAGGGGAATCTCGGCCGTGGGTGAGTGCCCACGCTCCGCGGGGAGGTGAGGATGGGTAACATGGCTTCCCGCTCACCCCGAGCTAATGGCTGCAGAGATCAAGTCTTCTTCACACGTTTGTCGTGTCGGCGGTGCCTTTCGCGCCGCCTGGGAAGGGGCACCTGGAGCGATGGAGCTGGAGCTGCGTCAGGGGCAGTTAGTGAATTTAAGGGAAAACCCAAACAGCACGAGAGAGGTCAAAATCCGAAATGATATTCCATGTAACGTTCTATTATACCCCAATTTTCAACATGATTACGGTGATTCAGAGGACAGTGACTTAGTTTGAGAAAACAAATAGTTTTTCAGCAGTGATGCACATTTAGCTACGAAAAACAAGTAGGGATGGTGTTGATAGCTACTGAAAAATTATTTTGAAAGAATATGATGTTCTACTAGGTTGTAGAGCCATACCATATTGTTTTTAATTCAAAATGTTGTGTGATCTAGTGCAAAAAGCAGTCTGGATATAACATTTAATGAAACAGCAATAAGCAGTAAAACCCTTATTTCTCTGTGTAACAGCTCTTAGTGGTCAGTTATGAGATACTGACATAGTTTCTTTGTGAAGAACTAAACCACATGGAACACGGGAGAGTGTACAACTGCAAATTACATTAAATTAAAGGATTCAGGAATTTCCAAATGGAAAATATACTTCTAGGGCCCATTCCCAGGTGTTTGTAGAAGAGCTGAACTCAAAGCTCAGCCAGAACTGACTGAACTCTGCCAATCGGCACACCGTTCTCGGCACCAATAGATCAGAGTCCAACTGACAAAATGAAGCTTCCCTCATACATTTCCACTCACTTCCCCTTAGGCATTCCCTTTCTCTTCAGTTTTATTCACTCCCCATTCAAATAAGCGTTGGTTTTGTGGTTTTTTGGTGTGGGTTTTTTTTTCCTAAGAGAAACTTTGTCATTCTATTAATTGTATCTTACTATATATATCATGTATAGGCTACATATCTGTAACATAATACATCTATAGTATGCATAATACATATATAAGAATACGTGAGGCTGTCTTTAGTCATATTAGTCAACGTGCAAGCGTGTAGCCCCAGTGCTCCTTTTTTTTTCAGCCCCCTTGAGCCACACCAGTACCCTCTTTACCTCATTCCATTCCAGCCAGTCAATCTGCTCACCAGTGATGTAAATAGTATCTAACCGCAGAACCCTAACATCTGAACTCCTCTGCCCCTGCAGGCACTAACCAACAACCACTTCCTCTTCCTCATCAAATTCTTGTCCCTTGACAACTTTTGTTCCTTCTCCCAAAAGGGATGTGTGAGCCAGAAGTTGAAAGTCTTACAGCATACAGACCTTCTCCTCCTCCTCTCATTGACGAGGAGGAGGAATCAGGTCCTAAACTTAAGAGTTGTTGGAAGTTAACTTCCATTGGCACTGAGCTGAAATATACCAAAAGCAAGGTAAGCGTGGACTACCTGTAGGAGTTGAAGTCTTGCAGTTTTATGCAAATTAGTACAAAAGGTCTTGTGGTACCCTATGGTAGCCCTGTCATTCTTGTGCCCCCCCTGCCATGGCCATGGAGGAAACAGAGATTGACCAACACTGTAAGGACTGAGCCATCTACGGTTCTCATTCTGCTTCCATTTCATGACAGCTTTTGTAACTCCTTTCACTTCCCAAACTTGAAGATCTCTGTTATTAGAAATGGGAATTTATTCCTCTTTTCTGAAGTTTTCATGCATTTGTACTTCAAGAATAGTATTTCTTTGTAAAGTGATTCAATGACCACAATTACCAGACATGCTCTACGTTAGAAGCGAGATGATTCTATGCTCTAAGTGAGCCCTTTGCTTGTTCAACTGAAGGCATATTTTCTGAACTTCCTTAACTAAATTGTCCTCCCACACTCTTCTGAAGCACGTAGCTTTGGACTTTCCTGTTACAGCCTGTTCCTCCTAAACAGAACAGCTCCCTGACAACTTTTTCTTTTGTCTGTGCCTTTTCTACATTGGTGTAAATTCTACTGTATTACATGTTTAGTCTTTCAAAAGACATTTCATGCATCTTCTAAAATATAATTTCCAAACTTTTAAAAGTTCTTCTTTATACCAGATGAAATGCAGTTTTTCTTTAACCCATGTCTAAATTTGCAAGCATGAAAAATGTTAACTGCACATCCTAAAATTTGGTGTCCTTACAGTCTTAAAATTCAGCTTTAAACTTAAACAATATATTAAAACCAGCACTGTAGGATTCAGTGTCTTTGTCTCTCCCCTCTACTTAATTTCCCTAAGTAAGCTGAAGAGGATTAGAGGAAAGGTCCACACATAGATAAACAGTTGGGACAAGAGAGAAGGGTAGAATTAAATGCTTACAGAAAGTCTGGAAAATATTTGTGCTTGTGCCTGCTTTGCTCAGCACATACATAAATGAAGTAGAAAAGAAGACAAATAGTGAGGCAAACCCCATTTTTTAACAATGTTTGTCAGTCAGGGTAATTAGGATAACAGGTCATTATACAGGACTGCAGAAGATCTCAAGATCAGTACACTGTCTGCCCAAGTAACCAGTTTCAGTGGTCATTTCAGACAAATGTGAAGCGACACAGGAGTGAATGGGAAAGGAAGAGGAATGTTATTTCTATTTTTTGTTAAGGTATACAATGATGGAGTTAGAGTGAATATATATCTGCAAATGTCAGTTTGATGCAGCAGCAGCCCAAAAGCAAGTCAGTTGTTAAACAGTTTTAAGAAAGGAAAAGAATAGACTAGAAAATACCATTATCCTACACTATAAGCTACGGTGCACTCACGTTCCAGTTTCCCTCCCTTTCCTCATCTCAAAAAGGATGAGGTAGATGGGGACCAGTGAAGGACAGCAAACCTGATCAATCATGTAAGGCAGCTCTGGTAAAAGAACAAATAAGCAGACTAGGATTTTTCAGTGGGAGAAAGACAGGAGTAGAGGGAAGCCTCTGTCATAGAAATAAGGAATGGATATGACAGGAGCATCCTATGATAGTGCTAAATTAGGAATCTATAAAAACAGGAGTGACTCAGGAAGTTCCTGAGAAGACAATTGCTAGGAACTGGGTAGGTTCAAATCAGGTGCCCAAAGGTGCTTTTGAGATGTCCTTGGGGAGCCCACCAGGCATTCAGCTACCACTCCAGAACAGCACAAGGCTCTTGCACATCTTTGACATATTTGCCAGCCCCGTGAGGTGTCTTAAGTATTCTAGGTCATCTCAAATAGCTCTAAAGGTCCATGCTCAGGCAACAGAAAGGAAGCCACTGGGGAGGCAGCTATCTCTACTAGCTGTTGCCACAGGAGACAAGCTGCCACTTCTGAGGTTAACCTGTGTGGCACTAAAGCTGATGTATACCCCAGCTAGACCCAAATGAGCTGCGTTATGCCCTGTAGTCACACCGATTATACCACGGTGAGCAGGGGCCACAATGACACAGCTTTACTCTTTCCGGGACTGAGCCAGCTTATGTTTTTCTTTGCAATACTCCCATCTCATAACGTAGGCACAGCGCAAAGCTAAATATTACTTCTAAAAATAAAGCTTCTGGCGTTTGTCGCAATGGAAAACTCATTTGAAGGTGGCACAGTTGTAGACATGACTATGTATGTAGGATTAAGATAATAGAAAGAGAGAACCTAATCATGGGTTGAGATTTTATGGCTGGTAGGTGAAAATTTCTCCCGTGTTTCTAATACTAGTACCTTTTGCAAGGAAATCAAAGATACAGAAGCCACAGAACTTTAAAATGTCAGTATTTTTTGAGAGAAAAGCTTTCTTAAGATTACTTTTTGTTGTCAGTTAATCAAAATAGCACAATATATCACACACTGTAATTCTGAAGAAAACTATGATTAAAAAGGTTCAGTAATAGTTCTAGCTATAGCAATCTTTCCCTTTTTCTCCTTTCTACAGTATTCTCACCAACCAAGAATTTTACATTCTGATGCCATTCAAAAAGTCGCAGCAAACACAGATGTTTCTGAAATGTGGGAGAATGATTTGCGTCCTATCCTGATAGAAAGATACTCAGGATCACCAGGAAATTACGTTGTACGACAGGTAAGACAACACTTCCTGAAAACCTCTAAGAACATCTATTATTTATATTCTGGTAGTGCCATTAGTGACCACTAAAGGGACGGACACATTCCTTTGATTCCGTAGGATGGACTCTATCATTGTTCATGTTGTGCATGTTGACTGCATAGAGTCTATATAACACAGCTTGCACTTTAGCTGACATTATTTTCCAGGGCTGCATAGCATGATGGAAAAAAAAAAAAATTCATATTAAAATTTACATTTTAAATTAAAAAGCTCGCCTCAGGTTTGGTACCCAAAGTACAACACAGCAGTTGTCCGTTTCCTCACATGCACAGGCTTTTGGCCAGTGGTTCAAACTCCCTGGGACCCTACACGGGGATGAAATAAATTACATCCCTCCACCCCTTTTCTGGAGAGGTCCTGTGCTGATACACTCCCCGGTAGTGTTTCCTCAGACGGGTGTATCAACACGAAAAGAGATCGGAGGGGTCCAAACTGGCAGGCAGCCTAGATGGTCGACAGGACAAAGCACAGCACTGGTTTAATCTGTATTACAGAAAGTGTGTAACCAGGTAGCACTAGCCTTCATCTAGCTTTTAAGCAGTGACTCAAGACTCTAGATAACACTAACTACAATAAGTTTATTTGCCACTCTGCAAGTGGTAGACTGGAAAAATGCAGCTTTTTTATGCTTTTTGTGTGTGTGTGCGCACGCATGTCTCTCTATCAATTTAGTTTTGTGGTTTCTTTGGTGATACCCTGGAAGGCAGCCAAATGAAAGGGGAAAAAGTGAGAAAAATAAAAAACCAGCAGAGCCTAGGCTAGAAAACCACAAATCATATTCAAAACAGGATCATTCTGTTACAACATAACAGCATATACTAAAGTAGACACCCACCAAAGGAAAAAAGAAGAGTCTTCCATTGTCAAAGCATAATGGAGATGAAATGGATGACATTTATTTCTTAAGACACAGGAAATGCATCAAACTCCTTCAAGGCAGAAGGCTAGTGACAGTCACGAATAGTGCATGCCGGGAACTACATCCAGGCTTATATATTCCTCTTAATCCATAACAGACGTCCTTTGCTCAGCCTACAGATAGCAGATAGACCATACAACGCCTTAAAAGCTTTCAGAGGCCGACCACAAACAAAATGGAAGTTTGTTCTAGCACTAAAATTAATGGCAGTATTCCCACCAACTTCACTAAGAGCAGTACAAGTCTTCAAAGTCTGTTTTCTTTTTTCCCCTTAGAGGCTTTTCCTAATGTTTATTTAAAGAGAGGAATCTGCCTTGAAGAAGCACTCTAGGGACCTATAAAAATAAGTTGCTCAACAGAGATGGCCCTCCAATAATAGTTAGCCAGAACTCTGTACTAAGTATAACTGAGGTTTTTAGAGGTATTCTCTTTAGGTAGGAAGTTACCTAAAATGAATGACCTCTTTTATGTATTTACAGTATTCATTTTTTTCTTTACATGAGCTATACCTACCAGATTTCCTTTTTAAAAGACTATTCAGACTGTCTCTTGCAGCCTCGTAAACAACTTATGTCACTTGAAAGGCATATTTCTTATAGAAGTTAAAAAAAAAAACAGCTTTTTTTTTTTTTTATGCTGCTGTGGTATCTATGTATGGTAATTATCAAAATAGCCACAATAGCCGCCAGTTTTAAAGACATTTAATTTAATGACACAATTGAGTTCAGATTTGAAGAGGTTAACATTAAATGTGTCCTGGTTACACTTGAAAAAACACTGGCCTGGAAAATTCAGAGATCAAGATCTTAATGTTTCATATTAATGGGCAATGATTCAAAGCACCCTCAGACTCCAAAGACAAGAGACAAAAGGGAGAAATGAAAAGCAAGTGAGGCAGTCACAGCCTAACGTAGCAAAGATGTTGCTTACTTTATATAGTGACATTACATGTTTTGCTATCACGGAATCGCGGAATTGTCAGAGTTGGAAGGGACCTCTAGAGATCACCTAGTCCAACTCCCATGCTAAAGCAGGATTGCCTAGAGCACATTACTCAGGACTGCATAAATGTTTAAAATTTATCTTTTAAAAAGACCAAAAACTTACAGAAATAAACTTAAGTGCCACTATTAATTAGCTAGTGACAGTTTGTCTGCAACATCTTTTTGAAGCAAGCAATATTAATCTTTTTTTTTATATATTTTTTTTTAATTGCAGCACATCAAGCACCGTCTTCAAAGATTACAGGCTGGTTGGGAAATTGAAGAAGATACATTTCAGAGATACACACCATATGGATATCAAACATTTTCAAATATTATCAGCACTCTCGACCCCTCTGCAAAACGCCATCTAGTACTTGCTTGCCACTATGACTCTAAATTCTTTGGACAACAATGGGAGGAGAGAGTATTTGTAGGAGCAACTGATTCAGCCGTGCCTTGTGCTATGATACTGGAGCTGGCACGTGCCCTGGATAACAGACTCCAGTTAATCAAGGTAGTTGACTTGTTTCATTTTGGTTTTGCAATAGCAATAGCCCTTAGGGCACTTCATGTTCTCTCCCACACCCTGTGTGCCTGATTTTCTGATCGCTGTGCCTATAATAAAACTCCCATTGACTTCAAGAAGAACAGAACTGAGATCTTTATCTACTGCTTTAGAGTACGTTATCGCATTAAAACTTCTTATGCAAAGGGTGGCTATCTAAAAATTATCTAATAAATATATACGATATACAAATAACAAATTATGCGTTAATAATACATTTCATAGACTCAGCAAGATATATTTCTACTTTCTACCTAAAACGCACAGAACCCTACTCAGAAGCTCCTATGGTATCCAGTAATCATTGACAAAGTCATTGACAAAGTTTTGTTGCTTTCTCAATCTTGCATTTTTAAAATCTCTCACTTGTACTCTTTTTTGGAGATGAACGAACTAATTGCTGTGCAGGAGTGTTACACTCGTGTCCCTCCATCCCATAATGATTTCAAGCTTTTCTTGTTTTCCTTTATCAATTTGGAAAACTGATAAATTTTTATCATATTATGATAAATGATATTTATGAAACAAGCGATGGCTGAGTACGGGAAAACAGTCAAGTAATAGTATAATATTATGAGTCTGTGGTACCTATGCTATGCAAATCTGCTTCAAAGCGCTGCCATTGCTAGGCACAAAAATCTATTGATCCTACTAGCTCTAAAAGCTTGTATGATTACAAACTTGTAGGATTACAGATTCATGAGTGCCATCTACTGGTTCAGTATTTACTATTTACAGAAGAATACTTTTCATAAACTAACAGAGCTTTTGCAGGAAAAGGTCTCAAATGCTCTGCGAAGTGTCGGGAATACCTGGAGGTATTTAAAAGACATGTAGGTGTAGCGCTGAGGGTCATAGTTTAGTGGTGGACTTGGCAGTGCTAGGTTAACAGTTGGACTTGGTGATCTTAAAGGTCTTTTCCAGCCAAAACATTTCTATGATTCTAATTAATTAATACACTCAGCCCAGGTGTTAAGACTACTTGCTGGCAGCTATTTCCACAAACTGATTTGGTGCCCTCTAGGTGCCCTTGGTGACACTAGAATATTTAAGAATTAGAAGATTAGGAATACGCCAATGTTTTTAGTCACAAAAAAAAAGCACTTTTGTAATACAGATGCTTTCATTTAGAAGCTTCATTTAGAATAAATTTGCCTGATGGTTACTTTTGGAACAACCTGCACACCGACTTAAAGACTGGATTTTTTGCAAGTAATACATCATTTTTTGATTAAATGGCTTAAGCATGTAAGATGACAGCATTTGACAAAAGGCAGTCTAATTTCTTTGCACAGGCTACCATTTGTGCAGTCTGTTAACAAAATATACTTTGGGATCCATCTGCTTAATACATTAGCTATGACCTTTTTGCTCTGCTCATAGTAGCATAACAGACTCTGTTATGTTTTCAGCCAAATCTATTTATACTTTGCCTTGGAGCTGTGATGTTTATCTTAATATTTCTCCAGTTATATAGAGTAAGTTTAAAATTAAAGAACAAAGAGATCTCTCTACATTATTCAGTCATGGTAATGTGTTAAACGGTAGTAATAATAATAATTACAAATATTGCTTTCTAAAATTTAAATGGCATTAATACAGTTTCCTCCAGAATGTAATACAAAATGACTGTTATCAAAAGAGCTGTCCTGTGCAAAGGACAAAGGGCAGCAAAGCATTGCCATTAGAGAAATCCATATATCACTGTGAGCATAATCAATATCATCTTGCCTACATGAGCGACATTTTATAGAAATTTTCCACTGCTGTTTATATTGGATCAGCTCCAGTTCGTTGGGAGTCGTAGCCCATACAGGACATGACTGTTGCCAGTGACCCCACCTTTTTAACCACATCATGCAATTTCACTTGAAATAACGTTAATTCATAGAGGGTTAAAATATTAATGGCAACTACCAAGACTACAGTTCCCAAAACTGCTCCTATAGCAGAGCTGAAGTGGGTTTAGCCATGTTGTAGATTATTGTGAAACCCTGCCAGTGCAAACAAGGCTTCAGTTAGTAAACACAGGGAGAAAAAAGACTCCTTCTACACTGGGGAGAAATTTCACACAGATGTCTCCTTTGTGACCTTAAATACATTAATCGTATATATTCTCCGTTTCTACTGCTGTGATATTTTTGGTTGTTGAAGGGGAAGGGCGTTATCTACTCCACTCTCTCTGCTTTCGTTTTAGGGTAAAGTCGCCTAGGTTTCCAGTCCCCCCTAAAGAACATAAATGGTCATTCTTCTCTTGAGTAACTGCTCTTCGTCCCTCAAAGAGCCATCAACTTTAAAATACACAACTCACCTTCACTGATGCACAATGGTAGCACTGATGCACTACTCCTTTGTGGCACTGTCATGTAATAGTATTAGAACTCAGATCAGGTGTTGTTGCTGACATGTCTCCTCTTTATTTGAGATGATGCTTCTGCTGCCTGGTTTTGCAGACCTGTCTCAACATACTCAGCTCATATCCACTGAAGTCAGGAATGAAACTTTTAACCAGAACCAAAATGATACCAGACTGGAGAACATGTCAATGTGCTAGATAAATAATAACAACTGATTTCTACCACTATTACACCACAACCTGTGTTTAACAGCCATGGGAAGGTCTGCATAGGGTACTTTGAAAATATACCCCTATTGATGTTGCTTTTATGACTACAGTATTTGTCCTTTATTTAATGTTCTGGCCAGAATCAGTTATGTTACTTTCAACTTCCTCCAACAGACCAGTTCAGCATCAAGACCAGACCTTTCACTTCAGCTCATTTTTTTTGATGGTGAAGAAGCTTTTGTCCGGTGGTCCCCTTCCGATTCCCTCTATGGATCTCAACACTTAGCTCAAAAAATGGCATCCACTCCACATCCACCTGGTTCAACAACCACAAACCAGCTGCAGGGCATAGTAAGTGGCTTTCACCTCCCTAATGACTAATAGTAAATTGCATTTTTTAATATTTAATTAGCAAGTAATTGGCCAAATTCCCAAGAAACCATGAACCCCATCAAAGTTAAAGGAAGAAACAGGCTTGTGGAAATGTTATGAGATGTAAAATAGAGAGTTGGCAAGAGCTTTTCAGATTGATCTGCTCTGAGCTTCTCCATGCAACTATGAGGAGTCATCATACGAAAATCAAAATATACAAATTTATTAGAATATAAACTAGGATATGCATCTTCTTCAAGAGAGATAATTCAAAGTGATTAGGAAAGAGCATGGACATAGTATCAGTCTATGAACAAATCTCCCTTAGCTCAGCACTAAGCTACAGCGAGCTCCTTGTTTCCCTTTGATTCCTACTAATATTCTGATTGTCTGCTCCCTTCCCCCTCCTGCCTTCCAGTTTCCCTACTCTCTGCTGAGATACTTTTCTTCTGTCACTGGATCTTGTGACTCATAAAATGTCTTTCCCTTGACAGACTTTGTTGTTCTCCGGGGAAGAAGCAATTTCCTCTTCTTTCTCCCCACCTACCATAGTTTTTCTTTTAAAGGGATATAACACACAAACTGCAAACAAAGCAATGAAGTCTGCTCCAGCTTAAGGAGCAGAGAACTGGCCTACCTTTTTCCTCCTCAGAAAGACAGCAAAACGCATCTGATTGGAATTGGGTTCTGCTAATGAGTTCTTCTCAGGCACCACGGTAGAAAAGCTAGAGCTTTGGCCAGAGCTATCAAAGACCTAGTTCCTGTATAGGCACCAGCAGGTTTCGTTATTGCTGCTGCTGCTGGTGTTGTAGTAACTTAAAGAATTCTGTATTAAAGATTATTTTCTTCTGTAGGACCTGCTTGTACTACTGGATTTAATTGGTGCACCAAACCCAGTCTTTCCCAATTATTTTCCAAACACTATCCGATGGTTTCAGAGGCTTCAAGCAATTGGTAAGGAGAGGAGTATGGGCTTTTGGTGAATTTGAAAATTTAGTTTGTATTTTCTGAATGTATTAAGTCCTGTAAATCAGATTTTTAGATTACTTTTCTGTTTTACAGTTACAATATTTAATAATGTAAATGTTAAATTTCATGCATCTTAAACCTATATGAATATTTTAATATTTAATTAATAACTAATGAAGATTCCCAGACACTTGGAAGCCATGAAAGATCTTATTACTGATTGTCACTCTGCGGCTCTTGGGAACTGCTTCACTTCTGTGTTTTAGTTCTCACTTCTGTAAAATAACGGTAATAGCACCAATCATAGATAAATTTAGGTTGGAAAATTCTGTTGAGATCATCAAGTCCAAATTTAAACCTAACACTGCCAAGTCCAAATGCAGGACTCCCAGGTGGATCTCACCAGAGCAGAGGGGTAGAATCCCCTCCCTTGCCCTGCTGGTGATGCCGCCTGGGATCCAGCTGGATTTCTGGGCTGCCAGCATTTGTTGCCAGCTCATGTCTGGCATTTCCACCTCCATAGGGTGGCTCTAATCCCATCATCCCCCAGCGAGTATGGGTGCTGACCCAGCTGCAGGACCTTGCACTTGGCTTGAGATCTTCTAAGTATGAAACAAATGCAAAAAATAGGTACCAACTCCTTTTTCTTCTTTGATGGAAAAAGCTTCCATATGAGAGGAAAAATAATTCAAATGTGCTAATGTGCCTCATATTGTCCAAAAGTTGTAATAATCATTTTCCTTGTCAATTACAGAGCAAGAGCTACACAACATGAATCTTTTGAAGAATCACCTTGTTGAAAGGCAGTATTTCCGGACTACTTTACATCGAGGCTTGGTTGAAGATGACCATGTTCCATTTTTATTAAGAGGTACTGGAAGCTCTTCCATTTTAAAGTCTAAGTTCAGTAACAAATACATCATTTAGTGAATTAGCAAGTGCATATGATCCTGTTTTTCGAGCTTGTTTGCCCCAACTTGAGGCTTCCGAATCCAATTTTACTCAGGCCAAGAGTCACAGCTTTGAAAAAACATACCCGAAAAAAAGCAGTGATAAAACATCATTTTGCACAAGCACAGCTCCAATGGCACAGAGATAATGGAAATTTCTGTCAGCAGTAGTGTCCTACAAAGATAAGCCACTCCAATCCAGTGGGATATCACTATATACCACACTAGCCACCTAGTTAGTATTTCTAGGAGCGTTGAAACACTCAAAGGTTATATCTTCAAAAACAACAAAAATCTCTAAAGATCTGTTGTCAAAGTTACAGTAATGCTCACTATTTACCGGTGTCAATTTTCAGGCACTGACTCATGCAAAAACTCACATACTCAAATTAGACATCCTCATTCCCTAAAGAAAATGGAGACTTCACAGCTGTCAGCTTGAGGGGACACTTGGGAAAAGTGCATAGAGCAGCCAGCAGAAATAGCAAAGGACACAATATGCCTGAAATCCTTCCTGGAATTAGGCACATACCTGCAAGTAGGATTCCCTAACTAAGCATTTCTCCTGGCAGACACCTACACCATAGCCTCAACTTTGTGTTCATTTCTTTCCTTTGGGATGCAATCAAAGAAAGGGAAAGCAGTTGTACTACTGCTGCCACCTTGTCAAGCTACAGGTCAGTGATTAAAGCACTTGTCCAAGTTCAAGATGTGGATTTGATGTCCTTCTTGGTTCAAGCACGCAGCAGAGCATCTTCAAAACTAAGGTGGGCCAAAGAAGGGTATTAGATACAGTAAACGCTTCTGATCAAAGTTTTCCACTGTACGGCAAGGACTTGCAAGAGTCACATTGCTAGAGAAGGGTTTACCAAAAACGAATGTAACACTAGTTCAACAAAGAGGGTATCTACTTAGGAAAGGGGGGATGTATCCTCATATCCAGCCCCTCATTTTACCATTGGTTATGCTCTGTTAACTACTGGGTAATGCAAAATGCACACACAGCTCTGGAAGCAGGCACAAGAGCAACCACACCTCTCCACTTCTAAGCGAGTGCTCTCTTTGTTGAGCTATGGTTACTGTCTCCGGTTCAACGGCTCTTCAACTCCATGAATCTTTCATTTTTCACACCAAGGCAGGGCCCAGGTCCAACAAAACCAACACAGCCATCATATGCATGTCCAGGGATATCAAAAATCCTACATGGGAGAAGTTAATAGGGGAAAAAATGACTACACTTCAAAACCTTTTCTAATAACATGATTAACACCTAGTGAAGAAAACAGATTCCTTAGTGTTACGCAGCTGAAAAAATGAGAGAGGAAAAGCAGCAAAACAGGGAAGAGGCTGGAGAGAAACAACGCTCCCCCCAAAAAGCAATCAGGAAGCAGAAGTCTGATTTAACTCCTCTTTTACCTGAAAGTTGCAGTATGTGGTGGCTTGATGTGTGTATATATATATATAGGTATCTATGCAGTGATACAGATCCTTTCAAGTGGAAGTTCTTTTATCTGAGAATAACAGTGGTTCTATTTTACAGAGTAAAAGTATGCAGACACCATTTATGGAGAGGACTAAAAAATGCCTCAAAAAGTGCTCAACCTTAACACTGTCACAAGAACATGGTAAATCAGTTTTGAGTTTGGGGAGCTGCAGTGGTTTCTCTGCCCTTCCATAGCTCCTAAACACGGTACCCAACAACTACAATGCAAAGGATCTCAAAAAACCAAAAAGCAAGTATAACAGTAAAACTACTAGCTACAAATGCCTTTAAAAAAGAAAAAAAAAAAAAGAGAGAGAAAGAAAAGAGGCAAATGTACTCAAAGAAAAGAAAAGGGCAATCTTAGGAAACACAATGAAATGGATGAGCTGCAGTCACAAGCTTCAAAAAATAAAAGAAGGTAAAAGGAAGCTGCAATGACACACACAGTCCTCTAAAGTCAGCTTATTGAGTAGTTACCTTACTCTATTGCTAAATGGTGACATATCCATTGGCTTAACAGAACTTCTCCAATATTTCTTTTCCAAATTTCATTCCTCCTTATAGGGGTTCCAGTCCTACATCTGATTCCATCCCCTTTTCCTGCAGTATGGCATACCATGGAGGACGCAGAAGAAAACCTTGACAAAACCACTATCGACAATCTCAGCAAAATCCTGCAAGTGTTTGTACTGGAATATCTAAACCTGTGATAGATAAAACGTACAAATCGTACTCCATTCTAAATAGTGTTTGCCCACCTTCACATTTGCTATTTAATTGCATTGAAGAGCACTAAAGCAAAGCAAAATGTAGTGATAGCTCTTGCCGGACTGATTATTGATTCAGCTGTTCCTGGCCCAATGTCCCATGTAGCCAAATAAGATAGCATTAAATAATAATTAGTTTCAGCCTGGAAAGAATTTGATCTTTCCATGTCTTACCTCTGAATAAAAAAACCCTAGAATTTTTCCAGATTGTTACCCCTGTTTTATGCCACATATTAAGATCCCAGAAGGGAACGCCTCCTGACTTAAGTGTTAACTACAGTTTTTACAAGGTCTGACCAACTTTTGCAGTGTTCAGCAATGGAAGTTTATACCACACTATCAAAACAGGCAAAAACTACACTAAAACAAACATCTACTTTGGATTGAACTAAACTACCTCATTCTGAAATGAGTTGCTGGAACTCCTGACACACGGAAAGGTTTTTTAATCCTCTCTGCTCCTTCTCCTCCTTCCCATACAAGGAGAGCTGCAAGGGCTCTTGTCTGCAGACAGCAGGTCACCAGGAAACAGAGAAATAACCCAAATTCAATTTTCTTCCTGTCGTTTGTTGGATACTTTTTGATGGAGAAGGGTGGTGGGGAGTGATGCTAAGAGGAAGGTACATGGGAGTTCCCATCGTGCTGTGGCTGCAACACAGGAGGTATATAGAGGAGAAGGTGGTGCATGGGAGCAATGCCCCAGCACACACCATTCATCCATGTGAGAATCACTCAAAATTTGACCCAAAATAAATTAAAAAACACTGTTGTTTTTAATACAGATCACATCAGAAGTAATCATACTAGGGAAGCGATCACTTTAGAAACTATAGTTTTATATAAATGTAATTTTAAAGGCAAAGTGCTATCTATCAAGAGTAAAATAAATGTGAGAGTCAGAACTAAGATGACAGTTTAAGCACCAAAAAGTAAGGGCAAGCTATAGCCTGTACCGGAAAAAAATACTCACCGGTTTAACAACCCTGTGCTTTTACACTCCTTACTAGAATTATTCAATAAATTTAGTATAACACTCTGGCAAAAATCTAGACTGGAATGAAATCAATAGGAGAAACCGGAAGAAGATATCTATAGAATTATGATTTCCACTGGTGAGAAAAAGATGAGAGCACGTGAAGGAAAAAAAATATTAAAAATTAAGCTGGTAGAGGATGAACTAAGAAAAAAAAAACAAGCCAGTATTTTACTGCTCCAAACTTCTTCCATTAGGAAGATCTATCCTGGGCAAAGAGATTTAAAAAGGAAATCAGCTATGGAGCTGTAGACGTATCAGATTTGGCCTGTATTTTAACATTTTCCTAAAGTAAACATTTCTGAACCTAAGACAATATTTACATACATATTTTAGAGTCACCATAGAAATACGTATTTACAGCAATGCAAAATTGTAAGATTTTACTATTACAGGACAGCCTGAAAATGAAATTCAATCTAGCGTTGTTGCTCAAGATGAACCAAAAGCATTTTTTTTCCCATCACTTCAACATTTGTAACAAATGTTTCTATTTTGCATGCAACTTCTGAAATAGAATGCAATCAAAATTCTAAAAATTGGACAGATGTGTTTATTTTCAGCTATTACTGTACATCTGTGTAAATACATCAAAGCTATTTAACTCTTCGTGATCATATTTTCTTCTACTTCAGCCCATGAGAAAACACTCTAAACAACTAAATTAAATCTTCTGAAGTTTGAATACTCTGAGCAGTATAAGGCACGTACTGCACCCCTCCTAAGTGGCAAAGAAGGTAACAAAATGGCTATATATAGAAATATTAAACATAAGTGTGTGTGGCTAATTTCATTTTTACTGGTGAACTCTTGTGGTACTTCATACTTTGCAGGGCCTCTGAAAAACACAGTATGCATTTGCAGCGTACACTGCTACTCTGCTTCAAGAATTTGAAAGTTAACTTAAAATAGGCTTCATTATGAAATGTGGGATCAGAGGATTGTTATAACTGGGAAAAGCCTAATTTTTTAAAATCTCTGTTAGAGTTAGTCGAAACCATAGTTTAGCCATGTAGTACAGCAAATCTCTGGCATACAGTTCTTCAGTTATGTTTACTCAGTTAAAAGAAATAAGATACAGGTTGGTCTACTATGATTCAATGGTTCTCAAAACATGAAGAGGCTCGGTTGGGGTTTTTTCCGTAGGTTTTTGGGTTTGGGTGGGATTTTTTTTGGTACAGGAAAAGTGGGCCATCTCTTAACTGGCTGTAAGCCCAGAAAAAGGCTTACTTAAAGAAGGGAGGGTCATCATCTTAGCAACCGATAGGATCCATCATTCATTTAAAAAATAACTGCTGGAAGGAGAACTTACATCAGCCCAGTAACCACGTGAATCCAAGAATCTTCGCTCCCAAAAGCACAAGAACCTGAAGTAGTAGTCAGCAAAACAAAGACATGGTGCAAGGTGGGTTCTCACTGCTACTTAAGGCAGTGGAGAACAAGCAGGTAGGAGAAAGTCTAGCCATTTAATAAAACAATCAGAAAACAAAAAATACAAGTGAAAAGTTCAGGACTGGTATCTCTACCACTCTCAGTTTCAACACTGAGTATCACTAAGTATCCAGATCAGTAGGATCAGAAATCAACTGATGGACTTCAACTGATCTCATTACACAAATCAACAGAATTGCTGCACAGCTTGAATAGGATTTATCACATCTCAAGTCATGGGGGAAAAAAAATAAATTAAAAATCATCAATCTACCACCCATAAGAGGCTGTCGCTGGCTTGTCAAGTCCTCCTAAAGGTGTATGTGGTTATTACCAGGGCGAAGGGAACGCAGAACAGAATGAACTCAAGAGCCACTACTCAATAGGTAAAGCTGCAAAAAACCCGCCCATATTACATTAGTTATTTGTATTGTAGTAGGCACTCTAGCTCCTTTTGTATCAGGACAATGCAGTTTTTCACAAAAATATTAAGCCTAAGTAATGGTCATGCCCCTCAAATTCTCTAAAGCTTGATGCATTTACCTACAAGTGAAGTGATCCTATGCAATCACAGCTGGAACAAGTTAAGGGAGTAACAACACCAAATCCTCTGGTCGACAGAGATGATAGTGAGTACCAGTCCCCTTTTTTCTCTAGCTGGGGCAGCATTCCTATCACTAGGAATGAAAACGATATAAATTAGCAATTCTTATTCACCACATCTCAAATAAACATTTAGATTGTGACCACCTAACAGCAAAATACAATTAGAAAAGACAAAATGCAGTAAAAATGCTTTCTGTAGAATTATTACAAGGACCCAGTCTACATCGGTAGCAGACCCAGCAAAACAGTTCTGAAGTTTCACACATCTGCTCATTGAGACTGAAGTATCACCCGAGAGCATCACTTAAACAATCAATATATATAAAAAGATAACTATAAAATCTTGTACACAAATTACCACTTTTTCCTTATCATTTAAGGATGACATTGATTTTATTTTCCTCGTATAAAAGGAGACATTTTACTCTGTGATGATTTAACAAATATTCTTAATATATTCATAACAATAAAGCAGCTAAAAAGCTGTTCTAATCTCTAAAAGAATCTTTATCATCTGCACATATAATATATATTGTAAACAATCACTCAAAAAATAATTTTGTTAAAGTGATTATATTGCACTCGGAATTCTGGGATTCTCATTCTCCCTTCTCATTTTAAATCAAAGATCAGCTTCATTTTTTAATAAAATGGAGCTTTAATTTTCTGCTAAAAACAAGTAGGCATGCAATCAATATAATACAATGTATTTAAAATGTCAGAAAAAGGGCAAGTGTTTGGTTATGAAATCGGAGTAAGGAACAATTCTCAAATAGGCCACACGAGAGTAGTATATTGTAAACATTCTGCTGGCTCTAAGGTGGTGCAGATGCTGTAGAGAGTGCAGTCTAGTTCAGCACCCAAGAGGTACAGAGAATCTGTTCAAGTGTTCTGTACTTCAGTGAATTTCCATGCAGCGATGGCACATGTGATAGACTACACAAATAAGACAGAGTAATGAAACAAAAGTGATTACTGAGCTAATGCTGACCTCGTAGAAACACAGCCAATTGTTACAAGTTCATTGTAATTTTTAAATGAAAGTTTTCCAGATCATTACATTTTTGAACACAGCAACGGAACTAATACTCTTGCTGCAGATGAAGCACAGAACTAGATTCCCTACTTGTAGCTTACACGGACGGTATGCCAGTGGCAGGCTGGACACTACCCTCAGCCTAAAACATCCTGGCAAGACACCATCATGCAGAACATCACCTTGCTTTGTTTGCAATGGTGACGTCCTCCTCCATGCATTGGAGCGAGAAACACAGGTAGTGGAGGGGGGAAAAAAAAAAAAAAAGAAAACAGAGGAAAGCCATGTCCTTATGCAGAAAAAGAAATCCTCAGCCAGTGTGAAGAGGCCACAGATCTTGTAAAATTCAGATGAAGGCTGTTTTCTCAACTCAGTTGCACACAAGAAAGATTTCTCTAACAAATCCGTTATCCGCAGGTAACATATCAATATCTTTGGAGTCCCTGAGATACTACAGCTCCATATAACCACCCTGGACAAATGGAAGGACTTAGTATACACATTAACAAGGTGGAAGCCAATATATAGCACCCTGAGTTGCAAGTGAAACAACAGGAATGGGCAACCCATTCCTCAACAGCCAAGAGATGCAAAGGAGGTATTGGCTTGGGAATGAAAAGGTACATACTGCACAGGAGACCAGAAAAAAAATGAAGTATTTCTAAAAGGCCTTTCTGTGTTAACAGAGCAGTGAAGAAAAAGACAGCAGTCAGAGGGAAGAGCTCTCTGAGAAAGGCCCTGAAGAAATATGGCTTTCTAGATGTACAGTAGAACGATAATGCAGAAACAGAGACAAGTTAGGCAGCCTTGTTCCAAGCCTGCCCCAAAGGTTAAGCACTCTAGCAATGACTAAGAACTGTCAGTGATCACTGACCTGTAGTCTGGATATAAACCAGGAATATAAATAGATACTTTTTCCCGTGAAACTACAGAAAAAATACAAAGAGGAAAAATACAAAGTCACAATCGAATCAGAGAATACTTTTCATAGTCAAAAATGAAATACTGGCTTCAGAAACAATACAGCCATCTGCTCTGTATCTTAAATAGGGTTAATTGTAAAAAGAGGTGCTTGTAAAATCTTAAGTTTGAAATATTTTATTTCCCAGTATATTGCTAAATAATTTTGCAGTTAAACCAGAAAGGAAGAAATATCAGAGATGAATATGGAATACTTACAACTAGAAAATGGTTGCTCAACCATCTGAATTTCTATAAAAGCATCAATAAAAATGTAAAAACACGGTCTCACAAAATTAATTAGAATCTGAAATGCCAGATTGTCTTTACAATGGCCACAATATGAATACTGATGGATTTTTGCAACCAAAACCTAATTGTGACTTTGCCAAAAGACAGCTTAATACAGCAGAACATCTCAAAAAATTGGGACTTGTATTTCTGCAACTTCCTATTCTCTCAGCCATTCTGCAAGCAATTCTCATTAGAAAAAAAAATGCTACCTGGTCACAATTTTACTCTCGTATGGAGTTGTGCTATACCTCAATACATTCTCAGGAAAATAAACAAAAGTGAATAAAAAGCTGAATAGAAATAGACACTCTATAAAAACTACCTGTAAAGTATTTTAAGCCTGGAAAATATTTGTGGCATTACATAGTCTACTGCTGATGCAAAGAAAAAAACTGCAATTTAGCCATTTCATGAATATGAACAATGCACTTGTTCCCAGCCATTTAGAATGATCTGACATTCCAAATGTTTATAAAAATTGGGTAATAAAAGAATTAAGTCAATACCCTTAAGTACAATAAATAACAGTGTTTATTATGGTCGAGGTTGACCACGAGCGTTTGTTCCATATCTGCTTGGGACATTTAGAAAACCAGTTCTGAATCCTTGAGTTGCTCCCATTCCCGGTATTCCAAATCCTTGATTGAGTACACTGCTGTAGGGTGCGGATCCATGATTAAAGCCCAATCCATAGGGCCTTGTCTGAGTGTTTAAAAGGATGACTGGACTCACATTTTTGCCTGGTGTATTAAAAGAAAATTCTGGCGGTGGGCTGCTGGGCTTAGCTGGAGTGGATGTAACGGGGTTCAAATTATCAGCAGCTTTCAAAGACGGCATTGGAATAATATGATGATCCGAAAGGTTCAGAATATTGTTTGCAATAGGCACAGATGATAAGGTAGGTCTGATCCAGTCATCTTTGAAAATCTGAACAGTCAAGGTAGAGACCAATGTGTATAATCTGTTAGTGACATGGGCAAGTACCATTTGTTCATTTGCATCTCTCCGAATTCGGACATGTACTGATCCGGCCTAGAAAATGATAAAAATAAGTTGGCTGTTAATTGTTACTTCAATAAAGATTCTCCATATGCATTCAAGAAGAGATAAGTTATCCTGCAGAGAATTATGCAAAGACCTTTTGCAGTGGAGACTACTGACTAAATTGAGAAACGTACTAAGTAATTAGGATACATTTTGATCTTTCCTAATGTGTTGATCTCTTATGAACACATCAAGATCATCATTCAGGAAGACTGAGTCTTAAAACCAAACTGTAAATACAACATATGATGGCAGGAAAGGAAAGGAAACAGCCGGGAAAAAAAGCAGCCCAAAAGAAGAGCAAAGTGCAGACAAACTCCGTATTTCAGTTTTAGGAAAAAGTGTCATCACTGTGCTGTTGGAGCAGACAAGAGGGCAACACGCATGGAAGGCACGCTCAAATCAGGACCATTAGCAAGAACAGGGCAATGCCTCTTGAGGAACTCAGACCAGTTTCTTCTGGACGCACATGTAGCTGCAGGCTGCCCCTGTTTTTCTCTCAGTAACACTGTCTCATTTACCTTGAACTACTGCTGCAGAAGAGAACAGGACAAAAAACAACCCCTCACATGCTTTTCCAGCTCATATTTCATAAAGAACATGGTTCACAGCTTGTTTTATATATATGTATACTGGAAGAATTCAGAAGCAGAGAAAAATAATTCCAGGAGTGTTAATTTTCTGGCTGTCACAACATACCTGCATCAACTTAGAAATAACTGAGTTCTATGTGATCATTCTGTATTACAAAAAAAATCCCCACTTAATTTCTTTCATCTTACAGTACACAACTGTAGATGTTTTTTTTCCACCCCCATCCCCAGAAATGCTGAAACAGTATGACTCTACTATAGTAGAATCTACTAGTAGGTACTACCACTAGTAGGTACTACTACTAGAATCTAGTAGGTACTACTTTGGTACCTGAGGGTTTACAGTTTTCTTTTTCTCCCCTCTGAGACAATTTACAGTAATATGCCATCTGAAAAATGTCTTTACTATTGTTTGCGGGTTTCTTCACTGCCAAAATACAAAAGCAATTCTACAGTTGCAAAATGCATGCTTTAATCTAGAGCTGCAATATACATAAATAATATTAACCAATAACAAAGCTTTAAAAAAATATAAAGGACAGAGGAGAAGTTTTGCAATAAATCACAAGGACTGAGTACTGCTTTCATCAGTTTCTTTTTTATATTTAAGATTCCAGAAAAATTATCTTACTTTATTTAAATAAAAAATCTAAAGTAGTAACTGACAACTCTTTTTAAAGGCTAAAAAGACAATAAAGACATAACTTACCAAAGTGCCAAAACCTAATGTCCAGAAATGCTCATTTCGAACTTCCAAGACACCATCCAAAGTTGAAACCTAATTTTACACAAACATCCAGAAACATGAAAATAAATTAGAAATAAAGTTTCAAATCCTTTTAGAAATGTACTTTTACACATAGCTGAATAATACAGCATTTTCAGTAGTGAAATAAAAGCTTCCATACTACAGAATACATGATATCTGTAAATGATGCCACTAATGCTTATCTACTGTATTTTTGCTACACTTAAACATCCAAATCCATCAAAAAAGTGTATTTAAGTAACTAATTTCTAGTAACTCTTGCTGTGAAACTGCAATATTTTCTCAACTTGATCGGATGCAAGTCAACAGCTGCCTGTACTCCTTTTCCTCCCCCAACTCACATTTGTAAACTTCTTCAATAGTAGCTTGAATTTAGTTAATAAAAACATCAGCCTGCATTACTTTAGCAGATTTGTTCCAGATACCTGAATGACACTTTTCATCTTGGATAGCAAGATCCATATTTTCTACATGCAGCTAAAAAATAATATATAAAAAGCAATTTTTTAGCAATCTTCTTGGACTACTCACAAAAACTCTTCATGTTCCTGAATACTTATTTAATGTTAGCTGTGCACACTGTGTCATGTATTATACCCTGACTTACCTCTCTAAGAAGTTTATCTAACTGGCCAATCACATGTGGTGGGGTTGTCTTTAAGAAAAAAAAAAACAAAGAAGAAGAAAAAAGTTATAATAAAAAGTAACTGGCCCTGATTAAGCAAGAGAGCCTTTTAGTCTGGTTTGAATACACAAGAGACCAATGGCATTACGCAATAAAATCTTATGACTTCATGATGCATACTTCTACTGCCCTTAAATTTCTTCTAGCACATCACAAATTCCCCTTGGAACACTTCCTATTCAAATGCTAAAAACATATTTTATGTGGTGGTTTTTTTTTTTAAATAAGGGCATTTAACAAAACTGAAACCACAAAAAAACCCTTATTTTGTGACATTGCCTTACCTGGAGTAGTACTTTCCCACTGTAGACACTCATGGGATACATGGTACCAAATGTCATCAAAGCAATTGCTATAGCAGAGGCTGTGTCTACAGCGAAATAATTGCTGGAGAGAAAGAACAATTATAAAGAAAAACAGGTATTCATATTTTTGAAAGGCATAAGAGTTTTCTTTTGATTCTTTTTCATTCTTTTAAATTATATGCACTTACAGAATATTACGCATACTAATCTCATGTGAACTATACATCTTTCAAAAAAGAAGAATATATTCGTGGACCGGCAGGCCCATTCATACAAAATACAGCTTTTGATGAGATCATTCATTTAATGTAAAAAACACAATTTCCCATAACTGGATACAAAGAGAGTTACTTTTTTCAAACAACAACTGTACGTACTTGATTTCAATAAGCATATATGTGATGCAAAGAGCTAGAGCTCCAGCAATATCAATCAAGACAAAAGGGTTCATTCGTGGCAGAAAGATGCTACTCAATCCTGGGATGATTCCACAAATACTGTTAACAAACCAGAAAAAGCAGATGTCAGCTAACTGTTCATCATTACATCAAAACGCAAAAGAGTTACACCCACAATTTCAGCATTTGACTTCAAATACACCTTGCAGTCACAGCAAATGATGTCTCTGAGGACTGAAAAGGCACTTCTAATTCTGCTCAAAGTTCCGTGATAGTCTGATGTCAGCAAAAATTAATCAAGCTTAGATCCACATCACATTCTCTCTCATATCTGAAACTAATATTTAACCTCTTGCATCTTAAATTTGCTTTAATTCTATCTTCCCATCCACACAATGTTATACTACGCTAATCTTTATACAGTTTTTCTACATGTTAAAATACCTATCTTGTGCTACCTTCTATTTTCTGGTAACATAGCTAGCTGTGTCAGCTGCACACAAGTAATTCACAGGTTCGGATAGTGCTATTACATATATGTAAATCTTGGGGGGTTTGCATATCTCTAATCTTCAATCCATCTGCCACCTTGGCGTGAAAGTGTTCTAAAACCAAAGCCACCTAACTCATGGAGTCTGAAAAGAGGGAGAAGACTAGCTAGCTGAATAAGAGGAGACCAAACAACCCATGAGGGAACATTGGGAAAAGTGATTTATCGATAGTTATCTCCTATCAATGGTAGCATGAAGAGAGAAAAGGGTTTCTGTACTTCCCAGTGAATGTAAGTGCATGTCACATACTGCAAAATTTAAAGGAAAAGACAACAGGAAACGTTTTGCTGCTCTATTTAGAACCAATCTATGTTTAGACACCATGTGCTGGCCTGCTCCTGTAAGAATTTTAATCAACATAATAATTATTGACAGGTGCGGATATTTTGTAATCAGCACAGCTTCACAGAACAGATTTGAAATAGCTGTATATGTACTAGAAAAAATTAGTATTTTTTTTAAATTGTTGGCATAATTGTCTACAGGTTATCTCAAAACCCAGTAGTAATCTGGGAGCCCTTCAAGTTATACGTGTCCTTCCATGTAACCACATCATTAAAGAAAAACTCTGCTAGTGTCTGCGATTGCTATTCACAGGTTTTTTGGGTTTTTTTACACTGAAACTCCAGGTAGTTGGGCAACTCTATTGTTAGTCCTCCAAAGCTCTTTTGTAGAATTTGGGTCTGATGATATAATACCTTATACCCATTTAAAATCAATTCTGTTTAACAAACCACCGTTCTCTGCTTTCCTCAACTGTATACAAAAATCACAACATGCAGGAACAGGTGGGCTTTGCAGCATACTTAACACATTATACAATATGGTTTAACATTTTTTGATACTGACAGCACAAGTACTTGGAAGAATGTGTATGGCTCAAAATAAACACTTCGGACATCTGGCAAAATTATTTGCAAACAATGTTATCTCGCATTCAGATATCCAATACATGCAAGAAAGTTAACAGACAAGACGAATGAGCAACACTGCTTCAGCCCATGGAAGACACAGACTTTCCAGTTTGCTGCTGGACAGGTGAGGAGTTTCCATAGCTACGTTTCAGTGAGTAACCTATTTCATACATCACATTTAAACTGCAACCATTCTAGTCATGTGCCCACCTCATAGAGTAAATAAACACAAATTACTGCTGGTAGTGATTGTTGAGAAATGCAGTTCAAGCCTGCACAGGACAAAGTTATTTACCTCACCTCATCCAAGGAGAATTACATACAGTGTAGTGAACACATTCAAAGGGAAAGTTATGCAGAAGATGTATTTCTTTTAGAATGATGTATCTGGGAAATATGAGAGACAATGTTTGCTCTAGAGTTCACACTAGACCTAGAGTAGGTAAAGCTATTTTAAAAGCTCTAATACACAACATTTTATGCCTCAACAACCATCCAAATCATTATTATACACAAAAAACACCACCACCTTCCAGAAGCTAATAATTTTGCAAAACGTTATAAAGCTTTACCTTCTGCTAAGATCTGCAACATGCTCCTGAAGCCAACTTGTGCTGGCAGCTGCAAAAGAAAGAAGGCAGAATTACTACTATGAGTAAAGATATCCATTTTAAAGTACACTTAAAGTTTTATTTAAAGGGAAAAACCCAACACGCTATGAATGAATAAATGTATCTCAACAGATGCACTGTCACTTAAAAAAACCCCAAGTGTGTGACTTTTCTAGGCAGTAAATAAAATGCCTGGCTCTCATATGATTAAATACAAATGTAATTGTTGATTATAACCATCACAATTATCTTTTATATAATATAAAGTATAATATATAACTATAATCAATTTACAGTTAGCGGAAATGACTGCAAGTCTACTTCACAGTGAAAAAGGCCCAGCTAAAAGAGCTATTAAGAATTATTACATTAATTTATTTTTTTTAATCCATTAATATATCCATAAAATGTCTTAAAAGTTCTGATATCTGTCTGATACTCAGTTTATCATATTAGTGACGACATACTACTGAGAGAGCCCTATAAGCAAACTAGAGTTGAAGTTTGGATAGTAATTCTAAACTGCATGAAGTTATATTAATGGAGATAATAGTAATATATACCTGGTAGTTAAGAAAGTTACCAGACAAGTTATACCTTGATAAAAATAGGAACATTAAAATCTTTTCCCAATTCTTGTTATAGATTAATTTATCACATACCTTCAGAGACATAAGCAAAAGGCTTATTCCTAATGGAAAGCATTGTAAATAAGTTGAAAAAGAGAGCCACGAAAGTACCAACCAGCAGTCGCCCCCTAAGGAGAAAGAAAGAAAAAAAAAAAGTACCTTAATTTCACGTCATCACAAAAAATGAAATCAAGCTGTAATTACTAGTAACAATATCAAAATACTTTGCTTGATATCTTTCACTGAGACTGAAAACAAGAGTAAGATAAACTAGTGTAATGCATGCTAACAGGCAGTGTATTGTCATTTTAGGGTCACTGAGAGATCACTGAACTTTGTACATTAGTGTTACCACATTAGTAACATGAAGTTCGTAATGTTGAGTCACAGTTCTTAACTAACTGCATATATGCACACACATATATGTTTGTCCTTTGAAGGTATGAATACATTGTTCCCTCAGCAGTAGAGATAAAAAAGCTTAGTTTCCTATGGAATTAGACCTATGCCCCTACCCTTTCCTAGGAGAACTTCAACTTCACCATAAGTGCCACGTCCCAGTCTTTTGCCCCGTAACACCGTCTTTTCCTTTCCCCGTATTCTTTCTAGTCTTCATCATCTTCGCAACACCTCCACTTCCCTAATGATCACAGCATCCTTCCCTCCCACGTACCACGCCTCCTAAGAGGCCTCCATAAGAAATGAGAGTAACTAAAATAGCAACACCGGCAATACATAGTTGAATCATTATTTAAGAGAGTGTGTGCATTACATTTCAATTGTACCTCGAAAAAACTGTTTGCAATATAGCTTGCACGTAGTTTGAAACAAGTGCCAAGGTACCAAAATCAATTTGGTGTTGAATGTACTTGCATAATTAATGCACTCTAGATTAGGAATCAGAAATGTGAAGGGACACTGAAAAAACTATCACTTTACATGTCAAAATAATTTCTTACGTGTGTATCTCAGGTTGTTCCAGAAACCGCTCTGCACTATAAAAATAATTGAAAATTTGAGTTATATTCATACCATAAAACCTTGATACCCGAAACATAATTTTTTAGTTCTGAAGAATTAGCTGCCATTCATAAACAAAAACTGACAGATACAGTACTGAAAAAAACCAAATTGCTTAAATAAGCACAGCAGTTTTTATCAGTGATGAAAACATTTAACACTGAAGAGAAGCAGAGTGTAATTTAGATTTCCTGACTATTTCTAAACTGTGCCACATAGGTCCTAGCTATTATGAATACTGCCTACACAATAAAAAGATGCCTGTAAATGAACATACCAAAAAATACTGCTACTGCCGCCACTGGGGTTGGCAACCACAAGAAACTAATCTGAAATCCCTGACTTGAAGCCTCTCACTAAGTTAGGCCGAATAAAGGAGATGTGGGATTCTGTGTTGAAGATACAAATCTTTCCTTTCCCACCAGTAAAATAAGGAATAAGCTTCCACTGTAACAGAAAAACCTACGGTAAGTTTCGGGAAATTCCTAAAATTAATATTTGAAAACTTGGAGGCTTTGACAGTGCATCATTATTAGAATTCATTCCAGTGTATTGTTCATATGGCAGATCAATGTATAGTATAAAATGGCTAAATTGTTAACATAGCCCTTTATAGAGAAAATAGAGCCCTTGAACAGAAAAATGTAAGCTACGCTGCCCTAGTGTTAAATTCCAAATGTTAATAAAAGCGTTTTCATTTTTAAAGACTAAGATAATTTTTTAGTCTAACTTCCTGAAATACAAATGCTTCCAAGTGCAGATGGTATGTCAAATTAATACTTGAGCAAATTTTGAGGGACTGATGAAGTCGATAGTTTAAATATTCAGATCCATAATATATTATGAAGTTGCTGTACTTCATGAAGTAACTGAAGAAAAAAAAAATTAAAAAGAGTTTTATTTATTAATGAGCTTAAAAAGTCAAGATGTATAGGGAAACGCATTAAATGAAATACCTAACCTTTTGGAAAATATGATTCTTAAGAACATTGAGTCTTCCCTGAAAGCTGTATAATTACATTTATTGATTCCTATAATTTCAACTAAAGCCTACCTGTAGTGTAACCAATATAACTGAACAGTAAGGTTTAGCAATATTTTTAAAAATCTGAACTTTTTTTCTACAATCTCTCTGTACATGTGTAGAATGCATATGCTTTTGCTCAGACTGGAATATCTTCATACATAACAAAAAACTCAAAGAAAATGGTACATATCCCTACCTTTCTTTCAGTATAAAAAGAGCACCAAGCTGTGCCAGAACTGTAGATGCAAATACGGCTAGAACTTCAAACCTTTCAAACCTGAAATTTGAGAATTCAGTTTAGAAACATTGAACAATGTACCAAATATATTCTGGTCTGTGCAGGAACCAGTAGGATAAACCTACTATTTCCAATTCTTTCAAGAGTAGCCAAATGGGAAGAAATTGGAAATTTTACGGAATAGGCATTATTTTCCATTTCTTTTATGCCAACACTGCACTTACCACAAACAGCTCAAAATTAAGCATTTCTTAATTCTTCTTCCTGTCCCTCCCCTATCCTGTAACTGTTCTTTAGAGCATCAGTCTTGGATCTCCTTATATTTAGGGTCTTTGACACACAGTTTGTTAGTCATGGGTGCTGGGGGAGGCAGGCCATGATGATCAGCAACGTATCAAATGTTGTATTATCAAACACTGAATCTTCTATTAGTACTTACCCAAATGAATAGACTGGGCTGGGTTTCTTCATCATTACCCAGTAGCTTATTAGACATGTTACCAAACTGAAAAAAATGGGGAGAATTAGGCTATGTTAAGTAACTGTAGCCTTTACAAACCGGATAATGTACAGATACATACTTCAGCCACCAGAACTGAACAAAGGAATATTCTGGGAACTCAACCCCTCCATCACTGTCACAATGAGGGTTCCAGTGAATCCAGAAAAGGTTGTGCTTGGGAATAACACTGAGACTGCACGATGATGTCTCAGTTGTTCCCATAAAAAGGGTAGCAAATACTTTTTGCAGAATAGTAGTCAGTCTAATTCCTTACACCAGGAGACAGCCTAATGCTGTACTTATGGCGTGCTGCACTTACAAAGGCTACCACCAACCTTCTTCAGTGTACAACATCACTCAGCCTAAAGCAAGTTTACCATAACTCCAAATGCAATGCATTTTTACACTGAGGTTCTGACACAAAACAGCACAAGCAGCGTTTACTCTACATGCACTCCATGAATTTTTCTGAAAGGGACCTGGAACATGCGAGACCAGGTATCCCAGCTGGTTTGAGCAAATCCTTTTAATACTGTCTGGTAGCACACATAGTAACGTCACACATAATAGCGAAATGTACAAAGCAAAAGCCTATGGAAATATAAACTAGACACCCAGTAAATGCTCTTATTACACGTGCTTTATCAACTTGCCAAGAAATACTGTAACCTGAGAAAGGCCATTTAAATGAGAAGGAACATGTTAAGCAAGTCGACAGGACTGTCATATTTGTGTCACTTCCTTTGTGTCCCAGTGAAACAGTGAAGAAAGCTCCCAATTCAACTCTTCTTTTAGAGATATACCATAAATTAGGTTTAGCACTCTAGTATACATCTCAGGAGATGCCAAGTATTGCCTTTATTTTCCACAGTGTATTTTTTCTACATATATGGCCAAAACAGATCTACTTTTTCTGGCTGCATTTATCTACACAAGCTCTAATCTAACTGGCTATTCACTGACAGCCACAGATCTCTTTTGCCATTTCCTTTCCCAGTTTTTCTCTCATATCGAACATCTGAAATTCCAATTATTTTATCCCCATGGTACTAGCCTGAATTTTTCTAGGATGAGTCTCATTTCCTTTGCCTATTTTGCCTCTATTGACCCCTCTGGACAATTTTTTTGTATTGGAACCCACCCGGATTCAGTGCCATCTGTGCCTTTATGCAGCCTTTTCTTAATTAATGACAATGTTAAATCAGACTGGATCAAGAACTCATCCCCCACAGCTGCTGAAAAATCACATCCTCACAACCTGATCCACAGCTGTGTGGAGTAAAAGCAGAGGAAATAATACTGCTCATATACAAAAATAAATTCATATACTTAGTAAGACTATTATAAATGACCAGGAAGATGACAAACATAAAAGAACCAGAAATTTATTTTTGCAGCAGAAATACTGAGCATTGCTCTCCCTTACAGCAAATCAAAACTCCAGAAAGAGATCGCTGTGAGTAAGAATAATCTTCTAGTCCATCCCCTAATTAACCTAATATGTCAGTGCCAGGGGTACTCCATCTTCTCCTAAAACTAAAAAAATAATATTCTATACAAACAAGAAATACAACATCAAAACTTTCCCCAAGGTGAAAAAAGTATTTTGAGTCAAGATGACAAAACTCAACAGATACAAAATTCTAAGAAAAATATGAGACTCCTTAAAGTTACATCACAACTCTAATGCAGTCACAGATCAGGTTAAGTATTTTTGTGCCTATATCAACCATTCCTTTTCCTTACTGCTTGTTTGCTGCTGTTATTTATAAATGTTTTACTATCAGTCAGATAAGCTATAGTATGTGCTGGGCAAAAAAAACCTGCAGATAGCTGATCCCTACTTTTCATAAGCTAGTGAGCTTATAAAAGAAGATAATTTAAGTTAATAATTTAAAAAAACATGCATTTTATGCAGTGTATTTTGCAACCACTGCTACAGATCTGCTTCTCAGGTAAGAATTTAATATAGTTCATGTCTATCATTATCAAAAGTGTTCAAAACTTTCACACTTAAAGTAGTTTTAATATTATTTTGTTAGGAAACAGGAAAAATACTAAGTATATCTAATGACCTTACTGGTAAAGTGCATGGGATCTAGCTCTTTCTTGAAATATTTGAAACAGAAATAGGATTACATACTCCTCGTCTCCTGATGCTAAAACTGAGGGATACTTCGGAACCAATGACTGTGGCATTAGAGAAATGTTCCAAGTGAACCACCAGATAACAGTTTGATGCTAGATTCTGGTTTATGTTGTTACGCATCTGCACAGAGAAACCCGTGACTGAACCGACTTGTTACTAGCCATTCTCAATACAACTATGGTGTTTCTCATCCTCTATTTATTGTAACATACAATTTTATATTCATTTAAGCTATATGCAAACCAATTAGCGTTTCTACACTGATGACTCTAAATAACATGTGTTTGTATCTGTAATTAAATTTAATATGCACAGAAATATACAAAGACAGGCACAAATGAGCAGTAAGACTAAATGGGAAAAAACTCACCTGAAAAGATCAAAGATTGTCAAATATGTGTAAGCAGTTAAAGCTGTAAAAAAAAAAGCAAACATTAAAACTTAATATAAATTTTCAATGCAGAAATCACTTGCATTCTTCTAAGTCTCTCTTGTGCTGCTCTTTTTCACCTTCTATCTACATAAACTGCCTCCACTGATAAAGCAAGTCTGTCTTTTGTATGCGTATATAATATAAATGTCCTGAACACTCCAATATATTTAACTTCATAAACAGGTTGATTATGGCAATCCTAATTCTAATAAAGCACATAATAATGCCAGATACAAAAAAGCTTGCGACCAAGAACTTAAATACAGAAAAGCCAGGAGATACATCATCCGCCAAAGCAAGAGATCTCTTATGTGCATTACTGCAGTAGTAAGTAGGTTCAACAGATTTTTTTACTTGTGTTGCTTCTCTGACCCATCTTAAAACTGCAAGAAAACCTGTGTCATAAATTAAAAATGTAAATTATTCTACTCTCAGTACAGATGACGGGAAGCATCTTGGAGCCCCTATACAAAAGTACAAGATATACAAAATATTGAAAAGGGGCATTCCTGGAATAGGAGAAGCCTTTTGCCACACTACAAATGTTTTCATTCAATTGCAAGTGAGGGTCTCTGTATGTCACTGGTACTATTTATATAAGAAACAGCTTTGAGGACTAGCTTAGAAGTCTACTTTTTTGCAATCTTCAAGATAAAGAGCGTACCGCAGGAAGAAAAAAACCAGCAGATCTGGAAAACCTCGCAAACGTTGAAGGACTTTCACCCATCCACACTTTCCTGCAAGAAATGACTCTAAACTGACTGTGGCAAATCAAAAGGAAGCACTTTCCAAACCTGAATTCCACCCACCCACCCTAATTCCATTATGTGCTGAACTTTGCTTTTTTAGTATGTTGGAACTTCACAAGCTAAGAAACACATGGTAGTTGGGTGTCGTTTTAGTACTAGAGAGCCACTCACCTATGCTGTTTGTAGAGCTGCACCACATTAGCAGGAAGCCAATACATATTAAATTTATAGCACCAAACAGCAAGATCTTCCAGGACTGTTGATGAGAATAAATATGTATTTTACATTTTCCAAAATTTACAGGACAAAAATATATGTATCTGGTTTTAAAAAACAATATTGCAGTACTTCATCATGCAAGCAGAACTGGCTTCTCCTCCCTCCAAAAAAATTTACAACTCATTTTAGAACAAGGAAAGCTATTTTCAACTCTATAGATTGTCTCAAAACTTGTTTATAAACAGTACTTGCGCACCATGCTTAAAATACCTTTTTGATCTAAAAAAATCACCCCTGTACAATATTTGCATTTAATTACAGCACACACCATCTGACTTTTTTAGACAGACTTAGCAACTTTACATTAGTGGGTTCCTTTCTTTCTGCTGGAACTTAGGTCCCAAAAACATCTTTGCACATTCAGTTTACAGTTCTAGTGAATGCATCAAACATAAGTGCAATTCTGGAGAACACTTATTGACAAGGACAATGCATAGGAAGGAACCCATATTCACAGCTGCATTATTTTTTTTTTAAGAAAAGCTGGAAAATTTCAAAGAAATAGTCTCAAAATATACTTAAGTTAAAAATATATTTTAACTTATCACAGCTAATGTCTTTTTTATTATTATTGATTTTTTAAAAGAACTACTTACCCTCCTATCTGCTGCAACCAGCCTGAATTCATGTGTTAACTTTCCAACCAATGATCTCTGTGATTTGCGGAACAAGTGTATTGTCCCCTTGAAAAAAAAATAATTAAAGTTTAGTTAAAGATTTCACTTCAAATAATAGTTTAAATTAGCAAAAAGGAAATCTTCTTTTACGAACTGTTTTCATAATTATATCAAAGAACCAGAATGAGGTTTTGTTAATTAAAGATAGCCCATCAACACTAAATTCAGCAATATTTTTTTATAACCTCTTTACATGGTTATTATATTGGATAATGAAGAATGACTTAGAATCAAGCTTCATTTAGATATAATTCAGAATTCAAGTTTACTGGAAAACATACCAAAATATCATTTAAAGAGTGGATTTCTTACTTTTATTTAAATAAAACTATTACCATGTTTTGAAAACACAAATATTTTTCATTATCAAAGCACGCTTCCCACCCAAAACCAACTGGTTTATTAAACAGGAAATACTGCTTTTATATATATATAAATGACAACCTATCAGAGAAATAAAAGCAATGCTGGTATCGGCTGTAATGTGGTGGACACAAGCCCAATAACATGATGAGACATACAAACAACCTGAGACATGCCTTAACCTAAACGCACACAGTAGATGTGGTCACTGTAGGTGCTCCCTCTCCTTTCCTGAGGGTGGAGGGGACACGTGTGAGTGTAGAAGATGGGACTAAGGGGGTGCTACATGGCTCACCTGAAAGCGTGTCAGGGAACAGACTACCAGAAAAATTCATCAACCATGCCACTCGCTCCCCTTCCTCAGAGGGCTGAAATTTCTAGTTACCTGTCTTCTATTCTACTCTCCCCACAAAGAAGTAAGCTTTCCACATGAAAAGCCCTTCTGATTTGCAATAGAAATTCATGGACTTGTACTGGGTGGTCTGTCATACGCAGCGATTTGGGGCTGGATGAAATAAAGTTTGATTGTAAGCTATTACATCTGTAACTGCCAGCAGAAGACAGAAAGACACACTAACAGGCTGGTTACCAAAACAGACTCGAGCTTACAGACACAGTTGTCAGCAAAGCTGTATTTCATAGTATCTGTCTGTAGAAATACACGTTATGTCTTGGGGTCATCGATTAAAAAAGCAGTATTATAGATCCTAGGTTTTGCTCACCTGGGGCAAAAGGCTGACACTAACAATTTTCTTTACTAGCAAATCATTACATGATGATGTTCTACTCAGAAAAGACATACAGGATGAAAGTACACTTCAGAAAGCTTTCCTAACAGGCATTAGACTGCCTGCTTACGAAGATTACTCTGCTGCCTCAGCACCCATTGCTGTCCCATGCTGTTAGTGGGATGTCCATTGCCTAACTGCACTGTGCCATGCCTCCTTGCCTATATACAGGATGCCGTGCACTGAAGCTGTGTATTCTGTACCAGAGAACCCCATGCAAACCCAGGCTAGCCAGAGCACACCCCTGGAATTTCACTGAATTTTTTTAGAGTTGGAAGGGACCATATAGATCATCTAGTCCAACTCCCCTGCTGAAGCAGGATTGCTTAGAGAATGAGCAGGATTGCTTAGAGAATGAATGGGAAGCAAGCTCTAATTCAGCCTGTATTGCACTGTGGCACTAAAGTTCCCCTATCTCCTAAACTTGTGGCAACACTGGGGAGAGAAACACCTCCATGCTGAGCAGGAGGGCAGCTGCCCCACACCTCAGCCACTGAAGGTCCCCATGTGGCGCTGGAACAGCCGTACAAGGAGTATTTCTACAACGAGTGTGAGTGCCTGCACCTACAATGCCAACAGGTGACAGTACCTGTTATTGACACAGATGTCAATTTGTTTGTGCCTAGCATCAAAAGGGGAAGTTCAGACACCCAGCGGAACACGCGTACGGGCTGCTCATTCCCAGCAGATGACTCTTCTTCTTTGGGAAGCGAGCCGCACGTAGCAAGGGCAACAGCCCCGTGCTTTCACTGCCACAAGGGCGCAGGGGCCAGGCAGCCGGTGTGTCCCGGTGCAGATGCCCGTTCCCTGACTGATTCGGTGCTGAATGAAAACCCCGAGGCCCAGACTCAAACCATCGCCCGGCGACAGGGCTGAGCCCCTACCGCTTGTTCCTACGGGGCCTACGCGCCCGCCGCGGGCCTGCAGACCCACCGGGGACCGGGGACACGGCCTACGGGGGGGTCTGAAGAGGAAGAACCGCATGGAAAGCCACAGCGCCCGCTACTCCTGCGCCCGGAGCCGTTAACGGCCGCCCCGCTGCCCTGCCGAAGGGGCACTTCCTCCCCGCCAGCAGCACCCGGCTAACGGTAACGGGCGAAGCCGCCCGCGGCGGAGGCGCAGCCGGGCGGGCGGGGCGGAACCCCTGCGCGCAGCCACGTCACCGCCGGCCCAGCGGGGGCTCGCGCCAGGAGCGGGGCGGGGGGCGGCGGGGCGGCGCGCTCCGGCCGGGCCAGGCCGGGCCGGCCGGGCAGCAGGGCCGGGACACCCTGCCCAGCCCAGCCACAGAGCTCCCGCCCGTGAGCGGCCGCTCTCACACCGCCGCCTCCCTCGCCCCGCTCCCGCGCGCGACTTCCCTCCCTCCTCCTCAGCAGGGGCCACTCACCATATTACTCCCCGCACCGGAAGAGACGGCGCCATGCGAAGCCGGAAGAGGCGGAGGAGCCTCCCATCGCTACGGCAACGAGCGAGCCCGTGAGGCCGCGCGCGGCAGCGGATGTGACGCCTCACGGAAGCGGCAGCCGCAGCCGCCCCCGGGGGGCTGTTAGAGCGGAGGCGCCTCAGCCGACAAGGCAGCTTGGCTCCCCACACACCTTCTCTCTTCCCTGGAGGCGGCGCCCCGAAACCGGCGGTCGGTTCGTGCTCAGGCAGCGTGCTGCGGGGTGGGCAAAGAAGCGGCGGCCCTGCCCGCCCCAGCCCACCCGCCTTCCCTTGCGATGTACGGTTTGCGCGTGTGAAACCCCCACTGCGTTTTACCTACCCATTCTGTCTGTGAAGGTTCAAGGACAGGGCTCCATCGTGGTCCACGAGGAGACGGTTTTGTTTCACCACCTCCTCATGTGGTTAACCCTCCGTGCAAAAGTACACCTACAGTCACGTTAGCGTTGCAACCGCCAGCCCTCTCTCACTGCCGCTGCGTCCTGTATTAACGGCAGCAAATACACAGCTTTCAGAGTGGGTTTTTCCCCTGCAGAACCCCGGAAGGACAGCAGCTTTCCAACCTGCCGGAACTCCGTTGAAAGATATTTTTCCCAGTGTACAGAAGTTGTTTTGGGAACAATTTTTAAAAAACCCATTTGCATGACAGGTAAAGGAATTCAAACTGCAGCTGCTGCTTCCACTCAAATTTAACCAGGAAATCAGAAGTCAGGTGAACCACAGGGGTAACGTTTTATCTGTATGATACGATATGGTCCACAAAGTTGTTCGGTTACTTCATTATTGACACATTATCAGGCTTTTTGATTATTTTTTGTTTTAGGGTATTCCCAGAAGAGGCAAACGGTTATAAGAAACTGCCCTTCTACAATTCACAGAAGATAAATACTACAATTAATAGCACAGCTGATACTAGCATTCTGCATATAACAAAACTAAGCATTCAAGGACATCTTACAACTGAGGCAAGTTTGAGGCCTTTTACAAATTACTAAAATAAGATTTGATAATAGAATTTACAATATTAGAACATATTGTGCTTACAATATAAATTTGCCAAAAAAGTGGAATCTTCAAAAGAAAAAACTACTTAGGGTTGCATAACTCTGTCAGTTCTAGAGCCACACGCACCCTTGTAGGAAACAGGCTGGATTTCACAATTTCACACAGTATTTGGAAATTTGCAGAAAGAATGCTTGAGTGGGAAAAAAAGCCACAAACCCAACTTTAATTTCTCTCACTTTTCTCTGGCAAACTGAAAACATTAAAATACAGAAAACAGATTTTCATGTGAATTACACCTGCATCTGACACTAAGCATGGAGCCTTGTCTCACACCATCTTAGAATGGGACAAGATTTATCTTTTAATGAGTCTGACATGCTTCAGTCCAGGGTATGCTGCCAAGTCTGAAATCTGTGGACATTTCAACATCGCAAGTGCTGGTATACTGTTTTCAGGCTCTTGCTTCTTCACTAAATTTATTTGAGCATCTCCTCTACAAGAATAAAAGTCTATTTAGAGTATCTGCAACCTGTATACACAAAATTGCTAATCGGAATAATTTCAGTGGTTCAGAATCTACCTCCAAGAAGTAGCATTTCAGCCAAAGAGAGATACTAGATAATTATCCCACATAGGCAACAATGCTGCCCTTCTTGCTCAAGGAATTAATGCCCAACAGGCTCTTATGCTTCAGTAATAAACCCAAAACATTGGGGTTTTTTTTCCTGATTGCTTTATTGATTGTTATTTGGTTTGCTTGCCTTAACAGTGGTAGATATGATGACATGTTTAAGGCAGTGGTCATGGCTGCTTTTTGAGACCCCTAATACTGCCAGATATATAATATTAAAATAATCCAACTTTTTATGTTATCTTCAGGATGTAAGAACGGAAAGCCCCAGTAGTTGTTAGCAGTCCAGATACAGCCTCAAGACAATGGCTAGAAAGAATTACAAGCAGTAATGAGATGGGGTTAAGTGAAGAATTTAGATTATTACCTCAAAAATAATAGCAGTACTCTTCCCCCCAGCAAAAAAAAAGGCACCATTTTGAAACCAAGTAAACTGTCTCCAAATAGCTAT
Source organism: Numenius arquata (assembly GCF_964106895.1). Taxonomy (NCBI): domain Eukaryota; kingdom Metazoa; phylum Chordata; class Aves; order Charadriiformes; family Scolopacidae; genus Numenius; species Numenius arquata. The sequence continues at coordinate 29,349,089 of NC_133577.1, read as the reverse complement.
TTTCAGGACTTCACCATGACTACCAGAATGAGTTATGGGAAACCTCCTGGTTTTCATTGTGATTTAGCAAGACTAGGATAAACACACACTTTCAGTTTCAGCACATTTATTTAGGAAGTAGCACTTCTGTTTACATTAGTTTTAAGAACTTGAGTTTTGTCCTTTAGGAACTAAATGAGGTATTTACATATTTAATGTTCCATCATATGGTATACAACACCTGTTTGGTTTTGGTTTGTTTTTTAAACCAGCAGCAACTTAATAGGCTTCAGGTTTAATGAAAAGGCTTAGTTTTTTATATTTTATCCGATAAACAGACAAGAAAACAGTAAGAACAGGACAAATGCAACACTTTATTGTGAAGCTAAAGCTATGTGACTGCTCATCATGCTTTTTTTACATTGCTTATTAATAAAGTGGTGTATTAACATTTCAGGAAACAAAGGAACAATGAAACAAAAGTGCTTCAAAACAACAAAATACAAGAATTAACCCCATCCTAGACTGGAGTTGTCCAATGTATTTAATGGAGGTGGGGTATAGAGTTTTGTCTCCACCTTTGGTTTTTGTCACTTTAATCCAGATTTCTGAAAAATACTGACTAGCCCTTCAGATCAATAAAAAAATCAATTCATGTGGCAAAACCAGTTACCAGGTTTTCAGTCCCTTTGATAGGTGTGCGAGTACTAGGTGAAGTGCCTTCTTCCCCACTTCAAATGGTAAAAAAAACCCACAGAACTGAGAGGCTACACCCCTGGCACCTTAGAAGAGTACGCCTGTATTAACCAACTACAAAGAATGTTGACCTTTTACCTCAGAGCCGCTTCTCTGAAACAGGATTTTAAGAAGTGTGTCTTATGAAGGCGGGGAAAGTCTTACAGCAAAACAGAAGTTGATCACCAGAGTTTCCAGACACGATGTCAGGAATCTGCAAATCAAAAGCTCAAACCCCAAAGAACCTACAGCGTTTAGCCAGTATGTTCAATCCACTGGAGGAGCGTATACCTTGCCAATTATTGCCAAACTCAGGAGGTAGTTATTGACAAAGTAAACAGTTTCTACTCTAAGACAGTTGACGATTTACATGAGAAGCAGGAAAAACACAATACACATTTCCCCATACTTCAGAAGATGATTTTGTATTTGCAGGAAGTGACAGTTTAACTTCCTAATCCTGTGGAATTAATAGTTACAGTATTTAAAAGAAAAAAATATTGAAAAGAATATTGAAAAATTCTAGAAGAAAATAACCGATCCATTGCTCATCTCATAGGATGAGCAGCAGACCATTCTATGCCTGAAAACTCACACAGGTGAGTAAAACAACATCCTTCAACACTAAATAGCAGCTCAAGAGAACCAAAAAATGAAATCGGCAACTGCCTCCAATTAGCACAACGAGTGAGATAACTAGTTGCATTCACTACCTGCTTGCTACAGTCCATTCCATTTTTGATATCTGGTAGCTAGAAGTCCCCAACACTAAAAACAGGAGGGAAACTTGAGACCTCCAGACAATGAATGAAGATTTGTAACCTGCAACAGCGCTGGCCGCCTCCCAAAGCTGCCACATGCAGAAGCACCACCACTGGAGTAAAATGGGAAGCACGTCTTAGGCACAGCTATGCATTATCCATGCCTTAGGCACAGCTATGCATTATCCATGTTTGGGTAGGAAAGCACTATACGAATCTAGGGAACAGTTTGACCATAGGTGGTTCACAAAGCCTTAAGTGGAACGCTGCTTTCCGTACCGGTTCGGAACAGACATCTCAGTTAAATTTGCCAGCATGTCTGACTTCAGTATTCCCAGTGCAAAGTAATTAAATTTCATGAGATGGACTTGGCAGCAGTGCCAAGCAGCACTAGAAAACGCTTGTTTAGAAAAGAAAAAGTACTATTTATTCTACACCAGAAGGTAAGGTTTTTTGTCTGAGTAAGTTCTACATATAAAACCTGTCATTTTAAAAACATCTGAGAAAATCTTAACAGTGAAATCAGCAATGGCCTCTAATTAGCGCAGCAACAACAAATTTCTTCTCAGTTCACAGATCCCATTCTTTCCCACTTTGAAGCGTTACTATCACATTTCTTACCTACGTAAAGTAAGTTGCAGGGCCATATTCAACACAACTGTATTAGCGACTGACTTTCTGAAGTAGAATCAGTAAAACATCTCAGGCAGAATTGCCTACCTCTAATACATTGAGCTCTGTAAATTCTAAGAAACTAACAGGACAGAGACTTACATGTGCATAAATATCGTAGTTTAAGGCTCATCTTTAATATTCAGTGGGGTTTTTTTGTCTTAGCCGCAAGGAGAGAACCTGTACGGGTTTGGTGTATTCTACAGAAAAGTCAACATGAGTAAAGGGAACATCACAATACATGACAAATTTTCGTTTTAAGGAGAAAGAGCATCACACAGTGCTTGAGTTTTTCCATCCTGTTACGCCACCAAAAGCAGCAACCCAGTGCCTGAGAAGACATTATTCTTCCAACACACAGAAAAATAAAAGGTGCGTTTCCTGCTTAATAAAAAGAGGCAAAGATGTATGGAGAAGGTTAAAAAAAAACCCAGGAGGCTTAGGTTGTTTTTTTCTCCCTCCAGTAACTGCTACACTTTAAGTCAGTAAAACACAGAGAGGGCCAGAGAAGCTGCTTCCTAATCATCTCAAAAAAGTGGGTCAAGTCACTCAGCAGCAGTGGGAAAAGGGAAAGGAGGCAGTTTAGAGAGCTAATGTAATGCCAATCTTTGCAAAGGTTAAAAGCATCCAAGCTGCTGTCCTGCTTATCCTATTCTAATTCCAGATACTGTATTAGAACATAATCTGATTTTATGGTAAATACAGTTGCAAGGTTCTATATAAAAATACCATAGATTTGGGAAATACAGGCATTTGGAGGTTTTTTTGGGAGGTGGGGGGTGTTTCGGGGGTTTCTTCCCACCTCCCTCCCCCCCACCAATCTGCTTTTATAAACAGTTACTCCAACATATAGACAAAAAATCTCTCAGCTGGGACTTACTCAGTACATGCAGAACAAGAAACCAGAAGATGTGAGGTAATGCCTTAAGGGGAACAGAATTATTCTTAAAAGACGCTATTCAGAAAATAGCACAAGACAGACATTTTAAGGAGATTTATGAACCAAACGGCACTTGGTCATGGGCTAAAAATCCAGCAGCTGTGGGGCAAACTGATGTTTCAGAACAAAATTAAGTTATTACTGTGTTCCAGCACTAATTTATAGAGCTGTAGCTCATCCATTATACAGAAAATAATCAGGGCAGAATAGATAACCCAATAAGCAGTGGTACCAGTCACACAGATTCTCTGGCCCTGAACTGGTTGTAGGAACAAGTGAAAGGGCTTATCCCTTTTCTTTCTGAAGTGGCAGCTGGGACTCCTGACCCTTTGTGCTGCGTACTGGCAGCGTTTCAGCAGATGGGAACTTCTGCCTCTACATTTCAGGTACCTATAACATGCCAATAGGTATGTATTTGAAATGAATACCAGTACATTCCTCAAAATTAAGTGGAGGAAAACAGAGTTTGGTAACAAATATTTAGGAACACTCAAAGCTAGAAGCGTTACCCTCAACGTTTTCATTTGCACAGGATCTCAAGGGAGGTTTACAAGCTTTATGAACAGGAAGACCAAAGGCCTTTCTTAGCTGTTTAGCGATCTGGTAGTTGCTAATAAAGCAGTAATATTCATGCTTAGCACTGAAGTCTACGGCAAACATGGATCAAGTCAGCCAGGAATCTCCAGTAACAGAGAAAGTCTACTGAAGGCAGAACTAAGGCAAAGCAAGCAATACATGAGATTTAAGAAACTGAAATCTTTCAGCATTTCTCATTTCTCCAGGGAAGTGAATCAGAGGAACAAAAGTCACGGTTTCATTTACATCAGACATACATTTGAGAGAGTCATACCCTTAGAAGGCTAGAAGTGGTTTGGTTAGACTATTTCAAAAGGCATACTAGTGTAACACAATCTTCTCTTATTTAATTGCTTTTAATCTTCAGATCAGTTAAAAGCACCTCTGGTTCAAAAAAAACCAGAATCCTAAACATATTGCATCTGTGTGCATCTCAAAAGGTTGATACAGTCTCTGCTATATAGTACCCAATGCTATGCAGTGAGCAGAGTCCTCTCTGGGTATTACTATACTTACACCACATCTATCAGCTAGGGGTTTTTTTTCCCATATATATATATATATATATACACATAGATAATATATTATTTATTGTCAACTTTCAGGTGAGTAGTCCCAGAAATATCTGATTTATTCCTACCAATAAAAAAATAAGTTAAATGAAAAATTAAGAATAAAATTTTCCACTATGACCAAAAGCAAACAAAGCTTATAATGCAATTTAGTTTAAACTGTAAACAATATGCATTTTTGTATTATCACCAAGTTGGGAGAGTTGTCTTTTTTTAAAACAAAACAAAAGAAACCCCACAAACCTGCTCGAAACAAGGAACTAGTGTTCTGCCTTGCAAACATCTGTGTTTAATCCATGTAGTATTTGTAGACGAGATGTCAGGCCTTTAGTAGTAAAGGCAAAGATGTTTTCCTTTATTACAGTATTTAAAGGCTATTACTTAAGTGGGTTTTTTTTAATAGCTTGTCATTTATATAATAAAAACAAGTATTCGTACAAAGATGCTATTTCTTTTTAAAAAAGCAGATCAGTTGAGTGTTTCATACTTTAATATATAAACCAAAACATATGAAAGCTATAAAAACATTAATGTGTGCCATGTATTAAACATGTAGCCTCGTATTTTAATGCTTACATGTGTAGATTAAAAAAATTATCACAATGGAAATTTTACTTTCAATTGTCATAAACAGACCAAAATACAGAGTAGAAACACATCATTTGTGAAACTTGACAATTAGCATCACTTACTCTCCAAACATCAGCTGGGCTTCAAGTTGTACACCATAAGCGTAAGCTAACATTCTACCAATGGAAGCGTTACAAAATGCGTTAAGAGAAAATACTGCCAGTAAATGAATGTCTTAGTCTATTTTTTTTATTTAGTAATTTATTTTTTTTAAAAGACAGTTTGAATTGGTTTTATAGGGTTGGGGGGTTTTGCTGTTCTGCTATCAAAGGTCTTCTTTAAAACTGTTCTGTGAACAATACAGTCACATTACAACTAAACAAAAAGACAAATAATAACAGACCAGCTGCTTTTTACATTTTAATAATTGTAGTTCCCCATTGCTGTTCTTCCTCTTTGCATAGGGAAATTGTTTTATTTGGCACATTAAGGATAAAAAAGTCATAAACTGAACCAAAGTTTACAAACCTCCAATTTTAAGTCAGTAGTTATCAGGAAGAAAGCCAGACATCAATGTCATGGCAAAACTGAAAACAAAGAACCACACACACAACATAGGGAAAAGGTTTTCCAATGATCAGTATTATCAGAGCCTTCTAGCTGAAACAAAATACATATATTATTGTTCAAACCATAATCGGATTGCTAGAAATCTTGTCTCAAGTCCTGTTGTGCTCTTACTTACAGTGTGTAAATCCTCACTAAATGGCAAGGAGGCTTTGATGAACACATTTCACATTGTATAATTTTTTTCTTAATGTCAAGTTTTAATGCAGATACTTGAAGATCTGTAAAGTCCTGTAAACTCTGGCTGCTTTCCAGTAGTCTGTACCAATTGCTCCTTAGGCAGCACTTTGTTTCACTTCAAGTAGTGTTTCACACTGTGGTATCTCCAAAGTCCTTGTTCCAGCGAATATACGCTTCCAGGGTCTGAGGGCTCAAACTGCGCTTTATCTTCTTCAAAGACTCAGTGAAATCTGACAGTTTGATATTTCTCATCTAAAAAAGTGAGAGACATCAGAATCACAAGTGGTTTATGTATTTCAGGTTATTCAAAAAGTACTTCGGTATTCACTTTTAACAAAGCCTATTCTATGGGTGCTTCATCTTGATATAAGGAAGAAATTTTTTACAGTGAGGACAGTCAATCTCCGGAACAACCTCCCCAGGGAACAGTAAAGTGCCCATCACTGGCGGTTTTCAAGATGCAACAGGACAGGGTGCTAGATAATCTCCTCTAGGTTCCCTTTCCCACAGAAGGTTGGACCAGATGATCTTTCAAGGTCCCTTCCAATCTGGGCTGTTCTACAATTCTATGACCTGATGCAAGAGTCTTGTAATTTAATCTATCAGTATTTACTATTTTTACTAAATTAACATTTGGTAATCATAATGTCTGCCTTGTTATTTAATAGCTCACGAGATTGTGTTATTACTTCCTATTTCACTAGGTGGTGCAAGCTGGTGCATATGAGGGCCCAGAACTGAGTAAAGAGTAAGACATAGGGTATTTTTTAACACGTTTATGACATATTGCTGCATACCAGGAGAGTAAGGCCCTGAAAATTCCCGCCCTTGCCACAGCTGTATTCAGACCATAGTATGCTGGCAGCCAAGTAATCCTGATAATCTAACCTCTCTGATTCAAGACAAGCCTTTCAGTTGTTTGCTCGGGACATGATTATAAGCAGACATTTCCCATATAGAGAAATGCCCAGACACGATGGGAGAGAACCAAAGCGTGTGGAACAAGCAGCCTCACTATTAAAGCCGTACTAATACTACAATTCGAGAAGATTCCCCATGTTTCTTTGGGACTAGTGTTTATAGGCTACTGGAGGTAAACTTGTATTCACAACAAATTATCACAGGTGTTCTCATCTTCCTGTAACAAATCCTTTCAGCTTATCATAGCCGTAGCCATGATCTAAGGCTAAACACAGAAAGCAACAGTGGAATTAAGTTTTGCTTCATTTTCCCCTACATAATTGTGGTTTGCACACATATTTCAGCAGAAACTTTTATATGCAGGACCAACCTCTTCCTTTTTTATTGATATTTACAGGTGCAATTGGTGGTGAGAAACTTACTTAATCTATTTTTTATTGTGTTTTTGCTTTATGATGGTCCATGTGAATGAAAGTTAGTATTATGCCTATACACAAACAAATCTGTTTTAAAATCCCTCAGAGGTTCTCCCTAAGATGACTTGGTTTATGTAAAGGCAGGGGTGGAAATAAAATCAATCATTTGACATAATGTTTTGGGGGTGTACCACTGTGAGAAAATAAAAGCCAGGCCTCTGACATCATCTGATAGGTAACAGATCAAGTTGCTGTTCAGTGCGAAGGAAAAGGTGGGAGAGTCGGCTGAAACTAAGAGCAGCAGAGACTTGCTATCAGAAAAGGAGGTGATCTTAAGCCTGATAACCAACAAACTACACAAAGAACCTCAGATATCTGAGAACAGATTTTCTTCTTGATCACTATTTGTAACGAATTTTCTTCAAAGAAGAAATAATCAAAAAGGATAAGACCCCAAAAAATTACACTAGGTATTTTGTATGATACTGTGTGCAAATTAAGGGACCTTAAAAGTTTCTGGTGAGCGTGCATTCTATTCAAAGAGGAAAATACAACTGCTAGAACAGCATACATACCTCACTGGCAGACATGTTCTTCACCTGTTCTGGTTTTAGTTCTGTAAAAATACAGGAAGATCAGTGAGTTTCATAAGAAAACATTAATCGATTCTGACATGTAAAGCATGTTAAAAGCACTTTTATTCTGAAAAAAACCAAACCCCACCAAAACTGTCACAGCTAAAAATTATACCTCTCTGTCTCATGATCTCCTGTACAGAAAGGTACATGGTGTTTTTACCTCCTCCTTCCCCATTTATCAGCTCCTCAACCAGGCTGCTCCCACACTCAATCATTGCAGATACAGTACGAAGTGGTAGCAGAACTACTTCATTCTTCCTAAGGTATGGGGAACATCACACAAGCGTAACAGGTGCCTTTCCCCATATCATATTATTCCTGGTACCTACAACCCCCCTACCCCTCAAACATGCACAATATTCAGGAAACAGAAAGGTACCCTCAGCCAAGAATACAGAAATAAAATCAGGCAGGGCACATAGGAGTGCTTCTTGAACTGGTGGGATCTAACCACTCGTGTCTCCTTCACCATTTTACTACTTTTTTTTTTTTTTTTACTTGCAATACTATTATGGTATCAACATATCACAGCAAACTTTTTGCTCTGAGGGTGCAAGAAAAAGAATCTAGGAAGGATTGGTAAGGCTTACATTAAAAAACATTTTTTAAAAAAAATTGTTTTATATGGAAGCCATGAGCAGGTGGGGGAAGCAGGTTGCAAAACATTTCATGATGTCTTCTCAAAATGGACTTGTATGTGAAGTAATTTGTCAGCAAAGAAAAGCCTGCATACCTAAATGCATACATTATTAATTCAACCACTCTAAATAAATATGTTCAAAGTCTTAGGAGACATGATGTCTCTTGTGAGAGCTATTTATGCAATTCTGTTTCCCAGTTATTATGAAAGGTTTTGGAAGGTGTGCCTTACAATCTCAACAGCTGGAAGTAAGTGGGTAAAAAACCATTACTTTCCAGCAGCTGCTTTCAAAGAGATAGCGTGCTGGTAAAACTGCACACTACAGGATTTTTGACTCAAAAAACAAAACAAAACACAAAAACAAAAAACAAGCACACCCACAAAACATGCACAGACCTCTCCTCCCCATAAATCATTTAAGAGAATTGCAACAACTTTCATTTACACATAATAGGCTGATATTACAGAATATTTTTGCTCTGGCTGCCTTAAGTACCTTTCTGTCAGGTAGGACAATGTATCTGCAAACAGAAAACTAGCATCAAATCTTCACAAAATCCCACTGCTGATCTCCACTAAACAAAATCAGCCCCTTCAGATGTGGCTACTGGAGACATAATAACTAGCTAGTGAAACAGAACAAAGGTGGGGTTGTTAGGATTGGGTTATTGGGGTTTTTTTGGAAAAAAAGTATTCACTTTGCATTAAAATCATTATTTTCTCAAAGCTGAAAACATCAGAGGAAGAACAAATATTAGAATAATAGAATCGTCTAGGTTGGAAGAGACCCTTGGGATCATCAAGTCCAACCATCTACCCTACTCTACAAAATTCTCCCTTATACCATATCCCCCAACACCACATCTAAACTATTAAGTATAGTACTTTCCTATTAAGTAAAACTCTACTTGAGTCACAATTGTCATCTGGATCACAATTCAACGTTAAGAAGATTTAAAAATAAAAAAGCTATGCCATTCAAACCCTATCTAAAAAAACCTCAAACACAAAATTGCTTCTGTTTCAGTATTTCCTTCTTTTAGACTTGAAAGAGATCTGCCCACTTTATACGACAAGTAATGCAGTCAGAGACTGTTATTCAAGTAATAATTTAGATACAACAGAACCGAAACCAGCCTAGGGAAGATGCACTAGTTAAAAACCCCACAAATCTGTGAAAAACACTTCAACCTGCTTTCATCTTAAGACACAAAAAGTGTCTGTTTCACATGGTGAGCTATTGAAGGGTTTTGTTTAAGGTAAGTCTTATCAAGACGATATTATGAGGTACAGACCAAAATCCAATCTTAAACCTCTGAAATTAAGCTTTTTAGAATTATAAAGATGCAGAAAAAATATCACTGAGTTTTTTCAAAACCTAAATAAAATCTATGCAGCTTACCTCGAATAGGCCCCAGTGCTGCATCCTTTGCTAATGCAGTTAAATCGCTTCCAGAGTATCCATCTGTCATTCTTTGTCAAAGGATAAAGTGGGGGAAATGAGAAAGAAGAAAAGAAAACCCGGTTCAAACAATCTCACTTTAATTGCAGATTATTCAGAAGTGGTATTATTTTGATGTTGTTTTGCAAGTTTAGTAAATCAGAAGTGCATTCAACACAAGTGATCTATATTTATGTCTTTTTCCAGATTAAATTTAAGTACAGATATTCAAGTCCCAAATATCATGCTAGAAAAAGCAAAAAAGATAGCAGCCAACTAGGATTTGTAGGTGAAAATCTCAAGCATGTTTACTATTTCTGTTACGGGAATGCCCTACCACTAGTTTGTCATCGTTTGTCACAGATAAATTTAGAACCAAAAACTCAACTGTCCTGTGCTCTTTCAAGCCAATCACTACAATGGGAACCCAATACCACACACATTTATTATGATGTAGTCACATCACCAGTTTCCTGAATAAAACTATGTGCACTTTTAGTTTACATCAGAGTCCGACAAAGGGCAAAAGCAGGCACTACTAAAAAATCTAACTAATCTAAGTTTTTTGGTTTTTTTGGTTTTGAAAATAAGTGATAGTTTTACAGTATACCCTTAATGGAAAGCCACGGTAGCAGTTGACCAATGGACTCCAGGAAGTATAAAATTCTACTAATTCAGAAGAGTAAATACAAATCTGAAAAGCAGCACCGCTTTGCTTAGCAAGTGACAGGACAGACAGCATTATCTCTGGTGGAAGACTTCTTTTCGGTGTTGAAGGTTTGGTAGGAGATAGACTATACTCTGAAAGTACTTAGCAAGCTTCTCAACTCTCAGAACTTAATATTCTACATTTTAGCAGAGTACTGAAACAGCCTTCTATAGTTTATACATGGAAAATGATCTCTAGCATAGCTAAATCTGACTCACCAACTGATTCCAACGTTAAAGCCTAAACCTGGAATCGCTAATGACTGAGAACCAACTGAGGGACCCGAGATGGCTGCAACAGCCCGAGCCACAGCCTCAGCAGTTACTGCAGAAGTCTGAACACTTAACTTCAGATAAGAACTATAATTCAGTTTGGAAGTGAAATGCAGTGGACAGGTCCTCATTCAGAAAGAAACAGGTTCTGTAAGTGTGTCTTGCACATACTTTCCATTGATTTGGGAAATAATATGGTGTAAATATGCAGGTATTCTGTAAATGAACCGAAAGGAAGACAAATTGTGCTATCCACTGGGGTTTGTTTGTTTGCTTATTACAAGACTGGCCAACATACAGATTATCCAAGACCTAAGAACCACAAGGAAAAAAAAAATCAAATCAAGGATCCAATCTCTATGGGAGCTTTTCCAGAATTAAGACTTCATTTCCAAGTTAATCAATTAAATACTCTGCAGATTAAAGGTCTCCACTGAACCAGGAAGCCACCAATACATATTACCAACATAAGTGAAAAGAAGCAGTAACAGTCACCTAAAGAAAAATTTAGAAACATAGCTCAGTCTTCTGGAGATCATTAATGCTGTTATAGTTTATAGAATAAGTTGCAGAGGAGCAAAGGAACACAAAATCATGAAAGAGGTTAAATACCTATCTCTTTCCAAACAAAGAAAGATGGCAGATGAAGCAGGCAGGGCCCTCAACTTTTGTATTTTTGCTAAATCCTTTAAAAAAAAAAAAAGACGTACTTCAATTGTATTTGTAATTTGGTTCATACATTGCAGTTAGAATCCAAGACACTTTCTTTTTTCCTCCAGTTAGTTATTACTGCAGCCTAACTATGGCCTGAACTAGCATCCTTCAAGTACGGAGAGAATTTATTCAGTTGGATTATATATGAAATTTCTGTAACGTTACTAACACTGAGGCTGACAAACGCTACATCCAAGACTGCACTCACCTCCTGCGTACTACCACAAACAGAAACAGAGACTGCAGTACATCCACTAGCATATTTTTGGTATCTCATGCTTCTGTTTTCATTCTTTCCTATCCTAGGTGCTCTACATGCTTTTTAGTCTAACTTCCTTCACACCCATTACATTTATTTTCTGAGGGTGACAAATAGCAGTACTGTGAAAAACATAAAACAATGTAGTTTCATAATAGAAAGGGCACTGAGGCACTGAACCCGTGTTTTTCCATTCCAATATGAAACTGAAAAGAATCTAAAATTATCCAGTGCTTGCTCTGCTATGTTGGTAATACCTACAGCAAACATAGCAATAGAGAAGCAAAGAAAAGTTGCTTTTGATTTTAAATGCCTGCCAAGTGCAAAACTGGCACTGCCTTTTTGCATCAGGGAGAACTGGATTGCCTGGGGCACAGGTGGAGAGAAGTATCCTCCTCCCTCCTCCTCAAAAGGAAAAGCACCGATCAGCATGTTTCAACAACAGAAACCCAGCCAGGTGGTGTAGGGAAGAAACAAGTACATATATATATATATATAAACATATATAAAAACCCTTTCATGTAGCCTGACAGGAGACCATCTTCCCAAAACGCATGCAATTCATTCTCAGCAAGCATTGTCACCATCTGATGATTTACATTAGTCATATTTTGAATGAATGCAGTAGATGTGTATTTCTTTAGTATAGTTACAGAATACTTACCTAGCTAGTTGTGCCAACTCTTTTTGGGTCAATGGACTTCCTTGCTTGCTTAGAAGATTTTTTAGCAAAATCAATCTTGTCTGAAAAGAAGATACATTTATCAGATGTAAAACTCATTTTCATGGTACATTTAAAATTCTGTTGCAACAACAAAATTACACGTTTGTCAGGTTAGCTTTTGTGCTTCACTAGTTTAAACTTGCCTATAGTGCTTTTGTGATTAGACTGTACTAGTGTACTACACTTCAAGGGAAGAGATAGGGATTTGGTAATAATGAGATCAAGGGTCAAACTACTTCAAGGATAATACATTAGAATCCTCATCAAAAGCCCTAATCTGCTGTTGAGCTGAAAAACATGACTTCAATAAAGCTACTTTGATCTTTTCCAATAAACACTCTTCTCCAGCCAACTAAACATGCTCCTGCAAAGCCTACTACAGACTTGTCCATCCCTGCTAGTACGTAAGGAACAGTCCACTAGCAAAGAAATACTGAGTAGCTACTACCAGATTTGCTACTAGCACATGCTAAAAAAAAAGTAAATGCAAAAACTTGAGACAGTAGCTAGAATTAAAGCACAGTACATATGGCCAAGATGGGCCAGAAATAAATTCACAGAATTGTAATCATCCACTAGGGCAAGTTAAGAATAGTGTACAAAATATATTTTATTCTCTTTATAAATAAAATTGATTTTAAAATTAAGAAAATACATGGAAAACAATACTTACTTCCTCATTTGGTAAAGACACATATACCCGTTTGGTGAATCGTCTTAAAAAACAAACAAACAAACAGATACATATGTACACACACACTTCTATAACTTTTTAGCACATACAGATCTGACATTTGGTTTGATAAATGTCAAAATTTCACTTACATCATAGAACTATAGATTTTAAAGAAAAGAAAAAAAAAAACCAAAAAGCCCAACAAAGAAGCAATATGCACAAGCCATTGGTGTTGCCTTACCCTTATTTGACGTTATAAGACTTCTCCCAGAGAGGAAACACTCTAAAGGTAGAAATACCACTAACTACCAGCAACAAAATGAAGCATCTATTCATTTTAAACAAAAAGTCCTTGGAATCATTAAAAATGTGTTTTACTTGTTCAGACAGTGCTGACGTGCCTATTTTCCTCAATCAAGAATGAAAAGAGAAGCACATATGAGAACTTGTAGCAAAAAAGTCCTAAGGCAAATCTATGCAAGATCTGTAATTGCATGGGACATCAGAAGTCCAATATTCAGAGAGAAGAAATACTGGATTTCACTGGTCAAATTTCCTCCTTCACTTGCCATTGAGATACAAATAATAAAAAAAGCAATATATAAGATGCAAGAAGGTTATGTAATGCTGACTTGGTGTCAACAGGTATTGCTGTTTAAGACAATTCCAAGGCCACCACCCTTGTGCAGATGTATCCCAAAAGCATATAGACAGGCATCTCTTGAAGAAGTTAAATAATCTAACCCTGCTTTTGCTGTTTATTCCAAAACTTAAAAGAACCAAGAGATTAAGTAGCAAAACCTGCTCTTCATAATGAACATCACATTATTGTATTCAAGTAAAGGAGGAGACATTTTTAATACCTGAGAACAGCATCATCAAGCTCCTGTGGCCTGTTTGTTGCTCCCATCACAAGTATTCTGTCCTCTCCAGAAGACTGCACCTATATAATGAAGGAAGGCAAGACAGCTTTTAGTTTACATCAAGTAGTATTACAGCAAAACCTGTTAGAGACTTGTCATGCTTTCAGCACACTGATGGGATCCTACTGTATATGTGGGGGTTTTTCTATGCAGTTAGCTGTAAACCATTCTTTAGATAAATGCAAAGTCAAACTAGGAAAAAGTAAAAAGAAAAAAAAAGGAATATAAACATAGGACACTATGCCCAAGTTGCGTTGCTTGAAATAATCTTGGAAGAGTATAAACGTTGGTGTGGAATTGCACGTTACATGTTAGAGAAAACTGAAACTACAAAAAGCACTCAGAAGTCTAGTCACCCAGAGATAATTATGTTTAAAAAGCTACAGACTTTCTGCTCTTGTGGGTTTTAACACCAAACATTATATTGAAGCCTACAGAGAGAATCAAAACTTTATGCTAAGGTACAGCCAGAACCACTAAATGGGATCAGAGATTTGTCTAATATGGGTCTTGCAAGAAGGTAGTGATCAAAATGAGAAGCTGTTCAATAGTGCATAGACACAATAATTTCCCCCACAATTCACTCAATTGCAAGACTTGATTTTATACCCAAGAATATGGAGACTTACAGCTTCCAGACTTCAGAAGAATCATTTGGGTATCAGAGACATGTTATTATTCACCTAGTGCCCAATCCTTCATAGACTTAAGTTCATTGCTGCCTTACTGAGCCCAAAAAGTTCCACAAGAACATTGTATTATATAACTACACCTTGATCCAAAGTCTGTGAACTTACTAATTCTGTTTAATTTTCCCCTTTCCATTTTAAGGGAGAACTCTGTGCGTGTAATAATTACTGCATATCATTGTCACATTGCATTATTTGCCCTGATTCATTCTACTTCGGAGAACCTTTTTCTGATCTCATTGTCTCTCTATACAGTTATCTTCTCCTCCTGTACCTCATTACTATTGCTTCATCACTGTAGTAATATTCCACTGTGCTACTAGAATATAAAGTAAGATTGTTCAATACAAAAAACAGTGCTGTATGACAGAAAAATATTCTGACATTCATTTATTCTCCTCAACTATGAAACCCAGTTCTTTTCCCTGGGTATTAGATATGTGCTATTAAATATATTCTTAGTGTAGCCTGTCATCTCTAGGTCATGATGCCAAGAAAAAACTTATAGTTCAATGAAAAGCATACCAACACAGAAATTAATCCTTCTGATGTGTCAGAGCGCTGTATACCCATTATCTGAACTAGTCCGTTTGAAACCCTCATCCCTCAAGTCTCACCTTACACCTTGACAGTGCATGCTTTTGTGACACATATCCTGTAAAAACCAAAAAGGTACTACTTAAAAGCCATTATATCTTCTTTTACTTTGCCAGAATGACATGCTTCACCAAAACATGCAAACAAGGATTCCACTCTGCCTAACCCTCAAGTGCCTCTCTTGCCCTCTAAGAACATTTGTTCCCACAGCTCCTTTATTATTTCCATTTGTTATCCTTTCTTGTCTGTCCACAGTCCTTCAACCCGTTATTTCAGCTCATCCCCAGATTGCTACCTTTCACCCCAGACTGAATTTTCCAGAATACTACAGTAAGCAGGTGAAAAATTAACAGCAACAGAAAAAAGCTGTTTGCCAAGCAAGGTGCAGGGGTGGGGAGGGGGACTAAGCTAAGGCCCAGCAGCTAAATCCTATTTGTGCTTCATCTGTAGTTTGTACTGGCACCCACTACATTAGCCAATTCGACTAAATCAAACAATACCCAAGACTAAGTACTTACACCATCAAATTCTATTAAAAATTCTGTTTTTAGACGCCTACTAGCATCATGTTCACCTTCTCGTCTTTCACACAAAAGGCTATCAACTTCATCTGAAAAACAAAGAAATACATCTTAATTAAACATACAACATTAAAGTCTTCATACTTGCCTAAGTTGTTTTGCTAATACAGGGCTCCAGTCAGAGATATCAGATCTTTACTCCTTAGGAGACAGACAGATCCTAATAAAGTTTAAAAGCTTGTATAACGTGTTGCCCTGTGAATATGTAACACCAAGCACAGATGAGAGAAAAAAAAATCCTGCTGATGATAAACTGCAACTCAGGACAAGCAAAACCCAATTTCATCTTTGAAGTTTAATACATAAATGGACTTAGTCTATAAAGGTAGTACAGTATTTGTGTTTTTGAGGGCATTTCTTCCCACTATTAACACCAATTAACACAACAGCAATCTAACATACTCGCTATGAAATTACTGATTAGCCAGCTGGTCATAACCAAGACGTTTGCTCTACACTGCAGAATTACCCGAAGAAGTTTACACGATTATTCCAATTTAATATTTAAGAGAAACATTTAAGCAAATGCACAAAAGTCAACAACATTTAAGGTCTTACCAATAAAAATTATAGAAGGCTGAAGTTCTCTGGCTACTGCAAATAAAGCACGCACCAGTTTCTCGCCTTCACCCACCTAAAACAACAACAAACTTATTTTTGGAGGGGGTTTAGAAAACGTTTATTACAAGAGAGCTAACATAAGGACAACAGAAAATCTTGCTGATAACCAACCCCACTCAGTCCACTCATACACACTGGGATTATCACTAGTTCAGTATTACATATGACAGTATTATTTACGTCTTAAAAGACACATTGCAAGTTCACTTGCGATCACAATTGAGTTGTCGCAAGATTTTGGTGCTTAAATTATCATAGTGAAAGGGAGCTAGGACCCACTTTATTTACTTTTTAAAGAAGAAAAAACCTCACAACCACTCATCTATATGACAGCCAGGGTCATCCTGAACTGCTAAAGCCTTTGACATTGAGTTATCACAAGTGCAAATTTTTTTTTTACTTCACATGTCATTTTTTAAGAACTTTATGATCACTATAGGCTAACAGTTCACCAAGGGTTCATCAGAAGTCTCTGGCCTTATTAAGCCCCAATAATTACAGCACGTGTCTGTTTTCAGATCAATATAATTTACATCTGCTACTTACGTATTTGGAAGTTAGGCTCGCTGCACTTATATTAAAGAAAGTAGCATTTGATTCTGCAGCAACAGCTTTGGCCTAGAAGAGGGGGGGAAAAAGTACTTTTTAAAACATCACATTGAATACCTCTCTGCTTCTGCAGCTAGCACTCGTGTCCTGATTGACGATTTTGAAAACCCCTATTCCTTCAAAGAAAACGCCTTGCAGATGCTACAGAAAACTTCTCTACAGGCCACTTACAAATAAGAACAGATGAGTGGTCTAATGACTAGAGAAATTTCCAGACTCCCTTAGACTTCTCTAATCACATCATCTCCATAGCCAACCACGACTTGCTTACTGAAGAATACAAGTCTCCAGCTCCTTTCAATGTATCCTGCTAGACATCTCAAACAGTTTTAACTAATTTATGGTAGTAATTTAGGGTAATGGTTGGATCAAATCACATAAAAAATTATGGCAGTTTTTTTTCCCCTCCATACCCTATCTGTAGAAAAACTGTTTTCAGAGTAAAGCTAGGAAAAAAAAAAATCAGTTTAGCCAGAATGCTCACACAGAGTAACCTCTTCTTTAATAGGTTCACCATATTCAAGAAATTATGATTCCCTGGTTATACACTTTAATTTTAGCAATTATGTTCCAATATGTAGAACATAACAGATTAGTCAACATGAGCTGCTCAGCATTCACACTCCTGCACTTCAGAGCTGATCCAGTTTCAGTATCAGCAAAGGGAGTGTGCAGCTGCAGCCACGCCACGTGATGCAGGAGGATGTGCCCGGCTCAGCTGCATCAGGACATGGGACGCTCCCTGGCTGATCCACAGCCATTTCCCTCCCGTTCCCTGAACCCAGCACATCAGGCTGAGAAAACAAGCAGCAGCCAGACAGTTCCACAGCACTTATGCTCCTTGCATAGCAGTGTGGAAGTCAGACAACCACAACCCCCTTCTTGCTACTGTGCTCCTTCCCCATTTCCAAATTGCACTTCTAATATATTCTAGTGGAGAGCAGACCATTTGTGATTAATCACTGCTCTATACAAACAACTAACCATGTTACTTTTACTCTCTCTGAAAATGAAACTCAGACTTGCTAGTTTAAGTTTCAAAATATTATTTGTGATATTGAAGAAAATTATTTTAAATAGAGACCAATTTAGCAATTCCCTCCCCCATAAAATCCCCAGTTAAGAACAACTTTGCATTCTTGTATTAAATGGACACCATACTACATATCCAAGAAGAATGTACAGTTTTATTACTATAACACCCAAACTGGAAGACACCCCTCATGATTACATTTTAAGCCCACCAACTCATGCATGAAATAGTTTTCTCACCAACATTGTCTTCCCATTTCCTGGTGGGCCAAACAGCAATAATCCACGTGCAGGAGCTCTAAGTCCTGTAAATAACTGAAAAGTACATAATCTTAAGTTAACTTCAAAGACTTAAAGAAAATGTTGACTTACTTCCCTAAGAAAATGGTTTAAGAGTAAGAAATGGCTCACTGGCTGGCCCTGGTAGCAACAGTAGCAGTGCTACAACAGTACAGGTTTTAAGAGAACTATGTTCTATTACTAACTTGACCTCATGCACATCACTATGGCTTCCCACACAACAATTAAATTGCATTATAATCATTCTGTGCATAAAGGCACTGTGAAACGAGTACAAAAGACAGTAATACATTCCTCAAGACAGACCAGCCTAACAAGTTTAAAGCATCAATTCCATTTAAAAAGGGGAGAAATACACGCGTATATAGGAGTTAAAGCAATGGTCCTACTAACTCCATATGGAAGAATCACTTCATCTTCCTCTCTTTTTTTTTTTTCTATTAAACAAAACTTGAGAAGACATAAGCTTTGACCAAAACTATTTAAAATACTACTTAACAACCACCTACTCTCTCTAAATGCTACTGATAATAATCTCCTCCCTCTCACTTTGCATTGGATTCATCTTTCCCACACTACAAAATTGGACACACCATATGCAGCATCACAACAGGCAAATCTACAAGTTCTCATCAGAGTACATCTCTTCTAGTTAATCCTGCAGCCTGTTTTCCCCAGCATATGTCTTTACTACCTCAAGAGTTCCAGAGTTCTGTTTTTGGCCTCACATGCACCTCCCATTCCAGCTTCCAATAATTCCAACAAACAAACAAAAGGAATAACAGGGAGTCACTTTATATATAACACCATTGTCAGCCGGCACTCCTTCCCACAGTATCCGTGATGAGAAATGGCTCCATTACCAGTATAGCGTTTTCAAGATGATTGACCACAGTTCAGCCACAACTGCCATTTATCACTGAGACACACTGAGCTTTGAGAGTTGTATTAGCAGACTAATCATACTAAACATGGTGTGAACTAATTGCTACTGTTCTATTAGCATCATACTGATGGAATGGTTGCAGTCATATCTCTAGCCAGTGTTTTCTATTCATTCACCTCAATGCTCGCTCTCTCCTACAAAAATACCATCAATTGGTGTGTTTAAATATGAATTTGACTTCAAAACTTCATTAAGTTTAAAACTGAAGTAGTATTTAATTGACTAAATATTGTCCTATAGTTGCTACATCTACCAAGTTAATTTACAAGGAAGAATACCAACCTCTTTTCCTCCAAGGAAAGCTTAAAAATTGACAGGATTCTGTCCTTTGTTATATTCTCAACCTACACCAAGGTCAGGCCCACTGCTAGCTACAGTAATATGAAAAACACCATCTTGAATATATCAGCTATTATTGGAAAAGAGTCGTAACTATTCCAAGCCTCACATCTCAAAGTCATTCCCACCCACCTCATTGTACTAGTGTTGCTGAACAACCAACTTGACATACTAAAGCACTGTAATAAGAGACAATACAATGACGTTTTCCTTCTGCATAAGAATACCAGATCATTTGATGCCAAAGCTTTGTTTTCATCAGGCCTAGTATTCCTGTGATGCTATGCCAGGTTTAGGGTTTCTTACCCACTATGCTTCAAAACCAGAAACTGCATTAAAAGAAAGAGGAAGACCACAGAGCAACTCCAGACACCTGTCAATGTGACAAAAAGAAACCCACAAGCAAGCAAAAAAGAAGAAACAGCAATTTTACTTGAATAATCAGCACTGCAGTAAATCATTGTGTGCAATTTCTGCCAGGGTCCAGGTTTAGAAAATGACCAATTTAATTTTTTTTTAAAGAAGTGGCTCAGAAAAGTTCAGTAGTGTGTAGACCAGATCTGAATCCAGGCAGTCACAGTAGTTGAGGTACCACCTCCTAAACAAATAAATAAGAAATAAATAAAAGCCTAAATGACCAATTTCTACTCAGCCAAGTAAAAAGGAAATCTGGCCTCAACTGTTATACACCTCAGTGTATTTGCTTGTTCACTGCCACACTTCTTTGCATCCTCTCCTGCTGTGAATAGACTATTCAGAATGTCTAACCAACATCCACAGAGAACATGACAATACCAATTTAGTATTTTTCAAATCAGATAGTGTCATAACTTAGTTTACCTATACAAATTGAATCTGTTTCACTCTTCCAATTCTGGGCTTTGTCCTTTACATGTCCATACAGGGTTGGACACACATCTATGGCTATCTGGAAGAGTCAGCCCCACAAATTTTGAGGTTTTTTTTTTTGTTTTCTTTGGTTTGATTTTTTAGGGGTTTGTGCTTTGATGGGTTTCTTTTTGTTTTGCTTTAGTGTTTAAGCTATTGCCTCAGCCACTTTTCTCCAACACTACCTAACCCGAAGACAAGGAATTTCATGGTAGTATTTTAACACATAAATTCTTCATTCTCCTTTTCCAGGACAGCTATCGATAGCAATCATAACCAGCAAAGACAGGATTTAAGAATCACCACTTCACATGTGAAGCACAATACATCTCCTTGATTCTGTCACAGAGTAATAACAAAACCCAGTCGCTTACCTCAGGTCTAAGCGAAGGAAGAATAACAATTTCTTGCAAAGCTTGTTTAGCCAGTTCCTGCCCTGCGATATCATCAAATTTGACAGCTGGACCACTAACAAAGAAATGGAATACTAATTAGTCTAACAATGAGATACTCTTTTTCAGCTGCAGCTGACTAATTTAATGCATTTGACTATTTATACAGAACCCTTCTGAGGAAATTTACAACTCGCATTGCTATGCATTTAAGATGATAAGCATTTCTGATTTGAATTTTCATCCTTTTGCCAAACAGAAACAGAAAAATCCACCAAAACAACCCACAAAAACCCACAATAAACGAGAAGTACTAATTTTCATTCCAAGGGTACAAGACTGTACTGAATGAAAAACTGGTTTTCTGCATTGAAAAGCCTACTTTTCTTCAGACTTACCTATCAACAATTTCATTCAGGATGAGGTTAGCAAGATTACTGTCCACATTTCTAAATATCTTCAAGTCTTTCTTTTTTCGAGGAGCAGTGGTAGGAGTAGAAGGCTTATTTGTTCTGCTATTTTTAGGAGCAGCCTGGAGAGGGGGAGGAAAAAGAAACAAAACAAAAAACCCCAATTTTATACTTTTAAAGCATACTGTTAACAAAATTACTTCTACCTTTCATTTGCTCCAGTAAAACCTAACACACTAACAAATACCAGATATTCTGATGCTGTATTTTCCTACCAACCATACTATCATATTCAGCCACAAGTAGAACATCTCAGGCTACAGTGGTGACGGTATTTTTGTTTTGCTTTGTTTTTTAAAGGTTTTTTTGTTGTTGGGTATGTTTTTTGGCTTTTTTATAAAAGTCATTATATTTAACTATGCGATTTTTCCCCAGCATACACTAGAAATAGAGCATCACAAGCTGTTTCAGTTTCTCCATACCTATAAGCAAGAATTTCTACTGCTGTCATACTTTTATAACAGGCCACTCAAAAGCCTTCATGTTATAGCAGCAGTAATGCTTAACCACATTTATGTTCCGTCCACTCTGCTCTTTGTTCTATTTTACTCTGTGAGTAGCAGTGGGGGAGATAAGGATGGAAGGGAAAGAGATGGGTCAAAAGAAATGCAGCACTTTTCTGTCTTATTAGTATAGGACTTACTTTTGTATTTAAGTTACAATCTAACCATAATTCACTTTTCAACGTGGATGCATTACAACCTGTGCATCATGCTTTGGAAGAGAAGGAACATATTGGGGGAAAATCTGTTGTTCTGGAGTAAAAGGGTTTTTTCTCCATCTTTTACATACTGGGAGTAATATTTGTTTTTCTCCTAGATAAGCTTTCCCCTGTTTCCCATGCAATTTTCAAAACAAGCATTATCATTTTTTACTGTGATTACAATTAAAATCCATTTGCCCATGCAGCCACACAATACCCCCCGATTTCTAAAATCCACTCTGCAGCCTAGCTCAAGAGGCTTGGCCAAAAAATTTGAGGTTTGAAGCTCTTTGCTACTACGATACTGAAATAAAGGCAGTAAATCCAGTTTGTTCTGGAATTTACATTGATTTTCCAAGTGTATACTGCTATATTTATCGCCAGCATACCTTGTGAGTTGAAGCTACAGGATTAAGTGCTGGTCTGGACGCAGAAGATGATGATATCCCACTGTAGCTAGGAGTTCTATGGTGACCTGAAAGGCCTGTAGATCCAGTTTTTGCAACAGTTTTTGAACGAGGAAGGGAATTACTTGTGTGCGTTAACGGATCCTTCTTTTTTGGAACTGCTCCACTTTCTATAAAGAAAACCAGTGTTATGAGAACATTTTCAGCAGCCATACTTTTACCATCAATTCTAACTTGAAGATAGTATTGTTGACACTTATAATACGGTATTATAGGAGAATAATATGAGTTTTTAAAGAGGGTTAGTACTTTTAAGGGGATGTTAACTGCAGCTTTCTCCTAAAAGTTAAGTTTTGAATTTTGAGGACATCTCAAAACCAAGACTAGCTAGCCATCTCAGAAAAGCTGGAGATAGCTAAGTGCTGTTACAAGGGAAGACCACCATCTATTCCTTAAGACAGAAGATGACAGAACACTACCCAGAAGATTTTTCTTCCCAAGAACTCCTAAAAATAATCATTACAATAATCCCTACATTTCAAGCCATTAGATTCAGAGCATTCCTTCCTTAACTGATGTCAGCAAGCTAGCTACCTTGGATGCTAGCTAACACGATCCAGCACCTTCCACACAGAAGCTTCACTAAGGCTCTTCAATTTGGCAAAACTAAAATAGTTCTACCTGCAAGCAGGTATCAGGCGCTTTTTCTTACAACTTTGTTTCACTTCAGGAATCTCAAGGGGTAAGTAAATTCTGAATGGACACCTCTAAAGCATTTAAAATTAAGTCTTAAAATACTCTATCAGTGAATTCAACCACCACCACACATTCCATTCATACTTGCTCTAATTGACCTCCATGATGGAGCGGGAAGGTCTGAAATCTGGTGATAGATATAACTTGGCCACAGGTGACTGAACTACAACTGGCCATTTTCATCCAGAGTAAGTGAAATAGCACTTGATTTCTACACTCTCCTTATGGGATACATGATAAAATAAGGTTCCTTGGCACAGAAATAGCGAGTGTAAACCATCAAAACAGAGACTAAGAGGTAAGAAAGTCCTAAAGCAAGCACGCAGGTTGGTCAGGCTGGTTAATGATTACAGCACAGCATCAGATTGGGTTTTTTTTGTGGTGAGAATACAGTACTGCAAGCTGTCTAGTACAGTACTGTTTTCTGCAATGAAAGCTGTAAATACTGCATTATTTTATATCCTTTTAAAAGGATGAAGGAGCTTTTTGATTACTTAAGAGAAATACAGCATCAGAGGTAAGGAAGCTCAAGATTTCAGTTACAGGTTTCTTCACCAGGATTTTAGAAACCTGCAACTCAATTTGTCTTGTTAGTCTTAAGCAATGGGCCAAAGAATTCTGATTTTTAAGGCAGTTAACGACTCTGTGAAGAATTTTTAATATTGCATTTCAGTGAAAAATACTTTAAGTAGACAGCCTCATAATTCTGAATGTTGTGTTTAAAAAATTCAAGTAAGAATACTTCAGTGAAACAGTATCATGGAAGGATTAATTAATTACTACCATGTTCTCAGCCTCTTTAAACATAAAAATCTTGCATACTACAAATCTTTACACAACCTGCTGAACTACTTGGCTAACAAGCTTCTAAAGCCTTTCTTCAGTCACAAATCTACCCTTTTAGAGTCACAGAAACTCTGCAGGGGCCATCATAAAAATGCAGATGTATCAATATGCAAAAACCAAGGAAACAAAGAATATAATTAACTACATCTACCTGTAAGACATTTGTTGTTAAAAACAAACAAAACAACAACAACAAAAAAAAAACCCAACCCAAAACTGGCTACTGACTAAATCACATGCAGATCCAGAGCTGGTTAAATTTACTTAGTCATTCCTGGGCAGGAATTTCCAACTCAAAAATTCTTCATAATTAGGCATACTTAGTAACTTTCAAATTCAAAAAGCAGCTACTCAACACTTCGGTCCAATTTAATCAAAAGGTGGTACGCAGTTTGGTTGTTCGCTTTGTTTGTTTTTTTTTTTCCTTCAACCTCATTTGCACAGCTGGCTTAAAGTCAACATGGGAAGGCTTCAAAAAGCTAAAGGAGTCGTTCTCCATCTCCTTCACCCTATCGTGTTGCTCAGTTATCACACTTCCCCATCTATTGAGAACGATACACACGCATTGCAATTTTGAGCATCGTAAAATTGCACAGGTAAGGAGTATTTCAGGAAGCTGGAAATACAGGAGGGGAAGGAAAAAGAGAAAGGTTTAAATACAAATTACTATTTACTCTAGCTGTACCTCCAGGAATCAAGACCACTAAGTTTACCTATGTTCTGTGGTCAGTCCTGATGGGTAGCACAGAAGGAAGCACTGATGAATTTGCTCATTTAACATAGTTGTTCAGGGTCAACTCCAGAGGGAAACTTCATTTTACATAAGAATTTTCATTTGAGAAATAAATAAAAATGTCATCAAACTTTTCAGAATTACAGTTCACATTACAGTTTCATCTAAAGTTCACCTACTTCTAAAGCATGAAGTGTTTGAGACCACATGTATGTCAGACTGATAGCCCCTACTGCTTCATTACGTAAAATACATATTTTGCTGTAACAAAAGCAAAAACCCCAGAACACATTTCTTACCCATTTGTATTTGTCATCTGCTGAAAGACTGAAAATATGCTGCAAGTGGCCTTAAAGCCTTTGTAGTATCTCCATCAGCCTTTTGCCAAATGTTTCATCATTCTGTATAAAACTGTAAGGAAGTGCCTAGAATATGTTCTAATCACAAAGAGAGACTGTGGCATCTTTTCAAGTGTATTTGAAACACTGAACAATTCAATTGTCTACCTCATATATATTTACAGGCCCATTAATAGGGGCTTGATCATTTTGATTTTACTCTCTAATTCTTGACTGGACAGAATAATTTACTTTAAAGCTCCAAGCTAACGCCACTATATCATACAGAAATAATAACTATCCAGTCCTGAAAGCATCCCTGCAGTTTTAATCTGATATCCAAATATATACACAACAAACAAGGAGCAAAATTTTGTCTGAGGTTTTTTTATTGATTAAATTGGTATAAGCTGCAGACACAGGCGCCCCATTTCAGACTCCCTTACAGAAAGAAATGTTAAAAATGCATTTATTATATTTCACTGTTTTTAAAGATAAAGTGAAGCAAGGATATGTTTGAACAACTTTAAGAGAAGCTTGATCATACTACACCTGGAAACATAGAAACAATCTGGGAAACACGCAGCTCTAGCTTATTTATGTAATAAAGATAAAAGCATGCTTTGTATTTCTAAAGAGCAAATAAATTGTATTTTCCCTTATGCATCTAAAACAGGTTAAGGATATGTTAATAAACAACTTTCTGCTGTTTTATAACTTGTTAAGGATCAAAAAAAAAGTTTAAATTAAAAGTAACAGCAGCATTTCCAGTATTGCAGAACAGTTTCCAGACTTTAGTTGTGAAACCTTAAAAATTACTCAGAAATTCTTTACATAAGCCTGTTGATAACTGACATAAAGTGATTATGAGAAGTTATTATATGTGGTCTGTGGACCTCAGGTTGGAAAAAAAAATGAATCACCAGTCTAGAATTCTGTCTGTAGTCTGTAACTTTATGTACGTATTTAAAAAAAAAAAACAAAACCAAACTGTAAACTGCTTAGCTATACATTTTCTGCAAATATTGCATAGAAAAACACATGCAGCAATAGCAAGACTGATAGTTATTCAGGATCAGCATTCACGATAGCCCCCAAAATAGTAATTGCTTCAAAGCTTATATTCAGATTTTTCAAATAGGTAGATTTAAGTAATAAAAGCAACCTAACAGAAAGCTTCAACTAAGAAGGACAAGTTCCATGTTTTGAGTGATAGCACAGCTACACAGATCAGTTGTTCTCCTTTCTGAATCGACAGAGCCATGTCAGTCAAAGATGTACTGTTGCCAAATTATGGTTTTAAAAATGATCTTACTGCTACTTGTTCTTCTACTTGGGAAACTCCTTAAAAAACTTCAATATTAAGAATAGAATTTTTGCAACTTGAAAAACATTGCCAATATATGCCTACTATTAAAAATATGGCAGCAAATCCATCCAAGTGGAAAATGAGATAAAATACTAGCTACTTGCACAGTGCTTTCTCTGATCATATAGCATGCTGAGATTTACATGTTAAGTGTAAAATGGTACACTGAAATTACTGTAACGCTATCAGTATTGTACGCCCAGTAAGTAAGTTCATAAAACTCACAGACACTGCCTTTGGCAAGATCAGCATAATCTCCTTCCCAAACTAGTTTAAAAACAAAAAACGCCACTACACAACTGTAACTGAAAGGCAGGTGATACTGCTGTAACAAGGTCTTATAAAATCTCATTATAAATCTATCAGATAAATTTTCAAGAAAAATCTCCATCTATTCAGGTAAGTTAGGAAATTATGAATGAGGAGGACAGGGATAGGTAAATTGGACTGAAAGGCTGACACAAACAGTACCTTGAAAGAAGGAAGAATCTCAAATCACTGACATTTGGAAATCTAAAAAATGCACAGTATAGCTGTGACAACAGACTATCAGACAGAATTAAGAAGCAACAAGATCTTTTAAAGACTTTGGCCTTTAAAGGCAAATGAAAGAAAGCAAAGCACTTTTTGACCAAAGAATGGGCAAAAAGGCACTTTCTTGATGTTAAAACTATGAATGATCACTTCATAAAAGCCTGGACTTCTAAAAAGCCCAGCCTGATTAGGCAAAAGCACAGGTAATAGTTTATGTAGAGAGAAAAATGTGGCTTATGCCAGACCCTTGTGGCTCAGTACCTCTGCACTCTATTTCCAGTAACAGCAGTCCTCTTCTCTCAAGTAGGCTGTAAGCTGATTTTGTACAGTTTCCCAAGAATGTCACCTACTTTGTGACAGCTGTCCATGTGAAAATACTGTCTTTATTACAACATGTATAAGGGAAGTACTTTTAAGAAGAAAGTGTAGCACTGACATGTTCTTGCAAACAAGACTCCCCCCGCCCCCTAAAAAGAGAGACAGAGAGAGCGTGAGAGAGTGAGCATGTGAGCGTAGACACCAGCCAATTAAGAAATTCAGACACCAGTGAATGGGCTGACTTTCCTGATACTATCAGGGACGCCACAGCTGCAGGAGAAGTTCACTACTTCAGGTAAACCTCTAACTTCCACGTTATGAATCTAGAGTTTACCTTTGGCAATGTAAATGCAAATAGAAATGGAACAAGCCTCATGAAGTCTTGTTCAAAGTAATCAGTAGATGCCTGGTACCTAACTCTTTTTTATGACCTCCTCTGTAGTCCTTCTGTCTCTTCTCAGATCCCACTGAGCCTGGTAAATGAAAGTTTCTCCATTAGCCCACATTCCTTTTCAGAAAGTCGAAGACACTCTCTCAGAAAAAATCATCCCCAGAAGACCGCGGCCCTTTGCAGTTGTTTCCCTGCCCTTTCCTCCTACAATTTTGCAGAAGTGGTTCTGTCATCCATCTTCTGTAAATCACCAGGAATATGACTCCAAATGGGTAAATCAACTAATACCATTTCCACAAGTTTACCAACAGTGACCACCTCCTGTCACAGGAACTTCTGCAAATAAAAACACCTGCTACAGAACTGGCAAAGCGTTTCTTCATTTCCAGTAGCTGCCAATGGACATTCTATGCTTTGTTATAACAGACTTAAGCAAATTTACAGTTTCAAGAGTGGAAGTTCAGTCTAACCTTCTCCTGCAGCACCCAATTCCAAGACACGTCGAGAAAGAGGAACAAAAACATATATAAATGAAAGAGTTTAAAGAAAAAGCTGTTCATATTGAATCAGATGGAGCAAGTTACCAATTTTTGTGTGTATATGCGTGTATTTTTTCATTCAGTCTGCAGCCAAGCAGGTAAAAAGACAAGGGTTGTACTGGGTCATTTAACGTAGAGTTCTCAAGCTCAATCTACATAGGAACTTATACTGAAGAGCCATTTTAACTCATCTTTTTGACAAATGCAGTTCACAAAAATACCACCCATGCAGTAATCCAGCGGTCTCTAACATGACATAGTTCCACGACTTTACTTTCTCATACATTAGAAAGAATAAAACCAAACAGTAAGATGACTTCAGAACTAGAAATGGAGCTAAAAAAAAGCATGTTTACACTAACTTTCAAGTTTAGTTACTTTAAAAACTGAATAGTGCTTTTGACTCAGTAGACAAGCTTTATGAATTCCACTGCTTGTAGGTCTCTATTTTACTTAACTTCATTGTAGTCTACTGTACGAATTATCAGTTGAGATCACAGTTGTGACAACAGCTTACCACTCCCTTAAAGCATTCCCTGAAGACAATTCACAAGTCTCACTGTAACTTTACTCCCTGCATACAGACAAACAAGTTTACTTCTGGTATTTTAGTATCCCTGGTGCAGACTTCTGGGAAAGGATAAAAGGAACCTTTGACAAAAAGCAAGAGCTGGTTTTTTTCCTCCTGTTTTAATTGTGTATCACTTTCTCAGAGTAAAAACCCCTGGAATTTACAGCAGCTGAATGCAAATGCACATTCACTCTCACAATATCATAAAGGAAGAGCTACTTATGTAGGCACAATATATAACCTACATATCCTACGCTGACTTGGACACTTTCTAAAACAGGTTTAATTTAATTCCTTTAAGAATATAACAGGAGAAATATCTTCTAAAACGTTGTCTTAGTAAATAGTTTTGCATCCTAGGACAGTCATCGTAGGAGAGAACTGAATACTACAAAACCAAAGTGTTGTCAGAGTCATAGAAAGGATGGAATGTATTTTATATAAAGACTTTAAAAACAGAAATATAAAACAATTCTTTTTTAAAGTTGGTGGGGCCAGAACACAGCATTGCATATTTTTCCCTGTAATACACCAGAAACTGAGAGACATCCCCTCAATAGGCGCTGGTAAAACCAAACCCACCTGACTGGAGATGTCCATTGCGGCATGCCAGGTTAGTACTGTCATTATAGACCTCCGTTTGCGGCTTGGAAATTTGCAAAACTGCCTGCAGCTTCTCTACATAGTAGACAGAGGGGGAGGGAGGAAAAAGGACAAAATAAACAAACAAAAAATAAAAATGAACCAAGAAAATTTATGTATGTTGAATACACAAATGTCAAGTTTGGCTTTGTTATACTCAATACAGGGTTAAAGATAAAAGGAGTATTTCTATCTGTTCTACATGTTTAGCAAATTTTTAAGAAAATTCTGTCAGTATAAGCATGACTGAAAATAGCTTTAAAACTAGCCATTTAGGGCTGAGTTAATTACAACGATCTTTCCAGTTAAGTGATTGTAGTTACTTCCCAAAAGCAATGGTCAGGATAAATTCAACTTTATCTACTAAATATTTGTGTTGACAAACCATTTCTAAAAGTCCCCCTCAAGGTGTCACTTTCGACCAACTGCAAGGAGTTATCACTTTCCTGCATATTAAATGTTTCACTTAAGTAGTAACAGCCAGTCAAGATTTTACAGAAACCTCGACCGTTCAAGCAAAGCACCACATAATACATTACGATGATGTCTTTCAAGATCTCTGTTTAGAAATACAATTGCCTTGAGCTTAAGTCAATAAAATTCTCATGCAAACTGTTCTTTAAGAGGATTAACTTCGGAAACATCTGAATACAAGATTTATAAGGTTAAAGATTAAGGAGAAAGAAATTAAGACGTCGTGATAAACTAGCCAAAGCGTTAGTCAAAGAGGTGTAAGGCTGCAAATGACACAAAGCAACAATTAAGTCTCAGACTATTTGCTCTCCGCAGCTCACCTACCATTCCTGCTTTTCCCACTGCAGTTAAAAGCCTCTAGGCCTTACTTCTGGGGCACTTTACAGCCTCTCCCACCTTTATTTCACACACACACACACCTTTTTTGTAAAAGCAAAACATGTATTGTAAGTATACAACGCATATATTGTCACACTCCTACACCACCGCCCCCGTTTCTTTTTTCTCCCCTCCCTCAAGAGGTAACAGTGCCAAGAAGCTGCAGGAAACAGATGGACAAGTAGAGGAGCAACATGAAAGCACATACTGCAAAAAAGCCAAATTCTATTGAAAATGTGCATGGCCAAGATCATAAATGCACTGACTGGAGGGAGAATTGTCATTCAGAGTTTGCAGATCATACAACCAACAAGCCTAAACACCTCCCTCCCTCTGTTTCTTTGTCTATTACAGATCTTTTTTCCAATCTTTCTGCTTCATTCCTTTCTTCTTCTGCCTGCTCCTGACCACTCGCCACTTAGCTTCCCTGAAAAGTGACTTTAGACTCAATAGTTTAAGTGATGGCTTAATAATAATATCCAGACTGAGCAAGACGTGGTTTAGAGTACAAACTTAGTAGCCACAGGCACATATGAAAAGCTAAAGTTCAAGATTAGTATGTGCACCCAGGGTTTACTTTGTTTTAAATTGAAAGCATTGAATAGTCGGGTACAGTAAAACAACAAAATGTTAGTCACAAAGAACAGCCCACAAACAACCACAAGCTTTGTATAACATGCAAGAAGTTACTCTAAGAAACCTCCTTCTAAAGAAGTCTAAGAAAAGTCCTTTTAGTATTACTGACCACAAGCCCAGTGTACTATTGTGGTGGGCACAGCACTACTGAAGGAGAAAGCTGAACAGCCCCCCCCCCACCCAGCGTGTGCGATCTGAATGGAAAGTACATAGAGAAGCTCAGGAAACAACATCAGTATTAACAGACTCAGTAAGATATTAGGTAATCATTTAAGTTTTGGAGAACATTTCTGAACTTTACAAAAAAAAAAAAAAAACCACAAAACTTTCTAGTGAGTGACCACAACAAAATAAATTGGCTTGGGCAGGAATTCAGAAAATGCCATTTGCTTCAACACTACCGTCTGAGACTGGGGTTTTACCACAATCATCAATGGCTCAGCAAGTTCCACACGTTCAGGAACTCCAAAACTGCAACACAAAAACTTAATCCAACTGTTGTCCAGTTTCAGTTCACATCACCTTGCATTTTAATATGTAATTTTAATATTGCACATAAAATTACATAAAGCAAATACACCACTTTTCTTCAGAGACAGTGTATATGTAGAGCCCTCTGGAATAATGAAAATAAACTGAGCTATTAAATACTATTCCAGGGAATTAACAGGACACTCTCATCACCTTCCATTTGAATGCTTTCTCCCTATGCCTCCAGACATTGGGGGGGGGAAAAAAAGTTTACAGAATCTCATTCATTATTTCTCCTTGATGATACAACATTGACATAAACCTAACAAATAAACACCACTGCAGCCATTGTCTTATTTAGGCAACACTAGACCTTGAGTTCCTAGTTCATTTCTAATTAAAAAAAAACCAAACAAACATTACCCTGCGCTACAAGCCTGAAGCAAAATCATCATCACCTCCAAGAAAGTGGAAGAATCCCAGAAGAATCCCAAAAGGTGTCATTGAAGTCCGTATCTATACGGCAGAATTATTGTCAAAGAGGATACTGATGAATGATATTTGAGTTATGTACCATGTGTCCTTCAACCAAAATACTGAAGCTACACATATTACACAGAAAGGCACTTGTGCTGATAGAAATCTGTCACCCTACAGAAATTGGTGTAACAAATGCATAGTGCTAGAATTGAATAGTGTTGGAGTGGACATAGTAGTTATCTGCCTTTAGGAACGGCAAACTGCTGAGTATTATGTATCTGTTTTAGAAAACAAATATCCTCCTATGATTCTAAATATATCAAATATAATGATTCTAACATGGGTGATCAGTCATCCAGGGGAGATCAGGTCTATGACCATCAGGGCAAGATATATCCACACATCTAAATAACTACACCGCTAACACACCCTAAACTGTGTCAAAAACAGGAGCCACCACCAATTCAAATGGTATAACCTGAAGTCTCCTGACAGCTAGCAGAACTCAATATTGTCACTGGACTGCCAAAGTGGTCAAGTCACAGAATCACAGAATCTTAGTGGTTGGAAGGGACCTTTGAGATCATCGAGTCCAACCACATTAAAAAAAAAAAAAAAAAAAAAAAAGAAAAAAAACCACACACACAAACCCACACAAAAACAAAACAAAACAAAAAAAACCCCAACAACAACAACAACAAAAAAAAACCCCACACCAGAAAAAAAAAGAAAAAAAAAAAAAAAAGCAGCGCCCACCAACTAAACCCCACACCCATAATCTCACACACAACACCCCACCACAAACCAACAATCCCCAGCACTAGAGCATGCCCTGAAGAGCCATGTCTACACGTTTCTTAAATACTTCCAGGGATGGTGACTCCACCACCTCCCTGGGCAGGCTGTGCCAGTGCCTGACCACTCTTTCAGTAAAGTAATTCTTCCTAATATCTAATCTAAACCTCCCTTGCCGCAGCTTCATACCATTTCCTCTGGTCCTGTCATTATTCCCTTGGGAGAAGAGGCCAACCCCTGCCTCTCTACAGTTTCCTTTCAGGTAGTTGTAGAGGGCAACGAGGTCCCCCCTCAGCCTCCTCTTTTCCAAACTAAACATGCCCAGTTCCCTCAGCCTCTCCTCATATGACTTGTTCTCCAGACCCCTCACCAGCTTGGTGGCTCTCCTCTGGACACGCTCCAGCACTTCAATGTCTTTCCTGTAGTGAGGGGCCCAAAACTGAACACAGTACTCGAGGTGAGGCCTCACCAGTGCCGAGTACAGAGGCATGATGACTTCCCTGCTCCTGCTGGCCACGCTATTCCTGATACAGGCCAGGATGCCGTTGGCCTTCTTGGCCACCTGGGCACACTGCTGGCTCATGTTAAGCCGGCTGTCCACTAACACCCCCAGGTCCTTTTCTGCCGGGCAGCTTTCCAGCCACTCAGCCCCAAGCCTGTAGCATTGCTTGGGGTTGTTGTGACCAAAATGCAGGACCCGGCACTTGGCCTTATTAAACCTCATCCCATTGGCCTTGGCCCATTGATCCAACCTGTCCAGATCCCTCCGTAAAGCCTTCCGACCCTCAAGCAGATCAACACTCCGACCTGGCTTGGTGTCATCCGCAAACTTACTGAGGGTGCATTCAATCCCCTTGTCTAGATCATCAATGAAGATATTGAACAAGACTGGCCCCAAAACTGAGCCCTGAGGGACACTACTGATGACCGGCCGCCAACCAGTCACCTTGAGGTGCTGTGGAGTAACTTCAGTTTTCAGGCTGAAGTACAGCTTTAAACGGAATATAGAGTCAAGATGAAAACAGGGCTCAACATAGTAAAGCCATCATCCAATGAAGTAGCTACATGCTCTTGGTCTAACATTAAAAGGCATCAGTGCTGTGATGACACATGGGTGTGATCAGACAACACACTCCCATCAGTGGTGTCAATATGCAGTCTGTAATCACATCTCTGTCTAGCAAGCAGGATGAAATATGTTACTGTTACTTTAAGTCTGTTTTATCCTGCCAGCTAACACAATAAGGGACTTGCCTACTCTCTCTTAAGAAATGGAGAAACGGTCTTAAGAGTTAGATTCAAAGGGAAAAAAAATAAATCACTTTTTTGAACCTCAAGAGCTTCAAGAACCTCAGGTTTAGTTCAACTACAAAAGCATCTCTACACCACTTTAAAACTTGAAAATATCCGTTACTCTAAGTTACAGGCTAAAGGCTATGTTTAGAATTGCACATGCAAGTCAACTCTATATATTCTTAAATTTCCACAAAATCCATGTAAAATTACATATAAAGTAATAAAAGCAGATGCTGTCAATACCTGAAAGTTGGTTAGATGGTATAACAAATATTACTCAAATAGATGGATAATGATCAACTTTGATCAAGTTTAAATCCATTGGAACATCTCTCCAAACAACATCTTTTTCCTTCCCAAAAGGGCAAATGACTTTACTTGCTCCTTTCTATCCAGATTTTGCTCTCAGGTGCATTTTTTTGATGCAGATCCTTAGTGCAAACTGAGCAAGAACCTAAGTAGAATATAGTACTAAACTTCCAATAATTTCAAAGTACAAATAGAATAAAATCATATTTGACATCAACTTACACAATAACCACTATTCTATCTGTTCACCTTTCAATCTGCACTCTGAATGATGCATATAAATAGCACATGATCACACATTCTGGTAGTAGAAATAAATGTACCAGCTTGACTTCAACTTCAGGTTTTTTTGCAATGTTCACCCTTTTTATGCTTTCAACCAGAGCACAGCAAGTAAACAACTTACCAATATTGCAAGTGCTGCTACAATAACAAAAGCAAGGATGAAACACTACCCACAAAATACAAACATTGCTACGTCAAAGTTCAAAGAACAGCAAAGTTTTTCAAGAAATCCTAGTTACTTGCAATTGGGATGTAAGCAACAAGCCATACCTTATCAAAGACTGTTAGCATGTAATCACTTACTGACAAGCACCCATAACAAAGCATAGAAGCTGGAAGCTTCTTTCACCCAATGTTCCCTTTGCTTTTTTTTTTTTTCCCCCCAAAAAAAGAACTAAGGACACCAGGAACTCAAGGGAAACAAAAGGAATTCACTTTCTTGCGGTTGTCACGACTTCCCTGTCAATCCCCCCTTAGGACCACAGAATCACAAATGGTAAGAGGAGAAAAGAATGTAAGTTTTCCTGTCTGCTCTATATGCTCCAAGGAGAGGGAGCTAGTATAACTCAGAACAGCACAGTGCAAGATTAAAGCTGCAGACACACAAGTTAAACTCAAGTACATTTGTTAGCTCTCCCTTAAAGAGCAATTAAAAAACAAAAATAAAAAACCCCAACCTTTACTTTCATTTTACTGCCTGAACTGAAAGCATTTCCAAAATTCTCAGTTTAGAGGATGTACTACACAAAGCTGTGGGTTTGTTGCTTGATGGGGGGGGACTCTTTGTTTATCATGCACAGTCAAGATGCCATTTCCAATCCTGTCTGTTTTACTCTGTCCATTAAGAGCTTATATACAACACTTGATTTTGATAAAGCTAAAACAATACAACACTATGCTTCTGAAAAGAAGTGGTCTTACCTACTAGTCTTAAAATAGAACATTACTAGATAAAAATAATAAGAATCGGGATTTCACAACCTTATGGCCTACATAATGCTAAAGAATTATTATTACAGTACATACCAATAATCAGGAAAATTGTTATATAAGTGACGGCAGAATTAACACAACATGAAGTAGTTACACGTACAGATGGCACACTTAGCATTCATGAGCAGCAATGTATTATAAGTTTTACTACAGTTCTAACACAGAAATCCTAAACTAACTCCAACAAGAGTTAGTCAAGACTTCCTCAGTTTGAGTCAAGCATGCCATGATATAAAGACTTCTCAGTTACTTTTTACACCAATTTCTTATGGGATAGGGAAGCGGATGATGAGATTCCAATTCCAAAATCCATCAACAGCATTGAAAAAGTTATTACTTACTCTCAACTAAAAACTAAGCTTAAGAGACTTTACACAGACAATGACTCCTTCACCTTAAAAATCAAAGCAGTATTTTAGAAGAATGCATTACATGAAGTTGTGCAAATAATGACAAAATTTCCAAAGTCATGAATTGTAACTGGTACCTAAAAGCTGCAAGCGATCCTTGGCCATTGCCAAATTTGTCATCATTTTAGACTGCAGACGTCGAGCCCGTTCACACTGCTCACCTTACAAAGAAAAATCAATGTTAACACACAATTTGGAAAATTAACTTATTTTAAGTGCTAAAATCCTGACACCCTGCCTTCCCTCTTCTTCCTTCCTCCCACCCCTTATCTACCCGCTCCACTAAGGAACATTGTTGCAAAACTAATGAAAAAAATCCTAAAGCTTTCTATTTAATCACAGAATTTAATCTATTTAATCAAGAATTTAAAGTTAGTTGACACTATCTGCTTTAAAATATTGCTCATAGAGTGGTGGGAATTCAAGCACTGCTTTGCATATTCTCTAACATCTCATGCTGGCCCAATATGTTTTCTTTGCCACTGTATTTTTCTAAACAGAAGTCGAATAAAAAAGAATTTTAAAAAGCTTGAAAAGTGACTGAGAGGCAAGTACAATTTGAAATAACTCACTTCAGCAAAATTAACAGATTTAAATTCAGTTGACTGTGTCCCTTTACATTTCAAAACACACAGAATTACAGACATTAATATCACCACTTCCTAAAAAATAATGTCTGTTCAAGTCAAGTTTGGTTTTTTTTTAAACTATGCCATTTAGACAGGTTGTATCAAATGCCACTGGTGTTGCTGCATAAGTAACATGTCACCATATACTGATATACTGTTCACAAATATTTCTAACTATAGCTGAGGAACAGAACAGTAGTCTGCAAAAGCAGTTACAGGTTTGGGGTTTTTTTTGGTGGGTTGGGTTATTATTATATTATTTTGAGGACAGAAATTCTTAGCAAGTCCTTCACTACACCAATTTTCTATGGTACATACCTGCTTCTACACAACAGCTTAAAACATTGCCATATACGCAGATGGCTTTCTTCCTTTGTTGGAAACTTTTAGCTATTTTGGCATAAGCCAAAACACAATGCTAGACTGTTCCAAATTAGGGGGTTCCATTTTAGTTATACTGAAGGGAAAATAAAATTCTGCATAAGCGAGAACACAAACTGTCAACTTTGGCAAATCAAATGAGAACTCAGTATTTTGGCATTCCCGTTACATAAGAAAACAAGCATTTTAGTTTAGAATGTTCATGAACTGCTTATGATTTTGGATAGTCTGCAAATATTTGGATCCAGATTTGCACGTGTTATAGACCAGAACATTAAGGCAGAACAAAGTGGACCAGTGTTCTCCTATAGCTACAACAGGAATGAGAAGCACTCCTATGAATGCAGACCATTCCTGGCCCCTACCATATTTAGCAATATTGATTCCTCACTTTGAAGAAGCCATACACCAAAATCTTTTCCACAAAACTCAAAACTGGCTTACCTTGACCAATTACTAAGACCGCTATTCCTTTTTCCAGTTCTTCAATTCCTTTCTTATACCATTCAACAGCTTGTTCCTTTTGTCCTGCTTAAAAAGGAAGTGAACCCATTATTTTCTGTTATGAATTAAAGCTTAGGAATGGTTCCATATAACACTATGTAAAACATGTAAGGGGAAGGAAGAGATGTTTGAACAAACTCCTATGATTTAAAGAAACACTTAAAGGGACACTGTCAACTTGGTATCTACTTGGTTTGAAACAAGCTTTTCTATTAAACACAGGTACTACACCAGCCTCAAATCACTTTTGCCTGTTTTAGGAATACTTCTCCATCTGCCTTAAAGAGATCAGTCCCATAGAAAAAAAAAAAAATAGAGAAAAAATACCACAAAAAAAACAAACAACAACCCACCACCAAAAGAAAGGTAAAAAAGCTAGCCTACCCACATACTCATTCACAACAGAAATGGTGAAATTAACAGTTTCTTTCTGGTGATCATCTTCCAGTGATATTCAACACCAAAGTAACACCAGAAGCACAGAAACCGAAGAAGAAAAGCAACGAGTGTAAGATACTACACAAGTGAGACAGGAGACTTTTCCTCTGGTTAACTTTTATACAGAGCAGCTCATTTGTCATGGGGGTATTTCTTTGTTCATCCTATTATGGAACTGCTGGACTGCAGGTGTACGTCACCTTTCACACGAAGTACAGTCCATGTAGAATTAGAGTACACCTCTGCACCAATAATGTCCTAAATGGATATTACAGCAAATACAACCATGAACATACCTGTACCCAACCTATACTACCTGACACCGTGACAGCGAATAACCCATTCAAGAGATATTCACATCTACTTCATACTGCTCCCCTTCTATAAATACTCTGCATTGAAAAGATACTTGCCTGCATATGGAAACATACTTTTGCAAGGTAGGTATGTCACACTACACATGCCTTTCCACACAGGAATACCGCACATTAGGCATTACAATTTAAACCTGATTAGCAATAACAAGCTGCTAGTGCCAGAAAAAACAAAAACGCCCAGAACGAAACCTTCAGATATCACTACACTAGTTTCAAAAGGGCTAACATTTCACAAAACTACTCCTAAGCGCCAGTTACCAGTGATTGTGTTGCTTCTGCACTCAAATCTTTTGATAACTTCAGTCCTAAACCTATTTTCTAGCAAATTTTAGTGCCAGTAAAAATATTTCATTACATTTCTAGAAACCTCTTAGGGGTCTTCTCTTGCTCCTCTCTAGATGCAAAATCTTTTAATAACATTTGGCAAGTTACCCTGTGCAGGCTATTCCACACTTTGCTCCTAATGACACAAACCGCAGGAGCAGAACCTTCCTACAGT
This sequence comes from Numenius arquata, assembly GCF_964106895.1. Taxonomy (NCBI): domain Eukaryota; kingdom Metazoa; phylum Chordata; class Aves; order Charadriiformes; family Scolopacidae; genus Numenius; species Numenius arquata. The sequence continues at coordinate 29,310,178 of NC_133577.1, read as the reverse complement.
CGTGTACATCACACACTTTGGGAATCCTTTTATCACTGTCCTTTCTCCACCAGCTTCGTACATCTGGACTGTTAAGGACAAAGCTATACAAATTAAATCATCGAAGCTGAATGACTCTGATCCTCTCTGTAGCCTTTTTTTCTTTAAGCTTCTTCCCATCATCTAAAGAAACAGTTTCAACTGCAGTGTAAATCTAATGCTGATTATGGCTATTAGAAATCAAATTTAAGATGATTCCAGCCGCCTCTGCTATCGCCCGAATTGTTCTGCTATCCTGAAGAGCAGTTACAAACATGCCAAGGTCATCATTAAAATCTCAGTTCCACCTTTTAACTGGAGAAGCTTTAAAAGCAATATACCAAACCGAGCTGTTTGCAAAGACAGTGCTCTGAGTCCGCACAGAACAGTTTACTAGTTCTCAGTGATTAAGACATTAAAAGTACAATAAGAAAAGCGCCACATTCCTTAGAAGCCATTGAATCGCTGTACTGGATCTGTCTGGGATGGCATTAACGATCTTCATAGCAGCCCCTGTGGTACTGAGTTTTGGATCTGTGACTAAACCAGTGCTGATAACACAGCAATGTTTCGGCTATTGCTGAACAGCTCGCACAGCCTCATGGTTTTCTTTTCCCCACTCTTGATCACCAGAGAGTAGGCTGGTGATGCACGAGAAGTTAGGACAGTGCACTGGCAGGATGGCTGACCCAAACTGGCCAAAGGGATATTCCATATCATATCATATCATGCCCAGCAATAACAGCTTGGGTAGAGGAAGAACAGGGTGGGGGCTGTCTCCCAAGGCAGCCATTGCTCAGGAACGGGCCGGGCATTGGTAAGCTATTACCTCTGCATCGCTTGTCTTCCCCACCTCTTTCCTGCACTTGTTAACATGTCTTTACGCTGAACCACAAGTTCTGTCGCTTTTGCTCTTCCTACTCTCTCCCCTGTCCCACTGAGGGGAGTAAACAAGCAGCTGTTGGGTGCTTAGTGCTGGCTGGGCTCAACTCACCACGTGTGCCTTCTCAGTCCCAGGAAGAGATGTTAAGCTTGATTTTGAAAATATCCAAACAAGAATATTAATTTCCCCAATAATTCAGAAGCCTAAAAATTACCAGAGGCGCTACCGTAATTACTGAAGTATGCATAGCTTCCAGAACAGCAAAATTACCACATAATTAACAGGATATTAGACAATCCAGAAATCCCAACCATTTCACATATTACACCTAATAAATTGTTTTCTGCTGGAAGTTACAAAAAACTTGTTTACATATCAGATAAATTCAAAGGTATGCAGGGACTCCAGTAAAAACCGATAAGCAAATAACAAATTTATGTATTTAAGCAAAGCCAGTTCTTTCTCAGTGAAACGAATATTGCATTTGCAGGGTTGCAACAGCTTGTGTTAGCAGCAAAGATTATGTTTTTTCTTACTAAATGTCTGACCTGTGCAGCTAGTTCATATATGACAACTCTAAAAATATCTATAAAGCAAGCCCATGATTAAAATCGGGATTTGAAGGCTTACCCTTAAGCCACAACAATGGAACAGGCACCTGGTAATTTAAGATTTAGCTACTCTTCACAGTGCAATCATCAAGAACACTGAAGTTTTAAGTAGAGGTACCTTCTTTCATGCTTTGCTCCTATGACCCTCAGTGCTCTTATACTGTACATCTGTTCTCAACTAACCTTGCTGCACAAGGTGGGATTTTTTTCTTCCAGAGGTCGCCGCTGCCACTCCCACACTGTCAATGCAAAGCAAGACACATCCCTCGCCTTTACACGCGCAGCGTGTAGCTTCTACTGAAGGCCTATTCCTACATCTTTAACCTTCTCCTCTAGGACAGCAATTTCACTAAAGCTCAACTGAAAGGGCATAATAAGGCATTCTGGTGTTTCCAGAGAATTTTAAAACCCAGCACAGCATGCCCTTAAAGACTACTTTTAGGATGCTGACAGGAGTTGTGCTGCTGCGTTTAGACTAAATGGCTAAATCAAATGCACCAGCAATTGCTTAATTGATTAAAAAAATCCTCTAGACAGGAAAAAATAAATTCCTCACTCCCGTGTTTTATTTAATCGAACCCTTAACATCTTCTAGTCACAATCGTACCTTTTTTTAAAAAGTAAGCATGTCAAGAAGTTTAAGAAAATTAATATATTAATAAATATTAATAAATATTTCTTTCCTGAAAAGTCAGGGGACTCCAAATGGGCAGTCTGAGGGCCAAGTTTCCCGAAGACTCACTTCAACACTCCCACCGTTTGCCAGGGAGCGCATGAAAGGATGCACCCTTATTATTGTCCCTTGTGCTTTTGTTGTCCGGCTGGCCTGGTTAAACCCGAAGCGAGTTACAGTCGCCCTCCCCGCCCCCCGATTTTTAATCGCCTCACCCAGACCCCCGCATCAAAAATTTTAAATTAAAGTTATCAGAGAGAAACGCAAAGACTAGCTTTGCCGAGGAAATGTCGGGGCAGCAGCTTTGGGGTCCAGCCTGCGACTATGCGGGGACGAACGCGGCCGGGGCGGGGGGCAAAACACGGTGAGGCGGGCAGCCACCGGCGCACGGATCCTTCGCGTTTCTCACATAAACCGGTTTTGCTCATTTTTAACTCAAAGCGGCAGTCCCGGTTCCCCGGCGCACGGCCAGCAGGCCCTGCCCGCCCTCCCTCCCGACCCCGGCCTGCCCGGCCCGGCCGCCGGCGCTCCAATACCTCTCTCGTCCTCGTCGATGCGCAGCGCCATGGAGATGCACTCGAAGGCCCGCTTGTGACAGGCCCGCACCGTCTCGGGCGCCCCGCCGGGCTCGGGCGCGTCGCCCTCCCCAGCCCTGCTGCCCTTGGCGGCCATGAGGGCGCCGCGGGAGAGGCGCTCGCAGAGCCAGGCGAAGAGCAGCCCGAGCTGGAAGGCGACGAAGCGGAGCAGGGCGAAGGCGGCGAAGAGCGGGTACGAGAAGTAGTACAGGTTCCGCTTGTGGGGGGAGGCCGCTGCCGCCGCCCCCGCCGGCGGCACGGGGGGGGCCGGCCCGGGCGGCGAGGAGGCTGAGGCCCCGGCGGCCGGGGGCGCGGAGCTGGAGCCGGCTGAGCCCTTCTTTTTCCCTCTGCCGCCCGGAGAATTCATTCACCGCCGTCGCCATAACCCACTGCCAGCGACTGACAACAACCGGCCATGGCGGCAGCGGCGGCGACGCCCCTTTCGCTCGGCCCCAGGGGGAGGAGTGCGCCGCGGCCCCCGCCGAACGCCGGCAGCCGCCGCCACGACAATAGGAGGCGGGGATGGCGCTGCGGGGCGCCTACAGCTCCCGGCCTGCCCCGGGACGGGGCGGCGGCGCGGCTGGCTTCGGGCGGGCCGAGGGGCGGAGGCTGGGAAGCACCGCCCCGGGGCGGCGGAGGAGCAGGGCTCAGTCTCCGGCGGGAGGGAGTCGACGGGAGGGGGTGAGCTCCGCGTCCCAGCAGAGTTCCACACCGCGTGGAAAGACGATGAATAACTTAATAAAAATCTATTATTGGGAGCGGAGTTGTGAACCGTCCCGCCGGCAAAACGCGGTGCGGGCCCCTGGCATCGCTGCCCGCCTGCCGTCGGTGCCGGAGGCCGACGAGGAGGCCCCTTCTCCCAAGGCACAGGGCGAGTGTCAGAGCCCGGGGCCGACCGTGTGACTGTGTCTGCGGCCCCCCTCCGCCGCGGTGGCATTGGCCCCGGGGAATATTCTGCAGCGCTTTGTCTGCGCCGCATTTCTGTAATTGAGGTGACAGGCTGTCTCCTCATGTGGAGGAAACTAACGTAATTGAGTATACATTATAGATATATCATTTGGGAGAGAAAAAAAATATAGTCTTCCACCCTCATTATTTTATTACTGTATAAAACGCAGGACTTTATTAACATATAAAATAACATCAGGATATAAAACAGCTCTTCATGATCCAGAACCATTATTAAACAGAGACAAACCTATCAGTGCTGAATCACAGTAAGGTTCATTAAGTATTTTTCTTCTGTATTTGGTAAGAAGGATCAGGTACTTCTATTGTGAAAATATCATGAAGTATTTTCATAGAAACATAGAATGGTTGGAGTTGGAAAGGACCTTTAAAGATCATCGATTTCCAACCCCCCTGCCACGGGCAGGGACACCTCCCACTAGACCAGGTTGCTCAAAGCCCCATCCAGCCTGGCCTTGAACACTGCCAGGGACAGGGCATTTTCAGGCTACTTGTAACTGGAAAAAGTTCAGTATCTTGAACTAAATTTTTTTAAGGACAGTTAGGTATAGTGAAAAAAAAAAAACCACAACAAAACACCACAAAACCGCAACAAATAACTCTTGTTCACTGATGTAAAAAAAAAAAAATTTGGAATACCAAGGAAATTCCAGAAACTTCAAGCAGTGTTAATATTATGTAGCATCCAAAAATGTCAAGTGAAATAAACCACATGACAACCAATTACTTACCTACAGTCTCTACTGTCCATCTACTGGCTAAAGTATCACCCCATTTCTGAGCCAAATAGTAGAAAAGCTGATGAAGGAATAAGTTATTAATAAATTAAAGGACAGATTGAATCACAATAGGAAGACAATGAGTCTCAATCAATCCTGACTACTCAATCTATTAAGTTATTTTTACTTTTTGAAAAATTTAGAATGACACCTTTGTAAGTCACCTGACTATATCATGGTAATAAAATACAGACTGATACACTGGTAAACAGTGCACCTGCTAGGGGAATAATGACTTTTTAAGCCAAAACACAGCATCACAAGTAGACACCAGTCAGGAATTGTGAGCAGATGATAATGCTTTTAGTGAGAATCTACAGAATCAATTCCTTATTGTGGTTATTAAATATTTTAGTGTGAGTTGAATCACCCTCCCCTCCTTTATTAAGCTGGCTGTAGCATTCATTGGGACCCATCTGTGAACTCTCCTAATTAAGAGCCTGGCATAAAATTTATGTAGTTTAAACAAACAAAATTAAAAACCAAATCAGAGCAATGGATAGCTTTCTGCTGGTATAGTGAGATGTCCTGGCTCAGCAAGGGATCTGATGAACACCAGAAAAGGGTGGGGGAAGAAGTGAAACCTCGTGTTTTCTGGAGTGGACAACTGTTAGATCAGCTCATCCACCTAACTTCACTACACCCTGAAGATGGAGGACCCATAAAATACAGGAGGTACAATGTGATATCTCCACGAGAGGTTTGGAATCAGAGCAGATGAGCACCACAATTACAGGAATTAGAAAGGTGCAACTACCCTGACACTACAATTTACCATTACACAAAAGGTCCAGTTAGGAAACCTTTGCTCACTCCCAACACAATGTCATTGCGATACCCAGAATACAACAGAGAACAAACGTTTATAAAATGTGGAAACAAGGGGCTGGGGTAAAAGGATTATTTTCCCTTGGTAGCCACCGCTACGACAAATTCAGGTGTTCTACGTATAGTTTGAGCAATGACATTTTAGAGAATATGATGAAAAATTAGAAGAGAGCCTGAAACCAGAATGAACAGCTTACACCTCTTCATCCTCACCTGTTCACATTAAGAATTTGTGTTCCTGTTTTGTTTAAGTTTTAGAAAAAAAATCTCAGTATTTTGCCTTGTGTGTCTTCACCTGTGTCAAGTTAGGCTCCTTGACACCAGCTAAGGTTGCCAGCACTAGGTACTCAAATTGAGACAAAGACAGCATGTGGTTCTGCTATAATTCCAGGTCCTTCACTTGACTATCAAATCTGCCACTGACTGCACCAGTTTTTGAGCCTGCTTATCACACTGATAACACTATCAGTTCTGTAAAGATGATTTCAAATTCACTTTGAATGAAGTGTAAACACACTTGACCAGTACCATTAAGAATCAGATGATTACACCAGAGCATAGTCTAATGAGAATATTGCCTTTTCTGTTATTTTTCCACACTGCTGATCTTTTAAGAGCATCACCTAGATCATTCATGTGCATTATTGTCACTGTAAGGAGAAAACAGAGAAGGGAATAGACCTATTGTTATAGAACAACGGAATAGTTTATTTTCTAAAAATAATTTAAAAAATAATTATTTAGACTACAGGAATGCAACTACTTTCTCAAGCAAAAACTAAAAAAAAAAAAAAAAAAACGTTCTAAAGGCCTTTTTTAGTCTACTAGCACAAATGTTACCACAGAATTTAATTCCTAATAAAAATAAAAATCAGGCATAGATATTGAAATACCAGTGCAATTTGTAACAGTACAACAACCAAAAGCAGCAGCAAAATTTCCATTTCTTGATAACTTCAAGTCAAGACAGGATGATTAAAGCCAATACCTAGAGAAAGCTGAGCAGCTGCATTTTTCTTAATACAAAATTGGGCAAAATTAATGGCCAACAGTCATGATCTGGCAAACCATACTCTACACGACTCTGAAAGGTTATTTCACTAGCAAAACCACCTCTTTGCCTCAAAGCTAGTTTCAGCAAAGTTATTTTGCACAAACATCACAGTGAACTCCTCAGACATCAAACTGCATTGATTATCACATTTCTGCACGACAGGATTTTTCAAGGGCAGGTGTTTTTCAAAGGCTTTTTTTTGAGAACAGAAACATCCCGCCAGTTTTAGCCCTGACAGGGCACCTACAAGCGGTATTACCTGCCTGGTCCCCCACAGCTGTCCTTAACCGAGCCTTCCCCGGCTACGCCTCAAAAAGCCGAGCGGATGAGGAAAATTACTTTAAAAAATAAAAAGCCTCGGTCAGAGCCGCTCGGTGTAACGCCGACCACCGCCCCAAACGCGAGCCGAGCCGAGCCGAGCCAGCCCCTCACTACGGCCCTGCAGCCGCCGCGTCCCCCTCCGTCGCTCTCCGACGGTTGAAGACCCGCCGCGCGATCCGCACCGCCCAGCCACCCACCTCCACGCGCCCACCCGCCAATGCGGACGGGGCTGAGGGGGGAGGCGGCCCGGCCCATGGATGACGTCACCCACCCGAACTGCCCGTCGGGTTTCCCCACCCCTCCCCGCAGGCCGCCTCACGGGGACGGGCGGGGTCTGGCCCTGCGCAGGCGCAGTTGGCCGGGCGGCGGCTGCGCGACGGTTTCACTTACGTCAAAACAAATTTACGACACCCTCCGGTTGGCTGCGGGAGAGGTTGTGGTCGCCCGTCGCCGAGCTCTGGACACACCGGCGGGTGAGGGGGACGCGGAGGTGGCTTCTGCCGTGTGGGGCGGTGCTGCTTAGGACACGGCCAAGACCGCGGGGTCCCAACCTGGCCCTGCGGGGCGGCGAGGGGGGGTCGGGGCGCTGAGGGGGGGTCGGGGCACTGGTAGGCCTGTGGGGCAGGGAAGGAAAGGAAAGGAAGAAATAAAGGAAGAGAGGGGAGCAGCTCCCGTTTGCTCTCTAGCTTTCTGATTGTTGTGCCGTCATAACCGAGTGATGCAATATCAGGCAGCTCGTCTTTCGTCTCAGCCTGCTGACTGGTTCTTTTATTGCTTTCCAAGATCACTGTGCGTCCAGCAAATCCCGCCCTGCAAAGCATGGAGGCAGAACAGATTATGGAGGGACAGCCGCAGGTATTGCAAGAAACGTTTATATGTGTATCGCATGAAAGGAGCGTTTCTGCTTTGCTGACCGTGTGGGTTTGTTTTTTTTACAGGTTCCAGAAAATCCCCATTCTGAATACGGTCTCACGGAAAATGTGGAGGTAACAAAAATTTTGTTGCTGTAAAGTACAGTGGAAATCACATTGGAAAACGTTGAGCCTTGGGTGGAACTTCAGCAAATGTATGGTTCCCAAGAAAGTTAGATGGAAACTAAACCAACAGATACTAGTCCTTTGCATAATTGGCTGTTAATTAATTTATTTTCTGTTGTGTTGCTTCCATTATATTAAATGGTGTTGAAGTAAATAAAGAACCTTTTAATGAGGTGGGTTTTTTTGGAAGTATCCTATGATTGTTAATTATTACATTAATTTATTATGGCACAAAAAGCCAGCCAGCCTTTTATTACTGGAGGGGAATAGGAGTTGATGGCATTTCTATAAAAGTGTCAAAGGGAGGGATTCTTTTCATATTCATGTCAATGGAAACGTTGGATCGGAATAATCCAAGTTGTCTGTGATTACTTATGCTGAAAAAGAGCAGACGCAATCCATCTTCTCCGTTGTTGGCAACAGTGTGGGTTGGAATAATTCTATGACATTTATTTAGTCTTCCCCATTAAAGAAATGCCTTCAGTCTCCCTCTATTATAAGCTCCTACTCTATGCGAAGCTTTTGCAGGAACTTTTTTTAAACGTCCTCTGTGACTGATCTCCCTGAGAACTGCCTGCCCGTGTGCCTCAGCTTCTGCTACCGAACCACGACACGTTGGATACATTGGGCCTGTATTGGTAGACCAGTGCATGTTGCGTTGAATATGTTTGGTTTACTGACAGTGGCAGGGTATCCTTTTCTAACTATAGTTAACGGTGTAAAACAATTCAGTACTTTTTGACCAAGAGGCACCTGGAAGGATTTAGCGTATCGTTTCTTAAGTTACTCGTCTATACTTTAACAGAGCGTGGTCTTGAAGTGCTTGACTTCAACTGTGTTTTCTTTGTCAGGCTTCACCTGAATTTCTTACACTTTTAGCACTTTGTGTTAGAAATACGTGCACACAGGAACCATTCAGTTGGGACCACTCTTGTTAGTAGTCAGTCCTGTCTCAGCGGTGTAGAATTTAAATCTGAATGCAACAGCATAAATAACAACAGCAGAGATTGGCTGTCTTCTGTTTTAGAAAACTTACAACTTCCTAACATTGTTTTCCCAGAATGTAAGAATTTAACAGAAGGCTCTACTGGATTAGGTTTTTGTGCAAGGAAACATATGCATTTAAATTTTCTTACAAGTTATAACGAAGTTATTGCCAGTGAATTGCAGAGAGATGTGTACTTTGTTTGCACTCACACTTCAAAGTAGATGTGGCTGCTGTTACCAATGTTCATTCACCCCTTTTTTTTTTTTTTTTCCCTACCTCAGAGGATAGTAGAAAATGAGAAAATAAATGCAGAGAAAACATCAAAGCAGAAGGTGGATCTCCAGTCATTACCCACACGTGCCTACTTGGACCAGACAGTTGTACCTATCTTGCTACAGGGACTTGCTGTTCTTGCAAAAGAGAGGTAGGATGCTTCAATGTTCCTTCTGTTCTTAGGAAAACAAGTAGGTATTGAACATGGGCAGTCTGTCACCTTTTCAGACCTCGCACACCAGATATGATTTTACTAGTTTGCTGGTTGTAAGAAAGCCATTACGACAGGTTTATGAACCTATGAATTACTATGACTGTGCAGGACATGTTCTTCACTTAGGTGCCTACGGTGTGGTAAGAGTTATTTATTGAATTTGTGATCTCCCAATGAGGTATACTAATACAGAGGTTTTTGAGGGAAAAAATGGATTATTTAAATTAATTTTATTACATAATTGACCTTACAGAAGCAAGGCAAGAAGTTGTTCTAGTTTTGAACAAGATTTTTGTAGTGTGTAATTACAGAGTTCTGCTTGTCATTTAAAAGACAGACAGACAAATCTGGCCTGACATGCATCTCTCTCAGCAATTAAAACACTTCTAAAGGATGAGGCTGCCCCTGCACTGTCTACAGCTTCTTACTGCTGCAGTAAGAAGCAACCTGATGGTTTATCCTTTGAGGAAAGATTACGCTGTCAAGGTGCCTCAAATCTCTTATCAGTCAATGTAGAAGGGTTTTCTTCTTTTTTTTTTAATCTTTCTTCGCTATGGAAGGAGCTGTTATAGGGACTCATCACAGGAGTGAAGTTGGAATATTGATAGAAGAGGTTGGGGAACATATAGGAAAATAAAAAAAGCTAGGAGTATCAAATTGCCAAGGTCAAATTAGCTAATCAGTTGAGCATATTAAAACCTCAGGGGTGAAAAAGCTGAACTGCTAGCTCTGCTGTATAATCTTCTGCTTAAAATTGAAGTGGAAAGTAACTAATGGGTGCTAATTTCTTTTCCTAAGGAATATAGAGATGTTCAGGGAACAGCCTGGTACATCTGATGACTATGCCTGGAATTCAGTAGAAATTATCACCCAGGATAGTGAGCATGTGGATAAATGACATATTTGGGAGGAGTCAACACAACTTTTGTCAGGTCTTGTAAGTCTCTTGGGAGTTGATTGAAGGAGTCAGCGAGCACACATAAACAGGAACCCAGATGATACTGTCTGTTTAAATTTCCAAAAGGTTTCTGGCACAGTCATTTACTAAAAGCTTTTAAAGAGAGTTAGGTGCGGTGAGATTAAAGGAAAAGCCTTTATATGGATAAGGAACTGATGGGAAGATACAAGACAGAAGGTAGAAGTAAATGGTGAAATGAGCTTAACATTAGAATCCTGAAAAGGTTTATTTATAACAATGTAAATGGCTGACAAAATTTGTTAATGATACTGGGTTTTACAGAATAGGTTGGGGTTCTTCATGTTTTGTTTTCTGTTGGGATTTTTTTTAAGTTGATCAATTGTAATTGCACCGGAACTGCATAAATTTGATGTGGAAGACTGCTACGAAAAATTGTAACGATGACAGAAATTGAAAGATTGAATACAAACAAACAGAAAATGATGCACCTGGGAGGGTAGTAAATACCCTAATGCTAGTGACAAAATGATAGATTCTGAATTGACAATTACCCTTGTGAAAAAAACAAATTTTAAACTGTTAAATGTATGTGGTGATGCACTGCAAAATCAAAAATAAATTATTAATGGTAGGACTTAGAAATTGAAGGGATAAAACCAAGCCACAATGTCGCTATATAAATTTATAATGTTCTTGTATTTTTCATATTGTAATTCCAATCCCCCTGTATTTTACATGGTAGAATGTGAGAAAGTAAGAGGAGTGACAAGGTGGTGAGAAGAATGGACTGCTGTCTGTACACGGAGTGACTGAATAGATGATATCTAGAAAAGAGACCTGTGAGAGAATACATTAGGAATCTGTTAAATCACAAATAGCATAGAGATGATGAATTGGGATGGATTGTTTATTATCTCCTCTAGTACAGTAATCAAGTTAAGTGAAGCAGGTAGTAAATTCATAATGAACAAAAGGAGGTGATCCTTCACAGGTCACATAATTAAGCTATATAATTTTTTGCCTCAGGCAAAATAACATTTGAGCACATAACATTTCATTTGGGCTCAAGGGGCAACTGGTCAAAGTTGTAGAGGAGTCTGCCCAGGATTATTAACAGTGCTAACACAACAAGCTGGTACATGCTTGGAAGCCAAGAGGATTGGTCCAGAGAAATATCTCTGCGTGTTTCTTCCTATTTTTTCTTTCCTATTTTTTTTTTAACACTCTTTATAGGCATATTTGCTCACTGCCAGACCTTTGGTCTGACCCAGTGTGGAATAAGTTAAATTGGTAATTTATTCTGCGGACAGAATCCAGATTAGCAGGATTCATGCACTGTAGCTGGAAGAGCTTTTTAAAAAAACCTTATGAACTAAGGCCAGTGATCAAAAGTGTAACTGTTGTAGCAATTCAGTAACATTGAACCAACAGTCACTAATGCTCCTTATTAAAAACTTTTTCATCAGAAATAAAGTGGAAGTCTACAGTGTAATTCTAGGTAGTTGGTCATCCCTAAATTGAGGCTTATAAATGTTTGGGAGGAGTTATGTTGCTTTTAAGGGAAGGTGATTAGTTCTCCAGCTACCTAATTTCTTATAACAAAAAATAATTGCTTTTGATTTACTGTTTTCTTTACAGACCGCCAAATCCCATTGAATTTCTAGCAGCATATCTTTTAAAAAACAAGTCACAATTTGAGGACCGAAATTAACTCCATAAAAATGAGGACAGTTTGGCTGCTAGACTGGAATGCTCATTGACCACAATTTGTTTTCTGCTGTAAAAATCCTTTGGAACTATGATGTTGTCTTTCTTAATCGCACAATTTGCTTTACCTTTTGAGTTATTTAATAAAGAACACTTTACATTTAATTTGTTCACTTGTTTTAAACTAGCTATTAAGAGACTTTCAAAATAAAGTACTGAAACTCCACTGTTGGATGAAAGTCTGAATGAATAATTCTATGGGGCTACATCACCTGAAAGCATGAAAAAAAGGAGAACAATTTATTATGGGGATCACATGGGTGATAATGTATATTACTTAATTTTATTTTATATAGCACCCAGCACATGCAACATGCCTAAACAGAAAGCGAACAAATTAAGAGCAGTCAGAATTTATTTTGAGGAAGTATTGATAAATAGAGAGGAGAGAACTTGCATCAGAACACCAGGAAGTAGGTTTAGTTAAAACAAACAATTGGATTCAGCAGCTGAACAGATCACCGGCAGTGTCCAAAGTTTCAGATATTTACATTAATGAGGTGTGCTGTTCAGCATTTGTCACTGATCTCCTGTGACTGATGGGCTGGATTTAACAAACAGAATAAAGTTTGAAGTGACTCACAAAGGTTCTGTAATTTGGTTCTCTGTACTGCTAGCCCTAGTTGGAGCGATCTTTCTCTGTCAAAGAGGAATATCTCAAGTTGGAATGGACCCATAAGGATCATCAAGTCCAACTCCCTGCTCCTCACAAGGACTACCTAAAACTAAACCATATGACTGAGAGCATTATCCAGATGCTCTTGAACTCTGACAGGCTTGGTGCTGTGACTGACCACCCTCTCAGTGAAGTACCTTTTCCTAGTGCCCAAGACAATCCTGATCTACCCAGTAAAATACCAAGTGTTCTGTTTGTTTTTTTTTTCCCCTTGGGTTTACTAACACCTTTTTTTTTTGTTGTTAACATCTTTTTCTGACCCCTTATTTATTTTTCCTGTAATCTCAGTAGGGGTAAAGGCCACAGACCTCAGAGTACGATATAAGAAGCTGCAACAGAAGGGTGGGGATCAGAAGAAAAAGCGAGAATTATGACAGTAAACAATATGTTGTGAAAAAGTACTAGGAAAACATGAATATTGTAGCTGGAGAACTGGCTCACTAGGTTATTGGCAGTGGGTACAGGGACTAGACACAGCCCTCAGAATTCCTTTTTTTGTTTTCTGAAACTTGTAACAAGGAGCATAATCAATGTTGTTCACTAGCACTGGACACTGGAATCCGAATTAAGCATAGCCCAGGTTTTAATAGACTGGGAGAATGACAATAATTTGTTTGAGAGTCACCAAAATGGTAAACTTGGTTTCCAACCATTGCTCAATTAATCCTGTATTTTTATTCAAATAAACTTCAATATTGCCACCTTACCATTTCCATTTCCATTCTGTGTTTCTTAGCTAATTGCTTTAACATAGCAAGCAGTTAAAACCTTGTAAATTAAATTCTTTGCTGCATGGGTTGGAGGTTTTTTCTGTATGACATTAAAGGCTGCATTATTTTTTGGTAGTTACGCATAAATTCACAAAAAAGAGACTTAGGACTCTGATTTGTTCCTGTGATGACTTAAAGATATACACTGTATTTGCAGTACATTAGGTGGCCCACTGCACAAGTAATATTTTCCCTTAGTTTTCTGACACCTAGATGACTTTCTTATGGTAATCTGAAGATTTTTTTGTTTTAACCTGTTTTAGCATAGCTTTTCTTCTTTAATAGCTTAGATACATGGGTGTAAGAGTGGCCAGAACATAGATCCTTCAGAGGAAGAAACTTAACTTTTCAATTTTCTGCTAACTTGCAGGGGCTGGATTGAGATTTAGCTGTTACTCCTAGTAGGAAGGCTCTCAGTATTTTATATATTTCTTAATATGCTAAGAATGAAGCATTGAATTAGTGTAGTCCAAGAGCAGTAAGACTGGGGAACAAAAATTGAAAGAAGCCTGCAAACCCAAAACCAAGCCTAAAAAGCTCTCTTTTGGAAAATGTACAGAAATTGTGGAATGAGAGTGCTAGTTCTGTCACATTGTGGTGAACAGTCTCTATCAAACACTGACACTTAAAGACACTGAAAGTATTTTAACAACAGTTTTGACTTTCTGGAATGAATAATAACATTTAGGCAAAGACAAGGAGACACCATAAAGACTTGGTACTGCTATTTTTATTGCTAAAGCAGCATTCCAAGGTTTCATCCCTAGGTGACAAGATCTCAAGATTGGAGGAACTGCTAAATAGGAAAAAAAAAAATAAAAAAATCTATGTTGATCCCCAGTTTCTATGTTGAGAATTTGTCCAAGACCATACAAAACTAAGCAGTTCAATTATTAATCTTCCCTGGACAGAGAAATTTTCTTATATCATCATGCTTGAATTCAGAATACAATCAGATTTCTCAGCTTAGAGGAACACCCGTTAAGCAGCTGCGCAAAACTTATAAACACTCTGGCCTTCCGCACACCTCTTGCATCAGCCTGGAATCTCAAAGCATCAGTACCAGTCTTAAGGTGAGCTGTCCCTCCCAGCAGCATGCCACCTACTCAGCTGTTGGAGCCACTCTTTGGTACACGGTGTCGCCTGCTGTTGTCTTCCCATCTAGGCTAGTTCAAGAGAATGAAAAAGCCATGTCCACAAGGTGAAGATGTTAGAAGTTTTACTACAGCAGCTTTTCTGGGCAGCTTCCTCCAAGAAAATAAGTTGAAACGTTACTAGCGGCAGTGAACTCATCAGCTCTAAGAAACAAATTCTAGTGATTCTTGCAAAGGTATGACAAGTCAACAAGAAAAAGCTGACATACTCTTTTACTTGTTAAATTGGCTTCACCAATTAGGATCTGCTGCATAGAGAATATTCTGTAACAGGAAGAAGATAGCAAGTTACTACCTGAATAATCAGATCGTATCTGAATAGTCCAGTTCTCAAAGTTAGGGAAGTAAAGATAAAGGCCAGATTTTCAAAGCATTTACTTGTTTTAAACTCTCCCTGCTACAAAAACAATGAAAATTCTGTGAAGAGACTTTACAGATGCTTGCTGTTCCCAATTTAATCCAGCAAAAAAAGGAAGTACGATTTTTCCACAGGAAAACACCAGTTCTGAGGGCTTCAAGATAAAGGTACTTAATTTTGAAGTACAAATTAAAACCCAAGTGATTTTACATTTACAAAAATGAGGAACTCATCAATAAAATGGAAAATAGATGTAAGGGGCTACAAGTTTTTAATAGATATAGAATAGAAGCTGGAAGAAATAATTGAAAATGGCAACATTAGACTTATGACACCCTACTGCTAAGTAGCTGAAAGCCATTATCTCTTGATTCTCGAACAACTATTATTCAGTTTTCTCCACACTACCCTAGGTAACCCAATCAGTACAAGCTGCGAAGGGCAGTAAAATTAAGCAGTAAATAAAACAGGATATCTGGTTAAAACCATAACACACCTTCCAAGATGACTATTTTAGATCCACAGTAACTGTGAAAGAATTATGTATGACTCATATGCAGTATTTTGAAGTCTACCTTTTTAAGTGCTTCTACTGAGAACATTTTTACATGGAAGGGGACAGTGACAGAAGAAAGGATTTCCCACTAAAAGCAATTCTGATCAAAGGGTTCTACATTCTCATATTCTGAAGCCTGCTACCACCTAAAAGTAAAGTTTGACTTGCCAAACCTTTTTTTTTTTTTTTTAAATCTCTGATTTATCAAGGACTTTCTCCAAAATCAGCACAGATCTCTGAGCTATCCATTTTCTTTTCTGACGCTATTGTAAATGCAGCCTGATCAAAAGAAGTTCTCTCCCCCCATCAGACTTTCTAGAAATAAAACAGCTGCTTTCAAACAAATGAAAAAGCTGAAAAATTCTGAAAGATAGAAGCAGTTGAAATCAGTAAGTTGGAAAGGAAACACATTAGAAGAATCCCTATGCCTACCATGCTTGACAGAATACAGGTTTTGATTTATTCTCATCGTTGTACTAATTACGTAACAAATTATTCTTAGCCAAGCCTTAGCTTGTGTTCCCTATTCTATTTCATAGTCAGAATTCATTTTAAGAGCGACTACATAGCCTAGATCACAGAAGTACAGAAGCCAGCTGTTACAGAAAGAGGCATTGTACCATGATCAAAAAAGCATCAGCACTTCTTGTGCTAATGGTCCCCATTCAAATGCAGTTTTAAGTTAAGGACTCAAAATGTAAATGCTGTGTGAATAACTACAGGGCAGTCTACAACAGTGCTAGTGCAACACTGACTAGGAATGCGTCATATTCTTCCCAATGTGCTTTTATCTCTCTTCTCAAAGTTTGCTTTGCCATTCTACATAAAAAAAAAGTTTTCTGAGAGGAGCCTATATTGATAAAAGGCTGCTGGATGGTTGAGAAGTATCTCCTGGACAGCATACGGCTTTCTTTTTTCTCTGAGGTATTTTCACTGAGGTATTTACAAGATGGATAATTACCCACTGATATTATCTCAGATGCTATTACGTTATATAGGAAGTGGAGATATTTCCCTTTGTAAGGACTACGAAGTTTGTGGGGGCCTGCTTTTAAGAGGAGAAGGCAGGACTGCTAGGAACAGTAGGTTCCTCAGATGGAGAATTTGAAAAGAGAAAAACCCAGAATAACAGTGGCAGCACACAGCTTCCTGAGAAGGGAGGAGACAGGAAGTGGAAAACATGAAAAGCATGATAGGAAAGCAGGTAAAATAAGCCATGTGCAAGAGGACAACAAGAGCAAAAACCAAGAAAGCAACAAACCTTGAAAACTTGGTCACCGGAAGACATGTGCCACCCGAGCTGGGTGCAGGCTGTTACTCAAGGAAAACCCTGTATGCTAAGGGCACACTAACTGGCAAGTCACTCGTGCCACAACCCACCTTCACGCTTTTTTTCCAGGTAAGGAACAAACTGCCAGCAGACAGACATGTGTAGCAGTGGCCTGTGCTTCAAGGGTATGCTAACTTGGGGGATCTGTCCAGGCATCATGTCAACCCTCCCATGCACCTCAGGTAAATAGCTCTGAACCTGTAACTTCTGTGCTCGGAAGAATTACAGACAAAGCGGGAGGATCTCCCAACCAAACCCATGCTTCACAGCATTCACTGAAAGCTGAGCTGTTTCTCAGCCTGTGGCTAGAACACTTCCATACCTCCATGTCCTGAGCACCAGGAACCCCAGCACCGCCAGATTCTATTTAACTGAAGAACCGCCTGCTTTTCTGTTTCTGCCTCCTTCATTATGTGGTACTGAGGGAGTGTGTCACCAGCCCTTAAACAAAGAAACAATCCAGGCTCAGGAGGTGATAGAAGTTTAAAAAGAGGAACCCACGATTCACTAAACACTGCTCAGTGGTATTAATGTCCACCGGTGATAGGGAACAAAGAAAAAAATCCTTCTGTCACCCTTGCCAGTGGGAACAGCAGAAATTCCTCCCATAGTACTATGGATGACAAGCTTTAGCAAGGTCAGAAACTGAGGAGTATGTCCTCCAGCTTCACTGGGCTCTGGATTGAGAGTGCTACTGGCTAACAGAGAAGGACAGAGATTCACTGGAAAACAAGCTATCATGGTGTTTGTGGCATGTGTCAAAACCTAAGGATTAGCAAAAAAGGCTGTTTAATAAACCACTATATAAAGAAAGATAGTAAACCCAGAAAAAAATACTTATAAAATGTTTTTACTCATTGAAACTAGATTACCATTTGGAAGTTCTTATATTTTATTTTCATAGGAGGGGAAGTGCTTAGAGGAGATGAAAGCTCTTCCCTCTAAGTGGTAGAGAAGAATACCAGATAATTAAGAATTCTTTTAACCTCCAATTCCCCTAAGATGTTCCTCCTAGCAGCCTCCTCTAACTGTTCTTGGTGGATTGTGGGACAATGGTGCATCAAAAACATTAACTATACGCTGGCATGACCTTTTTTGTAAGTATATAATCACATTTATTTTTCCCCATGGACTAAAATTTATCCTCTGCTGCATTTAGTTAAATTTATTGAGTAGTCAGTTCAGGAACTACTCCCAGTACTGAAGTTTATGTAAAAGATTTGAGAGTTATAAATGGGTATCACAATATAGTTTTATGTTAAAGCAGTCAGGCAGGATAGTTATTCCAGTCTAGGCAGCAGTTATAATCGACATTAACCTTTTCCAATCCACTATTTATAAAATAACAACTGAACACTATCAGGATCAATAGAGCAGTGAAGGCTTCATAAAACATTAGACATTTGCTGGGATAATCCGGCCCCATTTCCTCATGACAAATATTATTAATTGGAGACCCCCGTTCCTCTTGCCCCTCAGCTGCATTGGGAGGCCAGTGTCACGGGTGCTGAGGAGGATCTTCACTGATAAAAATGACATCAGCCATTTCTCTGCAGCACGAGCCTCTTTGATCTTCAAGACATACTGCAAACACTGCCTTTGTCCCCCTGTTGTCTTTGTTCTACTGTTTTAAAAAACAAACAAACAAAAACCAACACAAAAATCCCCAAACTAAAAGCTCTATATTTTGCATGCATTTATAACTTTGGCTGGAGAACTTTTTGAAGAACAAAATGACAGAAGAGGGAGAAGGAGAATGTGTTTCCTGACCTGGCCCACACATATTCCCCCTCACAAAGCATCACTCTGCCTTAATACCTTAATGGCTGCAGCCCCTCATCTCTCCTTTTGTGGAGAGATGTCCTCTCTTCTCGTTGCATCTCATACGTCAGTGCCTAAAATTGCCTTTTCCCTCCCCCCCCCCATTTGTACCGGCCATACTCCTCTTTCCAGTTCTGCCTTATTAGCTACTTTGAGTTATAATGTCGCTATGGCACCAGTCCATTCACCTCGCCAATAAAGAAATTAAAGAGGTGGGCAAGGATTAAGCTGAGGAGAATTGGGAGGCCTCTACACAAACGCACTCCCACGGCCCTCACTGCGTACCCGGGTACCAAAGCCCTGACGGTACAGGCGGGGAGGCGCAGGAAAGGAACGGCGATAGCTCACAAACAAGGAGCTTCAGCCCAGCAAACTCCCTATTCTCTCGGCCCGAAACCGCTGCCTTACGATGGGAAACGATACGATGCTCTGTCCCTCGAGCCCTCAAAATCCCAACTGCCCCCACAGCTCGTACCGGCGACGGAGACGGGGAGGGGGGGAGCAGCGGCGGCACCGGAGGCTGCGCTGTGTTCTCCTCACAACAAGGGGACAACCGCCGGCACGAGAAAGCGCCGCTTCGCTCCCGAGAACACTGCCCACCGCCCTAGCCTGTGAAAGGGCCCTTCCTGCAGCCGGCCGCGCCTCCGCAGCCGCTCCCTGGGCCGGGGGCGGTGAGGGAGCCCAGCACCCGCGCGCCCCCAACGGCGGCGCCACATGAGGGTACCGGCCACCGCGGCCCGGGAAACGACGGGGGGGGAGGGGGGGAGGAGGGAGAGAGAGCAGGGGCGGAGCTCCCCCTCAGCCCCCGCCACCCGGCCCGGCCTCCCCTCATCTGACCTGAGCTCGTAATCTTCCCTTCTACCACGGAGACACGGCCCCACCAATCAGCGAAGGCAGAAGCGATCGCCACGGCAACGCGGCTGGCCAATCCGAGGGGGCTACTCTCCCTCCAAACCCTGCCTTCTTCCCCCCGCTCCGCCCTCCTCACCTCCCCCACGAGGCGGTGCCGCTCCATTCCGGGCTTGTTAAAGCGGGTGGGCGGGACCGGCGAGGGAAAGCGGCCAATGGCAACGAGGCTTTTGCTTTCGTGCCCAATGGGGGAGCGGCGCCCGTGCGGCCCTTTAGTCCACGGGAGCCGAGCCGGGCCAAACCCAGTTGGTGCCGCGGCCTCCTTCCCTTCGCGTCCCCCCAATCTGCTAGCGCGGAGTTGGCGGCGGCAGTGGCAGCGGCGGCCTCGGGCTTTGTCCCCGCGCCCCCCGTCCGCCCTTCCCCCCAGCCCCGAGGGGCCACCGCCTGCGGCCCAGCCCGGCACCGCGCCGCCGGGGGCTCGCGCCGCCCCGCCCGCCGCCGCCTCCGCGCGCCCCCCGCCCGCCCATCCGGAGGCGCCGCCGGCAGCGCCGCCTCCGCCCGCCGGGCCCGGGCCGTGCCGGGGGAGGAGGGGGAGCAGCGCCGCCGCCGCCGCCGCGGCCGGGCCCGTCCCCCACCGCCTCCCCCGAACACCATAGGCGGCTCCGGCACCAAGATGTCCAACCGGGTGCTCTGCCGGGAGGCCAGCCACGCCGGCAGCTGGTACACCGCCTCAGGTACCGGCGCCGCGGCCCGCAGCGCCGCCGGGGGAGGGGCGGGGGCTGAATCAGCACTTTCTGCCGCCGGGGCCGCCGATGGTACCGGGCGCGGGGAGGGGCCGCCGGTCCCGCCCCCGCCGGTGCGGCCGGCACATGGCGGGCGAAAGGGGGGGGCATGGCCCGGTGAGGGGATGCGGACCTTGGCGGCTGCCGGCGGAGAGCGACCCGGGAGGCCGGTGGGGTGGGCAGAGACGGGGAGGGGGCGCCTCTCGGCCTCTGGTGGCTGGAGCTGAGCTGAGGACCTGCCGCCGCCGGTACCCCCCACCCGGCCTGGCCCAGCCCGGCAGGGGCGCCTTTCGCCGGAAAGCGGCGTCTGAGCGTGGGCAGGGCTGGATTCCTCCACCACCACCGCTCTCGGGTGTTCGGGGGCGCGCACGGCTGTGACCACAAGCAGGGCCAGCCTGTGTGTTGTGCCTCGTACCCGATATTGCACTTAATCCATATAAGAGCACACGGACGAATTTCGGTATTTTGGAGTGTTCTTATGGGGTTTGGTTTGGTGGTTTTTTGGTTTGTCTTTTTGTTTGTTTTTTTTTGGTTTTTTTTTTTATTTTCTCCTGGTGACTGGGGTGTCTTGCAGGGCTTGAAGGCAGGTGATGGGGGGGGGGGGGGGGAATAAAGAGGTTTATTTCACTTCTTGTAGTCCAAGATGAGCTGCTTCTACCTCTTCTTCCAGAGCGCTTTCTCTAGCAGTAGGGAAAAGAAGTTGCAGAGCGGTGGTACAGAGTGAGCTTTGTCTGTTTAAATGAGAAATATTTGCAGAAAAAGAATAGAAAAAAGAAGTGGGGTGTTGGAGGGCAGACCACTGTTGCCCTTGCCCTCACAAAAAAAAAAGACAGAAACCTGTAATAATGGGTAGCACTGGAGATAAACTTTGTTGGTTTTTGGGGAAGAGCTCTGCTGTTGTGGATAGGGGGCATGTTTATAGTTCCACAGCTGTTATTAGGGAGACTTGTAAGGGATGGTTTTCTGCTGGCCTCAGGAGTAAAGGTCATTGGGTGAACAACGTTGGATGAACAAGAGGCTGCTGTAAAGAATAGTTCAGAGGGAGAGGAGGAGTACAATTAAAAAAAAAAAACCCAAAACAAACCCCCACCACCCCCACCACCCCACCCCCCCAACCCCGAAAACAGAGAGATCCTAAATTGACATCTAAGAAAAACAAGATGTGAAAAGTCATACACCTCACTTGGCTATAATAGGTGCAGTTTCACCTCTCCTCCACAAATTGATGAACAAAGCACGACGAAAAAAATTGAAAAGGAAGAAAAGAAATACAGGAGGGAGGGTAAGACAGGAAGAGGCAGATTGTGAGATAAGTAGCTGGGCTTCAAATGGTGGGTAGGCAGTTTGGAGACAACAATAGACGATGATTGTTTTCCTTCCGAGTTTAATACAATCTAAACATAAGGGTTGTGTCCATTACAAAACTGGTCTCAGGTCTTCATCCAGCGTTGACAGCTTGCAATTACAGTTTTTTCCAATGGTCTGGAGAGGTAGGTAGTACTCTGTTTACAGAAAGCAAACAAAATCATGTCAAAGGTATAGATTTAAACACATGCAAACACATCAAAATGTTGAAGCTTTGTGGTAACACTTCCCAAATTGCTTGTGCTACTTATATTTTCATTTATGAATAAGGCAGAAAATTGATTTGCGATATGGAATGGCTAGATGGCCTTACACATACATTTTGTCGTTTGTTAGATATTGGACTTCATACCAAGTTCCTGCTGGATACTTACAAATGAGATATTTTTTTTTTTTCATAATTAGTTTAAGAGGCTTGGATGCTGTGTTTGTCTGTTTTCTTTTGCATGCAAATTCAGTGCATAATTTTGTTGGCCTACACCCTGGTAAGTCTGTGTGACTAGTTGGGCCAGTACTACTTGTCTGTAATAGAACATCCAAAAGCATGTTGCTCCTGTTGCTTTTGGGCAGCCCTCTGGGTATTGCTTCTTGAGGAGGTGTGGGATGGTTGTCCAGACACTTAACTGCGTGCAAAAAAACCAAACTGAATCATGTTGTAACAAGTTATGGCGACTGTACTTCTGACAAGTTAAATTGTAACTGTTACAGTGTGTGTGGTGGGGGTAGGTGGTTGATGTTGCACAGGCTGGTGTTTTGGCAAGTGTGTGTTGTTTTCCTGTGTAGGGTTTTCCATAAACAAGAAAAGAGCTGTAGAGCTATCCTGTGCTGTTTACCGTAGGGTTTGTGAGAGCAGGAATTCTTCCAGTTCAGCAAGGTAGGGACTACCTCTTATTTGCTGCTTGGAAACTAATTTTTGTGTGCCACTTAGGATGGTCCATCAAAACTCTAGAGGAAACAAATAGGGACCAAGAGAGTATGTATTCATTGTAGACTTAACCTAAAATCTTCCTGTGTTTTAGGCCAAACTCCTGTCAGCTGCTATTTCAAACTTGTAACGTAGGCTTATTTCCTCAACCTTACTATTTGAAGGAAGTCTAGATTTTGCCACATGGATTCAACCTGCATAGCTTCAAGGATGGAGCTGAGGCAGAGATTACAGTTTGAATTGTGATAGTTCTTCAGTGCATTCCCGTGATTCTCTGGAGATTGAGTTGTCAAGTCCTTCTACCCACTCTCTTCGTGCTTACTGTCTCGGCCCAGAAGCAATTTGCTGAGTTTAATATATAAACTGGTCAGCATTTAAGCTTCCCGTTTCCTGAAAGCTGCTCCTCTTCTACAGAGCTGAGTTTGGTTACACAAGCAAGGATGCCCTGGAAACCCTCATCCAGCTCCATAGTTAAAATGACTGCATTAATATTGTCTACCTGTCCAAAAGGGTAACAAGAAGCATAGTTTTTAAAGGTTCAGATTCATTAAGTCTGAAAGAATTTTAAAGAGGCTGTGTGAGGATGACCTCAGTTAAATGGTAGTTTATCCCAGGTGCCTGGTACCTGAGGGTGAAACATCCAGGGTGATGCATGGGGTCCTGGATTGGGGGTGGGGTGGGGGGTTGACAGCAAAACTAGAGCATCCATTGCTATGCTTTAAAAAAAAAAAAAAAATATGCAAAATATGGCTGTAGAAGTCAGCTCTGGGAAAGAAAGGCTGCAGGAGCTGAGGGAGAAGAGGGCAAAGGATAGATCCAAAATGCAAACCAGCTTTTGTGGCCAGAGGATATCCTTGAACTGGATTAGCTGGCTCCTCTGTGGTGCAGGAGTGGAAGCAACATTAGAGGTGAAGTCACAACCAAGTAAGAGGGAGCCACTATCCTTCATGGAGGGTGAATGTGACGTAGGTAAGAGGGTTTAGAAGAAATACCGCTTCTTGTCTTTAGAGACTGCTCGTTTCTGTGGGGCAGCAATTGTTTCAGCTGAAAGTAGACACTCGTTCCCCTATTTTCTCCAGGTATAAAGATATCCACTTCTTAGGTTCTGCCTGGGGAAATACAAATATGCACTACTTAGTAGTGTGAATATATCACCTAATTGTATGATGCTAATTAACTTCTTAGAGCAGGTGAGACTAGCTGTGCAAGTATGCACATCCAGGCATGTTCACATGTTAGCATGTCACATCTAACTATAAGTAAACAACTTTATTGGAGGGACAGTGAGATCCCAGGCAGAAAGCTCACTACTTCCTACTTGCTTGATGAAGTTAAGAGAGGCAGAGGGGGGAGGAGAAGATGGTTTTCATGGTGCTGTTAGTAATGTCCCATGTGTTCTTCATCCCTAATGTGCTGTTGTGAAGAAAAATTTAAAAAGAAAGTTCCTTAGTAAGTTTCTGCAGTTGAGTTTGGTATGAAAACCTGACCAAAATTATCATCATATCTTCTCTGGAATGTCAGGAAGTTCACATTCATTCCATCAGTCTGAGTAGCACCATAATGGACTTTGGATCTAGAGCTGTGGAGCATTTGTCTGGCAGCAAACTAACAATGAGGTCTGGTCAGTTGTTCTTCCTCCTACTTAGCAGTAGCACTGAATATGGGAAGCTTTACAGCTGAACTTCCAAACTGAAATAATGCTGTGACCATCGCTGATAGTAGGCCCCTGGTCTAAATAACCTATTTTTTCACTTGCAGACCTTGTTCTATGTGACTGCTTTTAAAAAAAGTTAAAAGTGGTATGTGACATGCCATTGCTTCTGTGGATGAGCAGCCTGGTGTATGGTGGCCCCTAAAAACACTTGCAAAAGTGAGATAAAGGCATTCCGTGTAAATAAAAGTATCAACCTGTTGTGCTGCTGTCATGTGGATTGGTTTGTTTTTTGTTTTTTTAATGTATCATTGTGTAGTGAAAAATATTACACTGACTTATTTTTGGAAGAAAGTCCCACTCCTGCTGGGTTAATTCAACCACCTAGCGTCCAGACCACTTTAGAAATTGATTTTGACCAGCAGGGGAAGAGGAAGATTAAGGACAACTCGAAACAAAAATGGCATATATTTCCATTACTTTAAATGCAGGACAGATACATTCCTAGATACAAAAGGAGTAGCTGAAATATAACAGGAATGTCACACTATCCTGAACATGGACTATTTGCAGGACAGTGTGTGGATGCTCTCTCCTGATTTACTTTTCCATGTGAGTAGATTCTGCGAGTGTTGGACAGTTCTGGAGGGGGGAATCAGTCCTGAAATGAAAATAAGCATTATTGCACATGCATCTTTTTTCATGTATAGCATGCCTTTCCAAGTGAGGCATCACGCATTAGGGCACTTAACATGGCTTATTCTCTGGCAGCTGGCCTGCCTTGCCTGGCTCCTGAAGTGCTAATTGAATATTTTACTACTCTTTATTAAAGTGTTAGGTAAGACTTCTTGTCTCAACTTTTCCCCAGTCAGTGGCACACTGATACAGACAACACACAAAGAGTTTTAGTAGGCTATTCCAAATCACAGGAGTAAAATAAAATTGAGTGTGAGTGTGAATAACAGTACTGCATGATCTGACTCTTGCCCTGCAAAACGAGTTTGTCATTGTGTTAGATATGGCTTATTTATCTGTTTTCTTTGACCAAGCCATAGTGGTCAGAGGTGTACCTATGACCAAGTTGTTTTAAGTAGGAGAACTTTAATTTTCATACGCTTATTGATGCGAACGTGAGTTGGCAGAGTAATTGCTGTGGTGACTTGAAAGGCCATTACACATATTGTCTTCAAAGCTATTTTTTATGATGAGCCAAGTAAATGGTCTCCACATAAATGTTTGAAGAGAGTTTAAACTCTTGTGTTAAGAGTTGTTTTTCTGCTGCCCTGGCTTGTAAGTAAAAAATAACCCCAAAGGAGGTAGGCACTGACATCTTGTTGCTAGCATTTGTAAGGATTAAGCTTCTAACTTGTTTGGACAGGAAACACCAGAACTTCGGAATAACTGGCTGTCATGCAGCCAGGGGTGTTCAGGCCTTGTCTTTTGGGCTGATGTCTGCATGATGGTGTCTAGGTCAGCTGGAAAGGATAATACTTTGAAAAACTTCTACAGATCAGAAAATAAATGAAAAGGCAGTTGTGAATGATCTGTTTAGAAATTATGTTTCTCTCAAAGTTGGCCACTATTTTAGCATGTTTGTGTTTCTTCTACTCCTTTGTAATCCCCAGGAAGACCTGCATTAATGCTTTTTTACTGCCTTTGTACCAAATACTGATTTTTCTGATGCCAAAACCCACTACCTCTCCGTTAATAGCTCTTTGAGGTAGACAAGTTCAATGTGCAATAGCAGTGTAATTCTGAGATAGTACAGCTTCTCTCACTTGCACCTTCTGGGACTTGGGGGGCCCTGGAGAGTGACATGAAAGTGTCCATTTTAATGAACACTGATGTAATCCCAGCTTTTGTGTGCTTGTTGGCATGAGCTGGAACTTCTCATCAGCATCAGAGAAGGTGCATGCGTGGGTTACAGCTGCTTCTGCTCTCCCATGATGTCGCTGACTATGTGTAATGTGTTCCCCAGGCCTGCTGCCTGTGGTTTCTGAGGGCAAACGCTGCTGCTAGGATTTCTGTCACCGATCCTCAGGGTGGCTGCATCCTACCTTAACTTAGAGTAGAGACCCTTCTCTGTAGTGTGTTGGATCTGAGTCTCTGCAGCAGCTGAAGTGGCTAGAAGGAAACAATGTGTGCAATATTGTGTGGTGTTGGACAATGAATGTAGATGAGGGATTGAGGAAGACTTTCACTATATCATAAAAGGGTTTTTGTGAAAGTGCCAAGGACCCTGGCATATTCCCCAAAGTTGGAATAACTCATCACAGCTTATTCATAAATCTAATGTGCAAGTAATGAACCATCGTCTTGTTTGTAGATGATCACGGACAAATGGAACCAGGAAAAAATTTAAAAAGCATGTGAGGGTCACTGAAATGAGAGAAAGTTTTGACCTGATCTCTGTTGTAGTGAAAGGAGCTTTCTGCAGTAGCAGGATAATTAATGTACTTACCGTGAAATCTTAATGTTGTGACATTAGCTGGAACATTGCAAATACGGCTATTAGCTTAAGTTCTCACCTTGCAATCTGTGAACAACTAATCATAGCGTGTCTTGCAGATTTTTAAAGTATTTGCTTTGCAATGTTAAATACTAATTGTAATGTTTCTCTCCCTTTTGGGCTTTTATCTTTTTTAGATGTTTTATGGGGAAAGTGGATGTGTCATTGCTGGGTCTTCTGTGAATTTATCATGGAACAGAGTATTAATATGCAGACTGTATTATTTAACATTGTACACTGCAAAAGTATACTGGAATAATTTAGAATACAATTTCCAGACTATTGTTTCTAGCTGAATCATTTAAATACAGTCAGAATCGAGATACTTCAAGTAAAGAACGTATATTCAACTTTTACTGTAAAATGGGAATTGAAAAAGAGCCTTGCATTTCGTACAGTCCTGGTATTATTAAAATAGGCCTTCTAGTATCACTTGGTGAATACTTCTACAAATTCAGGTTACATCTAGTATGTGTTAGAGCCAGAATCACTTTCTCAGAGCTATAAAACAAAGTCATTTGTTTGGTTTGCTGAATGACCTAACTGCTAAGGTATTTTATAAAGGTAGGTAGGTACATGTTGGTCGATATTCTTAATGAGTGGTGTTGTAGTTTGATTATTTATTTCCTAATAATTTTCAGTAAAGGAATTTAAAGAGCTAGTGGAATACTGGAAAACTGGGACATGCGAGCGAGAACTGCCACCAAAGCAGATTTCAACGTTCCTGTTATGGCTTCAGTTTTATTTTCCCCTATTCAAACATTACCTGCTGTTTAATGTTGGTCTTACAATATGTATAATAGGAGTTTATGTAGCATCGGTGTAATCTTTATTTGTATCTTAATTCTTTTTTCCCCCAGTCCTATCGTTTGCATAAGTAAATTTCTGCTTTGCTTATATGCTGATTTCACTGTTTCATCAGTATTTAGTATTGGAAAAGAGTATATACTAGCAGTAGAGAATGTGCCCATCAACAGGAGTTGTTGGAAATCACCTTCTGTTCCTGACAAATCCTAGTCTTTGCAGAGATGAAACTTGTTCTTTATTCAAGGATTTGGCTTTTGTTGCAGTGAGAAACAGAGATGTTTTTTTTTTTTTTTTCAAGCAGGGCCTGTGTTCTTTAAAACAATCTTCATACTTTCTGCAATTTTAACTAAGAGAAAAAACTAGTTAGTCCTCTGTCATGTTTCAAAGAGTTCACTGACAATTGAATTACATGTTTTGGACTCTCCTTCAAAGTTGTGGAGAGAGGAATTCCCTTAGTTGAACAATTATTGAACTAATTGTGTGCTGACCCCCAAGGTTTCACTGTTACTTACCTTGATTTTTTCTAACACCCTACAAGAATAAAGACTGACTTACTACTTAGTACATATGCTGCAATATGTATTAGCAGTATTTTTGAGGTGTAGACATTTTTGTCAGTGGATAAAGGTAGTTAAAAGATAAAAGGAGTGTAAGGCTCAGCAAAAAATATTGGCTCCTGTAGGGTAAGAGACATGCTTAGGCAAGTAAAAGCTGTCAAGTAGAAGTGTGAAAGCTGAGGGCTGCAGCTTTATCGTCCTTGGGCTCCAGCATTATTTGCATTGCTGCAAGTGCTGTACACATGCAACCAAGGCAGACATGAGCAATTTTCCCTGGTGCCACTCTGAATTTTGGTTGAGGCTTATGTTCTTCTAGTAAAAAAAGCATTCACCGAGACTGAGGATTCGGAGCAAGCACTGCGTCTTCCCCACTGATCTTAAAAGGTAGGTTTTGCACTAGTCACGGTGGCTGCTGGGACAGGAGCAAGTTCCCATTATACTGTGTTGACGCTTGGCATACAATCACTTCAGCCTCATGGGACGAGGTGTGCTTGGCTGTGGAAAGAATGTGCTGGTTTGGCTTAACCTACAAAGCCTGGACCATGACAGCTGTAAATTGAGGTGATGGACGACCTCAGAACATGTGACTACCAGATGTCTCTGTGTTATTATTCATTGGGTAACACTGGCATGCATTTAACATAGAAGGATTCCTTCTTACCTACTCTAGTACTTTGTGAGGGGATAATGCTGATTGTCAAAATAATTTATTCTTTTAGGCAAGGTATTTGAATAAATGCTGCCTGTATCTGTATCCATAAATTTCTCTGGTAGAGAGTTGGTCTGTGCTTCCAATTATTTTTAATTTGGCATAATTTCTGCTGGTTTCCAAAACAAAACAGGATGTGAAATATTCACAGATAATGTCAGCATTCTTTAGTTATGTACCTATATTATACCTTATTGCACAGGACTGAAAAGCAGATCTTAGTGTTATATCACAGAATCACAGAATCTTCATGGTTGGAAGAGACCTTTGAGACTGAGTCCACCCCCCCCACCCCCACCCCCCCCCCCCCAAAAAAAAAACCCAAAACAAAACCCAAACCAAAAACCAAACTAAAAAAACCCACCCACAACCACACGCCACACCCACCCACAAACAGACACAAACCAACAATCTTGGGCACTGGAGCATGCCCTGAAGAGCCATGTCTACATGTTTCTTAAATACCTCCAGGGATGGCGACTCCACCACCTCCCTGGGCAGGCTGTTCCAGTGCCTGACCACTCTCTCAGTAAAGTAATTCTTCCTAATATCTAATCTAAACCTCCCCTGCCGCAACTTTACACCATTTCCTCTGGTCCTGTCATTATTCACTTGGGAGAAGTGAAGCTTCAGTGAAGCTCATATTTTGCCCCCTAATCTTCCTTTAATCAATAAAAGGTCTGATCTTACAGTATTAATGCTGAAGCGTATTGATTGTTGCATCCAGAAGTTGCATCCGTAAGACTTTCTGTCCTTCTTGCTGGGTTAGCCTTAAAAGCCCCGCTGCACTCATCCTGCCAGCTTTCTCAAGCTGGACTTTCCACCTGTGGCTTGAGGAGTAGGGACCTCTCCTGCTTCCCACCACTGTGGCAAGAGGACACATGGGCGGCAACGCTATTCCTGGCTCGTGCTTGTCAGCTTAGGACATGGATATTTACTGCAGTTATCTCACTGACTATTTGCAAAGACTCTTTTCCAATTTAACTTAATTTACATATGAACAAAACTTACTTATAAAGCTCTTCATGAAGAAGCTACTCATCTGCTATAACACAATTCCATATGGCAGAGCATATCCACTGTGATAATGTGGGTTTATTTATATTTTGTATATCCAATTCAAATATTTTGACTTTAGCCTTAAGCATTGTCATGTTTGGGAAATTGGAAGAAAAACTTCACTGAACACTTCAACAAAAAGTTGGTGCTAATTTGGTGATGAGAAAATTACAGTGTTAGAATATCTCCCTTAAAGTATCTGTAAGCAGAGGAAGCTGCAGGGGGCTCTACTCCTGTCAGTTCATGTGGGTTCTGCGTGATTTTCTTAATTTTTTTTTTTTCTTTAGCCAAAAGGTCAGGCGGAGATGTTGTACTCTCCGTTCCCTCTTTCCGTTAGTCCTTTGGAGAGAGAGATTTGATTACATGTTTTATTATAATAGTACAAATAAGTATCAGTTGATACGGAAACTTAATTTAGGTCAGAGTTAATGATTTAAAAAGACACCTTGTAGTTGCATTAAAGGGAAAAACTCTGAAAGCTGATGTGTTACCTGGTTCTTATGTAAACACTGACAGAAGTTTCATCCCTTGGGTCACACAGAGCTGCTATTTTACTGCCTCTAGGAAAAAAATGTTTGTTATTCTGTCAGTGTGTGTCTGAAATAGCAGAGTAAGCAAAACCAGGCATCTTACTCTGCTACCACACTGTAAGATCAGAAGTTTTGGCCAGATTTGAAAAATCATATGGAATTTTAGGAAACTACCGGAGATTCTGAACTTTGTCTTTAAACTGCTCTGCAAGTTACCTGATTTGTCTTAGCCAAAGACAAATCGCCTTAGCCACCTTCTTAATCAAAAATCCTTGCTAAAGAAGGGATGGAGGAAGGCCAAGCACTGTTCCTTGCTGTCTCACTTTGCTTGAGAGGTTCTGGCCCTTCTGCTGTTGTGCTGCCTGTGGATCATCTTTCAGGAGAAGAGCTCAGGTCAGGCAGAGTCAAGTTTTGTTTAAGACTCTGGGTAGTACCTGTTTGAAAAAGAAAAACAACCCCAAGCAACTGTGTCCTCCTAAAGAATTTCATTCAGGAAGTGCTTTATCCTTCTACATACTAATGGAGAGTTAGGAAGTAATTTTTTTTTTTTAAGTAACGTGTCTTCACTCTTAAATATATAAAAAGAAAAGTGGTAAGATGGTAATAGAGTACTGTTTTGTTAGTCTCCTAGTAGCTTAGAAAGAGGATGGAAACAGAGATGTATTTATTTTTACTTAGCTTCCCCAACAGCCTCCATTTTCTAAGATGTCATTATCCTTATCTCTATTGAAAGTCTCTGCTGCTTGTTATTTCCCCAAGCAACAGAAGCAGCAGAACAAAATTGGCATGTGGTTTTTTTTTTTTTGACAATCTCATCATTTCACAAAGCCACTGTATTACAGGAGTGACAGTGGCTAATCAATGTCACTCTTTTGCCTTGTTAGAGCTGTAGACAGCATCTAAGGCATTCAAGGTGATTGTAGGCTTCGGGAAACGGCATTGCACTACTTCACCTTCTTCATGTAAGAAGGTAGGGTTCTTTACAACCACAGAAGTCATCCTTTCCCTCCCCCCCCCATGAAACACATTAATTTAAGTTTTGAATAAACACCCCCTCTGATTTTCTAGAGAAAGCTTTATGGCTATCACTGGTGAGTGACTGATTGGATTCTGCAAAAGTTGACATCTTTGCTCCGATCGCTAGTTCTTGTCAGCTTTTTGGAGAGCTGTCAGCTTGAGATCTGGGCTGTCTGGAACATAGCTGTCGAATAGTCTCAGGTATTTAATTTGGTTTTGGTTTTGGACAATTGGTGGCTCTACACCTGCATGGGGAAGATACCAAAATCTACAAAATGTATGGTAGAAGAAAGCAGCTTACTACACCATGCTTTCCAGATAAACTCTGCTGACATGCTGCTCTGTCAAAAGCATAATGTCAACTGAAAACAGTGCATCTATTTTTCTCTTTATTAATGATATGTTACTTGTAAAAACAGCAGCTGAATGAGTTTTACTTGAAAGTTTGTGTTCTTTAATATAAAGAATATTGCACTGTATTTGCCAGACTTGCTTCCTCAGGAGTAGCTTTACATCCAAAAGTTTTCTTTCTGATGAGAAATAATCAAAATGTAGTGAGTTTTTTTTTAATGTTGTATTTCTAGAAGGCATTTGTATCACCTAATTGAATTGAGAACATTTGCCACTTGTTGAGGTACAGAATTTAGTTTACAAAAAAATAATTAAATACTGGATTGACCAATTACCAAAGTTAAGGTTGCCACGAAGTTTATGTACTTGTAGTATATGTTGATTGATCAGAAGTTGTTAAGGCATTAGTATAAGTGTGGTGTTTTCTCATTTTTAGATTTTTTCCTGTGTATTTACAGTTTTTCCAGGTTACAGTGTGCTTTGTGTTCTGATCTTATGCTTGCTTGATAACAATAAAGGACTAAATACCATAGACACTGGCTATCCTATCGGTATGTGAGGTCTTTGTATTATATCCTTTTCTCATATTGCGCTGTCTTGGTGTACGTCATCTTTAACTTTTTACTTCTGAATTTTGCAAATATGGTTACCAGAGGA
Organism: Numenius arquata; assembly: GCF_964106895.1. Taxonomy (NCBI): domain Eukaryota; kingdom Metazoa; phylum Chordata; class Aves; order Charadriiformes; family Scolopacidae; genus Numenius; species Numenius arquata. Next base: position 29,277,836 of record NC_133577.1, on the reverse strand, counting down.
ATCAGTCATCTGTTAGCCTCTCTTTTGAGGTCAGCAGCCATCCTTTCTAATGATGAAATGGTATGAGCATCAGTCCACAGACCAAGAAACAATAAGCGTGTGTTTGGATGTGCAGTAAATGAACTTCCTGGACTAGGGGGTTGAAACTTTCCTACTGTGACCTTCAATGTTACAGGCGTGTTGAATTTACTCTTTTTTTTTTTCTTTGAGATTTAAATACAGGTTTTGATTTTTAAGATTACTTTAAATTTGTTGGACTTTATTTGTTAATTCTTGAGGTATTTTAGATTCTTTTATGGCTTCAGTAGTTCCTTGTCTCTTTACAGGACCCCAGCTGAATGCACAACTAGAAGGTTGGCTTTCTCAAGTACAGTCCACAAAAAGACCTGCTAGAGCCATTATTGCACCGTAAGTCTGAAATCTGTTTCTAGTATGTATAATACTTGATTGGTTAAATGCTTCTTTATTTTGAGTGGCTTTGAAAACTGGTGAAAGCAAATATTTAGCTGAAAGGAATGTCCTGTGGTTTCTAAGTATTTTGGATATGGTGTAGAATGGAAGAAATCTGTGCACATTTTGGTATATAATTAGTTTCCTTTTGCTGATTCATTGCAGACATAACATTCACTTGTGATCATAAATGGTTTAGGTTGGAAGGGACTTAAAGATCATCTAATACCAAACCCCCTGTCATGGGCAGGGACAAGTAAGATCCAGTAAGACAGATAAGAGCTGTATTAGTGCAGTGGTAATCTAAGGTGATGGCTCTTTCGATGCACTTCTGGTATAGAACAGCTACACTTATTTAAAAACAACAACAACAACAAAACCCCCCCAAAAAAATCACCAAAACACATAAACCAAACTCCAGCATCCCACCCCAAATCAAAACTTAACTAAACTTAAACCAAAACCTAATAAAAATATTCAGCTATCCGAAGTGGTTTACTTCTGTTATTTTTGTGTGGTTTTAATTTTTTTGTTCCACAGCAGAAATTGGGATCATCTGAACTATTTAGGTAGGATTCAATTTCCTGAAGGTCACTGAGACATATAATAAGAAAAGTATGTTGGTCATTCCAATTTATTATGAGTTGGAAGGAAACACTAGAAAAAACATCTTAAATATGTTAGCACAGGAAAAACATCATAACATTGACATGATGTTTGCAGTATTCCATAATAATATTGAATGTGCAGAAGAAATTGCCTTAGTCTGTCTCGCAGGAATATCAGTAAAGAGGCCTTTCAGCTGCGGATTAGGTAACCTGGGTTCTTTTTCCAAAACTGGTGGAGGTCTTCCCGTGGTCTCACCAAATTATTTCATTAACTGTGCCTTTGATTTCCCACTTGTAAAATGGGATATGGCTAATAATTTTTTTTTTGTGAAAGACTGAAGAAGCCTGTAGCAGAGGGAACCTTTCAGAAGGCTCTTTTGACAGTTCACTAGGTCTCAGTCTCCAGTTCATCGATGCCTTAGTGTGTACTTTTCTGAGCTCTTTAGAATGATTGAGGTAAGTGACACTGAAGTAAAACTCCAGGGTAATTTTGAGGATAACTTGCTCCAGGTGTCACTCTGTGTAGATTAATATACATGCATGCAAGCATACATATGCATAAATAAATATAAAATCCTCCAGTGCTGTCAGTGGGGAATTTGTATCTTCAAACACTCTGTATGCCCCAGGACTCACAGCACATATCATTCTCTGTATCATTGTATAAAAAGACCACCTGAAAAGCTGTAGTTGTATTGTTGCACCTACTTGACTCCAAATAAATGATAACTATTGATCCAGGATCACAGGCGCTCCAGAGGTGATGTGGGCATGGCCTTCCGCTGTGGACATGCTGCTGAGTGATGTGAGGTGTTCTCCACCTTTTGGCCTGGCACCCTGGGGAATGAATGTTCTCTGGAATGAACGCTTTTAGCAGTGAAAACTGAATCTTCTCCTGTTCTTAACAGTCTTGAAGGGAATGGGTCTTAAGATTTGGTTGTGATATTTGAAACAAGTAGTCACAATAATTATGGATGTTTTTGGAACACACAGAAACACAGAGCAAGAGAGGCTCCAGGCCAGAGTGATAGGAGATGATAAAGCACGTATCACATTCTCTGCAGTAAAAGCTACCATGCTATGTTCCACTCCTTTCCTTGTGCCCATTCATTCTGTTGCTGAGGTATTCTTCTTCAGTGATGGAATATTTTTATTCTCTGTTTATCTGCTGTAAAGTGTAGTCTCTACTGTCATTGTGTTCAGTTACTGGAGTGTGGTTAGAAAAGCTTTCTCCAGCAGCTCGCTGTTCCCTTGTCCCCTGGCTGCACTCTTAGCATTATCACGAGCCTCTGATAAAACGCAGTTGTGTAGTCTGCCTACTGGTATCTTTTACAAGTAACAAAAGATGCTTTAGTCTGGAGTTAGTCTTACTAACTTTCAAGTAAATGGTCACTGCTAGTTCTTTAACAGATGTGTCTCTTGTACGTTCAATACTGCAACAGTGCGCTCGAGCTCTTCCAGGAGTTGACTTTTGGATCGCTCTTACTATTTCTATCTCCAGTGAAATCTCATTGGGACAAATAATACTTAAGATATTAACATTTTAATAGCAAAATCAACATATTTAAGATGTTAAACAAAATTTATTATGTTAACATTTTGTACACCTTGGTTTGCAGCCATGCAGGATATACCTATTGTGGATCTTGTGCAGCCCATGCTTACAAACAAGTGGATCCCAATATTACGTAAGTACTAAAGTTTTTCTTTGCAAAGCGTAAGACAATGCCATTGCAATTCTATGAGAAGCTGAATGTTCTTTTTATATTCGTACACCTTGAAGTACTCAAATTCTAATTTTGTACTCTTAAGTCTTTTATGCATCCCTTCTGTTTTAACATCATAAATGTGCAAGTTGTTTGGATGTTACAAAAGAAAAAATTAATGTAGCATTGAAATTAATGTCGAAATTGAAAATGTAAAGCAGTATATTAAAAAAACTGAGAATTATTGGTAACTAATTTTTTTTGGAAGGGAGGGGTTAAAGGTGGCTTTTTTGCAGGTAATGTTTAACATGTTATTGCTTGATGTTCCACTGCTTTTATAAAAGCCAAAGCTGGGTTGTTTGTTTTTTTTTTCTTAACTGATCACAGGGTGTTTTTGTTTCTTTTTTTGTTGGGAGATTTTGTTTGGTTTTTAAGTATATTAAAATATTTTATCATGATTCTGCATTGGTTTTTCAGTGCAGGATTATGGGCTGAATGCTGCCAGGATTCTCTTCTGCTGTGGAGAAAGTGACCAGTGTGTGTCTATAATATTTGAAGTCAGTGAAAGTTACTTGTTGTAATAATTTTAAATGGACTTGTGTCTCTAACAGCACAACAGTGTAAAAAAAGAAAAATTAAAAAGAAACCCAGCACGCTCCTATAGTCTATGCCTGCCTCTGAAAATATGAATCCAGTTATTCTAGGTTAAAGGAATGTAATCCTTGTGTTCTGCTGACTGCAATGGTTTTTTAAATGACAAAAATTTAAAACATCTCCAGTATTTGCTTAAAGTATGTATTTTGCAATGTTAATATAAAAACTGGCTATGTCTATTAGTTGCTTATGAGATAACATGTTGTAATGCTCTCCAAAGACAATGGTTTTGATTCTTTCTAAACTATTGTAAACTAAGTGAAGACAACTTACAGAGTGAGTAACTAGTTTCTCTAAAACTTCTAGAACAAGTTGCATTCCCCAGGTTCAGTGACATGGAGTTGATTTGAACTTTCTGAATCATGTGCTATTTTATCACATGGGATGTTTAGAATTCATCTTTCAGCTGAAGTATTGCCTGTTTGGATATTCTGTTTTTTATGAGCTCTGTAAAAAGTTGTAGTATTTCAGTGTAGCTTGCTATAGCACTCCACATGTAATGAAAAAAAAAATAGCTTTACATGTCTGCGATCCCTTTAATTCAGATCCTGAATCTGAAAAGCTGAATTTCCTATAGATTTTTTTTTTCCTTTAAGTCCTGTGGCAGGAGACTCTTAACATCTATTCAAGAGCCGAGAACTGAGGACTTGATGAAATAACATCATGATGACGTGTGAAAGCTTGCAGTATCAGCTAAAGCTACGAATTTTCAGGTTTTGGTCCCTGTTGTTGATGCAACAGCTAGATAAAAACAGCGTTTGAAAGTGACTTAAATTTGAGTTTTGTGAAATATGAAGTAAGGCTAATCAAGTAAATAAGTAAAAAGCTCTGAATGGGTGATAAATCCATCATCCTGATTTGAGGGCACATACATACCTGTAGTTGTTGAAGGTGGTGTGTAACTGAAGGTTGTGTTGGAAGGAGAGAATTCAAAAATCTGGTTTAAGTCCAAATGAGTCCAGTTAGATTTCTAGCTGATGAGTGCCCTCTAATCTATCACCTGCTTAAGGCTACAGGAAGCATTAATGAACTGATCTCATGATCACTTCTGAGATATCGAGCAAGATCTGTGGTCTTACACACAGCAGAGTAAAATTCTATTGGTAACCACCAGAAAGTATCGCTTTGTGTGTTTTTATTAAACTTGTTACTCTAAACTCTAAACTGTACAATTGCAGTTGTCTAAATCGTGGGCTTTTGTGTTAACTGTTGTAGCCGAAAAATTTTCATTCTTGGGCCTTCCCATCATGTGCCCCTTTCCCGATGTGCACTTTCCAGTGTGGACATATATAGAACACCTCTGTATGATCTCCGAATTGACCAAAAGAGTAAGTGCGTGATAAAGCTTACATCTTGAAGATTGTTGAGGCTTGAGCATTAACTGTTGGCCTGCAGTGCTGAGGACTCTCTTCTTGTCGGGCGCTTCATTGCTTTTAAGTGGCATACAAGTATAAATCTGTTTTTACTGCAATGAGAGCTAACTTCTGAAAGATCCTGATGGTTGTGGACGTTGCTATATTATAACCTTAAAGTCCCTCTTGCTCCTGCAAGTAAAGAATTCTCAACCTTTGCTTATCTTTTTTTCCATTGTGTTTGTGCCTCTTGAAAAGTGATCTTTTAAAAAGAATCTCAAAATGAAAAAGTGTTACATTTGGATAACAGCCCACTGCACACCTGCTGCATTGTTCTGTGAAGTATTCTGTTTGCCAAAAAAAAAAGATAGTGCTTTAGTTGGTTTATTTCTGATAGAGGAATAATAGAGGAACAGAAAGCTGCTTTTATTTGGATGAGTTATTGCATGTGACTTTTTTTTTTACTGGCAGAGTACTTACAGAACTTAAAAACTGTTAGTCCATGAAATACCAGTCTTTCAGACTAAGCTTAAAGGTGCAATGAAGGTAAATTTGGTATTTTGACTTTCACGTGTTTTGAGGTACACCTAAATAATAATATATCTTTTTAAAAAGGGGTACTTAGTGCAGATGCATTGCTCTTTCTTCATGACTGTGATTAAGCAAGCTAATTCAGGCTTTCTACATACTGCCTGCAGAAATTTGCTTAAGTAACAAAAGTTTTGGTTTCTGTAGAACTCCTTTATGGAGTGGAGAAGGAGGCACAGCCCTACCTACATCAAATTCTTCATCTAGTGGAGAGTTTTCAAAACGTAGAGATGACTCTGCATACCGCCAAGCGCACGTGAGAGTAGAAAAGATAACTTATAAATGTGCATTTCTTAATCGGTTTTTGCTGTCTCTAGATTTCATGATTCAGTTAATAATAAATTGTATTAAATAGTAACACATCCAGCAATGGCTCAACTGATCAGCAGTTCTTATTTTTTATTTTTTTACTTATGATGGTGTAGTTTGTGAAAATATGAATTCAGTGACTGGGCAAATGCATGTCTATTTTCAAGTGTGTTTTATTTGGATTAAATTTTGTATCATAACTGAAGATCTTTCTCAGTATACTAACAAGGTTACTGATTTAACACACATATTTTGTAAACTGAATCAGTTATGTTTGTATCTTTATGACTTGAACATAATTTTAATCCTGAACTTACTTAAAAACCAGGGGGTTATGATGACAGCCCTTGGAGGCGAGTAATTTGTTATCAAGGGCTTGTTCTGATAAAGATGCTCTGTAGCTTGCTTTACAGTAGGTTTTTTGTTTGTGTTTTTGTTTTTTGTTTTTGTTTTTTTTTTTTTTAAAGTAGTAAAAGTTAATCTTTAATTCATTTCAGTTTATGGAGAATTGTGGAAGACGGGAATGTTTGAGCGTATGTCCCTACAGACAGATGAAGATGAACACAGTATTGAAATGCATTTGCCTTATACTGCTAAAGCCATGGAAAGGTACTGGGGCTAATGACTTCTTCTACAGGAATGGGCATTATGTGCATTAAATGTTTGAACCACATGTGAAGTGCAGGAGGAAGTAATAACGCCCTTTATGGTGTATAATGCCCTATATGGTGTATAATGCTCACACTCCCTCACCCCCCAGTAAAAATTTTTGGGGAGGAGAGGGTCAGAGATGAGGATTAGTTGCTGTAATAAAAACTGTAAGCAGAGCAAATGCCCGAATGATGAAATTGGAACACCCCTTATAAACAAGTTTATATGTTTATATTGACTTAATAGAGTTAATAGTAGACATGCTTTCATGAACCTTTTTCAATAGCTGATTTTTAATTTTTTTGTTTTTATTTTTTCAAGGCATCTCTGAAAGAAGTTAAAATACTAATAAGTGTTTTCTGTGGGATATTAAGTTTGTTTGGAGCCTTAATACTAATTTTGAGATCAGGGTTCTGTTTACACCTGCAATTTCAAATGAGTACTTTGAATACTTTCTTTTTGTCCATTCGTGGTGGTTTTTTCCCCCCAGTCTTTTTTTTAACTTTTCTTCCATAGTATTTGTAATTTTCCCTGGAGTATCAATATACATCTGGGTGCTCTCTTGAGCATTTTTATATACGTTGGAAAATTACCCAATATTTGTGCAGCATCTATACTGGGAGAATTTCCTTCCTACTTATTGCTGGTTTCATTGTGTCTTTTCTTTTTGTTAGCCTGGTGTTTTCACTTTGCACCAAAAATAAATACTGTTTTTGGGGGACGATTTGTTTTCTGAAGTTGAAGTAGTTTCAGGTTCTAAAACAACGTTCTAGTGTGACTTTACCAAATTATCTGTATCTTCAATTCAATAGTGCCCTCTTAAAACATTCTGCAATTTCAGTTAGCAAGCCCTGAAAAAGACTTCAGATGTTACTTGAATTACAACATGTTTTCTTTTGCTTATAAGCCATAAGGATGAGTTTACTATTATTCCTGTGTTGGTCGGAGCACTGAGTGAGTCAAAAGAGCAGGAATTTGGAAAACTCTTCAGTAAATACCTAGCTGATCCTAGTAACCTCTTTGTGGTTTCTTCTGACTTTTGCCATTGGGGTAAGTTTCACATCTCTTCATTATAACAGTATGATGAATATTTTGTAGTGTTTTTTCAAATAGTGTATTTTATTAAACATTGAACATTTTAACTTCTGGTAAATGTATCTTTGAAAGACTTAAATGCTTTTGTAAAGCTAAAAAGGATTTTTCTTTTTAATCTGGAACAATAGATGAAAAATATTAAAATGGTAATATGTTTTCAGTGTAGTGGAGGAAGTAAATGGTGAAGGTGTATGGGTTTATATGCATCTCTTTAGTGTTGTAATGAAGTAAGTGTCTGAAGTTTCTTGCTCCTTTTACTCTTCTTTTAAGCACCTCAAAGCAACTTGCAAAACTGATTAGCTAAAAATTCACTGGACATGGCAACATCCCTCTGATGGAAATAAGTTTTGTACATTTTACTGCCTGGGTAAGATAGCAGATGGAGTATATATGCCAATTCACCAGGGCTATCCTAGATCATCTTGGTGGCAGAGCTATAAAGACTCCAGAAGCCTTGACTTCTGTCCTGCTTTAACACTTTATTTTTCTTTGAAGTGTGATTATAGCTGGAAAAGGGACTGCTTCAGAAAGATACGTTTTATGTTACACAACAGACCTTCTTCCCTTTTCTCATTGTCATCTCTGTCAACTTACGTAATTAAGTGCATATATTACTTGTCTTTGAATTGTGGAGTAGATGGAGGTTTATAACAATGACCTGTGGGTTCTGTTGTGGCTAATGAACCATCTAGAACTGTTCGCTGAATTATCATGAACTTACTCTTTTAACCTTCATTTACTGTGGATATTGTTGTGCAAGCAGAAGTAGCCTGACTTCAGGGTTGACTTTATCAAGAGGGATAGCGAAATGAAATGTTGCTTTACTTTTTAATTTATAGAATTGGATTCCAAGGCAATAACAGGCAATTAATGAGTGACACTGCAGTGTCAGTTCTAGACAGTAGGCTTTTCTTTAGGAATATAGCTGCCCATCATTTAGTTTTTACTTTGCTTCTGGGCTGCTGCTTTGATTGCCCTAGAATGTCCTCAGTGGAGCTAAAAAGTATAAAATAAATGAAGATTATTACTTTACAAATATTAGAATTTCAATTATTTAGTAAGTACTAGGGAGTGTTTTAGCTACGATTTTTCCCTTTTTTATTTTATACATGATTTTTGTTTCAAGGTCAGAGGTTCCGTTACAGTTACTATGATGAATCCCAAGGAGAAATTTATAGATCCATTGAGCACCTAGATAAAATGGTAAGTTTTCAGATTTGGTGGAACTAACTAACAAATTTCTCCTGTACATTACATTTCTTTGAACACTTTAGAAATTTCTCTAACAAAATATTATAGATTAGCTATATTATTGAATGTATACTTTTCCTTTGTTTACCACAATAAGAACTTAGCTGTTGTTTTTAGCTAGTATCCTCCATTTTGCTGACTGCACACAGTATATTGTGGGTATAATCTAGTAAGAACAATTTATGAGAATAAATGCATGTTTGCCTACCTAAAATGCCCTAGTGTAATGCAGTTCTTGTCCACATAACTCTTGAGTTTTCGAGAAGCAGTAAGAATTATGAATCAAGTATTGTGGTAGTTCAGGCTTGATAGCTGTGATACCTGCATATCGAAACAGCATCGTGATTATGTTAATGGTTTCAGCAACATCCATTTTGAGGAGGAAAGGCTGTAGGGGATTGTGCTTGTCAGGAAAACCAAAGGCACCGTTTCCTTGGGAGGAGTTGTCTTTCCCCTAGCCCTTACTCTGTAGTAGGTGGTGGGGAAAAGTAAACCATACTTTATTCTGGGTTTGGCAAACGGCTGAAAGGAATGCGAAATACATAAAGATCATGATGCCAATTATGGTGCATGTTCTTTGCAGTCACAGGAGCCAAGGATTTATTTTTAAATGAAAAAATTGTGTTAACGTTCAAGACTATACTTAAGGCACAGAAGTAATTCTTCTGGAAATACATAACCTTAAAATTTGTTTTAAAACAGTTTGGATCATTTATGTAACTTTTGTAAAATCTGTTAGAAGAGAGAACTGTTGTTGTTCAGGGCATGTTAATTATTTTCCTTGTCTTGGAAGGTATACATCCTATCTGCTGGAGGGATCTCTGGAGTTTTTTGCTTTGTATGTCCATATTAACTTCTTTGTTTTTGCACTATTAATCACTGGAATGGAAACAGTTTGCCTCTTCTGTTTGTCCCATTTTTAATAATTCTTTATGTCAGTTGAGAGGTTTCTCTGTAAAGACGAAGTGGTTTTTTAGAGTCCCAGAATTTGCAGGTCTGAGTGTTTTTGCAGGAGAGCAGATTAAGGTGCATTATCAAACATTAGTTTCCCCTTGTTAATTTCTGCGGTGAAAGCTTGTAGAAAGACTGGACTTTGGCATTTAATTACTTTTAGTGACTACCTTGCTGCACCAGCTCTTTCTTTTGGTAGTTATTCAGCCAAAAGGAGATGACATTTTTTGTAACACTGAAAGTGATGTCTACTGTTTAATAACTATGAAAATACTTTTTCAATCTTAAGTTTATCTAGAAAACTGAACATGCTGCGTAGCAGTACACTGTGGTTATTTTTTGTCTTTATATCATGCCATATGCAAACACATGACTCAGTATTCAAACTCTGTACAGAGTAGGTTTTGCTTTTGGTGACTCTCAGAAATTTCTTTTTAGGAGTATTGTGGGTACACTTGGGATGCTCTCCACAATGCCACAAAGATCTCCCTGTCATGTTTCTCCAGCTTTGGAAGGAGTTTATTTGATTTTGCATGCCCCATTCTACTTCTTGTTTCCTTATCTAAGTATTGAATTTTTTTAATGTCATTTGGCCTGTTAAAGAAGCTTGTATTGTTACGAGCACTAGGCCTTTCCACAGAGAAAATAGCATTAAGATAGAGACAAAACTGTACTAAAGCCATCAAAGGTCTTAACCTCTGTTGTTACTGGCCCAATAATTTATTGGCCTTAAGTAGGAAAGCAGTTGGCTCAGTGTTTGTTAAGCAGGAAGATATTCTGGGTTAAGATGAAGTTAGTTTTCCTTAGAAATGCCCTTGTGGGAGGACAATGGTCTCTTTCTTATTTAGATTGGACCTTAAGTACAGGTGCATAGTGATTTTTTTTTTTTTTTTTTTTTTTTTTTCCTGGCTAGTGCATGAACAACGCTAAATGCTTTGAGCATTGAAGATTTACTAACTTGGTAACCACTGTGAGAAATTTTATTTGCTGTGATTTTAGGTTAGAGCCCTTAGACTCAAGCATTAAAAAAAATACAGAATAGTAAATATTGCTGGGCAGACATAAGTTTCTCCATGGTAACTCCTAATGTGACCACTCCGTTACCCTGGGGGTACCACAGTGCGCCTTGTGAAGTGACGGTGCAAGAGCCGGCAAAGAGCCCCGTGGTAAACAGGGGCACCTTAGGGGAAAATCCTCAAATGAAGAGATATAACTGAGCAGCTGATGTGCAGTAATTTGTTTGTATATCATAACCTGATACCTGCCATCTTTTTAAATAACGATGGGGGAGATTTCTGTAAGACGTTGAAGAATAATTATTTGTTGATTATGGCTAGCCAGCAAACGCAGTCTTCACTGCCAGATTGCTTATTTTATATCTATTTGTGAAACCGTATGCCTCGCTTGAGTCGATAGGAGGATTCTGTTACCCTGAATGCTGAAGGCACTGAGGAGAGCTGTGCAGGAGCAGCCAGCAGTCGTTGTGCAGGAGCCGTGCACAGCACGGGTGGCTTCTCAGGTGGCTCTAATGGACTGATGAATTCTGGTGGCTTCTGCAGTGCTGCTATGGTGTGCCATCACCTTCCGGTGCTCCAGCCTGGGAAGGCTTCTTAGCTTGGGCATAGTGCAAGAGCACACCTCTCTGCCGCGGTGCCCGGCTCCCTGCTCGCCCTGCTGCGCCCAGCCAGTAGTTTTCCCTTTTGGTTGTTTATCTTCTAGTCTGAGTGACTCAGGCATGCAAAGATAGTTGGACTAGCTAGGGCTAAGACCAAGTTTGTTTCTACTTCTGTAAGCGTGCTAATGGCTTGTAATTTTTAAGTGTGGAGAAGCAGTTGAAGTAACTGATTGCAAACTTAGACTTGACCAGCCAAAGGATTATTGGAGTATAGTCTAAAACAAGCCTCTGTATGATGGGGTTTGTTTTGGGGTTTTTTTGTAAGCTTGATACTTGATAGTGTGAGCTTGATACTTGATCCTATAGGGGGTGATATTTAAGAATGTAACTGCTTTTCTCATATTAAGTGCACTGTGCTAGGATATTGTAGGTGACATTTACAGTGTCTGGTTAAAACTGAGATATGCAATTTCTATGTGGTGCCATAATAACCATGTGATAAACTGCAGAACTACATGATGGTTTGCATTTTTATCATGTGGGTTTTGTTGTGTATTTCAACAAATAAATTCTGTTCTAAACCATGCCTGGCTGAGTTACTTTGAATACTGAAAATTATTAGCTTCGTATTTCTGCTTTATAGAAAATAAAACACAACCTGACAAAAATGTTTCCTTTGTTCCTCAACGCCATTCTAGACTGAGAAACAAGCTTGGTAGTCTTTGCTCCTCTGCCACAGCAATTTTTAAATCCAAAAGATTGAAAATTTCAGTACAGCTAAATGCTTATAGGATATATGTTTAATACCCGTTTCCTATGGATTTCTCCAGTCTGTGATGTATGGAGCTCTGTTAGCATTTGCTGGGATGAATTGCATAGCTGTAAATGTTTCGCAGTGTTGAACCATGCATTGAAATAAGCTTACTAGGCATTCTGATAAATCCATGTCCGTTCATTTGAGACAAATGCTCAAATGCCTCTGCCCACTATGTTCCAGTGACTTACAGCTATAAAACGAGTCTCTCAATTGAGCAGCCATTTTCATTTTTTAAAAAGCCATGAAAGGGTTTACAAATGGATAAAATATATTCTTATGAGCTGTTCAGTATCTGAGTAAGTGCCTAAACGAAGATGTTTAGTTTCCCTTGAGTATATAGTTAAGTTCAATTCTGCTTTCTTTAGCTGTGTATTGACATGTACAATTTATGAGTAAATGAATGGTTCAAAAACATGCTGCTTAAACTTCAGAAATGCAATGGTATCTATGTAATCAGTGCTAGTTAGAGAATAGCTACCTTTACTTTTTGGCATTCATTTAGGTTCTGTAGGTCTGGAGTGAGTAACAGCTGTCATTACCGGCCAGGGGTCCAAAAATCCCTCTCCATGACCCTGGAAGAACTGAGCTCTTGCCAACACTTGGTCAGCATAGTTTGGTTTTATTTTTCCATAAAATTTATTTCTTTATGAATTCATCTTATGTCTGTTTTTAATTAAAAGTACACAAAGGTGGTGGTTATGGTTGCTGTTTTCTAATCCTCCCTGACTCTCCTGGAAATCTCCAGCTCCTCCATTGTAAGCTGTGATCCAGTCTGAATAATTAGCGTATCTGCCAGATCAGCCAACGCCCTTGCAGAGTATTCAAGAGGTTTCACTCTTGAGGTGGAGACTTCAGACAGACTGGCTGCTTCCTGCATCGTGATTTCTCCTTTTATCACCCACGCTTTCCCAAAAGCAGGGGAAGGGGATGGGACAACTGCAGAAACCTTAAGAGAAATTCTCTCCCTTTTCTGATATCAGCCTCCCATTGTTCCCATGCAAAGTGTATTGTTTTTTCCAGTCTCTAGGGAAACCCTTCCTGTTTCATTAGCTACACGTAAGAAGCAGAGCTATGTGTCTTACTTGAATTAGTGAGTGTCTGGATGTCTGGAGCTCATTTACCTGGTGAAAGGAATTAATCCTTTTCAGAGGAAGGAAAAACACAAGAGGATGGAATCTAATACAGGCAAAATAGCAAAACCGTGATAAAATTCAGACAGTAATCGATTTAGACTTGCTTTAAACTACATTCATTGTGTTTGATCTACTCTGTAGGAGGGGGTAAGAGTAGGCTGTATCTGGAGTTGTAGGATTCTTTTTACTTTTAAGAATGCAAATGTTTGTATATGTGGAAGATTCTGGATTCCATACATGTGCTGGTTTTCATAGTATGACTCCGTGGGATCATGGGTCTCACTGTGGGTGGAGAAAAGGATGTCTATATGTGACTGCCTCATTTGAAGTGGAAGCATCATCTCCTGGCTCTTCTGTTTCTGTCATGTACCGATTTTCCGGTGCTTTAGAGATGTTATGGATCTGCTTTAGATGCTCTGAGCAGATGGCCAGCTGGTGCCCAGATCAACTGCCTTGCGTGCCTGATGTGTCTAGGATACATTACACTTCCTACGTGCTTGAATTGCATGTGTGTATATTGATGGCTTGTCTAGGGTTTTTGGATACCCAGAAGTCCCAGGCAAGTGCTCAGCCCTGAGCTCCGTTACCAGTGAGAGGAGACGGAGGCAAAACTTCTTTCTGCTTTGCCCTTGTAGTAAATTTGTCTGGTTATTGCTGTATAAAATCCTATGGAAGTAGAGCGCCCTTGGAGGTGGGGATCAGCTAGTCTGTGGGAGGAGCTTTTTTTACCATGAGCTTCACTGGTATCTGCAAAGATAGCTTCACAGATCTGTGCATCATTGACAGCTTTGGAAGAGCTCCTGCACTTGTAGCTTGGCAAGGGATGGCAACAAGATGACTGCAAGCTAGAGCTCACGTGCTGAGATTGATTTCCTTGATACAAAGTAGAGGTGTTTTACTCCTGAAGTATTCTGTGTTGTCATAAATTGGTGATGTATAAACACCTGCTTATGAATGTGTAAAGTAATCATTGCTATTGATTCTTTTTCAGGGTATGAGCATTATAGAGCAGCTAGATCCTGTATCTTTTAGCAATTACTTGAAGAAATACCATAATACAATATGCGGAAGACATCCTATTGGAGTATTATTAAATGTAAGTAACTGATCTGTTGAAAAATGTAACTTTTAGCACAATGCCTACATTTGTTTAAACACAGTCTTGCTGTTAGTTCTAAAATGGCAAGTCTTGAATTAGTTTATTTTTCCAAGTGTCCTCGATTTGGTCTCCAATTTCCATGCCTTGCATATAGGCAAATGTAAGCTCTTGCAAGGGCTGAGGGTTTTCAGTTCCCTAAGGGAGATGAGATACCATGTTCCTTTTGAATTTCAATGAAATACAATCATTCAGTTTCTTTTGGCCCTAAACAAACAAACAAATCCATCTCCCTGAAGAAGTACATACTTACTCTTTTGAATCACTACTTAGAAAAATGTAATATTAAAATATAAAAATATTTTTTCTGTATTGTTATTAGCTAGCTATTGTGAGTGCCTTGTGATGGCTGGCAGCATTTTTGAGTTTTGCAAATATGATGAAAGATTGCTCTGTAAGTATTAGTGCAGTGCTCCGTTAACTCATAAATTAATGGCAATTAGAATTCATATTAACTGGTACTTTCTAGTTACCCTATTCTGCTTTGGTGATGCAGCGCAGACATAAACCTGGCTTAACTTGGGTGTCTAAAATGGGTCACAGCTGCTTTACAGCACTGCTGGAGTGCTGCAGATTTGTCATATTGCTTGAGTGAATATCACAGTAGTTTTATTGTAATTGAAATCTGAAACAGGAAGCATGTTAACCTTTGTAAAAGAGAAGACTTAATTCACTGGAAATGTAGTCTATATGGAGAACACAGAGGAACCTTTTAAAGTGGAGACTATAAAAGTTTGTAAGAGCAATATCAATATTGGGGATGCACGTAGCAAAAATCAGCACTATGACAACTCTGCAAAAATATCCAACTCTTAACCTCAGATAATGATTAGTTTTGCAGTGAGTCTGAGCTAAATTCTGTTAATTCACTTTTGCCAATTATCACACTTCAATAAATTATCTTGGTACGTTCTTTTTCCTTAATGGAAGACATGCAATCTAAAAAGTGTTGATAGCGGTGGGTTTTTTTTCTGTTACATCTGTGTTCCTGTATGAATTCCCTTTGGAACTGAAAGCGTTGTTTCTAAAGGATCTATTCTGAAAGGTTCAGTATTGCTTTATACAACTGCATGGATGTACGTACTCCAGTGAAGGGGGAGTGTTAGTGAATGAAACGGCACAGAAATGGGTTATGTCCACAAATTACTCAGAGATGCTTATATTCTTGCGAGAGATGGTGCAAGGACCGCCTGGGGGAGGAGAGAGGACCAAGACCTAGAAAATGTCATCATTTCAGTGATACTTTTTTTAAAATGGCTTTTTTTTCCCCCCTCTCTTCAGGCTATCAACGAGCTCCAGAAGAATGGAATGAATATGAGCTTCTCGTTTTTGAATTATGCTCAGTCAAGCCAGTGTCGAAACTGGCAAGACAGCTCAGTGAGTTACGCAGCTGGAGCACTTATGGTCCACTGAACCGCTGAATGCTCAGGGATGGCACCTGCACACACTCGATACGGGGTCCCAGCCTAGTCCTTACAAAGATACAGTCCCTGGTCTTTGGGTATACTGAAACCTCAAACTAATAGAACTCTCTTCTTTTCTAGTAGGTGTAGTCCTTCCTTAGTTTCAACTCATTTAAAAACGCTTTCTTGTTTAGGACAATGGAAGGAAGGCTGGTATCAAAACATTTTGTGATTTTTTTTTTTTTTTTAAAAAAAAAAAAAGGTAATGGCTATGACGGCATGGTGGCAGACAGTCCTTACAAACACAACATGTAAAGCATTTACCATATCCTAAATTTGCACTCTTTGCAGAACTGTGCACATGTACTCAGCTTTCAGAATAGTTTTGCAAGTTGTAAACGGAAAAAGGGGTGGAAGCTTTTTAATAAAAGGAAAAAAAAGAGGAAGACAACGCATTTATAAATGATCCTGTATTAGAATATAATAAAACTCCAGTATAGTCAGTTACTACCCGTGATGTACAACAGATATCTTCTATTTTAGTTGCTAATAAAGGGCTACACAAACCAAAATAGTCTGATTTAAACTTATTGCTTTGTGTTCTGTATGTGGCTGCTTGTCATTAACATCTTTTCTCCTCAGTTCTTACGCTTGATAATTCAGCCATTCTGTAAAATACTTTAAAATGTATTTTATATTCAACATTTGTTATGACTACTTCATTTACAGATTTTTTTTTATCTTAAACCTCCACTATGAGTTTAGCTGTGCAAAAGAATTTTAAAAACCTTTTGTATATTCTAATTCTTTTTGCTTTACAATTATCTATAAAATAGTATCTTTTAGTATGTGATACAAATTTGTATCAGAAATACTTTTAATGATTTTTATGCTGTTTGATTATTAAAGTGAAATAGATGCAGTATTTTTATTTGAAAATACTTAAACAGTAGCTTGAAAATTATAATTCTTAGAGTATCTTTCAAGCATTCATAGGCCACAGAAGCCATACAGTGCGAAGCTCAAGCAATTATTCCTCAAAGATTTAATTGGGAGGGGAAGGTAAGGCTTCTCTTTTTTTTTTTTTTTTTTTTTTTAATCCTTTGTGGGTAGAATTGTTTCATGTTCTTTAAACATCACCACATCTTAAGAGTTCTTGAACTTTCTTCCAGCCAAAATAATGGTGTAGTTATTTGTCATTCCTGAAGACTTCCTTTCGTTCTAATAAGAAATGCAAAGTAGGATGGCAGTACTGGCTCATTATCTAAATGGAGATTTCATTCCCTGATATTTCACCTGCTGTCAAGCAACCTCCTGGTACGTTTAGCTTTTCTGAGTGGCAGAGGGGAATTTCAGAATTCAATTTAGATTATCTTTGAAAGTCATGGGAATTGCTGCATGCAAAGTCTTCACCTGAAAGCATACCAGACATCTTGTTTATTCCTATTACAATACCCTTTTGCAAACAGGCACTGCTTGCACCACTTCTATTTTCTTTGTCACAGTTGACCACTGTTTCAATAAGAACAGGTGAATGCTCCATTTACAAAATGAACTACTTTGCAGATGTTCAGAATCCATCCCAGACACCGAACTCCTTTGCATGTCCGTTCTTTTAGTTGCTGCCTTGTTCTGCCTTGTTCTTGAAAAGTCAGCAGCAGACAGGGAAAACAACTTTCGGACTACTTTTGACAGAGCAGCAGAAAGGCTGTGTAGATAAACTGAATTGGTAGCCAGTCTGTATAAATACTTGTCTGACTGTGCCTTATTTAAAAAAAAAAAAAAAGTAGTTTGATCATGAAGACTAATTTTTTTCTTTTTAATCTTTGATGAATACAAGTTTAATTAGGACTCAGGTTTCTTTCAGTCTTATGCCAAATGCTTAACGTCATTACTGGGACACATGGTGAATTGCAACAGTTAAGTATATACTTTCTCCCTAAGGTAAACATAGTAATTAGCTTCTGAATACAAATGCTGAAGTTGCATTTTAGTTCTGTAAGATAGTTTTAATAAAAACAAAACATAACTGGAAGAGCTTCAAGGAAATCGGTCAGCCATTCTGCTCAGCACAATGTTATGAAATATCTTACAGTGAAAGCACTTCACATGTAAACTGTGTAATGTATTTCAAAATAAAGTTTCTAATTAAAATGGGAATTTCTGTGCCTACTAATAATAACCAGCAATGACAGTGCAGAAGCCTACTTGGAGAAATTTAAAGCCTTGTGAAGCCTTCCAAAAAAAAAAAACCCCAACCAAAACCAAACCCTGTTTGTTTGAAAGCAGAAAATACCTGATTTCAAAGAACTCAACTTTTTTTTTTCCCTCTCTCGGTGGGGTTGTAGAGAGTTGACTTCAGTGCTCAGTTTCCTGGTGCATCAGTTTAAAATGTGTCAGAAGGAAAAGCAAAGTATCTCCTGAAAAAATCTTCACTCAAGACTCTACTTTCAGTATTTTACCTCCACCACACATTTTATTCTCACTTAAATACACATTTGAATATAGCATTTGGGGACAAAGTGTGTCTGGTTTAGACAATATTGAATATTCGCAGTCCTGTTTGCTTTTGTGGAGGTTTCTTCTCTGCCTACAATGACTGAGCTTTGCCCATTCCTCTGGTGCAATAAATCCAGCCAGGCACATAGTCTTGTTTTAAAATTTTGGCATTTTAGAGAAATGTCCAATGTGTGAAAATGTTGATTAAAATACTACTTTGTTTTTCTGTTCTCATTCACAAAAGAGCTTTATGGTTTTTGTTTTTGTTTTTTAATACTGTGTTTAAAAAGTGCTTTTAAAGTGCTGTCTACTGAATTCTTCACTGATGTTGTTGATATTGAAATGGAGCAGGAGGTCTTCCACTGCTTAGATTAGCAGAAGCTGGAGCCAGGGCAGGCATGAGCAGTGTCCTGCTGCTGGGCAGCAACAGGTGCCTCCAGGGGCATCAGCGGCTGCCTCTCACCTCTAACTGGCACCCAGCCGCTCGCAGCATGGTGAGAGTTACCTGCAGCTACTTCAACTTTCCACTTTCATCAGTTCACAGTGACTGTTTGGCTTTATTTAAAAAA
This sequence comes from Numenius arquata, assembly GCF_964106895.1. Lineage (NCBI taxonomy): Eukaryota > Metazoa > Chordata > Aves > Charadriiformes > Scolopacidae > Numenius > Numenius arquata. The sequence goes on along the minus strand of NC_133577.1, from coordinate 29,259,029 downwards.
TCCTGACTTGAGTGGCTTTGATCGATGTTGTTATTTGAACTGGACTCTTACTCCAGTGGAGTCTCCTTGGAGCCTCTGGAAATGCCAAGTTTGCCCAGGTGTTTTCACGGCTCGCCCTTGCTGTTTCCCAGCGAGGCAGAGGCTCACTGCTGTGTCTCGGGGGTTCTGGATGTTGCTGCAGGCTTTACTTGGGAATTTTGAATTGACATTTCAAGCACTGAAACTGGGGGTTTCTATTTGACGCCTGCACACGGAGTCTCCTGGTACCTTGGCATGTTGTTTTGGTGGTTGGTGTAGGGGTTTTCCATTTCATGTTTGTCCTTTTGCCCTTGTTCCCTCAGGAAAAATGTCCTCCTGTCATCGAAGGAAGCTTTGCTTTCAAATGACATCAGTCACCATGGTTTGCAGTTGTTATTTCTTTGGGCTGAGTTTAGTGTGCTAACTAGCATCTCCTCCGCTCTCAAAAATTCCCCAAACTATTACATTCATGGAAAACTGTTTAAAGTCCCTCATATAGGTGGCCTTTTGCCTTCCTACTTCTGTGAGAAACCTTCTGAAATTAACCCTTGAGGCTCACCTCTGAAAAGATCTTCAGTGTCAAGAAAAGGTGAATCTCAGGAACCAGTTTAGTGCACCCCAAAGCTGTCAGATGCTTTGGTTCGGGGCCCACAGTGCAGCCAGATGGCTCTTTCAATAGTTGGATGCAAAACACAATTTGGAATTGGTCTGTTGGGATGAACTGACTTTATTCTTTCAGTAATGCAAAATCTATTGCCTCTATTTTAATTGTCTTGAGATTTTTTTTTTATTTCATTTTTTGGTCTTATTTGATTTTGTCTAATTCTGAAAACAATTTGTCCATGCGTACAGCAGACAACTTCCAGATGCCTGGTGTCATCTGGGGGTTATCTTATTCCAGCGTTAGTTGAAAATTCAGCACTGGCTTCTTCCTGTCGTCACTGGTACCTGTTTAGTTTGTGCATCCCCCAGCACCAGGGTCTGAGACCTCTCTCCCGTTGCTTATACCCCAGGAATGAAAATGCCATGGTAGTGATGAGCTCTAAATTAAGGAAGAGATTATGTCAGTTTGTTTGCTTGTATTTTTTGGTGTTGATTGGCTGGGGGGAGGCTTGTAGAGGCTTGTATCTTGTTGGAAAGGGCAGAGAAATTAGAAGAACGGGCATAGATGGGGAAGAAAATGGTTGCTGTTCCAATTTAATGTCCTGTTTGGGAGCTGACGTGCTGCAAAATATTGCCCAGTGCAGCTGCGGGCTGAATGCAGAGTAGAAGAAATGTTGGAGGTACTTTATCAAGTGTAGTTCAACTTGTTGAAGCTGAAGGGTGAGAATCCTATGCTGGTATCTTTAAGTTACAGGTAGTGACAGGTGACCCCCACACCCCCCAGGTTTCTAAGGCAACGTGTTTGGTTCTCTGTGGATTTGAGAGAAGCGAATCATTATCTCAGCCCTGTGATTTCCACTGACATTAATGTAAATATGTATTCCCTACAAACTGTTCTATGTACTCTTTTCAAAACTTGTGAAACTAAAGTTATATAATTACTGTTTTCAAACAAAAATATATCCTAATTCAAGTAGTTTTATTTAAATCCCATTAAAGAATTATCCAGGGCCTCAAATCCTGCTGCGTGAAGCTGGTAATGAAACTTTAGACTTCAGTGATGTCGTATCTGCTCTGTATGTGACAAAGACCTAAGTGACGAGGAATAAAACATTGTGTTAAGCGTTAAACTGGGAGCTCTCTGAACCTAAAATTCTCAGATTTCTTTTTTTCTCTAGTGAATTTGAAAACAGTGAGAAATGACTTTCCTGAGCCTGTGACTGCAGCTTCACAAGGCTGAAAACAGTAGTGCTCTTGGATGAAGTTCCTTCTTTGGTAAAAGGTGTTTATTTTATTTTTCTGCTGAACTCTTGCAGCACAAAGTGGAGTATGAGCATCCCAGGGCCTGGGCTGCAGAGGCTTGACTGAGCTGCTGGGCTGTGCGGGCAGGTAGGGAAAGGCGTCCCCTGGGATGTGTCGGCTGATACTTACGTACTTAAATGACTTTCCATTTGTCTCTAGGAATTGTTAGAAAGATTTGAAAAGTGAGCCTTTAAGCTCAGCTGTGATGAACCAGCGTTGAGCTCGTGCATATCTTTTATGATAAATATCTCTTTTTCCTTTGTGGTCACGGTGCAATCAGCCAGAGTTACAAATAACCCATCAGTAACATGTCTGCATTTATAGTGGCTGGTCTGGAAATGCTGACTGCTGTCACAACTGTTTTCAGGGAGAAATCACATCTTTCTTCACCATAAGAAATGGCTTTCTTTTTGCGGGGCTGAGATGTAACCCAATTGCTGCTTTCAAGCCGTTCTGAAATAAACTGACTTGGTTATTGTATATAAGCACTTATCTTTGGTGCGCGCTCAGCATTTCATCCGTCAGAGGAGGTACCTGGCGGCAGGGCAACGGGGTGCGTTACTCACATGTGCCCGTGTGTTTCCAAGCCAACCCCAAAGCGCTGGTGTTGTGTGGGAAAATAATTCCAGTAAAGTGGATAACGGATACACGGTGGCAGGTATAAACCTGTGCTTTACGGAAGCTTTACAAGAGTATTCTCATATTCACTTAAAAAACCAAACCCCAAGAAAGCAAATAAAAGCAAACAACAAAACCACCCCAAAACTCAGAAAATGTGTAAGCATATTTCTACAAAGAGTAGGGAAAAAGTTAACAGAAGGTTAACCTCCTCATGAAGGCTGGGATGAACCTGGGTTGGGAGGCTTCCTCTTCTGCATCCGCAGCAGGAGCCCTCAGAGAGGTGGGTGCCCTCGGTGGGGCTGGCTGGGGCAGGTGGTCCTTGGGTGGGCTCAGGACTCCCAATCCAGAGGGAAAGGGCCTTTTCTGCTAAATGCAGGTGAAGTCTCTTGTGATCAGCGAGGCTTTTGAAAAAACTGTCTTGGCTCATACTAGAGAGTGAACTTTAGTAGGAGTTTCTTTGAGACTCTGCTTGCAGGAAAGCAGACCGTTTGTACGAGACTGAGAGAAAGTTCTGGGGGTCAGGGATGTGTTCCCACTACTGCACAGTGGTGGACTGGAAAATAGGAGTCTCCTGCTGCTGTTACCTCTTCTCCCTCTCCTGCCTATACCCCTCTCAAAGGTAGGCCGGGCACCTCCGCAGTCGCTGCCTTGTGCCGGTGAGCGGGGGGCGGCCCTGCCCTCGGCCCCGCCATCTTCAGCGATGCTCATTTCGAAGCGTTCTGGAAAGAAGGTGGGTTTTTCCTCAGTGGTATTTCTTTGTTTCTGAAAGGAGTTGTTCTGGGGAGGGGGAGGGCTGGCCGACACTAGGTGTCAGTGTCGTGCTTCCCTCCGCTCCCGCCGAGCCCCGCTGCCGGCCAGGGGAAGCCGGGGCGCCCCGGCTGGGGCTTCGAGCCCCAAATACTCAGTAGCAGTCGATATTACTTTTCAAATATCAGCCAAAACCTTTCCTTTTTCCAGTTTGCCCTGAACTTTGTGGCCTTTTCCAACAGTCCCTTTACAACGCTGTTTTTAAAAAAATTCTTAAAAAAAAAAAAAAGATGTTGGAGATCTTCGCCTACTAAGTTATCTCTGTCACAAACTACAATAAAAAATGGCAACAGCATATTTTTTGTTGACAAAGCTCATAAGCAAATATTCAAAGTAACGGGATGGTGCACCTCCAGCTGTGACAGACTCTCTTGCTCTCTTGGTGTGTCGCAAGTCATGCAAAAATTACTTCCCTTGGTTGGTTTGGTATTTGAAGGCGGCCTGCTGTTCACTTGGGGATGAGGTGGGAGCTTGGGCTAGAAGCTGAACCTCCTCTCACCCTATGTAGGGTGAGGCAAAAGGGAAGGGTTTCCCCCAAGCTCCGCGGCAAGTGGCATTGCAGGTAAATTGTTAAGGACGCGCTCCTGTTCATGTAAAAGGTGGTGGCAAAGGTCTAATGGGCTTCAGCAGGGTGGGCCTGAGATAGCAGCTGGAGCCGTTGCCCTACCAAAGCTGGGGGTGACAGGACAGATGTGAGCATCCTCTGCAGCATCTCCCACCCTCACACTCAGGATGGTCCCCAGACTTTGGTCTGTGTGCTGTGGTTTGGCCTGGCAGACGGAGGGGACCCACTGGGCCACATATGTGGCATCCTACCTCTGTGAAGGTATTTTCACAAAGCTTGATGAAATACCTCTGTGTCTGACCAAGCTCCCACTGGAGTAAACAGGAGATGGATCAAACTTCACATTCTTAAGGAGATATGGAGCCGCTCAAGAAGGCGGCGAAGGGGGTCAGATCTCAGCTGTTGTAACCTGGGGAGAGGCTGTGGAAGGATGCTGCTGGCAGCTTGCACAGTGGAACAAAACCAGAGATGATGAAGATGCACTCAAATTTTTTCTGAAGACAAATGTCCATGCTTTCTAACCCCAAGCAGAAGTTTCATTTATCTGATCTGCCAGTTGATTTTACAAGATTATTTTGTTTGTTAAAAAAGGAATAGGAGCCAAGCTGCTGCTTCCCCCCCGCTTTTTTTTCCTTTTAAATACTGCTAGGTTCCATTTTCTTGACATATGAGTTTTTCCATGACTAGAGTTTCTTTTAGCTGAACTCATCTGAGAAAGAAATCTCAGGCTGGATCTAGCTTATTTTATAACTAAGCAGCGTTCCAAATTGAAGTCAGAAGGTGAGGGACTAAAAAGTTGGCCTGGAAAAGGCAAAAAAAAAGACAATGTCCACTTTTTTTCCAGCTGTCTCCAGCTGGAGCAGAGTTGGGCCAGTAAAGACATTTTGAAATTCATTTCCATTGCCGAGTTGCTTTTGCCATTGGCAAGCACCTGGCATCCAGGCCCTGGCACCTCGTATGGCTGGAGTGTGCCATCACTAGTCCTTTCTGGGAACACACCACTGCAGACCTAGCACTGGTGTAGCTCTACCTCCAGCAGCAGGGAGATGTATGTGGAAATGGGGGGTGTAGCTACTGTGTCTGTGTTGGATACAGCTGCTTTGCATGGGCATAGCTGATGGGATGGTAAAGATGCCCTTTTGCTGCTGGCTGTTGCTACCACAGAACTGTATCTCCGTAGGAGGAAAGATAAAGCAGAGGTAAGAGACAGCCTTGTGAAGACGCTGCCTCTTTGAGTCTCCAGCAGCTCACTGTACTGAGAGAAACAAAAACTCAGGGAAAGCCCGGCTTGGCTGGGGCCAAAGAGAGCAGCTTCGCCAACATGTTTTGGAAGCAGGGCCTTAGGTTAGGTGGTCGAGGGCATTGCCAAGCCATGTCCTGCATATTTCTTTCCATTGAGGGAAGTTTTGCTACACCTCTGGACAGCCTATCCCAGCCTCTAGTTGGTCTCCCAGTGGAGAAGTTTTTCTTGTGTCTGGAGAAAAAATTTGGCCTGAAACGACTTGACTGTCCATTAGGATGCACTGTGCATCCTAATGAAGAGAGTGCCTTCATCATCTCTGCATTTCCACCACTGAAAGACTGGGATGAAATCCCCCCAAGCCTTCACTTCTCTAGGCTGAATGAACCCAATCCCTGCAGCCTTTCTTCTGAGAGGCTGAGGTCTCCAATCCTATAACCGTCTTGGTGTGTTTACCACCCCAACCCTGCTGGGCTCTCCACAGGTTTTCAGTGTCAGGGACCAAAACCAGACACAGTGCCCAGGTGTGATGCGAGAGAGTTGCATCCGTTGTTCCACTGGCTGCACTCTTGCTGATATAGCACAGTCAGGTACTGATAATAGTCATTGCCATGGGGTATTTTTCATGAAGGGATTTCAAAATGCTTTGTAAGGATATTTTAGGAATAGCTCTCAGTTTCTGCCCTCCTAAGATTTTTTGAAGGAGGAGAAAGCTTCTTCAGCCTTCCCATCTCCAGATCAGAAAAATTAAGTCCATTGTTTTAACTGCCCTCGTCCCTTTGGCATAACAGTCAAATCCATCACCTTCTGCAGTGTGTAACTCCAGAAAGAAATTTACAGGGGAGAAAATACCCCCTTGGAGAGTAAGAGGGATCCATCAATTTTGCAGATAAATGAGGTTCAATAAAATCTTATGTTTCTCTTATGCATACGCCTCATGAAAGGGATTAAACTTTTTCTAAACTGTTCTATAAATGAAACATAATGGGTTTTTTAACTATTTCCCTGAGCAACATCACATAGACACAAAAATGAGCCCTGGCTCTCATCTTGATAATTTTATCAAAAAGCATATTTCAGCTGCGCAACTGCTCTGCCAGATCACTGGTGATGGGGTTGCACATTCTGGAGGAGGCACACTGGCCTTCCTGCCCAGCTCTGTGCTTGACCAAATGCCAAACTTTCATCCAAGCAGGCATATATGTCTCAGTTTCCTCATCTTTAAAAGTGAAACCATGGTACTTGACTTTCTTTTGGTAGCAGCAAGAGAGAAATGTTAGTGACCTCCACCAAAGCTAACAGGGGCTTTTTCTTGCTTGCAGGCATTTGGAGAGATAGCAGTGTTATATTGTGACACTCGGGAGGTCCGCCATGCCATCCCTCATTCACAGTGCACGCTTAAATTGCCCTTGACAGATGTTTCTCCGATGTGTCCATGAAATGCCTCTGGTGTGGTGACCAGCATGGTCCTGCCAAGACTTTGCTGCCCTTTCTGGGGGGGGCACTTGAGTTGGGATCTCCTCTGCAATTTCATCCTATTTGTCTTCCTATCCCAGCAGACTTGTTAAATTCTCCCATCTTCTTTGCAGCTGCTGCTTTTGATTGTGAAAATCTTACTGCTTATCTTCTCAGTTTTCTCTTCCCTGTCAGGAACAGCCCTAATTCTTGCCATCCTTTCCTACACCATAACTAGTTGCTCTTGCTGCTTTCCTCCAGGCTGCTGGTCTATGCTTCCTCAGACTGTAGCATCCCAAATGACACATTTCTGCTGAAGCCAGATTAGTGCCAAATGGGGGGAGTATCACTTCATGTTTTCACACATCTCACCACTGTGTGGTGTGATCCAGTATGATGCTTAACCCTTCCCTGCAGCAGCAAGGTGCTGTGACACACGCTAACACCTAAATTCAGAACAGCTGTGTAGCCAGGTGTTGCCTTGTCAAATGTCTGCTCATCCAGAAACCCATGCCAGGTTTGCACTTTCTCTTGTCCTTATCAAACTGCCTTCTGTGTTTTAGATAGTTTCTCCAGTTTGGCTAGATCATTTTGAATTCCTAGGCTGTCTCCTATATACTGGAAGTCCTTCCACCCTAGCTGTCATCTGCAAATTTAATAATTGTACTCCAGGCTCTCAGTATCTAAAGCATTAATGAAAATACAGTATAGTACCATAGATTGGCTTCAGTGAAATCCATGCTTGATGCAACCTTCCAGTTTGACCAGAGATTTACTGACAATGACTCTCTGAAACGAGTTTTCTAACCAATTCTGAACTTCCCTTACAATAGTGCCATGTTGACTCAAGTCACTTCCCCTTAAAAGCACACCGTGTGAGAAGAAGTCAAAGCTTTAGTAGTAGTCAAAGCACATCTGTTGCTTATGTAGAATGAGTTCCCACTTTTATCCTCTCACAGGAAGAACCTGAAATGGGTTTCATATTAGTTCCTCATTAATCTGCGTTTGCCATCACTCATCTGCTTGGTGTCTTTCATGTATTTGCAAGCAGCCTGGTTAGTTCTTACACTGTTTTTCTAGGCACTGAAGTTAAGCCAGCTGGTCTCCAGTTGTCTTGCTCATCTGTCCCCCCTTTATAAAGCTGGGCACTCCGTTTGTCCTTGGTCAGTCTTAAGTGACCTTGGTCACCCTCCCCAAATTCTCAGGTAACCTCAGCCAGCTCTGAGATAGCTTCAGCCAGTGGTGGAAATACCTATGGGGAATTTCATTAGGCACAACAAGTTTGAAAACATATAATTTATCTAAACAGTCTTTTTAGGTAAATTTAGATACCTTTCTCTTTTTGTAGTTCCCTGAAACCTCAGTCTTTTGCTGGCAGTTCTGTCAGCTGTCTGATCACACTTGACCCTTTCAGTGGAAACAGAAAAAAAAATAAACACTGTCAGTATTGGCATTAATAGATTTAAGTAATAGAAAGGTGGGGAGGGAAATGACTACCTGGATCAGTAAGTCCCATCTCCAGTGGCCATAAAGTATAACATGATGCAGAGACTACACAAATCTCTGTACCTAACAAGCCAAACCCCATTTAACAAACTCCTGCCAGGAAGTTATTCTCCTGCACTGCTAACATTGAAAAGGCAGCCTGAGCTTTTGGAGACATGGAGCTTTACCTTTGGCCTGTCTTTATTACTGAAGATTATGCTCCTACTCATCACTGCAGCATCAGCACGCTCTTGACTGCTGCCCTTGATGGGTGGACTGCCCTTGCAAGCCATGAGGGACCACTGTTTGGGTGGCAACCTGGGCTGTGGTGGGAAAGAGCGGACGGGGGGAACTGTTCCCAAGGCAGCAGGTGGCTGCAGTGGCAGTGCCAGCGTGGGCTGTCATTGCAAAGGGCCTCTCTCCCAGCCGTCGGTGCAAGGGGGGGAGGTGCAAAGCTTGGGCTTGGGCTCCCTTGGCACAAGGCTTTGGGCTGGTGGTGGACAGTGAGGAGGGAAAATAGAAACGAGATCCCCAGGAGGGAGCCTGCAGGATAATGGCAGTGCTCATCAGCTAAACAATGTTATTGCTAACTTTTCTGCAGGTTTTTGTTCTCAATTCAAAGGGAGAGACACTTTATTCAGGGCTTTACCCTTTCCTGCAACAATTCCTGATTTGCTTGTGACTTGCCCATGGCTTGCCACGCTGTCACTCACTCTCCAAATTTTTTTGCAGCATTTGCAGCATCATCCCAGATCAGAGACCCTCAGAAATGTCCCCAAGCTATAAAAATGATTAATCATGCAACGATCTCTTGTTTCCAATTCAGTAAAGTATTATACAAGCAGTCACAAATGCTGATCTTTGAAAACAAGAGCAGCTTCACATGCAATTGTTTAGTTCAACCAATGCACAAAGCAAAAATTTTCTTGGAATGTTACTTTATTGTTATTTTTTTTAATACTAAGTGGTCCTTTAATGAGTGTTAATCTCTGACAGATGGCTTGGTCCATCTGGCACTACTGAAGAGTGTAAAACTCTAATTTATGTGGAAAACATTTAAAATTGTATATTCATTAGAAATAACTAGAACAACTGATCTTTTCATCCTGGGAGTGCACGGTAGTGCCAAAGCACCACTAGTAAATTCCACTGCCAAGAAGTGGGAGAGAGTTTGCAGACAGAACTGATGGCATGAGCAATTTTTCTCCTTTCATAGTTGTGAAATATTTCTAAGCAAAAAAAAATCCTGTGAACAAAGTGCAATATCCCTCACAGACAGATTCACACAGGCTCTGGCTTGTGCTGAAGGAAGGTACCATATCAACGTCTGCCTTGGTATCTGGTACAAGGGAGGGCATCGCTGGTAGAAAGGCAGATCTGGAGATTCTGGCTCCAAGCATGCTCAGCGCAACACCTGAAGGGATGATGATGGACCACTATCTCTGCTTCTCCCACCAGACCAGCAACCAAAGGGCTGAAGCTCTTGCTGGCTGCCCCAGTGGCTTGGGGTGCCAAGGGCACTGTCTGGAGAAGGCAGCAAGGGGAAGACAAGCACAGCCCCAGCAGGTAAAAGCAGGGCTGCATGCCTGCACTATGGGAAAGGAGGGAGGAGGAGATGGGGACCCTCTAGAAAGTCTGCAGAATGGCTCAAGTAGGGAGGTGAATCCACATGAAACCAGGCTTTATCAGTCCTGCTGCTCATGGAGTAATGTTACTTGTGCAGGCATCATCTTCAGAGAAGTTAAAAAGGCAGGAGAGGCCCTGCAACAAACAGTTACACAGGAATTTTTAATAAAACACAGAATTTGCCATCTTCAGCGAATGATCCCACTCCCATGGTGGCCTGTGTGCTGAATCCCCTTGGATTTTGGGGGAACTTGACTGGGTTGTTACATTGATCTGGGAATTTGAGATGTTATTTGGATGTGATGTTGTGCTCAGAGAATAAAGCAACACTTTGTCTATGACAAAATAAACATCTGTTATGTTTTCTTCTTTTAGCATCATCAAATACTCAACCTGAGAAGGAATACCATTCGTATATTTGTCCTGGAATAAGAAAACATTATTCTATGTCAGTTCAGAAAAAGTTCTTTCTGTCTGCATCGGGCAAAATAATTGCCTTACCTTGAACCGTGAAGGGATTGAAGTTTGAGTATTGTTTCATGTCGAAGTAAAAATATTGTTTGTCCTGAAGATCGGAACAGAGTATTCAGTATTCCTCCAGCAAGCAGATCTATATTTAGAGTGACAATACACAAGGTTTTCTTAGCAATGGTAAATCTTTTTCTACAAAAACAGTGTCCTAAAATTAAATCCTTAGACAAGACTGCTTTGCATTAAAAAAGTGCTTTCTCTTTTGAGACTTTCAAGTCAGGTTAGCCTCTTAAATCTGTTTGGAAAAGTCTTAGATGATTTATTAAAAAGGAAAGTAATCAGGCACTTGCTATGTGATAGCAATTTATTAAAGTGTATAATTTCACTAAACATGTATTTTCTGGTGGTATTTTAATCATGGAGTATCTGACAGCAGAAGCACCATTTTTATTAAAGTTCAATGGGTTGATTTTAACAGCTCTAGAACACACTTCATTTCCTTTTAAATGCCTATGATTATTCCCTAGCAGTGAGAGGTAATAGCTCCAGGCTGCCCTGTTCAAAGCCAAGCCTCTCTGTGCAGTGGATGTTGAGAGAAAGCCATCAAAGTGCTGGCCTGTAAGTTAGAGGAGCTGAAAGTGGGTCCATGGTCCATCATACTCTGCCTGCACGACTGTCTCTAAAGTCCTGAGTGTGTTACAGGACTGTCAGGCTGCAGCAGTCAATCAGGACTACCAACAAGAAAGCCAGAATTTGGAGCTCATACTTTTGATACAGAAGACATGGAAAGTTTGGCACCCTTTAAAGAGGATTGGAAACCAGGCGTACTATGGGTCAGGGAGCCTCTACAGTTTGCCACCAGGAGACATATTGGGAAAGGTCTAGCATTAGTGCCCCTCTCCAGACCTTGGGCACCCCAACCTGGGGTCTCTTGAGGGCTGGTGGTAACACCTTGCCTTTTCAGAACCAAACAATGCTCGCTGCATCCTTTAAAAGCAAAAAAAAACCCAAACTCAAAAAAACAAAAAACCAAACAAAAAAAAGGCATTGGTGTCAATGCCTAAATTTTAAATTAGTGGTTTGAACACGTGCTCAGAAAATGAGACACATGCGTTTTAAGCCTTTCTCAGCTGGAGGATGTTCAAACCCACATCAGAGAGTATCAGTAAGAGCGAGCCTGTAGCTGAAGGATGACCAAGTGCACTCAGGGTACAGAGGGCAGGACTGCATACACATTGCACTCTGGACTTTGGATGAAAAGCAAAAACAATTTTGGGAACACAGACTGGAGCCTCACTGGCCTTCTGAGTCATACTTCCTGCTGCCTGGTCTCTTCTTCTGTGCTTGGCTTGGAGAGCTGCGTTTGTACTGTCTCTGCTCAAGGGAGGTAGCTCCTGACCCTGTTACAGATATTTAAAATGGTTGCCTTGGACTAAAACTGCCCTGATAGAAACCTCACGAAGACAAGGCACAAGTGTTTTGTAACTGAGTCTGAGATACTGAGGTTGTCCACATGCTCAGAGCCTTCATTTTACCTTCCTCTCCCACCTTTATGGTTGTAACTACCAGCACCTCACCTCTAATGAAATAGATGTCCTGAGCTCATGTCTCTATGCAAAAACACAAGCGGTGGTCACATCAGCAGGCTTTCATTCCCCACATACATACTCATTTAAAAGCTGACTTGCAGTTCTTCTCTCTGGAAATACCAACTCAAAAGGGTTGCAAAGCTCTCAGATACTTTAAAAGAGACCAGGCCCATTGGAAAAGGTCCTGCCCGAATGCCGCACTGTCAGCTGTTTGCGCCTTCCCAAGCACAAAGACAGCAGAAATCCTGCATTGTAGTGGGGAGAAACCCCCGTAATGGTTTTCCGTGACCCTCACTGGTCAGTCCAAAAGCGGGACTGTCTTTGCTGGTGTGACAGGCCTGAGCCCATCCCTGGAGATACACAGTTTCCTCAACTTAAATAGCTGAAGGAGAAGAGAATTTAGTCCAACAGCTATTTAGAATGATATTCATAAGCAGATCTGCCCTTCTGCTGCCAAGGGTGTGCTCTGTGGAACCGAGACATTTTATTACAATTATCATGCTACCAGAGGGTCTCTTAGAGCCCTGACTCCCACAGTCCAGTGAACACATGACAATCCCAGACTGATTAAAAGTAATAATTCAGTTTCTAGCTGTCACGAGCTAGAGAGAAGCTGGAAGTTGTTACTTGGTTTTGATTAAAGGGTTCAAACAAGCAAAATCTCATTTGTATTTTCTTTTTTAACCTCATTACTTTAAAACTAGCCTCTTTATATAAAGAAAAAGCCTGATTCGTGATTTTTGGACATGTGTAGTTGGCAATTCTGTGAACAGGACTACCTTGCATATGCTAGCTCAGTTAGTGTGCTTCTCCATATGCATATTTTAGAAATTAGGACCCTGATGTCCCTTTGTCAGTTAAACCTCTCCAAATCTGGCTGCGTTGGATCTGTTCTGGAGACGCTGCTGGGCATTAGTTAGTATTTGCATTGCAGCATCTGACACTACCTGTGGTGTCTCTAGCTATAGAAAGAAACACTTTTCCAGGGGTAGCACTCACAGTCAGGCTTGTCAATACAGGTACTTGACATTCATAGCACCACAGGGTATTTTTAAGCTCAGTTCATTCCTGTAGTTGAAACCTTTTGAAATCTTTGGAATAACTGCCCAGAACAAAGTACAAGTAAAGGAGAGGCTGCCCAAGTAACAGCTGAACTTCTGTCTTAAGTGTTCCCCTATGACAGGAACTATTTCAGATAGACTACAAATTGCACTTCATAGAAATAATGGTTTTGCCACGACAGCAGAATTTTTGTACTACCATTAAGCTTTGCAACACTTGACATAGAGACATGGGAAACCAACAGGAAAGTAGCAGAGCAACCAGAGCTCTCCATACGTAATCCACTCATTCCTCTCACTCCTAATCGTAAAAGGAATAGGTAAGACTTGTTTTCTCATTTCTTCCTTTGTGTAGAGAAAGCGAGTTGACTGAGCCAGTTTGATCATGGACCGGATGGAAAAAAAAGGGAAAGCTCATAAAAACCGAATGCATGCTTCTTTCCTTAAAGAAAAGAAATGGATTGGAGAGTTACGCATTCATGATTCTAAATCTGAAAAAAATAACTGATTCTCTGACATGGGAAGCTCACTCCCCCACTACCAATACTTAAGCCAGGAAGGCAGATGTTGTACCTTGCTGTTTGCTGTTATGTTTGTGCGTTACTTAGCTGGAAGGCTTCTATCTTATGCTGTGACTATGAAGGAGCACGAGCTTTCAGTCACAGCAACAACGTCTGAGGCTTGAACACAAGCTCAGCTGTTGTCAGTACAAAGTAACATTTAATTAACCTAGAAACTGTTACTGAGGAGCTTGTCTGAGCAACAAATGATCAAAGAAGATGTCTTTCCCCATTTTATTGGTCTGGTTTAACTCCCTACAACAGGATGTTTTGCACTCTGAGCATCGAGGCAGGGGTGGGGGGTGGGGGTGTCCTTTGAAGTTGTTTTCAAGCACTTTTGGCAAAGATGGTAAGAAGTGTGATGTTTTCTATCTCCTCCTCTTCGCAATAAAATTGCCAGCTGCAGAGGCCAAAGCCCTTCCTAGTGGACTGCAGAAGAGCGCAAAAGGCTGCTCCTCCAACAGGCGCTGAACCTGTTCCTGATAAATCTTCTCTACTTTTATACCAGCTTTTTTAGAAGCCAGTTGCTTCTGCTTCTTGCTCAAGCATGGCAAGTGACAGATCAAAGGACATGTGGTCCAAGGGGTCTGCTGTAAACTGGAACCAGGAACTTGGACCAGAGCTGAGCCTAAGCCATGTTTTTGAAGTTTTGCTGTTTGCAGCCCTTTCAGCCCCAAACCTGAAAGGGAGCTGACCTGGAGTTTTTGATGGCTCAACTCCCTGTTTAACACGCTGTTCCCAAAGTGAACGACAGCAGGTTTTAAATGTCACTGTTAAGTTTCACATAGTTTTACTGAGTTAGTTCTCTTTTTTCCTGGTGCAGAGAGAAGGTGGAACAGCAGGGAGGAAAGGCAAGATCACCCCCTTCAGTGACGGCACAAACTAATTAAAGTGATTAAAGTCATGCTGTAGCCATGACCTTAGAGGATCTGCAGCAAAAACACAGCTCTTGATTCAATCCTGAGCAGTGCACATGGTGCAGTGGGTAACTATTTAAGTAGTACTCCATACAAGGGATCATAATGTATTAAATCCAGCCTTCTGGCAGGAACAAAATAGACAAGCACACACAAAACCCCCAAAATAGTGACTTAAAACTTTTTTTTTTTTTAAGAAAAGATTCGTGTAAAAATGAAGAAGGTGTTTGATAAGAAATTAAAAGGAAACTGAGGATAATATGCTTACAGGCATAGAATCATAGAATAGTTTGGGTTGGAGCGGACCTTAAATCATCTACTCCAACCCCCTTGCAGTGCGCAGGGACATCTTCAACTAGATAAGGATGCTCAGAACCCCATCCAGCCTGACCGTGAATGTTTCCAGGGATGGAACATCTACCACCTCTCTGGACAACCCATTCCGGTGTTTCACCATCCTCATTTGTAAATAATTTCTTCTGTATATCTAGTCTGAATCCACCTTCTTTGAGTTCAAAACCAGTACCCCTTGTCCTATCACAACAGGCCCTGCTAAAAAGTTGGTCTCCATTTTTCTTATAAACCCCTTTTAACTACTGAAAGGCCACAATAAGGTCTCCTCGGAGCCCTTTCTTCTCCAGGCTGAACAACCCCAACTCTCTCAGCCTGTCCTCACAGGAGAGGTGCTCCAGCTCTCTGATCATCTTCGTGGCCCTCCTCTGGACCTGCTCCCACAAGTCCATATCTTTCCTGTGCTGAGGGATGCAGAGCTGGATGCAGTACTCCAGGTGGGGTCTCACGAGAATGGAGTAGAGGGGCAGAATCACCTCCCTCGACCTGCTGACCACGCTTCTTTTGATGCAGCCCAGGATACAGTGGGCCTTCTGGGCTGCGAGTGCACATTGCCAGCTCATGTCCAGCTTTTCATCCATCAGTACCCCCACATCCTTCTTGGCAGGGCTGCTCTCAAGTCCTTCATCCCCCAGCCGTATTGATACTGGGGGTTCCCCTGACCCAGGTGCATGACCCTGCACTTGGCCTTGTTGAAGTTCACGAGCTTCCCATGGGCCCACTTCTCGAACTTGTCCAGGTCTGTCTGGATGGCACCCTGTCCCTCAGGTGTGTCAGCCACACCACTCAGCTTGATGTCATCTGCAAACTTGCTGAGGGTGCACTCGATCCCACTGCTTACGTAATTGAGGAAGATACTGAACATTATTTGGCCCTAATATGGACGCCTGAAGGGCACCACTTGTCACTGATCTCCATCCATTGAGCCATTGACTATTACCCTCAGGATACGACCATCTAACCAATTCCTCATCCACTCAACAGTCCACCCATCAAATCCCTATTTCTCCAATTTAGAGAGAGGGATGTTGCAGGGGACCGTGTCAAAGGCCTTCCATAAATCCAGAGAGACAACACCCGTAGCTCTTCCCTTATCCACTGGTGTAGTCTCTCCATCATAGCAGGCCACTTGGTTGGTCAGGCAGGACTTGCCCTCGGTGAAGCCGTGCTGGCTGTCTCGAATCACCTCCTTGTCCTTCGTGTGCCTTAGCATAGCTTCTAGGAAGATCTGTTCTGTGGTCTTCCCAAGCATAGAGCATCACAGAAGTTGCTTAAGGACACCATTTTAGAAGCTGAAAATAAATGTATCTCTCTAATTAATAGAAACTCTGAAAGACCCCTGATAAGCCAAAGAAGCCACTGTGGTTAAACAGCAGAAGCTAATAAAAGTTTACCAAAAAAAGAGAGAGATTTTTTCAAGCAAGGAATAAAGTATGATTTCTATCAAGTTAAATGTGAAAACAAAATAAGTTGGGCCAGATAAAAGATTTTAAAGACCAAGTCACCAAAGGCAGAAACTAATATTAAATGTTTTTAAACACACCAGAAGCAGGAAATTGTTAGGTTGTATAATAAAAGCTTGTCTGCACACCCACAAAGAAGCACAGAGAGATGGGGCAGGAGGGCTTATAACACCCTGTCCAGCTCCTCCTAGGCCCATCACTGAGGCCATTAGCTCACCAAATGCCCACGTCCACATGCCAGAGGCACAACTGCAGGTGGCAACCCAAATCAAGGATTCCCAAGGAATGAGGGAACAACTTCTCCGGGCCCCTCCCAGGGCTGTCCTGAGGAGGGCCTCAGCCCTAGTGTCCAGACTTGAAACCCATCATAAGGTGTCATGAGGAGCAGCTCTCCGGATCTTCTTTTGAACTGTGGGGGTCACTGCCTGGGGCTGTAGGACACATTATGGGATGCTGGGGAAGAAGAGTTTGGAATTGTATGTGACTTATTACAAGATGTTTAGGGGAGGAACCAAAGAGATTTGGCAGGGATTTAGGGAACTTGGGCTGCTTTGTGTGTATGTACCTACTGGGAATACATTTTCAGCCTTGCTACTGGTTTGACCTGGGGCATGGAGCTGTGTCAGCCTCACCTCTCTTGAGCTGTCAGATCCAGCATGATACATTTTCCTCTAACAGAAACTAGCCAAAAGTCTGTGGGACTGATATGATATCAAGGAGTAAAAGAAGCGAGCAAGATAAGTAAGAGGCCATGGCAATAAGGTTAGCAGAAAGGCTTTGGTGTCCACTGTGTCAGAATGTAGCCTTTATGGCAAAGAAACTTCCTAAAATTAATGAATACATGAAACTTCAGAGCTGATAATACAAGTAAGGGGTGGCTGGCAGGTATTCACACTAGAGTTCTGAATATAGCTACAACTCAGATATAAAGTCATGAAACTACTAATTGGATATATAATCCAGCCAGACGTATTACCTCAGCTGTGGTGCCACAGGAATGGAAGATGACAGATATGACACTAATTTTTAATCCAGGAAACAGATCACCAATCCTGACTCCCACTCAGGGACATGGCACAGGAGAAGACTAGAAGTAGTCACACAGATACATGTGGTATGTTGGGAAAGGTCACATATTGTATAGAGAAAAGTTATGATGTGTGTTAGATTCCTTTAAAGCTTTTAAAAAAGAATGAAATTGCCAGGGGGTTAGAAGGAAGATAATTTATGTATTAATAATTGGTTGAATAATAGAAAACAAAGTTCTCTCAATGGAGAAAAGACATCACTGGAATCCCTCAGGAATCAGTGGTAGGGCCTGTGCTCTTCAGCATATACAGAAACAATCAGAAGTGTGTCAACAGTGAGGCAGCAAAGTTTGTTGATTATAAACGCTATTCAGATGGACTGTGCCCCTCTGAGTTCAGCCAAGGTTTTCAAGGCACATAATGATATACAAGCAGATCCTTAACACTGAAAATGCACAAATTAATAAAAAGTTCAAGACATAACCAGAATATAACCCAGGTGCAAAACAAATAGCAGCTGCAATCTGGATTTATAAATAGCCTCATCTACATAATTTTCGAGTAAAATCATACAAAAACCTGATTGTAGTACTATAAATCAGTATTATAAAGAACTGCCTATTGTAAATTATCCTTTCTCTTTAAACTGGAGATAGCTGGCCAAAAGGGCTGGCTGAAATCCACTATCAGATGTTAGCTTAAACTGGACAGCTTCACCAGCTCCTAGAAATAAAGGCTGTAATGGGACTTCTGAGGCCAGTTGGTCCATTGCCCTAAAGCTGCATCATGTGCACCTTTCCTGACAGACTTGTGTTTCAAAGACCTGCAGCACTGGGGAACCCACAGGCTCCACTTTGTAACCCTTAATATTGTAATGTTTATCTTGAATATCCTTTGCAGTAACTTAAGCCTATTATTTTTCATTGTGAATATGGGAAACAGATTATTCCTCTCCTTTGTACAGCAACCTTATATGTCTTTAATGACATAAAAGATCATGACTTCTTCAGTCTTCTTCTCCTGTGGCCTGAGAATCCAGTTCATTCAATCTTTCTTCTTAAATCATATTTTCTAGACCACTAGTCATTTGTGCTGCTCTTCTCTTGACTTTCTCCATTTGCAGGGGTATAAGCCAGACCAGCACATGCAATATTCCAGCTTAGTCGTTACCAAGCACTGAGTAGAGTAGAACAGTGGTTTCTAATGTCTTGCAGTCTATAGCCTTGCTTTTACAAGAACAATATTTGCTTTATTGCCACCAGAACACCACTGTTGATATGAGCTCAACTTCTTCAACTAGCTTATTAAACCTCTCAGATTGTTTTCTGGAGGATGCTTTGTAGCATTCCCAGCTATGATTTGTGACTCTAGAGACACATGTACTTTTGGTTCCTTACCTAGTGATAGAGCAAACCTAGAAGAGATTCCGAAGAAATCACCTCTGTACGATTTACTTTTTAATACTAGGCCCACTAGGGGCTACTCTGTAGTCACCTGTGCAACCAGTTTTGTACTGGCCCTATGGCAGATTTGTGTAAACCAGTGATTTTGAAATTACTGGCTTTAGGCTTTATATGGGCTACCCTTAAGGTGTTTCTGAAATGTAGCAAAGAGAACTAGCCATATTTTCAGTAACTAAAATTTACTATTGAGGACTGTGAGCTTCCTCATGGATCTAAATTAGAAAAGACAAAACCACTCATCTAAACCATGCTTCCCTAAATTATAATAAGAATATCAAATAAAAAGGCCTGGCTAGAATCATGGAATGTGGAAACTCTTGCTTTTGCCCATTCCACAAGACCTGTTATCCCTATTGCAGAAGGAAAGCAAACTGGCTTAACATTATTTATACTTGACCAAGCTATCTTAGCCGACACTCACCGTCCTTGTCTTCCAGATATAGTTTGTTCAACTTTTTCACGGAATCACAGAATTGTCAGAGTTGGAAGGGACCTCTAGAGATCATCTAGTCCAACTCCCCCGCCAAAGCAGGATTGCCTAGAGCACATTACTCAGGACTGCATCAAGGCGGGTCTTGAAAATCTCCAGACAAGGGGACTCCACAGCCTCCCTGGGCAGCCTGTTCCAGTGCTCAGTCACCCTCACCATAAAGAAGTTTTTCCTCATATTTGAATGGAACTTCCTATGTTCCAGCTTGTGCCCGTTGCCCCTTGTCCTATCACTGGAAACCACTGAGAAGAGTCCGGCTCCATCCTCCTTCAACCTACCCTTTAGGTACTTGTAAACATAGATAAGGTCTCCCCTCAGCCTTCTCTTCTCCAGGCTAAAGAGCCCCAGGTCTTTGAGCCTTTCCTCGTAAGGGAGGTGCTCTAATCCCTTAATCATCTTAGTTGCCCTATGTTGGACTCTCTCCAGTAGTTCCCTGTCTCTCTTGAACTGGGGAGCCCAGAACTGGACACAGTATTCCAGTTGTGGCCTCACCAGTGCAGAGTAGAGGGGGACAATGACCTCCCTCGACCTACTGGCCACATTCTTCCCTATGCAGTCCAGGATTCCATTGGATCTCTTGGCAACAAGGGCACATTGCTGGCTCAAGGAAAGTTTGCTATCGACCAGGACTCCCAGATCCTTCTCCTCAGTAGTGCTTTCCAGAAGATCCACCCCTAACCTATATTGGTGCCTGGGGTTCTTCCTCCCCAGGTGCAGGACCCTACACTTGCCCTTGTTGAACCTCATTAGGTTCTTCTCTGCCCAGCTCTCCAGCCCGTCTAGGTCACACTGGATGGCAGCACAGCCCTTTTTCCATCAAGAGTGTTTTCAGAGAAAATTTCCTTTGGTCATTTGATAATTTCCCATCTCCATTCTATGCTTTTCAAAGTTATCTGCTACATTCTCCATTTTCTCATCTTCAGACCACCTTGTTTGCCCTCTGTGGGTTTGCAGAGGTTGCATCACTCTGAGGTTACCTCCACGAAGTCTTCAGGATCTCAGGCTGAGGTTTATCAGCCCTAGTCCATTTGAAAACTTATAAATTATTTGAGTAATTTTTAACTCATTCGTTGCCTATTTTAGAGTGAAAACTTTCTCCTTTGCAGCTGATATTGATGTCTTCAGATACCCTCTTCCGATACATTCGCTTACTCAGAGGCAGCCTGAAATGAGCAATATGAAAAGGCCAGAAAGGCAACTTCACAATATTCCTAACCAAGACTCAGTTAAAATGAGACTGTAATAACTCAGCAAGAGCCAAATGCTGTCTCATTTTCTAGGCATTATACAATTACTGAACACAGGAGACAAAGGCAGTCTTTACTCCAAAAGCACCTGGAATACAGACCAAGAACCCTCAATCCCCATAATCAAAACACATCCCCCATCAACAGAAATCAGCCTGGTGGAAGAACCACATGTGTTTTAGGCAAAAGTTGCGTGCTCCAGAGAGAAAACCCAACTGAGAACAAAGGAAGAATGATGAGGTTTCATAGCCAAACCACACACAGTTTGCAATCTATTTGCCAAATTCTTTGCCTAAAGATGACAACCAGAGAAGGGACAAAACCCTTCACTGCTTCATCCCCCAGAGGTTCCTTTATCTCTCCTTAAGCCTCAGGATAAAGGCTTGGTCATAACTAAGTGGCAAAACTTTTCTCCAAGTCTCTTTCATATGGCCTGAAAAAAGAGACTAACAGATCTTGTGAAACTCAAGTGGCAAACCACTAGTGCGGGGTGCCATCCCAGGAACACAGCTGCTTGAGTCAAGGGTCAATGAGGAGAGAATCAATTTCTGTCCAATCCTTACAGGTCCAAAGCTGAGATACTGTGAGGACCTTGATGAGATTTGGCAAGTCAGCAGTGAACACACATTCTGCAAAATGTATGTCCAAGAAGAGCTGATCTCCCAAGGCCCTTGACACTGCCATTTCCCTTCTGTGTCCCACACTTTAGCCCAGAGCAAGGCAAAAGGGAGCTCGTGCAGAAATTTGGGGGGCTCAGGAGCCAAGCCCAGACCACTTACCCCAAACTTTGTCACCCCACATCTCCTATAAGATTGTTTTTTGCTGTTTCGTATTCTTGGTAGTGCCTAAAGGTCACATCAAAAGGGGGTTTTGTTAGATCTGTGGATCCCAGATCTTCTCCACCCAGTGGCAAAGACCCAGGGCTGTCTAATCCATGTGTTGCTTACAGAAAATTAATATACTCTTTCCTACTTCCTAGCACTGCTTAAATGGAGGAAAAGCCATCCCTCAAAGCAAACCCATCTCTTTAGGAGAAATCCCAACAGTACCACAATTACATGTTTTATATAAGGTGAGTCTTAGAAAGTCATAGGAGGAAAGGTTTGAAAGAAAACACAAACTATAAAGTACCAGTTCAGACTCTTATCTACAGCTCTGTTAGAGACAACAATGACAGAAAATAAATTATCTACCATTGCATTAAAACCTGTCCGATGGGCCACAAAGAGAGTGACACTAAAACTCTGAGTTATACTGTCTTTCCTCAGGGTGGAAATGTCATCAAACATCAGCCAAGACTAAATCACTGAGCAGAGAGGATGCAGTTCCAAATGTTTCCTGTTTAACATCCAGTTAAGAGTGTTTCAGATCACTGCCCCAGAATAAAAGGTCAGTCATTAAGCAATTTGCCAAAAGAACAAATTATCCCTATGGAAGAAACATAAACATTAATTAAAGAAAAGATTATGTTGATCAAAAGAGGAACTCAAAACACCAATAAACAACCTGGAATAACTTCCTGAACAGAAATCAAATCAAGCTAAAGCTGCAATCTCTACACCACAACTAAGAAAAACTTCCCTTCACTACTCAGTAAAGCAGTCAGTGTAATTGTCTTTACCCAAGTGCACCTCTGGCACAAAACATAAAACTATCATCTCTTGGTACACGCACTATGAAAAGAAGAGTCTCTAAAAAGACATATAAGCAGAGACCCACACTTTGAATTGTTCACAAGACACTTTTTACAGAGACTAAAAAGGAGCCAACTGTAAAGCGTCAGACAAACTGCTGAAACTAGAACGGTTTATTGTCACTAATCTCCAGCATCACCACTGTCCCGACATGCACAGCAGCTATCATTCTCTTCAGCCTGTATAATTTCGAGTCGTCAGGCTTTACGTATAGATACAAGTCCCATAATACATCGACTGGACAAGTAAAATGAGGTAAAATCCAGCAACAAATATCACCCCTATCCTATCTTCAGATCCATCAAAAAAACATCTGAGCATATTGCCCTCAGGGCATGGTGAGACCAAACATATCCCTGATTCCCAGCTCCTAAGCTCAGAGTCTTAACCCTCTGCCAAGACAGTTGTCACTCAGGCCAACAACTCATACAGAAATCAGATACTGAGTGGACACGTGGAGAATACTTTCATTAACATTTATCACAAGAGATGTTTCTGAAGAAGCATCCTTGGGCCTTGCCATTGAAAACAGACTTCTCGCATCTCACATGTCAAGAGAAGCCCTGGGTGGGTGTGAGGAGTGCCAATTGCACAATTCTCTTATGCACCCAACACCAGCTGCTGTTGCAGGCCAAGGGACTCTGGACCTTCTTCCATGTAACAATTCCTTCACTCCTAAATAACATGCTGGAAATTTGCCTTGGAGATCTAGATAAGACGTGGCACCAGTTGTTAGCTAAAACATGATGCTGACGTGTTGGTACAAGGATTTGCTTGAGTAAATTAATTTTAAACCTTATCATTGCAGCAACAAGTAAATTAATACCTCTTAAATCCTTGCTTAGTGCAACTGGTTTTTTTCTGAAATAGGTTTGAGAATAACTACACGCTTCAAGGTAGGCACTCAGAAACACTGAGGTGGGTTGGAAAGAGAGAAATGCAAGTGGTGTCACCAAATACCATTCCTTGTGCCAGCCATGACCTGTTTGTTGTTTGGATGATGATCCTTGGCAGATAAGCCATGATGTGGAAAGGTCTGATCCTGTAGAGGCAGGGAAAGTATTGATGAGCACCTGATCTGGCACCAGGAGGCCATTATCACTGGTGGAGCATTCATGCTGCGAAAGCATGAAGGATGGCATGTGGCTAGAGTTGGGTGCAGATGGATTAAAGTCACATGGGACCGACAGGCGCACTAGAGAGGGAGAGAGACATATAAAACCCTACATCTCTTTGCCGTGTACAAGCCCACGTAGGTCCTATGTGTAAAATGGCAGTAGACACCTATGTTTAGGGACCTGCATCTCAACCTTGCTGTACTTCCTGGTTTCCTCTAACCTCAAATGATATCCTGACTTGAAGAGGGCAAAGAGCAAGAAATGTCAATGCTCCTGTTACTCCATCTTTGGCCATGGGTGGCCTCCCAGCAACCCTGTCTCACTGTGGCTGCCCACTGTGGTAGCCCCTTCTCTGTTTACATTAGTATTTATGGCAGCTAGATCAAGTCTATTGCTAAGGCTACAGCTGTCAGGACAGCTAATGAAGTGCACCTGACAGTATTGCTTTCAAAAGACTTTACAAGGTGTTGTTAAGAGTTGTTTGCTGCCACAAAGCGCAGCTTCTGAGCAAAACGTGAACTGTTCTGTGGAAACCCAGGACAAAATATCAAGACACTGAGATGCTAATAAAAAAAGAGATGTAGGACACAGTCAAACCCTGAGGGTCTGAACAGTCATTGCAGAACTGTGTTTACTTTGCAGTGAGCTTGTGTGTATTCACAGGACATGTAAGTGGGGCTTTACAGTACAGCAAGGTCTCTGTCACACCTCTTGCTGTGTCTGCTGCCTCAGACATACAGACAGGGATGAGGCCTGCTGCGGGGACATCACAGCTCAGGATACTTTCATGTGTAATTTCTTAGGATATTAAAGTGTCTAAGGCATCCTTTGTTGCACCTGCCTTGTATCTTTTCTTACTCTGTTATCCTGGAGGAAATAAGTGACAAGATGCAAGTTCCCATGCATAGGTGGATCTCTTAGGAATGAGACTAGGCAAGAAGGGCACTGAGTGACCTGTGCCAGTAGTTTCAGCTCCTGGGAGAGCTGGAATATGGGGTTTCTAAGGGAAGGCTGGTAAAAGGTGCCCTAGAGCTGAAATCAGTGATGAGATATAACTGCACTCCACCTGCCTGGAGGCACATGCAATCTCACCAAAAGTTCCTCAGTATGGCAGATGGGTACTAGCCCAGCTTCAGATAGCCTGAGATGAAGATAGTACATCTGTCTGGAGACGGAGATGGACAGCAGTCTGTTCTTTGGAATCTGATGCGATGATTCAGCTGTGATCAAATTCTGAGCTGATGAAAGTAATTCAATCTCAAGACAAATTATTTCATTTTGAATCTTGTTTTCATTCTAATTCAGGACGAAAAGTCAAAATTTAAATGAATAAACAAAATCCAGAATAAAAATTTGGAAAGAGAAAAATGTATGCAAAGACAGAAACTTTCTTCTGACATAAAAGAAATTGCAATGTAACAATGAGGGAAATGAGAGGGCTGAAAATAAATTGAGAGATTTGGACTGCAATCTCCCATTTTCATTTTAAGTCATTCCAATATTATTCTTTTGAAATTTTGCATCATAATTGATACATTCCCATTAAAAAATGAAATTTCATGGAAATTAATTTTTCATCTGTTTTGAAAATAGTGGAGGAAATCACAGTCTTTAGTTGGTAATAAATGATAACAAAGAGCTCTTACCAATCTGGCCTTCAAACTTGCATTTAGAATATTGCATGGATGACAAACTCTTTGGAAGCAATTGATTTGCATTGAGCAAATTCCTGTTCTTGCCAGCTGAAGCCATAATTTGGGTCATGTGTCTCTGCAATTCACAGCTACGAATAGATGAAGAATTGTTGAGATTTGCTTTGAAACACATGATGGGGTGAATTTCAATTGTCAAAATTCTTGTAAAGTTGAAGCAGGGTAGGTTCCTGCTGACTAGATATTAATGAAAAATAGTTAGCAGCAGAAGAATGGAAAAAATGAGTGGCAAAATACAAACCAGTGAATACAGCAAAAGCTTGAACAGGAAGCCCAGTCCTTGAGAAACATTTTGACACCCAGAGTATGAACCTATCTTTAGTGGGATCTGTTGTCCCCACATTTCAGGCCACAGGCGCATTCAGAGCAGCAAGGGTTTTACTTTGTAATGCCCCAGGAACGTGTCGTTGTTCCTTGAAGCAGCACTGTTCCCATGCTAAAAAGAGAGACACAAATTTTTACAGACAGTCTGGAGCCTGCAAATGAGAGACGCACAGCCTGTGCTGGAATGTGTGAAGACAGCTGAGTATTGCTTGATTTTGGAATTGTCTGGGATTTTCCAAGGCACCTCAAGTGGTTAGGTACCTGCTTCTCACTGGTATCCATTGGGACTACGCTGTATTGCTGTCCTACACTCCTTTCAACATCTTCAATAGGGATAACCAGAAAGACGCAAATTTTTTTGCGGGAGGAGCCTGTTTCCTTCTGACATAGGAAGGAATATCGACTTATGCCACATGGGTCTAGGACAGCTTGGCTACCAGGGTGCCCCAGATCCAAGAGTCCCCAGTGTTCATTGGCCAGCATGGAAGGCTGTTGTCACTGCATTATCCCGCGTCTGTCCCTGCACCTCAGGCCTGGGCTGCCCTGGGGCCCCACAGTCCCCCAGAAAGGCCACCCACTCAGAGGTTCACAGGGAGGGAGTCAGCAGGGGTTCCACAGGAGCCAGCATGTTGTAGGTACATGCATTTCATGAGTCACTGCTGCAGGCAACAGGAATACAAGGCTGACGTACACTGACACCTCCTCCCATTCAGGTATCCTTGCTGGACTCAGGTCAGACTTTCTCAGAGTTTTCTAAGAATCCAAAAGAAAATACTTTTAAAAGCACTGTAATTTCACAAACAAACAAAAGATGTAATGTCTTCCTATATTTAACATCTGCTAGAGCTAGGAAGTCTTCCCAAACCTTACTTCAGCATCTGACTGTACACATCACAGAAATTATTGTAATTAGAAAAATTAAACTTCTATGTGGAAGAGGAGTTTCTTTAACTTTTGACTTGTAACAGTGACCCTTACATGCCAGTCTTTCAAAAAATGACAATTTCCTTGATGCTTTTCAAATGAGTGCAGAGCATGGAAAAATACAAAGAGAAACTCTATTCAGTCCATACTGACAATACTATGGTAAGGAAAAAAAGTCTTCACAAATCCAAAATAAACCCAAGTTTATTTTTCTAATGTAAAACTCACTATTACTAGCCACTGATACATAAAGCAAATGAATTCCATCCTGAAATTGCAATTAAATTTAAAAATTATTTAAAAATTGAAATAAAACCAATTTACATTACTTTTTTTTTTTGTGGCACAATGGAAATCCTGGTTTTCATCCAGCTCTTATTACAATGTGAACCTTTCTGCTGCAACATTCCTTTTCTTTCTTCCATAAAGAAAAATGCAAGAATGTGGTGATGTTTCAATTGATTGTACTACTGACAGAAATGGAAATTCAGTGACACCATGGCTGAACGTGTGCATAACTTGGAGATGTTCAAGGCCAGGCCGGATGGGGCTTTGAGCCCCCTGGTCTAGTGGGAGGTGTCCCTGCCCATGGCAGGGGGATTGGAACTTGATGAAGGACCCTTCCAACCTGAACCATTCTATGATTCTATGATTCTATATAAAATATCTTCTTCTTATCATCTTTCACTGCTAGATTCAAAGTAAAATAAAATATTTTTTTTAATCTAAAAGGACATGTGAGGAATGAAATGGAGATAATACGATGGAGTGTATGAAAGTACAAAAAAGGTGTTAAAACTGAAACAAAGAGAACAGGAAATGTCATACAGCAGCCAGCCTCAGCTAAAGCTGTACAAATAATTGATTAGCGGCTTTTCTTTTTAAACATAACAAAAACTAGGCAAAATAAGATTTTATTTTTGTAAAATTCAAATACTATATTAGATTATGCTTTGTAGATTTAAGCAGCTTTATTATTAATACTATTTTTTTCAGATTTTAAATTAAAACATTGTTTTAAAATGCATAATTTGACTAATAATGTTGACTAATTTTTTCTCTTCATTTGCTTCTCTTTTGCTGAAATGTGGAACTGAACCTGAAAACATGTTTCCATATTTCTCTCCCTGAATTGCTTTAAGCTACATAGTGTACAAAGTACTGGAATAGTCTCTGATGCCAAGATGTTTCAAAACACATTTGGTTGCATAAATATTGCATCCCCCCCACTTTCCACAGCCCCACATCATAGACATTAAATGGTATGTTAATAGCACTGTTATTTTGAGAACTCCGATTTTATCTGCTCTCAGGGTGATAGATTTTTCAGTAAGTGGAAATCTGAGAAAAATATCTTCTGAGCTACAGTACGAATGTTTGGCAAATAACCATGAATTCTGGAAGAGGGAAAGAAAAATGGAAACATGTCAGGGCATGGCTTGAAGCATTTGAGAAACTTCTGCCTTGTGTTACCAATGCATATTGTGCTTTAGAAGTTTCTAAAGGCAAATGCCTACTCGGTGGGTGGCAGAATAGCAGAAAGCTTTTCCTAGCAGAGTACAGAAGGAGAGGTGACTGCTCACTGCCTCCATCAGTTGGGCAAGTGTGTGGAGACACTTTTATCTTCAAAAGCAGCGTGCAGGGGCATTAAATGTGACCCTGTACCTCTTTATGCATCAATTCACAAAAACCCTCCAACCCTTTTAATGAACTTTCATAATGGCACATTATCAATTTTGAAGCTGCTGTACATGTGTTGTTAATATGCTATGGTATTTGTAATTGAATATGACCTCCTGTGACATTAAAAATTTGACTGTCCGTCCCAAAAGACATCCACATGTTTTATGAAGGACGAGTGTGCTTCAATAAACCTTTTAACCAAGAACATATGCTCAATAAACAAAAAGCTTTTATTGATTTCATAAATAGCAAGACAATGTCAACCCTGAGCCAAGCAAACCATTGCACAGCTTACAAAAGTGCTACGGTACGTGTGTAATGGAGAATGGTAGTTACATGCCAGGGGGACCATTACTGGTCCCCTTGTCTTGGGGCTGGGACCAGTGAGATAACTGTCTCCCCTCAGCTCTACAAGGGATTCCAAAGGATTCCCCGCACAGGAACAGCAGCTATGGAGGAACAGGAGCAAAAGGCTGCTGTGATCATGTTCTGCATCTTTCCTTCACATCCTTTTCCCTGCATAGTCACAGCACAGATATTCTCTTGACAGGTTTTCAATCATCCTCCAGTTCTTTTCATTCTCATCCTGTAGCGTGTGTGTTGTCTTCCAGTCTTTTAGTCATGTTTGCCATCTCCTGGGAATGACTCATGAGATCAACAAACATTTCTATACAGGCCATCCCCAGGCAGGGGTTACCAGAACAGAGAAACCACATAGTTACATGGCATAACAATGTTAGCCAACTGCCAGCATAGATAAAATGTTATTTTCCCTTAATTTTTTTCAGTTTGGGAATTTAATTTCTTTTTGCTCTTGCCATTGTGGGGAGTGCCTGAAAATGGAAAGGCATTCTTCCAGTTAAATCTCCTGGCAAAATTCTTGTACCATTGTTATGTGCCCTAATTTAACACTCCTTTGTCAGATGAGTTCTGCTGGAGATGTTCTGAGGATGACAATTAGATGACATTATCCTTATTTTTTTTTGTACAAACTTAACGGAGTTCACTGGTTTTGTCACAACACCTGGTGCATTTCAGGAGTGGGGTTTTTTCCCGCATATTGTTTACTGCTCTTGATATGTTTTAGCATTCTGTGATTGCTGGGAAGAAGTCAATGGGGAGGCATGTCTCCATGGAAAGACCCCTCAACAAGTTGTTATGATAGAGTCTGATCCTCTGTAAGTTCCTCCATGAGCTCTTCGGCATATACCAATAATGTTCAGAGAAAAGTGGGACATTCAAGCCCAGGCTGTGCCAGAACAATGTGATTAGGCAGGCCACCCCTTGTGGGATGGCAGAGGCAGGAATAATTGTAGCAGCAGTTGCTTAAGCTTGGACATACATCAGCATGACATTTTTACATATTTTGCTTTCAACTCCTAACAAAGTGGCAAAGATCTTTCCAATCATTTTGAGAAAAAATATGGGTCAAATTGGAAAAAAAAGGGACAATATCAGTAAGTGTCTTTTTTTTTTTTTTTCCCTACAGGAAAAAACAATCCACAGTTAGTACTATGTTCCTTTTTAGTTGCCTATAATGTTTCAGCAGTATCTCTTCTCCATTCAAATGTTCATGTTATAACATGGATGAAGAATACTAATTTGCCTAAGTAAAATAAAATAAGCATATTGGAAAAGGGGATAAATAGACCCAGCTTGTTCCCACTATTCCAGAAGCCATTATAAGCAGTGCCATTAATAAAGCCTCTGCTTAATGTTGCTGACACTTCCCTATTCTCTTCCTTCCTATATTTTTCCTTCTTGGTATCTGCCTAAGACTGATTAAAAGAAGAGGTGAAATGTTCAGCACTTTTGGGGACATCACTCATGGGAAAACCAATATATTTCCCTCCAGTTTTAGGAAAACCAAAATATTTTAGTTAAAATATGGTAATTTAAAATAAAATCATTCAAAAATTCATTTTGAGAAAGACACCAACCTTTCTGAGGGTGAGGTGGAGGGAAAATGAATGTCTTTTCCCTCACAGAAAATTCTTAAAACTAGTTTGTTAAATAGAGAAAGGACCTCCATGTTTTAGAGCTGGCAGTTTTCACTTGGCAATGTTTTGTCCTGGTGCCAATCCCCACTGAAATATAGTAAAATTTCATACTTTAGATGACTTGTATGCTCTTTAGAAACTTTTTTAAATTTGCTGTCCAATTCTCCAAACACCGAGTCCTTCCCAGCAGGCTGAATATACCTGATCTCCACCAAATGGCTGAACAGTCTCCATCCCATGCCTGGAAATGAAGTAGCATCTTTCTCAGCCTTCTCATGGAGTTTCCCAAACGCCTATGGTGTGTGACAGCAGTCTGGGTGCTTCCATCCCTCTTCAACAGGCAGCAGGTCAACACTGAAAGCAACCTGCTACTTGTAACACTAGTTCCAACAATGCACTTTGTTCTCAAGCAACAACAGCAAGTTCAGTTACTGTGGCTTTGTAGATGCTAATTGTGCTGATTGTCTTTGTGGCAGCTCAGTTAGTTCCACATGAAAACATTTGTCTTTTTCAGTGTTCAAATCAGAATGTGACGTTTAAATCAGATCTTTTTCACAAAGGCTTCCAATTATACTCTTTTCATACCAGAGTAATGAACTGGTTCCAGTTCATATTCTATCCTGTGTGCAGATCTGTTCTCATTCAGTTGTTAATGCAACCAGAAGCTATCTATTAGCTATGTGCATTAACTAAGCTACAGCTGACATATGTAGTCAGACAGCTGGCTGGTGACTGAACAGCCAGTCTGTGCCTGTCCGTATGTTTCTGTATCCAGTTCAGTCTTACAGCAAGGAAAAGGCATGGTTTCATACCAAGTCAATACAGCAAGACCAGAGGTCAGTCAGCGACTCACCTGATAACAGCAAACAATTAGATTAATTCAATGGGACTGATGGGATTTATATTAAAAGCACGATGTAGAAACACAATTTCATATATGTTGAATTGCCTGTGTATTTTTAAAAATGCATGCTACTTTGCTATATAATGCAGAAATTCAGCATGTTTTCCTAAGAGAAACTAAATTTTTCCTGGGTAGGCACCAGTTTAAGTGCTTGTTCTAGTTTTAGAAATTTAATTTTAGTCCATTTGAATCCATATTCCACTTGTTATTACAATTAGACATTTTTTGAGTTTCTACAAAGCTGTAAGTAGACATTTGCTAAGCGTTAAAAGTGTATGAGTTCTGTATGCTTGCCAATATGTAGAACTTCTAAGTTACGGGACTTGGCATATGGCTTAAAGCAGGCAAGGTTGCTTCTCTGCTGTCACTGACACCAATTGAAAATGTTCTCAGCTTGTTCTTTTTCTTTATGTAGGTCTGCACTTCAGCTACAGTTGTCTTCTAATTCTGCCAGAATCATGTTGATCTTATTCTAATTCATTAATAAACACCATAAATTTTTATTTTAGCTCTAGTTAATGATAACAATCTTCTAACTTCAACAAATGTATGTGAATCTTCAAGAGAATGGCAAATGCCACATATCTGAAACACAGCCTAGATTGAAGTACTCCCAAGAAGCAAGTCTCAGAACCATGGAGGAGATACAACTTAAAGAAAACGTTGCTAGAATACCCCCAAGAAGAGGTCGTGTCCCTTCTCTTCCGTGAGCCCATGCCAAGTCTCAGTCTGCTGTTGAGCTGTGTTGGTTTAGGACCAGGCTTGTAAACTCACTGTGAGGGAGAACACAGCTGATAGGGAGATGATGGAGGAAAGCCACAGATCCCACCACTGTGACCCAAGGGGAGGTTTAGCAGGAAGGGCCTCCCTGCTCTGCTCAGGGGTTCAAGCTAAGCCAAGCCTCTGGGGATGGCTGTTGGCAACCCCATTTTACAGGGGAGGAAATCTTCTTACAGGGGACAATGTGACTTTAAAGCTACTACTCCAGAGATGCAATTTTCAGTTCACATGCTTCCTCCTCCTGTTCCTTCCTTTGCTACAAGTCCTTGGGGCTTAGTGAAAGGAATTGGGCAGCGAACCTTACCTAAGGCTCTGCAGCATGGTTGCAGGGAGCATAGGATGTCAGTACTGGTTAGAAGGGCCTCTGCAAGAGTTGGGGCAGTTTGTGGTTCCCAAATCCTTAAAGGTTCAGCAGCCCCAGAAAGGAAGCAACCAGAAAGCAATCACATGCTTAAAGTACTGAACATAGTACTGAACTCTACCTCCTGTACAATAGTCAGAGCATCTTGGCAAAACAGAGGTAAACAGTATTATGGCCCCTCTGTTACCACTACTTGTATACCAGGCTTGCAAGCACACAGAAGGGAAATGCTGAAATAGAAGAACAACCAAAGCTGCTTATAACATAAGTAAGAAAAATGACAAACCATTCCGAAAAGAATATTGCCAGGAGTAAAAGAAGAGAATTACGTTTCAATAGCACACTCATAAATTCAGTGTGGCCCACATTGTTTAAGGTCATGCCAGGAATATGTCAGCCCCACAGACTGTGAAGTCAGAAATGCTTCATTACTGGTACAGCTTGCTTTGTGCACCAAAGCACATGTACGGGCTGTGCCATAAAGCACTGCTGCTAATGACAAGGTCTTGGAGGGTTGGTGATGTACACTTCCTTCGTTTTAGTTCCTTGTGGTCTATTTTAAGCAAGTAGCTCACAATATTGTAGTGTTCAAGAAATTCATAGTCCTGAACATACTAGCCTTCTTACAAACCAGGGAATTGTGACCTAATAGAGTGCTATAATTACCATTTCACAAAGCAGGGACTAAGGGAAAAAGTGACTGAATAACTTGCTCAAAACTACCTGGGGAGTTTCTGGCAGATCTGAGAAGTGAATGTAAGTCTCCCAAGTGCTGGGTAAAATATTGAACCATTCTTTCTCTTGCTAAACTTCTATTGTCTGCTCAAGCATATACTTAGAACAACAGCAAAGTCTGAAGAAACAATATGAAAAAATACATGTCCCCAGGGCTTCCTCTCGAATGGTACTGATTAAATCTAACACAAAATGGTAGCCAATGGCTAGTATAATATTCCCCTGAAATCTAAGAAAAGGCCATATCCAACCTTCCTGAAGTCAAGAGGAGTCTTTCGAGTAATCCCAAGGAATTTATGATGAATTTACGGGAGTGGGGAGAAGGCATGTAGCAAACAGAGATGAAGCACATGTTAAACAGATGCTATGCTGATTAAAATATGAAAAACATAGACATACACATAAGAAAAAGCCATAGTGTTCAGTGTTAGCTTACAGTCCAGAAAACAATCCTTTTGGCTACATCACATCACCTGGTAACCCTGTACTAAGCATTTCATACCAGGTACTTCAAATGTTCTGTTTGAATCCACATACATATCTAATCATATGTTCAGTACACAGACGCTCTGCCCCACATCACACACCTTTCCTTCCTCATATTTACCCCTTGTAGATCTAGCAGCCACTGCTCTCTGCTCAGTCCATGACCAACTCTCCTTGTGTCTCTCCTCCAGTTCCTGCTGGCACTTCAGATGCTGGACTGTAGATCTTCAGCTGTAATGACAGAAATCTAATTGCATTTTTCAGATTTTTGTATAAAGTTAACACAAGGGTCTGGGTGCCTTTTATTGCCCAGATGGCACGTTACCCAGATTCTTACTGTAACTGCCAGACACAACTTATTCTCATTCTGCATTACACTTTCATAAGGGTCTATCCGCTGCTTATTATATTGGCAGAAGTGAAAGTTAGAAATTGGCAAATAGTGATTCTCCAGCCAGGCTTTTAGAAGGCACAACACAGCAACATGTGGTGTCCTGTTACTAGATCAGTGCCAAATAGTAAATGAGCCAAAATTAAAACAAACTGTGAGGATAACAAAATACACCAAGAAACAATTTGAGGTATAATCAAGGATATCAGCTTCTAGCAGACCAAGTCAAAGACAACTGTTTTTTCTGCTTCTACATTGCACAACCTTTACTGCCATCACTGCCCAATTTAAATTAAACACACTAAATTATTTACAAGTAAGTATATAACCATAATCATGCAACAATTCCCTGATTACTTGATCACAATAAACTTCCTTAAATAATCTAGTATCATATTATCTTTACTGTTGCTGCAAAACTAATTGAACCATTCAATTCAGTATGTGCAAAGGTGAACTCTAGAGACTGGGCTGGTAAGTGTATGTTTGTGGTTGGTGGCTTTGTGCCTCCCTTTACTTTCTCTGGCTTCTGCTGGAAAAACTCATCCATGCCCTGTATGACAGGTGGAGGTGGGTGGGTATTGTTAGCATGACACACTGTTCTGGAGAGCACTTATTTCTAGGGTGTATTCTGACTTCTTGAATGGCCAAAGAAGTAATGAAGTTTTTCGTATGAGCAGTACAGCTTCTCAACTGTCCTGGGTTGAGAGACACAGGACTAACTTTCAGCCAGGCTCTGTGGGATTCAAGGTAAATGTTTTCGAGCCTTGCCAAGTGCAGGGACAAGGAGGAGCAAGGCCTGGGCATTTGACCCAGGCTGGCCAACAGGATTATTTCATACCGTGAACGTCACATTCAATATAAAAGTTTACTGCATAGCTGGCTCTCTCCCTGATGGCGGCAGTCCAGACAACTCCTTGCCCCGGTGCCGGAACCCTGAGGCCTTCCCTTCCTCCTGAGGCCATTGCGCTCGCAGTGTCCGATATTTGCTGTCCACTGCTGGGAGTGCACAGCTTCCTACTGATATAATTGGCTGAGTATAATTCCTGTATATCTTATATCAGTATCGGGATTAATACTGGTTCTTTAGTATTATTGTTAATTATTTAGTCTTAGTCTCTTAAATCTATTTATATTTCAACCCTTGTGTTTCTTTGTGTTCCCCGATTCCCCTTTCCGGGTGGGGAGGGGTCATCAGGTGATAGAATAATTGTCTAACAACAATAGATTGTTATGGGTTCTCTCAAACCATAACACAAGCTCATGCTTATAACTAGAACAGCAATGGCTTCTTCTTCTTTCTCATAGATCCACTCATTTCAAGGCCAGAAAGAACCTAAAACATCTTATCCGAGTACCTAACAAAGGCCCCTTTATTTTATCCAACTAGTCATGTATTAAACTCAGTAATTATACTCACCAGAAGTATACTCATGGCAGACCAATGCAGAAATAGGTCCAGGAGTCTGCTGACTGCCTGGAGTACCATCACTGAAAGATATGAACTGTCCCATTCCTCTCAATGGGTTGATAAAGCTATACTTGGGGATTGCACTTCACGTACCAGTATTCTCAGCTGCTTCACTAATGTTTCTTTCAGTCCTGATTTAGATAAGGCTTACGCAGTTGCCCAAATTATACATATATATATATAATATATTATATAATATATATATACAGCATTATCATCTTAATTTTATTGCAACTTTTACTTTAATTGAGGTTTGTCATAATGCTCTAAATATTAGGATTGAGAGATTACATGAAGATTTTATCTTCATTCAAGTGTTGTAATTCTGGCAGAGTAAACAACTGGAAATGAAAAACAATATCATGACAGATCAGCAATCTTCATGTTTAAATGTGATTATATATACTGTGCTTATAATCACAAAATCTGTGGTTAAATGAAAATGCACTGAAGCAGAAACATATCCATTCAGTTAAGAAAAAAAAGTGTTGGCTACATTCAAATAGTAAATAGTTCACTTGGTAACTTCCTACTTCAGTGTAAAAGAAATTGCCACAGAATTTCATAGAATCACAGAACGACTGAGGTTGGAAGGGACTTCTGGAAGTTATCTGGTCCAACCCCCCTTCTCAAGCAGGGTCACCTACAGCAGGCTGCCCAGGATCACATCCAGACAGCTTTTGAGTATCTGTCTACAAGGATGCAGACTCCACAACTTCTCTGGGAAATCTGTGCCAGTGCTTGGTCACCCTCACAGTGAAAAAGTGTTTCCTGATATGCAGATGGAACCTCCTGTGTTTCGGTTTGTAACCATTACCTCTGGTTCTGTCACTGGGCGCCACTGGAAAGCACCTGGCTCCATCTTCGTTACACCCTCCCTTCAGATATTGATGAGAACCCTCTCTGAGCCTTCTCTTCTCCAGGTTGAACAGTTCCAGCTCTCTCAGCCTTTCTTCATGGGAGAGGTGCTTCAATTTCTTCTAACCATCTCTGTGGCCCTTCGCTGGACACTCTCCATACAGTATGTCTGTGTCTCTCTTACACTGCCTCCAGGCATGACCTCACTAGTGCAGAGTAGAGGGGAAGGACCACCTCCCTCCACCTGCTGGCAACACTCCTCATGCAGCCCAGGATACTGTCAGCTGCCTTTGTCGCAAGGGCCCAATTTAGAGTTGACTTGCTATAAAGTACTGACAGGCAGAACACTAATACTGGTGTGCTATCACAGCTCTGAGGGTTCAAGATACTATACAATAAAACCAGATGATCACATAGATATATTCATGACAACGGTCTTGTGCATCACACTGAACCACCCCAAGCAGCCTACTCTGTCTTTCTGTGAATAAGGGCTTGGGCTTCCTTGGTTTATTGCAGACTACCTACAGTTTTCTAGCATCTGAGGATTGCTGCAGTTCAGACTCCACCTGTGGAGTGTCCTTAGATATGGAGAGCCTTCAGGAGGTAATCTGGATACTGGAGTGGCTCAGAGAAGCCAAAGTGGGACTGCTGCCTCAGAGCAGAGCAAACAGGCAAAATGAACCAGCACAGCCAACTAGGAAGGTTCATGCTTGTTGGTGAGGAAAGAAAACTTTCCCATGCCTCCCAGTTACACAAAACAATTGCTAGATGTTTAGTAAGCCACAAACTTAAAGTATTCATCAAATTTCCTGGTTCAGAACTTGCTAACCATCGTAAGAGCTCAGAACTCAAACTTTCTCTAATTTACATGGTTGGAAACAGGCCCTACAAAGACAACTGAGGCATAAATATGTATCTGCAGGACCTGAGTGCTCAGAGCTTACTACCCAGCCAACTCTGTATCAGGACACCAGCCCTATTTTGTCCAGGTCCTGTCCCCTTCCTGGACTCTCCATTTCCATGGAGGAGAAATCCAGTTGCATCAGCTGGAAGCTGTGGCACACTCCAGGCAGGTCCCTGATTTTAACAGGAAGAGGCCTTGGACGTCCAGGGAAGGCATCTGACCAGCACAGCCCAAGTTTCCACAAGGTGCACGCACTGCTGGCTCAGACCACCCACACCACTGAATCATAGGCTGGGCAGGCAACAACAGTGGTACAGTGGCAACCCCTGCTGCTGGGATTCAGTCAGGAAAACGCAGCAGCATAGGGGCTGCTCTATCTCATTTTTTACTTCCATATATGGCAGGTAGGGGGAAAAAATACCAAAAATTATTAATGGTTGTTAGGCCACATCTTAGCTTGCTTATAACTTTGCCAGCTCTAACCATACAGTCTGCAGTTGTCAAAGTTTGGTGCCTGCTCAAAGCTTTTGGAAAAGGTCAGCCAACAATTCAACTGTTTCTGAAAAGAAAGTAACTAACCACGTTAAAAAAGCAGTGACATTTTCTTTGAGCTGCTCTAGCACCCACAAGCTTTGGAGTATTCACATGAAATGGGCCAGGAGGTGGTCTTCCCGTCTGGAACAAGCCAAGCAAGAAGTCTTTGAAAGTATGTGGTTTACAATGATCAGGAGAAATATGTTAGAGTTTATAGCTAATTTCCCAGGATAAACTGTCTGCAACAACAATGTCCCAGCTTCTGGTGAGCACAGAAACTGCAGTTCTGCACTGTGTGGACTCAGTGCTTTACACCAGACACCAGATGAGGAGGATTCTCTTGTGCTCCTCAAGCTCCCCCTGCTTTTCAGTCTGTGATTCTCTGGCTCAGCTTCAATAAGCCAGACAGTTAACTTGAGTGTGTTTCCTCATGCTCTTTTAACATTCAGTGTCTAGGATGTTTTACTGCTAACAAACTGGAATAGGTGGGGCAGTGTGGGTGTAAAGGTATCTTCCTTCTCTGCTGAAAGAACTGTGTTCTCAGGGATTGGAATATGAAAACAAGACAACACAGCAAGAATGTCACTAGATAAAATAAGATGAATTAAGGGAGAGAACTGGGAGTCAGATTGCAAACTCATGGCTGATTTATATAGATACTGGTCAAGAAAATCTGAAGTAAAAGGAAAGCCAGCCTTAAAATGTTCAGTCTCTTCCTATTGTTCGTGGACTTTTGTTTGTCATAGTTTTTACATTCATCCCAGTAATGATGTGAACACACTATAAAAATAAGTTGCTGCAAAACTCTGTGCGCACTAGGTTAAAGTTAATCCTGCAAGAGATTTATTCCTCCTTCTTCACATATGCTGCAGTAATCTGCCCTGTCTTCCTCAAAACCTATCCTCACACTTCCATCAGTGTTAGCAGTACAAACAAAAGCAGCAGCTTATTTATTAAATTTCACAAGCCAAATTAATGCACACTTCTACAGTTCTAATTGCTTTTCTACAGTTGCTTGCACAAGTCACAGAACAGGCCTTTAAAAATGTAGTTTTACTAACCATATGTTGTTTGGTTCCTACTCTTTCTATGCACCATCATCTTTGGCTACAGGAAAATGAAAAGAATTTTCTCTTTTTAAAAATGTTTTAAATTTCACCTGCTGGATCTAACTTATGAAAGTGACAGTCATGCAGCTTCTTATGTCAGTAGATGACAATTCCTGCTAAGTAGTAAAAGACTACTTGTGACTGACAGGGAAATGTCTATATTGGATTATTAACTCTGTGCTCTTGCAGCATTAAAAATTATATGAGGATAACACAATAGGAAATGAACCATAAGGAAACAAACAGCTTCTTATTCAGTGCAGGGTACATATGACGTAAAACAAAGTGTCAATAGCAGCCAATGGCTTCCAATGTTTCTTAATCTCAGTGTAGCTACACTCGTCAGCACTGGAAAGAGATTTGTTCAAAATTGCACCAGTGCATATAAACTTCTGGGAGATCTAAGGAACTACGTTATGCAACTAGTCATCTTTCTGAGCATTCTCATTCAGAACTTAATCCTGCAGCCCTTCCTAAGGATTATATGTGCAACTGAAAGGACTGCACACCTAATAGTACTCTCTACACCCAAGCTCCAGGTTCTTTCGGTAAAAGTGACATATCAGTTTTTACTTCCACTATGCTCCGATTCTGGTTTACAGGAGAACTCTCAGATAAGAAGTTTCTCTGGACAGCAGAAAGGCAATCAAAAAGAACCCAGAGCTACCAGAGCAGGGACGTGCACCAAGGGATCAGAGGAGGCACAGGCATGTCAAAATAAGGCAGGCTGTGCTTTGGGAACGTTACACTCAGCCATCCTGAGATTCTGCAGTTGGCCATACCGATTCTTGGCTAACTCCTGAACTCAGGGAAGAGATCCACCTTGATTTCCATCTATAATTTTCTTCTGAAAAGCCTCTTAAATCCACAGACCTCTAGATTTATGTGACCCACGGTTTCTCTCCAGATGATTCCTATTTATAAATTTATACCTCTGACATACCTCATTTTGTATCTCCTGAACATTTTGTACAATTCAATTGTTCAGAAGACTTTGATTTTTCTATTCAAAGATAAAATAAGCCAAGAGTTCAGAAGTTTTATCAGATATGCAAACAGGGCTTAGACTGTATGTTTTTCCCCTCTCCCTTCAAATTGAGCAGGCTTGTGAACACTTTACTGTTGAATTTTTTTTTCCAACAAATACTCCCACTGAATTATTTACTGTTGACACATAAAAAAAGTATTCAGAATATCTGTAATTTACTGGAGGAGAAAAAGTCTGAATTAAATGGCCTGTGTTTTGCAGCTTGCTTGTGCTGGCTTGAGATAATTCCAGGGCAAGATTCATTACTGCCTCATGCTCCTTTGGGCTAGTGAAATGAACATCCACATACGCAACCAAGGGAAAACTAAAGTTTGGTTTAAAATAAAGTTTTGGTGATTCTATACAAACGACACTCTTTCAGCACTGCACCTAGCCGCCTTCTCAAAACCCACTGATGTATACAAAGAATGCTTCTGCAGCACTGCTTTCACCTTTCTCAAGGTTTCTATGTGACTAACTCACTGTTTAAACATTAAAAGAACTCCCACCCTGTTCATCTTCCTCTGTAAATGAGTAGAACTAAGACCCTTCTGCTTGAATCCAACCAACAGGATGATGAGCAAGGGACTACCTGAAGCCACCAGCACTGTGTTCGAGACCACAGCCCCATCTAGTTCTTATGCTGTGCCTCCTTTAGATTTTTAGTTTGAATCCAAAGCATACTTTTGAAGTGATTCCCACAATCATCCCCAACTAACTACTGAGCTTTGTTTTGCTTCATAAAATAGTCCTAGTCCATCACTGGTTCTCCTTCAGATGAAACTAAGCCAGAAGATGCACTCCATGAATGACCCTAATGTGCTTCTATAGCTAATGTGTGTTCAATTCATGGGATCAGGTAGAGGTAGTTTGAAGTAATTCCCCATGAAACTTGCATATTATGGATGCTGGGTCCTTATATCCAGCTGTTTTGCTAGGGAGCCATTTCTTTTGGACTACACTTCTTCCTAATTCAGATACAACCTTACATTTCTAAAATCTTTCCTACAGGCACCTCTCTCCACTGATGATTCACAGCCATGAACTGTTTCTTGAACACAGGTGCCAATGCCACTAGCCTGCTATCATCTATACTGTTTTATGGCCAGCATACCTGGCACATTTCTGGTCCAGCCCAGCTAGCCCTCTTTTATAGGAGGAGCTGGGAGACAGTATGTGCCAGAGGCTGTCTCCAACAGGCAGCTTGGAGGCAGACAGGCATCTTTTGTGGGGGAAGAGTGCTCTGGCATGTGGCTGACAGCCATAATATGCCACACATCTCTGAGGCCAAAAAAGCCTTGACCTGTTTTACTTACTGCAATAAACATGACTTTTGTGATAAGGGAGAAATTGTCCATGGCCGAAAAGCTCTGCTCCTTTGTTTTAAGTAACTGCGCCATAGAATAGACAACCTACCAGTATAAATGCCTCCTGGACTACAGGAAAGTCTGTAGCCTGGTGGTTTGGCCAGCCTCTGCAGAAAGAGAAT
The DNA here is from genome assembly GCF_964106895.1 of Numenius arquata. Classification (NCBI taxonomy): domain Eukaryota; kingdom Metazoa; phylum Chordata; class Aves; order Charadriiformes; family Scolopacidae; genus Numenius; species Numenius arquata. Next base: position 29,218,160 of record NC_133577.1, on the reverse strand, counting down.
CCCCCTAAACAGAGGAAGCAACTGAACCCAAATCTCCCACATCCTAGATTAGCACATTCATAACTTAGACCTTGAATAAAAAACAATTTCTATCTCTTCTCCACAAGAGCATTTTGTGTGGTGTCCAATCCTTTGTGGAGCTGGATACAACCGCTTTCCCAGTGAAGCTGCAAAATGAGATGGATGCAACTGTAATTCATGGCCTTGAGGTGATATGCTGTAATGGCCAGTAACAATAGTTTAATGTTCTGTGAGCCCTCCTGCAGTAATTCAATGCCCTGACAATCCTTACCATATGAAGATCCCTGAGGAAACAGGCAAAGAAAAGCCTAATTCCTGGAGTGTAGTTTAAACAAACTTGTCAAAACTGTTTCATGTGGTTGAGACTAAAGGCTTTCTCAGCATACCCCAAAGCTAGTACTTACATTAGGATCATCTTCACTAAAACTTGGGCCACTTAGAAAGTTTAAGCATGGCCTGGTTATGCCAAATAGAAGCTGGACTTGTCAGACTCGTAGGTTTTGGACTAGGTTTCCCTCGTCCTACCACGGGTATCTACGTTTCTTAATTTTCACCTGGCCTTTAGCACCTCTCTGCCTTTACTCTTCACCTGCAAGCAAATGGAGCGGTGGCACTCCCAGCTACCACAGGGCTGCCCAGGCAGCCCATCACAGATCCCCAGACGAGCCACGGTGTGGCATTCACTGTGACGGATGCACAGCAGGCCCAGTTACCGTTTCACGGCCTGCCAATGGCCTAGTGCCTGCTGACCCAGAAGTCACGCCGCGACCCAGGCTGGGACCGCCAGGCCGCCATGAGCCAAACCCTTTGCAACACCTCCCCGGGGGCAGGGGAAGGAAACGCCGCTGCTCCCATCTTACCGGGAGAAATCGCCTCCTGCTGGGAATCACACACCCACACCTCCGGGCCGCGCCGTCGCCCGTGAGCTGCCCTCGCGCCCCCGACCCGCCCTCAGCGACCGCCCTCGTGCCGCCCGCCAACGGCCGCCAACGGCCGCCCGTCACCCCCCGGGCCGCGCCCAGCGGAGGGGCCGCTAGCCGGACGGCTGAGAGAAGGACCGATGCGGGCCCGGCGGGTGACAGCTCCCCTCGGGGCGGGCTGGGGCGCCTCGCCCGCCCCGGCAAGAGGGGCTGCGCCCTCTGTCGAGCCCGGGCGATGGGAGGCAGCGCGGCGGGGCGGGGTGACGGCCGCGGCTCTAATAAGGCCGGGGCTGGCGCTGGCCGAGGGCTGTTTGCCTCCGTGCCCCGCGCTGCCCGGCGCCCCCGCCCGCCCCCGAGCATGCAGTGCTTCCCCAGCCTGGTGCTGGCCCTCAGCTCGCTGCTGGGCGCCCTGGCGCTGCTGCAGCTCTCGCTGTACCTCCGGGTGCCGTCCCGCTACGGGAAGCACGAGGAGCGGCTGTGCCGGCCGCGGGGCCGGCTGCCGGCGCGCTGCGCCTGGTTCCTGCAGGAGCTGCCCTCCTTCCTGGTGCCCGCGCTGCTGCTGGCGCTGCGCAGCCCGCCCCGCCTCGAACCGCTCGGCTGCCGCCTCCTCTGCTGCCTCTTCTGCTGGCACTACTTCTACAGGTACCGCCGCCGGGCAGGGCTCCGCAGCCCCCCAGTTCCCCCCCCCACCCCGCCCCCGCCGCCCGGAGCCGCCCCGCTACCGGCGCTCCGGGGTCGAGCGGCGGCTGCAAAGAGCTGCGGCCTCCCCTCGGGAGACGGGGGAAACGATAAACCCAGGGAGGCTGCGGGAATGCACTCAGCCGGGGCCGGCTGGGCGATGGGGCTGGGGCAGGTCTCGGTGGCAGCATCGCTCCCTGCCGTGTCAGGCGCGGTCCTTCTGATGATCGCCTGCGGCAGGACGCGGGAGCACCTTCATCCGCGCCCCCGGGCTTTGCTCGGAACGTACGGGGTCCCTGCCGGGTCGGCATCTCTCCGCCGTCCTGGCCGCCGGGGGAAGAAGCAGGTGGTACTCGGGTGCCTGAAGCAGGGGAGATGATGTATGCTTTGGATTGTTGCTTAAAAAAATACAATAGAACGAGGTTTCGCTAAGCTGGCGGAAAGTTTTGGCTGAAACTAATCCAAATAGATGAGAAGGAACGTGCCGAGTGCTTATTGCGGGCAGGAGAAGCGCAGCGCGCAGTGCCGGGAGCAGCGCCGGCCGCCGAAGCCAGCTGTGGGAACACGCGTGAGGATGGCCCGAATGCAAAACCACTACAGCAGTGAGGGAGCAAGGACTGAATGAGCCGCATTGCTGTGCAGTTAGCACGGGAAAAAAAAAAAGTCACTGCAGGCTTTCTGTACCGTAGCACAAAACGTGGTTCTTTATGCTCAATTCGTCATTTCTACTTCACTACCGAAGTACGCATTTATCTTTTTTTTTTTTTTCCTTTTTAGAAATTTTGCCTTACCAGATGTCAATGAATGCTGTAACTCTAATTCTGTATTTACTAATCAGGACCTCAAAGAAAAAGTAGAGTTTTGACCCGCTGTTGGTGATAACTTTGAAGTGGCATGGCTCTACAGTTGTCACCTGGTTCTGCAGTCAGTGGGACTTTGTTCTGGCGTATATCAGCAGAATATATCTTCTGACATATTGAGCTGAGTGTGTTTTATCTTCTGCTCCACTTCCATTTTTTATGGAGTTCTTCCATGAGGAATTTGACTTTTGGTTCTCTGTTCATGGAAAAAACTGGCTTTTCAGAAATGGCAAGTGCATGTGACAGTGTTATGCCATTATGTAGTAAAAAGCCGTGTAGCTTCTGAAGCAAAACTTTTTCTGACTTGATTTGCCATTTTTTACCCCAATTCCTTTTTCTATTTCTTGTTTTGCTTAGAAAAGTAGAAATAAAAAACATTCATATAGTAATTGATCAGAAATTACTATTTGCAACTCAACCAAAATCAATATGTTGAAAATCCAGCTGCAATATCTCTACAGAAAATTTAGGGATAGAAACTCTAGGCTGTTGTAGATAAATTTAAAATGGAGAATGGTTCAAAGTGTTAAAACACTACATTAGAGATATATTCGTTATCACTAACATTGTCTTTTCTTTGCTGCAGTGAGTCAGCTGGAAGGCACTATAACACATTTGGCTCCCAGAAAGCTAAATGTATTAATTATATGTAGTTATACCAAATTTAATTTAATGCATTCTGCTATTCTCAACAATTTCTGACTGTTTCAGAAACACAGAAATCAACGTGCACCACTAGACAACTGAAAGAACTGTTACCCTTCCTGTATGCGTACGTCTTCTGAGTCAGTGGCTTCTTTTTCAACATTACTGCTAGACTTAGGCATTGTGTTGTCATACGTTTTATTCCTCAAATAATTTGGGGGTCTTCTCATCTGTGGCTAGAGTATACTTTTTCCTTTGTAAAAATAAAAGCCCTTATTTTAACCAGGTCTGTACAACAAACAGTTTTGTTTCTAATACTGTGTGTTACTCCAGTATTATTCTTACAGCATGCAGTCTCTTCTCATGCAAGCCATTCTGAGATTCTACCAAATCAATTGATATTTGAAATATTGTGTTAATTATTAATGCTCTGTTCTTATATAAAAGAGCAACAAAAATCACAAATTAGGAGTTTTTTCTGGGTATCACCTGAGGCTATGGGTAGAGACAAGTTCTTTGGGGGATCCTTGGTAGAATGACCAGTGACCACACATTATAATTAGAGCTTTATTATTACACAAAAATTTTAACAATCATCATAGCTTAGTGTTATCTACAGTTTCTAGGAGTTAGCATAGAATTTTATTGTTACACAGAATTTTTAGCAATTAGCATAGCTTGCAATTAGAGAGAATTTCTAATAATTTGCATAGCTTTCATATTATCTAGAATTTTTATTTACCTAGACTTTTTAGTCACCTGGACCATCTGCAGATCTGGTGGAATTCTTAATAATCACCACATGATACAATAATTGTAATCTAGACTCAGACTTTACCTAAAAGAACATGAGTTACTCAGTCTTCGGAGCAAGAAGACGACGACAGTGGAGGTGTTCCTGGCCAGCGGGGGATCACAGGGTGTGACATCCAGCAGCAGTTCCCATCTAAGTCCACTTGCAGCTGCTGGATTTCATAGACCCATGTGCTGTTACACTTCCCTGTTCAATAATTGGTGCCACCACATCCTGGCAACAACGTTGGTGGGCAAACTGTCCTATCATGATATTGAAAAAGGGGTAGAAAGAATGAGGGGGGAGGAATACCTGGTCCGCACACTTACATATTATGGCTGTTTGCCTTATAAAATGGCATTGATTATGCTAACCATATTACCAGGGGTTAGGAGCAGGGGGTACTGGTCACACTGGGTTAGGACATTTAATTGGTGTATAGTATTTGAAAAGAAGTTCAGTACTTTGATATAACAGCCAGGCTTTGTCTTGATGTTTTTTTTTCAATTTATTATCTTTACTAGAAATAATCTAACAAGAATTTCAAATATTTTCATGATTCAACTTGACTGCAAGTATAATGGCTAAAACATACAACTGATCAATAATAAAATTACAGTTACTTAATGGATGTAGCCTGCTGCAGTTTTTCTGACTAAAATTTTGAAGTGAATAAAGCTGTTCCACATTTAATTATAAATATATTTTGTTAAACTACTCCTACTTTTGCTACTGAGCATCTGACATCTGTTTTTAAGCATTCCTTTATGTTTGTATGAAACAGAGAAAAGTTTCTTTGTATATTGTTACATAATGTAGTGACTTCTTCCTCTCCACAGGGAAGCTTTTATCATTCCTAATTTTGTTTCATCTATTACACCAACATGCATGTGGAAGAGAAGTTTTGATTAGAAGTGTGCTCAGAAGGACAATATAGTCCATAATGGAGAAACATAGATTTTTTTAAAGCACTGGTGTGCTAGTTATTCTGACTTCCTATGTGTCATGATCAGCTGTGCTGCCCCAGTAGCTTGTGTTTAACTGAAGCATGTATTTCAGAGTAACCTCAAGTCTTGATCCGAAGACCCCAGAAGATGGAGGATCCATCATTTTCTACAGATAATCCATTGTTTTCTTTGGTAGTGTAGTCTTCTGAACGCTTTCACTATCACTTAAACAATGTGTTTAAAATGTCTTGCTTTAATTTGACTAGCCCCATTTTATTCCCAATGGTGCTTGCTATTTCACACTCTGTGCTGATTTAAAGTACTCCTTAGTATCCTTTAGTATTTTCTTACCATGGTATTACTTATACAGTAATCAGATCATCTTTCAATTTGCTCGTACAGAGCTGTCAGGTCATTTATCTGCACCAGTGTGATCCAGATAATATAGGAGCACATGTTCATATTTCTGATTAATTAGCTACTGCACATGATATGGTGCTTATGCTGGATTTATGTTTTTATGGTGGATTTATGCCAGCTACAGGGGAACAGACATTACCTGACCTGACATAGAGTGGTGGAGACACATGATACTTCATCCAGCATGAAGTTGGTTAGGATAAAATTACCTTTTCATAAATTTAGGAACAGGTTTAAACCAGCAAAATTCATTTGTCCTGCTTTTGCACCTGGTGTCAAGTAGCTGCAACATTTTTTATTTGATCTGAGGTATCCTAAACTAGATTTATTGTGTCACTGACCCACAGCTGAGGGCCCTCAATGCAAGACATTTTTTTCCCCTCAGCCCTCAGATAATATCTGTGGTTTTTTTCCTCTCTTTTCCTACATCCATTTTAAAATGAAGACACCAGTGTTGGATGTAGAATACAATATCAGAGTTGTAGTAGTATATCTAGAGACAATATCACCTTCCTATTCCCATATGCTACTGGCATGCTTACAGATTGGAAGAGTGCTTTTTGTTTTGGAGCCACACTAGGAAGACCTGTGTTTCCAGGCTACTTTGAGCACCCTGGAACTGGTGTAACCACTATTGTAACCAAGGTTACAATCTACCACTCCTTAGGAATGGTTTGTGTTTGTATGGCTGCATTTCTTTGATTTTAAAGTAACTTTTCTGTATGAGCTTAGTGCTCAGTAATGCTGTTCTACCCACTTGGTGTTCACCACTTGTCTAGAATTTGTATCATGTGCCAGCTTTATCAGTGGTAATTTTGTATTTATTACCAGGTCGTTGAAGAATATGCTGGAGTGTTGTAAAGACACTCTAATCCTCTTCTGGAAACTCCCTGGGTTAGTGCTGATGGCTCCTCATTGACAGGACTTTGTAGGACCTCTCTGCTTGTCCAGTGGAGCCCCATGAGCCAGGTCTGGCAAGTGGTGTGCTCCCATCTAGCCTACCTGCTGAAAGAGAAGGGAGGTGGTCATCTGAGTACCAGCTGCTGGACAAAGAGCCATCCCTCCCCTAGCATAGTCTAATGCAAAGATTTGCTGTCCGAGAGGATGCCCGGGAGGTGGATGGAGCCAGAAGATCTTTCCCGCTTCCTGCCTTGGCCCGTGAGCAGCAGCCCAACGGCCTGTGGTGAATTGAGACAGCAGTATGCTCTCCGTCTTTCTCTGCCACCACTAGGCAGCAGCCTCTCTCTTTGTGGCAAGCACAAGATGGTGTGTTCCCTGAGGCTTTCATGAAGGGCAGACTGCTGCTACTGAGGGGAGGAAAGGGAAGGGAGGAATCCCCAATCCTATACCTGCATCTTTGCTATCCTTAGTTAGCCAGCTCTTTATCTCTCAGTGTGCACTTCATTACTGTACCATGGTGTGAATTTAATCAAATCCAAATGCTCCATGGTGCTAAGGCAAACATCGAATTTATCACATCTGTTTTAGGTAAGCTCATAGTTTCTTCACTTTCATAAGGTAGGGCCTGTGATGGTAGGGCCTCCAAAACTGATGGGGTGGGAAGGCAGAGAAAAGGAGGAAGAAAGTGAGAAAAGCACTGAATCCCAAGTCTGCCATCTGTGTATGCAGTCTCAGTGAAAACCTGGCCATGAGCTGAAAACGATGAGTGGCATAACATGTATGTACAGGAATACTTCCTGTGATAAATGACTTACAAAATATTTTGCTTTGAAATGTAGTTTGTAATACAGCCTTTCCTGCTAGAGGGGCTGTGCTGGTTAAGGAGTACAGTGAGAATGCCAGATGAAGCTGTCAGGTGGCAAGGAGAAGCCTGTTTGAATCATAGAATCATAAAATACCAAGTTAGAAGGGATCACAGGGATCATCTGGTCCAACCGTTCTTGGCAAAAGCATGTTCTAGACAAGATGGCCCAGCACCCTTTACCTGTGCTGGTAAAGACAGAGGTAAAGAAAGTGTTGAGAACCTCTGCTTCTTCAGCATTGTCGGTGACTAATTCACCTCTCCTGTTTAACAGCCCATATTTTCCTTCTGTTTGTGCTTGTTGTTTATGTACCTGAAGAACCCATTCTTGTATTTTCGACATCTCTGGCCAACTTCAATTCAAGCTGAGGTTTTGCTTTTCTAACTGTATCTCTGCATGCCCTGGCGATGCCCTTGTAGTTCTCAATGGGTATTCATCTGCTTTTCCATCTCTGGTACTCTTCTCTTTTGGTTTTGAGCAGTCTTAGAAGTTCACAGTTAAGCCAAGGGGGTCTCTTGCTCTGCCTAGTTCCCTTACCTTTAAAGGGGATGAACTGTTTTTGCGCTTCCAGGAGAGTGTTCTCAAAAAACTCCCAGCACTCACTTCCTCCTTTATCCTCCATGTAAGCTTCCCACAGAATCCCTCCCAGCTGAGCTCTGAGTGAGCTGAAGTTTGCTGTTCTAAAATCTAAAACCTTTGTCTTTGTACTAACCTTCAGCATGCTCAGCAGGATCCTGAACTCTACAATATTGTGATCACTGCAAGGCTATCACTAACTGAGATATTACTAACCAAGATATTGCTAACTGAGACATCACTAACCAAGGCTATCACTAACTAAGATACTACAAAGCAAGTTTCCTTGCTTTGTAGCAAGTCCAGCAGTGCCTCATTCCGGGTTGGCGCATCTAATATTTGTATGAAGAAGCAGTCCTCTACACATTCCAGGAACTTGATGAAGACATGTGAACTGCTGCATTGCTCTTCCAACAAATGTCTGGGTAGTTCAAGTCACCAAGAACCAGATTCTGTTGACCTGAAGCTTGCTTCGTTGACCCACATAATTCTTCATTGGCCTTTTTGTCTTGGTTTGGAGGTCGGTAGCAGATGCCTACTGTAAGATCCTCCTTGGAGATGACCCCTTTGATCTTGAGGCATTTGATAGAGCTTGCACAATTGCTGTAGTTGACTTCTATACATTCAAGGTTCTCCTTGACATAGAGCATGACTCCTCCTCTTCTTCCCTGCCTGTCTGTACGAAACAGCCTATAACCATCCACTGCACTCCTCCAGTCATGTGAGTTGTCTCACCATGTTTCAGTTATTCCTATGATATCTTCACTTTCTGGGCACAGAGCTCCAGTTCCTCCTGTTTGTTCTCCAGGCTGCATGCATTGGTGTACATACACTTGAGGTGGTCGGTCTTCTGGTTCTCATCTTAGGAGGCAGCTGAGGGATATTTGTCACTGCACTGGTTGGCCTGGCTTATTCCCCAGTTGGTTGCAGTGGTGTGAGTGCTGCCACTGTGGACCCCACCCCCTGAGTCCTTCAGTTAAAAGCCTGCCTCACCAAGTCTGCTGCCAAAGATTCCCTTGTCTCTTCTCGACAGGTGGATTCCATCTCTCTCTAGCAGGCCGTATTCATCAAAGAATGTCCCATTTTCATAAAAGCCAAAACCCTCATGACAGCACCAGCCACATAGCCAGGAGTTGATATGCATTATCCATCCATTTCTCGCTGCTCCCTTTTCTCTAACTGGTAAAATGGAAGAAAAGGTAACTTAGGCACCAATCCTTTTTGCTTGCACTCCCAGGGCTTTGTAGTCTTCCTTCATTCTGGCCAGATTCTGTCTTGTGGTGTCATTCATGCCACATGAAAGAGTTTGCTGTATTTCCATTTTGCAGTCCAGCTTCAAAACCAAAAACAGTAAGGGAAACAAAATATAAGATCATGAAAGGAAGCCGTCACAATGAAATTCCATATAAACTGCAATGCTGCATTTCTCTTAGAATTGAGAGAGACAGGGTGGCAGGGGAGCAGAGGAGATTCCACCATGAATGGCAGGGAGGAAGGCCTTGTCTCACTGACCTACAAAGCTAATCCCGAAAATACTGGTGTAAAAGACAAGATGGTGCATTTGCCCCTGGCTCTGCTGCCCATAGTAGCTGGGGCACCAGCAATTCAAAGAGGCATTGCAGTTTCAAATACCACCAGTTATTTATTTTCTTCTCTTGCAACTTTGTTTCCGATCAAAACCATAATCTTTTACTCTGATAGTATATTAAAATTATTGCTGTTTTCATTTCTGAAGTGCACTCAGGTGAATCCGACAGACATTTAGTAGAGTGCTCTTTCAGACACAGCTGGATCCCCAAACCCCTTCGGTTGCAGGTGATGCATTTGGTGTGCGTGTACTTGGTTTTCTACAAATTGACATCTTTCTAAAAAGATCAGGGAAAGCAGGCTTTCATGGCAAAAGAGTGGGAAATGGGGAGCAAATGAAAACAATATCCCTGCATAAGTCTTTTACACTTCTTTTGGTCAGTTCCCCTCTCTCCAAAACTAAGTTGGGGGCAGAAAGAAAAAGACTCTCCCTCTCCCCAGGGTCTGCAGACTATGGCTTGTGCAGTCCCTTTTTAAGCCCACCTGTACTGCCTGGTTGGTCAGGTGGGTGCACCATTTACCTGGACATGCTGGTCATTTTTTTCATGTAGGTGTGCCAACTTGTGATCAGTAAGAAAGCAGCTCAGGCCTCCAGAGAAATGCAGGTGGATCCAGGCCCAAAATGAGTAAGTCTTTTATAAATTAAATTGCTCATAATTTTTAGATGTATTTTGTATTAGTTCATAAGGGGTTTTAGTTATGTTTTTTGAAAAATGAAGTGGATAAACAGAGAGATTAGATTAAGTTTGAAGTATATGTATAGATTTTTAAGTGGTACTCTCCTTGCTAATGGTGAAAATGATCAGACCATATAATAACCACCAGATTCAATCCAGAGATTAATTCTTTTTTCCTCATAGAAGTAGTTATTTTATCCTTTTGTCTTAGAAAGTCACCATCATCAAGTGTCAATAACTAAAGACATTTTTATTATTGGCCTCATGAAACCTCTATTGTTAATCTCCAAATATACAACATACAGTATTTGACAAGTAACAAATCCTATTCTCTGTTTTGCTTCACCTCGATGCTTTGTAATAGACCCTAACCAGATTTCTTTTGGCCTTTACCAGCTGCATGGTAATACCTTTGCATCCTCTCTCCTGCTGTTTGGGCTTACCAGTAACTCTAGATCTGGTAGTGATATCCCTAACAGAGGCTGGCCATTGGCTCTGCCTCTTTCATGAATTCCTTGCTCCCCAATTAACGAGTTCAACTTTTTGTGATTTATCTGATTTATCCTAGTGAGTTTCAGTAATGCTAATAGCTAATTTATTCTCTTCAGTGAAAATACTAGATTCATTGCTATTTTTACCCAGGTTCCTCAAATTAATGTATGAATAGTCAACAAAAATATCTCTGTATGCTTTGCCACAGAACTGTAAAATGTTCACATACCCAGTGCTGGTATGGAGTTTGCTTCTTTGCAGCCTCATCTAACATTATTTAATGCCTTCCTAATTACGCTCTCAGAATAGAATACTAGCTGATTGCCTTCCTAACTATTAGCACAAATAATCAAATTCACAATAATCCTAATTGCAAACATTCCTTTCCCACTGGAAAGTGGGCTAACATTACAGAAACCTATAGTTTTTGCCCAGCCCAAAGTGTACCCACAGAATTTTTACTTTTATCCCTTGGACTGGAAGAAGTTCTGCAGAGGTAACTTTTATCTTTCTTCACTTCTTTACAAGACAACATGCCGGTTAACAGTATATTTCTGTCTGATGCCAGTTCGTTTGTGCTATTTTGTCATTACCAGGCAGCTTTACAATCCTTTATGGTTTTGTATTTGCACTCCAGGTTTTCTTCCCAGATAGTCATTATTGTGTGCCATGCTCCTGCTCTCCATTCTCCATCATATCCGCCACTCCTACTGTGTGACCTAAGGCTGTAATTCCCTAATCTGGTTATTGAAGAATGTTTTGTATACTTGTGTGCTGCATAGTATTATAATTTATGATTCCAGACAACATTTGTTTTCTTGGAGTCAGTCCACTGGCCTGAGCTCCATACACGGAATGACTATTCTGTCCTCCAGAAGGAAAGGGAAGCACAGTACATACAGATCAGGTCACAGGAGTTTGTTCTCTTCATTCCATCTCTGCTACATGTAGCAGGGCCATAGCTAAAGGAGTATTTGTATTTGCTCTGAAACTTCTCTGTCACTCCTATTTACCTGTCACTGATAAGTACACAAAGTCTTGGTGGGTGTTCAGTCCCAGTTGCTCTGCAAAGAGCTGTTCAAATTGCAGTCCCAGGGCAGAGACCTGAAGTCCCAGCCATGAGGCTGTCACCAGGGCATAAGTAGGTCCCTCTGATGTCACCTATGTGAGGTCTGGGCCCAGTGAGGAAGTTATAAGACTTGATATCCTGGGATTTTAAAGCCTTATTGGAAGATACATTTTGAGCACTGAACTCTGCTGAGCTTTCATAAGACTGATGAGGGTGTAAAGATCTGAATTTGCATTACCAGATTCCTGCTGTTGATATTAGAAAAGTAGAGTTACAAAAGGCTATACAAAGACAGAGAGAAAAAAGATTAAATTATATACAGGAGTTTCAGTTAATGTTTTTACTTAAAAATAATAATGCTTTTACCAAACAAGGAAATTACTTGTTTTAATAATAGGATGTCTGTAATACTCCCTTATTGTGTTAAGGTTCATTCCATATGCACAGTGGGAAATTTGTTATGGACCTTGCTCTTTCAAGGTCCACAAGTCTATTTTTTTCATTTCTTATCGTAAGAGAGGCAGCCATTATGGGGTGATGTAGCACTTTTTTACTGAGCCAATATACTTTGACAAAAGAACAAATTTTCACAAGCCTCATTGTGTACTCAAAAGCTTATACAATTAGGTCATTTCACACTTTTGGGGAGCTCAGTTAAGAGCTCAGTTAAGAATAAAAATTTATGAAATAACCATAGGAGTATGATTACAAATAAATGTCCATCCCAGACACTGCTCCTATTTCCCTTGGTGTAAGTTATATTCTTGGTATCTCCTTCAAAATTAAAGTAATTTTGGTCAAGAAGAATTAGGGTAAAGAAATACTTTCAAACTATAAATCAAGAGACTATTCTTAAGTTACACACCTTGCAGTGTCCTTCTCTTCCTCTAGATGTTGATTAAATGTGACAGGTGAATTGATAAGTAGGGTGGTCTTTACTGAATTTGATAAAATAATTAAATTCATGTACATCTACACATATTTGAATATAAGAGCTGTGTTAATCTTTGCTGACCACTCAGCTTACATTGTAATTATTTTTGGAACATCTCATAGATACAAAAGTAGCAATGAAGTTATTTCATAAAAAAAGTTAATACTTAAACTGGGTTAAAATATTTGGCACAGGAAGATGGGGAAAGTCAACTGATAAGAAGAAAAATGTATATAATTTTCTATAAATCCAAATTAATTTTAAGACCCAGCTAAATTCTATCTAGCTGTGAAGTTTTGAAACATCACTTGCTACCATATCATATCTAAGGATGGGCAGAAATTTTCACCATTCCTAGAAAGGCACATCAAAATGTGACTTGCAATAATAATGAAAAAAGTTCACATTTGAAGGAAGTTGGTTTTGACCTCCTTCTTCCTAATTACTCTTTATAAACATGTAGTAGAGTAGCAATACCCAGTTAACTTTTGCCATATATAAGATACTGTTTTGCTTTAAACTGTGCTACAGTTCACCAACTTAATCCATCACTGTCCATGCTGGGAGACTGCCTCCCAGAAACATCTTTGGAAAATGTCACTGTATCAAGGTTATCTGCAGAGATGTGTTGTCCAGCAGAGAAAGAAGGTTCTCCTGTCAGAGATATTAAGGAACAGATCAGTTCCCAGGCAAGACTATGCTGGAGCAGATCCTGGGGCAGAGTGAGGACATGCAGCACTTTGATGTACTGCAAAGATGGGCTGGGCAGCTTTCCTAGAAAGCCAAATCCCCTTGAGCTAGGTCTTCATGTCATCATTTAGTGTGGGGCAGGAAAGCTAAAGAGTTCTGAATAAGCTAGCTGGGCTACTCAAAGCAGTCTAGTCACATTAGGGTGGTCTCCTGCTAGAGATGCACATGGAAATACTTTTGGACAGTATTGTCCTAAGCAAACCTCCCAGTGACTCCTGTCACACATCTGGGGCAGGACAATGCATGTGCATCTAGAAAACTTTTGCCGCTCCTGACAACAGTGAAAGAGAGGGGAAAAAAAGTTGTATTTACATTATGCTATCGAGTTCTTTCTATTTATTTGTTTCTCCTCAGAACCTTTCTGTTTTAAAAAAAAGAATCATTAAAGCCTTCATGTTTTCAAACTTGGCCTGGATTAAGGTTACTAAAATGTAGAGATGTGTCTCTGGCTGTTCCCAGGAAAAGCAATTTAAACTTGGCGGAGTTGTTCCTGAGAACAGGAATTGCTCTGGAATAAACAGCCAGCTTCTAGTGCAGCAACTGTGTATATCAATGCTGTTATATGTCCCAATTATGCAAAGAGTTTGTAGTTTATTGAAACATGACACTATGGAGGCAGTGCAAAGCCAATGGAATGTGGAATTAAATAGTATAGGAAGCATGATGCATTTTCATGTACATGTCAATATAAACCATACTGATCCTGTGTCATTGCTGAGTCCTTTCCAGCTACAGGATCCAGAAAAGCTGCTGCAAAGACCTGTTAGGAAGCCCAGGAGGAGCAATCTTATTGCTAAAGATACACAACCATAACTGCAAAGGGAGACGGACAAAGGAGAGAGAACTACAGTGAAAGAGAGGCAGAATGGTAGGGAAGTGAGAGGGACAAACCCTACTTGGAAAACAAAAACAACCAAGAAGAGCCATAAAGGAGGTGAGAATCTGAAGAAGAAAGGACAAAGCCAAGAAGGCTGGAAGAGCAAAATGTAAACAGAGCAAGAGTTTAGGCATAAAAGAAGAAAAGAAGGAATTACTAGGGTGGAAAAAGGCAGTCAAGAGTATTTTAAAGACTACTAGTAATGTGTCTTGCAACTCTAGTTGTTACACTAAGGATACTGTATGTATCCTTGGTCAGGATACAGTCTGACCAAGATTTAGCTTTGGAGATGGATAGATTGCCAAATGTCTGACTTCCTTTAGTCATTTCTCAGACCCAGGTAGACCACTCATGGAAATTAATTACACTTTCTCTAAGTGCAGTTGTAAGAGCACAGATTTGTGCATCCTTGGATTTTGTACCATTTTTCATGCAGTTGCATCCTTTTGTTCTGCTCACTCTCTTAGCCTCTGTGAACTCTTTGAACTCTCTGCTCCAGTGGAGCAGTAAGCTTTTTGAAGTTCATAACATAGTGTCTGGTTAAGTTACTCTGGCACACATTTCACGCTTTTGGCAGACACCCACACTTCAGCAATAAGAACAAAGTGATCTGTCTTCATAAATATCAAATCGTTATTTCTGGAGAAGAAAAGAGTGAGATACCTTGCTGAAATATATACTTTGGCTGGCTAAGCCTTTAACGCACCATTGCTTAGATAAAACAGCAAACATTCTCATAAAGTACTGCTGCCCTTTGGATACTATCAAGTAGTAGAGGTAAGCATGAAGCACCGTGAGATCTGCATGCTTGTCATCACCACAGTCCATCTGGTTGTGTTAACCCTTGCCCTGTCCTCTTATGCTCATACAAGTATAAATCTGGACCAAGCTTAGTTAGGGTTTCAACTGGGATATCTGGCTTGGCATTGAGTTCAGTCTTTAGCCTGAGCAAAAGGTTTTGCTCGTGCTAGATTTTTTGATTCCGGATCTTGTCCCTACACCCCCGCTTCTTGTCAGAGCCCCTCTCTCACCACGAGAGATTGTGTCTCCTATAATAAATCCAATTTATGTTAATTCCTTCACTCAACAAACCTATTTTAAGAAAATAGGATTACCTAGTTAAATATAGAAATGAGTCCCGCCTCCTACAGTTGTAGATACATAGCACTTCCAGTCAAAGAGGCTGTTACAAGTATTAGTGATTAGCTTTTTAGACAAAAGATCCATCATGCCATATGTCCTGGACTCCAGGATCCTGGCTGTCTAGTGTCTGATGGTACCAATTTCAACAGGGACCTGTACAGAAGATATATTTCCTTTGCTCTATTAGCTTCACTTTACCTTCTGTGGCTATGAAAAAGCAGCATATTTTAAAAACAAATCTCCATCTTTCCAATGAATTTTCCCAGTTTGGCAGGTGATGGCGGGAAAGATATTAACAG
This sequence comes from Numenius arquata, assembly GCF_964106895.1. NCBI lineage: Eukaryota > Metazoa > Chordata > Aves > Charadriiformes > Scolopacidae > Numenius > Numenius arquata. The sequence continues at coordinate 29,202,709 of NC_133577.1, read as the reverse complement.
CTGGTTCTGAGCTCTTGCTTCAGTTGCCTTTGGTTATGGGCATTCAATCAATTTTTCCTAACACTTAGTTCAGCGCTTATTCAGATCTCCTTTCCACGTTGCAAACAAGAAGGAATAAACAAAGGTTTAGCTAATAGCAAATATAAATAAACTAGTATTTCATATTTAAGGGTATTTAAAACCTATTTGGTGTTTGTACACCAAAATGGAAACATTTGAGAGACAAATATACCAACATAAATGCATACTGAGTGTAACTTGCTGATGCATTGTGACTTGCTGATGCAACTTGTTAATGTACCAAACCCAACAATTCTGTTCTTGGTTTCCCTTTAGAAAATGCATAATAATTGAAGTATAGCATTTTGTTTTTATACCTGCTAGTGCAAGTAGAAAAGGTCAATGCTTTTCACGATTCAATGCCTTTTTTACCAGTGACAAGGAAGAATTCTCCTTTGTTGGTTCTAACTGGATGCTGTTAATCACTGGGAGATACCAGCTTTTTCCAGTGACAGTTTCAGAAATAATGGAAGAAGATCCATTGCACTGAGCCCTTGACTCAGTTGCCCCAGGCGTAAAACAACTCATGAGCACTGCAAGCACCTTGAGTTTTCAGACTGGAAAGTGTGACCCGCTACTATCTGAACTACTGCATCTGGGCCATTGAGAGGAAAAGACATAGCAGCATCAGCATCGACGTCTCCAATTAGCAAGATGTTGGAGGAGGACCGAGAACCCACTTTTAGGGGATTATGGTACCATTTGTGAAAAGATTTCCACCTTCTATGGGAATAAGAGCAAAGCTATAGTTTCCCCCAGTTTGGGTGAAGGTCTCTGGAGCTGGACTAATACTTTTAAGATGAAATTTGATGCAACATCAAATTATTTTCTCTTCAAAACCTGTTCTTCTGCAAAATAAATGATGGAGAAGAATAATTTATTATTCACTCATTTAAAAAGAAGCTGTTGGCAATGGAGGTGCAGATGCCTTTGGCTAATAAAGCTAACAAAGGGATAAAGGAGTAGTCATCAATACTCCACTGAAAAAAAAGGTCAAATTTGTCATTGGTCTAAATCCAAAAGGCTAGTTTTTGTGCTGTTATTCTAAAATGGTGGCCTTTAGTCCCCCTTTGATTTTCACACTGCACAATAATTCCAGCAGAGATGTAGGCTCTTCCATGGAATATTTAAATCTACTGAATGTCCCCACTTTATCTCAGTTGCTTTTTCAAAACCCATGAGGAGTAGTTTATGCACTCTCAAGTAGCTGTGTAATACAAGCTACCAAGTGCTGTATTAAAACAAAGACTTAGGTATTGTTCAGATATAGAAAACCGAATCTGACCTCTGGATTTACAGACAAAGCAGATTTCCTCAGAGGAGTTTCTCCACAACAAAGATTCTTGGATGAAATCCTGACTTGGATTTTCAAAACTGCTATGAGGCAGGATTTCAGCAATGCCAGGATTTCACTCCCTCAACAAAAGAAAAGCTGATGCCTTCTGGAATTGTACTTATACTCCCCTCCCCTGCAATTGTACTTATGCTTTGCATGCTGGTTCATTCTGTCCTGCATCCACTACATCCATGGAAGATAGGTCTACTGCTGATTTTTGCCCTCCTGTTACTGCAGGACAAGTCACATTCAAGGGCCTATAACCTTTATCCTGCAACAGCAGCATCAGGATGCACCATGGGAACAATCAACTTTGCTGGGAGCCGAGAAATGTCAGCTCGTGCTAGAAACTTCTGTTTGTCTCTGCTGTAAAATTTAAGAGACTCTCAAACATAAATGGTTTTGATGAAGGATAAAGCAGTGCAGGTCCCACTCCAATCTGCTGTATAAGTTCCCCTTCTAAACTCACTTTGTGTGGAGTGATACCATTCTCTCTTCTATACAATTTGCTTTCTCCAAGTTTTCATTCGCTAGTTTCCCACTTCTTCTCATAGCTACTCAGGTCCAGCTTGTCAATATTACTTCAAGAGGCAGGTCAGATTGCTAAAGTTGGCCTTGCTTACTCATAAATCCAGCATCCCATTCCTGAAGGGCAAAACCAATAATTATTGGTAATGTTACTCCAAAACGCATTCTTTTCCATACTGTAGTAAATATGACAAGTGTGATATCACTGTCTGAAAAATATTCTCCATACCTCTTTGGTTTCACTTTATTTAGAAATATTGAGCACTTCCGCATCACAGCTGTCTTAACTGGTGGAAATCTGGCTTACCTTGCTTTGGAAAGCAGTGAATACATTCACATGTTGTTTCTTGTACTCTGCTTACTCACTTTTAGACATGCTCGGTATGATTTAATCTAGATTTATAATGTTATGACATTTTATGCCTCAGCTTGTTTAAATTGATATTGGCAACCGGGAGGTGGATTACTTATCAACAGTGCTTATATATAGTGCTTATGTATTCCTATCGTGAGCCCCATCCAAAGCCCAAGAGGGCAAAAGAAAGAAATAGAGAGTGTAGATTTTATCACATACAGAACTTAATTGGCCGTGTAAGAAAATGCCTAACAAACATGAATATAACTTCTCCATTTTACTCTCCCAAGGATGATATGGATTGTCCAAAGTGTCAAGAGTGATCCACCCACCTGAACCAAAGATATGTGAAAATTAAAACTATACAAGTGCTATCTATTTGCTCCTACAAATGTCACTTCTAGTGTTAGCACAGCTTTTGTCTAAGGAAGAGCTAGCTGCTGGAGCTGTATGGAAATCTTGGTGATTAGCATATTAAACTTAGGCTTTTAGCTCTTACTATTTTAAAGAAAAGTTTGAAAGCAAAGCAGCTCCGCCAGGCAGCCAACAGCCTTGCTCTGCCTCTGTGTCAAAGTATCCAAGCAGAGCAGGACAGAGCTGTGCAATCTGCTCTAGGTGGACCTGCTTTGGCAGTGGGGTTGGACTATATGATCTCCAGAGGTCCCTTCCAACCCCATGTTATTCTGTGATTCTGTGAGAGCTGCTATGTGTCGGAGATGAGCAGAGGTCATCTGAGTGGAGTGGGAGAGGCTGGGAAAGGGGATTACACCTCAGGCTACACTGCAGGGGATGAGGGAGCCAGAGGGGTCTCAACGTGGCCTTCAACTCCATCTGCTACCATGGGCTAAAGCCCTCAGGGATCAGTCCTCATAGCGGGATCAGAAATGTCTTCTCCATAACAAAGCTCCTCCACAGTGCGTATGGCATAGCAATGCTCATTTGGGGAACCAGTACTGGAATTGGTACTACCCTGCAATACTTTCCTTTGAACATCAGTGTGCCCCTGCGCCTCCACAGCATCCTCTGCTCAGCCCTCTGCAGCACTACTGCAAAGGGCAGCCAAGGTCTTAAAACAAAAATGCTGTTTGTGGGCACAAGTTCCCCATTTTATCAAGAAGGGAGAAGGAAGGCAGAGAGACATTCCTGAGGTGGCAGTGGATCTGGATGAGATTTTTAGCTACCCATCTTGTGTTCAGTCCTGAAAGATCAGAAAAATGTGGGTATCTGCAGTATTTCTTCTTCCCGTTAGTTGCTGATCTTATTTTGTTATCATTGTTTTCCTTGTCTTTTTTTTTTAATTTTTTATTGACCTTTTTTTATATTCAACATCTTTATCAATGATCTGGACGAGGGGATCGAAAGCACCCTCAGCAAATTTGCAGACGACACCAAGCTGGGTGGGAGTGTTGATCTGCTGGAGGGTAGAGAGGCTTTGCAGAGGGATCTAGACAGGCTGGATCGATGGGCTGAGACCAATGGGATGAGGTTCAATAAGGCCAAGTGCCGGGTCCTGCACTTGGGTCACAGCAACCCCAGGCAGCGCTACAGGCTTGGGGAAGAATGGCTGGAGAGCTGCCTGGCAGAAAAGGACCTGGGGGTGTTGGTCGACAGCAGGCTGAACATGAGCCAGCAGTGTGCCCAGGTGGCCAAAAAGGCCAACAGCATCCTGGCCTGTATCAAGAACAGTGTGGTGAGTAGGACCCGAGAGGTGATCGTCCCCCTGTACTCGGCACTGGTGAGACCCCACCTCGAGTACTGCATCCAGTTTTGGGCCCCCTACCACAGGAAAGACATTGAGGTGCTGGAGCAGGTCCAGAGAAGGGCAACGAAGCTGGTGAGGGGTCTGGAGCACAAGTCTTACGAAGAGAGGCTGAGGGAGCTGGGGCTGTTCAGCCTGGGGAAGAGGAGGCTGAGGGGAGACCTTATTGCTCTCTACAAGTACCTGAAAGGAGGCTGTAGAGAGGCGGGGGTCGGTCTCTTCTCCCAAGTTACAGATGATAGGACAAGAGGCAATGGCCTCAAGTTACGCCAGGGGAAGTTCAGGTTAGATATTAGGAAATATTTCTTTACTGAAAGGGTTGTCAGGCATTGGAATGGGCTGCCCAGGGAGGTGGTTGAGGCACCATCCCTGGAGGTATTCAAGAGAGGAGTTGACATAGTGCTTGGGAATATGGATTAGTGTTGGGTGGTGTGGTGGTGTGTGTGTGGGTTGCGTGTGTGGTGGTTTTGTTTTTGTTTTTTTGTGTTGTGTTTTTTTTTTTTTTTTTTTTTCATTGGTTGGACTAGATGATCTTAAAAGGTCCCTTCCAACCTCTGTGATTCTGTGATTCTGTGATATTTTGTGTTTTGTTAAAAAGGGTTTTTTTCCTACAGCAGAGAAACTGCAAATACAATGTTATCATGAGTAATGTGCTGATTTTGTTTTCTTATCTACCTTAGGACATTTATTTACCCCTTCTTCACTAGAGGCAGACCTTTCCCACTGCAATTGCTTTTCTTTGGCACGTTATTCTGTATCTATAATGGCTTCCTCCAGGGGTACTACCTGATTTACTGCGCTGAATATCCAAACGATTGGTGCACTGACATCAGATTTACATCAGGTAATTAGAGCTGCAGGATTCCCAAGATCTAATCTCCAAGCAATTTGGAAGCATTTTGAATTATGTCCTAATCTTCACTGAACATGTGAGTCAAATCAGTTGTGATGGAAATCAGCGTAAAACCTGCCTGCTGGCACAGATAAAACAAATAAATATGCAGTGATTTTTTTTTTTTTTACTAGGCAGCCACCTTCGAGGGCGAACGATGTAATGTGCTAGTCTCAAATCACCAGCCTTGTTTTACTGACACCACTTTAGAGCCTCCCGCTGCTACGGGCTGCGGAGATGCAATCTCAGGCCTCAGCTGAATGAGGATGTGCCCTTGCTCAGCCAGAAGTGTCCACCCAGCAGTAGCCATGTGCAGGCACAAACTGTGGCTTTCTCTTCCCCACCAGGGAGCTTTGCACTCAATGCAGCTATTCCAACCCAGAGAGAAAAGAAGGGCAGAACCCCAGCATAAATGAAGCTTTAGACACAAAAGACTCTTTTTTCTTGTGTAAAGGCACATGGGAAGATTAGAGATCACGCACAGTCTGGTTGTATGTTAATATGGTTCCTTTATATTCTGTAACTTAATAGCCCAGCTGAATTTCACCCCGTAAAATCCCTGAGAGAATAACTGAACAAGAGCAGCTAGGTGGCATTTGTTTCTGCACAGAGGATGTTTTTTAAATGCACACATAGAAATGAAGATTAACATGGAGGTCTGAGGAAATGTTTTGGATGTGACAAGTACAAATAACAAGGTACTTTCTGTACCCCATTTCAGACCGTAGATGCAAGTTCAGTCTTTTCAGACAGCATCACGTATTAAAAATCGCAGACATTTTTTAGTAAAAGCTCCATACACAACTAAGAAAGCACCACATCACAAAATTTGCATGATAAATAAAACATATATTTAATGAAAATCAAAGAAATCAGCATTAGCAGTACTTGAAATATTAAATAAAATCCAAACAGTGTATTTTTCCTCTACAGACTTACCAACTTTCTATTGCTACTGGAAGTGTTGAGGTTTTATCAGCGCTTAGTCTTTTTTCTTTCCTTGCCTCCCAATCATTGTCGGGGGTGGTTTTCTCAGTGTCTAATGTGGCATGAAATGTAGGGCATGTCACCTGCAGAGTCTCTCAATCAAATGCCTCTAGTTTTTCAGCTAAATGGAGTATGGTCAATGAATTATTCTGGCCAGAAACTGTTAGCATCCTTCAGTGAGTAACTACTCCACAAGCGTGTCCATAGCTCTGTTCAAGCAGCCTTGCTGGCAATGGGTTGAGCTGCACTGAGATATAGATTCTCTTCCCATCTCCGGTGATGTGCTGGATAAGTTTTTCTCTGTGCTTCTCTTTCCCCAGCTGTAAAATGAGAGTGATGGTACTTGCCTACAGCTCTGTGGTTACTCTGCAATAACGTCCGCAGCTGTGGCTGGCTGCCATCAGCCAGTGGGGTCAGCTGTGTACTTTGTTCTTCCCCTTGATTTTTAATAAATGGGGACTATGGCCAGCTGAGAAGTTCAGCTTTTTCTCACACCAGCTGAAAGTGCTCTGGTCTTACCAACGCAACAGTGTTCTCAGGATGGTAATTTTTGTGTTCAGAGTTGCTCTCCGCACTGAAGAATCACTGGTCATGATGGTGATCTCACAACAGACACAGAGATATAGGGTTATTTCTCACCTATGCTTCTCTTGTTCAGTAGCCTTCTCAGTAGCAGCACATCATTTGACTTGAAAAAGAATCCACTCATCTTACATCAGGTCTTCTATCTGTCTGCTCCAAAGATAAACCTCACATATGTGCTTGAGTAGGGGTAACTAGGCAGAGCTGTCTTTCTAATCCATTTCTCGTTCGTTTCTTAGGTCTCCTCTTATTTCTACTGGGAATGGGAATCAACATTCACAGTGACCTCCTGCTGCGCCAGCTGAGGAAACCTGGGGAAGTCACTTACAAGATTCCTCAAGGTATATTCTTATCCCCCATCTCCTTGGAGAAAGTAGGGCAGCAGGATAGCTAATGTTTTCTGGCTGAATTCACAGCAAAGCAACAATAATAGCAGAGATGCCAGTACCGCACAAGGTACTTGGTTCAGGCTCCCCTCTGAGCTGTGGAGACTGGCGTGAGCTGGCTGCACACAGTCCACAAGAAGTAACAAGAGTATCTGGAAAACATGAGCTGTGAGGAGAGGTTTTAGGAAAGGGGCTGGGTAATTTAGAGAAGATTGAAGTGGAACATAGGAGGGGGATATTAGCCTTGTAAAAAGCAGCCGCAAAGAAGGAAATAATAGTCTTCTCCATGCCCAGGGACAAGAAGCAGTGGACTTCTTACACTGTAAAAGGCAGATTCAAAGTGTAAACTTTAGGGGAAAAATAACACCAAGGATGCAAGGTGCAGAATTTCCTTTCCATCTCCATCAAGGTGGGGCTTGGTGATGAAGAGTGGCTGTGGGCCAGAGCAGTGAACCAAGAAATGTCTAGCTCTGTAGAAAATTATGGATGGGGATCCCAGAGTTTCCTTGGTTTAGTGTTGACTCCTTCTGCTGGCCTATTATGGATGGTAAAATCTCTCCCTTGGAGTTTCTCACCGCCAATACTTACCTGCCTCTTGTAGATGTTGTGATTAGCTAAGGTGCAAAACTGAGATCCAGATTTTGCATACCCCAAAGGTACTAGAGTTGCAAAATATTTTTTAGGGCCTCAAGAGAATTGACTGATCTTGATAACATTAACTTAAATTTAATAATGGGCTTTCTTAAGCCCTTTTGCAAATGAAAAGAAATGATTGTGAAAGTGCTGGAAGCCTCTGGATTAGAATCACCTGTGATTCTTGTACTTGTACAAGATCCTCCTTTGGCATTCCTCCACTGGCTTCAGGGCAGTGGGTTTAGGTTGCTGTTACGGGCTCTGAATAAGAAAGGTAGCCTATTCTGCTGCTGACTTTACGGGAAAGAACTTTCCATGTGCATGAGATGACTACAAAAATTACATATTTTGTCTGTTGATGCAGGGGGACTGTTCACCTATGTTTCCGGAGCCAACTACTTTGGAGAAATTGTGGAATGGTTTGGTTTTGCCATAGCAACCTGGTCTCTACCAGCCTTTGCCTTTGCCTTTTTTACTCTTTGCTGCATCGGGCCACGTGCTTATCACCATCACAGGTATCAAACTGTTTCTTGCTGTACGCTGCTGCTTGCTCTAGAAGTGCAGGTTGCAAAATGCCAGGGAGGAGCAGAGGAGCAGGGCCAGGATTCAAGATAAAATTGAAGTTTAATACTATGTACAAGAAGTGTACTGTCTTATTTTTGACTGAGCAAAAGTAAGGCAGTCAGCTGGAGCCCCTGTCGGGTCAAGTGGGCCTGATAGTCATTTAATCCGACAGGAGTTACATCACTGCTTCCACTGCCTCTTTTTACTGAGCCTTGTAGATGTGAACTTTTCCTAATGGTTCCTTTGCAACCTCTGCAATCCTTTGGAGTAGACATGGCCCCCTGCTCTGAATTCCTAAAGTTTCTACTTTAGGTCTGTTAGGACCTTAACAGTATTATCAGCTTTCACTTAATTAATTCACGTGGTGTAAATAGTTACAGAACGCTCTTTTGCAGAGTAACATAGAGGTAACCAAGCATGGCAGTCTGCAGGAGTTTTAAGGTTCCTCAGCTGAGCTGTATTGAAACTGTGCAGTTTCGTTGTATGTATGGTTGCAGGTTCACTCTCTTGCTTTTTTTCTTTCAGGTACTATCTCAAGACATTTACGGACTATCCAAAATCAAGGAAAGCCTTGATTCCTTTTATTTTTTAATGACTGAAATATGGACTCTGTTTTCTCTTTTTATAGGGCTTTTTTCAATTCCTAGTTTTAATGTTAGGTCTGACTATAATTAATTGTACAAATGATAACCTGTGGTTGTAACAGACAAAAAGGTAATTTGAACTGAAGTTCTTGTTTTTAACTATGGGGGAAATTGCGATAATTGTGGGCAAAGGGACACCCCAAACAACATGTTTGCTTGTCAGTGAAGTTCTACCTATGGAAAATGGATATATAACTGCACTGACATCAGAAAAAAAGCATTGGGTAGAAACTGATGCAGAAAAGTAGAAAGTTAGCCCATGATTTCAGAGAAAGTCTTCAGCAGCCACTCCAGTTTATAGCACTTTTGCAGCTGCTTCTTCCTGCCTCCATGCACACGTGCCCTCAGTCTGCCGGCACTGCCCTAGGTGTTGCCAGACTTTAAACCAGAGTAGGGGTCTCCTTTGCCAGGAAAATAACTCAGCCTGTTATTTTTCATCTAAAAGCCAGCTTAGCTCCCAGAACCACAGTGCAACAAGAGGATACTTGTGCTGACACAAGGCTGGGAGCAGTGTACCACGGCACAGAGGCGATGCGAAGTAAGCAGAGATGGAAGTATGTTAAGCTGGCACTCACAAGCACAATGTCTGTGTTCCTTCTTTAAGCAATACTGTCCTCACTGTCAGATGATTAATCATCAGCCATCAGTTTGGTTTTTTTAAGGTACTTTGTTAAAGCAATTGCAGCTCCATTAGATTTTTTTTTTTCTTTTGCAAATCCAGAGCTCTTTTCAGAATAAAAACTTGTCCACTCAAAACCACTCAATTGTTATTCATAAAAATACTTGAGATGGTGATGTATGACAAAAATTACAACAGATAAAAAGCTCTGTGTTGAAGAAAATGTTCTTCAACACTGGCAGTACATTTTGTCTATGGAGAACACTTTCAGATGCTCATATTAGGGACTGATGGAGATATTGAATTTTCACAAAAACACAGGATGTCTCTTCTTAATTTCAGAATATAATTAGGAATTTTCCCAAAAATGTCATTAACCCCAATAGGAAGAGACATCCTCATGGATGCTGATAGTTTTAGTTACCCTTTAGAGCATCAAATCCTGCTAAGAGTTATGCTGAGTAGCTGGAAAGAAAAAGACCAGATGGCATATACTAAACATACTACCTGCTGCTGGAGTAACCTGATGGACTGTACACAATTTTCTCCAAAACACAATAAAATGTATGTAAAACACAGACCTGTGCTAGCCTATCACTCACTATTTGTAGAAACAAGTCTCTGTGATGTTGCATACCAAGTCCTGCTCACGCTGGCTTCATCCCTCTGGGCAAACCCTCCCATCTTTGCTCATATTATTAGTGTCTCCGTTACCCTAGAGCAGAGCGGCCAGCTGAGGCTGGGTCCCATTGCACTAGTCCCTGTGCAGCACACAGGAGAGCTGGACTCTTTGCCATGTGTAGGCAAATGTAAGGGAGGGATGAAATAAGGCATGCAATTGTCATTGCATGGACCGTGAATTTCACATCAGCACACAAACATATTTTCCTTTTGTTTCCTTATTTAAATCCTGCATGTGGAAACACACTGGGAAGGAGGTTGCTGGATGTGAAGTCAGGGACAGAAAGGTGGGTGGGAATGGCCTCTTCCCCAGGGAGTGGATGCTGAGTGTGAGCATTGGCTGTGCTCCCCAGCACTGCCTGCCTCAGCAGACCCTCCTTGACGATTCCTCTTTGTGCTTTTCCCCCCCCACAAAGCCTTGCAAGTGATGAGAGAGCAAATAGCCTGTGGATGTCAGTGTTCCTAGCTGTCATCTCCTCCATCAATTTCTAGGCCAGGGGGAGAGCAGGGACTGAGCTCTGCCTCACCCTTTGGGCAAGAACAGGGCTCGTGCAACTTCTCTGTCCCTCCTGCCTACCCCTCCTGTCAGAGCAGGACTACTCCCTGTATTTATTTTATCTTGCTTAATATTTGCACCAGATGGACTGTTACTGCCACTGTTGGTCTGAGGCCTGGATACCCACTGCAAGGAGCTGGGGACCAGGGTGGGAGAACTGGTGCTGGCCCAAGGTGAGAGATGGCCTGCCTGCAGGTTGGGGGGCCCCCACAGCCTGCCACCCCTGCACTGGCCTAGCACAGGGTGCCTCGAGGTGCTTGATGGCTTGCAGGAGCAACTCCATCCTCTCTGTCGTGGACCTTGGAGATGTTGCGTGGAAAGGGGCTGCAGGCAGGAAAGCAGCATGTCTTCCTTCTGCCCCCTCCCATGGCATTTTTGGAGAGCAGGAGGGACACACATGCACTTTAAAGCCCTGACAAGCAACGTTTGCAGTTAATTGTGATGGAGAGGAGACACAGGCTCTCCCCATGTTGGGGGCTGGTGGCTGCTGCCCTCCCTGCAGGGACACCAGCCTGCCCCACTGTGCATGGGAATGCCCCACGGCAGCACACCTGGGGCCACAGTACTCCTGAGAAATTTCTTTCATCATCCCTTATTTTCAAAGAAAAACATATTCCCCTTGACTCTGGGAGAAAAAACACAGCAGACATTTTCATATCCCTCTGCTCAAGCCTCTGGAGGCTATGTACACATATGATTTCAGAGTTGACTGTAAAATGTTTTGAAAAGCAGCACTTTTCTGTCTTTCTTTGCAATGTCCTTTTGTTCTGCCAAAACCTAACAGAAGTGTACTCTGCTGGTAAGCATCTAAAATAATAGCTCATTCCTTTTCTCCCCTTTTTGCAATACTGTTTTCTGTTTGATTTTCTCCCGTCATTCACATTTTAGTTTTCATTTATCTTTGACAAACATGTATGTTCGGGTGCTGTTCCCCTGGAGAGGGCCTTCCTCGGGACAGCTCTGGGTGCTGCTGCTCTGCTAGAAAGACCTCTCTTATGTGGAGCTGATAACTCAGCCTTCATCCCCGCTGGCAGCCTGCTGGGAAAATTAATCCTTTATCCCCATGAGTCTTGTTAATTTAATTATTTTTGTATTGTTTGAGTGCTTTTTTGAAAAGCTGACTTTCTGTAAACGTGCTATATCGCTGTGGTAATACACAAATGGCTTAATCATGCATCTGACAATTTCTTCTGTGAAACACATGTTCTGCACCTAAGTGATCAGACAGACCACTTATTGATACCAGAATTTAGATATCTAATCTCTTCTGACAACCGAAAACAGAATTAAATGCTGTTCACTGGGAGGCAAAGCGGAGAACAATGGCACTTGCCAGCCCTCATTCCCGTCTCTGTGTACCACACACACTTCAGCCTTCACTTGGCTTCAGTCCATGCTTCAGATGAGAAGTCGCTCAAGACAATAGAAAACCCGACTCCAGGCAACATAGAGCATTTGTAGCTATTGTTTTAAAGTACATATTTTACATAATATATTTACACAAAAGGCAACAACCCCCCGATTTTGGCCCTTGAGTTACTGTCTTCAGGAAAAGCACTCCTCTGGGAGCTGCACTCCTACTCCCATTACTCTCCTGGAACATGAAGCCTCTTACACTTGGCCAGAAGCTCTGAATGTTTCTGCAGAAATACCAAACCACTGTGTGTCCCAGAACTGCAAATACCACGGAACTCTCCCTAGGTAGGTAGGGTGCTATAATGGCTTGGGCTCACCAATATCTATTTTGTACTCTTGGTGTTGTCACCGATTGACTGACAAACTTCAGCAAGTTACCACTTTGGGGGTTGTTTTCTTTTTATTGCATGTCTCTGGAAATGGTCTTGAAGGCCAGGATCTGTTTTCATAGTACTTGGCAAAGCAGTCACAAACTCAATTGAAGCCTGTACATACTGATACAACACAAATAAGACACAGCCTGTTACATATTCTTGGGAGACAGAGATAGTATAATATTGCAAAATATTTTAATGACATGCAAGATATCCAAATGCACTGAAATGTATCTTGAGGAGATACTTCTGTGATATTTAGTCACAGAAAAAGGCTAATATATGTCACCCATTGAACCTTAGAATCATTTGCTGACAGCAGAGGGATTGCCTGCTTGTATTTGATTCACTTGTCAAATCAACAAAATCCTTTTTAATGCAAATCACCACAGAGTCTCATTTAAATCCAAGCATAGTCCTGTAAGCCTCATATCCTCTCTTCTGCCACCTCTGGGGTCCTCCTGAACTGGTCTAATTTCTCAGAGCAGGCTTTTCTAGAGATGTCTGCTCTCAAACCCAAACAGTGCTGTCCCTGCATGAGTAATGTGATCTGGGAAACACAAACATCTAATACTAATTCAGGGCCAGAGCCTGCCAGTTCCTTATGAATAGTACCATACTCTGTGAGTAAAAGGCATCGATGGCCACTGAGCTGCTCAATAATATGCCATTATTCAGTACAGAGGGAGCAAGCTTGATGTCTGTGGGAGCAAAGTTGGTGGGCAGACATCAAGAAATGCCTAATGGTTACACCTGGAAAAGTAAAGGAAGATGTTCAGGTCTGGTTCTGGTTTATGTTACCACAAGCTACAAGTGCCTTTCCAATGAACCTGTCTTTAGCATTGTAAGTTTAAAAGGTAAAAGAAAATTACAGAGTTTTCTTAAGTTCATTAAGTTAGTTCCTTCGCATATTCAGAAGAGAACAGACTGAGCTTAACTGATGCAAATTTTGGAATAATCCCACCACCATGCCTCTCAGCTGCGTACCGAGGCCTTTTTCCCCCAGCAGAGTCAGTGGAGACATTAGCTCCTCCAGGCAGTGATTCACAGCACCCAAGCTGAAAGCCTACAATCTCACATAGGATACAGGGATGCTAGAATCATAGAATCACAGAATCTTCACGGTTGGAAGGGACCTTTGAGATCACTGAGTCCAACCACAAAATAAAAAAAAAAACGAAAAAAAACCCCCAAAAAAACCCAAACCACAAGCAGACACAAACCAACAATCTCGGGCACTAGAGCATGCCCTGAAGTGCCATGTCTACACGTTTCTTAAATACCTCCAGGGATGGCGACTCCACCACCTCCCTGGGCAGGCTGTTCCACTGTCTGACCACTCTCTTAGTAAGGTAATTCTTCCTAATATCTAATCTAAACCTCCGCTGCCGCAACATCAGACCATTTCCTTTGGTCCTGTCATTAATCACTTCGGAGAAGAGGCCAACACCCACCTCTCTACAACCTCCTTTCAGGTAGTTGTAGAGGGCAATGAGGTCCCCCCTCAGCCTCCTCTTCTCCAAACTAAACATGCCCGGTTCCCTCAGCCTCTCCTCATATGACTTGTTCTCTAGAAGTACACCCCAGTGAGCCCACATCCACCCATTAATGGCATATGCATTGCTTATGGACAGGCGGAAGACAGCTGTGTTTGGGCACTCTGACCTCCAGTGTCATTCCCAGAACCTGAGTTATCGTATTTGAACAGTTCTCATATCAGCTCCAACATCAAAGGCACCAGCCAGATTGCTTTCCAGTCTACTTGCCTACTTTTCCCAAGTTTATTATGTGACATTACACGTAATGTTGTCACAGCCACACTTCCCTACTAAACCAAACACACCAAGTCTGTTTGGGCTGAATTTCTTTCACCCTGCGATCTTACTGCCATGAGGAAAGGCTCTTTGCTATATGGGGATGTGTTGCATTTTTACACTGTGATAAAAGATGATGATGCTGATAAGGAGTTCATTTTAATGGGTTCACAGCAGCCTTGCTTGGGCCTGAACCAAGTCTGGGTGGAGTGGATTTCCCCTGTCTGGCCAAGTGGTGGGACGGGGAGCAGCTCCATGAGTCCCCTGTGTCTCCATGCTGTGGCCACTAGCCTTCAGGAGCTGGCCACAGGTTCCCCCTGCCCACAGGGTGGTGGGTATCACACCTGTGAAAGGAACTCAGCTCTCCGGTAACCCTGGGAGAGTTGTCCTCCTCATACACATCCTTCTTCTCATCCTCATCCTCATCTTCCTCATCCTCGTTCTTCTTAATAGTGAAGTGCCATAGCTCAGGATGTTACACCAGAGCAAAGCTCTCTTTGCCCAGCGCAGCCAGGTACACATGACCAGCCCTGAGTGAATCTGTTTTCTGTGATGGAAACTCCTGAAATGACTCCTTTCTCCTCAGCAAGAGAGCAGCTTGCAGATGATTTGGAAAGTTGCCTCTGCCAAATAGTATCTCTGCCATTTGACCAGAAAACCTGTGTTTCAGAACTCTGCAGGAACAGAAAACCTGTCCTTTCACCAATTACAAACTTGGAAGGCATTCAAGTAGAGGAAACCATGGAAATGTTGTTCAGGGTGGATTTCTAGAGATGTGGGAAGCTGGCTCTGGCAGGCCTACAGGCAGTTTTAAAATACCAGCAAACATCACTGTTGGGATAAAAAGCTGGTTTGGAGGAATTAAAATACATTTCCATCAACGGAGCCGCCTGATCTAAATCCTCTTTTCCCTCTGCTGGGAATTAGGACTGGCACTGTGCTAGTAAATCGGCAAATGTGTATTTCAGCAGCGAACGTACTAATCCTGCCCTCTGTGCAGCAGGGTGAAACCTTACCCTCGCGTGTCCTGGCAGCCTCGAACACGGAGAAATGTTTCCGGGGCTGTTAACTGAGCTATGTCAGGCAGTCCTCTTACGTGTGATACAACTCCGGCTTCACAGCCAGCAAGCTAGAGCCTGAGCCTGAGTGGTTGTTTTCATATCTGTAGACACAGTCATAAACAGCAAAACGCGGTGACTGTCCCAAAACTGAGTTGGATGCCCTGGAGCTCTGCTAATAACGCTGGGCTGAACTCAGGCTTGGCAACTGTCGCTTCGCGGCATGTCAAATGGCGAAATTCTCCCTGACTTCAGCAAGGCTCTGGTTTCACCCGTGTTTTCTCTATTCAGATATATTAGTGGCCTGTAGCCAGTGATTTTCAGCACTGTTCCTACCCAGCATCCAGCCATGTGTTAGCCATAGCAACTCTGGCAAGCTTCTTTTCATAAAACAATATTGCCATTTTCCCCTATTTCTGACCGAGACTGTGTTTCACAGGTATTTCAGAATTTCTTCTCTGCCTACTTCTTGGGCTCCCAATGAATTACAAGGGGAAGTAGAACAGCCTGAGTTTATACCCCTATGCCTTTCCCTTCTTTTTGTTATCAGACTAGCGCTTTCCATTCTGGTTTAGCCACCACCCCAAGCAGAGATTGCCACTCCTGCAGCCCAGCTGAGAGTATCTTCTGCCCTTCTGGCAGGAGGGAGGCCAATCCACACAGCTCTTCCTCTCTCAGCATCCCCTGATGGCAAAACCTTGCGCCATTTGATCCCATTTGATTAACTTAAAGTTTGCACTGGTTTTCTCTTGTTCACGTGCCAAGAACAACCTCCTTGAAGAGTTTCCTCTCCTTCAAACCCTTCCAAGGTTTCTGAAGTTTTCCGAAATGTGTGGTGTGGTGTTTGGGTCTGTGTAAGCAAGTCCAGCATCATCCTTCAGACTCCTCCTGAGCTGGCAGGCCCTGAGCTGTGGCTTGGCTCTGTGGGGTTCATGCCCTGCCATCTCTTGCCACCTCTCTTGGGTTTTTCCTCTGCTGCCTTCAAAATTGATCTCAGCATTTGCCCTTCATTTAGAGGATTTGAACTTTGGGCTCTCTGGGATGTTGCGGCTGGATTTTGACACCTTGGGAGATGCAAGCCTGTGCCCTGCATACTTCCATTAGGCACCTACCCACCGAGCAGCCTACAATCTCAGGTGGCCAGTGGAGGAAAGAAAACTAACAGTTTCCTGCTCTAAAAGCAAGTGAAGTCAGAAGAGACCAGAAAAGAGCAGAATTTTTACCCTTCAGCAGGTCATGGAGAGGGCGAATACAGGGGCAACTTTCCTGTAACCCCTGTGAGGAACAAAAGGGTCAACTCCTGGACCAGGGCAGGGGGTTCATGGCAGGATTGGCTTGCTTGGGAGGTCAGCCCAGATCAGACAAAGACTTCCATATAGGGTTCAATGACAGTAAGAAACAGGAAAGTTACATGAGTGTGGCTGGCAAGGTCACTGGGGGCTTTGAGGAGGGAGTTCAGGATGGTGTGAAGGCAGCAGTAGAGCCAGTGCTCCCTGCTCAGAGAAGTCACTCCCAAACTTAGCTCTTCAGGCTAAGGATGAAGGAGCACCTTTAACATCAGCTCTGACGGGTAGCAGTAGATGGCTCTGTGTCTTCAGGGCATCATCTTTGCTCTGAACATGGTGTTACGTTCCCTGAAGTGCTGTGATGCTAGCAGTTGATGCTGGGCTGTGAGTCCCCTAGGACTCTCTGTTGACCAGGGCTCTGTTTAGACCCAGTCTATCTCTGACTTATCCCAGGCTAGATGAACCACTCCTGGCTAGAAAGGCTACCAAGAAAAAGTTTGCTAATTGGGCTTCCTTTATAAGATAAAGTGGCTTCTGATGCTGCCCCAGACTTATCCATTTGTCTAAATTTCTTCTGTTCTTGTAATCCAGACATCATCTGGTTATATCTAACTAATCGTTACCATTAATTTGCAACCAATATTCAGTGAAACCACTCCACAACTTCTGGCCAAGCCCTGACTTTATGGGGCAGCTGTTGCTGTACTGCTGTGTTTCCTCAGTTTTTCTAGCTGTGAACACATCTTGTTTGAGGTCTACTGACACTGCGTCACTGCTACTGGCCAGAGGACACGATGAGCTCTTTGCCAGCCCCCCCTGCTCCCCTGGGTGAAGCAGCAATTGGGAAACGAGTAAACTGCAATTTGAGTAAATCAAAGGAATGGTTTTGATTATGTCAGATGCCCTGGGCAATTAGTGCACTACAGAGAGTGGGAGATCCTAACCGCAGCAGCAGGTCTGCCTGAGCATCCCCCAGGAGGGTAGCAAGTGTGTGGCAGTTTCTGACGAGAGCACCATGCTTCCTCTACCCAACACACTTTTGTTTGGGGTTTTCTGCCATGCTGAAACTCTGAGAGGAGGAACAGCCAAGGAGGGGTGACTCATGGTCACGCTGCAGACTAGGGGATGACTCAGAGGTGGAGCTGGCCCACAGGCCCGCTGCAGCCTTATATCACAGGGCTGGCACAGTCAACTCAGGCAGTGGTGGGGCTGGAGAGACTCCCAACACACCATCCTCACTACCAACCCTGACAAAGGATGCAGTGACTTCTTGGCACCTTTTAGCACATTCTCTGGCAAAGAAAGCGTCTCAAATGTTCACCTGCTTCCATCTGACTTAATCTTCCCTGAACACAAGTGACCAGGCTTAGTCACGGGATTGCAGGCGAGGGCTCAACCTCTGCCTGTACGTGATAGCACCAAAGCCTACTGCAAACGCCTGGCCTGACACATCTGACAATATATTTACTTTGTTTCACGTCTGTATCACAGTGGGGACTTGTCATAGTCCTGTGGTTGATTAACACACCATGGTGACCACCCATGACATCTACTTAAGGGATCTCTGTGGGACTTGGAAGGACCTCCTGTGGAGGCTTCGTCCAGCCTGGAGAAATGCTCAGCTTGAGCAGCTAATCCTTGCAAAAAGCAGCTCTTGGTACCACCCTCCAGCCAGAGCTGTCACAGGGAGGCTGTTGTGAGAGCCAGGTGCACACTCACTCTCCTAAGGTGGATGCAGTGCCCTCCCCATCCTGCCAGAGACAGTCCTTCTGTATGAAGGCATGTCGCACAGCTGCTACCATGGGAAATGGCAGGAAGGGCTAAGAAATATATTCAGGAGGGCTGGAAGAGTAAAGCAGACTCTTTCCCTGGAAAACAAATATATGCATCCAAGATAGGACACAGATTTATTTCCCCCTCTCTTCCTTGAGTTGAGGAAGGTAACAGAAGCAACAATACATTATCCTTAATGGAAACGGTGAAAGCAAAGGTGTTTTGGGCCTGTTGCTCTCTGAGGAGCAAGGAGTGGAGAAGACAGGCAGCTGGAGGAGCAGCTCATCAATAACATGTTGTGTGAGTCAGGCCAAGCACTGTGTGTCACCTGCTCTTGATGCTTGGTTTGAAACCCTTTGGTATTGTCCTTTATTACTCTTCACCAGAAAGATTTCTCAATTGCAGCAAAGTGTGTTTTGGTGATGTTTTTGTCTCTCAGTCAGAGGAGATGTCAACAGTCTCACTTCCTACCAACTGCAATGCTGCAATTGCTTAATGTGGAGTGTTGTCACATTACTAGTTTCTCAGATGGAGCATTACAAGTTTCTTACCTCTCATTCAAATGATTTGATGAAAATATTATGATTGTTTTATTGCTATAGCCATAAACATCAAGTGCTGTGCAAGTTTCAGTCCAAACAGCCCAAAACCCCATTTACTGCAATAAAATTACCATGACTAAATTGTATCTTTCCATTTGAGAAAGTGTTCACACATGTAGGGAATTAACTATTTTCAGATAAAATTACTTATTACCAGTGAATGACTATTATTTTGACTTGCACTAACAGTTGCTAATAATGCAAGATGGGGAGGGAGAAGAACACGTGTGTGTACCAGCTGTTGTTTCACTCTTATCCGAAAAGCATGAAGAAGTTGTTGGCAGTCATCACAAAAAGATTTTATTTTTTCCTTTTCAAGCACAAGTATAACAGCTGTTGCCTCTGGCAAGCGTAATTTTTGCCCTATTGATGCTCATCCTATACAGAATTTTATAACAGACAAAAAAACCCCCAAAAAAACCAAACCCAAAATGGTAAAAGGTGTGTGATGAATCAAGCTTGCTTCCCATGGCTGGCACCCAAATAAGAAACAAGAATAATCTGGCCACAAGGAGATGTAATGGCCCTGAAATCAGACCTGGCCCTTTCACTAACCTAGGAAGAAGGGCGGCAGCAGAAGAAATTATTACCGCTTGTCACTTGGCGGGGTGCTGCCTCAGATTTCCTACAAGTCCTTTTCGGTTGCTGCATTAACAACTGCGGTCTTTCTCCCTCTTGGCAGCAAGTCGTTTTCTTGACAGAAACTTTATTTATTTGTTCTACATTGAGCCATGAGAAAATGCCCGCCTTGTGACAATTAAACGGCATGGCGGGGCTCCCCTATGCGTGGCTGCTTGCCTGCTCTGCTCTCTGCTGCTGGCAGATACTTGCAAGCTTTGCCTGGTTCAGAAATACGACGTCTTCTTGCCTGAGTTGACGAAGTAGATGGAAACACATCATTTTGGTGGTGCACACAGCTTTTTTCTTATAATTGTTCAGTGTCATGGCCATAAGAACAGTTTTCTCAAGGGAAGCTCTGTCAAGGCAGCCTGAGTAGTACAGCAACCAGCAATCCATATAGTGCTAGCTCCACAGGGCAGCTAAACCTTTGCTGAGCAAACCCAATCCCTATTACTATGTATCCCAGAAAAAAAAAATCACTTTCTCAGTAGAGGCAATCCTTGAGTTCTGATTTTTCTTCTTTTTTTTTTGGAAGCCAAGCTGCTCAATTTCCTTCCTCAGCATCACCCCTGATTTCCCTCAGTTGGCTGTGGGGTTTTAACACCACATGAAACCTCTGCAGTTTGGTTCCTTGTTTTTCTCCTTTTCATTGTGAGGATGTCACCTTTGTCCCTCTGTCTGTCTCACCAGTACATTGCACTATATCCTGGTACTGTCCAAAAAGACTTCAGGGCTGAGGTGAAACAATTTGCATCAGCTCATTGCAAAATAGTCTTACCAGAGATTGACTAGTACTAAGGACTGAGAATTACCTTATTAAAAATGCAGAAGGTTAACCACAACAGAAATCTTAAGTACATGATTCTAAGTGCATGCCCAGGGATCAAGCATATCAATCTCCAGGGTTATGTTTCCTGACTTAGAGCAGTAGTTTTTTATCCAGCAGATCTAATGGGCAACACAGTCAAAAGCAAATTCTGGAACTAATCCTCTCTCACCGGGAGCTGATTTTGATGATTAAAGTGCAAGGTGCAGAGCAGCTAGAATCTACCACGTATAGACGGAGATAAAATAATCTGTCATACTTTGGGACACACCACGTTCACTGAGGAGGGCGGGGGCTGGGGAGAAGGACTCCCACTCCCACAGTTTAATTCCAGGTAAAGTGAGAGGCGCTCAGCTGGCACGCATACTGTAGCAGTATAATTTGTCATTTAACCAAGTCACAATCTTGATGTGAAAAGGGCTAGGTAAAATCCAGTGATTTTTTTCATGCAGAAAGAGGGATTAGAATACTGAATTAGTCTCTTATAACTTGAAAAATCTATGCATCTTTATTCTCCAAAGCCAGGGCCAAGCCACAGCAATTATTTTTAGGTAGAATTCTCTGTTGAAACCAAGGACAAATGTGGACCAGAAGTCAATGGTGTCATCTGGCCCTTTGGTAGGTCCTTGTATGCTGTTAACTTTGCAAAATTCAAGGCAGGTGATGTTAATCATCCAGCAGGAGCAGCTGCTGCTGGAGCCGTTCCTTGGCTGAAGTGCTGCTCCGCCAGGGGCTGGCAGTTCCTCCAAAGCATATTTAATTTAGCAGTGTAATTTTTTGAGCATATTTCTTAAGAGGCAGCAGCCACTGGTATGAATAAACACACAGATCCACCTGCCTCCCACTTTGGAGCAGATCTACTCGAACAAGTGAATGCAGGAACTGGGATACCCGGCTAATATTTCTGGCTCAGCATTCGATCTGTTGAATGGATTTTGGCAAGGCATTTCTCATTATAGGTGTTTACCTTCCAGTTTGTCAAATTGCAAGCACTTCGTGAGGCTGATTCACTTCTAGGACAAGTCACACATTGAAACCAGGCTAAACTTCCTTTCAGTGAGATCCCCGACCAGAGTCCTCTCACCAACTCGTTCCGGTGTAGACACTACTGTAGTATAAATGATTGTAAGTGAAATCATGCAACTTACTCACAACCAGTTATGGATCACACAGCTGTTGATGTGTCTAACAGGACACAATACTGGCTTTTCTTCCTTGCTCTGGAAATCCCTCCTAGCCTTTAAATGTTCAGTCCTTTTCTGAATCCTATGAAATTCTGGATGGAAATAACCCTCCACAGGAAGCTAAATACCATGTAGTTACCTGGCACCAGGATGACAGCTATGGTGCTGCAGCATGGCTGGTCCCATGCAGACGTACTGCATGTTGTGGCATCCAGGAGGAGAAGTTGGCTCTGCCTGAGGTGCTGGTGGCAGGGAGGCAGCACTCTGCCCTGTGTCCCTATTGAGCTACTGAAATAATTCCTAGATTCATCCGCTGTTTGAGGCTTAGAGTGCAAGGAGAGAGCAAAGAAACAACAAAATAAATTCTTGGTCAGCGTTTTTTCAGGGAACCCCATGTTTTTCCCACTGGCTGAAGTTGAAAGCCATACAACCTGCTGCAGAAATGTTTGCTAGCAGAAGGGAGAAAATAGTAAATATACTTGTTTGTTTCCTCATGTAAAAGAAATATTTTCTTACAATCAGCAAACAAACAGCAACACAAGTTGGCAAACAAACTAATTTTAAATGCTCCTTGTAGGACATCAACATCTGTTTTGTTCCTGTAAGCTGCACTGACTTGTTTAATTAGCATAGTACAAGCTGCTGGTGTAGTTTCTAGTGGAAAAGAGGAGACAATCCAGCCAACCCCTGCCACAGGTGGTATGTTTCAATGGAGTTGGTGCTACATATAATCTGGGGCTCCCTGGGAGGGAAAACACCCCTCCCCAGAAAGACCCTGGGAACCTCTGGCAAAGAAACTGAAGCTTTGTAGGTGAGGTAGTGCCAGTGCTGGGAGCTGCCCCAGCCATGCCAGGGACATGATCCCAGCACAAACCAACACACACATGCAGGTAGGGGCAGCCAGGCAGGAGGGAGAAGCATGGGGGCTAACCTCCACAGCCTCCCTCAAGCCCAACTGGGCATTGCACCCTGCCTGCGGCTGCCCAGGGAGACCTTCACATGATCTGATGGCACTCAGTTCCATTCCCATTATGGCACTTCCAGAAAAGTATTTTCTAGCTTTGAAACGGTGGAGTAGGAGAAGCTACAAGGACTATTTATTCACAGTGAATCTTTGTTCTAGCAAATTCAGCAGACTGAGTGATGTCTCTTCCTGTAAATTGCTCTCACCAGAGGTCACAGTGGCTCTTTCAGGGGCACTGGCTTTGTGTTAGCTGTCTCTGTATGCATGAGGATGGATAACCTTTATTTTTCAGTACTCGTGAGTCAAACCCAATAAGACGTTGATCACTTTCTGCAAGGTGCCAAGCACCCATTGACAAATGAGGTGTCTTAGCACCTCTCAGGAGGTGATCAGCATCTGGCAGAATAAAAGGCTGCAGGGCTGAGCTACCCAGACAGCCCACACAGCAATAAATTAGACATCACAGTTGCTGTGCTGGCAAATGACACTCACGCTCAGCAGTGCTTCTCGCACAGCTGGGCACACTGACATTAAACCTTACCTGCACAGGGAAATGACTCTTTCTCTCAAATATTTTCAAGAGTAGGTCTGTTGCAGATGGTTTCAGGAAACACAGATATCCTGCGCTCCCCTGAACATGGCCAGGAGGAACTTCTATTATTTGCTTTGTCTGCTTAGAGAGGAACTGCCAGATACTGCATGCTTTTTAAAAATCTGTACTTGACCATTGTTTCAACATACATGACCACGTTCCCTATGAAAAGAAGGGAACTTTATTTTCTTTTTTCAGGTTCTATTTTCCAGCATTCGTGTTTTCACTACATAAGTTTGGATTCGATTGCCTCCAAGTTTTCTAGTTTGCACCTTTTGATATCTTGACCTAAGGTCATACAGGGAGACTATAACCACCAAAGACAATGGCTAATACCAACAATCTCCAATTGATCTCTTCCCAGCTCAAGTTTTGCTAAATTAGGGCACTCCAAATTTGAACACAGGGTAAATTTAAACCACCTTACACATGCAATATTTGCACAATGATAATGAACTGCAGTCAGCAGAGTGATTTTGGTGCCAGTGAAACAACGCCCCTCTTAATTATTGGAGTATTTTTATTTTAGACCTCAGAAAGCATCTGCAGGCTACTTTGCAGCACCTTAGCATAGCAACCCGCTTCTCAGTCCCAGTGCACTGTCTGTTGCTATCGTGCTGCATAATCTGAATTAAAAAATCCCTCTGCACCAGAAATCATAGGAAACTGTATTTCAAAGTTAGATTTTAAGACCTTACTCTTTAGGATTTATTTCTTTTTTTTCCAAATGTGCAAACTCATTATTCCTTTGTTTCAACATGAAAGGTGATGGGGGTTTTCAGAGCCATAGGAGAGACCAGAAATGGAACCTCAAATCTGAAAAAAATCTCTTTTTTATTTCATGGGAAAAGCTGGATTTTGGACAAATGACCATTGAGATTTATCAGCAAAACTGTAGGCATAAAACCCATTGCATTTCAACAATATGATTACTTCAGCTACATTGCACACATGCTATGCAAGATCTTCTATTCCTTTCCTATGTAAAGGAGTATCTGTTGTTTACACTATCAAGTATAAACACGAATTTTCTCAAAATGTGCAATGCACACCAAGTGCTACTATGGAATGTGAACATCCCACTTCCTTGACTGGTGGGTGCTTTTGCTGTGTGACCTTTGTGTTGCACAACGAGGGACATCAGTTTTCAAAAAGGCTGGGCAAGTGAAATGCTGCTGGAGAACTTGGGGATTTCTTGTGTGATCAGCTAACAAAAAACTGAAAAGAAAGAAACTGCCTGCTGTGAATTCACTGGTGTGAGGTATATCCACGTTAGCACAGCTTACCCTCAGTTGGTCATTTTAGACACATTGAAGCAACCACGTACCTTTACTTGCAAGAACCTAAAAAGAAACATAAAAGAAAGGGTAAGCAAATGTGGCTCATGAACTTCCCTATAAAGAGCTGTGATATATAATTACAGACTCCTGCATCTGGGCAGGTTTTTTTCCCTTTCATTTCGTGATCAGTGTGGATAATTGGAAGGTCTTAGAGCAGTCTAACAAGTGCAACATATGGGAGAAGCTTGCTTTAAGGAGATTTAATTGGCTACACACTAAACAAGGTGTAGCAGCAGCAGCTTCCCAACCCTTGATGAACAGAGCCATTCCTCCCAGCCATTGGTAGCTATCTAAAAGTGAAGCACTCTTCCCCGCAATTTGTCTAGGTTCCCTCTAATGCCAGAGGGAGACCCAGGCACCCCAGAGGGACGTTCATGCTGACCCACCCCATGTCTCTCCTGCGATGGGACAAACAAGGTCTCCTGAACTGCATACTGTTTCCTCCAGCTCTGCAGGGAGCCCAGATGACTTCTGCAATTTATTGGCAGTGGTGCTGTAGGTGGGAGGGTGTAAGGTCCTGGGCACTACAGGATTGTAAGCAAGGGAAATCTGACTTACGGATCAGTCAGCATAGCTGAAGAAAAATAGTATTTCTATTCAGTTTCTATACAGTTCTTGCCCAATCGCCGCGCACCTTCCTGCCCCAGCTTCATTTAAGGGCAGAGAAGCCACATTTTAAATCAGAAAGAGGAAGATGTCAAGGCTTCAAACCACTACCCCAAATGGAAAAAAAACCAAAACAACCAAACAACTTCATAATATATAACTTTTTAATGCATAAAATGCAGCTGGGAGTATCTCTGACAATCAGGCTATAACATTTTTTACAGATGAAACCAAGACACGACCAATACATTGTATGCTGCTCAAGAAAGCAGTTTTTAAGGTCTCCTAAGGTCCCTTTTTCTGCTTGAACTGAAATGCAGATGCCTGTCTCTCTTTTTCCTTATGGCTACATGACTGTCTAGCAACTGCAGTTCCAACCACCATTTAAATTTCTCTTTCTCTGGGAAATTCTGGAGTGCCTCTCTTTATATTAAATTATTGCCGCTCTAGTGGAGAATAGAAGAGATCTCATTATACTATTTTTGGTTCATTAAGTTTCTAATTACTTTGGGTTTGATATTGAAAAACACTAATTAATGCTTTTAATGTGTAATATTAGTAATGCCCTACAATCGAATTAATATAATTTTAAAAGAAAAATAGAAAATATTTATTCCCAATGAAATATATAGTAGAATTAAAGGCTGAGAATATTTATAAATTACTTAAGAGTAAAAAATGTATAGAACTAATTGCTATTATCTCATAATCAGGCATTCTAAATCCAGAAAATTAAATTAAGATTAGTCTTTTAAAACTCACGAAACAGAGTAAATAAAAAATTCTCAGTTGAAACAATTCACAGTGAAACCTCTCAAACAGCTCAAATGCCTGTCTGTTGTGTTTTAGGCTTTTTAATAATTGGCTTCAAGGACACTGGACGTGTTTTCCAAATAGATTCCTCCTATGTAATTACTGAAAGGCAATATTTAATTCTTGTTTTTAAACTTGTATCCTTGTAATTACATATTTGGATAAGTATAACCACATCTCTGAGCATCCTGTGTTTATAAACAACCCTGTGCTTGAAAATCATTACAGCACTGCAGAATTTTCTTTCTTGTTTCACCTTTACATCCCTGATATATACTTACAGTCTGAAATTCATTTTAACACAGGGTTTTCTTCATCTGAGAATTGGCTTAATTTTGGTACAGCTTACGGAAAATTTCAGACTGTGAGCACCAATTAATAAGTGCTTGTAGAGGATGCTACTGTATGCTCTTCAATGATTTGAAAAAGATATTATCAAACTATGAATCAGTTTCCATTTTAGCTTTTTGAGGCAGAGTCACAGATACTCAAATGCAACACAGAGGCAAAAGTGGATGCTGACTGGTTACTCTGGAGCAACAGCCGCATGGCAATGCCAGGGCAGCTCAAAGCAGCAGACCGTGCTGGTGAGTCTCACCCGTAATTAGATATTGACTTACTCACTTGGAAGGAAGGCTGTGCTGCCCAGGACACCACCGAAGAGCCTGAGCCTCACCTCTGGCTCCCTGAAATTCAATAACTGCTTTGGGGCTCTTTCCCCAGCTCTCCCAGAGCAGAAAGTCTGCCTTGGTGGGAAGAGGAGCGGTGCTAGAGCCCTTCTCTGCTCCTTTGGGAGGGAGTATCGCCAGGGCCGGGTACCCCCATATGGTTCACCAGCATGCAGCCCCCCAGCACCCACAGCTGTACGGCAGCAGGTGGTGACCAGCAGAGTCAGTGCCTGGCTCTCAGGGGGACCCATTTTGGAGCTGCTGTGCTGCTGCAGCAGTGGCTCCACTTGTAGCTTACTCAGCCCTAACAATGAGATTCGGCAATCACTAACTAAGCTAAATAAGAACATTAGCTTTCAAATACAGCTTGTCCACTATGTTTTCAACAGTCTTAAATGCATGAAACCTGGTCACATCTTGTACACCAAGCAGCCTGATTTTTCCAGCTTAGCTGAACATTTCAATTTGCATACCATTTGTGTACAATTTCAGTTGCAGCATCTCCCCTCTTCACTGCATCTTCCTTCCTTCTGTCTTCTATTTGCACAGGATCTCACTGCTTTCTTCCAGTGTTTTGACTTTTACATGCACCCCCCCTGCCCGTTGTCTCACATCCACTTCCACTTATCCCTCTGTAATTCTTTGCTGATGCCACAGACACAGAGCTCTCTCTCTTGTTTTTGTCCTCCAGCTCCTCTGCTTGCTCCTGGTTCCACCTTCTCCCATCTCCTTAATTGCCTCACTCTCATTTTATCTCTTTAATTGCTTACCCTTCTCTGGCTCTTCATCATTTCAATAAATGCATCTGTTAATCCTCTTACTGTTTACGAACAATCAACCTCCCTCTCCCGCCCCCGATAACTACTCTTTATACATTTTCTCTTTCTTTTAAACAACATGCACCTCAGTTCTCTTCGCTTTGTAAGCTCAGTGAATGCCTGGAGTCCTCCTCTTGCGGCTCCTTCTCCCTCTCTGGGCCTCTGCCCCCGCACTCAGTCAGCATTGTTTTTGTGGGAGCCTTGAACAACCTCCTCTTAGGCAGCTCCAACTCTCCCCTACATCTCTGTTCGCCCACCAGGCACTTGCCACAAGTCAACTAAGCTGCTCTCCCTGAGAGGTTATTCTCTCCGTCTTTCACAGCCCTCCCCTTTCCCTTCCCTCACTTGACCAGCATGGCTTTTTCTCTTTATCTTACCCGCCAGACTCCAGCGCAGGTGGTATAAAGCTCTGTCCTTGTCCTCTTTCTCTTTTATGCCTTCTCTCTGGGTAATCCCAACCGCAAACATAAATTCAGCTGCTGAGCAACTTAAAGATGCAGTGCTCTATTCAGATCAGTCTCTCAAGGTGAGATTAACCTGACCAAAAATAAAAGAGTACAGTGCAGGTGTCTCCACCTGCAATGGCCATCTAGACTCCCCTTACAGCTAATCCAATCTAAAGCAGGGCAGATGAATGGCACCCAGGAAAAACCTGTTCCATTCCTCTACGAAAAAAGGTAGCCCAGCTGGGTAGCTCTGATGCTGGTGACTGCACTGTGGATACTTAAAACTGGGCAAGATGAATGCCAGACCTTCTTTTCAAGCACAACCTTGCCAGACTCTCTGATGCCTGCCCCGGTAAGCCTTGCTGCCAGCCCAGGCTCAGGCTGGCTAAAACAGACCACTCCATTGTGTTGCTCCTCAGCCACTGTTTAGGCCAGTGTTCAGGCATGCCTCTAACTGGGGTGTGTGTGTTTGTGTCTTTGATCCAGACCTCTCCCTGCGGCCTTATTCAGGCCATGTCTGAGTCTTGTGAGGTTTGTCCTCTACAAAAATTCCTGACATGGAGCCTTTCTGTCTCCATCCGTACAGCTGAGGCTCTCTTCCAAGCTGTTACGACTTTGAATTGTGCTTACTGACAAAGCGCTTACCCTTAATGAGGGCGACCCTGTCTCCTGCACATAATCACTCTAAATGCCTTGGCAAAGGATATGGCTCTAGCTGGTCCTCTGTGCTGCCATGCCTATCTTTGCATTTCTCCCCCAGCTCCCTCCTCTCTGTCACATCAGGTGAGAGACGCTTGTCCTCGCTTTCAAGACCACCCCAGCTCTGCCTTTCTCATGCACAGCCTCTCATGTGTACCAGAGTCAGCCCTGCCATCATCCATCAGCCGGTGTTA
Source organism: Numenius arquata (assembly GCF_964106895.1). NCBI lineage: Eukaryota > Metazoa > Chordata > Aves > Charadriiformes > Scolopacidae > Numenius > Numenius arquata. The sequence goes on along the minus strand of NC_133577.1, from coordinate 29,174,033 downwards.
TCATCCTGCTCACTATGTGGTGAGCGCAGCCACACAGGTGTCACACTGCCCAGCATGTCCGGGAGGAGCTGCCTGCACACGCACCTTCAAAATTCCCCTTTTCCTTGCACAAAACACTTGACAAGGGTTGGGCGTTCTTTTGTGCAGGCAAATAGTGCCTCACCAATGCCTCGTGACTGTGTGCACAACCTCCCCTGTTAGGTCAGGAGCCAAGCTGTCCTGTGCGACTTCATTGCCTGGCACAGTGGGCCCCTTGTCCATGACTGCTGCTCTTATATGCTATGAACTAATAGATCTAAAATGGCAAGAGCAGCTACCGAGTCACAATCAGCATCTGCATAATAATATAAAGAATTAACCATAAGAGGCACAGCTGTAATTTAGAGATAATGTATGCCGTTAGTAGTGCTGGAAGAAATTGAATGTATTTGTCACTCCTTTGATGATCCTGACACTTCTTGGAAGCACTGCAGATTTATTAATATCTGAAAACTTCTGTTTTAAAGTCAAAGAGTATTTTGACCATGTTACAATACATACTCTCTAAGCTGTAGCATTAGACTTGCACTTTTCACTTCATACTTCATTCCTCTCCTTTCAGTGACTAACAGTGTAACTTTAATTTTATGTTAACTGTGTTGGTTTTTTACATATGCTTTCTGATTGAAAATAAGACGAAAATTGCAGGTAAATAGCCTACCCCTTTAAAATCCAGAGGGACTGGGGAGGGGGGCAAGCAGTTATCAGACAAGTCTGGGATATTGGCAGAGGCTTCCTCTCCTGGGATAAAAGAAGATGAAGAAAGAGGTGGGTGTCTGCGAGTCATCTTTGAATCATGAGGCTTAGATGGTTTGCGTAGACTATATTCTAGAGTGCTAGTGAAAATGTTTTATATTGAGGGTTTTTTCTTCTGAATTTTGTGTTGAATAAATTTGTGTCCTTAAAGAAACTCTGAGGCTAACAGGGAGTCCTTGCTGTGATGGGAAACAGATTAGTCTTCACTTACAAGAAGCTATTGTTCTGAAAGCCTATACAGGAATCTCAAGTAGGATCATTTAGTGTTATTACCTGGTTTGGGTTTTTTTCAGTAAACTTTTCTGAGCATGTATATCTGAGTACTGTGTTGTGGGTTTAAACATCCATCTCAATTTTTAGCCGCTTTGCTCTAAAATCAATTGAACTCATCATGGATGTGGTGAAGAGGTCTGGAATGCAAGAACTGGCTTGTATTCTGATTTTCACTTTTACCGTTTCTAGGGTATTTTAGGACATACATGTGGGAGTGTGAGAGAAAAGGTAGGTATTAAACTGCTGGAGTGACACTTAATAGCTCTGGTATTTTCTGGACAATTTATAAATTGTAATGAAAATTATCTTGAATGCGATGAGCAATCAATCTCTTTGTGAAGGATACTATGTGGACTGGAGAAAAAATAGCATGAAAGTAAACATTATGTTAAAAGGCCAAAGACCAAAAGTATCTCCTCCTGTTTTTAAAGTTGAAAACAGAAGACCTAGTTCCTTAGTTTAAACTGAGGGATGAAGAGGAATTATGCTGCAGGCACTACTGTAAATTCAGTGAGCTTTACTTAACTTGTGACAACAGTGAAATACTCACGTAACAGGAATTGGGTGGCTGCCATTTGAGTGTGTTAGTGACTGCATTATACTGTGTTGAAGCTGGGATAACTAATGGATTTCTTTTGTTTAAGACAAGTATAAAAGAAATTGAGCTCTTTTGGTAGCTGAAAGAAAAGGAGTACCATATTCTGAACAGGCATGTGCAGGTTGATTAATAACTGTCTTCTGCATGTTCATGGAGATTTGGATACACATGATAAAAAAGAACAAATGCCTAGTTATTGGCTACCTGGAAAAAAAGATGGGGTCCTGGTGGCAACTGTTAGGTTGGAAATACCTTCTGTCATCTAATTCTTGCTCAGTACAAGATAGTGGGACTTTGCTCATTCTTTGTACATAAACAGTGTTGCACAAGAGATACATCAGTCTGTTATCACGGTCTCATACCAACTGAAACAACATCCAGAACATCAAAAGCCATGAACTAGGATTCAATGAACAGTAATTCACAAGTACAGTGATACTTCTCTCTCCTCACATTGCTGATGTTGTACTCCAAGAGGCAAAACCCGAAAGGGCAAGTATCTTGCCGAGGCGATAGTGACATGTACCTTGTGTTGTAAAACAAATGGAAAGAAGGTCACAACTTAGCTTGGCAAATCAACACAGAGAAGTATCATCATGGTGGTTGTGAAGAATAGTTTTGTACAGGTAAGTACCTCCAGCTGCCCTCTCTTCAGTGGCGAATGCGTGCAAAACTAGAAACCAGTCATAGTTTCTATTTGTAAAGAAATGCTTATTTATGCTGTCATATGGGAATTTTTATAATCTAAAATTTTATCTAATGTCTAGAGTTAAACTATTTTTCATATTCTTAATTGCCAGTGTTATTTCATTAAAGTCTAGCTATGTTTCTGCTTCTTTGCTGTTTAGACCATTGCAGTCGAGTACGAACAACTGCAATAAGCTAGAGACCAGGAATCAAGCAAGCCTGGAAACCTGCGTATTTACAAAATGTACAAAGCTCTCTTCTCATTGGCACTGAGCATATTTTACTCCTTGCATAAACCCCATTCGGACTGCTGAAGGATGTTAAGACAGAACCACTGCCTTTGCAGACACCGCACACACCGGTACCAGGCTTCAAGCTTCACTGAAATAAGGTTGCATCTTCTGAGTTTTCACTGACACTGCCAAGACTGTAGTTGTTGCTGAAACAGCTGTGCTGGCAAGAGTCTGTAATGAGGTGTAAAACAAAACCACGAGCCAAGCCTGCAAACTACCAGTGAGGAGCTCGATTTGCAGGCGAAGCTCGCCAGGAGCGGAACCCGGTGGGGAGGGATGGTGCCCCTGCCAGCGGGGCCTTGCGCCTGGGGAGGGCCAAGCTCCTCCGAAACCCATTTTTAGCAGCAACCAAGTGCCCTGCTCCTGAGATCAGAGGGACAGGCGTGAGCAGGGCTGGCCCGAGCAGGCCACCTCCCCGCAGGACTGGGGAAGTGATCGTCCCCCTGTTCCTGGCACTGGTGAGGCCCCACCTGGAGCACTGTGACCAGTTTTAGGCCCCTCCCTGGCAGAAAGACACTGAGGTCCTGGAGCGTGTCCAGAGAAGGACAAAAAAGCAGGTGAAGAGTCTAGAGCACAAGTCGTATGAGGAGCAGCTGAGGGAACCGGGGTTGTTCAGCCTGGAGAAAAGGAGGCTGCGGAGAGACCTTCTTGCTCTCTACAACTACCTGAAAGGAGGTTGTAGCAAGGTGGGGGTTGGTCTCTTCTCCCAAGTAACAGCCGATAGGAAAAGAGGAAATGGCCTCAAGTTGCGACAGGGGAAGTTTAGATTGGATATTTGGAAAAAAAATTTCACTGAATGGATTATCAAGCATTGGAACAGGCTGCCCAGGGAAGTGGTTGAGTCACCATCCCTGGAGGTATTTGAGAAACATGGAGATGTGGTGCTTAGGGACATGGTTTAGTGGTGGACTTGGCACTGTTAGGTTGATGGTTGGACTCGATGATCTTAAGGGTCCCTTCCAACCTGGACGATTCAGTGATTCTATGGCAGGTTCCCCCTTGGTGGGAGAGGGGGGAGGCCTGGCCCCACAGGTGCTGTGGGCTCTGCAGAGTGTGTGCTTTTGCCGTGGGTGGGAGCGTTCCCTGCGTGCTCTGGGATCGCTCCCCTTCAGGACCGCCCGCCGGCTGGGGTTGCCGCTCGAGCCCCGAGGCAAAATGGTGCCGCCCCTACCCCCTGCCAACCGCAAGGCGCTACGGTAAGCCAGGAACTACAGTTCCCGGCGTGCCCCGCGCTAAGCCCGCCCGTACCGGAGGTTCGTTAGCGGAAAGGGGCTGGCGGCGTGGCACGCTGGGACACGTAGTCCGGCGGTGGCCAGCGCCGGGGGCCGGGTCCCGCCAATTTGAAAACTCCCGCTGTGGCCGCGGCCGCTCTCGCGAGAACTCCCCCCCCCCTCCCCCCGCTCCGCCCCCCGCGCGGCGGGTGAGCGAGCGAGGTGGGTGCCGCGCGCCGGGGCGAGGGGGATCAGCGCGGAGCGGAACGAACAGCTTGGGGCGCGCGTGGCGGCGGCGGCGCAGGAGGTCGCGCGCGGCGCGCTGGGTTGCGCAGGAGCGCGAGGGGCGGTGCGGCGCGGCCGTTGCGGGCCCGCGACTGGCGGAGGCCGCTCTTAACCGCTGTGGGAGATGCTGCCGCCCTCGTCGGCACGTACCAGGGTAAAAAAACGGGCGGGGGTGGGCGGGCAGGAGGGAGCGGCGCGGGGAGAAGGCATCGGTGGGGACCTTCCTTCGCTGGTAGCAGCAGGTACCGGGCGCTCCTGAGGCGGAGTAGGCCGGCGCAGCCGGGGCCCTCGGCGGGCCCTGCCCCTTATGTAAGTGACCCACGGGCTGTGGCGCCGTGCCCTGCCACACGTGGCCCGGCCGCGGTGGGGAGAGGCCAGGGCGGCCGGCGGGGAGGCCTGGGCAGCGCACATGGGAGGCGACGGCGGCGTGCGAGGCTCGGCAGCCGGGAGACGGCCGTCAGAGGCTGGGGGGCGTGGGAGATGTGGCGGCTGCCGCCGGGAGGTTCCCCTCCTGCCCAGTCACCCGCTGCCTGGCCCCCGCATTTCGATCCTTCCTTCGCTTTTTTTTGAAGGGTTTATCTTTTTTCTAATCTTCTTTTATTTCTTTTTTTTTTTTCTTTTTTTTTTTTATTTTCCCCCCTCCTCCTCCCCTTCGGTGTGGTTTTCCAGGAGGAGGCGGGAAATTCGCGATCTGCCTCGAGCGGCGATCGCGGGAAGAGGACTGGGTTTCATGGGGAGAGCGCAGCTTTACAGGAACCCAGTGCATTTTGATGTGGGGGAGGGGGGCTTCTCTTAATTTTTTTGCATCACACAGCAAAGGTGCTGACTCAAAAGTGCTTAATTTTATCCGTAGGAAACCGTGACTCCAGGTTTGGAGCTTCTGCCAATAGAAAGGAAGCGTGGTGTTAGTTTTTCAGGTCTAATAATTGCTTCCTGATTACGTTTAGTAAAATTATGCGAAATTTAGGGACTTAATTCTGTCAGGAATGCTGAACCCCGTTTAGGGTGTATGGCTTACTGAGGTAGTTCCAGTATTCCTCTGATGGTTGAATCAGTCTTGGCTGGGAGCTGGCACAGGCCTTTGGGCACGCAGGACCGTACCCTGTTCTGCTGAGGTCCGCTCCTTGTTTACCTACTGCATCAACTGTTTTTCCTGCACTGATTTGCCTGGGGTTTGCTTTTTCAAGACAACAAATGTAATCGGGCTTCTATTAATTTTGTGTCTTCTACCTAGTAAGCTGTCGGATACTGTTTTAGAGAACCAATGGTGACAAGGCTTTGCTGGTGTGGTATTGCTTTCCTTGTGTGGTGGAGAAACCACTTAAACTGACAGGAGAGAGTCATCAAATATCTGAGCCTTTTGTATATGTTGCAAATGTTTTTGCAGTTCAGCTGGTCAAGTTGCTCTTTGTCAAAATATGTTTCAGAATTAGATATGCAAAAGCCACCTGGACACGGTCCTGGGCAGCCTGCTGTAGGTGGCCCTGCCTTGAGCAAAGGGGCCGGACCAGATGACCTCCAGTGATTCTGGAAGGCCTTCCTTTTCATTGTGATTCTGGAATTTGTACTTAGTTTTTTCTTAATTTCTTTTTCTTTTTCCCATTTTCTTAGAAAATGTGATCTGAATAGCATCACACAGTGTTGTCTGTTTTCTGATGACCAAGTAACACTTCTCTGAAATCACTTCAGCTTCTACCTCTGGCTGAATGAAAGAACGATGCCTGTCAGCTGCAGCCTTTCTCAGAGAGACAGGGAGTCTCTCCATGCAAGAGGGGATAAAAGATGTCTGACTGTGTCCTGAGCGGTGTCCTTTCTGAAAGTAAAGGGCTTTTTAGCTCTCCCTGCAGACTGAGTGTGTCGTTTCACCCGAGTATGAGCTAGCATACCGTCTGACTGCCGCAAAACGGAGACGGACGAATTCCCTCTCCTTCTTCCCAGCGCATTGTCCTGCCTCCTTCCTTGTGCCACCTTTCCTGCTTGCTAGTTCTCTCTGCAAGGCAGTTGAACTCTCTAAGTTGCTGGAACGCTACCTGCTTTTCTGGGTTAGTTTCCTGCCTGCTTAGGGAGTTAACTTGGCTCATAAAGTGCTCTAAGAAGTGTACAGGGCAGTGCAAGGTGAGCCGGGGGAGTACGGTAGCAGAACAAAGGAGCGGACAAAGAGATGGGAGGCGGCAGCAGGTCCTCTCTTTTGGTGGCAGTGAAGTCAACATGTTTTGTGAAATCATCTCTTCAGCTGCGGCTGGCCACAGTTTTAGCTTTTTCTTCAGGAAGCGCATAGCATTGTTGGCTTTTGAAATGGATTTTCATGTACTACCATCAGTCAACACTGACATCCCAGAACTCTGATGTGGCTGTATGTGATTCTGCTTGAATGTGTAATTTCTCCTTTTTTTAAGTAGGTTTTTTTTTTCGTTTGTTTGTTTTTTGCCCTGGGGCTTTTTAATCCAAAAATCGATCCTCAGTCTATGACCTGTGGCATGTTCCTTTCTTTGGAAGAAGTTCGTGAAGTTTGGAAGTCCTAAGTACCTAGGCTGAAGAAGAATGGTCATTTTCACAACTTGTACACAGAGTACTTTGGTATAGGATACAGTTGCGAGGTTGGATTCTTTCTGAACATGGAGTATGCCTGTAGTATTTTACACTGATTTCTAACAGACAGAAATAGGAATGTGATTGTATTTCTTGTCTTCAAATAGAGCAGAAATGCAGTTAGTGTTGGATATATCTCCTAAAGGAGTGGCTTCATGCCTTTAACCCAGTTCTCTCTGTTTTCCCACTGTTTTGATTTCCCAGTAATCCTTGGTTTAACTTGGCAGAATGCAAGTAGAACATCCTAATAGCCAGATCACTATATATTTTGTTCGTAATTTATTATGGATTTTATCTTCCTAGCTCCATATTTCCAATCCAGATGTCTAGAAAAAAAAATCTTTAAAATGCCTATTGGCTTACTAGAGGAAACCTGTGCATGCCTGATGCTCTAGCATTTTCGCATGCTTTTATATGTAGTTAATAACTGGGCATGATTAAATTTAAAGTTAGATGAATGGTCCAGGTGTGCTCTTGGCCTGTACTGGCAGGCAGTGGCAAAGGCAGGGAGAGCATGCAGTTGAGAAGTTTTCTTGAATGCTCAACAGGGGGAAGTGCAAAGTCTTGCACCTGGGGAGAAACAACCCCATGCACTGGTATGTGCTGGGGGCTGCCCAGCTGGAGAGCACCTTTGCAGGGAAGACCCTGGGTGTTCTGGTAGACACCAAGTTGACCGTGAGCTAGGAATGTGCCCTTGCGGCAAAGGTGGCTGACGGTAGCCTGGTCTGCATGAGGAGGAGCATTGCCAGCAGGTCAGGGCAGGTGATCCTTCCTATAATCAGCAGCGGTGAGACCACACCTGAAGTCCTGTGTCCAGGTCTGGGCTCCCCAATCTCACAAGAGATATGGAGGTACTGGAGAGAGTGCAGCAAAGGACCACAAAGATGGTTAGAGGGCACTGGAACATTTCTCCTGTGATGAAAGGTTGAGAGCTGGAACTGTTCAGTCTGGAGAAGAGAAGGCTCAGGGGGCATCTCCCCAGTGCATATAAATACCCAAAGGGAGCATGTAAAAAAGACAGAGCCAAGTACTTTCCTGCAGTACTCAGTGACAGGACTAGGGGCAGTGGGCACTAAATGAAACATTTAAAAGATGCTATTCACCAATCCAATATATCTGTATTAGTATTTGGTATTATGGGTAACTCATAAAATATATTCATTAAATCATTACAGTTAAACTAAGCCAGAATGCTGGTCAAATTGTGGGCCTCTACTCTGTGGAGCTCCTGGATGCAGTCTGAAAGTTCATCCCACTGTCACTTTGAAATGATGACAAGTGCCAAAAAGCTTAGTGTGGGATCCTGACATACACCTCCCGTGTTTCATGCGCTCATTGATTTCATGCTGGCAGAAGATACTGGAATGTATTCTCAAATAGAGTGCTTGTGGCTTGAAATATAGTAGATTCCAATGCCCAGGCTTTAGAGCATAGTCTTTCTTCAGAAAAGCACAATTCATATAAATTGTATTTATTTATAAACATTTCCCTTTGATAACTTGGTGTTGCTCTCAGAGTCTTGCCTTCAAAACTAGATGTAACCTCCTATGCTCTAAGGAAAATAGGTTACTGGAACGCAGTGGAAGAAACAATCATAAAACTTGATTTGCAGGGGAACATGCATGGTACAGTTAATCCATTAGGCTTTGTGTGCACATTTAAGTGGTTGGCTGTACTGCTTTGTAGCATAGGGTAAGGGTTCTGCTTGATGCCCAATTTGGTCAGCATGCGCAACACCCAGGAATGGTGAACTGTGTATAGTATCTTCATTTTGAGACTTTGTGAAGAAAGCAGTGCTATTTGAACAAGATGATTAAAGTTGCCTTGTTTTCTGGAGCCTTTTTTAATAACCCAGCGAACTTGCAAAACGTAGTTACTTAGAGTACTTTGTATTTCCATGTGTATAGAATATCTCTTAATTAGCCACCTATTTAATCTCGTAAATCCCTCCAGCTTTTAAATTTTTCCATAAAAAATTGATCTTGACATGCTGAAAAGTGGGCTCTTTGTGGAGCACCTACAGAAATGTGGAAACTGAATGGCATACACTTTTTTTGTAAAATAGTACAGAGATGTGGTAAGGACAGGCAATATGAAGGAAGGGACTGGAATAGGGAATATGAGGATTTAAGTACAGAATACAATCAGTGTTTAAAGTGCTGAAAAACTGCTTTATAATTGATGAGCTATAAAAGTCTGTATTTCTTGTAATGTAAAAATATCAACAGTACGTTTTTCCAGGAGAAGTGAAGGTAGTTAAGAACTTTATATTCATTAATGTTCAAAATAAACATGCTGAAAGTGAACAAGATAAAAATGATTCATGAAATCTATTAGAAGACAATTGACAATAAGTAATAAAGTATAAATTCAAGGTAAAGGAGCAGTGGAAACTTATACCTGTTACTGAGAAGCTTTTTAAAGTATGATTTTTCTCAGATCCCATCTTACTAATGTATGTGAGTAGACCTGAAGTCAGTGTACTGGGCTTTTTATCTGTCAATACCTCTGTGTCACTTATTGTTGATGATCTCATTTTTCCTAAGGAAAAGAGCTAGAGCTGATGTCTAGAAGATTTTTCACCGTGTACTGATGAAATATGTCAATCTCAAGAATATTTCTGGCTGATGTGAGTCTATTTCTGCACTTTTTTCTTTATTTACAGTGAAGAATGCGAGACCTAACGGCCCAGGTAACGAGCAGTCTGCTGCAGTTTCCGGAGGTGACTCTTCAGGCACTTGGGGAAGATGAGATAACCCTTGATTCTGTGCTGTGCGGGAAGTTTTCTGGAGGTGAGCGTTTTCCTTTAAATTTGGTCTTGGTGTGAAGCTATTGTTGCCCAGAAGTTACCTGAAGCCGCAGGTCATAGTATAACTGTGTCAGGTTGGTGCATTGAAGATGCGTCAGGTTTAGAGAGAACAAAAGGGATGCTTTAACGCTTAGGAATGTTAATATGAAAACATGAGTATAGTTAAACTTTGAAGTTACAACAACCTGCACCAATCTTATGCTGTTAAAATAATTCACTTGAACATGCTGAGTCAGTGAGCCCTCCTCAGTTTTTAATTAGATAAAAGGCAGTTTTCAGAAGAGCGATAGTGTTGTTTTGGGGGGCATTTCGTTCCACCAGCTCAAGCTCTATGACCATTGTAACATCAGATGCAGAAATAGTTCTCCTACAGTGTTACGGAGGAACCCCCCCCCTGCTTTTTCTTTCGTAGTCTGAGCAAAAAGAGAAGGAAGAGGATAAGACTGTTAAGCACCGCAGCTATGTTTCCAAAGTATCTAATAGGATGCAGATGAGTAGCCAGTGAGAGCTGCTGAAAGTGGCTAAGCAGATTAGGTAGTTGGCTTCCTAGGTGATCTGACAGTAGAGCTGGGTGCCGATCTGGATGTTTAGGCTTCTGTTGAGACCAGGTAGGATCTATCTACCTGACTGCAAATGGAGTAGTTGAGTTAATTCTTCCTTCGAGCTTGAAGTAGTTCAGTGAAACAAAACGCGTTAAATTCTTCCTGTGATCAGCCCGTGTGAAAGTTTAAATTCCCTCACGCAGGGCCCATTTTAGGATAATTTCTTGTTGAAGTCCAAATCCTTGCCCAAAGGAGGCATGTGTCAAGTAGAACTAATAAACCAGAAATGAATTGGCTTAGATGTGTTATGTGTGGGGTGCGCTTTAAGGCTTGTATTCCCGTATGTATTTGGACGATTTCTACCAATCCCAAGCCAAACACGGTATAAAGACTATAGATCAAGATACTGTAATCTTTGTCCCAGACAATCCAGATTTTTCAGTGCAGGAATGAGAAGTACAACTGTAAAACAACAAGGTTGTTATTTTGAAGTGTTATTCCTTGAGGATTTCAATGGGTGATTTTGAGTAATTGACCAGAACGAGGTAAGTTGGTCTCCCTCTGCTAGGTACGTGTTTTGAAGGCAAGGGGCAGTGACTGTGATTTTTTTCCCGTTGTTTTCAGTCTTCCGTTGGAGATTTGCTTTAGCCAGTTTTCTTTTCTCTTGCAGGGAGAAATGGCCTCGCGTGGTTGGCATGTGGTCCTCAACTGGAGGTAGTGAACTCTGTGACAGGAGAGCGTCTCTCTGCGTACCGTTTCAGTGGAGTAAATGAACAGCCTCCCACTGTCCGTGTGGTAAAGGAGTTTTCCTGGCAGAAGAGAACTGGGCTGCTGGTTGGGTTGGAAGAAGCAGAGGGAAGTGTTCTCTGTCTGTACGACCTTGGAGTATCAAGAGTGGTTAAAGCGGTTGTTCTTCCCGGAAGGGTACGTACTTTTTAATGGGAGAAACGAAGCGTTTATGTTGCTAGGTGCTGCATAACCCTGTTTCAGGACAAGCTTTGGAGCGTTTCTTTGTAGGAGTTATTTCTTCTGCGGTGCATTAACCTACTGTCAACTTAAGAGTATCCAGTCAAGAGAGTGTTGATGTGCAGTCTTGGGCTTAGCGGTACCATTATCCTTTGAGTTTACTGATAGTAAGCCAAGTCTACTGGTTTTACTGTAGAGCGCATAGTTACTTGCCACAAAAAGGGATTGAAAATACCCCATTTTTGGCCCTATTTGCTTGAATTCTGTCAGAAAAACTGTCTTTAAAATGTTTCAGAATTCCACAGTTGTGCTGTAAATGACTTAGACACATTCCCAGGAATCTCAGCCTAGCAAGCAGGTGACTGTAGAGCAGAACACATTTTCCTGTTGACTTAGGAGGGGAGAAAAGAGCCTTTAGTGAGTTGCCCGACAGATTGTTGAAAGGTTGACTTTCAGCCTGCAGTCCTTGAATCTCTGCTCTTTGTTATGTTTGTGTAGATGGGATACAGCAGTGGGGTAGGTGGGCGTAATGTTACTGATTTTTTTCTGTCTTCTATAACGCGTAACCTCAAATGATGTAATGTCCCCTAGCCTTATTACCTTAATGTAAACAAGAATGAGTGTAAGTTAATAGAACATCAAGAATCACTGTATTTTTATCATCTTAGAGCCTGCAACAAATAAATACTTACTTCTTGCCCAGCTTTCCCTCAGGTGATTTGGTTTGACTTGCGAGAATACAGGTGGAGCTTTGTTTGTGATGCCACAGCGTGCTTATTAGTAGTAAGCATTTGTATTGTGGTCATTTATAGAGACAGGAGTTGGGTTGGTGCTCCGCTGTGTTAGTTTGCCCCTAAATCTTAGAGTTTTAGCCGGAAAGACAAGCTGTCTGCTGACATAAGCGTATCATCAATAAGTAAACTATGTTTGAGAAAAAGGACATAGCTTTGTTAAGATTTATTTTGTAAACCTAAGCAAGTTTGGAATAGGAAAAGGAAAGGGTAAGAAGGATTGTGTCCTATGTCAAATCTGTGTCTAGAGAAGTCATTTGAAACTGAATGTGGTTATAACTCTCAGTTGTACTAGGGAGTTTTTCCAGACCACAAAACAAGTGTTTCTGGAGAAAGTATGACAAAGCCTTGGGGGGAAAAGTTGGTTGTTGTATGATGAAGGTTATGAGTTCTGGAATGTAGGCAAAGCTTACCTGAATTTCTGCTCTTATGCCTTGAATGCTCTTGATGACAAGGATGTCTGGTCCGTTGCTTTCATTTTGCTTCTTATCTTTTTGCCATTAGATTAGTTAGATGACCATAGGCAGGAGACAGGTTTTGCTAGTTGGACTGTTAACTTCCAGGTTGTGAGTGGGAGTAAGTGTAAGCAAAACCAAGCAGATGGAATTTCTGTGGACAGCTAAGTTGTATAGGTTAACAGCAACTTAGAGTAACTCTGGTCCAAGGTGTCAGGCCATTACTGTACTAATATAGCGTACTGTACTAATATAGCGTACCGTATGACTGCCTTTTAGTGGAAGAGTAGGTGTCTGTTGATTCAGAGAGAAAAGGGATGAGCTGAAATAACCAAACTCCCAAGCTTAGAATTCTGTCATAATTTTTTTTTTTTTGAGCATTTCCCGTTGCCCTCTGGATGATATACCTGTGAAATGCAGCAGAAAACTGGAAATGTTAATGGAGTATTATTTGAATTGGATTCTAGTAAAAACAAATCTGAATTGAAAACATCAGTTCTTTTAAATGGTTTTATAGTGGTTGTATGTTTCAGAACTATTGAAGGGTATTTTCACAAGCTTTCCTGGATTGTATGAGGCAGAAGGGTAGCATTCAGATTCGGTGAGCTGAGAAAAGTTTTCTTTGTTCGTTTCCAGAACGAGTTGGCATTAGTCTAGAATATGAAAAGCCATTGCTTAGCACAGTGTAAAAAGAGGCAGTTTCAGGAGCTTCTACATGGAAAATTGAAGTGTCAAAATCAGGAAATGTTTTTGGAAGACTGTATGTGAAAATGGAAAAGATTCATTTGGAGCCAGTTGTACAATGACAAAAATCTTAGAAAGAAGTTGGAAGCAGCACTTGAGCTTTGGCTAATTCTGCAGCGACATATGTACAGTATTTCTGCTTCCCTCATAACAGTCATTGAGACATGGTTCAGCAAGATTTGGAATAATCCAAACAGTTTGGGTAGTCCTTCGAGTAGCAGAGAAGATTGGAAATTTAATTCGATTTACAGGAAATCTAGACCAGAAAATTACAGTTGTCTAAATTACTCTAGCTACTTCTAAGGTTAGAATTCTTGTGAGCAAGACGAAAGGTAAATTCTGGAGTAGACAGCCTGTCAGTGTAGGGATAGCAAGTGCTTGGTATGGGAGAGGAGAAACCTTTGGGGCTCAGGGCTTTGGTTATTTTTCCCCACCTCCAAGGTTAAAAACATATATTAAAAAATGGAGTACCTTGTGATGCTCACTTCCTTGTTTTATTTTCATATAAAACTTTGCTGTGGATGTAAAGCTTTCTGTTTACATTGTGCTGTGCTTTGTGAGTGAGCTAAGTAATAGCCTATGTTCTTTCGTTGTACAGCTTTAGTGCAGGAGTCTTACGGTGCTTGTATCTCTGCTCTAGCACTCAGTATTGTCCTGGGTGTGTTTCAACACGTGCTGAAAAGACTGTCTGTCTTCACCTTGTAATACAGTTGCATGCAGACCACGTGGCATGTTAAAGAGCAGTGTGTGCTTTCTCCTTAGTTGGGGTTACCTTTTGATCTAAGAAGCTGCTGTTCCTTCTGCTGTTGTCCTAGGCTGCCTTTTAACATTTTTGTTAACATTAATCAAAGTGCTGGTGTGCATTTAAAAGTTCTTTTACTTTGGTTGTTATTTTCATTCTAAATGAGGACTAAGCTAGTCTGTCCCTTCAACACGTTCTAAATATGTTTCATTTCCATGGAAACGGTGTGTCTACCATGCAACTTGGCCGCTGCCTCATCTGACATAGAGCTGTGATTTGTCCTAATACTGGTTTGGTGAAGAAGGTATAGACTGTATCACGGTGCTGATGGGCTGTGAGCAGTCGGAGAAGTAGATTTAGTTTTGTTTAGTGTCTTCCTTAAGTCCCTTGAATACGATAAAGTTCCTTGCGTATGACTGATTTTCTGTTCTCTTTGAGTTAATGATTCCTAAGTAGGAAATGGAAATTGGTAAGCTGTAATAAAAGAAAGCACCATTTAAGTTGAAATTAATTCAGTTAACTAACTGTAGGAAATGTAGTGAATGGAAGACAGAAGCTGATTTTTGTAGATGGATTTTTTTTTTTTTTCTTTTTCATGATGTAATTGGAAACAATGCCTTGGTTTTAAGTCTTGTGCTCCCGTATTTACTTTCTTGTTTCTGATGTGGTAGTTCTGGTTTTGCTTTTGATGATTTCTATTTAGCTTGTCAAAGAGCTAAAATACTAACGTGTAGTTTTCCTGTAGGTAACTGCTATAGAACCCATAGTGAATCACGGAGGAGCCAGCGTGAGAACTCAGCACCTCCATCAGAGTCTGCGATGGCTCTTTGGCGTGGCAGCAGTGGCTACAGATGTTGGCCATCTGCTTCTGGTTGACCTTTGTTTGGATGATTTATCTTGCAGTCAGAATGAAATCGAAGCATCGGGTAAGCTTGCAGTTTTTAAACTTGAATTTAAATGTAAGAAAACTTGTCTTTTCAACAAAGAGTACGCGTCCCACTTTGAAGATGCATGTCTCGGACATTTATGGCTACTAATTACAGCTGGCAGTTTGACATTGTATGGTCCTGAACTGATCAAATCTGGAAGGGGCTGACTACTCCTAATGCTCTAAATGCCCCCCTCCCACCAAGATCCCTCTGTCACTATGATTCTCGCCAGTGAGGTGTAGGAATTTTGCCATCTGAGTCGGTGCAGCTGCCTGGTAGGGGGTTGTGTCAGAGGTGCCCTATTTCTTGGGAATGTTCTGCTTGTGTTAATTGACTTGGGGCAAATTTTAGGCTTGTTTTTAAAAGAAATCCGACGTATCAAAAATCATGCATTTGGATGAAGGAAATTTCTCATTGGTGTATTGAGATTGCATACCCTCTTTTGGTTATTACAACAGTGGCTTCAGGAGCTGGTGTCACTTCAGATAGCTTCATCATGAGGCCCATATGCCCAATGTAGAGAGTCCTAGAGGAATTTGTCTGTGAAGGTTACCCTTTTACCTGATTTTCAAATACGAGTGAGAATACTTGTCTGATCAGAGAGTTCTTGTCTTCTTTGAAGCCATACAGAATGGAAGTGGCAAAAGAAGTGTTGCATAAATGGGTATTTTGCTTGGTACAGTAGAATTAGATTATAGGTGTCGTCATGTCAGTGTATAAAAGGCAGCCTAAATGTCATAACGTATTCATTTATTGCATGGTTTTGTTTGCGTAGATCTAGAAGTTGTCACTAGAAACCCTGCTGAAGTTGCCCTAAGAAGAGAAACTGTGACCAGAGAAGGAAGACATCTCTGTTTTCAATTACAAAATCCTTCCGGAACAGCAGTATCAACCCTGTGCTACATAAGCAGAAGCAATCAGCTCGTCGTGGGTTTCTCAGATGGCTACCTGTCACTGTGGAATATGAAAACTTTGAAGAGAGAGTAAGTAGGCCTTTACCCTTGGCCGTGCCCGGAGGTGCAGGGGTCTCAAATTTTTGCTTAAGGAGGTATGTGAATTGAAAGAGAGCTTTTTCAGGGACTGCAATAAGTGTAATCTGAGCATGTTTAGCAATGCTCTTCTGAAATAACTTTTGAGTCATACCTGGATTAAGTGGGCCGCCTTCTCCCCATTGGACTAGGGTTGTTTTCCTTATTGTGCCTGTGGTTGAGGAATTGTGGAAAGCATGAATCTTTGTGTTACGTCAAGCAGTTAGGATGCGATAGAACTGATTTCTGTCAGACAGTTTGTTCTATCAGTAGTATTCAGTGGAACCGGGAAATGCGTGAAATTTGATGGAACGGATTTTTGAAACGATTTTTCGGAACCGGTTGCTGCAATTGGGGCATACCTTGAAAGGCTGAAGTATGTTAATGATGTGATCTTGGTGATAATATTCTCGAAAGTGTCCAGGGTGAAACTAGTGAGACACGAAAACTCAATAGCTGATCTGTGCCTGACAAATATATTCTTTCCTACGTGTCAGCCTTGGCCAAACTAGGAGGTTGGCCCATTCCAAGGCAACGATGCATGTGAATGAAAGTTTGCTTAGAACGCTTGTGGGGGAGAATAAGGGACGTGTAAATTTACAAGCAACAGAATAATTAAGAGAGGATTTTAAATCTGCCAAAGAGCAATCTCACTTGAAATATTTGACCAATTTCAGATAGGGATTCACTTCAGCAGATCTGCACTGACTCACCAGAAGCTATTGGATGCATAAGTAGACAGTGGAGAAATAATTAGGTGACAAGGATAGACCGCTCAGAAGTCTGGAAGAAAAATACTTTACGTTGTCCAAGAAACGAGAAACTACTTGTGTTTGGCACCGTTACACATTCATTCAGAAGATACCCTGCATTGTAAGGTTGATATTGAAGTAGGCTACAACAGTAGGAATGATCTTTTGCTTGGCAGCTGAAGAAGTCCTTTATGTTCCTCCTCCTGAGGCAAAGGAGGACATAAAGACAGAGGTTATTGCATTTGCTGGACAGTAATTTCCTCACCTGTTGACTGTTGCATAAGAAGGAGTTGCTTCCTTGACTCCCTTGTCTGGGGTGGAAATATGACCTCTGTACTTTGGAGGATAAGCATGTACAGTGCTCTTTTGTCAGAAGATGCTTCTTCCCTTCCACAAACAGTTAGGGCCAGTAGGCTCACCTTTTTTTTTTTTTTTTTTTCCTTAAACCTGTAGGCACCACTCTCAGCTTGAAGGAGGAAGGATTCCTGTCTATGCTGTCACTTTTCAAGAGCCTGAGAATGATCCTCGCAATTGTTGCTACTTGTGGGCTGTTCAGTCTACACAGGAAAGGTGAATAAAAGCTTACTGCAAACAAGTGCATGAAATAATTATATTTTTTTTTAACATATTTGCTCACATGGAGTTGATACATGTATATCTGTTGTGTTTCTTTAGCTGTGCAGGAGATTCTCTCAGGTAGGGAAGGAGTTACACTTAGAAGGCAATTTTCACAGGATTGAACAGGCGTGAAGAGGGACCTACCAGTTCCACCTTCTGAGAGAAGGCAAAGCAAGAGTGGCCATATTTTTGTGCTTGCATTCTTAAATGATTTCCTTTTGTTTCTCGATGACTTCTTCATGCTTTGTTTGATATTCACACCTCGTGGTCTTAAAATACCATTAAAAGTAGTTGAGGCTGCACATCTAGAGGCCTAAACGTGCCGACAAAACAGCCTGCTGCCCCCCAAAGGAGGGCAGTGACAGTATTATGGATCTCTCTCTTTCTGCATCAGCAAGAGATTTCATCAGCTCAGCTGTTTGTAGAGTGGCAATCTTTTTGACTTTAAGGCAGCTTTGATCATAGAATCATAGAAGGGCTTGGGTTGGAAGGGACCTTAAAGATCATGGAGTTCCAACCCCCCTGCCGTGGGCAGGGACACCTTCCACTAGACCAGGTTGCTCAAAGCCCCATCCAGCCTGGTCTTGAGCATTTCCATGGAAGGGACATGCACAACTCCTCTGGGCAACCTGTTCCAGTGCTTCAGCACCCCCATAGTAAAGAATTTCTTCCTAATATTTAGTCTATATTTCCCCTCTTTCAGTTTAAAAACATTGCCCCTCGTGCTATTGCTCCACTCCCTGATAAAGAGTCCCTCCCCATCTCTCCTGTAGGCCCCCTTTAGACGCTGAAGGCTGCTTATAAGGTCTCCCCAGAGCCTTCTCTTCTCCAGGCTGAACAGCCCCAACTTTCTCAGCCTGTCTTAATAGGAGAGGTGCTCCAGCCCTCTGATCATCTTTGTGGCCCTCCTCTGGACCCACTCCAACAGGTCCATGGCCTTCCTGTGCTGAGAACTCCAAAGCTGGACACGCTACTCCACGTGGGGTCTCACCAGAGCAGAGTGGAGGGGTCGAATCATCTCCCTTGACCTGCTGCCCACACTTCTCATTGATGCAGCCCAGATCGAGAACTCTTCACTGTGAAGAACTATTTCCATTAATTTTTAGTCCACACAACGTGTTAAAGCTTGCAAATTGTATGGTTAGCATTGGCCCCTGAAGCTGTTAGTGTCAGACTGTCCTTCTGTATGTTTTAGCGGCTAAATGTGGCCAATTATCATGTTTTGGGAAGAGGTGGTTTTGTTTTCAGCGAGAGCTGAATGCTATTAAGAAAACTTCTGTCTAGATCTAATAAAATGATAGTGAGGACCGTAAAGCAGCTTTGTAACCAAATTTCGTACTTTATCCCTTTTTCAGCGAAGGTGATGTGGTGAGTTTACATCTGTTGCAGTTAGCATTTGGTGACAGAAAGCGCTTGGCATCAGGTCAAGTCATGTATGAGGTAAGACGTGCGCGTGTGTGAGAAGAAGAAAATAGTTATTTTGTCTAAGTGAGTAAGAGTTGAGTTAGCAGGGGTAAGATTTACCATCAAAATTCAGAGCTAATTAAAAAAAAACAAACCTTTTGCCAAGTCTTCTTTGGCATGGTGTTTTGTCCACACTTTTTGGAAATAAGGCATATAATTTTATTCTGCAGTGCCGTGTGTTCCAACTAGATTAATCTGCAACGAGCCTGTATAAATTCTATTCCTGAAGAGGAAGCAACGTTTACAAATGAAATTTTTCCTAACCATGAAATTAATGCATGTAGGAAGAGAAGATAGGGCCTTGAATAGTTTTAACTAAGCTGCAGACTTGAGTAAGTTTTTTTTCTGTCTGCCTTTTTTAAAATGCACTCGTATATCTCTGTATTCGTTGCTGATCTTTGGTTTTTGTTTTTTTGGTTTTATTCTGAGTTTTGTCAGCTGGACTGCATATGCATTGTACCTACAGTGTCTCTTAAGTGTTGGTCCTGAAACTTAGTAGCTGTAAAGACAACTCGTTCTTCTTTTTGGCTGGGTGGCCTATTAAATATGCTGTCAAAGCCAGCAAAATATGTAAATAGCGTAAACAGTGGTATGATCTGGTCAGAATAGTATACAACAAAGTTAAATCTGGCTCCAAAGAGGATGTGTTTAAAATATAAATGAGGTATAATTGTATTTCAGATAGCTAACAGGTATGAGGCACATCTGTATAATGTATAATTCCATTCAGTAGTATGCTTGGAAGTTTTCTAAAATCTTTTTGAGGGGAAGGTAATCTTAATTCAGAACAAGTCTTTCCTCCTATTTTGATACTTCCTTTTGCATATTCTAAATAGATACAGAATGATATAGGGGTGACTCTTGTATCCTGGTGCTCTGTTTTTTATAGGGATTGTCTGTTTTGATTTTTTTTTTTAATTAGTTCAGTTTTTGACTCTTCCTTATATATAGGAAAGCTCCTTCCTTATTTGTCAATGTTGCTTTTGAATAGATAAAGGTTATGTGTTTGGAAAAGTTGGTGTGTCTTTGAAATGCATTATTTATAATCGTGACAAAGTAGAAGTATTTTCAAGTGATGCAGCTTGTTCTAAATATGGATGTCATCTCCTTGTTGATGTGGAATGTTTTTTATGACAGAAGTACATGGTGCTCTAGAGGAACAGAGCACCCTGATTGGGTTTTTCGGTTCTGAAAGCGCTTTCATTGCAATTCACTGCATCTCTTGTAGCGCTCTGCGCACTTTGGCAGGTTGATAGGAGAAAGTTTCTTTAATCTCTCTCCAGTTTCACTTTTGAACTTCTGCTTTTTTAATTCTCTTTTAAAAGTTATATTTAGCTACAGTCTTAGCAGTGGCAAAGACAATACCTCGTACTGTGTGCTTCTTTGGAAAAAAGCCAGTTGTCTATGCATTTCTCTTGTGGCTACTTTGTTCAAGTGTCTCAACACTTTAATGTCCCACTTTAAAATGTGGGACCTTTAACTCTTCACAGTTCTTTGTCTTGGTCATCTTATTTTCCTGAACAAGATTTGACAAGTATCAGGTTTTACCTTGGAGGGTTGAAATGTTTCAGCAGCCTTTAAAAATGGGTCTACTCAAAATTCCAGTTGACACTCTTTAAAAAGACACACATTGATTTAATGTAGTTGTGTTTGTAACTTGAGAAAGCTGTGGTGAGGTTAATGTAGGACTTTTAACCTTCTATAGACTGTGCAAGCAGTAACACATTCACAGGCTGTGTGAGGCACCAGTCTCTGGCTCTGAGATATTTTACTCCGCTGCTGTTTCTGCTTGCCTGTGATGAGTGTTGTGGAAGATTGAAACAGGAAGCAATCTTACAGGGCAGTTGAAGAGAGAAGTAAACAGCTGGACCATCTGACAAGAGCAGACAGGTTCTTGAGCTAGCTGCCAGATGATCCACGTACACACGGAGCTTCATACCAGCCCCTGATAACACCTACTGCCAAAAAAAAAACCCAGACCCCAAAACAACTCTCAAACCCAAAACACTGCCAAAAGATGCATTAGGACGGGACCTGTGCTCTGCAGCGGGCACTTTTAGTCTCAGAAAGCTTCTTTGTAGTCACAGGTTGGTCAGTACTACGTGGCTGTCTACCTACATGGCTGGCTGTCAAGTTTCTTGTTCGTCTTCAGTGGCAGAAAATTTAAGAGTGGCTCCCATTTGCTAGGCCAAATTTGAGTAAACAAGGAGTAATCTGCTGTTAATCCTTGTTCATGGGATAGGGTTTATAGGAACTTAAAAGAATTTTCTACTGCAGCAGTGCTTTTTGTTCCAGGAATGAGATTTGAAGCTATGAAGCAGTGCATCTTTGACTTTGTATCATGGTAAAAGTCACAAATAGGACTTTTGGAACATGTGGTACTGTGTTTTTGCAAACGTGTGTCACACTCATGTCTCCGTTGCCTTCAAGGCTGGTTTAAGTCATCTCAAGTAATTAAACATAAAGGTATGTTTAAGTTCTGCTTGAAAAGACCTTTTTTATACTATCTCAGCAGTTACTAAATCTAGTGCATCGCATCATGATCATAGAGCACATTTTTACCTTTGTCCTACCCAATGCTTGTGGATGGATCTGGTATACACTCTCTACTTCAATATCATAGTTTGACCAGTGGATCTCATTTGAAAACTGTCTTTGTATTTTATTAGTCGTTAAAATCATTACTTAATACCTCTCATACAATGGAGTTCCTTAGATTTACTTCACGCACTGTGGAAAGTTTAAAGTCCACTGCTTTGCTTCAGAAGTGTTTTTCTTTTTAGTAATTAAAGACTTCTTAATTATAATTTTTTTTTTTGTTTTTAGACAGCCTTTATATCTATTAATAGCATTTCCTGGAACCATTAAGAGAAAGCTTATCTCTTCTCAGATTAGGTAAATTAGATGTGTCCTATGAAATCACATGGGAATGTGTTGTTTCATGCCAGCTCATTTTAAGGCTCTGACACTTTTGGAAACTTGGGTAGAACGCGTTGTTACCAATTTCTGGCTTGTGTGTGGGTCGTTTTGTTTTGGGATTTTTTTATTGTTGTTCTGTTTTTTTGTTTTAAAGTGTAGAGCTGCTGTTTGTCCACAACACACCCATTCAAGCGTTGTATGGTGGACAGTTTGAACAAGTGTTGTACTTGGAAAGACAGTATCTCAGTTAATGCTTACTTAGAAAATGGTGGTCTCAGAGGTAGAACACAATCCTGCCAGGGTTTCTGTGTCTCTCAAAGTAGCTTGCTTTCTCTGTAGTAATTTGTGATCCTCAATGCCTTGGCCATGGGCATGCCATGTCCTCTCTGTTTTTCCTTTTTGCTGTTGGCTGTGCTTGGTGAAGGAACTGAGGGATGTTTCACCCATTAATCTCTGACAAGATGAGAAGAGGAGCTGGCAAGAGCTTACGTGGTTTGAAAGAATTACTACTGATACAAATACACTGATATTAACTGAGGGTTAATCAGTACGAAGTTCTCATAGCTGCTAGAGAGGGATGCGTGTTCACTCTGGTGGTGTGCCTATAGATAATAGCTCTTGAGAGAGCTTTAGCTGCTCTAGTGCCCGGACTTCTCTGACTTTACCAGTTCTGTAATGAAGACATGGAGCAAAGAGCTTTGCATGCACGTGTGTTGCATTATTTCAGATCTGAATAATGTTAGGGAAATTCTAAATTTTGAAAAAGTGCAAAGCCTTTACAGCCAAACTTACCTGTTAGGATTTGACACTTAATTCTCTTGCGTGTCAGATGTAGTTTCTTTTTACCATCAGAAATAAGGTCATACAAAATATACAGTATAATATGCATAGACCTTCTTTCACATCTACCTATAATACATGTTTTTATCTCAAAATGACCTTTTCTCTCTTCTTTTATTTTTCCCCAGGGCTTGGAATACTGTGATGAAAGGTACAGTTTAGATCTCACAGGTGGAGTCTTTCCCTTGAGAGGCCAGACCAGGAACACTAAATTAATCAGCTGCCAGACTGTAGAAAAATTTCGCAACCATGTTGACAGAGAGGATAGCGTAAATGAAGGTTTGTTTTGATGTCTCTGTTTGGTGATTCTAAAATAAGTGGTTTTGGAATCTAAGCAATGAATGCTGTTCTGTCCCCATAGTCTAAAAGTCTTAAATATCTACATAGACAAGATTGTTTGGGTTATTTAAAAGGAAAAATTGGATGCTTAAGTCATGTGGAACTTATTTAAGGGGAAAAAATAGGTTTAATTTTATGCTTGCTGACATGCTATCACAACGTATGGTGGGGTCATCTGTATAATGCTGGTCATTTGATCTATTCCTCCAGCTGTCATCTTGAACAATAAGATCATTCTCTCCATTGTTTAGGAAAGTTACCTGAATTTTTTCCTCTTGTTCAAACTTATGTCTGCATCCAGGTGGTGGCCTGTCACAAGTTGGGTTCCCCAGGGCTGTCAGGGCCAGTTCTCTTTAACATCTTTATGACTGATCTGGATGAGGGGATGGAGGGCATCCTTAGTAAGTTTGCAGACAACACCAAGTTGGCTGGGAGCGTTGATCTATGTGCTCAATGGTAGAAAGGCCCACAGAGCGATGTGGACAGTCTGGATCAATGGGCTAAGGCCAGTTTTATGAGATTCAAGAAGGCCAAGTGCCAGGTCCTGCTCTTGGGTTGCAACAACTCCATGTGGCGTTACAGACTTGGGGAAGAGTGCCTGCAAAGCTTGCTGGTGGAAAAGGACCTGGGGGTGTTGGTCGAGAGCTGTCTGAATATAAGCCACCAGTGTGCCCAGGTGACCAAGGTGGCCAACAGCATCCTGGTTTGTATCAGAAATAGTGTGGCCAGCAGGACTAGTGAAATGATGGTCCCCTTGTACTGGCACTGGTGAGGCCCCACCTGGAGCACTGTGTTCAGTTTTGGGCCCCTCCCTGGCAGAAAGACATTGAGGTGCTGGAGCGTGTCCAAAGAAGGGCAGTGAAGCTGGTGAGAGGTATGGAGAAGGAGCCTTATGAGGAGCGGCTGCGGGAACTGGGGTTGTTTATTCTGGAGGAAAGGAGGCTGAGGGGAGGCCTTGTCATTCTCTACAACTACCTGAAAGGAGGTTGTAGCGAGGTGGAGGTTGGTCTTTTCTCCCAAGTCACAGGCGATAGGACAAGAGGAAATAGCTTCAAGTTGTGCCAGGGGGATGTTTAGATTGGATATTAGGAAAAATATCTCCACAAAAAGGGTTATCAAGCATTGGAACAGGCTGCCCAGGGAAGTGGGCATCCCTGGAGGTATTTGAGAAACATGGAGATGTGGTGCTTAGGGACATGGTTTAGTGGTGGACTTGGCACTGTTAGGTTGATGGTTGGACTCAATGATGTTAAGGGTCTTTTCCAACTTAAATGTTTTTATGATCCACCTGATCATTTTTTCCTCTCTAAGTCTAATAGGTTCCTAAACCTACAGGTTCTTAAAGCACTAGACACAGTTAAAACTCTTACAGTGTCTTTCATTATCTTGCAATAATTGAATATTTGTCTCTGGGCTTACAAATTCAGTTCTGCTTTGACCGTATCTTGAAGCCTGCTGCAGAGATAATTTCTATAGCCTTTTGTTTTGAGTGCATTATTTGCCTTCTCTCTCTTCTTACTGGCCTTAACTTATGTCTGATGTTACAAAGAAGACACTTGCATGATCTTTCTGGCTATTTCTGCTTATTATCTTGATTTAGTCCTGAAATGGCAACTACCATTTCTTTTATGATGCCAACCTCTACCACCAGTGTGTCAAAATCTAATAAAAACACCTTTGTATTTTTGCTACTTGTGTTATGTTTCTTAGGAAAGTGTCTGCTAAAAACTTACTAAGACCAAACAAACACCAGCACCCCAGTCCTCCCCCCTATAACCAAACCAAAACAACAAAAAAACCCTTTGTCGTCTTCTTATGAAGTATGAGGCATGGAGAAAGACCTGCAATTTTTTTGATCAGCTTATATTCAGAATCTGTTAAATTCTAAGCAAACATCAGCTTCTGTTGGGTGTGGGTTGAGGCTAGCAATGAAGCTGTCATATAAATTATAAAAATAATTGATAATCTTGATATAATTGATATGAAAGCAGTTTCAGCAGCTAACAAAACCGAAATGGCACAGGAGCTCACAATGAAACATACCAAAGTGTGTGAGGATCCCTGAATGGTAATGATGAATTCAACTGAGAAACGTTTGCCAAACAAATCTTTTTCCTTATGCTATTAGGATAAATGATATACCATATACTTTACTGACATGTGGAGAATGTATTCTCTTTAAAGAAGACAGACCATTGCATTTATTAAGAGAACTGAAATACAACACTGTGAATGTTTATGTTAAAAACTTTATTCCAGTTTCTGGTTTGTTGGTATTAGTTATTTATTTATTTATTGTGGTAATTGTGTTCTTTAATTCTGAATATGCTGGAAAGGAGCTATTCTTAAAACCTGTAATTGAGTTGGAGGTGGAAATTAATAATGCCAGCTGTGTGAATATAAGTGTATGCGACAGTTAATTGTATGCTTTCCAAAAGTAGCAATGTATGTGATTCTGGCATGTTTTTTTTGTGAAAGTATTCATCTTGCTAAGTGTCTCGACCATCTCTTTATGTATAAAA
The DNA here is from genome assembly GCF_964106895.1 of Numenius arquata. Lineage (NCBI taxonomy): Eukaryota > Metazoa > Chordata > Aves > Charadriiformes > Scolopacidae > Numenius > Numenius arquata. The sequence continues at coordinate 29,148,842 of NC_133577.1, read as the reverse complement.
AACTTAATTAGCTAATAATTCTGTATTTGATTTGGCTTAGAACTGATACAATTTGAACAAGAAAAAGGGGGTGTATGACTGAAATTTATCACAGAGATGTTTGCTATTCCTTAATTCTTTTTAATTACTCTTAGTAAGCGTTGTGTTTCCACAGTGGCAGAACAGAATTAAGCCAAAAAGGAAGTGGTGTTTTTAAAATACCCCATCTATCATATTTTGTACAAATAAGTAACGATGTCTTGTCTCTTACAGTAATATCTCCTGACACCAGCGTCTCAATCTTCAGTTGGCAAGTGAATACATATGGTCAGGAAACACCATCTACTTATTTGGGTGTATTTGACATTAATCGCTGGTATCATGCTCAAATGCCAGATTCACTAAGGTAGATTTTTCTTAAGTTGTTTTCAACATCCCTGCAAATAATTCATTTGACTGTTGGTGTTTAGCTTGCGCCCTTGTTTTCTTTAAGGCCGGAAGAATTCCTTCATGATTGCCCCTATTTTGCATTGTGGTCACTGGATACTGTAATAAGCATGACTTCTCCGAAGCTCCTTTTGGATATTCTGGTACATGAGCGGAGTCTAAGTCGGGGAGTTCCTCCTTCTTATCCACCACCCGAGCAGTTTTTTAATCCAAGCACCTATAATTTTGGTAGGTATTTCACCGCCTTTGAGAGCGATGAGCTTCAAATGAGGTCAAATGCCATTTATTGGTTCTCTTGTTCATTCATTGTTTGTGACTCAAAAGCCAAAACAAACCAGAAAGACCCCAGCCGCCCCAAACCCAACTCTGGTTACGTTGTACTGACGGGGTATTTACTATTGTGAAGCTTATCTGACAGTCCGCTGAGTTTTGGTTCTTTTGTAATGTAGCGTGTGAAGTGGTGCTGGTTATAACATGAAATGACTTTATGAGGAGAGGCTGAGGGACTTGAGTCTTTTTAGTCTGGAGAAGAGAAGACTAAGGGGGGATCTGGTCAGTGCCTATAAATACTTAAAGGATGGGTGTCAAGAGGGTGGGGCCAGTCTTTTTTCAGTGGTGCCCAGTGACAGGACAAGAGGTAACGGGCACAAACTTGAACACAGAAAGTTCCATCTAAACACGAGGAGGAACTTCTTTACTTTGAGGGTGGCAGAGCACTGGAACAGGCTGCCCAGAGAGGTGGTGGAGTCTCTGTCTCTGGAGACATTCAAAACCTGCCTGGACGTGTTCCTACGTAACCTGCTCTTACGTGGACCCGCTCTGGCAGGGGGGTTGACCTAGATGATCTCCGGAGGTCCCTTCCCACCCCATATCATTCTGTGATGCTGTGGTTCTGTGTGAACTGAAACTCAAAGTACTCAGTTATGCCTTTCCAGATACTGCTATTTAAAAAATGTAAGCTGGTCATAACATAACTGTCAGAGTATGGAAGGTTGTCAAACGTTCATTGTTTCTGCAGATGGCACGTGCTTGCTGAACTCCGGAGTTGTTCACATGACTTGCACCGGCTTCCAGAAGGAGGTGATCTTTTACTGTAACTTTATGGAGAATGGCAAGAGATGTACCTTTTCTAAGTTTTCTGTTGCACTGCTTTCAGCGTCAGAGACCCTTTTGTGCTCATCCTGCCCCATCCACAGGCATAACTGCAGTTGTGTCCTGTTGCCAATTTTATGCAAATGGTTCTAGGTCCACTCTTGGGACTGTGAAACTACCATTGTCTCCTGCTGAAGCACGATCAGGGATAGAATGTCTAGAAAGGAATGCAAGGTTGCTCTAGGAAAACCACTGTAGAAGTTGGGGAAAGCTGTTACGGTATCACCCATCAGTCAAACTGCCTGCACAGTCTTGAGTTAGAGATTTGATCCCCAATTTACTTGAAAAAGGAGGGCAGAATGGAGAAAAATTACTGAAGTGTTCGAGAAGAGCTGAAATTTTTTTTTCTCCCAAACTTGGCCAAATTATAACTTCCGAGCCACTGCACAGATTGTGACAAATAATTTTGAATTACGTTTCAGCTCACTAAATATTTCCAACATGAATCAAGCAGCTTCCACACGAACAAGCACGGAAAGGATCTCCCAAAGCGTGATTAGAAGTTGTGTGTTAGTTTGGCTTATATGGAATGTCACTGGTGTCAATGTTCAGGGAAGGTGAAAGGCCTGTGTATTGACAGAGGGGCTAGAAGATATTTAAGTTAGAATTGCAAGGGCTGATATTTTGTTTTGCAGGATTTTTTAAAATCAACTTGAACGGTTAGTTTCCCTGCTGTCTTTAAGACTCTTGATAGTAATGCTCACTGAAATTTGTAACCTAAAGCATCTTACTGATGCAGTCTGACAGTTTAAGTGAACATTTAGATTATTCCTGTTAGTGCATAACAATGTTGTCTTGAGCTGTTGTTTTTGATTGATGTTTCAGACATTGAATTTTTTGAAGAAATCTGGTCCTTCAATATGTGAAGCCATTCCTGACAGCTACAATAGGTGTCTTGTAGCTGGCTTGCTGTCTCCAAGACTAGTTGATGTCCAGCCATCCAGTTTGAGTCAGGTGAGTGCATATCAGGGAATCAAGGGGGAGATATATCCATCTGGTCTGACAGGGCTGGGGAGACTACAAGACACGATAATCATATTTTCCTGTTATTTGCAAGTTGCATTGAAATACAGGTGTTGACTTGAGTTTGCAGAAGTAATCATATCCTGATGCAAATTTCCATGCACAGAAGGTGTAATAGGTATTAGCAGAGGATGTTACTGAAAATGGCTCCTTGGAACTCAGTATGTAAAGATGATAATGCAGAGGCATGCAAATAAGGATTAGAATGAGCCTTCAGTGCTTGAAATGTCAGAGGAGAAGTTAATGTGTTCCTCAGACCAAGGAGCACTCCAGCCTGTGGCTAGAATTAAGACAAAGAATGTGGAATTACTGGCATTGTGTCGATTGACTTTGTGATGCCTGAAGGAGTATACAGTTAGAAACAAACATTTACTGTTAATGGTTGAGATGTTGAAAGTAGGTAAGATTCTCATTATAATTTGTCTGTTGTGTTTAGGAGGAGCAGTTGGAAGCGGTACTGTCAGCTGCTGTGCAAACAGGTTCTCTAGAACTTCTGACTGGATGCATTAAACATTGGACTTCTGAAGGTAATGCTTCTTATGTTGTTTCTACGTGATGTGTTTTTTTACTTTGAAATTGTTGATTCATTTCTTTGTTCTATTTTTTTTAAAGAGCAGCCAAGTTCTGCTGCTAGTTTACGGTTTGTTCTTGAGTGGACATGGAACAAAGTGATCTCCACAAAAGATGAATTTGACCAAATATGTGAGTACTAGTGTAGTCATTCTGGAAACGTAAACTCATTCTTTCTGATTGAGCTGCTTCAGTAATATGCCACTATATGATATTGCATCTGGTTCTTTTAAGTGTACTTTGAAGCTCTGAAATTGCTCTGTTGGCTAACGATTTTATATTGATTCTTGACAAGGTGTTCCGCTGTTTGATGGCTCCTGCAACTTCATTGACCCACAGACCTTACAGTCTCTTCAGCACTGCCAGTTGCTTTTGAGCAACCTTAGCACGGTCTTAAATTGTTTTCTAACAGAAGCACAAGAGCTTACTCAAAAAGGTTTGTAGTGTTGCTTCAAAATCTTGGCTATGTTTTACAAAGATTTGGAATTATGCTTGGGTTGTAATTGTGGCAACAAGAGCTTTTATTGTTTTTGAGGCTTGGAAGACAGTCACGTTTAGCTGGGAGAAGGGGCTTGAATCTGAGAAGTTGGGACCACCACTTAAGATGCATTGCGTTCAGGGAAATAGTTTGTTTTGGAGTTCATGGAATTGGGTAGGGGAGGCTACGTTCAGCAAGAAGCTGTGTAGGCACTGGGTTGAAATGCCAGCAACCAAATGTGGTAATGCTGAAAATGATTCCTTTTAATTCTTAGCTTGCAATTTATAATTGCATGCAGACATTGTGTTGCAAATTCCTAAACGATATGAAGGAAGCGTAAAGGAGTAACTTGCAAAGTAAGTTACTTGAGTTTCTCTAGTTTTTTATATTAGAAATTGTTCCTATTGAGAAAAGAAAATAAAAGTCAAGACTATCCCTTTGCTGTCATAAAAACCTCTGCTACATGAAAAACAAATGCCCTATTCATGAGTGTATTTAATAGTTCAGGCTTTATTTTTTTTTTATTTTAACCGTTAGTGAATCTGGTTCTTTGAAGGGGTTGCTTTTTGCTTTGATGGTGATTGTGGGGGTTTTCTTCAAATAAGAAAGTGATACAGTGTGAAAAATGAAAGACTAATGAAGGGAGTTTTGTGAAAATTAAAGGAATTGCATAACATAAATCATCTTATGCCTTTTTTCAGGTTTTGCAGACCTGACAAATAAGCGAGTGGTAACTAGCCTCGTTTCTCTGTATGTGCAAGTGGTCATCTGGTTCTGTCGATCCGGTCTCCTTCCAGAGGGTTCAGGTAAGCAAAAACTGCAACACGTTTGTGATAAGGAGACCATCCAGTAAGTGACCATGTACTTGTCCACTGTTTCATCAATAACAGCTCGTGTGGGTTCAGTGGCAGGGTGTGCTGAAGTTCTGTTGGTGAAGTTGAGATTTTACTGGTTTTTCAAATACATAGTGTGGAATAATGCAAGCAGTTTCTTTCCTGGATGTTTTTTTAAGGAATAGCAACAAGCCTCTGACTTCCAGGAGCTGCTTGTGTCCACAGCTTGGAATACTTGGGGTTTTAAACAAATTACTCTTAAACAACAAATACTGGAACACTTGTGATTACAGTGAAAGCATTACCTGCATGTTTTGAACTTTCTATTCATTGCTTGAGGAAAAAGTCCTCAAGCATGGATTGTAAATTCCATTGTCAGCCTTAACTGTCTCACAAATGCTCACGTGAGATGTTTAAAAACCATTCCCTTTGAGAACTGGGTAGGGTTTTTTATAGTGAACCTCAGCTTTCCCTACGTGTTCCGAACGCTACATGAACTGTAAACTTGAAATGGCCCTTGAGACAAGAAGGACTTGAGCCTTGTGTCTTACACCTCTTTAAGTAAAGACAGAAACAGGATTGGCTTCTTTCAGAGCTGGAGGCTTCTTGATGCTTAACTTGTAGGATCTTCTGTGTTTCTAGTCAAAAATTTTAGTTTACAGGTGTGATATTACTCCTTTAACTTGCTTTTACTTTATTGCCTGTAGATGACGATATGCATTTGTCTAGACCTTTCTACAATTATTCTCTGATTCAGAGCTACTATACTGGTCATCGACAGAAACTTGAGCGTTTATCAAGGTAAGACTTACAGGAAAACTCTAGGTCACTTGCACTGCAAATTCAGAAGTGGAAGGGAATGGCTTTTATCTCAAGACTTGTATTGGCTATGCGTAATGCATTTGCTGGCAATACTCTTGACTTCAGTGATGCATGCGTTCTGTCGAACACAGAGATTACTTTTCCTGTGTTAAAATGTTAACATATACCTCTGCTTAGTAACATTTCTTGGTATCATCGTTTTTTTTCAAGTGCACTTAATTTGTTGGCAAACCTGTATAATTTGTGACTACTGAAAAAGATCACGTCATTAGGATAGGATCAGTCATCTCCAGTTTCAGCAAAGCACGGGGTTCACAGAACAGTTGTTTTGGAAGCAGAAGAAAGTATGGTTTTTTAAAAAAAAAAAAGCATCTTTTTCATTGACTGGTAATGGATGGTAATAATTGTATTGGCCTAAATCTCCTACTGACAAATACCTTTGTGTAAAGTGGCCAGAGTTGCACATAGTTGGCACGCCTAGCACTCTCCTGGCTATTGGATAGAAGTCGCTTCCTAATGTCCTGGACTGGCTTCCTAGCACATAGTTGATACACCTTGGATTAGCTGATAGTAAGTATTTCTTTGGAAATTGTTCTGAAAACCGAATAAAGACCTAAACAAGCTTAGACTATGGCACTGTGACCCAGATGCTGCAAGATGAGTTCAGGTGGAAGCTGCAGCGTAGCAGGTATAGCCTTCAAAGTTCATCTTACTTAGCTTACTTCTCAAGTAACTTACAGGCTCGTGTGTTCCTTAGAAGCGTAGAGCCTTAGTGTGTGTTTTCTGCTTCTTATTATTGGGAAATTAAAGGGTAGTGTCTCAGTCAGCAGAAGACTGTGGTGGACTTTTAGAAAGTTGAGCCGTCCGCAACGGTGATGGTACGTGTGTAGAAACATAAATGCTGCTTAAGGTGCTACTAAAATCTAAGGGTATGCTCAGCTTTCTGAAAGTAACTTATTTTCATAACAGAAGTGAGGTGCTGAGAACAAAATCTGAAAATTCGATTACGTTGTTTCAGAGCTGTGTAGTGGAACGCTCCAACTTGAGGCATTAGATTTGTGTTAAAGAATAGTCCTGGTATTTTGATACTGCTACGTTTCTTCTGTTGGACAGCGTGAGAGTTGTTACTTCTGGCCCTTAAAGAACTTGATTTACACTTCCTTTGTATTACAAGTAATAAAACAAAAAAGAAACCCTGAAAACTAAAAGGTCATTGCCACTTTTCCCTTAATAAGAGAGCTTTTAGGATTTCTAGTTTGAACTCCTTCAAGAATTGAATATGAACTAACAAAGATCTTTCATCTGACTCAGAAATTCCTTTCATGTCTATTTCAAGTCACAGTCATGCCTTTGTGTGGCTGTTCCTCTCTTTGACTCAGGGGAGCGGTTTGGGCTTTTTTGGTTTTGACGGGAGGAAACCTGTTACACTGGGAGGCTGGAATTAGTGTTTTACTCCGTTCAAATCCTTGCTCCTTTTTGTTCCAGAGGAAAATGGGATTCTGACTGCTTGATGATTGATGGAATGGTTTCCCAGTTAGGAGACCAAGCTGAGAAGTTGTGGCGGAGAGATGAAGGAGGAACTGGGAAATATCCACCTGCAAGTTTGCATGTGAGTGTCCTGTTCTCTGGAAACGACGACGACAAACCGCCGCCCTTCCTGCCAAAACCCCCACAAAAGCCAACGATTTATGAAAGACAGGAGTTTTTTTAAAAACTTTTAATTTTTCATTTCAGGCACTGCTGGATCTCTATTTGCTAGAAAGCATTGAAGAAAACCACAAACATGCAATTGTATCCTTTCTAGTTATTTTTATTACACCTTCATTGTATGCACATAAATGTTCTTAAAGCTTTGTCCCCTACTTGTTTAATAACGTTTTTTAATTTATGCTTCAAACACAATGCAAGTGAAAACATTTAGTTTAGCATTAAGTAGTAGACAGAAGCATTGCTTTATTTCTTTGTATTGCGGACTCTTTATGATTTTTTTTAAAAAAAAGTTTTGTTGCAAAGTCTTCTCTGATACGAGAAAACAGGTTTAGTAAGAAACGTTGCAGATAAAAAACGCCCTTAGTTTTTCTCAAAATTTAAACACATTTTTAAATCTTTCAAACCACCCCTATCTGTAGCAAATGGCTACTTAGTGGAATGACGTGCTAAAAGGTGCTGCTTCAGAGCAAAAGGATTTCTCACAGTGGTTTACCGGTACCTGATTTTTGCTGAAATCATTGGTTTTCCAGCGCAGCTCACAGTGCTTGCTTTGGTTCTGTTAAAAGTGCAGGCACACAGAAGAATAAACAGGAAGAAAAGAAGAGTCATTGGGCTGAAACTTAATTTTTAAGCTGCTGAAATACACAGAATTGCTTTTGCTGTTTCTTGCCTAACCTACGAGGGAGCCTAGAGAGCAAGGGGTTTAAAATCAGTTACACCCCAGAGCTGCCTCATCAGAATATGTTCCTAAAACTGTATGTCAGGAAGAGAAAATGATGCTACCGATGAGTGATCCGCACACTGGTTTAAATGCGGTTTTAATCGTTCAGAGCTAAGCTGTATTGTAAGGAGGCCATAATTTACATTGGTTTATGTACTCTGGAAATGAGGGGGAAAGACAACTGCAGAATTTGTTTGCTTTAATAATTAAGCCTTGGATATTCAAATGTTTTGAATGTCCTGCTGGTAGCTCCACTGACTAAAGAGGGAGCCTGAGTTTATAACCAAAAGGTTTAACTATCTAAAGCTAACCTTTTTGGAATGCCTTGCAGAAATCAGAGAGGATTCTTCCTGGTTATTTATTTGGAGTGCAGTTTTGTGGTGAGGACCGGCCTGTCTTGTGGTTATAGTAGCTTAAAATGGCAAGACTACTATGTCAGTATTTTCTGCTTCCTACCACTTTTATGTTCTTATTTCATTATGTTTTTCTAAAGGTAACGTGATAAAGTTTTGGTCTTACAAATTATTAGCCTTAATGAGATCCTTGATGTCAGACAATTTACTTGCTGCTAGATATCATGCATTCCTTTCCGAATAAAACAGAAACTTCAATCGACTCCTTCCCAACTGCCTTTGCTATCCCTTGGGGTCTTGTTAAGCTTGTCCAAGGTTTTTGGCTTCTAGATCACAATGATTACGAAGTAAGTATGTTACAGTTCAGTTAGACATATGTTGCAGTGCAAAGCTATAATCTGTAAAAAGATTTTTAAAAACTGGTGCTTTGCTAATAACGGGTGCTGAAACATTAGAAGCTTTTTTTTGTAATACTGCTACATGTTCAGCAGTAAATTGTGATTTGAAATTTTGTTTGAATTACTTTGACAGGAAGTTGATTGAAATAAGGAAGAAATCAACATTATTTAATGCTTGACATCTGAATTTTCAAAGCCATCCATTTAGGTTGTTTTCAGCAGACCGGTTGAGCACTTTCTCGCAAAGAGAAGGTTGTAGGTCCTTTCATGTTCTTGTGATGCTGAAGGTTGTTGTTTGCCTGTCACAATGTTTAATATAATTTGTTTGTCTGAGAGAGTAACTTAGTATTTAGTCATGTATTTCTAAGAAGTGGTGTTTGTACACAGGACTTTGATTAAGCTAGAATTACTCCTTTTAAAACGCTCACTTGGTTCTGTATGGCTAGCTGATTTTTTTTTCTGCAAATACTTAAGAATTTTTATTTTCGTGTCCTGTATCAAGTGTTTCATTAGTTAGTGACCTCTGTTTATTTAATTACACACATTCACCCTTCCGTAAGAAACTTTTGACTATTTTTGTTGTGTGTGCCTATGTTTACATGACAATAAAGCCGATCTCTTAACTTCTACAGAATTCACTGGCCCTGCTCTTTCATCCAGCCACAATCAAAACTGTGTCATGGCAACATAAGAGAATTATTCAATCCCTCATGTGCCAAGGAGAGCACAGGCAAGCCCTCAGATACCTACAGATGACGAAGCCATCGGTGTCAAGCAGGAGTGAAGTGCAGCTTTTCCTCACTGTGTTGCTGTCCAACAGGTAAAGAAACATCCAACCAGTTTGTCATGTCATGCAAATCTTGTGAAAAGTGGAGAACAAATAATATTAATCACGACGCCCTTAGTTTCCTTTAAACTTTGAGGAGAATAATTTGGTGGCATCTCTTTGGTTATACTATTAACGTCCATTTACATCTCAAAAAATTAATCACAGGTGCATGGTGGAGGCTTGGGGTCTGTTGCATCAACGTGCCACTAAGTTAAACATAGAAGAGCTGTTGAAACACATGTATGAAACCTGTCAGGAGATGGGACTGATGGAAGACTTGCTGAAGCTGCCTTTCACAGACACTGAACAAGTAAGTGTGAGCAAGGAAAAAAAAATCTTAATCGTCTCTTTGAAAAGAGCAAAGGCAGAATCATCATAATGTTTTGAAACGTGCTCTTTCTCACAGGGCTGTTTGGAGAAATTTTTAAGGACCAGCGCTAGTGTTCAGAATCATGAATTCCTTTTAGTCCACCATCTGCAGCGTGCCAACTATATTCCAGCACTAGAGCTGAATCAGTCAATTAACGTTAATCTTATGGTAAGTGTGAAAGTTCTGTTAGGTGTTACTAACTGTTTTTGATAGTACTCAATAAAAATCCTGCTTTGTTTTTTATACCATTCTTTGAAACACTAGGAAGAATTTTCTATGCCTTAGGTTACAGCTGAAGCTAAGTGTTGAACAAAATATTTCACTACTGCAAAGCTACTCTATGAAGCTATAAATTAAATGTTACGCACCATGGTTGACCCCACTTAAAATAGTTTGTATGCAACTGAGGAATAAATATGTATCTTTTCGGTCAGCCGATCTTATCACTCAGTTGCTCAGATACATATGTTATGTGTGGTTTAGATTATTGAACGTTGTTTGTGTTGCTCCTTTCTGCGCAATGACGAGCATGTTGTATGTCATCTCTTGTGTCCTGCATGTGACTGTGTTTTTCTAGCTGAGAGCAGGCTGGATGCCAATCTGGAGAGATGATTTGGTTGGTGTTTCTTGTGTTGGTTTTTTTTTTTTTATTTCTTCACAGTATAGCATGCTCTCCTATTCAACTACTTTCATTTTACCGCTTTTGTGACAAATTCATGTCTAATTTCTGTTTCTCATGATAGCCAGATTACGTTTTGTGTTGTGGGAACTTGCATTATGAATCTGTGATGTGTTTGCTCTTTTCTGGAACCATGGTTTTCCAGCGAATCAAACTTCAAGGTTGGTTTTGGAAGTTTTAGGTCCTGCTTTGAGGGCCTATCATCCAGGCAGAAAGTGCGTGTAGGTCGCTTTTTCTTACTCGTTTTGATATTCACATCATTTTGTCCAAGGTAATTTCCAGTTGTCCTGTATATTCAATCACCTCGGACATTGGCGTTTCAGGAAGACCAAGGGAAAGCCTGCTATGTAGTAAGCCGTTTGAAAAAAGCTGTTCTGTGCAGTGGGCGTATTTTACCGTACCTGTAGAGGAAATCCATTCACTAATTAGAAATAGTACAGGTAGGTCTGTGGAATAAATTTCTTGTAATTAGTTAACGTGTTGATTTATGCTTTTCCTTCAACAGAATGATCGTGATCCTCGCTTGAGAGAGCGAGCAGTTGCCAGAAACTCTATATTAGACCAGTATGGCAAGATCCTTCCTCGAGTTCAAAGGAAGCTGGCTGTAGAGAAAGCCAAGCCTTACCATTTGTCTTCATCGCTCTTAAGAGAAGGTAATTTGAGGCGGGGAGGAAATATAGTGGAGAACTAACCATCCCTTCGATTACACCAGGTTCATATTTTTCCCCCCTCTTGCTTTACAGTCTCAAGACCAAAGCCATTATCAACAGTAGCAAAACCAGCTAATGCAGGAAATGTGCATACAAGAGCTACTTTTATCAGTAATGTATTGACAAAAATTGGAGAAGTCTGGGCAGGACAGAAAACCAGTTTGTCACCAGGTCATAGGTAAGCAGCCTTTTGAGAAAGTTTAGTCTTGAGCCACATATCTGGAGAGAGAGAGAGAAAAGCAGCTCCAATATATAACATTTAATACTCAATACATCAAAACTAATGTTTGGAGAGAGAGTTTTTCTGCTATGGTAATCTTATTTGTGCAAATAGTACAAGTGGCATGGTCAACTAGATTTCTGGTACGTTTGGACTCAGGGGAATGAAAGTCAGTTACGTTTTCCTTTTAGTTCTAGACCTGGAGCTACAGAACCCCCAGCCGCAACACACCCTCTCCCTGGTGAAGAGCTGCGCGATGCATTTGTTGGGACACCAGTCACAGAATCTGCACCAAAATGTTCCAGGTATAGTAGAGCTACAGAATGAATATTCCAAAAGGTGTTGCTTCTCACATATGTATGTATGTGCGTGTGTGCGTAGACTTTCTGTCTGTGTTGTGTTTGCATTCAGTTTTGAATGAGTTAAAGAAAAGGTCAGTTTACGGTCACAACTAAGTGGAGAATTTGAAGTGGTCCCAGCTTAGAAATGGAGGTGAATTTTCTTCTGGCGTGAGACTTAAATGAGTTGTGCAACTTGAAATGGGGTTATTTTGCCTCAGAGGCGTTGATTTGGGAAATTCAGTATGAAATGTACAGAAATAATTAAAAAAAGGAAATGCCTGATACATCACGCAGACAGTGAGGGCTCACCTGTATTTCTTGTTCATTGAATGTTTCTGTTATGTATCATGTCAGATTTCTTGAACACGGTATGATTTTTTCCCTCCTTTTATATATTTATATATGTATTTTCCTCTTTTTAATTGTGTATCTTAATAGATTGCTGGACTTGGTGGTTCGTCCAGTTCCTTCAGGTACTCCAGCACAGGGTGGTAGCTGGCAGTCAACATGCGGAGCTTCGACTTCATTTATGGCATCTAGTCCATTGAAATCAAATATACATGGCTCCATCTCACAAAAGAATTTTTCAGGAGCCTCAGAACTGAATTTACTCCAGACTCCTCTTGTGGTTAAGGTTTGTATTTTAAAAAAAACCCAAAAAACAAAACCCAACATTTGCAACCAAAGAAACCAAAAGCCTCTAAACTTGGTTTAAAATGAAACCAGCAAAGCATTTAATAGGAACACTGTTGCATTCAAATTGTGTAATATTTTCAGCATGCATGTGGTTATTTTAGATACGGTCCTTTTGGAAGCAGTACATTAGACCAGTCTTGAGGGAAAGTTTAGTTCTAATTTAATTGCAGTTTGCACGTTGTCTCATAGCATTGTGAAGTACATTTGTTTGTATTGCATGGAACAAAGTAAGTTGACATTGGACTTTCCAATATACTGAGATACTTAAAGATGCAAGTTTTAGCGTCACCATCTCATTATTTAAGTGCTCAATAGCTCTGTATAGTTTGACTTGCATACCTACAGTCAAGAATGTATATGCTTCAGTTTTTTAATCCAGTTAAATCAATGACACATAAATGGTGTCTGTTAAGTGATGTCACTGTCAAATTCAGTGATGGCTTTTTACAGTAACTTTAGTTACTGTGTTAAACTGTGTTTCCACTTGCTACCATCAAATTCTTATCATGCAAGGAGAACACTTGACCTATCTTCTTGCTGCTCATCTTTTTGCCTTTGCCTATCTGAACAAAATAATTTTGATCTCTCTGAGTTACAACCTTTATCTTCTTATTATATAGTGTCCATATCATTAAGTTCGTTTCATTATTCTCCTTTTAAACCCTTTCAATACTGTAAAATCTTTTTTCAGGTTGAGGTAAGAAGAGCTGAACACTGTAGATGAAGATGTGTAGGTACTTTTACAGCAGTGCCACTTAATTTCGTCTAGTGTTCAGATTGGTTAATTAGTGAAAACATAAGCTATTACTGTTTCTTTGCTGATTACCATTTCGCATGGCAGTGTGTTCAGTCACTGTATCCAGTGTAACATTTGAAACTGTATGACTTCCAGAAGACGAGTGTAGAAATTGCTGAAAGTACTGGGATGGGAGATTGCCGTCAACAGGGTGCCATATCCTTGTTTATAAGGGAAATTATTTTTAAAAAAAAATTTTTGTGTTGGCAACTATAAAAAAAACCCATGCTTTTCATGTTTCGAGGTTTTCTTACCTTTTCGAAAAAGAGCAGTGCAGAGGCAAAACTTTGTCCTCCCTGCTGGTACAAACTCAGTTTGCAATTTAAACTAGCACTTTTGACTAGGGAAGCCTTCTGTTTTGAAGATTTGACGGGTTCTAAACTAAACGTTTTTATTTCTTTTCATAGAGAGCTAAAGTTTTAGCCACATCTGCTTCTGGTGTTCCTGGGTTTACTCCTCAATCTATTCTCAGATCCAGCCTTCGCACCACACCCCTGGCAACTCCCTCCGCCTCTCCTGGACGATCAGTTACTCCTCCTTTACGAGCAAAGGAACCTAGAATATCTTCCAGGGAGGAGAACTCAAATGCAACATGGACTGCTAGGGTAAGTTGGGCTTAGTTATTTAGTTAGTTAGTGATTTTTCCAGTTAAAGGCTTTATAGACTGTGTTTGGATTTGGATTTTTATGGAGTTTGCCCAAAGTCCTTATATTGAGAACTGGAATTGCAAATCAGAATGGCAGACTTGCAGTTGGTCCTAAACGGCTGTTAGACCTTCTGTAGCATCACCTGCCTGCAGGAAGATGTTCATACTAAATGCCATTGACCTTGGTGGTGGTTACTCAAGGGTTGTTAGGAGCTGGGAGTGTTCAAAATTGCTAGTTCGGCTTTGTGGTGTACCTTATCAAGGGGTGGTATGGCAGGAAGGTAAGGAATATAGATTGAGCCAGGTGTTTGGGTTAGTTAAACCTTGTGAATTCAACATTTTTGAAAGCACTGTAGTCATGGGCTGCAGTGCCTTTCAGGCTCTCTTTTTGCAAGGCTGGATTTACTTAAAAAAGTAAATTTATGTTAAAAAAGACTCCTGATGAAGAGAGCTGTAGCGCTGTCTGTTCTCCAGCCCTCAAGTTCTCAGTTGTTCTTCTAGCCTTGCCCCAGGGATAGCATTCGAATAGTTGTCAAAGGAAGCTGGTCCATCTGCAAGTTGTCCCTTTCTACTCCTCCTTTTGTTCTCTCGCTTGGATTCTCCGATTCAGCTCATCATGCCGTTGCCAAAATAACGTACCAATATCGGGTGCAGAATGGGGGCATTTTCTAGTGTCTACATGTACAAGCTTTCCGTACATTTACTAATAAATTGTTATGGTCAGTTTGTATTATATGTTTTATCGCCTGTTATAAAGAGCTATTCAGCTATAACAAGAATCTCTCTCTCCTCTATGAAGTTCTTACTGATATTGTAGTGAATTTACTTATTCCATGCTCCAGGCATAGAGAAAAGTAATATATTTTAGTGGTGCATACAAGTTGAAAAGTGCAAACGTAAAGAAATAGAAATCTTGAGTTATGATTTTAGGTGTGCGAAGCTCCCTCTTTTGAAAAGACAGTGGTGAACGCAATGAACAACCTTGAGATGACGGGATAAGCAAGCACTTTCAAGATTCAATTCATCCTAATCCTCCAAGGTTCTGGAAACTCAATAAGCAGTCAAAAGTGTCCTTTATTTTGACACTTAGTTTTTTAAGGCTAACAGAGTGCTAGAACGAGAATTAATTTTGTTGGGCCTTGCTTAAGTTGACACTTGTAAAACTTAGACTTATCGGTCTATGTTTGTCCTTTTTTTTTTTTAATTTTTTCTTTGACAAAAAGCACCTACATGTTATTGATCGTCAACTTTATTTTTTTTAAAAAAGGTGACAGAAGATGATAAAGCGCTGTCTGGACCTTCGTCTGAAGATCATCATCATCATCACCATCATCATCATGGAGTGGTGGAGGATGCTTGGTGTGAAAGCAGAAGTAAAACAACTCTGTTTACTCTGAGCAATCCTGAGGATGATCATGCTGAACTGGAAGAGTCTTCAGAAAGCACACCTGGGGATGGCTTGGAGAAAGTGGATGTCAGCAAAGAAAATAGTAACATCTCTGCCAGGTCAGACCAAACTACTTTGGAGTATCACGATGCAAAATCACTCAGCGATTTTGAAGATGATGTCATCTTTATAGCTGCTAAACCAGCTCATTCCTCCACTGACGCAACTGCCAATTTCCAAGAATCGGAGAAGGAAGGAGGCAGTGAAATGGTTGAAGACAAACCTTTCCAGATGGAACAACCCGATTCATCAGAACTAGGAAAAAAACCTGGTGTGTTGCTATTGAAGTTCCTCGTCTCCTTTTTTTTTTTTTCTTTTTCTTATTTTAAATCACAGGAGTGCCCAAATCAATGATCTGTTTGTTTTCTTGGCTGAAATGGTGTGTCAGAGTTCTTGTTTTCCTGGAGAGAAGTCGTCAGACCCTCTGTGCATTTGAAGTCTTGGTAGCATGATTTAGTTAGATCCCTACCCTAGATGAAATGCGTAAAGGCTCGCTTTAAAATCCTATGAGCATCTGAAAAGCAATGATGTTAAGTGCAACAGGGGAGTCACCCATCTGTCTGCTTTTGTAGGATTTGTGGAAGAATCAAACGCTGAATGTCTTGCCCTTCCTGAGGATGATAAATTGGTGTTCAAAGCCACTGAGGCTGCTCCTTTAGGGACTGCAAGTGAAGGGTAAGTTTATAAAAGAGATACATCTTTGGGTTCACCCAAGATGTAACTGCTGGCTTTGCTGTGTTGGCAGTCTATGGGTTTGACGTGGCATTGGTTCTTTCCTGTGTTCTTCTGTATCGTGGCTTTTCCATTCCTTTCTGTCTGTGAACAGAACTAATTTGGCGTGAGTGTAAGTCCGATTGACTAGCTCTCAGGTTGAGCCTTTTTTCTCAAGTCATTGCAGAGCCCAGGGTATGGTGATAAAGACTTCATTCAACAGGCTACGTAAACGTTTTTACAGTTTGAGGGTTACTAAGCAGATACTGTGAAGCTTTGTTTTTGTCTGTACAGCCCTGCTTTTGTCTGAAAATGGTGTAGCTGAAAATTACACCCGAGGTTCCTGCAATGTAAGCGGGTTTATTTGGGGGTTTGAATAATTTGTTGCAGTATTTTATAGACTTGATTTTGACTTCTCGTGTGTGCTCAACGAGCATCTATTAGCTTATGGAAAGGGAAGCAGTTTTCTCACCAGATACTTTAAAAGCTGCAACTGCTTTTTGAGAGAATGTTAGTAATTTGTAAAGCTCTTCAAGGCTTGTTTTGAAGCTTGACTATGAATTTCTCTTTGTGTTCATGAAGTGAAACAAACCACCAGGAGTCCAAAATGTCCTCTTCATCAGAAGAAAAAGCCATTCCAGCTGCACCAAATCCACAGCTCTCTGCACCCCCGGAGACAGACAGTGAATGTAGGTACACTGTGTTGGAGCTGTCACGTGAGTGGAGGTAGCTCAACTCCTGAAGTAAAACATGTAGTTTGCCACTACAGGCGTTTCAGACTGAAGTAGTACTAGTGCGTTACTGCCAACTTTCATTAAACCCTGGAGAGAATACCCTCCTTAGAGCAAGTCCTTGTAGAAAATGCGAGTGTTCCTGTTCTTGAAAAAGATACTGAGAAAAGTGTTCGCATTTAAAATATTAGGAGGAGCCATCAGTATTTATTTTAATCTTGTACACCGCCACTCATTTGTGTGCTAAGGGATTGTTGTGGTTTAAGCCCGGGCAGCAACTAGGACCACGCAACTAGTCTTCTCTCCCCCTCCCCCCCACAAACACTGTAGGGCAGGGAGAAGAAGGGACAGAAAAAAACGTCGTGGGTTGAGAGAAAGACAGTTTAATAGAACAGTAACCGAAGAGAAAAGTAATAATAATAATGGTAATAATAATGGTTTAAGGGGTGTACAAAATAAAATGATAGAATACCAGATGATGGGTTGCCCGGCCTGTCCTGAACAGCGATCGCGGATCCCTGTCCCCCCAGCCAACCCCCATATATATACTGAGCGTGATGTCTGTGGTACGGAATATCCCCCAGTCCTGCTCAGTCTTCTCAGCTTCTCTGGGAGCTGAAAATGTCCTTAACTAATATAAACATTACCTAGCAACAGCTAAAACAATTTGGGGTATCAACGTTCCTCAACATTCTTCTCATACCAAATCCAAACCACCGCAGCTACTAGAAGGAAAATTAACTCTATCCCAGCTGAAACCAGGGCAGGGATCTGCTGCTTGAGTTCCTATGTTAAAAGATGATGCATCCTCGGCATTCAGGCTGAGAGGAATAACTTCCTCTTTTTTTTTTTTTGTATTTTTTAGTTATTTTTTTTTTAATTTATTGTGGGGCTGCCTCCTTCACCAGGTAGATAGTGAAGTTTTTTGCCATTTTGTGTATGTGGCAGGATAGAGAACAGTGTCGTTGTCTCCTGCTTCCTCTGTTACTTCCTGTTGCTTAAACCAGTATTATTTACGTAGCAGTTATGTTAAAATGATATAAATCTCTTCCAGCTGTGATAAGTATCCTTGACAGTGAGGACGTGGTCAGTACTCATTCGGAAAACCACCTTGAGGGGAAGCGTGTGGATTTACCTAAAGAACGTGAACATGAAGCAGCTGAAGTTGAAGAAAATGTTCCTTTTCGGCAGGAAGAAATACCTGTTTCTAGCTGTCTTGCTAAAACTGAGGAAATGAATGTAAGTAAACTATTTTCCCATTTTCTACAAAATAGAAAACAATTTGCAAATTGGGAACAGTCCTGTCTTACTGACAATGAGAAGGCACCCAAAAAGGTCTCCGTTTCTTTAGCTGGTTAACACAAGTGAAAAAACCTCATTACGTGAGGCCAGATAAGTTGTTTTTTTTTTTTTTTCTCCTGTGCATTTTCTGCACCTATAACACCGAGTAGAACCTGTCAAGACTTGGGCCTTTGAGAGCTGTAATAGTACAAAAAAATCCGTAAACTATTTTTTAAAATAACCGTGCATTTATTTGGTTTACTGGAACTTACACGTTTCCCATTTGACTTAAAAAAGAAGTAGCTTTATTGTTAAAGAGGATACACAAGGTTGGGGAGCGCAGCTTTTCAATACTGGGGGCCATTTACCAAGTGACAAAATGATGTGGAAACCAAACTTGTTTTCAGAATGATTTAGGTGCGTGGATCCTTTACTCTTTCTTCCTTATTCACACAAACAGAATTCCCGGTAATGAGTTTAGATATTTCCAGTTACTTAAATTTTTTTAAAATGAATTTTAAAAGGCTCGTCACACGGACAGAAAATTAGAACTGTTGATTCTCCAGTTGTCCCATTTTTCCCCCCATTATTCTCACTTCTGCTGGGGGTGATGAGTCTTTAGAGGACACCCGCAGTGAATCCAAGTACCACACGGAGTATTCTGACAACTTCCTGTAGGATTACGCTCACAGGAATTAATAATAGTTTTTTGCTTTCGTTGTAACTGGTTTGTACCGATTTAGATGTAAATGGCTGCTTTTGGCTTGTCTGCCTTCACTGAATTTGGGACAAAGTGCTTCCTGCTTCCTTGTTTGTAGATTTGTAAGCATAAAAGGAAAGTTTATGCGGACTAGCCTTTCTTGAGTTGAGTTTTGGAGCGTGGCATGTTGCTACCAATATGATGCTTTAGCGACTTTTGACAAGGCAGGCGGCAGGAAAAGAAGCAGGTTCTACGGAGACTGCTGCGGAGGGGCTTCTTCCTTCTGCCGTCGTTGGCTAGCGCTACAACTTAGAGGGCTGGGCAAAGGTCTTTACACAGGGATTAAATTATCTTGAGCATCTGAGTCACTGGAAATACGTAACAGATGCTACTTTTGTTTTCGCCGTAAAAGCCCGAGTATCTCATGTGGATCTAGAAGGAAAGAATAATTGCTCGCTACAGGCAACTGTAAAACACGAGGTGGAACTATTTAGGAAAGGTGGTGTTGTCAGATGTGATACCTGGGCAGTTTGACAAAGCATTGCGAACTGAAACTTTAAACTTTTCTCTCAAAAAAGTTGTCTTTTACCCTGTCAGATGCAGAGTCGGTCACTCTGTGTGCATTTGTAGTCAGCCCGGGAAGTACTGCAATGGGATGGTTACTGCCAGCTGTGTATGCAGCTTGTCTTGTAATACTGCTCACTTTGTTCACGAGTGGTGGTAAACGGTTCGTCGGGAGCAGAAATAGCAGAGATGGAGCGTGTGATTGCGTACACCGAGTCCTCTCTTCTCTGTCCCTTAAATGCATAAGGAGTTACCTGTAGCAGAGAGCACGTTGTATGCTTCTGAGTTTGCACCCAGGGACGATCTGAAAGGAAAAGCAGCATTTGGCTGTCCTCAGTTTCCTCTAGGTCAGTTTGAAGTTAGTCTGTTTGGTAATGAGTATTGCATTCACAGGTATTTTTTAACTTTAGGTGGTTGAAGATAGCGCGATTAAGGCACAAACCTCCGAAGAAGCACCGGAAACATCACCGTACAGTGAACTACATCCATTGGGCAATCTTCAATACAGCTATGGTACTATAGAGCAACAGTTTGCATGTGATTTGCCTGATGATAAAGACGGTGAATGTGATGCAGCTGAGGCAGATGGAGAGCTCTTTATATCTCAGAGTAATTTTACTTTAGTCTTGGAAGGAGAAGAAGGTGAAGGGGAGATGGGAGATCCTACATCAGTAGGTGCTTCTAAACCGACTGGCGCAACGACAGAGGGAAAACCTGTGAACAGTTTAGGAAACAATCCTGAAAACCAAGAACAGGTTACAAACTCAGTGTCCACTGTAACTAACGATCAGGAATCTCAAAACATTGCAGAGTCGCTCCCGTATGTGCCTGAACCCATTAAGGTAGCTATTGCTGAGAACTTACTGGATGTAATCAAAGACACAAGAAGTAAAGAATTTACATCTGAAGTTGTGGAACAATCTATTCATGAAACCATAGGTAAAAAGGTAACTAGATTCCAGAAGGCCAAAGCTGCTTTAACAGCTGTGCCAGAAGAAGTGGAAGATGATGAAGACGAGTACGTCAGCACTCCTAGAACACGCACAAGGGGACAACTGAGTAGAAGTCTAAGTATTCCATCCGCAGGCGCTCAGCAACTTCTGAAGGCAGACAAACCGTTTCTGTTTGGACTGTCTCCTCGGAGAAGTACCAGGCGAACAAAAGAAGCATCTGAGACTTCTAGTGTTGTAACA
Organism: Numenius arquata; assembly: GCF_964106895.1. Lineage (NCBI taxonomy): Eukaryota > Metazoa > Chordata > Aves > Charadriiformes > Scolopacidae > Numenius > Numenius arquata. The sequence goes on along the minus strand of NC_133577.1, from coordinate 29,128,442 downwards.
GAAGGAAATGCTCCAGATGAGCAAATACCTGTGATGCCCGTTACTCCTAGGAGAGGTAGGAAGCCTAAACCGACTAACTTAGAGAAAGTAGACAGCGGCCATTCCGATGGACAAATATTGTCCGCTGACACACAGTCCATAGCCGTTACTCCAAGAAGAGGATTAAGGAGAGCAAAGGAAGCTGCGTCTGAAGTCTTGGAAGAGGCTAATGAGGAAATGTCGCTTGCTGAAGGTAGCATTGCTACTTCTGCTGCTTCCAAAAGGACTAGAGGAGGAAAAAGTTCAGCAGGAGATGAAGGCCAGACTGATGCTGATCATAAGATTAAAATGGCAGTCAGTCCCAGCAGAAGCGTGAGAAAACAGAAGAGCATTCGTTTAAAATTTACTGAAAATACTGTCAAGGATCAGGAGGTGCAGCCCAGTGACCTTTTAGCTGTGCCACCTAAAAGAGGCAGAAGAAGAAAGATGAGTTCATCAGAAGTTTCAGAAAATTCTGACCTTGGTCTGTCTAAATCATCGCTTCCTCAAACAGAATTTAAACTTCCCGTGACTCCTAGAAGAAGTGCTAGGAAGGGGGCACAAAATCTCTTGGCAGACCCAGAACCTCTCTCTACTCAGGAAGGCATACATTCAGGCGGGAAGGGGGAAATCCTCGATACTCCGAGGAGAAGTACAAGAAGAGTTCCACGTGCTAAACCAGAAAAAATGGATGCTCGTGAGCAAACACCTGCTCAGCCAGATGAGGAATTAACCACACCCAGGACTACAGTAAGGGCAGGGCGTCGGGGCAGAAAGAGACAATCAATATTAGAGGAAGGCACAGGGGAGGAGGCCTTCCCCCAAGGACCTGGTGGCAGTCCTTTGCTGCTTGAAGACATAAACCCATCGGGGCATGATGAAACACCAAGAACTTTAACAGATCGTATTACAAGAACCAGATCCCGCAAAACTGCCGTGCGTCAGAAACTGCCTGTTGAGGAAAATGAGTCCTTCCTTTTCTCTCCTCCTCTCACAAAGCTGACAAAGAAATGTAAAGGTAAGAGCACTATGTTTGTGTGCAAAACAGGGCATATTGCTGTTTTGTAAGCCACAGAAAACAGGCTGTGAGGATGGCTTTTAAGCATTGTAAAGAATGTGACTGTACAAAAAAAAAATTTTGGGAAGAGGCAATTCATCCGTTTTCTGAACTCTACAGGACTGGCTGGCTAGTTGTGGTGGAAATGTGAGCGGGCTGATCTGAGTAGAGTTAAATGAAATTTAATCTGACTTTTTGTCATGAGCTTAGTTTCTATCTGTTTCGAAAACTGGAGGGTGTGTGGTAATATGTGATGGCCATCCCTTCCCCCCAGTGGAGAAATAAAGGAGACGTGCTTCCGAGTTCTGTTCAGTTTTTAACTTAAAAGGAGCTGCATCTTGCAACAAACTACGCAGCTGTTTACTTATGTGATTGTTTTTCATGGACATACCCTCTGTTAGTGAAGTTACTACACGTTGGGCTCTTTGTGTTAGAGTACGTGATAAAAAAAACTCTTGAGATGTGTAAGGATCGTTGATGCCTCCAGAGCATATAATATCTTTGGTTACGTAGGTGTAGGTAAAGAATGTACTGCCAAAGAATGGGTGCCAAGAGGCAGTTATTAGGGGGGGAAAAATACTCCACGTTGAGTGTTTATAAACCCGCTTGGACCTTCTGCTTCAGGAAGCTGTTTTGCTTTTGATGATCAGCTGCAATTTAGCGTCACTGTCCTTTACGTCTAATGTACGTGCGTGCTAACAGTGCATTGTGGTTTTAGCTGGAGAAGCAGACCATCCTGTGCAGCTTAAGGATTTAGACCCGGACCTGTCTTCTCAATTTGTCTTTTCGCCTCCTCTTCTGAGGTCAAGAAGAAAAAATGTATCTAGCATTTCCCGAATTGGGAAGGAACCAGTAAGTAAAACCTGTGGTTGTCTCCTTTTCTTGATTTTTGCTCTGTACCGCTTTTTCAAATCATACTTTGCAAAGCTTTGCCTTTCTCCTTGAAAGTAGGTCTGAAAAGAGAGAGCTTTAAATTAATCAGCTAAACAATTTATTATTTTTTTTCCTTCATGAAAACTAGTGATGAAAGTCAATTTTGAATCTGCTTAAGTCAAGAATTAATAAGTATTGCTTTGCCTTTAAGAAAAGGCACGGTGCCTTTCTTGAAACTTACTTGGTGTGTTCTCTCTTAATTTGAGAATTTCGGCTTTTAGGATGGTACGAGACTTTGGGATGGAAGGTTTGTTTCTGTGGAGAGAAACCGTAGTGCTTTTGGCAATAATTTTGTCGTGACTTCTTCATGAGAGACACATTCATTTGTATTCTGTAGAAGCGTAAGAACTTGTGCATGAGTAATGTTTTTGTTGCCTTAACGTAGGAGCTTCTGACTAAAGAGGAAGAGGATCCCAAATCCATAGAGTCTGTGGGAAAGCAAAAACTGAAGAGAGGTAGAACTGCAAAATCCAAAATGAAGAAATCGAGCAAGTATGACATTCTTTTTGAACACTTATTTGCATTCCTTTATTGTGGTAGCGGTTCAGCTTTTAGCCGCCTAACTTCCTCTGCCTCGCTTGGCTGTACGGTTCTGCTCTGACTTTTCGAGCCTGTCCAGCTTGCTGGCCTCATGGGCACCATTTTCCCCACTTAATGGTTTAGTTTTCTACTGGAAACAGAAGAGGGAGGGGATAGAAAAGGGCAAGTGGATCCTACTACTCTTTGCAACGATGGCGTGCTCTTCTATCATCGTCTTCCACCTTATGAAACCAAAATCTTGCGGTCTTTAGTTCCCCACAGAAGCCAGGAGCGGGCCAGACAACGAGTAAAGAGAACTTCTTGTTTCTGGCATGGTTTCTGGTTCCTTCTGGAAAACTGTTTGAGGAGAGTTGCCTCTTAAAATCTGGGGTGGGAGCCTCTAAAAGCTCACGCAAATAGTGACTGACAATGCTCGGGACCGTCTGGTGAGGAATGAAAGCACAAGGAAGCTTATTTATGTATGTTTTCTGCCTTGATCCTATCTTCAAAGAAACCCATAAATAATTTTTCAGCATTGATTTTGTAATTCCAAAATTAGAAAATATTTTCCTCTACTGAATAGTGTTGGTAATAAAAAAATCAATTTGATACTTCTCTTTCTTTTCAGAACGACGAGAAAAGAAGGCTCTTGGTCACCTCCATCAGTGGAAATAAAGTTCATCTCTCCTTTTGGAAGTCCAGTGGATGGAACAAAAAGCAAACAGAAAGATACCGCAGACGGGGCAGAGAAGACTCTACGAAAGAACAAAAAAAGACTGTCTAATTTTCCAAAGCCAGTTGTGCGCCGGAAAATGCTGTAACTGTTTTTTAAGTTTATGAAGTATACCACTGTCTGTAAAGTCATCAAAATTGTCTGGATTAGTAAAAAGAAAAAATCATCTAATTTGGAAGATATAATTTATATAAATTATTGTAAAATTTCATAAACAAATGGTCTTCAATAAGTAACTCCATATGGAGTGTGATTTCTTCTGTCAATGCAGTTTTCTATTTTATATTAAGACTTCATACATTTATATAATATGTAAATACAACTTATTTTAGGAATGTGAAATAAAATGTATACTTCACAATATGATTACTGTCTGATAGCTTTTTGAGGGAACTGTGGGTTGAATGGCATTTATAGGTCAGAGATTTTATTGGTGGTTTGAAAAAGCATTTAAAGCTCTCAAAAGTCAGGCCAAAAGGTTTTTAAGCTTTTTAAAGTGTGCTTAGAACTACTCTAACAAGGAAACATGTAAAACATACTAGTTTAAATTTTATAAATGTTGTTTGACCTTCTGGTGCAAATAATTTGGCTCACAATACAAATGATAATTCCTTACATTCACAGTTAAGTTGTATTGTATTGAAGTCAGAATGTAAACAATTGTATTTTAAGCCGTGCAATATTTTTTTGTATTTGTCTTAAACTTTGGGAAAGCTGCTCTTTAGTTCATAAAACTATCACACCTCTGTTTCACTATTTTTTACAATTTGTTGTCAGTAAAAAATTAACTATAGAGAGTGTGATGCTTACAATAGCATATCAAATTTAAAGGGATATTACCCACATAATTTGAAATTTGAGCCAAAATTATTTTCATAAGGTTAATAAGAAAGCTACTGTAATTGAAACAATCATTGTCTGTAAACATATTTTGCCATATTTGAAGCCTGCATATCACAGCACTGAAAACCTGATGGTATAGCTAACAGTAGCCTGAAAAAGGTACAAAAATGTACAGAAATCTTCGTTACAAACCATATTTTTGAATAATTATTGCATTAATAGTTGTGGGTTATGGAGTAAATGTCCCTATAAAGCCTCAATTTGTAAAAATAAATTCAAAAACCTATTCTTTTAAAAGCAGACATTGAAGTACTATTTTGATGTGCGGTCTTTTAGACAATGGATTATTTTTATGTATGTTAATTTATATACGGATGCAACTTCGAAGACTACAGAATGGTGGAACCTGACATTAAACGTTTTGATTAGTAAGAACTACTACATTTACTCTAAGAAATAATTTCTTGGTTAACTAATTTCTTACACATAATGGATGAATGTATTAATAACAGACTAAGCTTGTAAAAGAAGTTTCTTCTAGGGCCATGATTTTTTCTATTTCAGAACAGGTCCTTCTCTAGAAGCAGCAGTTGTATGCACTTGGGTATTTTTCTCTTTGAGAGTATTCATGACTGAATGAAAGCTTGCAAAAAGAATGCCTAATGTTGACAGTGTGAAAGTGGCAGTTCGAGTGAGACCTTTCAGTCAGGTTAGTAATTATTTACTCTGAGTATTTTGTACTTGAACTACAGTATAAATATAGTCAAAAAGGAAAGGGGGGGAAGTTCTGGCAATATTTTTTTTTAAATTCACTTTGTACAGAAATACAGTGAATACCTCAGAAAATGGGGCAAAATGTCAGACTTTCAAATCCAGAAAATAAAATTGTCAAATCTGAATGTATGTTTTGTGTAGTGCATAAGAGCATCTATAAAATGCTCTAATCAAATAGAATTGACTGGTGAAATGCTAGTGAAGATTGTTTAATAAGATTTTAACATGTTTCTGTCATTTATACTTAGCGGATATTTTTTGGTATGAAAATTAATTGGAATAAATGAAAACATATTAGCTAGTTTTATTTGTAGTAAATTTTAGCCTCTTGATTTTATAACCAGCTCAGCTGAATTATCCTGACTGGCAGTGCTTTGGAGGAAAAAAGAAAGGGGTAGTAATAACAAGAAAATTGGCATGAGATTTAATAACTTCCTAAAGGTTTGTAGTAGTCTAGTAATTTTTTTACTTTAAAGGAGTTTTAATCCAATTATGTTAAAATATTTTCCTCCATTTTTTTTTCAGTTACTTAGATTAACTGCATAGTTCTTGGGTGCTGACCAGTTTCCCCAGGGAGCAGTTTAAGGAGAATAGGAGTGTAAGCATAACCTGTAACAAGGAATGGGATTTCAGAAAGTTGAAGAACGCAGAAGGAAACAGAAACAAAAACAGGCACTGGGAGTTTTTTTGTTAGAGCCTGAGAAAAGGAAAAGAAGCCAGGTAACAGCGTCAAGATGACGACTCAAGGAGTTTATAATGAAGTGGAGAAAGTAGGTTTTACTTTGTTTTTTTTTTCTTGTGTTAGGCTTGCTACAAGTATGTGAAGGGTAGAGTGGTAAAGATAACAAGGGTGAGAGAGATCCAGTGGATGGGGAGCGTTGTTTAACAGTGAGGATGAATTGGGAAGGAGACTACCTTTTAAAAGATTAAAATGGCTTGGGCGTGAGTGGCTGAGCAGGCTAGGAGTCTTGCACATGTGTCTGAGAGGAAATGAGCTTTTGCGGTGCCAGAGAGGGCGTGAGGGGCCTGTGAAAGAAAGGGGTGATGCATTGCCGTGATGGATGCACACAGAAAGCTCTAGGGGCATGGAGCTGCAATTCTCTTGTGAGCAAGATGAGAATTTCCTAGGAGCTACTTGGTGCAGTTCATCGCTAAGCACAAGTTTTTCTATAGGAAATTGAATTGCTTGAGGGGCGTGTGCTTTTCTCACCCTAAAGAAAAGCTAGAATTTCTCAAGAGTGTTCCGATGCATCTGCTTTGATCTAATGTCAGAGGGCCAAAAGCTGAAGCTAAATTGTGCATCTCTTATCTTTGGGGCTGTAAGCCCAGAGAAAATTCCACATGGAAGGTTGACTGCCTTGGAGTAGTAGACTTTCACCTTTCAGAAAGAATAAAAATAGGTGTAATGGCACACTTTATTTCCAGGAAACATATTAGTGAAGGCAGAATGAATAATAATCAGATTAAGGGCTGTTGTTAGAAGGGGATTTTTCAAGAAAATAAATGTTTCGGTAGAAATGGTTCCTGAGTTACTTCAGAGATTTAACCCAAATACTTGTAAGAGTTTTTTTTCTTCAAATGTTTAGAAGCCAAGGTTGATGAAAGTATTAACTCTAAGTTATAACATGGAGAATTAAAGCAACTCCATTTTACTTTTGATAGCCATTTGGTTTTTAAAGCATTAACTAATTCACATTGACTTAGTTTATTTGCCTTAATATTTGTACAGTGTGCAAATAAGGCCACAGACAACCAAGTAGTTTAATCCCCCACTGGAACTTCCTCTCATGAAAGGCTGTTCTCAGGGTTGTCAGCGCAATAAATTTATTTGCTGCAATGTCATCAGTTCCCATGTAACTAGTCATAAATAGCTTTGTTGTTGATTTCTGGTGGGGAAAAAAGTTACAGGCAGAAGCCAGTCCATAGTTTCTCATGAGTTGTTAGGCAGTGCTTGTAACCTGTTATTCTAGGTGAATCTGAAAATACTATTAAATAATAGAATTTCAAGTAATAAGATAGCATCTGGTTTTATTTTGTTTGTACTTCGGTGTAAAACTTCCAGGTTTCCATTCCAGGAATGCTTTTTTCACCAAAATAGTCAAGATAATGAGTCTCTTTAATATGCTTGGAGATAAATGTACCGTGGCCCCTTTTGAATTAAAGCCATTCCTAAAATAAAATGCATTTTCCAAAGCACTGTGCTGTGTGGATGACCGATATGTGAAGTAGAGGGAAATACGCAAGTTACGGTTACTGATGTGTCGGTTTGTTGAGATCGCTTACTCTTTGTCTGTGGTTAAAGAGCAGGCTTATCCCACAGCAGTCCTTGGTGTGGTGTGCATTGCTGTTGACCTTTGTTTAAATCCAGACTAAAACATGAATTATTAGTGAATGACTGATTGCTTGTATTTTGATATTACAATTGTAATTTTAATACACAGAGAGAGGAGGAGGCAGGAAGTAGGTGTGTGATTTCTACGAGCTCCCAGTCGCACAAGCATATATGATTCTAGGAATCCAGAGCACAGGGAGACCTTTATTTTTAATCCAGCTTATTGGTCTCATAGTGGCTTCCTAAAGATGAGAATGGTATGTCTATGTCAGCAGGATCCAACATTTACGCAAGCCAGGTAAGATTTTATTCAAAGAACAACTAAAAGCAGTTTTAGCTAATACACAGTTGTAGACTGGTCAGTTCATTTATCTCCCATAATTAACATTAATGTAAGTGGAATGCAAATGACTGGCTTTTATCCATTTGTGGCGGTGTGCTCTCCCTGTTTCCCCCACCTCCCCCCTGGCTCCTGCCCAAGCCATAACCTTCAATGGGAGTTGTGATGAGTCACACCTGGACTTTGGGGGATGGCTGGCAACACAGCCAAAACACTGTCTGGAGGGGGGACCTAGATATTTTGTTCCCATGAGAATATGACTAAAGGTCAATTATTTTAGTCTATAAATGGTGGACAGCCCAAGAGCCCTTTGAGCTCTCCTGTATGGCAGCGGGCTGCATGGCAGGATCTCCCCTTTTGTGAGGATGCTTGCTTAAGGTTCTACTCCTTGAGGTTGAGAGATTCCTTGCCACAACAGATTCTCGATAAGTGACTAATAGCATGTTAAACCTTGAAATCTTAGCTAAGTAATGTAAAGGATTGATTGTGCATATATAATCCTTTAGACATAAACCGTTGACCAAGTCTGGGACTAGGATTGGATCCAGCCGCACCTAGACTCCTCTCTGAGAAGGAGTTTAGAAAGCAAGGGGGTCCTTTCTGAATCTCGTGACTCAACGAGAGGGTCTCCCTGACAGCTTATCTGACCCTGTCCTCTATGCAGTAAATAACCAAGTGTACCTTGCCATCGAATCTTGTAAAACACTTGCATTTACTACTAATTTTGTTAAATAACTGTTTCACCTTAATAAATATTTCACTACTACTCTGTTAGGAGTGAAGTTTATCACTCCGCCTGCGACACGACACCATTTACTGGTTTGAAGCCCTATCTAGATTTTGTCTATGTTTCCATCATCCTGGAACTCAGTACTACTTTCAAGTGTGTTTGCAAATCCAAATTTCTAATTTAGTGGGGGTGCTCCCACCAGACAGCAGTGCTTGTGTATGCATTCACTTGCTCATCTATGAAAAGGATGCACTTGATCCTTTTTTTAGAGAGGTCTTTCATGATCTTGGTCGAGGATGCTGGAGAACTCTGCCTGGCCAGGTTATAAAGCTACTCTGCTGACGTATGGTCAGACCGGCTCAGGGAAGAGCTAGTTGACCATCAGATATGGTGCAAACAGATGGTTGGTGCTTGTGTGTGAAGAGCTCTTCAAAGCCACCCGGAATCAGGAAAAGAACAAGCAGTACCAGGTGAGATTAGCACAAAGTGTCATTTATTCCCAAGATTTTTCCATGTTGTACTTTGAAAGAGTCAGTTAAATAGCAAAAAAAAGAAACTGTGAGTATATGGAACAACTTAACAGTACAAGCCATAGTGGATCCTATAAAATAGTGTTGAAAAAAAAGTTGATGTTGCACACTTAGATTTACAGATAAATCCTACAATGATAAATCCCTAACATAGGAACCAAACTGTTCATTTTTAGTAAACCTTTTTTTAACAGCTGTTCAAACGCTGATCTTCCTTTACCTACCATAAAGTGAGCTGTTCTTTATTCTCTGTTATGCTTGCTAACTTGCTCTTTGCGCAGGGTATTGATGAGAAAGTCTTTCCAGCACCTGAATAGACAAAACTGATGCTTTCTTCTTTATAGTGCCATATCTCTCCTACACAGTAGGAGCGATATTTTTAGCCTTGCAGCACAGCTTTTGTAGCTGCTGGATGCTCCCACTCCATCAGCATCCTTCTGTGCTTGCAGTCCAGTGGATTCTATCATTCCTGTAAGCAAGAAGCTTCGCTCCAGTGCAGTAGTGCTTTCTGTCTACCAAAATATCACCCTGATTACTGAAGGCTAATTGTGACTTACTCTTGTGTTACTTCCCTTAAGAAAGAGCACTTTGTTTTCCCTAACCAGCCTCCCGAGCTCTGTACCAGCAGAAATTATACAGGGATGCCATTTGTGAGCATGTTTCTGTTTCCCTTTGACATGGTCATCCACTGTGCGCAAGCCAATGTTTATCACCATCCTATGATAAAGGCAACAGTGAAAACTCATTCCTTTCCATCTTGGTCACTGTATCAATGTGGAAATACAAAGCCCTATTTGAAGCAGAGTTACTCCTATTTTAGACAGGTCTTGGATAGAGAAAAAAAAATAAATACTCGTCGAACCACCCTGCCCAGCTAGAAAAAGTTAATTAAAAACTTTTATACAATGCTGTCTAGATGCTTAATAACTTAATATTTAAGTAAAGTGATTTATTGAAACATAAGATGGCATCTACCTAGACAGCAATAAGGATTATGCACATAAGGGTAGGTTGAAGAAATGCTGGAGAAGAAACAGCATTGTGATGAAACAGCATGGATCTGATAAATAACTGCATGTATTAAGCTTATGTAAGGGTTTGGGATGAAGGGAAGTTTTGACCCTTGTAACCTGTGTTATTTTTACAATGGGATGAAACTCCATTAAGATTGAGGGGTTTTTCTAAATACGTTTTACCTTCTAGTTACTTCTTGTCTTTACAGAATACTTCCAACATGCTGGAAATTTATAACAAACAGGCAATAAACTCGCTTTGTTTCAGTTAACAACTGAAAACTAATTCACAAATCTTAGTTTTCTATGTACGTTTATTTCTTTTTTTCGTCATTGTAACTTGAAAATCATCCTTTATGCTCTCTCTTAACATGACCCTTCTGGGCGTGTTGGCTGCAGTGTGTGGGTGCTATCTGGACCTAACAGCATTTTTTGCTGCTCGAGCTACCCGGCTGCTCTGCCATACCACTGGCCGAGCTGTTTCTTCCCTAGTGGTACTTTTCTTCTTTCTCCTTTCCATATTTTGCTCCTTTTTGAAGAAGAACGGGGTTAAGAAGAAAGTTGGCGATTTTATTTACTTTTTTTTCCCCCTATGCTCCTCTTCTTGTTAGTCCCTTATGTTGGTTGACAGAGGACTCATTGCTAACAGAAAATGGATCATCTGTTTCTCTTAAGCTTGGAGGGGATTTTGAAGATGGTGAAGTCTCCGAGGACTGAATTTTTCGCTTTCCTTCTGAGGTTCATACAATTTACCACTTGTTTGTTAACTGCTTTCCCCGTACCTTCCTAATTGGTTTTGAGCCATGTGGCCAATTTCAGACAAATTTGATGCAATGGGCAGGAGAGAGAGGAAAAAAAATAATGAAACCCCAAACTTCATTAGGTTTAGTAGCTCATGAAATCAGCTTGTTTAAAACTCCTCATCTAATGACGATAACAGACGCAGAGGGAAATAACACCTTTATCTTGAGTTTTGCAAACATCTCAACTCTAGAGATGCGAGCTCTCAATGTAGATTAAATTTACCTGGAAAGCAGAACTCTCTAGGAATGAGTTTCTAAACGTGGTAAAGCCAGAATAAGTACCCCGTGCGCAGCTGTAGTCGATCTTAATTTTTGTTCTATCCTTACTAAGTGTAGCAATTTTTTGCTATAAATCTCTTTCCCTAGGTAACAGACTTACTGTCTAAAACCTGGTGGGCTCAAGATCAGAGCAGACCAGCAGTGGGGTTTTTATGTGGGCAGTTTGAAGCTGGTTTGGACTGTGATAATTATGCACAGACCAAGAGGTTAATGGAACAAGGGAATAAGATGAGAACAGCTACAACTACCATGAATGCCACCAGCGATTGGTCTCACGTAAGTCGTCACCATCCAATTCAAACAGGCATAGTGTGCAGGCCCTGTTTCCACTGATCAGTATAGCTGTTTAGCACTCTTAATGAACTTAGACCTGTTAGATACGTCATAAAATCAACTCGTGGAGGTTTATGCAGACACAAAATCCAGGTTGGCTCTGTTTTTCCTAGAGCCACTATTGTTTATTGCCACTTCCACAACAGCGAGCAGAGGAGAGCATGTTGGGTTTCCTCACCCTGGGCTGCAGGGTCGGCCTTGCCAGCCCTTGTTTGTGGCACTCGCACCACTGCTGCTCTTGGAGTGAGCGTGGCCAAAGGCAGAGATGTCCTAAACCCCTGCCTGCTTGCAGGTTGACTCCGTATTTAAGATCCTCTGTGTCCCAAATATGACAAAGTGGTCTTTGAAAAGATGATCTCACAGGTGTCCAGAAACAACCTATGGTCACTGTTGATGTGTGGTGGCTGCTGCTTGCCCCCTAAGGGGTTCTATGCAGAACTCCCGGGCCCGGCATAACACGTGGCCCTACAGCGGGCAAGCTCATACAGCAGGGCACAAGTGTGGGTCAGGCCTGTGGCGTCTCCTCAGTCCTGCATGAGAGCGCGCTGCAGTGGGGCAGCTGCAAAGGCATGACCACAGAGGGTCACCTGGGCCCGATCCTGCTGCGTGTGCCCCCGGCCAGGCGGAGGGGTGCTGGGTGACCGTGGCCCTGCTGCTGACGCGTGGCCGAGCCACCTGGGAGCAGCCATGCTGGGGAGGATGACCGCTCACGGCTCTGCTCTGGAAACGGGGCCTTGCTCGCAATATCGAGGAAACGGCCTCAAGCTGCGCCAGGGGAGGCTTAGGGTGGATATTAGGAAAAATGTCTTCACTGAAAGGGTTGTCAAGCATTGGAACAGGCTGCCCAGGGAAGTGGTTGAGTCTCCATCCCTGCAGGTATTTAAAAAACATGTAGATGTGGTGCTGAGGGACGTGGTTTAGTGGTAACTTGGCAGTGTTAACAGTTGGACGTGATGATCTTAAAGGTCTCTTCCAACCAAAATGATTCTATGGTAATATCATCGCTCCCCCAGTATTTCCCCTTGGTAGAGTGATATCGGAACTACAGTTTTTGTTGAAGCCTCCCGTTGACAGAGGTGTCTGCAGAGCAGCTGACACAGGGCAGCCCTGGGCTGGGGCTGGTTGAGGAGGAGCTGGCTCTGGGTGGCCTGGACGTATACATGACCCATCTCTGCAGCAGAAGTGAGCTCAGGTCCCCACAGCTGCTTGCGCGTGCAGCTCCAAATGGCAGGCAGGGCTGGTCCTGGGCTCCTCTGGAACGGGAATGGGAGGGAGACATCGTCTTTGCAGGCAGGAGAGGTCAGGAGCCAGTGTTCCATACCGGTGTTTCCTTTCTGCAGGGGATGGGCAGCATTGCCTGTTGCTTCGTCCTGAGAGACTGTAAGTCATTCATTTTTAGGCACACCTTTGCAGTTCTCATCTTTAAAGCAATTGTTCATCTATAAGATGATCCGATACCGCTAACTATCACCACCTATTTCCTCTGCGTTTCTGCAGAGTATTATTTTCTGTATGTTACTGAATAATGTCTGAGCAATTGATTTGGTAATTTTTCCTGCTGTTGATACCATATTTTAGTAGATTTTTCTCAATGAAGGAATCACGAAACAGTCAGTTCGAAACGTGGTGGACTTGGCAGGGAGCGAAAGGTAAAAATCCACAGGATCTGAAAGAGATAGGTTGAAGAAAGGGGTATGCGTAAATCTAAATCTAACCACATTAGGAAATGTCATCAGGTATCCTTTTTTCGAAATCCTGTCCTTGAAGTAAAAAGTGAATTTCTACCTATGTAAAAAACCTTCCCTCTGTTCAGGATTCCTTGCTGTGTGGCTCATAAAGTTACTTAAATGAGTAAAGTCTGAGATGTACATAAGCACAGATATGCTGAAGCGTGAACACAAGCACGAGTGAACAAGCCTCTGGTACCTCCTCCCCCCTGCAATTTGCTTTTGATAGTTATGCTTTACTCTTCCCGTGCTTTCACTTTCTTTTTCCTTAGTACTCTAGCTGAGGTTGCTACAGGAAAGGAAGCGCTGCATATCCCGTACAGGGGCTTGGTCCTGACGAAACTCCTGGAGGCTGCTTTGTGGAGCAAGAGCAGGACCATGATCATAAATTGATTCTTGAGTTTATGACCCACTTGACCTGTTGAAATGGAATTGCTTGGCTCTAACACTGGTGAAAGCGGGTGCAGTTTAAGTTAAGATTGCTTCCTGTGCAACATAAAGGTGAGGACCCTTCTGCTGGTCAAAAGTTTCTTGCCACTATTAAATGTATTACTCAAATGGAGAGTATTTCTGTTTTCAGAACAGAAATGCAGCCGACACAAAATCAGTATCTCTCTTTCTACAGCAGAGATTGAAACCTCATTTCTTCTGCAAGGGTTTTCTGCATATTTGTAAAAAATCTACCTGACTAGAGATAAACGTGGCTATAAAACTCACAGGCACCTGTTTTATATAAATGCCGTGTTCTTTGCATAAAAACGAGGCAGTATGATGAAACAACTATTTTTATTTCCTGAATTCTGAGATTCTTGTTTGTGCGGTGCACCAGATGTTGCATCCTTAAATAAAATGAAACTCCCACAAGGTCTTCTTTGTCTCATTAACTGTATACTCCAGCATCTTTGAAGAAGATGTACTTTTCTTAAGTACTTTTCTTAAAGAAAGTACTATCAAATGAAAGATGGAAGAATACAAATAGAAAATGTGCATATGTGGAAATGTTGACTGTAAATGCTGACAGTCTTAAAGCAGCCTACCTGAGTTTCTTCAAATGCTAACTTTCTCAAATGATCCAAGGTGTTTTGAAGTAATTTAAGGACAGATTCTTCAATTGTTACTTGTACAAATAACTTCAAAGTGGTTTGGGGAGGTTTTTTACATTTGATTCTAGCATAAGCCAGGCTTACCAGGATTTGAGCACCTTCAGTATTAATTTTTTGCAAAACCCACCTGTATCTTCCCATCTGTCTTTCCCTTTGTCTCTTCCCCTTCTCTCTCTCCCTCTCTCTTCTCTCTCTCTCTCACTTTCTCATTTCTTGCCAAAATGTTAAAAAGATTTAACTTATAGCCAGATTGCTAAACCACTGGGATTCTCCTTTTATGTTTAAGGACGTAATGGTCTATTTTTCCATGTTAATGCCTATCTGGAATCTGGTAGTGTTTAAGACTACTTTTAAACATCTCCTTCAGAGTCCTAATGGCAGTTAAGACTTTTCATATGCTTACAGATGGCAGTCGTGAGTCCAGCAGACCTCTGTTCCGAAAAAACTTTGTCAACGTTACGATACGCCAAAAGGTACACTTTCATAATTTTTCCGGCTCTGGTCTTGGTGCAAATTGCAGTCAGGTGCTGGCAAACTGACAAAAGATACCAGCTCAAAGTGATTGACTGCTCAGGACGAAGAAAGAGTGAATCTGTCAACAAGCAAGGGAGCGTATTAAGAGCGTATTCTGTATTCTTATTACCTAACGGCATATATTTTGACGACTAAGTTATATGACAGAGGTAACTGTTTTTCCTGAGAAGTCTGGGTCTCTCATATGTGTGACAATTCAGCTTCTTTCCTTCCCTTTTTCTCCCAGTAACGCAGCACATAGTTGAAACGTAGAGCATACAGATGATCCCTGCTGCCAGCCATTTGTCATCTCTGCTTCCCAGTCCCAGATCCTAGCGACAGTTCCACACAGAGCTAATCCTGCCCAGGAGCAGTTTGCTTCCCGGCCACTTTCCCAGTCCATTGGCTCCTTCTGGATGGTCTGTCTGTTATCCCAAAGTGGATCATGGCTTGGTGACCTTGTAGCTGCAGCAGCCTAGCTATTAGGAGATATCAGGAGTAGAAGATTTAATGCTGGTTCCCTGAGCTGGCACAGGTGTTGGGCACACAGGACCATACCTTGTTCTGCTGAGGACCGCTCCTCGTTTACCTACTGCATCAGCTGTTTTTCCTGCACTGATTTGCCTGGGGTTTGCTTTTTTAAGACAGTGAAACAAGCGTAATCGGGCTTCTATTAATTTTGTGTCTTCTACCTAGTAAGCTGTCGGATATCGTTTTAGAGAACCAATGGTGACAAGGCTTTGCTGGTGTGGTATTGCTTTCCTTGTGTGGTGGAGAGAACACTTAAACTGACAGGAGAGAGTCAGCAAAAACCTGGGCCTGTTTCATGTGTTGCAAATGTTTTTGCAGTTCGGCTGGTCAAGTTGCTCTTTGTCAAAATATGTTTCAGAATTAGATATGCAAAAGCTGCCTGGACACGGTCCTGGGCAGCCTGCTGTAGGTGGCCCTGCCTTGAGCAAAGGGGCCGGACCAGATGACCTCCAGTGATTCTGGAAGGCCTTTCTCTTGTGATTCTCTGATTCTGGAATTCGTGCTGGGAGGGGCGGTGTGGTGTGGTGTGCTGGAAGTGTCTTGTTCCCGACTGTCTCCCTCCGTTGGGAAGGCTGTGTGTATGTGCTGTACTGAGACACTCAACACCTACGTCTGTCTGTCCAGGTGCACCGAGCAAGGTAAAAAAGAGCATAATTTCAGAACTGACTTTAGGAACTTTTGCTAGCTTAGCCCCATCCCCACCCAGGCGGGGACTGCAACTCTGGAATGAAAGTATAGTCCTGTTAGGGAATAACCATAGGAGATAGCTGGATAGAGCAGCTCCAGTGTCAAGTTCTGACCTGTGTTGGTTTTGTTTCTCTTTTCATTTAAGGGGAACCCAAATCTATGGTCTGCATCAGACAGCGGATCTTAGCTGTTGGGGGCTGTTGGGATAGAGAGCTGAAATTCTTTCTTCGTCTTGCCTTCTGCTGTAGATTTGTGCTTGTGGAGCATCTGCACAAACTGTGCAGATTCAACGTAGGGGTTTTGCCTAAAACGCTGCGGAGAAGGCTTTCTGCCTAGAGTGGGAAAGACATGAGCCAGTGGTACTCACTAAATCACCTCCTAACTCACTTGCTAAATCCTCTTTCTGCAGGTGTAAAATCCGGCAAAGTGCAAATTCACTGAACATGACTACTAAAGTGCAGAAAGTGAATTTTCCATCTACTACTTCTCTGGTGCTTGTGAGTTGCTTCCTGTTATTCTGGGGAAAATGTCGTTGTACCAGTCACTAAAAATATTTATAAAAATTCTGTAATTGTCCTCTTGACCTGTTATTCAACAAAGTGGGTGCTGTTTTTCTCAAAAGAACTTAGTTTTTCCTTCATTTCTTCTTCTTTGGCTTCTTCCCACTCCTTGCCCCATTTTCTTAGAAAATGTGATCTGAATAGCGTCACACAGTGTTGTCTGTTTTCTGATGACCAAGTAACACTTCTCAGCTTCTACCTCTGGCTGAATGAAAGAACGATGCCTGTCAGCTGCAGCCTTTCTCAGTGAGACAGGGAGTCTCTCCATGCAAGAGGGGATAAAAGATGTCTGACTGTGTCCTGAGCGGTGTCCTTTCTGAAAGTAAAGGGCTTTTTAGCTCTCCCTGCAGACTGAGTGTGTCGTTTCACCCGAGTATGAGCTAGCATACCGGCTGACTGCCACAAAACGGAGACGGACGAACTCCCTCTCCTTCTTCCCAGCGCATTGTCCTGCCTCCTTCCTTGTGCCACCTTTCCTGCTTGCTAGTTCTCTCTGCAAGGCAGTTGAACTCTCTAAGTTGCTGGAACGCTACCTGCTTTTCTGGGTTAGTTTCCTGCCTGCTTAGGGAGTTAACTTGGCTCATAAAGTGCTCTAAGAAGTGTACAGGGCAGTGCAAGGTGAGCCGGAGGAGTACGGTAGCAGAACAAAGGAGCGGACAAAGAGATGGGAGGCGGCAGCAGGTCCTCTCTTTTGGTGGCAGTGAAGTCAACATGTTTTGTGAAATCATCTCTTCAGCTGCAGCTGGCCACAGTTTTAGCTTTTTCTTCAGGAAGCGCATAGCATTGTTGGCTTTTGAAATGGATTTTCATGTACTACCATCAGTCAACACTGACATCCCAGAACTCTGATGTGGCTGTATGTGATTCTGCTTGAATGTGTAATTTCTCCTTTTTTTTAAGTAGGGTTTTTTTTTTCATTTGTTTGTTTGTTTTTTGCCCTGGGGCTTTTTAATCCAAAAATCGATACTCAGTCTATGACCTGTGGCATGTTCCTTTCTTTGGAAGAAGTTCGTGAAGTTTGGAAGTCCTAAGTACCTAGGCTGAAGAAGAATGGTCATTTTGGCTACTAGAGGACAACTGACAATAACTAACAAAGTATACAGTATAAAATCAAAAGGACAAATGGAAAGTTGTACCTGTTGCTGAGAAGCTTTTTAAAATACGATTTTTCTCAAATCCCATCTTAATAACCTACGTGGGTAGACTTGAACTCAGCGTATCAGGCTTTTTCCTGTTATTTACCCGTTCATACCTTTGTGTCACTATTTGTTGGTGATCTCATAGGCATCAGACAAGCAAAGGATTCTCCTTTTGCTCTACTGTGTGATCGAAAACTGTCCTGAATGCCATTTTTTTTCAAGGAAAAAAGCTACAGGCGATGTCTGGGAGATTTTTCACCGTGTACTGATGAAACTATTGTCAATCTCGAGAATATTTCTGGCTGATGTGAGTCTATTTCTGCACTTTTTTCTTTATTTACAGTGAAGAATGCAAGACCTAACGGCCCAGGTAACGAGCAGTCTGCTGCAGTTTCCGGAGGTGACTCTTCAGGCACTTGGGGAAGATGAGATAACCCTTGATTCTGTGCTGTGCGGGAAGTTTTCTGGAGGTGAGCGTTTTCCTTTAAATTTGGTCTTGGTGTGAAGTTATTGTTGCCCAGAAGTTACCTGAAGCCGCAGGTCATAGTATAACTGTGTCAGGTTGGTGCGTTGAAGATGCGTCAGGTTTAGAGAGAACAAAAGGGATGCTTTAACGCTTAGGAATGTTAATATGAAAACATGAGTATAGTTAAACTTTGAAGTTACAACAACCTGCACCAATCTTATGCTGTTAAAATAATTCACTTGAACATGCTGAGTCAGTGAGCCCTCCCCAGTTTTTAATTAGATAAAAGGCAGTTTTCAGAAGAGCGATAGTGTTGTTTTGGGGGGCATTTCATTCCACCAACTCAAGCTCTATGACCATTGTAACATCAGATGCAGAAATAGTTCTCCTACAGTGTTACGGAGGAACCCCCCCCTGCTTTTTCTTTTGTAGTCTGAGCAAAAAGAGAAGGAAGAGGATAAGACTGTTAAGCACCGCAGCTATGTTTCCAAAGTATCTAATAGGATGCAGATGAGTAGCCAGTGAGAGCTGCTGAAAGTGGCTAAGCAGATTAGGTAGTTGGCTTCCTAGGTGATCTGACAGTAGAGCTGGGTGCCGATCTGGATGTTTAGGCTTCTGTTGAGACCAGGTAGGATCTATCTACCTGACTGCAAATGGAGTAGTTGAGTTAATTCTTCCTTCGAGCTTGAAGTAGTTCAGTGAAACAAAATGCGTTAAATTCTTCCTGTGGTCAGCCCGTGTGAAAGTTTAAATTCCCTCACGCAGTGCCCATTTTAGGATAATTTCTTGTTGAAGTCCAAATCCTTGCCCAAAGGAGGCATGTGTCAAGTAGAACTAATAAACCAGAAATGAATTGGCTTAGATGTGTTATGTGTGGGGTGCGCTTTAAGGCTTGTATTCCCGTATGTATTTGGACGATTTCTACCAATCCCAAGCCAAACACGGTATAAAGACTATAGATCAAGATACTGTAATCTTTGTCCCAGACAATCCAGATTTTTCAGTGCAGGAATGAGAAGTACAATTGTAAAACAACAAGGTTGTTATTTTGAAGTGGTATTCCTTGAGGATTTCAATGGGTGATTTTGAGCAATTGCCCAGAACAAGGTAAGTTGGTCTTCCTCTGCTAGGTACGTGTTTTGAAGGCAAGGGGCAGTGACTGTGATTTTTTTTCCCGTTGTTTTCAGTCTTCCGTTGGAGATTTGCTTTAGCCAGTTTTCTTTTCTCTTGCAGGGAGAAACGGCCTCGCGTGGTTGGCATGTGGTCCTCAACTGGAGGTAGTGAACTCTGTGACAGGAGAGCGTCTCTCTGCGTACCGTTTCAGTGGAGTAAATGAACAGCCTCCCACTGTCCGTGTGGTAAAGGAGTTTTCCTGGCAGAAGAGAACTGGGCTGCTGGTTGGGTTGGAAGAAGCAGAGGGAAGTGTTCTCTGTCTGTACGACCTTGGAGTATCAAGAGTGGTTAAAGCGGTTGTTCTTCCCGGAAGGGTACGTACTTTTTAATGGGAGAAACGAAGCGTTTATGTTGCTAGGTGCTGCATAACCCTGTTTCAGGACAAGCTGTCTTTTTTTACTGTCTTTAAAATGTCTCAGAATTCCACAGTTGTGCTGTAAATGACTTAGACACATTCCCAGGAATCTTAGCCTAGCAGGCAGGTGACTGTAGAGCAGAACACATTTTCCTGTTGACTTAGGAGGGGAGAAAAGAGCCTTTAGTGAGTTGCCCGACAGATTGTTGAAAGGTTGACTTTCAGCCTGCAGTCCTTGAATCTCTGCTCTTTGTTATGTTTGTGTAGATGGGATACAGCAGTGGGGTAGGTGGGCGTAATGTTACTGATTTTTTTCTGTCTTCTATAACGCGTAACCTCAAATGATGTAATGTCCCCTAGCCTTATTACCTTAATGTAAACAAGAATGAGTGTAAGTTAATAGAACATCAAGAATCACTGTATTTTTATCATCTTAGAGCCTGCAACAAATAAATACTTACTTCTTGCCCAGCTTTCCCTCAGGTGATTTGGTTTGACTTGCGAGAATACAGGTGGAGCTTTGTTTGTGATGCCACAGCGTGCTTATTAGTAGTAAGCATTTGTATTGTGGTCATTTATAGAGACAGGAGTTGGGTTGGTGCTCCGCTGTGTTAGTTTGCCCCTAAATCTTAGAGTTTTAGCCGGAAAGACAAGCTGTCTGCTGACATAAGCGTATCATCAATAAGTAAACTATGTTTGAGAAAAAGGACATAGCTTTGTTAAGATTTATTTTGTAAACCTAAGCAAGTTGGGAATAGGAAAAGGAAAGGGTAAGAAGGATTGTGTCCCATATCAAATCTGTGTCTAGAGAAGTGATTTGAAACTGAAAATAGTTATAACACTGGTTATAACACCGGTTTGGGGAAAAAGGCATAGACTGTATCACGGTGCTGATGGGCTGTGAGCAGTCGGAGAACTAGGTTTAGTTTTGTTTAGTGTCTTCCTTAAGTCCCTTGAATATGATAAAGTTTCTTGCATATGACTGATTTTCTGTTCTCTTTGAGTTAATGATTCCTAAGTAGGAAATGGAAATTGGTAAGCTGTAATAAAAGAAAGCACCACTTAAGTTGAAATTAATTCAGTTAGCTAACTGTAGGAAATGTAGTGAATGGAAGGCAGAAGCTGATTTTTGTAGATGGATTTTTTTTCTTTTTCATGATGTAATTGGAAACAATTCTTTGGTTTTAAGTCTTGTGCTCCCGTATTTACTTTCTTGTTTCTGATGTGGTAGTTCTGGTTTTGCTTTTGATGATTTCTATTTAGCTTGTCAAAGAGCTAAAATACTAACGTGTAGTTTTCCTGTAGGTAACTGCTATAGAACCCATAGCGAATCACGGAGGAGCCAGCGTGAGAACTCAGCACCTCCATCAGAGTCTGCGATGGCTCTTTGGCGTGGCAGCAGTGGCTACAGATGTTGGCCATCTGCTTCTGGTTGACCTTTGTTTGGATGATTTATCTTGCAATCGGAACGGTATCGAAGCATTGGGTAAGCTTGCAGTTTTTAAACTTGAATTTAAACGTAAGAAAACTTGTGTCTTTTCAACAAACAGTATGCGTCCCACTTTGAAGATGCATGTCTCGGACATTTATGGCTACTAATTACAGCTGGCAGTTTGACATTGTATAGTCCTGAACTGATCAAATCTGGGAGGGGCTGACTACTCCTAATGCTCTAAATGCCCCCCTCCCACCAAGATCCCTCTGTCACTATGATTCTCGCCAGTGAGGTGTAGGAATTTTGCCATCTGAGTCGGTGCAGCTGCCTGGTAGGGGGTTGTGTCAGAGGTGCCCTATTTCTTGGGAATGTTCTTTTGCTTGTGTTAATTGACTTGGGACAAATTTTAGGCTTGTTTTTAAAAGAAATCCGACGTATCAAAAATCATGCATTTGGATGAAGGAAATTTCTCATTGGTGTATTGAGATTGCATACCCTCTTTTGGTTATTACAACAGTGGCTTCAGGAGCTGGTGTCACTTCAGATAGCTTCATCATGAGGCCCATATGCCCAATGTAGAGAGTCCTAGAGGAATTTGTCTGTGAAGGTTACCCTTTTACCTGATTTTCAAATACGAGTGAGAATACTTGTCTGATCAGAGAGTTCTTGTCTTCTTTGAAGCCATACAGAATGGAAGTGGCAAAAGAAGTGTTGCATAAATGGGTATTTTGCTTGGTACAGTAGAATTAGATTATAGGTGTCGTCATGTCAGTGTATAAAAGGCAGCCTAAATGTCATAACGTATTCATTTATTGCATGGTTTTGTTTGCGTAGATCTAGAAGTTGTCACTAGAAACCCTGTTGAAGTTGCCCTAAGAAGAGAAACTGTGACCAAAGAAAGGAGACGTCTCTGTTTTCAATTACAAAATCCTTCCGGAACAGCAGTATCAACCCTGTGCTACATAAGCAGAAGCAATCAGCTCGTCGTGGGTTTCTCAGATGGCTACCTGTCACTGTGGAATATGAAAACTTTGAAGAGAGAGTAAGTAGGCCTTTACCCTTGGCCGTGCCCGGAGGTGCAGGGGTCTCAAATTTTTGCTTAAGGAGGTATGTGAATTGAAAGAGAGCTTTTTCAGGGACTGCAATAAGTGTAATCTGGGCATGTTTAGCAATGCTCTTCTGAAATAACTTTTGAGTCATACCTGGATTAAGTGGGCCGCCTTCTCCCCATTGGACTAGGGTTGTTTTCCTTATTGTGCCTGTGGTTGAGGAATTGTGGAAAGCATGAATCTTTGTGTTACGTCAAGCAGTTAGGATGCGATAGAACTGATTTCTATCAGACAGTTTGTTCTATCAGTAGTAGTATTCAGTGGAACCGGGAAATGCGTGAAATTTGATGGAACGGATTTTTGAAACGATTTTTCGGAACCGGTTGCTGCAATTGGGGCATACCTTGAAAGGCTGAAGTATGTTAATGATGTGATCTTGGTGATAATATTCTCGAAAGTGTCCAGGGTGAAACTAGTGAGACACGAAAACTCAATAGCTGATCTGTGCCTGACAAATATATTCTTTCCTACGTGTCAGCCTTGGCCAAACTAGGAGGTTGGCCCATTCCAAGGCAACGATGCATGTGAATGAAAGTTTGCTTAGAACGCTTGTGGGGGAGAATAAGGGACGTGTAAATTTACAAGCAACAGAATAATTAAGAGAGGATTTTAAATCTGCCAAAGAGCAATCTCACTTGAAATATTTGATCAATTTCAGATAGGGATTCACTTCAGCAGATCTGCACTGACTCACCAGAAGCTATTGGATGCATAAGTAGACAGTGGAGGAATAATTAGGTGACAAGAATAGACTGCTCAGAAGTCTGGAAGAAAAATACTTTACGTTGTCCAAGAAATGAGAAACTACTTGTGTTTGGCACCGTTACACATTCATTCAGAAGATACCCTGCATTGTAAGGTTGATATTGAAGTAGGCTACAACAGTAGGAATGATCTTTTGCTTGGCAGCTGAAGGAGTCCTTTATGTTCCTCCTCCGGAGGCAAAGGAGGACATAAAGACAGAGGTTATTGCATTTGCTGGACAGTAATTTCCTCACCTGTTGACTGTTGCATAAGAAGGAGTTGCTTCCTTGACTCCCTTGTCTGGGGTGGAAATATGACCTCTGTACTTTGGAGGATAAGCATGTACAGTGCTCTTTTGTCAGAAGATGCTTCTTCCCTTCCACAAACAGTTAGGGCCAGTAGGCTCACCTTTTTTTTTTTTTTTTTCCTTAAAACTGTAGGCACCATTCACAGCTTGAAGGAGGAAGGATTCCTGTCTATGCTGTCACTTTTCAAGAGCCTGAGAATGATCCTCGCAATTGTTGCTACTTGTGGGCTGTTCAGTCTACACAGGAAAGGTGAATAAAAGCTTACTGTAAACAAGTGCATGAAATAATTATATTTTTTTTTAACATATTTGCTCACGTGGAGTTGATACATGTATATCTGTTGTGTTTCTTTAGCTGTGCAGGAGATTCTCTCAGGTAGGGAAGGAGTTACACTTAGAAGGCAATTTTCACAGGATTGAACAGGCGTGAAGAGGGACCTACCAGTTCCCACCTTCTGAGAGAAGGCAAAGCAAGAGTGGCCATATTTTTGTGCTTGCATTCTTAAATGATTTCCTTTTGTTTCTCGATGACTTCTTCATGCTTTGTTTGATATTCACACCTCGTGGTCTTAAAATACCATTAAAAGTAGTTGAGGCTGCACATCTAGAGGCCTAAACGTGCCGACAAAACTGCTGCCCCCCAAAGGAGGGCAGTGACAGTATTATGGATCTCTCTCTTTCTGCATCAGCAAGAGATTTCATCAGCTCAGCTGTTTGTAGAGTGGCAATCTTTTTGACTTTAAGGCAGCTTTGATCATAGAATCATAGAAGGGCTTGGGTTGGAAGGGACCTTAAAGATCATGGAGTTCCAACCCCCCTGCCGTGGGCAGGGACACCTTCCACTAGACCAGGTTGCTCAAAGCCCCATCCAGCCTGGTCTTGAGCATTTCCATGGAAGGGACATGCACAACTCCTCTGGGCAACCTGTTCCAGTGCTTCAGCACCCCCATAGTAAAGAATTTCTTCCTAATATTTAGTCTATATTTCCCCTCTTTCAGTTTAAAAACATTGCCCCTCGTGCTATTGCTCCACTCCCTGATAAAGAGTCCCTCCCCATCTCTCCTGTAGGCCCCCTTTAGACGCTGAAGGCTGCTTATAAGGTCTCCCCAGAGCCGCCTTTTCTCCAGGCTGAACAGCCCCAACTTTCTCAGCCTGTCTTAGTAGGAGAGGTGCTCCAGCCCTCTGATCATCTTCGTGACCCTCCTCTGGACCCACTCCAACAGGTCCATGGCCTTCCTGTGCTGAGAACTCCAAAGCTGGACACGCTACTCCAGGTGGGGTCTCACCAGAGCAGAGTGGAGGGGTCGAATCACCTCCCTTGACCTACTGCCCACACTTCTCTTTGAGGCAGCCCAGATCGAGAACTCTTCACTGTGAAGAACTATTTCCATTAATTTTTAGTCCATACAACGTGTTAAAGCTTGCAAATTGTATGGTTAGCATTGGCCCCTGAAGCTGTTAGTGTCAGACTGTCCTTCTGTATGTTTTGGCGGCTAAATGTGGCCAATTATCGTGTTTTGGGAAGAGGTGGTTTTGTTTTCAGCGAGAGCTGAATGCTATTAAGAAAACTTCTGTCTAGATCTAATAAAATGATAGTGAGGACCGTAAAGCAGCTTTGTAATCAAATTTCGTACTTTATCCCTTTTTCAGCGAAGGTGATGTGGTGAGTTTACATCTGTTGCAGTTAGCATTTGGTGACAGAAAGCGCTTGGCATCAGGTCAAGTCATGTATGAGGTAAGACGTGCACGTGTGTGAGAAGAAGAAAATAGTTATTTTGTCTAAGTGAGTAAGAGTTGAGTTAGCAGGGGTAAGATTTAAAATGCATTATATATAATGGTGACAAAGGAGAAAGATCTTCAAATCATTCAGTGTGTTCTAAATATGGATGTCATCTCTTTATCTTTGTTGGTGTGGAGTGTTTTTATGACAAAAACATATGGTGCTTTAGAGGAGCAGGGTTTTTTAGTTTTAAAAGGGCTTTCATTGCAGTTCACTGCTGCATCTCTTGTAAGTGCTTTGGTGGGCTGAAAGGAGAAAGTTTCTTTAATCTCTCTCCAATTGTTTATATGTATTTGTCTCATGGCCACTTTGTTCAACACTTTAATGTTAAAGTGTGGGACCTTTAACTCTTTGCCAATTCTTTGTCTTGGTCAGCTTATTTTGCTGAACAAGATGTGATGAGTATCAGGTTTTACCCCAGAGGGTTGAAATGTTTCAGCAGCCTTTAAAAATGGGTCTACTCAAAATTCCAGTTGACACTCTTTAAAAACAAAAGCACACAAAATGCAACCAGTAACATATTCACAGGCTCATAAGAGGTGTCAGCCACCAGTCTCTGGCTCTGAGATATTTTACTCCGCTGCTGTTTCTGCTTGCCCGTGATGAGTGTTGTGGAAGATTGAAACAGGAAGCAATCTTACAGGGCAGTTGAAGAGAGAAGTAAACAGCTGGACCATCTGACAAGAGCAGACAGGTTCTTGAGCTAGCTGCCAGATGATCCACGTACACACGGAGCTTCATACTAGCCCCTGATAACACCTACTGCCAAAAAAACCCCCCAGGCCCCAAAACGACTCTCAAACCCAAAACACTGCCAAAAGATGCATTAGGACGGGACCTGTGCTCTGCAGCAGGCGCTTTTAGTCTCAGATCGCTTTCTAGTAGTCACAGATTGGTCAGTACTACGTGGCTGTCTGAGTTAAGCTTCTCGTCCGGCTTTAGTGGCAGAAACGTCTCTACTTTAATCAGAGCCTTACCGGTGCATGTAATTCGAAAACTCTTTTCATGCTTTACTGGTCAATAAAGTCACTACTTAATATCTTCCGTGCAATGGAGTCCCTAAACTTAGGTTTGTGTGCCCCATTGTGGAGAGTTTAGCACTTTATCTGATGAAACTGTCTTTTGGAATGGTGGATGTCCCGTTCAGGACAACATCTTTTATTCAAATTGGTTTTAGCGTTTATTCATTCTCCCTGAAAAATGAGATTCTTTGCCTATGCTTCACGTTGGTTTTTCAAAGAGATGGTTTTGATTTTTCTTATCTACTCTGCACATATCTGTTATTTCCAAAGTCACTTGATAAAAGAGGATGGACTGTGCATGCTTCAGAGCAGATGGTGGCAATTTTTCAGACAGCCTTGATATCTATCTATAGCATTTCCGGGAAGATTAAGAGAAAGCTCATCTCAGGTGAATCAAATGTATCCTAGAAGATCATATGGGAATGTGTTCTCTCGTGCCAGTTCATTTTAGACCTCTGAAAGTTCAGAAAACTTGGGCAGAATGTGGCATGATCAGTTTCTAGGCTGTTTTTTGTTTGGTGGTGGTGAATTTTTGTTGGTTTTGTTTTTTTGGTGTTTTGTTTTTTTGTTTTAAAGTGTAGAGCTGCTGTTTGTCCACAACACACCCGTTCAAGCGTTGTATGGTGGACAGTTTGAACAAGTGTTGTACTTGGCAAGACAGTATCTCAGTTAATGCTTACTTAGAAAATGGTGGTCTCAGAGGTAGAACACAATCCCGCCAGGGTTTCTGTGTCTCTCAAAGTAGCTTGCTTTCTCTGTAGTAATTCGTGATCCTCAATGCCTTGGCCATGGGCATGCCATGTCCTCTCTGTTTTTCCTTTTTGCTGTTGGCTGTGCTTGGTGAAGGAACTGAGGGATGTTTCACCCATTAATCTCTGACAAGATGAGAAGAGGAGCTGGCAAGAGCTTACGTGGTTTGAAAGAATTACTACTGATACAAATACACTGATATTAACTGAGGGTTAATCAGTACGAAGTTCTCATAGCTGCTAGAGAGGGATGCGTGTTCACTCTGGTGGTGTGCCTATAGATAATAGCTCTTGAGAGAGCTTTAGCTGCTCTAGTGCCCGGACTTCTCTGACTTTACCAGTTCTGTAATGAAGACATGGAGCAAAGAGCTTTGCATGCTTGTGTGTTGCATTATCTCAGATATCTCTTTGTAGGAATATATTTAGGTCTTTTTTAAAGAAACCTGGATGTTGCAAGGAATTCTGCAAAGCATGTTTAGATCTGCAAAGCCTTTACAGCCAAACTTACCTGTTAGGATTTGACACTTAATTCTCTTGCGTGTCAGATGTACTTTCTTTTTACTATCAGAAATAAGCTCAGGCGAAATACACAGCATAGTATGCACATTATATTAGATATAGACCTTCCTTCATATCTAGTTTTTATCTCAAAATGACTTTTTTCTCTTATTTTTTCCCCAGGGCTTGGAATACTGTGATGAAAGGTACAGTGTAGATCTCACAGGTGGAGTCTTTCCCTTGAGAGGCCAGACCAGGAATATTAAGTTAATCAGCTGCCAGACCGTCGAAAAATTTCCCAACCATGTTGACAGAGAGGATAGCGTAAATGAAGGTTTGTTCTGATGTCGGTGTTTGGTGATTCTAAAATAAGTGGTTGAGACTGTGAGGACAGCTGCTCTGTCCCCACAGTCTGAAAGTCTTAAATATCTACAAAGACTAGATTGCTTGGGTTATTTAAAAGGAAAAATTGGGTGCTTAAATTCTGTGGAACTTCTTTAAGGGAAGAAATAGGTTTTATTTTATGCTTGCTGACACGCAATAGCAATGTGTGGTGGGGTCTTCTGTATAATGCTCGTTCGTCAATTTATTCCTCCAGCTGTCATCTTTGAACAATAAGATGGTTCTGTCCATTGCTTAGGCATGTCACCTGAATTTTGTTCTCTTGTTCAAACCTGTGTCTGCATCTGCATCCAGATGGTGGCCTGTCACACTTTGGGTTCCCCAGGGCTCTGTACCAGGCCAGTTCTCTTTAATATCTTTATGACTGATGTGGACGAGGGGATGGAGGGCACCCTCAGTAAGTTTGCAGACAACACCAAGTTGGCTGGGAGTGTTGATCTATGCGCTCGATGGTAGAAAGGCTCTACGGAGGGGTGTGGACAGGCTAGATTGATGGACCAGGGCCAATGGTATGAGGCGTAACAAGGCCAAGCGCCAGGTCCTGCTCTTGTGTTACAACAGCCCCACACAGCGCTACAGGCTTGAGGAAGAGTGGCTGGGGAGCTGCCTGGCAGAATAGGACCTGGGGGTGTTGGTCGAGAGCTGTCTGAATATAAGCCAACAGTGTGCCCAGGTGGCCAAGAAGGTCAACAGCATCCTGGCTTGTATCAGAAGTCGTGTGGCCAGTGGGACTAGGGAAGTGACGATCCCCCCTATACTTGGCACTGGTGAGGCCCCACCTCAAGTACTGTGTCCAGTTTTGGGCCCCTCCCTGGCAGAAAGACGTTGAGGTGCTGGAGCGTGTCCAAAGAAGGGCAGTGAAGCTGGTGAGAGGTATGGAGAAGGAGCCTTATGAGGAGCGGCTGAGGGAACTGGGGTTGTTTATTCTGGAGGAAAGGAGGCTGAGGGGAGGCCTTGTCATTCTCTACAACTACCTGAAAGGAGGTTGTAGCGAGGTGGGGTCGATCTCTTCTGCCAAGTAACAGCCAATAGGACAAGAGGAAATGGCCTCAAGTTGTGCCAGGGGAGGTTTCGATTGGATATTAGGAAAAATTTTTACACTGAACGGGTTATCAAGCATCGGAACAGGCTGCCCAGGGAAGTGGTTGAGTCACCATCCCTGGAGGTATTTAAAAGACAGGTAGACATAGTGCTGAGGGACATGGTTTAGTGATGGTCTTTGTCAGCGTCAGGTTGATGGTTGGACTAGATGATCTGAAAGGTCCCTTCCTACCCAGGCAATTCTATGATTCTATTATCTTGCAATAATTGAATATACATCTCTGAGCTTACAAATTCAGTTATGCTCTGACCGTATCTCTAAGCCTGCTGCAGAGATAACTTTCATAGCCGTTTGTTTTGAGTGTGTTATTCACCTTCCCTCTCTTCTTACTGGCCTTACCTTATGTCTGACATCACAAAGATGACACTTGCGTGATCTTTCTGGCTATTTCTGTTTATTATCTTTGACTTAGTCCTGATGTGGCAGCTACCATGTCTCTTGTGATGCCGTTCCAAACCTAATAAAAACGCCTTTGGATTGAGAGAGCTGGAGTTGTGTGTGTGAGTGGGCAGGTGTGAATGTTGTGAATGGCTGATGTTAAAATCTTTATTCCAGTTTCTGGTTTGTTGGGTGCAGGTTTTTTATTTATTTAGTGTGATACTTGTCTTCTTTCATTCAGAATATGGTGGAAAGGAGCTATTCTTAAAACTTGTAATGGAGTTGGAGCTGGAAATTAATAATGCCAGCTGTGTGATACAAGCGTATATGATCATTATTGGTATGCTTTCTGAAAGTAGCAATGTATGTGTTCCTAGCATATTGTTTTGCTAAACTGTTTATCTAGCTAAACATCTTGATCACAGAGATGTTTGCTACTCCGTTATTTTTTTTAGTTACTCTTAGTAAGTGTTGTGTTTCATGAGTGACAGAACAGAATTAAGCCAAAAAAAGAAGTGGTGTTTTTAAAATACCCCATCTATTGTATTTTCTACAAATAAGTAACGATGTCTTGTCTCTTACAGTAATATCTCCCGCAACCAGCGTCTCGATCTTCAGTTGGCAAGTGAAATACCACCATGAGGAAACACCATCTACTTATTTGGGTGTATTTGACATTAATCGCTGGTATCATGCTCAAATGCCAGATTCACTAAGGTAGATTTTTCTTAAGTTGTTTTCAATATCCCTGCAAATAATTCATTTGACTGTTGATGTTTAGCTTGCGCCCTTGTTTTCTTTAAGGCTGGAAGAATTCCTTCATGATTGCCCCTATTTTGCATTGTGGTCACTGGATACTGTAATAAGCATGACTTCTCCGAAGCTCCTTTTGGATATTCTGGTACATGAGCGGAGTCTAAGTCGGGGAGTTTTTTCTTTTCATCCCCCAATGGAGAGGTTTTTCCATCCAAGCAACTATAATTTTGGTAGGTATTTCACTGCCTTTGAGAGCGATAAGCTTCAAATGAGGTCAAATGCCATTTATTGGTTCTCTTGTTCATTCATTGTTTGTGACTCAAAAGCCAAAACAAACCAGAAAGACCCCAGCCCCCCCAAACCCAACTCTGGTTACGTTGTACTGACAGGGTATTTACTATTGTGAAGCTTATCTGACAGTCCGCTGAGTTTTGGTTCTTTTGTAATGTAGCCTGTGAAGTGGTGCTGGTTATAAAATGAAATGACTTTATGAGGAGAGGCTGAGGGACTTGAGTCTTTTTAGTCTGGAGAAGAGAAGACTAAGGGGGGATCTGGTCAGTGCCTATAAATACTTAAAGGATGGGTGTCAAGAGGGTGGGGCCAGTCTTTTTTCAGTGGTGCCCAGTGACAGGACAAGAGGTAACGGGCACAAACTTGAACACAGAAAGTTCCATCTAAACACGAGGAGGAACTTCTTTACTTTGAGGGTGGCAGAACAGGCTGCCCAGAGAGGTGGTGGAGTCTCCGTCTCTGGAGACATTCAAAACCTGCCTGGACGTGTTCCTGCGAAACCTGCTCTAGGTGGACCCGCTCTGGCAGGGGGGTTGACCTAGATGATCTCCGGAGGTCCCTTCCCACCCCATATCATTCTGTGATGCTGTGGTTCTGTGT
The DNA here is from genome assembly GCF_964106895.1 of Numenius arquata. NCBI lineage: Eukaryota > Metazoa > Chordata > Aves > Charadriiformes > Scolopacidae > Numenius > Numenius arquata. The sequence goes on along the minus strand of NC_133577.1, from coordinate 29,097,778 downwards.
GAACTGAAGCTCAAAGTACTCAGTTATACTTTTCCAGATACTGCTATTTAAAAAATGTAAGCTGGTCATAACATAACTGTCAGAGTATGGAAGGTTGTCAAACGTTCATTGTTTCTGCAGATGGCACGTGCTTGCTGAACTCCGGAGTTGTTCACATGACTTGCACCGGCTTCCAGAAGGAGGTGATCTTTTACTGTAACTTTATGGAGAATGGCAAGAGATGTACCTTTTCTAAGTTTTCTGTTGCACTGCTTTCAGCGTCAGAGACCCTTTTGTGCTCATCCTGCCCCATCCACAGGCATAACTGCAATTGTGTCCTGTTGCCAATTTTATGCAAATGGTTCTAGGTCCACTCTTGGGACTGTGAAACTACCATTGTCTCCTGCTGAAGCACGATCAGGGATAGAATGTCTAGAAAGGAATGCAAGATTGCTCTAGGAGCAAGAAGAAAACCACTGTAGAAGTCGGGGAAAGCTGTTACGGTATCACCCATCAGTCAAACTGCCTGCACAGTCTTGAGTTAGAGATTTGATCCCCAATTTACTTGAAAAAGGAGGGCAGAAGGGAGAAAAATTACTGAAGTGTTCGAGAAGAGCTGAAATTTTTTTTCTCCCAAACTTGGCCAAATTATAACTTCCGAGCCACTGCACAGATTGTGACAAATAATTTTGAATTACGTTTCAGCTCACTAAATATTTTCAACATGAATCAAGCAGCTTCCACACGAACAAGCACGGAAAGGATCTCCCAAAGCGTGATTAGAAGTTGTGTGTTAGTTTGGCTTATATGGAATGTGATTGGTGTCAGTGTTCAGGGAAGGTGAAAGGCCTGTGTATTGACAGAGAGGCTAGAAAAGACTCAATTACTCAGATTGCTAACCTAAAGCATCTTACTGATGCAGTCTGACAGTTTAAGTGAACATTTAGATTATTCCTGTTAGTGCATAACAATGCTGTCTTGAGCTGTTGTTTTTGATTGATGTTTCAGGCCTTGAATTTTTTGAAGAAATCTGGTCCTTTAATACGTGAAGCCATTCAAGATACCTGCAACAGGCGTCTTGTAGCTGGCTTGCAGTCTCCAAGACTAGTTGATGTCCAGCCATCCAGTTTGAGTCAGGTGAGTGCATATCAGGGAATCAAGGGGGAGATACATCCATCTGGTCTGACAGGGCTGGGGAGACTACAAGACATGATAATCATATTTTCCTGTTATTCGCAAGTTGCGTCGAAATACTTGAGTTAGCAGAAGGAATCATATCCTTAGATCCAAAGCACTGAGTTTGACTGAAAACAGGAATAATAATATCTATAATAATAGATTTGTCTTTAAGACCTGTCTCTTAATTCCATGCCGCAGAGACGCAGAAGGAAGCATGCATCAGATCATCAAAATAGCAGATGAGATGGGTGTGTGTGGACGGGTAGAACTTGCTGCTCTTCTGTGCAGTGGATGTAATTTACCGTACCTGTAGAGGAAATCTATTCGCTAATTAGAAATAGCACAGATGATAGGTGTGTACAATAAACTTCTTGTAATAAGTTAACGTTTTGCTTGATGCTTTTCCTTCATCAGAATGATCGTGATCCTCGCTTGAGAGAGCGAGCTGTTGGCAACAATTCTATATTAGACCAGTGTGGCAAGATCCTTCCTCGAGTTGAAAGGAACCTGGCTGCAGAGAAAGCCAAGCCTTACCATTTGCCTCCATCACGCTCAAGAGAAGGTAACTTTGAGGGGGGGGAAATATAGTGGAGAACTAACCACGCCTTTGATTACAGCAGGCTGATATTTTTCCCCTCTTGCTTTACAGTCTCCAGACCAAAGCCATTATCAACAGTAGTAAACCCAGCTAATGCAGGAAACGTGCGCACTAGAGAAAATTTCCTCAGTACTGTATTGTCCAACATTAGAGAGTTCTGGGAAGGAAATGAGCAGAAAACCGGTTTGTCACAAGGTCATAGGTAAGCAGCCTTTTGAGAAAGTTTAGTCTTGAGCCACGTGTTTGGAGAGAGAGAGAAAAAAATCCTTTTGCATTATGTGAGTGTTATGGAGGGAAGATGCACCTGAATAAAGCTTTGTTTGGCTTTTTTGCACCTCCAGTATATGACTTTTAATACTCAATACACCAAAACTAGTGTTTGGAGAGAGAGTTTTTCTGCTATGGCAACCTTATTTATGCAAATACATATATATGTAAGTTATGGTAAATGTGTTTGCAGACTTTAAGATAGCCGAAGCTAAAACTAGGATTACCTTCAAGGTATTGGCGTACAGATTTTGATAGACTTGATTGTGGGATCAAATAGTAATCTCTTACCACCTCCCGCGCAGTTTCTGCTTCGTTTCTGTTCCTTTTTGACTTAAAATTAGGCAGAACTATAAAGAGCAGGAAAGAAGCTCATAGGTGTCAGGTGACTTTCCTACAAGTGGCATGGTCAACTAAACTTGAGTTCTGGTACGTCTGGACTCAGGGGAATGAAAGTCAGTTACTTTTTCCTTTTAGTTCTAGACCTGGGGCTACAGAACCCCCAGCCGCAACACACCCTCTCCCTGGTGAAGAGCTGCGCGATGCATTTGTTGGGATGCCGGTCACAAAATCTTCACCGAAATGTTCCAGGTATAGTAGAGCTACAGAATGAATATTCCAAAAGGTGTTGCTTCTCACATATGTATGTATGTGCGTGTGTGCGTAGACTTTCTGTCTGTGTTGTGTTTGCATTCAGTTTTGAATGAGTTAAAGAAAAGGCCAGTTTAGGGTCACAACGAAGTGGAGAATTCGAAGTGGTCCCAGCATAGAAATGGAGGTGAGTTTTCTTCTGGCATGAGACTTAAATGACTTGTGCAACTTGAAATGGGGTTACTCTTGCCTCAGAGGCGTTGATTTGGGAAATGCACCTGAATAATTAAACTAAGGAAATGCCTGTTACTTCTTTGTGGGCCCGATACATCACGCAGACAGTGAGGGCTCACCTGTATTTCTTGTTCATTGAATGTTTTTGTTATGTATCATGTCAGATTTCTCGAATGCAGCGTGATTTCCCCGCTTATTTATTTATTTATTTTACTCTTTTAAATTATGTATCTTAACAGCTTGCCGAATCTGGCAGACCATCCCATTCCTTCCTGTTCGGCAGCGCAGTCACCATGCAGAGCTTCCACGTCATTCTGGGCATCCAGCCCACTGAGGTCAAATATGCCTGGTTCCATCTCACGGAAGAATTTTTCAGGAGCCTCAGAGCTGAATTTCCTCCAGACTCCTCCTGTGGCTAAGGTTTGTAGTTAAAAAAACACCACGGTAACAACCAACCAAAGCAAAAGCCTGTAAACATAAATAAAAAGCATGGCTTTTTATCACTAAGGTTTTCACACCTTTGGAAAAAGAGCAGTGCAGAGGCAAAACTTTGTCCTCTCTGCTGGTACAAACTCAGTTTGCAATGTAAACTAGCACTTTTGACTAGGGAAGCCTTCTGTTTTGAAGATTTGACGGGTTCTAAACTAAATGTTTTTATTTCTTTTCATAGAGAGCTCAAGGTTTGGCCACATCTGCTTCTGGTGTTCCTGGGTTTACTCCTCAGTCCTTTCCCAGACCCAGCCTTGGCACCACACCCCTAGCAACTCCCTCCGCCTCTCCCGGACGATCAGTTCCTCCTCCTCTGCAGGCAAAGGAACCTGGAGTATCTTCCGGGGAGGAGAACTCAAATGCAACATGGACTGCTAGGGTAAGTTGGGCCGTAGTTAGTGATTTTTCCAGTTAAAGGCTTTATAGACTGTGTTTGGATTTGGATTTGGATTTTTATAGAGTTTGCCCAAAGTCCTTATATTGAGAACTGGAATTGCAAATCAGAATGGCAGACTTGCAGTTGGTCCTAAACGGCTGTTAGACCTTCTGTAGCATCACCTGCCTGCAGGAAGATGTTCATACTAAATGCCATTGACCTTGGTGGTGGTTACTCAAGGGTTGTTAGGAGCTGGGAGCGTTCAAAATTGCTAGTTCGGCTTTGTGGTGTACCTTATCAAGGGGTGGTATGGCAGGAAGGTAAGGAATATAGATTGAGCCAGGTGTTTGGGTTAGTTAAACCTTGTGAATTCAACATTTTTGAAAGCACTGTAGTCATGGGCTGCAGTGCCTTTCAGGCTCTCTTTTTGCAAGGCTGGATTTACTTAAAAAAGTAAATTTATGTTAAAAAAGACTCCTGATGAAGAGAGCTGTAGCGCTGTCTGTTCTCCAGCCCTCAAGTTCTCAGTTGTTCTTCTAGCCTTGCCCCAGGGATAGCATTCGAATAGTTGTCAAAGGAAGCTGGTCCATCTGCAAGTTGTCCCTTTCTACTCCTCCTTTTGTTCTCTCGCTTGGATTCTCTGATTCAGCTCATCATGCCGTTGCCAAAGTAGGCAAGGATTCCTGGAAGAGGGCTGTGGATTCCTGCTGTGAGCTCTAGCTGGCAATTCCATCACCGCTTCCCCTCATTTTCCTTTCACCGGTAGGCTCTTCTGCATCCTCTCAAAGCGGACCTTCCCCTCTGTAGCCTTTGCCTTGTGCTACAGTAGTCCCATTTACTCCTCTTAGGCTTCCTTTTTGTAGCTGCAACTCCTTAATCGCCTTTATCTCATGACACTCACTACCTCCTGTCTGCTTTATCCCACCATAGTGACTTCACTCCCCACAGTCGGAGGTTTTCCATTTGCAGTGCACCAACCTTTCTCTCACCTGAAGAGTTTTGTGAGAGCTGGAGCCTTTGGGATAAACAGCCCTTCTTCCCCCTGGCAGCATCTAAGCTGATCCGCTGGCCGCTCATCATAGAGTGGAGCTACGACTTAATGTCGCCTGTCTGTGCATACCTGTGCATTATCCTTCTAAAGGATTACCACTAGATTATAATTTGGTATTTGAAGAGCCTAAAATTGAAACCAATTAGAATGTAAATGTTTCACTTCTTTTCTGTCCCTTTAGAAAATTCTAACTTAACGTTTTGGGTGCCAGAGCTGCTTCATGTCTTCACAGTCTAGAAAGCTGCTTGACCTTAGCTTCACTGTTTCCATGCAACCATTGCACAGTTGCATTTGTCCTGTCCCCTTCCTGCGTTCCTGATGGCAAACTTCCATGCACAGAACGCGTAACGGGTATTAGCAGAGGATGTTACTGAAAATGGCTCCTTGGAACTCAGTATGTAAAGATGATAATGCAGAGGCATGCAAATAAGGATTAGAATGAGCCTTCAGTGGGTTGAAATGTCAGAGGAGAAGTTAATGTGTTCCTCAGACCAAGGAGCACTCCAGCCTGTGGCTAGAATTAAGACAAAGAATGTGGAATTACTGGCATGGTTCCAATTCTTGTGTCATGCCTGTTTCTCATGATAGCCAGATTACATTTTGTGTTGTGCGAACTTGCATTATGAACCTGTGGTGCATTTGCTGTTTTTTGGAACCACAGTTTTCCAGTGAATCAAACTTCTAGGTTGCTTTTGGAAGTTTTAGGTCCTGCTTTGAGGTCCTGTCATCCAGGCAGAAGGTGCGTGTAGGTCGCTTTTTCTTACTCGTTTTGATATTCACATCATTTTGTCCAAGGTAATTTCCAGTTGTCCTGTATATTCGGTCACCTCGGACATTGGCGTTTCAGGAAAACCAAGGGAAAGCCTGGTATGTAGTAAGCCGTTTGAAAATTGCAGGTGATAATAACAAGTGTATCTTGTTATGAAGGTTCTGCGGAGTGCCAGCATTGTTTTAACTTCATGTTGTAGGTTCTGTGGCTATTCTAGTCTTCCTCCTGCTTTGCTAAAAATAGCAGGTGAGATGGGTGTGTGTGGACGGGTAGAACTTGCTGCTCTTCTGTGCAGTGGATGTAATTTACCGTACCTGTAGAGGAAATCTATTCGCTAATTAGAAATAGCACAGATGATAGGTGTGTACAATAAACTTCTTGTAATAAGTTAACGTTTTGCTTGATGCTTTTCCTTCATCAGAATGATCGTGATCCTCGCTTGAGAGAGCGAGCTGTTGGCAACAATTCTATATTAGACCAGTGTGGCAAGATCCTTCCTCGAGTTGAAAGGAACCTGGCTGCAGAGAAAGCCAAGCCTTACCATTTGCCTCCATCACGCTCAAGAGAAGGTAACTTTGAGGGGGGGGAAATATAGTGGAGAACTAACCACGCCTTTGATTACAGCAGGCTGATATTTTTCCCCTCTTGCTTTACAGTCTCCAGACCAAAGCCATTATCAACAGTAGTAAACCCAGCTAATGCAGGAAACGTGCGCACTAGAGAAAATTTCCTCAGTACTGTATTGTCCAACATTAGAGAGTTCTGGGAAGGAAATGAGCAGAAAACCGGTTTGTCACAAGGTCATAGGTAAGCAGCCTTTTGAGAAAGTTTAGTCTTGAGCCACGTGTTTGGAGAGAGAGAGAAAAAAATCCTTTTGCATTATGTGAGTGTTATGGAGGGAAGATGTACCTGAATAAAGCTTTGTTTGGCTTTTTTGCACCTCCAGTATATGACTTTTAATACTCAATACACCAAAACTAGTGTTTGGAGAGAGAGTTTTTCTGCTATGGCAACCTTATTTATGCAAATACATATATATGTAAGTTATGGTAAATGTGTTTGCAGACTTTAAGATAGCCGAAGCTAAAACTAGGATTACCTTCAAGGTATTGGCGCACAGATTTTGATAGACTTGATTGTGGGATCAAATAGTAATCTCTTACCACCTCCTGCGCAGTTTCTGCTTCGTTTCTGTTCCTTTTTGACTTAAAATTAGGCAGAACTATAAAGAGCAGGAAGGAAGCTCATAGGTGTCAGGTGACTTTCCTACAAGTGGCATGGTCAACTAAGCTTGAGTTCTGGTATGTCTGGACTCAGGGGAATGAAAGTCAGTTACATTTTCCTTTTAGCTCTAGACCTGGGGCTACAGAACCCCCAGCCGCAACACACCCTCTCCCTGGTGAAGAGCTGCGCGATGCATTTGTTGGGACGCCAAAACTTCAAAAATTTTCACCGAAATGTTCCAGGTATAGTAGAGCTACAGAATGAATATTCCAAAAGGTGTTGCTTCTCACATATGTATGTATGTGCGTGTGTGCGTAGACTTTCTGTCTGTGTTGTGTTTGCATTCAGTTTTGAATGAGTTAAAGAAAAGGTCAGTTTAGGGTCACAACTAAGTGGAGAATTCGAAGTGGTCCCAGCTTAGAAATGGAGGTGAATTTTCTTCTGGCGTGAGACTTAAATGAGTTGTGTAACTTGAAATGGGGTTATTTTGCCTCAGAAGCGTTGATTTGGGAAATGTACCTAAATAATTAAACTAAGGAAATGCCTGTTACTTCTTCATGGGCCCGATACATCACGCAGACAGTGAGGGCTCACCTGTATTTCTTGTTCATTGAATGTTTTTGTTATGTATCATGTCAGATTTCTCGAATGCAGCGTGATTTCCCCACTTATTTATTTATTTATTTTACTCTTTTAAATTATGTATCTTAACAGCTTGCCGAATCTGGCAGACCATCCCATTCCTTCCTGTTCGGCAGCGCAGTCACCATGCAGAGCTTCCACGTCATTCTGGGCATCCAGCCCACTGAGGTCAAATATGCCTGGTTCCATCTCACGGAAGAATTTTTCAGGAGCCTCAGAGCTGAATTTCCTCCAGACTCCTCCTGTGGCTAAGGTTTGTAGTTAAAAAAACACCACGGTAACAACCAACCAAAGCAAAAGCCTGTAAACATAAATAAAAAGCATGGCTTTTTATCACTAAGGTTTTCACACCTTTGGAAAAAGAGCAGTGCAGAGGCAAAACTTTGTCCTCTCTGCTGGTACAAACTCAGTTTGCAATGTAAACTAGCACTTTTGACTAGGGAAGCCTTCTGTTTTGAAGATTTGACGGGTTCTAAACTAAATGTTTTTATTTCTTTTCATAGAGAGCTCAAGGTTTGGCCACATCTGCTTCTGGTGTTCCTGGGTTTACTCCTCAGTCCTTTCCCAGACCCAGCCTTGGCACCACACCCCTAGCAACTCCCTCCGCCTCTCCCGGACGATCAGTTCCTCCTCCTCTGCAGGCAAAGGAACCTGGAGTATCTTCCGGGGAGGAGAACTCAAATGCAACATGGACTGCTAGGGTAAGTTGGGCCGTAGTTAGTGATTTTTCCAGTTAAAGGCTTTATAGACTGTGTTTGGATTTGGATTTGGATTTTTATAGAGTTTGCCCAAAGTCCTTATATTGAGAACTGGAATTGCAAATCAGAATGGCAGACTTGCAGTTGGTCCTAAACGGCTGTTAGACCTTCTGTAGCATCACCTGCCTGCAGGAAGATGTTCATACTAAATGCCATTGACCTTGGTGGTGGTTACTCAAGGGTTGTTAGGAGCTGGGAGCGTTCAAAATTGCTAGTTCGGCTTTGTGGTGTACCTTATCAAGGGGTGGTATGGCAGGAAGGTAAGGAATATAGATTGAGCCAGGTGTTTGGGTTAGTTAAACCTTGTGAATTCAACATTTTTGAAAGCACTGTAGTCATGGGCTGCAGTGCCTTTCAGGCTCTCTTTTTGCAAGGCTGGATTTACTTAAAAAAGTAAATTTATGTTAAAAAAGACTCCTGATGAAGAGAGCTGTAGCGCTGTCTGTTCTCCAGCCCTCAAGTTCTCAGTTGTTCTTCTAGCCTTGCCCCAGGGATAGCATTCGAATAGTTGTCAAAGGAAGCTGGTCCATCTGCAAGTTGTCCCTTTCTACTCCTCCTTTTGTTCTCTCGCTTGGATTCTCCGATTCAGCTCATCATGCCGTTGCCAAAATAACGTACCAATATCGGGTGCAGAATGGGGGCATTTTCTAGTGTCTACATGTACAAGCTTTCCGTACATTTACTAATAAATTGTTATGGTCAGTTTGTATTATATGTTTTATCGCCTGTTATAAAGAGTTATTCAGCTATAACAAGAATCTCTCTCTCCTCTATGAAGTTCTTACTGATATTGTAGTGAATTTACTTATTCCATGCTCCAGACATAGAGAAAAGTAATATATTTTAGTGGTGCATACAAGTTGAAAAGTGCAAACGTAAAGAAATAGAAATCTTGAGTTATGATTTTAGGTGTGCGAAGCTCCCTCTTTTGAAAAGACAGTGGTGAACGCAATGAACAACCTTGAGATGACGGGATAAGCAAGCACTTTCAAGATTCAATTCATCCTAATCCTCCAAGGTTCTGGAAACTCAATAAGCAGTCAAAAGTGTCCTTTATTTTGACACTTAGCCTTAAAAAACTAACAGAGTGCTAGAACGAGAATTAATTTTGTTGGGCCTTGCTTAAGTTGACACTTGTAAAACTTAGACTTATCGGTCTATGTTTGTCCTTTTTTTTTTTAATTTTTTCTTTGACAAAAAGCACCTACATGTTATTGATCGTCAACTTTATTTTTTTTAAAAAAGGTGACAGAAGATGATAAAGCGCTGTCTGGACCTTCGTCTGAAGATCATCATCATCATCACCATCATCATCATGGAGTGGTGGAGGATGCTTGGTGTGAAAGCAGAAGTAAAACAACTCTGTTTGCTCTGAGCAATCCTGAGGATGATCATGCTGAACTGGAAGAGTCTTCAGAAAGCACACCTGGGGATGGCTTGGAGAAAGTGGATGTCAGCAAAGAAAACAGTAACATCTCTGCCAGGTCAGACCAAACTACTTTGGAGTATCACGACGCAAAATCACTCAGCGATTTTGAAGATGATGTCATCTTTATAGCTGCTAAACCAGCTCATTCCTCCACTGACGCAACTGCCAATTTTCAAGAATCGGAGAAGGAAGGAGGCAGTGAAATGGTTGAAGACAAACCTTTCCAGATGGAACAACCCAATTCATCAGAACTAAGAAAAAAGCCTGGTGTGTTGCTATTGAAGTTCCTCGTCTCCTTTTTTTTTTTTTTCTTTTTCTTATTTTAAATCACAGGAGTGCCCAAATCAATGATCTGTTTGTTTTCTTGGCTGAAATGGTGTGTCAGAGTTCTTGTTTTCCTGGAGAGAAGTCGTCAGGCCCTCTGTGCATTTGAAGTCTTGGTAGCATGATTTAGTTAGATCCCTACCCTAGATGAAACGCGTAAAGGCTCGCTTTAAAATCCTATGAGCATCTGAAAAGCAATGATGTTAAGTGCAACAGGGGAGTCACCCATCTGTCTGCTTTTGTAGGATTTGTGGAAGAATCAAACGCTGAATGTCTTGCCCTTCCTGAGGATGATAAATTGGTGTTCAAAGCCACTGAGGCTGGTCCTTTAGGGACTGCAAGTGAAGGGTAAGTTTATAAAAGAGATACATCTTTGGGTTCACCCAAGATGTAACTGCTGGCTTTGCTGTGTTGGCAGTCTATGGGTTTGACGTGGCATTGGTTCTTTCCTGTGTTCTTCTGTATCGTGGCTTTTCCATTCCTTTCTGTCTGTGAACAGAACTAATTTGGCGTGAGTGTAAGTCCGATTGACTAGCTCTCAGGTTGAGCCTTTTTTCTCAAGTCATTGCAGAGCCCAGAGTATGGTGATAAAGACTTCATTCAACAGGCTACGTAAACGTTTTTACAGTTTGAGGGTTACTAAGCAGATACTGTGAAGCTTTGTTTTTGTCTGTACAGCCCTGCTTTTGTCTGAAAATGGTGTAGCTGAAAATTACACCCGAGGTTCCTGCAATGTAAGCGGGTTTATTTGGGGGTTTGAATAATTTGTTGCAGTATTTTATAGACTTGATTTTGACTTCTCGTGTGTGCTCAACGAGCATCTATTAGCTTATGGAAAGGGAAGCAGTTTTCTCACCAGATACTTTAAAAGCTGCAACTGCTTTTTGAGAGAATGTTAGTAATTTGTAAAGCTCTTCAAGGCTTGTTTTGAAGCTTGACTATGAATTTCTCTTTGTGTTCATGAAGTGAAACAAACCAGCAGGAGTCCAAAATGTCCTCTTCATCAGAAGAAAAAGCCATTCCAGCTGCACCAAATCCACAGCTCTCTGCACCCCCGGAGACAGACAGTGAATGTAGGTACACTGTGTTGGAGCTGTCACGTGAGTGGAGGTAGCTCAACTCCTGAAGTAAAACATGTAGTTTGCCACTACAGGCGTTTCAGACTGAAGTAGTACTAGCGCGTTACTGCCAACTTTCATTAAACCCTGGAGAGAATACCCTCCTTAGAGCAAGTCCTTGTAGAAAATGCGAATGTTCCTGTTCTTGAAAAAGATACTGAGAAAAGTGGTCGCATTTAAAATATTAGGAGGAGCCATCAGTATTTATTTTAATCTTGTACACCGCCACTCATTTGTGTGTTACGGGATTGTTGTGGTTTAAGCCCGGGCAGCAACTAGGACCACGCAACTAGTCCTCTCTCCCCCTCCCCCGCCAAACCCTGTAGGGTGGGGAGAAGGGGGGACAGAAAAAAATGTCATGGGTTGAGAGAAAGACAGTTTAATAGAACAGTAACAGAAGAGAAAAGTAATAGTAATAATGGTAATAATAATGGTTTAAGGGGTGTACAAAATAAAATGATAGAATACCAGATGATGGGTTGCCCGGCCTGTCCTGAGCAGCGATTGCGGATCCCTGTCCCCCCAGCCAACCCCCATTTATATACTGAGCATGATGTCTGTGGTACGGATTATCCCCCAGTCCTGCCAGTGCTCCTTCTCAGCTTCTCTGGGATCTGATAGTGTCCTGAACTAATATAAACATTACCTAGCAACAGCTAAAACAATTTGGGGTATCAACGTTCCTCAACATTCTTCTCATACCAAATCCAAACCACCGCAGCTACTAGAAGGAAAATTAACTCTATCCCAGCTGAAACCAGGGCAGGGATCTGCTGCTTGAGTTCCTATGTTAAAAGATGATGCATCCTCGGCATTCAGGAGGAGTAACTTCCTCTTTTTTTTGTATTTTTTAGTTAGTTTTTTTTTAGTTTATTGTGGGGCTGCCTCCTTCACCAGGTAGATAGTTCTGGCTTCTAGTTTTTGCAGAAAAGCTAGAAGCCATTCTAGTTTTTTGCCATTTTGTGTATGTGGCAGGATAGAGAACAGCGTCGTTGTCTCCTGCTTCCTCTGTTACTTCCTGTTGCTTAAACCAGTATTATTTACGTAGCAGTTATGTTAAAATGATATAAATCTCTTCCAGCTGTGATAAGTATCCTTGACAGTGAGGACGTGGTCAGTACTCATTCAGAAAACCACCTTGAGGGGAAGCGTGTGGATTTACCTAAAGAACGTGAACATGAAGCAGCTGAAGTTGAAGAAAATGTTCCTTTTCGGCAGGAAGAAATACCTGTTTCTAGCTGTCTTGCTAAAACTGAGGAAATGAATGTAAGTAAACTATTTTCCCATTTTCTACAAAATAGAAAACAATTTGCAAATTGGGAACAGTCCTGTCTTACTGACAATGAGAAGGCACCCAAAAAGGTCTCCGTTTCTTTAGCTGGTTAACACAAGTGAAAAAACCTCATTACGTGAGGCCAGATAAGTTGTTTTTTTTTTTTCTCCTGTGCATTTTCTGCACCTATAACACCGAATAGAACCTGTCAAGGCTTGGGCCTTTGAGAGCTGTAATAGTACAAAAAAACCCCTAAACTATTTTTTAAAATAACCGTGCATTTATTTGGTTTACTGGAACTTAGACGTTTCCCATTTGACTTAAAAAAGAAGTAGCTTTATTGTTAAAGAGGATACACAAGGTTGGGGAGCGCAGCTTTTCAATACTGGGGGCCATTTACCAAGTGACAAAATGATGTGGAAACCAAACTTGTTTTCAGAATGATTTAGGTGCTTGGATCCTTTACTCGTTCTTCCTTATTCACACGAACAGAATTCCCAGTAATGAGTTTAGATATTTCCAGTCACTTAAAACTTTTTAAAATGAATTTTAAAAGGCTGGTCACACGGACAGAAAATTAGAACTGTTGATTCTCCAGTTGTCCCATTTTTCCCCCCATTATTCTCACTCCTGCTGGGGGTGATGAGTTTAGAGGACACCCGCAGTGAATCCAAGTACCACACGGAGTATTCTGACAAATTCCTGTAGGATTATGCTCACAGGAATTAATAATAGTTTTTTGCTTTCGTTGTAACTGGTTTGCACCCATTTAGATGTAAATGGCTTGTCTGCCTTCACTGAATTTGGGACAAAGTGCTTCCTGCTTCCTTGTTTGTAGATTTGTAAGCATAAAAGGAGAGTTTATGCGGACTAGCCTTTCTTGAGTTGAGTTTTGGAGCGTGGCATGTTGCTACCAATATGATGCTTTAGCGACTTTTGACAAGGCAGGCGGCAGGAAAAGAAGCAGGTTCTACGGAGACTGCTGCGGAGGGGCTTCTTCCTTCTGCCGTCGTTGGCTAGCGCTACAACTTAGAGGGCTGGGCAAAGGTCTTTACACAGGGATTAAATTATCTTGAGCATCTGAGTCACTGGAAATACGTAACAGATGCTACTTTTGTTCTCGCCGTAAAAGCCCGAGTATCTCATGTGGATCTAGAAGGAAAGAATAATTGCTCGCTACAGGCAACTGTAAAACACGAGGTGGAACTATTTAGGAAAGGTGGTGTTGTCAGATGTGATACCTGGGCAGTTTGACAAAGCGTTGCGAACTGAAACTTTAAACTTTTCTCTCAAAAAAGTTGTCTTTTACCCTGTCAGATGCAGAGTCGGTCACTCTGTGTGCATTTGTAGTCAGCCCGGGAAGTACTGCAATGGGATGGTTACTGCCAGCTGTGTATGCAGCTTGTCTTGTAATACTGCTCACTTTGTTCACGAGTGGTGGTAAACGGTTCGTCGGGAACAGAAACAGCAGAGATGGAGCGTGTGATTGCGTACACCGAGTCCTCTCTTCTCTGTCCCTTAAATGCATAAAGAGTTACCTGTAGCAGAGAGCACGTTGTATGCTTCCGAGTTTGCACCCAGGGGCGATCTGAAAGGAAAAGCAGCATTTGGCTGTCCTCAGTTTCCTCTAGGTCAGTTGGAAGTTAGTCTGTTTGGTAATGAGTATTGCATTCACAGGTATTTTTTAACTTTAGGTGGTTGAAGATAGCGTGGTTAAGGCACAAACCTCCGAAGAAGCACCAGAAACATCACCGTACAGTGAACTACATCCATTGGGCAATCTTCAATACAGCTATGGTACTGTAGAACAGCAGTTTGCATGTGATTTGCCTGATGATAAAGACGGTGAATGTGATGCAGCTGAGGCAGATGGAGAGCTCTTTATATCTCAGAGTAATTTTACTTTAGTCTTGGAAGGAGAAGAAGGTGAAGGGGAGATGGGAGATCCTACATCAGTAGGTGCTTCTAAACCGACTGGTGCAACGACAGAGGGAAAACCTGTGAACAGTTTAGGAAACAATCCTGAAAACCAAGAACAGGTTACAAACTCAGTGTCCACTGTAACTAACGATCAGGAATCTCAAAACATTGCAGAGTCGCTCCCGTATGTGCCTGAACCCATTAAGGTAGCTATTGCTGAGAACTTACTGGATGTAATCAAAGACACAAGAAGTAAAGAATTTACATCTGAAGTTGTGGAACAATCTATTCATGAAACCATAGGTAAAAAGGTAACTAGATTCCAGAAGGCCAAAGCTGCTTTAACAGCTGTGCCAGAAGAAGTGGAAGATGATGAAGACGAGTACGTCAGCACTCCTAGAACACGCACAAGGGGACAACTGAGTAGAAGTCTAAGGAGAGCAAAGGAAGCTGTGTCTGAAGTCTTGGAAGAGGCTAATGAGGAAATGTCGCTTCCTGAAGGTAGCATTGCTACTTCTGCTGCTTCCAAAAGGACTAGAGGAGGAAAAAGTTCAGCAGGAGATGAAGGAACCGGCCAGACTGATGCTGATCATAAGATTAAAATGGCAGTCAGTCCCAGCAGAAGCGCGAGAAAACAGAAGAGCATTCGTTTAAAATTTACTGAAAATATTGTCAAGGGTCAGGAGGTGCAGCCCAGTGACCTTTTAGCTGTGCCACCTAAAAGAGGCAGAGGAAGAAAGATGAGTTCATCAGAAGTTTCAGAAAATTCTGACCTTGGTCTGTCTAAATCATCGCTTCCTCAAACAGAATTTAAACTTCCCGTGACTCCTAGAAGAAGTGCTAGGAAGGGGGCACAAAATCTCTTGGCAGACCCAGAACCTCTCTCTACTCAGGAAGGCATACATTCAGGCGGGAAGGGGGAAATCCTCGATACTCCGAGGAGAAGTACAAGAAGAATTCTACGTGCTAAACCAGAAAAAATGGATGCTCGTGAGCAAACACCTGCTCAGCCAGATGAGGAATTAACCACACCCAGGACTACAGTAAGGGCAGGGCGTCGGGGCAGAAAGAGACAATCAATATTAGAGGAAGGCACAGGGGAGGAGGCCTTCCCCCAAGGACCTGGTGGCAGTCCTTTGCTGCTTGAAGACATAAACCCATCAGGGCATGATGAAACACCAAGAAGTTTAACAGATCGTATTACAAGAACCAGATCCCGCAAAACTGCCGTGCGTCAGAAACTGCCTGTTGAGGAAAATGAGTCCTTCCTTTTCTCTCCTCCTCTCACAAAGCTGACAAAGAAATGTAAAGGTAAGAGCACTATGTTTGTGTGCAAAACAGGGCATATTGCTGTTTTGTAAGCCACAGAAAACAGGCTGTGAGGATGGCTTTTAAGCATTGTAAAGAATGTGACTGTACAAAAAAAAATTTTGGGAAGAGGCAATTCATCCGTTTTCTGAACTCTACAGGACTGGCTGGCTAGTTGTGGTAGAAATGTGAGCGGGCTGATCTGAGTAGAGTTAAATGAAATTTAATCTGACTTTTTGTCATGAGCTTAGTTTCTATCTGTTTCGAAAACTGGAGGGTGTGTGGTAATATGTGATGGCCATCCCTTCCCCCCAGTGGAGAAATAAAGGAGACGTGCGTCCGAGTTCTGTTCAGTTTTTAACTTAAAAGGAGCTGCATCTTGCAACAAACTACGCAGCTGTTTACTTATGTGATTGTTTTTCATGGACATACCCTCTGTTAGTGAAGTTACTACACGTTGGGCTCTTTGTGTTAGAGTACGTGATAAAAAAAACTCTCGAGATGTGTAAGGATCGTTGATGCCTCCAGAGCATATAATATCTTTGGTTACGTAGGTGTAGGTAAAGAATGTACTGCCAAAGAATGGGTGCCAAGAGGCAGTTATTAGGGGGGAAAAATACTCCACGTTGAGTGTTTATAAACCCGCTTGGACCTTCTACTTCAGGAAGCTGTTTTGCTTTTGATGATCAGCTGCAATTTAGCGTCACTGTCCTTTATGTCTAATGTACGTGCGTGCTAACAGTGCATTGTGGTTTTAGCTGGAGAAGCAGACCATCCTGTGCAGCTTAAGGATTTAGACCCGGACCTGTCTTCTCAATTTGTCTTTTCGCCTCCTCTTCTGAGGTCAAGGAGAAAAAATGTATCTAGCATTTCCCGAATTGGGAAGGAACCAGTAAGTAAAACCTGTGGTTGTCTCCTTTTCTTGATTTTTGCTCTGTACCGCTTTTTCAAATCATACTTTGCAAAGCTTTGCCTTTCTCCTTGAAAGTAGGTCTGAAAAGAGAGAGCTTTAAATTAATCAGCTAAACAATTTATTATTTTTTTTCCTTCATGAAAACTAGTGATGAAAGTCAATTTTGAATCTGCTTAAGTCAAGAATTAATAAGTATTGCTTTGCCTTTAAGAAAAGGCACGGTGCCTTTCTTGAAACTTACTTGGTGTGTTCTCTCTTAATTTGAGAATTTCGGCTTTTAGGATGGTACGAGACTTTGGGATGGAAGGTTTGTTTCTGTGGAGAGAAACCGTAGTGCTTTTGGCAATAATTTTGTCGTGACTTCTTCATGAGAGACACATTCATTTGTATTCTGTAGAAGCGTAAGAACTTGTGCATGAGTAATGTGTGTGTTGCCTTAACGTAGGAGCTTCTGACTAAAGAGGAAGAGGATACCAAATCCATAGAGTCTGTGGGAAAGCAAAAACTGAAGAGAGGTAGAACTGCAAAATCCAAAATGAAGAAATCGAGCAAGTATGACATTCTTTTTGAACACTTATTTGCATTCCTTTATTGTGGTAGCGGTTCAGCTTTTAGCCGCCTAACTTCCTCTGCCTCGCTTGGCTGTACAGTTCTGCTCTGACTTTCCGAGCCTGTCCAGCTTGCTGGCCTCATGGGCACCATTTTCCCCACTTAATGGTTTAGTTTTCTACTGGAAACAGAAGAGGGAGGGGATAGAAAAGGGCAAGTGGATCCTACTACTCTTTGCAACGATGGCGTGCTCTTCTATCATCGTCTTCCACCTTATGAAACCAAAATCTTGCGGTCTTTAGTTCCCCACAGAAGCCAGGAGCGGGCCAGACAACGAGTAAAGAGAACTTCTTGTTTCTGGCATGGTTTCTGGTTCCTTCTGGAAAACTGTTTGAGGAGAGTTGCCTCTTAAAATCTGGGGTGGGAGCCTCTAAAAGCTCACGCAAATAGTGACTGACAATGCTCGGGACAGTCTGGTGAGGAATGAAAGCACAAGGAAGCTTATTTATGTATGTTTTCTGCCTTGATCCTATCTTCAAAGAAACCCATAAATAATTTTTCAGCATTGATTTTTTAATTCCAATTTTTTTTTTTCTCTACTGAATACAATTTTTTTTTTTCTATTGAATAGTGTTGGTAATAAAAAAAATCAGTTTGATACTTCTCTTTCTTTTCAGAACCACAAGAAAACATGACTCTTGGACACCTCCATCAGTGGAAATGAAATTCATCTCTCCTTTTGGAAGTGTACTCGATAGAGCAATTGATCGCATTGGAAAAATATGCTCAGTGTGCAAATATGTCTGAGGATAACTGAGTAACTGGCTTTTTCTTTCTTAAACTATAAGTGGCTTTTTCTTTCTTAAAATATCCTTGAAAATAAATACTGTTTGAATGACCCTGCCCAGCTATCAAAAGTTAATTAAAAATTTGCACTTCTTGAATTTTCTACATTGTCATCTAGATGCTTAATAACTTAATATTTAAGTAAAATGATGTATTTTGTATACCATGTATATGTATACCGTGACTGCAGCGACTTCTTGAATGTGACAGATGGTGGCTTGGCAGCTTTGTCTGCCATTTCCCTCACGTCCTGCGGATGCATCTCGTCGGATCCCATGGAGTTGTGCACCTTCGGGTTCCTTGGATCGTCTTGAACCTATTCTTCTACAGTGCACGGTTCCTCATTCTCCTATTCCCTGCCTTTGCCTTCTGTGACTTTGATGGTGTTACATAGAGCACTATCAAGGCAAAAAAGTCTTTACCCTTGTCCATATCCTGAGTGACCAGGTTTCCTGTTTCCTTCTGGAGAGGGCCCACGTTTTCCCTAGTCTTCCTTTTGAACATAAGCTTTTCTTGTTGCCCTTGATGTCCCTGGATTTAACTCTATCTGGGCTAAATTTAACTCTACCTGGGCTTTAGCTTTCCTAACCTGATCCTTGGCTTCTTGGACAACTTCTCTGTATTCCTCCCAGGAATTACTGAAACACACTTGAGAGACAAGACAATCATTTGCCGTAGACACCATGGGTTCATAAAGGGAAAGTCCTTCTTTCATAGGACGTAGAAATACAACTGGATTCTACACATAGAAATTATATGAAGCTGTGTGAGGGGAAGTTCAGTTTGGACATTAGGAAAAGGTTCTTCACTGACAGGGTGGTCGGTCACTAGAACAGTCTGCCCAGGGAAGTGGCCAGGGCATGAAGACTGTCAAAGCTCAAGGGAGCATCTGGACGATGCTCTTGGTCATATGGATTAGTGTTAGGTAGTCCTGCCAGGAGCAGGGAGTTGGACTCCATGATCCTTACAGGTCTCTTCCAACTTGAGATATTCTATGATTCTGTCATATCTTATGATGGAGTCTACTGTGTGAACTGACACAGGTAGGACACAGGAACAACCACAAAACCAGGGATGAAATGCAAAGAGTAAGTTTAATCTCAATATCTTGTGAACTGGGGAATCTCCATAGTGGCACCCGGGCACAGGCACACAAATGGGAGCGCAGGTACCGGTGGGCTCAGTCCTTGCTAGAGAGTGTTTTCTGAACCTGCTGTTCTCGCCTGTAGATCAGGGATTCAGGCCGACCACTGTGTTTTGATCTTTCTGACAGCAGGGCAGGAATCTCAAGCATGTTTGATAGGGTGCCTCTGAGTGTCACAGGCCCATAATATCTAAACGGAGACGTTCTACTTGTCAAGCACACAAGACTAAACAATTATTAGTATGATATGTGTATTTTTAACATCTCAGCTGCAAGTGGTGTAAGCACGTTTACAGTCCTCCTCACCAATCTTTCTTTGCTTTCCCACATCTACCTAGACAGCAATAAGGATTATGCACATAAGGGTAGGTTGAAGAAATGCTGGAGAAGAAACAGCATTGTGATGAAACAGCATGGATCCGATAAATAACTGCATGAATTAAGCTTATGTAATGTGGGGGACTGCGGCGGGTCCGTGGAACCCTTGATTGTGGGAATGGAGTCAGGAGTTGACCTTGCAGAGATTAAAGTATATCCTTGAGAAAGAAGGGAGTAGAAAACATCCTGAGAAGTAAAACAACTTTCAGGTACCAGCTGGAGACTAACAAGATAAGGAGTAGTTTTGATGTTTTGCAAGAGACAACCAATGATATATTGTTATAACAATATGTAACCAATAGTAAAAGAACACATGCGTTAAGAAAGAATATATAAGAAAATACGTGTGCTAATAAAGGTAGACTGTTACTGCTTGAACTTCTGAAGACTGCTGTCCGTGTCGTTTGTCCGTCTCAACAACAATGACAATGTAAGGGTTTGGGATGAAGGGAAGTTTTGACCCTTGTAACCTGTGTTATTTTTACAATGGGATGAAACTCCATTAAGATTGAATGTTTTTTCCAAATACGTTTTACCTTCTACTTCTTGTCTTTACAGAATACTTCCAACATGCTGGAAATTTATAACAAACAGGTGATGAACTCTCTTTGTTTCAGTATTAACAAATCTTAGTTTTCTATGTACTTTTTTTTCCCCTCATTGTAACTTGAAAATCATCCTTTATGCTCTCTCTTAACATGACCCTTCTGGGCATGTTGGCTGCAGTGTGTGGGTGCTATCTGGACCTAACAGCATTTTTTGCTGCTCGAGCTACCCGGCTGCTCTGCCATACCACTGGCCGAGCTGTTTCTTCCCTAGTGGTACTTTTTTTCTTTCTCCTTTCCATATTTTGCTCCTTTTTGAAGAAGAACGGGGTTAAGAAGAAAGTTGGCGGGTTTATTTACTTTTTTTTTCCCCTATGCTCCTCTTCTTGTTGGTCCCTTATGTTGGTCGACAGAGGACTCATTGCTAATGGAAAATGGATCATCTGTTTCTCTTAAGCTGGGAGGGGATTTTGAAGATGGTGAAGTCTCAGAGGACTGAATTTTTCGCTTTCCTTCTGAGGTTTATACAATTTGCCACTTGTTTGTTAACTGCTTTCCCCCGTACCTTCCTCATTGGTTTTGAGCCATGTGGCCAATTTCAGACAAATTTGATGCAATGGGCAGGAGAGAGAGGAAAAAAAATAATGAAACCCCAAACTTCATTAGGTTTAGTAGCTCATGAAATCAGCTTGTTTAAAACTCCTCATCTAATGACGATAACAGACGCAGAGGGAAATAACACCTTTATCCTGAGTTTTGCAAACATCTCGACTCTAGAGAGCTCTAGAGCTCTCAATGTAGATTAAATTTACCTGGAAAGCAGAACTCTCTAGGAATGAGTTTCTAAACGTGGTAAAGCCAGAATAAGTACCCCGTGCGCAGCTGTAGTCGATCTTAATTTTTGTTCTATCCTTACTAAGTGTAGCAATTTTTTGCTATAAATCTCTTTCCCTAGGTAACAGACTTACTGTCTAAAACCTGGTGGGCTCAAGATCAGAGCAGACCAGCATGTGGGCGGTTTGAAGCTGGTTTGGACTGTGATAATTATGCACAGACCAGGAGGTTAATGGGACAAGGGAATAAGATGAGAACAGCTACAACTACCATGAATGCCACCAGTGATTGGTCTCACGTAAGTCGTCACCATCCAATTCAAACAGGCATAGTGTGCAGGCCCTGTTTCCACTGATCAGTATAGCTGTTTAGCACTCTTAATGAACTTAGACCTGTTAGATACGTCATAAAATCAACTCGTGGAGGTTTATGCAGACACAAAATCCAGGTTGGCTCTGTTTTTCCTAGAGCCACTATTGTTTATTGCCACCTCCACAACAGCGAGCAGAGGAGAGCATGTTGGGTTTCCTCACCCTGGGCTGCAGGGTCGGCCTTGCCAGCCCTTGTTTTTGGCACTCGCACCACTGCTGCTCTTGGAGTGAGCGTGGCCAAAGGCAGAGATGTCCTAAACCCCTGCCTGCTTGCAGGTTGACTCCATATTTAAGATCTTCTGTGTCCCAAATATGACAAAGTGGTCTTTGAAAAGATGATCTCACAGGTGTCCAGAAACAACCTATGGTCACTGTTGATGTGTGGTGGCTGCTGCTTGCCCCCTAAGGGGTTCTATGCAGAACTCCCGGGCCCGGCATAACACGTGGCCCTACAGCGGGCAAGCTCATACAGCAGGGCACAAGTGTGGGTCAGGCCTGTGGCGTCTCCTCAGTCCTGCATGAGAGCGCGCTGCAGTGGGGCAGCTGCAAAGGCATGACCACAGAGGGTCACCTGGGCCCGATCCTGCTGCGTGTGCCCCCGGCCAGGCGGAGGGGTGCTGGGTGACCGTGGCCCTGCTGCTGACGCGTGGCCGAGCCACCTGGGAGCAGCCATGCTGGGGAGGATGACCGCTCACGGCTCTGCTCTGGAAACGGGGCCTTGCTCGCAATATCGAGGAAACGGCCTCAAGCTGCGCCAGGGGAGGCTTAGGGTGGATATTAGGAAAAATGTCTTCACTGAAAGGGTTGTCAAGCATTGGAACAGGCTGCCCAGGGAAGTGGTTGAGTCTCCATCCCTGCAGGTATTTAAAAAACATGTAGATGTGGTGCTGAGGGACGTGGTTTAGTGGTAACTTGGCAGTGTTAACAGTTGGACGTGATGATCTTAAAGGTCTCTTCCAACCAAAATGATTCTATGGTAATATCATCGCTCCCCCAGTATTTCCCCTTGGTAGAGTGATATCGGAACTACAGTTTTTGTTGAAGCCTCCCGTTGACAGAGGTGTCTGCAGAGCAGCTGACACAGGGCAGCCCTGGGCTGGGGCTGGTTGAGGAGGAGCTGGCTCTGGGTGGCCTGGACGTATACATGACCCATCTCTGCAGCAGAAGTGAGCTCAGGTCCCCACAGCTGCTTGCGCGTGCAGCTCCAAATGGCAGGCAGGGCTGGTCCTGGGCTCCTCTGGAACGGGAATGGGAGGGAGACATCGTCTTTGCAGGCAGGAGAGGTCAGGAGCCAGTGTTCCATACCGGTGTTTCCTTTCTGCAGGGGATGGGCAGCATTGCCTGTTGCTTCGTCCTGAGAGACTGTAAGTCATTCATTTTTAGGCACACCTTTGCAGTTCTCATCTTTAAAGCAATTGTTCATCTATAAGATGATCCGATACCGCTAACTATCACCACCTATTTCCTCTGCGTTTCTGCAGAGTATTATTTTCTGTATGTTACTGAATAATGTCTGAGCAATTGATTTGGTAATTTTTCCTGCTGTTGATACCATATTTTAGTAGATTTTTCTCAATGAAGGAATCACGAAACAGTCAGTTCGAAACGTGGTGGACTTGGCAGGGAGCGAAAGGTAAAAATCCACAGGATCTGAAAGAGATAGGTTGAAGAAAGGGGTATGCGTAAATCTAAATCTAACCACATTAGGAAATGTCATCAGGTATCCTTTTTTCGAAATCCTGTCCTTGAAGTAAAAAGTGAATTTCTACCTATGTAAAAAACCTTCCCTCTGTTCAGGATTCCTTGCTGTGTGGCTCATAAAGTTACTTAAATGAGTAAAGTCTGAGATGTACATAAGCACAGATATGCTGAAGCGTGAACACAAGCACGAGTGAACAAGCCTCTGGTACCTCCTCCCCCCTGCAATTTGCTTTTGATAGTTATGCTTTACTCTTCCCGTGCTTTCACTTTCTTTTTCCTTAGTACTCTAGCTGAGGTTGCTACAGGAAAGGAAGCGCTGCATATCCCGTACAGGGGCTTGGTCCTGACGAAACTCCTGGAGGCTGCTTTGTGGAGCAAGAGCAGGACCATGATCATAAATTGATTCTTGAGTTTATGACCCACTTGACCTGTTGAAATGGAATTGCTTGGCTCTAACACTGGTGAAAGCGGGTGCAGTTTAAGTTAAGATTGCTTCCTGTGCAACATAAAGGTGAGGACCCTTCTGCTGGTCAAAAGTTTCTTGCCACTATTAAATGTATTACTCAAATGGAGAGTATTTCTGTTTTCAGAACAGAAATGCAGCCGACACAAAATCAGTATCTCTCTTTCTACAGCAGAGATTGAAACCTCATTTCTTCTGCAAGGGTTTTCTGCATATTTGTAAAAAATCTACCTGACTAGAGATAAACGTGGCTATAAAACTCACAGGCACCTGTTTTATATAAATGCCGTGTTCTTTGCATAAAAACGAGGCAGTATGATGAAACAACTATTTTTATTTCCTGAATTCTGAGATTCTTGTTTGTGCGGTGCACCAGATGTTGCATCCTTAAATAAAATGAAACTCCCACAAGGTCTTCTTTGTCTCATTAACTGTATACTCCAGCATCTTTGAAGAAGATGTACTTTTCTTAAGTACTTTTCTTAAAGAAAGTACTATCAAACGAAAGATGGAAGAATACAAATAGAAAATGTGCATATGTGGAAATGTTGACTGTAAATGCTGACAGTCTTAAAGCAGCCTACCTGAGTTTCTTCAAATGCTAACTTTCTCAAATGATCCAAGGTGTTTTGAAGTAATTTAAGGACAGATTCTTCAATTGTTACTTGTACAAATAACTTCAAAGTGGTTTGGGGAGGTTTTTTACATTTGATTCTAGCATAAGCCAGGCTTACCAGGATTTGAGCACCTTCAGTATTAATTTTTTGCAAAACCCACCTGTATCTTCCCATCTGTCTTTCCCTTTGTCTCTTCCCCTTCTCTCTCTCCCTCTCTCTTCTCTCTCTCTCTCACTTTCTCATTTCTTGCCAAAATGTTAAAAAGATTTAACTTATAGCCAGATTGCTAAACCACTGGGATTCTCCTTTTATGTTTAAGGACGTAATGGTCTATTTTTCCATGTTAATGCCTATCTGGAATCTGGTAGTGTTTAAGACTACTTTTAAACATCTCCTTCAGAGTCCTAATGGCAGTTAAGACTTTTCATATGCTTACAGATGGCAGTCGTGAGTCCAGCAGACCTCTGTTCCGAAAAAACTTTGTCAACGTTACGATACGCCAAAAGGTACACTTTCATAATTTTTCCGGCTCTGGTCTTGGTGCAAATTGCAGTCAGGTGCTGGCAAACTGACAAAAGATACCAGCTCAAAGTGATTGACTGCTCAGGACGAAGAAAGAGTGAATCTGTCAACAAGCAAGGGAACGTATTAAGAGCGTATTCTGTATTCTTATTACCTAACGGCATATATTTTGACGACTAAGTTATATGACAGAGGTAACTGTTTTTCCTGAGAAGTCTGGGTCTCTCATATGTGTGACAATTCAGCTTCTTTCCTTCCCTTTTTCTCCCAGTAACGCAGCACATAGTTGAAACGTAGAGCATACAGATGATCTCTGCTGCCAGCCATTTGTCATCTCTGCTTCCCAGTCCCAGATCCTAGCGACAGTTCCACACAGAGCTAATCCTGCCCAGGAGCAGTTTGCTTCCCGGCCACTTTCCCAGTCCATTGGCTCCTTCTGGATGGTCTGTCTGTTATCCCAAAGTGGATCATGGCTCGGTGACCTTGTAGCTGCAGCAGCCTAGCTATTAGGAGATATCAGGAGTAGAAGATTTAATGCTGGTTCCCTGAGCTGGCACAGGTGTTGGGCACACAGGACCATACCTTGTTCTGCTGAGGACCGCTCCTCGTTTACCTACTGCATCAGCTGTTTTTCCTGCACTGATTTGCCTGGGGTTTGCTTTTTTAAGACAGTGAAACAAGCGTAATCAGGCTTCTATTAATTTTGTGTCTTCTACCTAGTAAGCTGTCGGATATCGTTTTAGAGAACCAATGGTGACAAGGCTTTGCTGGTGTGGTATTGCTTTCCTTGTGTGGTGGAGAGAACACTTAAACTGACAGGAGAGAGTCAGCAAAAACCTGGGCCTGTTTCATGTGTTGCAAATGTTTTTGCAGTTCGGCTGGTCAAGTTGCTCTTTGTCAAAATATGTTTCAGAATTAGATATGCAAAAGCTGCCTGGACACGGTCCTGGGCAGCCTGCTGTAGGTGGCCCTGCCTTGAGCAAAGGGGCCGGATCAGATGACCTCCAGTGATTCTGGAAGCCTTTCTCTTGTGATTCTCTGATTCTGGAATTCGTGCTGGGAGGGGCGTGCGGTGTGGTGTGCTGGAAGTGTCTTGTTCCCGACTGTCTCCCTCCGTTGGGAAGGCTGTGTGTATGTGCTGTACTGAGACACTCAACACCTATGTCTGTCTGTCCAGGTGCACCGAGCAAGGTAAAAAAGAGCATAATTTCAGAACTGACTTTAGGAACTTTTGCTAGCTTAGCCCCATCCCCACCCAGGCGGGGACTGCAACTCTGGAATGAAAGTATAGTCCTGTTAGGGAATAACCATAGGAGATAGCTGGATAGAGCAGCTCCAGTGTCAAGTTCTGACCTGTGTTGGTTTTGTTTCTCTTTTCATTTAAGGGGAACCCAAATCTATGGTCTGCATCAGACAGCGGATCTTAGCTGTTGGGGACTGTTGGGATAGAGAGCTGAAATTCTTTCTTCATCTTGCCTTCTGCTGTAGATTTGTGCTTGTGGAGCATCTGCACAAACTGTGCAGATTCAACGTAGGGGTTTTGCCTAAAACGCTGCGGAGAAGGCTTTCTGCCTAGAGTGGGAAAGACATGAGCCAGTGGTACTCACTAAATCACCTCCTAACACACTTGCTAAATCCTCTTTCTGCAGGTGTAAAATCCGGCAAAGTGCAAATTCACTGAACATGACTACTAAAGTGCAGAAAGTGAATTTTCCATCTACTACTTCTCTGGTGCTTGTGAGTTGCTTCCTGTTATTTTGGGGAAAATGTCGTTGTACCAGTCACTAAAAATATTTATAAAAATTCTGTAATTGTCCTCTTGACCTGTTATTCAACAAAGTGGGTGCTGTTTTTCTCAAAAGAACTTAGTTTTTTCTTAATTTCTTCTTCTTTGGCTTCTTCCCACTCCTTGCCCCATTTTCTTAGAAAATGTGATCTGAATAGCGTCACACAGTGTTATCTGTTTTCTGATGACCAAGTAACACTTCTCAGCTTCTACCTCTGGCTGAATGAAAGAACGATGCCTGTCAGCTGCAGCCTTTCTCAGAGAGACAGGGAGTCTCTCCATGCAAGAGGGGATAAAAGATGTCTGACTGTGTCCTGAGCGGTGTCCTTTCTGAAAGTAAAGGGCTTTTTAGCTCTCCCTGCAGACTGAGTGTGTCGTTTCACCCGAGTATGAGCTAGCATACCGTCTGACTGCCACAAAACGGAGACGGACGAACTCCCTCTCCTTCTTCCCAGCGCATTGTCCTGCCTCCTTCCTTGTGCCACCTTTCCTGCTTGCTAGTTCTCTCTGCAAGGCAGTTGAACTCTCTAAGTTGCTGGAACGCTACCTGCTTTTCTGGGTTAGTTTCCTGCCTGCTTAGGGAGTTAACTTGGCTCATAAAGTGCTCTAAGAAGTGTACAGGGCAGTGCAAGGTGAGCCGGAGGAGTACGGTAGCAGAACAAAGGAGCGGACAAAGAGATGGGAGGCGGCAGTAGGTCCTCTCTTTTGGTGGCAGTGAAGTCAACATGTTTTGTGAAATCATCTCTTCAGCTGCAGCTGGCCACAGTTTTAGCTTTTTCTTCAGGAAGCGCATAGCATTGTTGGCTTTTGAAATGGATTTTCATGTACTACCATCAGTCAACACTGACATCCCAGAACTCTGATGTGGCTGTATGTGATTCTGCTTGAATGTGTAATTTCTCCTTTTTTTTAAGTAGGGGTTTTTTTTTCATTTGTTTGTTTGTTTTTTGCCCTGGGGCTTTTTAATCCAAAAATCGATCCTCAGTCTATGACCTGTGGCATGTTCCTTTCTTTGGAAGAAGTTCGTGAAGTTTGGAAGTCCTAAGTACCTAGGCTGAAGAAGAATGGTCATTTTGGCTACTAGAGGACAACTGACAATAACTAACAAAGTATACAGTATAAAATCAAAAGGACAAATGGAAAGTTGTACCTGTTGCTGAGAAGCTTTTTAAAATACGATTTTTCTCAAATCCCATCTTAATAACCTACGTGGGTAGACTTGAACTCAGTGTATCAGGCTTTTTCCTGTTATTTACCGGTTCATATCTTTGTGTCACTATTTGTTGGTGATCTCATAGGCATCAGACAAGCAAAGGATTCTCCTTTTGCTCTACTGTGTGATCGAAAACTGTCCTGAGTGCCATTTTTTTTCAAGGAAAAAAGCTACAAGCGATGTCTGGGAGATTTTTCACCGTGTACTGATGAAACTATTGTCAATCTCGAGAATATTTCTGGCTGATGTGAGTCTATTTCTGCACTTTTTTCTTTATTTACAGTGAAGAATGCAAGACCTAACGGCCCAGGTAACGAGCAGTCTGCTGCAGTTTCCGGAGGTGACTCTTCAGGCACTTGGGGAAGATGAGATAACCCTTGATTCTGTGCTGTGCGGGAAGTTTTCTGGAGGTGAGCGTTTTCCTTTAAATTTGGTCTTGGTGTGAAGCTATTGTTGCCCAGAAGTTACCTGAAGCCGCAGGTCATAGTATAACTGTGTCAGGTTGGTGCGTTGAAGATGCGTCAGGTTTAGAGAGAACAAAAGGGATGCTTTAACGCTTAGGAATGTTAATATGAAAACATGAGTATAGTTAAACTTTGAAGTTACAACAACCTGCACCAATCTTATGCTGTTAAAATAATTCACTTGAACATGCTGAGTCAGTGAGCCCTCCTCAGTTTTTAATTAGATAAAAGGCAGTTTTCAGAAGAGCGATAGTGTTGTTTTGGGGGGCATTTCGTTCCACCAGCTCAAGCTCTATGACCATTGTAACATCAGATGCAGAAATAGTTCTCCTACAGTGTTACGGAGGAACCCCCCCCCTGCTTTTTCTTTTGTAGTCTGAGCAAAAAGAGAAGGAAGAGGATAAGACTGTTAAGCACCGCAGCTATGTTTCCAAAGTATCTAATAGGATGCAGATGAGTAGCCAGTGAGAGCTGCTGAAAGTGGCTAAGCAGATTAGGTAGTTGGCTTCCTAGGTGATCTGACAGTAGAGCTGGGTGCCGATCTGGATGTTTAGGCTTCTGTTGAGACCAGGTAGGATCTATCTACCTGACTGCAAATGGAGTAGTTGAGTTAATTCTTCCTTCGAGCTTGAAGTAGTTCAGTGAAACAAAATGCGTTAAATTCTTCCTGTGGTCAGCCCGTGTGAAAGTTTAAATTCCCTCACGCAGTGCCCATTTTAGGATAATTTCTTGTTGAAGTCCAAATCCTTGCCCAAAGGAGGCATGTGTCAAGTAGAACTAATAAACCAGAAATGAATTGGCTTAGATGTGTTATGTGTGGGGTGCGCTTTAAGGCTTGTATTCCCGTATGTATTTGGACGATTTCTACCAATCCCAAGCCAAA
Organism: Numenius arquata; assembly: GCF_964106895.1. Taxonomy (NCBI): domain Eukaryota; kingdom Metazoa; phylum Chordata; class Aves; order Charadriiformes; family Scolopacidae; genus Numenius; species Numenius arquata. The sequence goes on along the minus strand of NC_133577.1, from coordinate 29,069,020 downwards.
CACGGTATAAAGACTATAGATCAAGATACTGTAATCTTTGTCCCAGACAATCCAGATTTTTCAGTGCAGGAATGAGAAGTACAACTGTAAAACAACAAGGTTGTTATTTTGAAGTGGTATTCCTTGAGGATTTCAATGGGTGATTTTGAGTAATTGACCAGAACGAGGTAAGTTGGTCTCCCTCTGCTAGGTACGTGTTTTGAAGGCAAGGGGCAGTGACTGTGATTTTTTTCCCGTTGTTTTCAGTCTTCCGTTGGAGATTTGCTTTAGCCAGTTTTCTTTTCTCTTGCAGGGAGAAACGGCCTCACGTGGTTGGCATGTGGTTCTCAACTGGAGGTAGTGAACTCTGTGACAGGAGAGCGTCTCTCTGCGTACCGTTTCAGTGGAGTAAATGAACAGTCTCCCACTGTCCGTGTGGTAAAGGAGTTTTCCTGGCAGAAGGGAACTGGGCTGCTGGTTGGGTTGGAAGAAGCAGAGGGAAGTGTTCTCTGTCTGTACGACCTTGGAGTATCAAGAGTGGTTAAAGCGGTTGTTCTTCCCGGAAGGGTACGTACTTTTTAATGGGAGAAACGAAGCGTTTATCTTGCTAGGTGCTGCATAACCCTGTTTCAGGACAAGCTTTGGAGCGTTTCTTTGTAGGAGTTATTTCTTCTGCGGTGCATTAACCTACTGTCAACTTGAGAGTATCCAGTCAAGAGAGCATTGATGTGCAGTCTTGGGCTTAGCGGTACCATTATCCTTTGAGTTTACTGATAGTAAACCAAGTCTTCTGGTTTTACTGTAGAGCGCATAGTTAGTTGCCACAAAAAGGGATTGAAAATACCCCATTTTTGGCCCTAATTGCTTGATTTCTGTCAGAAATACTGTCTTTAAAATGTCTCAGGATTCCACAGTTGTGCTGTAAATGACTTAGACACATTCCCAGGAATCTCAGCCTAGCAGGCAGGTGACTGTAGAGCAGAACACATTTTCCTGTTGCCTTAGGAGGGGAGAAAAGAGCCTTTAGTGAGTTGCCCGACAGATTGTTGAAAGGTTGACTTTCAGCCTGCAGTCCTTGAATCTCTGCTCTTTGTTATGTTTGTGTAGATGGGATACAGCAGTGGGGTAGGTGGGCGTAATGTTACTGATTTTTTTCTGTCTTCTATAACGCGTAACCTCAAATGATGTAATGTCCCCTAGCCTTATTACCTTAATGTAAACAAGAATGAGTGTAAGTTAATAGAACATCAAGATTCACTGTATTTTTATCATCTTAGAGCCTGCAACAAATAAATACTTACTTCTTGCCCAGCTTTCCCTCAGGTGATTTGGTTTGACTTGCGAGAATACAGGTGGAGCTTTGTTTGTGATGCCACAGCGTGCTTACTAGTAGTAAGCATTTGTATTGTGGTCATTTATAGAGACAGGAGTTGGGTTGGTGCTCCGCTGTGTTAGTTTGCCCCTAAATCTTAGAGTTTTAGCCGGAAAGACAAGCTGTCTGCTGACATAAGCGTATCATCAATAAGTAAACTATGTTTGAGAAAAAGGACATAGCTTTGTTAAGATTTATTTTGTAAACCTAAGCAAGTTGGGAATAGGAAAAAGAAAGGGTAAGAAGGATTGTGTCCCATATCAAATCTGTGTCTAGAGAAGTGATTTGAAACTGAAAGTAGTTATAACACCGGTTATAACACCGGTTTGGGGAAGAAGGCATAGACTGTGTCACGGTGCTGATGGGCTGTGAGCAGTCGGAGAACTAGATTTAGTTTTGTTTAGTGTCTTCCTTAAGTCCCTTGAATATGATAAAGTTTCTTGCATATGACTGATTTTCTGTTCTCTTTGAGTTAATGATTCCTAAGTAGGAAATGGAAATTGGTAAGCTGTAATAAAAGAAAGCACCATTTAAGTTGAAATTAATTCAATTCACTAACTGTAGGAAATGTAGTAAATGGAAGGCAGAAGCTGATTTTTGCAGATGGATTTTTTTTCTTTTTCATGATGTAATTGGAAACAATGCCTTGGTTTTAAGTCTTGTGCTCCCGTATTTACTTTCTTGTTTCTGATGTGGTAATTCTGGTTTTGCTTTTGATGATTTCTATTTAGCTTGTCAAAGAGCTAAAATACTAACATGTAGTTTTCCTGTAGGTAACTGCTATAGAACCCATAGCGAATCACGGAGGAGCCAGCGTGAGAACTCAGCACCTCCATCAGAGTCTGCGATGGCTCTTTGGCGTGGCAGCAGTGGCTACAGATGTTGGCCATCTGCTTCTGGTTGACCTTTGTTTGGATGATTTATCTTGCAATCGGAATGGTATCGAAGCATTGGGTACGCTTGCAGTTTTTAAACTTGAATTTAAATGTAAGAAAACTTGTGTCTTTTCAACAAACAGTACGCGTCCCACTTTGAAGATGCAAGTCTCGGACATTTATGGCTACTAATTACAGCTGGCAGTTTGACATTGTATAGTCCTGAACTGATCAAATCTGGGAGGGGCTGACTACTCCTAATGCTCTACATGTCCTCCCTCTGTCACTATGATTCTTGCCAGTGAGGTGTAGGAATTTTGCCATCTGAGTCGGTGCAGCTGCCTGGTAGGGGGTTGTGTCAGAGGTGCCCTATTTCTTGGGAATGTTCTTCTGCTCGTGTTAATTGACTTGGGGCAAATTTTAGGCCTGTTTTTTAAAAGAAATCCGACGTATCAAAAATCATGCATTTGGATGAAGGAAATTTCTAATTGGTGTATTGAGATTGCATACCCTCTTTTGGTTATTACAACAGTGGCTTCAGGAGCTGGTGTCACTTCAGATAGCTTCATCATGAGGCCCATATGCCCAATGTAGAGAGTCTTAGAGGAATTTGTCTGTGAAGGTTACCCTTTTACCTGATTTTCAAATACGAGTGAGAATACTTGTCTGATCAGAGAGTTCTTGTCGTCTTTGAGACACACAAAATGGAAATGGCAAAAGAAATGTTGCATAAATGGGTATTTTGCTTGGTAGAGTAGAATTAGATTATAGGTGTCGTCATGTCAGTGTATCAAAGGCAGCCTAAATGTCATAACGTATTCATTTATTGCATGGTTTTGTTTGCGTAGATCTAGAAGTTGTCACTAGAAACCCTGCTGAAGTTGCCCTAAGAAGAGAAACTGTGACCAGAGAAGGAAGACATCTCTGTTTTCAATTACAAAATCCTTCCGGAACAGCAGTATCAACCCTGTGCTACATAAGCAGAAGCAATCAGCTCGTCGTGGGTTTCTCAGATGGCTACCTGTCACTGTGGAATATGAAAACTTTGAAGAGAGAGTAAGTAGGCCTTTACCCTCGGCCACGCCCGGAGGTGCAGGGGTCTCAAATTTTTGCTTAAGGAGGTATGTGAATTGAAAGAGAGCTTTTTCAGGGACTGCAGTAAGTGTAATCTGAGCATGTTTAGCAGTCCTCTTCTGAAATAACTTTTGAGTCATACCTGGATTAAGTGGGCCGCCTTCTCCCCATTGGACTAGGGTTGTTTTCCTTATTGCGCCTGTGGTTGAGGAATTGTGGAAAGCATGAATCTTTGTGTTATGTCAAGCAGTTAGGATGCGATAGAGCTGATTTCTATCAGACACTTTGTTCTATCAGTAGTATTCAGTGGAACCGGGAAATGTGTGTAATTCGATGGAACGGATTTTAGAAATTATTTTTCCGAACCGGTTGCTGCAATTGGGGCATACCTTGAAAGGCTGAAGTATGTTAATGATGTGATCTTGGTGATAATATTCTCGGAAGTGTCCAGGGTGAAACTAGTGAGACACGAAAACTCAATAGCTGATCTGTGCCTGACAAATATATTCTTTCCTACGTGTCAGCCTTGGCCAAGCTAGGAGGTTGGCCCATTCCAAGGCAACGATGCATGTGAAAGAAAGTTTGCTTAGAGCACTTGTCGGGGAGAATAAGGGACGTGTAAACTTATAAGCAACAGAATAATTAAGAGAGGATTTTAAATCTGCCAAAGAGCAATCTCACTTGAAATATTTGACCAATTTCAGATAGGGATTCACTTCAGCAGATCTGCACTGACTCACCAGAAGCTATTGGATGCATAAGTAGACAGTGGAGGAATAATTAGGTGACAAGAATAGACTGCTCAGAAGTCTGGAAGAAAAATACTTTACGTTGTCCAAGAAATGAGAAACTACTTGTGTTTGGCACCGTTACACATTCATTCAGAAGATACCCTGCATTGTAAGGTTGATATTGAAGTAGGCTACAACAGTAGGAGTGATCTTTTGCTTGGCAGCTGAAGGAGTCCTTTATCACAGAATCACAGAATCACAGAGGTTGGAAGGGACCTTTTAAGATCATCTAGTCCAACCAATGAAAAAAAAAAAAAAAAAAACACACAACACAAAAAACCAAAAACAAAACCACCACACACGCAACCCACACACACACCACCACACCACCCAACACTAATCCATATTCCCAAGCACTATGTCAACTCCTCTCTTGAATACCTCCAGGGATGGTGCCTCAACCACCTCCCTGGGCAGCCCATTCCAATGCCTGACAACCCTTTCAGTAAAGAAATATTTCCTAATATCTAACCTGAACTTCCCCTGGCGTAACTTGAGGCCATTGCCTCTTGTCCTATCATCTGTAACTTGGGAGAAGAGACCGACCCCCGCCTCTCTACAGCCTCCTTTCAGGTACTTGTAGAGAGCAATAAGGTCTCCCCTCAGCCTCCTCTTCCCCAGGCTGAACAGCCCCAGCTCCCTCAGCCTCTCTTCGTAAGACTTGTGCTCCAGACCCCTCACCAGCTTCGTTGCCCTTCTCTGGACCTGCTCCAGCACCTCAATGTCTTTCCTGTGGTAGGGGGCCCAAAACTGGACGCAGTACTCGAGGTGGGGTCTCACCAGTGCCGAGTACAGGGGGACAATCACCTCTCGGGTCCTACTCACTACACTGTTCTTGATACAGGCCAGGATGCTGTTGGCCTTTTTGGCCACCTGGGCACACTGCTGGCTCATGTTCAGCCTGCTGTCGACCAACACCCCCAGGTCCTTTTCTGCCAGGCAGCTCTTTGTTCCTCCTCCTGAGGCAAAGGAGGACATAAAGACAGAGGTTATTGCATTTGCTGGACAGTAATTTCCTCACCTGTTGACTGTTGCATAAGAAGGAGTTGCTTCCTTGACTCTCTTGTCTGCGGTGGAAATATGACCTCTGTACTTTGGAGGATAAGCATGTACAGTGCTCTTTTGTCAGAAGATGCTTCTTCCCTTCCACAAAGAGTTAGGGCCAGTAGGCTCACCTTTTTTTTTTTTTTTTTCCTTAAACCTGTAGGCACCACTCTCAGCTTGAAGGAGGAAGGATTCCTGTCTATGCTGTCACTTTTCAAGAGCCTGAGAATGATCCTCGCAATTGTTGCTACTTGTGGGCTGTTCAGTCTACACAGGAAAGGTGAATAAAAGCTTACTGTAAACAAGTGCATGAAATAATTATATTTTTTTTTAACATATTTGCTCACGTGGAGTTGATACATGTATATCTGTTGTGTTTCTTTAGCTGTGCAGGAGATTCTCTCAGGTAGGGAAGGAGTTACACTTAGAAGGCAATTGTCACAGGATTGAACAGGCGTGAAGAGGGACCTACCAGTTCCCACCTTCTGAGAGAAGGCAAAGCAAGAGTGGCCATATTTTTGTGCTTGCATTCTTAAATGATTTCCTTTTGTTTCTCGATGACTTCTTCATGCTTTGTTTGATATTCACACCCCGTGGTCTTAAAATACCATTAAAAGTAGTTGAGGCTGCACATCTAGAGGCCTAAACGTGCCGACAAAACTGCTGCCCCCCAAAGGAGGGCAGTGACAGTATTATGGATCTCTCTCTTTCTGCATCAGCAAGAGATTTCATCAGCTCAGCTGTTTGTAGAGTGGCAATCTTTTTGACTTTAAGGCAGCTTTGATCATAGAATCATAGAAGGGCTTGGGTTGGAAGGGACCTTAAAGATCATGGAGTTCCAACCCCCCTGCCGTGGGCAGGGACACCTTCCACTAGACCAGGTTGCTCAAAGCCCCATCCAGCCTGGTCTTGAGCATTTCCATGGAAGGGACATGCACAACTCCTCTGGGCAACCTGTTCCAGTGCTTCAGCACCCCCATAGTAAAGAATTTCTTCCTAATATTTAGTCTATATTTCCCCTCTTTCAGTTTCAAAACATTGCCCCTCGTGCTATTGCTCCACTCCCTGATAAAGAGTCCCTCCCCATCTCTCCTGTAGGCCCCCTTTAGACGCTGAAGGCTGCTTATAAGGTCTCCCCAGAGCCGCCTTTTCTCCAGGCTGAACAGCCCCAACTTTCTCAGCCTGTCTTAATAGGAGAGGTGCTCCAGCCCTCTGATCATCTTTGTGGCCCTCCTCTGGACCCACTCCAACAGGTCCATGGCCTTCCTGTGCTGAGAACTCCAAAGCTGGACACGCTACTCCACATGGGGTCTCACCAGAGCAGAGTGGAGGGGTCAAATCACCTCCCTTGACCTGCTGCCCACACTTCTCTTTGAGGCAGCCCAGATCGAGAACTCTTCACTGTGAAGAACTATTTCCATTAATTTTTAGTCCATACAACGTGTTAAAGCTTGCAAATTGTATGGTTAGCATTGGCCCCTGAAGCTGTTAGTGTCAGACTGTCCTTCTGTATGTTTTAGCGGCTAAATGTGGCCAATTATCATGTTTTGGGAAGAGGTGGTTTTGTTTTCAGCGAGAGCTGAATGCTATTAAGAAAACTTCTGTCTAGATCTAATAAAATGATAGTGAGGACCGTAAAGCAGCTTTGTAATCAAATTTCGTACTTTATCCCTTTTTCAGCGAAGGTGATGTGGTGAGTTTACATCTGTTGCAGTTAGCATTTGGTGACAGAAAGCGCTTGGCATCAGGTCAAGTCATGTATGAGGTAAGACGTGCGCGCGTGTGAAAAGAAGAAAATAGTTATTTTGTCTAAGTGAGTATGAGTTGAGTTAGCAGGGGTAAGATTTAAAATGCATTATATATAATGGTGACAAAGGAGAGAGATCTTCAAATGATTCAGTGTGTTCTAAATATGGATGTCATCTCTTTATCTTTGTTGGGGTGGAGTGTTTTTATGACAAAAACATATGGTGCTTTAGAGGAGCAGGGTTTTTTAGTTTTAAAAGGGCTTTCATTGCAGTTCACTGCTGCATCTCTTGTAAGCGCTTTGGTGGGCTGAAAGGAGAAAGTTTCTTTAATCTCTCTCCAATTGTTTATATGCATTTGTCTCGTGGCCACTTTGTTCAACACTTTAATGTTAAAATGTGGGACCTTTAACTCTTTGCCAATTCTTTGTCTTGGTCAGCTTATTTTGCTGAACAAGATGTGATGAGTATCAGGTTTTACCTCAGAGGGTTGAAATGTTTCAGCAGCCTTTAAAAACGGGTCTACTCAAAATTCCAGTTGACACTCTTTAAAAACAAAAGCACACAAAATGCAACCAGTAACATATTCACAGGCTTGTAAGAGGTGTCAGCCACCAGTCTCTGGCTCTGAGATATTTTACTCCGCTGCTGTTTCTGCTTGCCCGTGATGAGTGTTGTGGAAGATTGAAACAGGAAGCAACCTTACAGGGCAGTTGAAGAGAGAAGTAAACAGCTGGACCATCTGACAAGAGCAGACAGGTTCTTGAGCTAGCTGCCAGATGAGCCACGTACACACGGAGCTTCATACCAGCCCCTGATAACACCTACTGCCAAAAAAACCCCCCAGGCCCCAAAACGACTCTCAAACCCAAAACACTGCCAAAAGATGCATTAGGACGGGACCTGTGCTCTGCAGCGGGCACTTTTAGTCTCAGAACGCTTTCTAGTAGTCACAGATTGGTCAGTACTACGTGGCTGTCTGAGTCAAGCTTCTCGTCCGGCTTTAGTGGCAGAAACGTCTCTACTTTAATCAGAGTCTTACCGGTGCATGTAATTCGAAAACTCTTTTCATACTTTACTGGTCAATAAAGTCACTACTTAATATCTTCCGTGCAATGGAGTCCCTAAACTTAGGTTTGTGTGCCCCATTGTGGAGAGTTTAGCACTTTATCTGATGAAACTGTCTTTTGGAATGGTGGATGTCCCGTTCAGGACAACATCTTTTATTCAAATTGGTTTTAGCGTTTATTCATTCTCCCTGAAAAATGAGATTCTTTGCCTATGCTTCACGTTGGTTTTTCAAAGAGATGGTTTTGATTTTTCTTATCTACTCTGCACATAGCTGTTATTTCCAAAGTCACTTGATAAAAGAGGATGGACTGTGCATGCTTCAGAGCAGATGGTGGCAATTTTTCAGACAGCCTTGATATCTATCTATAGCATTTCCGGGAAGATTAAGAGAAAGCTCATCTCAGGTGAATCAAATGTATCCTAGAAGATCATATGGGAATGTGTTCTCTCGTGCCAGTTCATTTTAGACCTCTGAAAGTTCAGAAAACTTGGGCAGAATGTGGCATGATCAGTTTCTAGGCTGTTTTTTGTTTGGTGGTGGTGAATTTTTGTTGGTTTTGTTTTTTTGGTGTTTTGTTTTTTTGTTTTAAAGTGTAGAGCTGCTGTTTGTCCACAACACACCTGTTCAAGCGTTGTATGGTGGACAGTTTGAACAAGTGTTGTACTTGGAAAGACAGTATCTCAGTTAATGCTTACTTAGAAAATGGTGGTCTCAGAGGTAGAACACAATCCCGCCAGGGTTTCTGTGTCTCTCAAAGTAGCTTGCTTTCTCTGTAGTAATTCGTGATCCTCAATGCCTTGGCCATGGGCATGCCATGTCCTCTCTGTTTTTCCTTTTTGCTGTTGGCTGTGCTTGGTGAAGGAACTGAGGGATGTTTCACCCATTAATCTCTGACAAGATGAGAAGAGGAGCTGGCAAGAGCTTACGTGGTTTGAAAGAATTACTACTGATACAAATACACTGATATTAACTGAGGGTTAATCAGTACGAAGTTCTCATAGCTGCTAGAGAGGGATGCGTGTTCACTCTGGTGGTGTGCCTATAGATAATAGCTCTTGAGAGAGCTTTAGCTGCTCTAGTGCCCGGACTTCTCTGACTTTACCAGTTCTGTAATGAAGACATGGAGCAAAGAGCTTTGCATGCTTGTGTGTTGCATTATCTCAGATATCTCTTTGTAGGAATATATTTTGGTCTTTTTTAAAGAAACCTGGATGTTGCAAGGAATTCTGCAAAGCATGTTTAGATCTGCAAAGCCTTTACAGCCAAACTTACCTGTTAGGATTTGACACTTAATTCTCTTGCGTGTCAGATGTACTTTCTTTTTACTATCAGAAATAAGCTCAGGCGAAATACACAGCATAGTATGCACATTATATTAGATATAGACCTTCCTTCGTATCTAGTTTTTATCTCAAAATGACTTTTTTCTCTTATTTTTTCCCCAGGGCTTGGAATACTGTGATGAAAGGTACAGTGTAGATCTCACAGGTGGAGTCTTTCCCTTGAGAGGCCAGACCAGGAATATTAAGTTAATCAGCTGCCAGACCGTTGAAAAATTTCCCAACCATGTTGACAGTGAGGATAGCATAAATGAAGGTTTGTTCTGATGTCGGTGTTTGGTGATTCTAAAATAAGTGGTTGAGACTGTGAGGACAGCTGCTCTGTCCCCACAGTCTGAAAGTCTTAAATATCTACAAAGACTAGATTGCTTGGGTTATTTAAAAGGAAAAATTGGGTGCTTAAATTCTGTGGAACTTCTTTAAGGGAAGAAATAGGTTTTATTTTATGCTTGCTGACACGCAATAGCAATGTGTGGTGGGGTCTTCTGTATAATGCTCGTTCGTCAATTTATTCCTCCAGCTGTCATCTTTGAACAATAAGATGGTTCTGTCCATTGCTTAGGCATGTCACCTGAATTTTGTTCTCTTGTTCAAACCTGTGTCTGCATCTGCATCCAGATGGTGGCCTGTCACACTTTGGGTTCCCCAGGGCTCTGTACCAGGCCAGTTCTCTTTAATATCTTTATGACTGATGTGGACGAGGGGATGGAGGGAGGGCACCCTCAGTAAGTTTGCAGACAACACCAAGTTGGCTGGGAGTGTTGACCTATGTGCTCGATGGTAGAAAGGCTCTACAGAGGGGTGTGGACAGGCTAGATTGATGGACCAGGGCCAATGGTATGAGGCGTAACAAGGCCAAGCGCCAGGTCCTGCTCTTGTGTTACAACAGCCCCACACAGCGCTACAGGCTTGAGGAAGAGTGGCTGGGGAGCTGCCTGGCAGAATAGGACCTGGGGGTGTTGGTCGAGAGCTGTCTGAATATAAGCCAACAGTGTGCCCAGGTGGCCAAGAAGGTCAACAGCATCCTGGCTTGTATCAGAAGTCGTGTGGCCAGTGGGACTAGGGAAGTGACGATCCCCCCTATACTTGGCACTGGTGAGGCCCCACCTCAAGTACTGTGTCCAGTTTTGGGCCCCTCCCTGGCAGAAAGACGTTGAGGTGCTGGAGCGTGTCCAAAGAAGGGCAGTGAAGCTGGTGAGAGGTATGGAGAAGGAGCCTTATGAGGAGCGGCTGAGGGAACTGGGGTTGTTTATTCTGGAGGAAAGGAGGCTGAGGGGAGGCCTTGTCATTCTCTACAACTACCTGAAAGGAGGTTGTAGCGAGGTGGGGTCGATCTCTTCTGCCAAGTAACAGCCAATAGGACAAGAGGAAATGGCCTCAAGTTGTGCCAGGGGAGGTTTCGATTGGATATTAGGAAAAATTTTTACACTGAACGGGTTATCAAGCATCGGAACAGGCTGCCCAGGGAAGTGGTTGAGTCACCATCCCTGGAGGTATTTAAAAGACGGGTAGACATAGTGCTGAGGGACATGGTTTAGTGATGGTCTTTGTCAGCGTCAGGTTGATGGTTGGACTAGATGATCTGAAAGGTCCCTTCCTACCCAGGCAATTCTATGATTCTATTATCTTGCAATAATTGAATATACATCTCTGAGCTTACAAATTCAGTTATGCTCTGACCGTATCTCTAAGCCTGCTGCAGAGATAACTTTCATAGCCGTTTGTTTTGAGTGTGTTATTCACCTTCCCTCTCTTCTTACTGGCCTTACCTTATGTCTGACATCACAAAGATGACACTTGCGTGATCTTTCTGGCTATTTCTGTTTATTATCTTTGACTTAGTCCTGATGCGGCAGCTACCATGTCTCTTGTGATGCAGTTCCAAACCTAATAAAAACGCCTTTGGATTGAGAGAGCTGGAGTTGTGTGTGTGAGTGGGCAGGTGTGAATGTTGTGAATGGCTGATGTTAAAATCTTTATTCCAGTTTCTGGTTTGTTGGGTGCAGGTTTTTTATTTATTTAGTGTGATACTTGTCTTCTTTCATTCAGAATATGGTGGAAAGGAGCTATTCTTAAAACTTGTAATGGAGTTGGAGCTGGAAATTAATAATGCCAGCTGTGTGATACAAGCGTATATGATCATTATTGGTATGCTTTCTGAAAGTAGCAATGTATGTGTTCCTAGCATATTGTTTTGCTAAACTGTTTATCTAGCTAAACATCTTGATCACAGAGATGTTTGCTACTCCGTTATTTTTTTTAGTTACTCTTAGTAAGTGTTGTGTTTCATGAGTGACAGAACAGAATTAAGCCAAAAAAGGAAGTGGTGTTTTTAAAATACCCCATCTATTGTATTTTCTACAAATAAGTAACGATGTCTTGTCTCTTACAGTAATATCTCCCGCAACCAGCGTCTCGATCTTCAGTTGGCAAGTGAAATACCACCACGAGGAAACACCATCTACTTATTTGGGTGTATTTGACATTAATCGCTGGTATCATGCTCAAATGCCAGATTCACTAAGGTAGATTTTTCTTAAGTTGTTTTCAATATACCTGCAAATAATTCATTTGACTGTTGATGTTTAGCTTGCGCCCTTGTTTTCTTTAAGGCTGGAAGAATTCCTTCATGATTGCCCCTATTTTGCATTGTGGTCACTGGATACTGTAATAAGCATGACTTCTCCGAAGCTCCTTTTGGATATTCTGGTACATGAGCGGAGTCTAAGTCGGGGAGTTTTTTCTTTTCATCCACCAACGGAGAGGTTTTTCCATCCAAGCAACTATAATTTTGGTAGGTATTTCACTGCCTTTGAGAGCGATGAGCTTCAAATGAGGTCAAATGCCATTTATTGGTTCTCTTGTTCATTCATTGTTTGTGACTCAAAAGCCAAAACAAACCAGAAAGACCCCAGCCCCCCCAAACCCAACTCTGGTTACGTTGTACTGACGGGGTATTTACTATTGTGAAGCTTATCTGACAGTCCGCTGAGTTTTGGTTCTTTTGTAATGTAGCCTGTGAAGTGGTGCTGGTTATAAAATGAAATGACTTTATGAGGAGAGGCTGAGGGACTTGAGTCTTTTTAGTCTGGAGAAGAGAAGACTAAGGGGGGATCTGGTCAGTGCCTATAAATACTTAAAGGATGGGTGTCAAGAGGGTGGGGCCAGTCTTTTTTCAGTGGTGCCCAGTGACAGGACAAGAGGTAACGGGCACAAACTTGAACGCAGAAAGTTCCATCTAAACACGAGGAGGAACTTCTTTACTTTGAGGGTGGCAGAGCACTGGAACAGGCTGCCCAGAGAGGTGGTGGAGTCTCCGTCTCTGGAGACATTCAGAACCTGCCTGGACGTGTTCCTGCGAAACCTGCTCTAGGTGGACCCGCTCTGGCAGGGGGGTTGACCTAGATGATCTCCGGAGGTCCCTTCCCACCCCATATCATTCTGTGATGCTGTGGTTCTGTGTGAACTGAAGCTCAAAGTACTCAGTTATACCTTTCCAGATACTGCTATTTAAAAAATGTAAGCTGGTCATAACATAACTGTCAGAGTATGGAAGGTTGTCAAACGTTCATTGTTTCTGCAGATGGCACGTGCTTGCTGAACTCCGGAGTTGTTCACATGACTTGCACCGGCTTCCAGAAGGAGGTGATCTTTTACTGTAACTTTATGGAGAATGGCAAGAGATGTACCTTTTCTAAGTTTTCTGTTGCACTGCTTTCAGCGTCAGAGACCCTTTTGTGCTCATCCTGCCCCATCCACAGGCATAACTGCAGTTGTGTCCTGTTGCCAATTTTATGCAAATGGTTCTAGGTCCACTCTTGGGACTGTGAAACTACCATTGTCTCCTGCTGAAGCACGATCAGGGATAGAATGTCTAGAAAGGAATGCAAGGTTGCTCTAGGAAAACCACTGTAGAAGTCGGGGAAAGCTGTTACGGTATCACCCATCAGTCAAACTGCCTGCACAGTCTTGAGTTAGAGATTTGATCCCCAATTTACTTGAAAAAGGAGGGCAGAAGGGAGAAAAATTACTGAAGTGTTTGAGAAGAGCTGAAATTTTTTTTCTCCCAAACTTGGCCAAATTATAACTTCCGAGCCACTGCACAGATTGCGACAAATAATTTTGAATTACGTTTCAGCTCACTAAATATTTCCAACATGAATCAAGCAGCTTCCACACGAACAAGCACGGAAAGGATCTCCCAAAGCGTGATTAGAAGTTGTGTGTTAGTTTGGCTTATATGGAATGTGATTGGTGTCAGTGCTCAGGGAAGGTGAAAGGCCTGTGTATTGACAGAGAGGCTAGAAAAGACTCAATTACTCAGATTGCTAACCTAAAGCATCTTACTGATGCAGTCTGACAGTTTAAGTGAACATTTAGATTATTCCTGTTAGTGCATAACAATGCTGTCTTGAGCTGTTGTTTTTGACAGATGTTTCAGGCCTTGAATTTTTTGAAGAAATCTGGTCCTTTAATATGTGAAGCCATTCCTGACAGCTACAATAGGTGTCTTGTAGCTGGCTTGCAGTCTCCAAGACTAGTTGATGTCCAGCCATCCAGTTTGAGTCAGGTGAGTGCATATCAGGGAATCAAGGGGGAGATACATCCATCTGGTCTGACAGGGCGGGAGAGGCTACAAGACACGATAATCATATTTTCCTGTTATTTGCAAGTTGCATTGAAATACAGGTGTTGACTTGAGTTTGCAGAAGTAATCATATCCTGATGCAAATTTCCATGCACAGAAGGTGTAACAGGTATTAGCAGAGGATGTTACTGAAAATGGCTCCTTGGAACTCAGTACGTGAAGACAATAATGCAGAGGCATGCAAATAAGGATTAGAATGAGCCTTCAGTGCTTGAAATGTCAGAGGAGAAGTTAATGTGTTCCTCAGACCAAGGAGCACTCCAGCCTGTGGCTAGAATTAAGACAAAGAATGTGGAATTACTGACATTGTGCCGATTGACTTTGTGATGCCTGAAGGAGTATACAGTTAGAAACAAACATTTACTGTTAATGGTTGAGATGTTGAAAGTAGGTAAGATTCTCATTATAATTTGTCTGTTGTGTTTAGGAGGAGCAGTTGGAAGCGGTACTGTCAGCTGCTGTGCAAACAGGTTCTCTAGAACTTCTGACTGGATGCATTAAACATTGGACTTCTGAAGGTAATGCTTCTTATGTTGTTTCTACGTGATGTGTTTTTTTACTTTGAAATTGTTGATTCATTTCTTTGTTCTATTTTTTTTAAAGAGCAGCCAAGTTCTGCTGCTAGTTTACGGTTTGTTCTTGAGTGGACATGGAACAAAGTGATCTCGACAAAAGATGAATTTGACCAAATATGTGAGTACTAGTGTAGTCATTCTGGAAACGTAAACTCATTCTTTCTGATTGAGCTGCTTCAGTAATATGCCACTATATGATATTGCATCTGGTTCTTTTAAGTGTACTTTGAAGCTCTGAAATTGCTCTGTTGGCTAACGATTTTATATTGATTCTTGACAAGGTGTTCCGCTGTTTGATGGCTCCTGCAACTTCATTGACCCACAGACCTTACAGTCTCTTCAGCACTGCCAGTTGCTTTTGAGCAACCTTAGCACGGTCTTAAATTGTTTTCTAACAGAAGCACAAGAGCTTACTCAAAAAGGTTTGTAGTGTTGCTTCAAAATCTTGGCTATGTTTTACAAAGATTTGGAATTATGCTTGGGTTGTAATTGTGGCAACAAGAGCTTTTATTGTTTTTGAGGCTTGGAAGACAGTCACGTTTAGCTGGGAGAAGGGGCTTGAATCTGAGAAGTTGGGACCACCACTTAAGATGCATTGCGTTCAGGGAAATAGTTTGTTTTGGAGTTCATGGAATTGGGTAGGGGAGGCTACGTTCAGCAAGAAGCTGTGTAGGCACTGGGTTGAAATGCCAGCAACCAAATGTGGTAATGCTGAAAATGATTCCTTTTAATTCTTAGCTTGCAATTTATAATTGCATGCAGACATTGTGTTGCAAATTCCTAAACGATATGAAGGAAGCGTAAAGGAGTAACTTGCAAAGTAAGTTACTTGAGTTTCTCTAGTTTTTTATATTAGAAATTGTTCCTGGCCTATTGAGAAAAGAAAATAAAAGTCAAGACTATCCCTTTGCTGTCATAAAAACCTCTGCTACATGAAAAACAAATGCCCTATTCATGAGTGTATTTAATAGTTCAGGCTTTATTTTTTTTTTATTTTAACCGTTAGTGAATCTGGTTCTTTGAAGGGGTTGCTTTTTGCTTTGATGGTGATTGTGGGGGTTTTCTTCAAATAAGAAAGTGATACAGTGTGAAAAATGAAAGACTAATGAAGGGAGTTTTGTGAAAACTAAAGGAATTGCATAACATAAATCATCTTATGCCTTTTTTCAGGTTTTGCAGACCTGACAAATAAGCGAGTGGTAACTAGCCTCGTTTCTCTGTATGTGCAAGTGGTCATCTGGTTCTGTCGATCCGGTCTCCTTCCAGAGGGTTCAGGTAAGCAAAAACTGCAACACGTTTGTGATAAGGAGACCATCCAGTAAGTGACCATGTACTTGTCCACTGTTTCATCAATAACAGCTCGTGCGGGTTCAGTGGCAGGGTGTGCTGAAGTTCTGTTGGTGAAGTTGAGATTTTACTGGTTTTTCAAATACATAGTGTGGAATAATGCAAGCAGTTTCTTTCCTGGATGTTTTTTTAAGGAATAGCGACAAGCCTCTGACTTCCAGGAGCTGCTTGTGTCCTCAGCTTGGAATACTTGGGGTTTTAAACAAATTACTCTTAAACAACAAATACTGGAACACTTGTGATTACAGTGAAAGCATTACCTGCATGTTTTGAACTTTCTATTCATTGCTTGAGGAAAAAGTCCTCAAGCATGGATTGTAAATTCCGTTGTCAGCCTTAACTGTCTCACAAATGCTCACGTGAGATGTTTAAAAACCATTGCCTTTGAGAACTGGGTAGGGTTTTTTATAGTGAACCTCAGCTTTCCCTACGTGTTCCGAACGCTACATGAACTGTAAACTTGAAATGGCCCTTGAGACAAGAAGGACTTGAGCCTTGTGTCTTACACCTCTTTAAGTAAAGGCAGAAACAGGATTGGCTTCTTTCAGAGCTGGAGGCTTCTTGATGCTTAACTTGTAGGATCTTCTGTGTTTCTAGTCAAAAATTTTAGTTTACAGGTGTGATATTACTCCTTTAACTTGCTTTTACTTTATTGCCTGTAGATGACGATATGCATTTGTCTAGACCTTTCTACAATTATTCTCTGATTCAGAGCTACTATACTGGTCATCGACAGAAACTTGAGCGTTTATCAAGGTAAGACTTACAGGAAAACTCTAGGTCATTTGCACTGCAAATTCAGAAGTGGAAGGGAATGGCTTTTATCTCAAGACTTGTATTGGCTATGCGTAATGCATTTGCTGGCAATACTCTTGACTTCGGTGATGCATGTGTTCTGTCGAACACAGAGATTACTTTTCCTGTGTTAAAATGTTAACATATACCTCTGCTTAGTAACATTTCTTGGTATCATCGTTTTTTTTCAAGTGCACTTAATTTGTTGGCAAACCTGTATAATTTGTGACTACTGAAAAAGATCACGTCATTAGGATAGGATCAGTCATCTCCAGTTTCAGCAAAGCACGGTGTTCACAGAACAGTTGTTTTGGAAGCAGAAGAAAGTATGTTTTTTTAAAAAAAAAAAGCATCTTTTTCATTGACTGGTAATGGATGGTAATAATTGTATTGGCCTAAATCTCCTACTGACAAATACCTTTGTGTAAAGGGCCAGAGTTGCACATAGTTGGCACGCCTAGCACTCTCCTGGCTATTGGATAGAAGTCGCTTCCTAATGTCCTGGACTGGCTTCCTAGCACATAGTTGATACACCTTGGATTAGCTGATAGTAAGTATTTCTTTGGAAATTGTTCTGAAAACCAAATAAAGACCTAAACAAGCTTAGACTATGGCACTGTGACCCAGATGCTGCAAGATGAGTTCAGGTGGAAGCTGCAGCGTAGCAGGTATAGCCTTCAAAGTTCATCTTACTTAGCTTACTTCTCAAGTAACTTACAGGCTCGTGTGTTCCTTAGAAGCGTAGAGCCTTAGTGTGTGTTTTCTGCTTCTTATTATTGGGAAATTAAAGGGTAGTGTCTCAGTCAGCAGAAGACTGTGGTGGACTTTTAGAAAGTTGAGCCGTCCGCAACGGTGATGGTACGTGTGTAGAAACATAAATGCTGCTTAAGGTGCTACTAAAATCTAAGGGTATGCTCAGCTTTCTGAAAGTAACTTATTTTCATAACAGAAGTGAGGTGCTGAGAACAAAATCTGAAAATTCGATTACATTGTCTCAGAGCTGTGTAGTGGAACGCTCCAACTTGAGGCATTAGATTTGTGTTAAAGAATAGTCCTGGTATTTTGATACTGCTACGTTTCTTCTGTTGGACAGCGTGAGAGTTGTTACTTCTGGCCCTTAAAGAACTTGATTTACACTTCCTTTGTATTACAAGTAATAAAACAAAAAAGAATCACAGAATCACAGAGGTTGGAAGGGACCTTTTAAGATCATCTAGCCCAACCAATGAAAAAAAAAAAAAAACAAAAAAAAAAACCACACACACAACACAAAAAAACAAAAACAAAACCACCACACACGCAACCCACACACACACCACCACACCACCCAACACTAATTCCCAAGCACTATGTCAACTCCTCTCTTGAATACCTCCAGGGATGGTGCCTCAACCACCTCCCTGGGCAGCCCATTCCAATGCCTGACAACCCTTTCAGTAAAGAAATATTTCCTAATATCTAACCTGAACTTCCCCTGGCGTAACTTGAGGCCATTGCCTCTTGTCCTATCATCTGTAACTTGGGAGAAGAGACCGACCCCCGCCTCTCTACAGCCTCCTTTCAGGTACTTGTAGAGAGCAATAAGGTCTCCCCTCAGCCTCCTCTTCCCCAGACTGAACAACCCCAGCTCCCTCAGCCTCTCTTCGTAAGACTTGTGCTCCAGACCCCTCACCAGCTTCGTTGCCCTTCTCTGGACCTGCTCCAGCACCTCAATGTCTTTCCTGTGGTAGGGGGCCCAAAGCTGGACGCAGTACTCGAGGTGGGGTCTCACCAGTGCCGAGTACAGGGGGACGATCACCTCTCGGGTCCTACTCACTACACTGTTCTTGATACAGGCCAGGATGCTGTTGGCCTTTTTGGCCACCTGGGCACACTGCTGGCTCATGTTCAGCCTGCTGTCGACCAACACCCCCAGGTCCTTTTCTGCCAGGCAGCTCTCCAGCCATTCTTCCCCAAGCCTGTAGCGCTGCCTGGGGTTGCTGTGACCCAAGTGCAGGACCCGGCACTTGGCCTTATTGAACCTCATCCCGTTGGTCTCAGCCCATCGATCCAGCCTGAACCTGAAGAAACCCTGAAAACTAAAAGGTCATTGCCACTTTTCCCTTAATAAGAGAGCTTTTAGGATTTCTATTTTGAACTCCTTCAAGAATTGAATATGAACTAACAAAGATCTTTCATCTGACTCAGAAATTCCTTTCATGTCTGTTTCAAGTCACAGTCATGCCTTTGTGTGGCTGTTCCTCTCTTTGACTCAGGGGAGCGGTTTGGGCTTTTTTGGTTTTGACGGGAGGAAACCTGTTACACTGGGAGGCTGGAATTAGTGTTTTACTCCGTTCAAATCCTTGCTCCTTTTTGTTCCAGAGGAAAATGGGATTCTGACTGCTTGATGATTGATGGAATGGTTTCCCAGTTAGGAGACCAAGCTGAGAAGTTGTGGCGGAGAGATGAAGGAGGAACTGGGAAATATCCACCTGCAAGTTTGCATGTGAGTGTCCTGTTCTCTGGAAACGACGACGACAAACCGCCGCCCTTCCTGCCAAAACCCCCACAAAAGCCAACGATTTATGAAAGACAGGAGTTTTTTTAAAAACTTTTAATTTTTCATTTCAGGCACTGCTGGATCTCTATTTGCTAGAAAGCATTGAAGAAAACTACAAACATGCAATTGTATCCTTTCTAGTTATTTTTATTACACCTTCATTGTATGCACATAAATGTTCTTAAAGCTTTGTCCCCTACTTGTTTAATAACGTTTTTTAATTTATGCTTCAAACACAATGCAAGTGAAAACATTTAGTTTAGCATTAAGTAGTAGACAGAAGCATTGCTTTATTTCTTTGTACTGCGGACTCTTTATGATTTTTTTTAAAAAAATGTTTTGTTGCAAAGTCTTCTCTGATATGAGAAAACAGGTTTAGTAAGAAACGTTGCAGATAAAAAACGCCCTTAGTTTTTCTCAAAATTTAAACACATTTTTAAATCTTTCAAACCACCCCTATCTGTAGCAAATGGCTACTTAGTGGAATGACGTGCTAAAAGGTGCTGCTTCAGAGCAAAAGGATTTCTCACAGTGGTTTACCAGTACCTGATTTTTGCTGAAATCATTGGTTTTCCAGTGCAGCTCACAGTGCTTGCTTTGGTTCTGTTAAAAGTGCAGGCACACAGAAGAATAAACAGGAAGAAAAGAAGAGTCATTGCGCTGAAACTTAATTTTTAAGCTGCTGAAATACACAGAATTGTAACGTGATAAAGTTTTGGTCTTACAAATTATTAGCCTTAATGAGATCCTTGATGTCAGACAATTTACTTGCTGCTAGATATCATGCATTCCTTTCCGAATAAAACAGAAACTTCGATCGACTCCTTCCCAACTGCCTTTGCTATCCCTTGGGGTCTTGTTAAGCTTGTCCAAGGTTTTTGGCTTCTAGATCACAATGATTACGAAGTAAGTATGTTACGGTTCAGTTAGACATATGTTGCAGTGCAAAGCTATAATCTGTAAAAAGATTTTTAAAAACTGGTGCTTTGCTAATAACGGGTGCTGAAACATTAGAAGCTTTTTTTTGTAATACTGCTACATGTTCAGCAGTAAATTGTGATTTGAAATTTTGTTTGAATTACTTTGACAGGAAGTTGATTGAAATAAGGAAGAAATCAACATTATTTAATGCTTGACATCTGAATTTTCAAAGCCATCCATTTAGGTTGTTTTCAGCAGACCGGTTGAGCACTTTCTCGCAAAGAGAAGGTTGTAGGTCCTTTCATGTTCTTCCTGATGCTGAAGGTTGTTGTTTGCCTGTCACAATGTTTAATATAATTTGTTTGTCTGAGAGAGTAACTTAGTATTTAGTCATGTATTTCTAAGAAGTGGTGTTTGTACACAGGACTTTGATTAAGCTAGAATTACTCCTTTTAAAACGCTCACTTGGTTCTGTATGGCTAGCTGATTTTTTTTTCTGCAAATACTTAAGAATTTTTATTTTCGTGTCCTGTATCAAGTGTTTCATTAGTTAGTGACCTCTGTTTATTTAATTACACACATTCACCCTTCCGTAAGAAACTTTTGACTATTTTTGTTGTGTGTGCCTATGTTTACATGGCAATAAAGCCGATCTCTTAACTTCTACAGAATTCACTGGCCCTGCTCTTTCATCCAGCCACAATCAAAACTGTGTCATGGCAACATAAGAGAATTATTCAATCCCTCATGTGCCAAGGAGAGCACAGGCAAGCCCTCAGATACCTACAGATGACGAAGCCATCGGTGTCAAGCAGGAGTGAAGTGCAGCTTTTCCTCACTGTGTTGCTGTCCAACAGGTAAAGAAACAGCCAACCAGTTTGTCATGTCATGCAAATCTTGTGAAAAGTGGAGAACAAATAATATTAATCACGACGCCCTTAGTTTCCTTTAAACTTTGAGGAGAATAATTTGGTGGCATCTCTTTGGTTATACTATTAACGTCCATTTACATCTCAAAAAATTAATCACAGGTGCATGGTGGAGGCTTGGGGTCTGTTGCATCAACGTGCCACTAAGTTAAACATAGAAGAGCTGTTGAAACACATGTATGAAACCTGTCAGGAGATGGGACTGATGGAAGACTTGCTGAAGCTGCCTTTCACAGACACTGAACAAGTAAGTGTGAGCAAGGAAAAAAAAATCTTAATCGTCTCTTTGAAAAGAGCAAAGGCAGAATCATCATAATGTTTTGAAACGTGCTCTTTCTCACAGGGCTGTTTGGAGAAGTTTTTAAGGACCAGCGCTAGTGTTCAGAATCATGAATTCCTTTTAGTCCACCATCTGCAGCGTGCCAACTATATTCCAGCACTAGAGCTGAATCAGTCAATTAACATTAATCTTATGGTAAGTGTGAAAGTTCTGTTAGGTGTTACTAACTGTTTTTGATAGTACTCAATAAAAATCCTGCTTTGTTTTTTATACCATTCTTTGAAACACTAGGAAGAATTTTCTATGCCTTAGGTTACAGCTGAAGCTAAGTGTTGAACAAAATATTTCATTACTGCAAAGCTACTCTATGAAGCTATAAATTAAATGTTACGCACCATGGTTGACCCCACTTAAAATAGTTTGTATGCAACTGAGGAATAAATATGTATCTTTTCGATCAGCCGATCTTATCACTCAGTTGTTCAGATACGTATGTTATGTGTGGTTTAGATTATTGAACGTTGTTTGTGTTGCTCCTTTCTGCGGAATGACGAGCATGTTGTATGTCATCTCTTGTGTCCTGCATGTGACTGTGTTTTTCTAGCTGAGAGCAGGCTGGATGCCAATCTGCAGAGACAATTTGGTTGGTGTTTTTCGTGTTGGTTTTTTTGGGGGTTTTTTTTTTATTTCTTCACAGTATAGCATGCTCTGCTATTCAACTACTTTCATTTTACCGCTTTTGTGACAAATTCATGTCTAATTCCTGTTTGTCATGATAGCCAGATTACGTTTTGTGTTGTGGGAACTTGCATTATGAATCTGTGATGTGTTTGCTCTTTTCTGGAACCATGGTTCTCCAGCGAATCAAACTTCAAGGTTGGTTTTGGAAGTTTTAGGTCCTGCTTTGAGGGCCTATCATCCAGGCAGAAAGTGCGTGTAGGTCGCTTTTTCTTACTCGTTTTGGTATTCACATCATTTTGTCCAAGGTAATTTCCAGTTGTCCTGTATATTCAGTCACCTCGGACATTGGCGTTTCAGGAAGACCAAGGGAAAGCCTGGTATGTAGTAAGCTGTTTGAAAAAAGCTGTTCTGTGCAGTGGACGTATTTTACCGTAACTGTAGAGGAAATCCATTCACTAATTAGAAATAGTACAGGTAGGTCTGTGGAATAAATTTCTCGTAATTAGTTAACATGTTGATTTATGCTTTTCCTTCAACAGAATGATCGTGATCCTCGCTTGAGAGAGCGAGCAGTTGCCAGAAACTCTATATTAGACCAGTATGGCAAGATCCTTCCTCGAGTTCAAAGGAAGCTGGCTGTAGAGAAAGCCAAGCCTTACCATTTGTCTTCATCGCTCTTAAGAGAAGGTAATTTGAGGCGGGGGGGAAATATAGTGGAGAACTAACCATCCCTTCGATTACACCAGTTCATATTTTTCCCCCCTCTTGCTTTACAGTCTCAAGACCAAAGCCATTATCAACAGTAGCAAAACCAGCTAATGCAGGAAATGTGCATACAAGAGCTACTTTTATCAGTAATGTATTGACAAAAATTGGAGAAGTCTGGGCAGGAAATGAGCAGAAAACCGGTTTGTCACCAGGTCATAGGTAAGCAGCCTTTTGAGAAAGTTTAGTCTTGAGCCACATATCTGGAGAGAGAGAGAGAGAGAAAAGCAGCTCCAATATATAACATTTAATACTCAATACATCAAAACTAATGTTTGGAGAGAGAGTTTTTCTGCTATGGTAATTTGTGCAAATAGTACAAGTGGCATGGTCAACTAAACTTGAGTTCTGGTACGTCTGGACTCAGGGGAATGAAAGTCAGTTACTTTTTCCTTTTAGTTCTAGACCTGGAGCTACAGAACCCCCAGCCGCAACACACCCTCTCCCTGGTGAAGAGCTGCGCGATGCATTTGTTGGGACGCCGGTCACAAAATCTTCACCGAAATGTTCCAGGTATAGTAGAGCTACAGAATGAATATTCCAAAAGGTGTTGCTTCTCACATATGTATGTATGTGCGTGTGTGCGTAGACTTTCTGTCTGTGTTGTGTTTGCATTCAGTTTTGAATGAGTTAAAGAAAAGGCCAGTTTAGGGTCACAACGAAGTGGAGAATTTGAAGTGGTCCCAGCATAGAAATGGAGGTGAGTTTTCTTCTGGCATGAGACTTAAATGACTTGTGCAACTTGAAATGGGGTTACTCTTGCCTCAGAGGCGTTGATTTGGGAAATGCACCTAAATAATTAAACTAAGGAAATGCCTGTTACTTCTTCGTGGGCCCGATACATCACGCAGACAGGGAGGGCTCACCTGTATTTCTTGTTCATTGAATGTTTTTGTTATGTATCATGTCAGATTTCTCGAATGCAGCGTGATTTCCCCACTTATTTATTTATTTATTTTACTCTTTTAAATTATGTATCTTAACAGCTTGCCGAATCTGGTAGACCATCCCATTCCTTCCTGTTCGGCAGCGCAGTCACCATGCAGAGCTTCCATGTCATTCTGGGCATCCAGCCCACTGAGGTCAAATATGCCTGGTTCCATCTCGCGGAAGAATTTTTCAGGAGCCTCAGAGCTGAATTTCCTCCAGACTCCTCCTGTGGCTAAGGTCTGTAGTTAAAAAAACACCACGGTAACAACCAACCAAAGCAAAAGCCTGTAAACATAAATAAAAAGCACGGCTTTTTATCACTAAGGTTTTCACACCTTTGGAAAAAGAGCAGTGCAGAGGCAAAACTTTGTCCTCTCTGCTGGTACAAACTCAGTTTGCAATGTAAACTAGCACTTTTGACTAGGGAAGCCTTCTGTTTTGAAGATTTGACGGGTTCTAAACTAAATGTTTTTATTTCTTTTCATAGAGAGCTCAAGGTTTGGCCACATCTGCTTCTGGTGTTCCTGGGTTTACTCCTCAGTCCTTTCCCAGACCCAGCCTTGGCACCACACCCCTAGCAACTCCCTCCGCCTCTCCCGGACGATCAGTTCCTCCTCCTCTGCAGGCAAAGGAACCTGGAGTATCTTCCGGGGAGGAGAACTCAAATGCAACATGGACTGCTAGGGTAAGTTGGGCTGTAGTTAGTGATTTTTCCAGTTAAAGGCTTTATAGACTGTGTTTGGATTTGGATTTGGATTTTTATAGAGTTTGCCCAAAGTCCTTATATTGAGAACTGGAATTGCAAATCAGAATGGCAGACTTGCAGTTGGTCCTAAACGGCTGTTAGACCTTCTGTAGCATCACCTGCCTGCAGGAAGATGTTCATACTAAATGCCATTGACTTTGGTGGTGGTTACTCAAGGGTTGTTAGGAGCTGGGAGCGTTCAAAATTGCTAGTTCGGCTTTGTGGTGTACCTTATCAAGGGGTGGTATGGCAGGAAGGTAAGGAATATAGATTGAGCCAGGTGTTTGGGTTAGTTAAACCTTGTGAATTCAACATTTTTGAAAGCACTGTAGTCATGGGCTGCAGTGCCTTTCAGGCTCTCTTTTTGCAAGGCTGGATTTACTTAAAAAAGTAAATTTATGTTAAAAAAGACTCCTGATGAAGAGAGCTGTAGCGCTGTCTGTTCTCCAGCCCTCAAGTTCTCAGTTGTTCTTCTAGCCTTGCCCCAGGGATAGCATTCGAATAGTTGTCAAAGGAAGCTGGTCCATCTGCAAGTTGTCCCTTTCTACTCCTCCTTTTGTTCTCTCGCTTGGATTCTCCGATTCAGCTCATCATGCCGTTGCCAAAATAACGTACCAATATTGGGTGCAGAATGGGGGCATTTTCTAGTGTCTACATGTACAAGCTTTCCGTACATTTACTAATAAATTGTTATGGTCAGTTTGTATTATATGTTTTATCGCCTGTTATAAAGAGCTATTCAGCTATAACAAGAATCTCTCTCTCCTCTATGAAGTTCTTACTGATATTGTAGTGAATTTACTTATTCCATGCTCCAGGCATAGAGAAAAGTAATATATTTTAGTGGTGCATACAAGTTGAAAAGTGCAAACGTAAAGAAATAGAAATCTTGAGTTATGATTTTAGGTGTGCGAAGCTCCCTCTTTTGAAAAGACAGTGGTGAACGCAATGAACAACCTTGAGATGACGGGATAAGCAAGCACTTTCAAGATTCAATTCATCCTAATCCTCCAAGGTTCTGGAAACTCAATAAGCAGTCAAAAGTGTCCTTTATTTTGACACTTAGCCTTAAAAAACTAACAGAGTGCTAGAACGAGAATGAATTTTGTTGGGCCTTGCTTAAGTTGACACTTGTAAAACTTAGACTTATCGGTCTATGTTTGTCCTTTTTTTTTTTTAATTTTTTCTTTGACAAAAAGCACCTACATGTTATTGATCGTCAACTTTATTTTTTTTAAAAAAGGTGACAGAAGATGATAAAGCGCTGTCTGGACCTTCGTCTGAAGATCATCATCATCATCACCATCATCATCATGGAGTGGTGGAGGATGCTTGGTGTGAAAGCAGAAGTAAACCAACTCTGTTTACTCTGAGCAATCCTGAGGATGATCATGCTGAACTGGAAGAGTCTTCAGAAAGCACACCTGGGGATGGCTTGGAGAAAGTGGATGTCAGCAAAGAAAATAGTAACATCTCTGCCAGGTCAGACCAAACTACTTTGGAGTATCACGACGCAAAATCACTCAGCGATTTTGAAGATGATGTCATCTTTATAGCTGCTAAACCAGCTCATTCCTCCACTGACGCAACTGCCAATTTCCAAGAATCGGAGAAGGAAGGAGGCAGTGAAATGGTTGAAGACAAACCTTTCCAGATGGAACAACCCGATTCATCAGAACTAGGAAAAAAACCTGGTGTGTTGCTATTGAAGTTCCTCGTCTCCTTTTTTTTTTTTCTTTTTCTTATTTTAAATCACAGGAGTGCCCAAATCAATGATCTGTTTGTTTTCTTGGCTGAAATGGTGTGTCAGAGTTCTTGTTTTCCTGGAGAGAAGTCGTCAGACCCTCTGTGCATTTGAAGTCTTGGTAGCATGATTTAGTTAGATCCCTACCCTAGATGAAATGCGTAAAGGCTCGCTTTAAAATCCTATGAGCATCTGAAAAGCAATGATGTTAAGTGCAACAGGGGAGTCACCCATCTGTCTGCTTTTGTAGGATTTGTGGAAGAATCAAACGCTGAATGTCTTGCCCTTCCTGAGGATGATAAATTGGTGTTCAAAGCCACTGAGGCTGGTCCTTTAGGGACTGCAAGTGAAGGGTAAGTTTATAAAAGAGATACATCTTTGGGTTCACCCAAGATGTAACTGCTGGCTTTGCTGTGTTGGCAGTCTATGGGTTTGACGTGGCATTGGTTCTTTCCTGTGTTCTTCTGTATCGTGGCTTTTCCATTCCTTTCTGTCTGTGAACAGAACTAATTTGGCGTGAGTGTAAGTCCGATTGACTAGCTCTCAGGTTGAGCCTTTTTTCTCAAGTCATTGCAGAGCCCAGGGTATGGTGATAAAGACTTCATTCAACAGGCTACGTAAACGTTTTTACAGTTTGAGGGTTACTAAGCAGATACTGTGAAGCTTTGTTTTTGTCTGTACAGCCCTGCTTTTGTCTGAAAATGGTGTAGCTGAAAATTACACCCGAGGTTCCTGCAATGTAAGCGGGTTTATTTGGGGGTTTGAATAATTTGTTGCAGTATTTTATAGACTTGATTTTGACTTCTCGTGTGTGCTCAACGAGCATCTATTAGCTTATGGAAAGGGAAGCAGTTTTCTCACCAGATACTTTAAAAGCTGCAACTGCTTTTTGAGAGAATGTTAGTAATTTGTAAAGCTCTTCAAGGCTTGTTTTGAA
This sequence comes from Numenius arquata, assembly GCF_964106895.1. Classification (NCBI taxonomy): domain Eukaryota; kingdom Metazoa; phylum Chordata; class Aves; order Charadriiformes; family Scolopacidae; genus Numenius; species Numenius arquata. Next base: position 29,041,892 of record NC_133577.1, on the reverse strand, counting down.
GCTTGACTATGAATTTCTCTTTGTGTTCATGAAGTGAAACAAACCAGCAGGAGTCCAAAATGTCCTCTTCATCAGAAGAAAAAGCCATTCCAGCTGCACCAAATCCAGAGCTCTCTGCACCCCCGGAGACAGACAGTGAATGTAGGTACACTGTGTTGGAGCTGTCACGTGAGTGGAGGTAGCTCAACTCCTGAAGTAAAACATGTAGTTTGCCACTACAGGCGTTTCAGACTGAAGTAGTACTAGCGCGTTACTGCCAACTTTCATTAAACCCTGGAGAGAATACCCTCCTTAGAGCAAGTCCTTGTAGAAAATGCGAATGTTCCTGTTCTTGAAAAAGATACTGAGAAAAGTGGTCGCATTTAAAATATTAGGAGGAGACACCAGTATTTATTTTAATCTTGTACACCGCCACTCATTTGTGTGTTACGGGATTGTTGTGGTTTAAGCCCGGGCAGCAACTAGGACCACGCAACTAGTCCTCTCTCCCCCTCCCCCGCCAAACCCTGTAGGGTGGGGAGAAGGGGGGACAGAAAAAAATGTCATGGGTTGAGAGAAAGACAGTTTAATAGAACAGTAACAGAAGAGAAAAGTAATAGTAATAATGGTAATAATAATGGTTTAAGGAGTGTACAAAATAAAATGATAGAATACCAGATGATGGGTTGCCCGGCCTGTCCTGAGCAGCGATTGCGGATCCCTGTCCCCCCAGCCAACCCCCATTTATATACTGAGCATGATGTCTGTGGTACGGAATATCCCCCAGTCCTGCCAGTGCTCCTTCTCAGCTTCTCTGGGATCTGATAGTGTCCTGAACTAATATAAACATTACCTAGCAACAGCTAAAACAATTTGGGGTATCAACGTTCCTCAACATTCTTCTCATACCAAATCCAAACCACCGCAGCTACTAGAAGGAAAATTAACTCTATCCCAGCTGAAACCAGGGCAGGGATCTGCTGCTTGAGTTCCTATGTTAAAAGATGATGCATCCTCGGCATTCAGGAGGAGTAACTTCCTCTTTTTTTTGTATTTTTTAGTTAGTTTTTTTTTAGTTTATTGTGGGGCTGCCTCCTTCACCAGGTAGATAGTTCTGGCTTCTAGTTTTTGCAGAAAAGCTAGAAGCCATTCTAGTTTTTTGCCATTTTGTGTATGTGGCAGGATAGAGAACAGCGTCGTTGTCTCCTGCTTCCTCTGTTACTTCCTGTTGCTTAAACCAGTATTATTTACGTAGCAGTTATGTTAAAATGATATAAATCTCTTCCAGCTGTGATAAGTATCCTTGACAGTGAGGACGTGGTCAGTACTCATTCAGAAAACCACCTTGAGGGGAAGCGTGTGGATTTACCTAAAGAACGTGAACATGAAGCAGCTGAAGTTGAAGAAAATGTTCCTTTTCGGCAGGAAGAAATACCTGTTTCTAGCTGTCTTGCTAAAACTGAGGAAATGAATGTAAGTAAACTATTTTCCCATTTTCTACAAAATAGAAAACAATTTGCAAATTGGGAACAGTCCTGTCTTACTGACAATGAGAAGGCACCCAAAAAGGTCTCCGTTTCTTTAGCTGGTTAACACAAGTGAAAAAACCTCATTACGTGAGGCCAGATAAGTTGTTTTTTTTTTTTCTCCTGTGCATTTTCTGCACCTATAACACCGAATAGAACCTGTCAAGGCTTGGGCCTTTGAGAGCTGTAATAGTACAAAAAAACCCCTAAACTATTTTTTAAAATAACCGTGCATTTATTTGGTTTACTGGAACTTAGACGTTTCCCATTTGACTTAAAAAAGAAGTAGCTTTATTGTTAAAGAGGATACACAAGGTTGGGGAGCGCAGCTTTTCAATACTGGGGGCCATTTACCAAGTGACAAAATGATGTGGAAACCAAACTTGTTTTCAGAATGATTTAGGTGCTTGGATCCTTTACTCGTTCTTCCTTATTCACACGAACAGAATTCCCAGTAATGAGTTTAGATATTTCCAGTCACTTAAAACTTTTTAAAATGAATTTTAAAAGGCTGGTCACACGGACAGAAAATTAGAACTGTTGATTCTCCAGTTGTCCCATTTTTCCCCCCATTATTCTCACTCCTGCTGGGGGTGATGAGTCTTTAGAGGACACCCGCAGTGAATCCAAGTACCACACGGAGTATTCTGACAAATTCCTGTAGGATTATGCTCACAGGAATTAATAATAGTTTTTTGCTTTCGTTGTAACTGGTTTGCACCCATTTAGATGTAAATGGCTTGTCTGCCTTCACTGAATTTGGGACAAAGTGCTTCCTGCTTCCTTGTTTGTAGATTTGTAAGCATAAAAGGAAAGTTTATGCGGACTAGCCTTTCTTGAGTTGAGTTTTGGAGCGTGGCATGTTGCTACCAATATGATGCTTTAGCGACTTTTGACAAGGCAGGCGGCAGGAAAAGAAGCAGGTTCTACGGAGACTGCTGCGGAGGGGCTTCTTCCTTCTGCCGTCGTTGGCTAGCGCTACAACTTAGAGGGCTGGGCAAAGGTCTTTACACAGGGATTAAATTATCTTGAGCATCTGAGTCACTGGAAATACGTAACAGATGCTACTTTTGTTCTCGCCGTAAAAGCCCGAGTATCTCATGTGGATCTAGAAGGAAAGAATAATTGCTCGCTACAGGCAACTGTAAAACACGAGGTGGAACTATTTAGGAAAGGTGGTGTTGTCAGATGTGATACCTGGGCAGTTTGACAAAGCGTTGCGAACTGAAACTTTAAACTTTTCTCTCAAAAAAGTTGTCTTTTACCCTGTCAGATGCAGAGTCGGTCACTCTGTGTGCATTTGTAGTCAGCCCGGGAAGTACTGCAATGGGATGGTTACTGCCAGCTGTGTATGCAGCTTGTCTTGTAATACTGCTCACTTTGTTCACGAGTGGTGGTAAACGGTTCGTCGGGAACAGAAACAGCAGAGATGGAGCGTGTGATTGCGTACACCGAGTCCTCTCTTCTCTGTCCCTTAAATGCATAAAGAGTTACCTGTAGCAGAGAGCACGTTGTATGCTTCCGAGTTTGCACCCAGGGGCGATCTGAAAGGAAAAGCAGCATTTGGCTGTCCTCAGTTTCCTCTAGGTCAGTTGGAAGTTAGTCTGTTTGGTAATGAGTATTGCATTCACAGGTATTTTTTAACTTTAGGTGGTTGAAGATAGCGCGATTAAGGCACAAACCTCCGAAGAAGCACCAGAAACATCACCGTACAGTGAACTACATCCATTGGGCAATCTTCAATACAGCTATGGTACTGTAGAACAGCAGTTTGCATGTGATTTGCCTGATGATAAAGACGGTGAATGTGATGCAGCTGAGGCAGATGGAGAGCTCTTTATATCTCAGAGTAATTTTACTTTAGTCTTGGAAGGAGAAGAAGGTGAAGGGGAGATGGGAGATCCTACATCAGTAGGTGCTTCTAAACCGACTGGCGCAACGACAGAGGGAAAACCTGTGAACAGTTTAGGAAACAATCCTGAAAACCAAGAACAGGTTACAAACTCAGTGTCCACTGTAACTAACGATCAGGAATCTCAAAACATTGCAGAGTCGCTCCCGTATGTGCCTGAACCCATTAAGGTAGCTATTGCTGAGAACTTACTGGATGTAATCAAAGACACAAGAAGTAAAGAATTTACATCTGAAGTTGTGGAACAATCTATTCATGAAACCATAGGTAAAAAGGTAACTAGATTCCAGAAGGCCAAAGCTGCTTTAACAGCTGTGCCAGAAGAAGTGGAAGATGATGAAGACGAGTACGTCAGCACTCCTAGAACACGCACAAGGGGACAACTGAGTAGAAGTCTAAGGAGAGCAAAGGAAGCTGTGTCTGAAGTCTTGGAAGAGGCTAATGAGGAAATGTCGCTTCCTGAAGGTAGCATTGCTACTTCTGCTGCTTCCAAAAGGACTAGAGGAGGAAAAAGTTCAGCAGGAGATGAAGGAACCGGCCAGACTGATGCTGATCATAAGATTAAAATGGCAGTCAGTCCCAGCAGAAGCGCGAGAAAACAGAAGAGCATTCGTTTAAAATTTACTGAAAATATTGTCAAGGGTCAGGAGGTGCAGCCCAGTGACCTTTTAGCTGTGCCACCTAAAAGAGGCAGAGGAAGAAAGATGAGTTCATCAGAAGTTTCAGAAAATTCTGACCTTGGTCTGTCTAAATCATCGCTTCCTCAAACAGAATTTAAACTTCCCGTGACTCCTAGAAGAAGTGCTAGGAAGGGGGCACAAAATCTCTTGGCAGACCCAGAACCTCTCTCTACTCAGGAAGGCATACATTCAGGCGGGAAGGGGGAAATCCTCGATACTCCGAGGAGAAGTACAAGAAGAATTCTACGTGCTAAACCAGAAAAAATGGATGCTCGTGAGCAAACACCTGCTCAGCCAGATGAGGAATTAACCACGCCCAGGACTACAGTAAGGGCAGGGCGTCGGGGCAGAAAGAGACAATCAATATTAGAGGAAGGCACAGGGGAGGAGGCCTTCCCCCAAGGACCTGGTGGCAGTCCTTTGCTGCTTGAAGACATAAACCCATCAGGGCATGATGAAACACCAAGAAGTTTAACAGATCGTATTACAAGAACCAGATCCCGCAAAACTGCCGTGCGTCAGAAACTGCCTGTTGAGGAAAATGAGTCCTTCCTTTTCTCTCCTCCTCTCACAAAGCTGACAAAGAAATGTAAAGGTAAGAGCACTATGTTTGTGTGCAAAACAGGGCATATTGCTGTTTTGTAAGCCACAGAAAACAGGCTGTGAGGATGGCTTTTAAGCATTGTAAAGAATGTGACTGTACAAAAAAAAAATTTTGGGAAGAGGCAATTCATCCGTTTTCTGAACTCTACAGGACTGGCTGGCTAGTTGTGGTAGAAATGTGAGCGGGCTGATCTGAGTAGAGTTAAATGAAATTTAATCTGACTTTTTGTCATGAGCTTAGTTTCTATCTGTTTCGAAAACTGGAGGGTGTGTGGTAATATGTGATGGCCATCCCTTCCCCCCAGTGGAGAAATAAAGGAGACGTGCTTCCGAGTTCTGTTCAGTTTTTAACTTAAAAGGAGCTGCATCTTGCAACAAACTACGCAGCTGTTTACTTATGTGATTGTTTTTCATGGACATACCCTCTGTTAGTGAAGTTACTACACGTTGGGCTCTTTGTGTTAGAGTACGTGATAAAAAAAACTCTCGAGATGTGTAAGGATCGTTGATGCCTCCAGAGCATATAATATCTTTGGTTACGTAGGTGTAGGTAAAGAATGTACTGCCAAAGAATGGGTGCCAAGAGGCAGTTATTAGGGGGGAAAAATACTCCACGTTGAGTGTTTATAAACCCGCTTGGACCTTCTGCTTCAGGAAGCTGTTTTGCTTTTGATGATCAGCTGCAATTTAGCGTCACTGTCCTTTATGTCTAATGTACGTGCGTGCTAACAGTGCATTGTGGTTTTAGCTGGAGAAGCAGACCATCCTGTGCAGCTTAAGGATTTAGACCCGGACCTGTCTTCTCAATTTGTCTTTTCGCCTCCTCTTCTGAGGTCAAGGAGAAAAAATGTATCTAGCATTTCCCGAATTGGGAAGGAACCAGTAAGTAAAACCTGTGGTTGTCTCCTTTTCTTGATTTTTGCTCTGTACCGCTTTTTCAAATCATACTTTGCAAAGCTTTGCCTTTCTCCTTGAAAGTAGGTCTGAAAAGAGAGAGCTTTAAATTAATCAGCTAAACAATTTATTATTTTTTTTCCTTCATGAAAACTAGTGATGAAAGTCAATTTTGAATCTGCTTAAGTCAAGAATTAATAAGTATTGCTTTGCCTTTAAGAAAAGGCACGGTGCCTTTCTTGAAACTTACTTGGTGTGTTCTCTCTTAATTTGAGAATTTCGGCTTTTAGGATGGTACGAGACTTTGGGATGGAAGGTTTGTTTCTGTGGAGAGAAACCGTAGTGCTTTTGGCAATAATTTTGTCGTGACTTCTTCATGAGAGACACATTCATTTGTATTCTGTAGAAGCGTAAGAACTTGTGCATGAGTAATGTGTGTGTTGCCTTAACGTAGGAGCTTCTGACTAAAGAGGAAGAGGATACCAAATCCATAGAGTCTGTGGGAAAGCAAAAACTGAAGAGAGGTAGAACTGCAAAATCCAAAATGAAGAAATCGAGCAAGTATGACATTCTTTTTGAACACTTATTTGCATTCCTTTATTGTGGTAGCGGTTCAGCTTTTAGCCGCCTAACTTCCTCTGCCTCGCTTGGCTGTACGGTTCTGCTCTGACTTTCCGAGCCTGTCCAGCTTGCTGGCCTCATGGGCACCATTTTCCCCACTTAATGGTTTAGTTTTCTACTGGAAACAGAAGAGGGAGGGGATAGAAAAGGGCAAGTGGATCCTACTACTCTTTGCAACGATGGCGTGCTCTTCTATCATCGTCTTCCACCTTATGAAACCAAAATCTTGCGGTCTTTAGTTCCCCACAGAAGCCAGGAGCGGGCCAGACAACGAGTAAAGAGAACTTCTTGTTTCTGGCATGGTTTCTGGTTCCTTCTGGAAAACTGTTTGAGGAGAGTTGCCTCTTAAAATCTGGGGTGGGAGCCTCTAAAAGCTCACGCAAATAGTGACTGACAATGCTCGGGACAGTCTGGTGAGGAATGAAAGCACAAGGAAGCTTATTTATGTATGTTTTCTGCCTTGATCCTATCTTCAAAGAAACCCATAAATAATTTTTCAGCATTGATTTTGTAATTCCAATTTTTTTTTTTCTCTACTGAATACAATTTTTTTTTTTCTATTGAATAGTGTTGGTAATAAAAAAAATCAATTTGATACTTCTCTTTCTTTTCAGAACCACAAGAAAACATGACTCTTGGTCACCTCCATCAGTGGAAATGAAATTCATCTCTCCTTTTGGAAGTGTACTCGATAGAGCAATTGATCGCATTGGAAAAATATGCTCAGTGTGCAAATATGTCTGAGGATAACTGAGTAACTGGCTTTTTCTTTCTTAAAGTGGCTTTTTCTTTCTTAAAATATCCTTGAAAATAAATACTGTTTGAATGACCCTGCCCAGCTATCAAAAGTTAATTAAAAATTTGCACTTGAATTTTCTACATTGTCATCTAGATGCTTAATAACTTAATATTTAAGTAAAATGATGTATTTTGTATACTGTGTATATGTATACCGTGACTGCAGCGACTTCTTGAATGTGACAGATGGTGGCTTGGCAGCTTTGTCCGCCATTTCCCTCATGTCCTGCGGATGCATCTCGTCGGATCCCACGGAGTTGTGCACCTTCGGGTTCCTTGGATCGTCTTGAACCTAGTCTTCTACAGTGCACGGTTCCTCATTCTCCTAGTCCCTGCCTTTGCCTTCTGCAACTTTGATGGTGTTACATAGAGCACTATCAAGGCAAAAAAGTCTTTACCCTTGTCCATATCCTGAGTGACCAGGTTCCCTGTTTCCTGCTGGAGGGGCCACATTTTCCCTAGTCTTCCTTTTGAACATAAGCTTTTCTTGTTGCCCTTGATGTCCCTGGATTTAACTCTATCTGGGCTTTAGCTTTCCTAACCTGATCCTTGGCTTCTTGGACAATTTATCTGTATTCCTCCCAGGTATTACTGAAACACACTTGAGAGACAAGACAATCATTTGCCGTAGACACCCTGTCAGATGCAGAGTCGGTCACTCTGTGTGCATTTGTAGTCAGCCCGGGAGGTACTGCAATGGGATGGTTACTGCCAGCTGTGTATGCAGCTTGTCTTGTAATACTGCTCACTTTGTTCACGAGTGGTGGTAAATGGTTCGTCAGGAGCAGAAATAGCAGAGATGGAGTGTGTGATTGCGTACACCGAGTCCTCTCTTCTCTGTCCCTTAAATGCATAAAGAGTTACCTGTAGCAGAGAGCACGTTGTATGCTTCCGAGTTTGCACCCAGGGACAATCTGAAAGGAAAAGCAGCATTTGGCTGTCCTCAGTTTCCTCTAGGTCAGTTGGAAGTTAGTCTGTTTGGTAATGAGTACTGCATTCACAGGTATTTTTTTAATTTTAAGTGATTGAAGATACTGCAGTTTAGGCACAAACTTCCGAAGAAGCACCCAAAACATTACCATACAGTGAACTACATCCATTGGGCAATCTTCAATACAGCTATGGTACTATAGAGCAACAGTTTGCATGTGATTTGACTTATAATAAAGTGTTGAATGCGATGCAGCTGAGGCAGATGGAGAGCTTTTTCTGGCTCAGAGGAATTTTCAGAGATGAGCATTGTAATAAGGAATGCCCCCAGCCCTCCTCCTTTCTCTTAGCTTCTATTGCTGAGCAGGCAGCATAGGGTATGGAATATCCCTTAGCTCTGTTGGGGTCAGCTGTCCTGGCTATATCCCCTCCCAGGACCTTATCCCCATCTACTAGTGAGGGGGTTGGGATGGTGGAGAGACCAGCCAGGTGCTGTGTGAGCACTGCTCAGCAGTAGCCAACACACTGGTGTGTTATCAACGCCTTTCTAGCTACCAATACAAAGCACAGCACTGATGTGCTATCATTTTTGCCAAGTGGGGCAAAAATGTAATAGGACTTGCCCTTTCTTCTGGGGGTATGGAACAGCATAACAAACTCCATCACCAATAGGAGTTTGCTGCACAGCTTACTCCACCATATTTCTCTCGTAAGAGAAGATTACCCAGGCCAATTTCATAGATCCAATCTCAAGTTATGCTTTTTGCACTCATTTTATCAGCATATTCTCTACTTAAATGCTCTGAATTTCAAAGACCTTACTTCCAGCTCTCGTACTTTGATCCCCTCCGAATGCACTGGAAATAGCACAGCTGATAGTCTTAAAGGGGCCAAGAACCTAAACCAGCAGGTCGAGGGGCTTCTTTCCAGCTCTGTTTTACACCCCAACACCACCTCAAACATTCCAGCCCAGCCCAAAACTCCTCCCCACTTCACAAGCAGTTTCTTCGGCTGCCTGGGAAAGACTGAAAACAAACCCCGCTGCATTTCAGCAAGAACTGTCTGCGAACTACAGCAGCAGAAATCGGGGTGGGAAACCTTCAGGCGATTACAGCACGCGGCGGCACTTGTGGTTCTCTTCCAAAAAGCCGCATTTCACCCAGACGGCTCCTGACACCCCTCAGCCCAGCAGCCGGTTTCCCGGTGGCCGCCCCAGCTCTCCCGCCCACGGAGCGGACCACAAACCTCCACCCCGCACCAGGGCAGGTGCCCTCTCAGCTGCCTGTTCCAGCACCACCCGCAGCTTCTTTCGACTCTACCTGGCCACGACCCAGCACGGGCCTCTGCACAGCTCCCCACCGCCCGCGCCACCACCTCCAGTATGAACTGGCCAGTGAAGCCCGAGGCCCCAAACACCACCAGCTCGCGGTGTTACAATCAGGGACCGATAGCCTAGCTGAAAGAATTGATGGCACCTTTTGTGAATACAAACAGAAACAGTGAAGAATGCCATCAGAAAGAATCTGTTTAGAAGCCTGCAAAATAAATGGAGGTGTTGCGTTTACCATCCCAAATCCATTCAAAGAGTTATCATTGCAAACCAGCCATACTAATCAAACAGGACACTCCAAGTCAAGGCCTCATACGGAAAGAACCACCAAGAATTCACAGAAACTTCACTCCTGAGTGACCACTAACCACCACTACGGACCACACAAGACCTTCCATGAAGCCCCTAAAGGGCATAATGCGCATGTGCCACGGTGATGTGTGTAGGTTCACCTACAGCAGGTTGCAGAGATTCACATTCAGTCACATTTTAGATATCTGCAGAGAAGGATACCCCATAACCTTACTACAGGCAAGCTAGTAAGGACGGAAGTCCGCATACCTTAAGCCAACAGTACAGAGTCAGCGGATCTTTATAATAACAACACAGGAAAGAATGACAAAACTAGTGGTTTCATCTGCCAAGGCACTTGTTATCCTGCCTGCTTTTAATAGTTGGGGAATTGGGTGAAGCAAGGTAGCTGTGGGTAACTGTGAAGCAGATGCTATTGCAGTTCCATTATGCAGTAACTTAACACTTGAATGAAAGAGATTAAACAAAATTCTAGAACCACTATCGAACAAGTCACTGATTTAATATGCTTGTGAATGAAAATGCAATACCCTTCATGGGTATGATCACTACAGCAGATAGTATTACAACTTTTAACTCATTTTTTCTCCTGTTTCTGCTGTAAACAACAGCACAGTGAAACTATTTTAGGGTTAAGCTTTTACAGCCGAGTCAGTTTTATTGGAGTTAGACTCAGGAAAGGTGTTAGTTCATACAGTTAGGCTTTGACTTCAGACTTCAGGCTTGCTAATAACAGAGAACTCAACACCACGTTTGTTGAGGCGCTCAATGAGTTTTGTTTTGGAGAAGGCAGCTCCCGGAGAATACACACCACCCCTGTTAATGAAAATCAAAAGAGAAAAACATTAGCAGTACAGTGATTGAGTGGCACCTCTTTTTGAAGTCAAAGATGTGCTTCCCTGCTAAGAAAGAAAAAGCCACTTTGTCCTACAGCAGAGCATATGAGGAATTTGGCAAGCTGGTTATAATCACAGGTTTGTTTCTGCATCCAGCAAACTCAACAGAAACCACTGCATATATAGAATCTGGTGCAATAGATCCTGCAAAAGCATTACTAAAAGCCTATGACTACATCCTTTCAAACTGAAAGGCAGATGGGGAGTAAGTGGCTTTAAATCAGCTTGTACAGCGATTTGGGTGAGGCAACACAGAAATCCACAGTGTTACGAGACCTGTATTTTCCAAGAGAAACATATGCACACAGTAGCTTTAAGGGAAATCAGCTGTCCTACATGGACTTACCTTTTAGGCAGACAAGCTGCATCTTCCAGAAGAGATACAGCTGCTTGAACCATTGCAATTGGTGTAGCAACATAGCCAGGCTCTGAGCAGAAAAATAATGTACAGCATGTTAAAGTGTAGGATGTAATCTTGCTCTTACCTACAGCATGCTGAAAAATAATCTCCTTGGCAGTGAAACAGCCTTTCCTGCTTAAGAACAGCTTTTTCACCTGGTATTTATCCTAAGTAGTTGGTGAAGTCCTTAAGATCTAGTCCGGACAAACACTGCTTCAAATATGCAGGCCTATAACCACACAACCACCACGAGCGATAACCTCACGGTGACAGAGGGCTCTCCATTACAGGAAGAGCTTTTCCTGTCCTGCGCTTAAATTCTGACTTTTGCAGTGTGATTGCTGCATTCGGCCACATCTCTAGCTATTTAAAGAAGCTATGCTTCATCAACTTCTTTCTTAATATACATGCTTGCTATCTCCAAACTCTACTCCAGGTGTCATCTCCCCTTAAAAGGAACAATCTGAACACAAGTATGTTTCAGCTAGAAATGATATCCTGCCAGATCTATTTAAGTTCACTCACATGGGACTGGAAATAAACAGGTAATAAGTCCAGGCTGTAACAACCGAAAACTATCTTTAAAGCACGTGCCCTTTAGCTGCTCTACTCTGCAAAAATGAAAACTGATACAGGGAAGTCAGAAGAAAAGAGAACGACGGGAACGCAAAGGAACTGGCTATTTCAAAAAACAGGTCACAGTGAATGCTACTATCCAAGGTAATACTCTGTAAATGCTGTTGACTTTGCCCATGTTGCAAGTGCTCCTTGAGGGTGAAAAGAATAGCAGTGGAACCATAAACCTCTTTCAGAGAAAGGAATGGGAGGTAAAAGCAGTGAGCTGCTACTAACATACATACCTGGTCCTTTCACTTCAGTGCAGATCTTTACATTTGGTTTGCCATTCTGGGGATCTTGCCCCTCACTGTAACCCTCACCGAAAAAAGTCATTGTAAAAGAGGTTCCATCCATCTGTAGCAGACAAGGCAAGTGTGGTCACCAAAACAGTAACTCGCATCAGAGTAAGCACAAGGAGTAAATTTAAGTATCTATTATGCCAAATACTAAGTTGCATCTAAACATGAGAGTAGTTATTTTGAGTTATTGCTCAAAAGGTAGAATCTCATCTACATTTTTAATCACTTCCACTTTGTTGGAACTGTTACTGCTCTAAAGTCCATTTATTCTCTTGGTGCTTTCAGTCCTGGGGTTTTGCTACTTCGTCTCCCTCTGTCATTACCTTTGACAGACTGAGTGCTCTGAGCCATCCATGTAAATACATCAGACCCAGCAACACCATTTTTTTCCTCATACGAGTTCCACATACTTCCATGTCTAGTAACAGAAGGTATGATTATTCAAAGCTACCTGAACAGGCGCGCACACACACACACAATGTGCATTCAGAAATTATTTCTTTCAGTCTAAGCGTTTACTCTAGATTACTATTCCAGCATTACCATAACAAATTTATTCCACACTTGTGATGGAAAACAGTCAGTTACCTGTTTCTGGGTTGGTCCTTTCTTTGTGAAGCGTCCAGCAGAGAAAAATTCCGGATACTGCATAGTAGAAAGGGGAAAAAAAGACAATAAAAAGACCAACTAAGCCAGAGGCGAAAAAATATCTCCACTTAGTTCTTTTGTGTTTTGAACACTTACTTTTATCAGAAGTTTTCTTCCAAAGCTAAACTTCACAAGAAGCAGAAATAAAATGCCAGCGAACATCAGCTTGATGACAGAGCCAAGACCACCTATGTTTACGTAAGCACCATACTGCACCTGAGGCAAAAACATATTTTCAGTGACAGAATTTACATTGAAATTTTTGCATCAATTCATTTGTAAAAATAAATCTACCCCCAAACTTGGATGCAATTGTTTGATACGACAGATAGCTGTTAATACGGCCTTAAACAATTGCCTTAGTTTTAAGCAACTCTTTGAATAATGCTTCACTCATAATTCATTATGAGAAGACAATATAACTACAGAATGGTGAGGGAGTGAGCATGGTAAATAAGACTGGAAAGCTTTAAAGAAAGATGCGTTTTGGTATCTGATTTCACGCTCTTCTCCCAAGATGATATTTCCTCCTCTTTATGCTTTAGTTTAAGAGAAATCGAGGCCTTACTTTGGAATTCTGGAATAGCAATGGCAAACCTTTCTCATTGGTAGTTTCCAAGTATATTTTTGGAGTGCTATTTCGCCTTAACTGATGCCTGTGATTCTGCACAGCTGTTATACAGATTGTCAGTGCTGGTCTCCCCCTCAGGAAACCACAGAAAACAGAATCTAAACATCTTTTTCACCACCACCACTTCACATTGCCTTTACTCTGCACACCAGACCCTGTAAGCATCAAGGAATTCTCCAGATGCATATGAGCAGCATATGAATTCTTTATCAGAATGTTTACTACATGACACTGACCTGACTATAGTTGCACAGACTACAATTAAGATGCTTTTAGAAGCTCTGTTGATACAACAAAAAAAGCCTCTATACAGAATGTAATGTATTTATCATTCCCAACAATCAAGAAGCCTACCTTTCAAATATTTCTGTGACCCAAGGCGTCCATTCCCCACAACTACATACTGAGAAGCCTGACAGCATGAGAACCCTATGAGAGACTCTTGCAACTATTATGCTAGCAGCAATAAGTAAGCTCATAAGGCAGAGTATCAAGTAGTATGAAACCCAGAAGAACTTGGACCTGTCAAGCAGCTTCCAAAGGCGACCAACAGAACAAGCCTCCTTCTTTACAGAAGCAAAAGCACACCACAGTTCATTACTATGTATCAAACTACAGAAACCCGGATCTGCACTAAGAACGGTTATTACATAAACGAAAGATTTGTTGAAAACAGTAATAAAGACATAGTACACAAGTAACAGTAGCTTACAGGCGTTTCCTGCAACTCTGTGTGCAAATAACGCTGAGACCGTTTCACAACAGAAACATCAGATCCCATGAATGGAATGGAGTACTCTTTGAATTCCCGATTGTAAAACACAAGTCCTCTGCAAATAGAAAAAAAAAAAAAAAAAGTCAGAAAAAACGTTCAAATGTTCACACAAACCGAAAAAACTGATCGTAACAGCCCTACCAATACTGGCTTTTTCTTGAGGATTTTTACATTATCTCTTTTCACTGAAAGCAATCCATTCCAAATTTATCCCTGCTCAACTCAAAATTCCATGTGCTATAGCAAGAATGAATTTGATAATCAAAATAATATTTTCTTCAAATTTCTTTTTTCCCTTCTACTGATCACTTCTGAAATGAAACTCAAAAGTTTGCCACATCACTAAGGGTATCTTAGAACAAGTTGATTTTGAGACCCAGTAAATGCTGGGACGTATTCTCGTTCATTAAAATAGTAACAAATCAGTAAAACTGAACTTATCTTCAGTTCTACTAGACAAGCATCTGCATGTTTGTATGATACTAAAGTCATAAATGCATCTTTTTACTATTTAAGAGTATCTTAACCTTTATAATAAATACTGGAACTGCCAGAAAACAGCACATTTCACATCTTGCACTTCTTATACCTTCTTTTAAGTTTTGCACCAACTACTGGAACAGGGGCATATCCTATCTTTTTTCGAAGCTTCCTCAGGTTGTCTTGATCCGCAAGGCCATAAACAGCTGACTTCCAGGTCCCATCATGTACACAAGCTCCCTGGTGACATACTGAATTAATTACTGTTTCATGGTATCTCAAGTTTTCATGTATTATTTATTATGAATAACAACCTTAGAATTATTACATATATTACACATTATTACATATATGTATTATGATTTCATGCATTAAAATATACTGAAACACACCTCACCCCAAAATAAAAAAATCCCCAAACAGCCAACAGCAATCCACTGTGTATCTGTTATAGCTTACTTGTATATGAATCTTTTCAACATCTCCGCAAAAACCATGTAGTTCTTCAAACAGCTTAACACAACAAACTTTAGGTAGATACTCTATGCAAATGAGCCTTACAAAAGGGTGTTTGCTTGGGATACTTTTATTAGCTCCTAAAGTTCTTTGACTCATCATCAGTGAACTGCCACCTTGTTTTTTCGTGTGAATTAAGGTAATGACAGTTATTCCAGTGGGCTACAGCAATGTTATCACAAATATCTCTTGAGTTTCCAAGAAGGTATAAACCAACTAACCTCAGGCCCAGATTTCACTGTCAGGAAACTTTCGACACCAGTTAAGGTACCTTTAAGGGAGGAGAAAACATTACTTGGCATATGCAGTCATTAGTTCACAAAGCCAGAGTACACTCTGGCAGACTCCAATAGCAGGCCACTGATAAAATTATTTGAAAAGGCAGAGTCACATCTTTAGCTCAAAGTAAAATAAACTAAGATTATGTTCCATAGCTATTTTAGTCAGCAAGTATCAAATTTCTTATGTGAAGTACTTCACTAAGGGTCACTAATACTATCTTTACTAATTAAGTTTTTCATTTGTCTTATCTAGTTAATAAGATGATGCAAATAATCAATGAATAAAAAAAAAAAGGAAACAAATATTCAAAGCCATATTTAGTTTTCCCTCCCAGTTTCAAAAGAAAAGATGACATAGGCTGTGAAAACCAAGAGGGACTGACAGATTTTGGTAGACCTTAGCTACTAAAGTCTGCTTTGTTTTGCTCAGTTCCTTCTGACACTGTAAAACTGTACTTGTATGGGCAAGCAACTGAATAGCCAGGTGATAATACCATAAAGTCAAAATAGGAAGAGATAAAAGACATCTTTATTCAAAACAAGTATCAGACATCAAAGTATAATCCCATGAACAACAGATACTCATTTCCATGCCTCTCCTCTCCCTCCAGTCAGATCCAGTAAGCAATCCCACTTAATAGCAGTTTTAACAGTCCATAAAAGCAAAACATTTGGATACTCTTATCAGCCCTTCCAACTGAAAGTCAGGCCTGACGAAAATAGTATCCTCATTTGAGATTAAGGACCAAGTACTATTTGCATAGAATTAAATACTCTCACATCTTTTCTCAAATGTATTTATCCTTCTTCAGTTACGGTGTAGCTGCTCTTAAAGAAAGAGGCACTCTATGGCATTGTCTCACACACTCAGGTAACAGCTTCTCAATACTTGTGGTAGAAAACTTATGAAATCTGATCACCACTAATTTGTGGTGCCTTTCCCTCAGCCTTCTTGTGCCCACTGTCTCTTCCCTACAAGATTCTCACAAGAGGCAGTGCTCTGAGGTTTGCCCAGGGATGTCCACATGCTGGCTGAACAGCCTGCTGCTGACAACTGAAGCTTCTGTTCACTCAGTGAGCAACCTCTCCTTAAATCCCTCCTCCACCTAATGACCAATTTTCTCCAATCTAACAGGAGTAAGATTTACTTCTAAATTTTTTATCTACCGGCGTTGGTTGAAACCAGTCAGCTTGTAAAGGCAGGCAAAAAGAGAGACTGAAAGAGTCTCCACTTAAGCACTGCTGCTTAAGGAAACTATATGAAAGCATCACCTGCATTTGTTTTTCAGCATAAGGTCACACTTATTTTAGTCACCTTTCAACTTGTCTCTGGTGTACAGTACTCCCATATCCGCTGGTATTGAGTCAAAGCCACAGCTTCCAATGACATACACTCCCTTTTCTGCAGCTTTTTCGTTATATTTCAGGTACATTCCTTCCAGAAACTAAAACACAGACGGAACAAATATTTTAAGCAGAACTCCAGATTTGGCCATACCCAAGATTAGCCATCAGCATTTTACTGTTGTATCATAGCACCCGGCATACTTCAAGCCTCTGACAAGGATCTTTAAGTATCATAGCAGTGCAAAGAAATGTGATCTGTGATCTACACAAACAAAATTCTTACATAGAATCACAACTGAGACTTGAAGCAGAATTCAGAAGTTTGGGATTTCCAGAGAGAATCTGAGAGGCTTTTGTGTAAAAGTAAGAAAACTATACAACTAAAACACGTTACTGTACTTTAAGAAAAATTAATGCACCTTGAAGTTGTAGATCAGGAGGCAGAATTTGCCTTCATGTTCAAAACCACTAGCAGAAACATGAAACATACTGAACAGATACTCCTTTAACAGATCCTTGATATAAGGTAGCATTTTTCTATGGCCACATACCTGGGGTTCTCCACTGATATCAATGCAGCTTGCACCATTTTCAACACAAGCTTCCACCACAGGCTCTCCAAAGAACCTATACTATCAAAGGAAAAAACACCACACATAACAAAATAATCCCTGCACACCACAACTCACCCAATGTGCTTTTTCTAACATATGCATCTACAAGTAACACTCAGTGGCTACTGATTTTGCCAAGTGGGGCAAAAATGTAATAGGACTTGTAGTTTCTTGGGGGGTGGGGTGGAGAGAAGGCACAGCGAAACAAACTTCATGCTCATAATGGAGTTTGCTGCACAGCTTACTCCACCATATTTCTCTCGTAAGAGAAGATTACCCAGGCCAATTTCATAGATCCAATCTCAAGTTATGCTTTTTGCACTCATTTTATCAGCATATTCTCTACTTAAATGCTCTGAATTTCAGACCTTACTTCCAGCTCTCGTACTTTGATCCCCTCCGAATGCACTGGAAATAGCACAGCTGATAGTCTTAAAGGGGCCAAGAACCTAAACCAGCAGGTCGAGGGGCTTCTTTCCAGCTCTGTTTTACACCCCAACACCACCTCAAACATTCCAGCCCAGCCCAAAACTCCTCCCCACTTCACAAGCAGTTTCTTCGGCTGCCTGGGAAAGACTGAAAACAAACCCCGCTGCATTTCAGCAAGAACTGTCTGCGAACTACAGCAGCAATAATCAGGGTGGGAAACCTTCAGGCGATTACAGCACGCGGCGGCACTTGTGGTTCTCTTCTAAAAAGCCGCATTTCACCCAGACGGCTCCTGACACCCCTCAGCCCAGCAGCCGGTTTCCCGGTGGCCGCCCCAGCTCTCCCGCCCGCGGAGCGGAGAGCCCAGCCGCACGCAGCCCAGGAGCGGCGGCAGCCCCGGGCTCTGCCGGGAGTCGCGCCCGCTGGAGGCCGCGGGAGCACCGCCCGCAACCCCGCACTTACCGGGCCCACGCAGTTGAGCACCAGCCGGGTCTGCCTCGCCATGGCGGCCAACGAGGTCGCGTCGCTCACATCGCACAGCAGCAGGCCGACCTCCGCCCCGAGCGCCGCTTTCCCTGCGCACCGGAGACCGCCGTCACCGACCTCTGCCCGCCGCCTCCTTTCTCTCCCCAGGCCAAGCCGCCGCCTCCCCGGCGCGGCCCCAGCATCGCGGGGCTCTCACCGCTTCGCCCCCCGTCCCGCCCGCGGGCGGCTCCCAACGGACGGGGCCGCGCAGACCCCGTCCCCGCACCAGTGCGCTGCGCCACACGCCCCCCGGCCGCGGCCCGTACCCAGCCTCTCGGCCGCCCGCTCCAGCACCGCCCGCAGCTTCTCCCGGCTCCGCCCGGCCACGGCCCAGCGCAGGCCGCCGCGCAGCTCCCCGCCGGTCGCCGCGCGCGCCACCTCCTCCACCACGAACTGGCCGGTGAAGCCCGAGGCCCCGAACACCACCAGCTCGTAGGGCCGCTCAGGCGCACAGGCCCCGTCGCCGCCGGCCGCCATGGCGAGAGGAGCCGCCGCACTGCCGGTCAGCGCCAGGCAGCGCCCGATACCACTCGGCCCCGCCCAGGCCACGCCCTTCGCCGGCGCGGGCCGTGCGCGAGGTCCGCTCGCGAGCTGTCGTTACAGCCATTGCGGCGGTTGGATGGCTCGCGGTGCCGGGCAGCGCGCGGGGCTCTGGGCCTGCCGGGCCCCCTCGGTGCCACAGCCCGGCCCCGCTCCCGAGGCGGGTCCTCAGACGCTGCCGCATCACCTCAGTGACAGCGCGGCTCAGCCCTCGGCCCCTGCTGGGGAGAAACACCCTTTGCTCGCGTTCCAGCAGCTGGGAAAGAGGAAGAAGTGCAATCTCTCAGGGGATTTTTAGCATACTGTGAACAAATAAAAGCGTACTGAGATACAGCCAGGAGGTTTTGGAGCCCAGCAGCTTAAGCAACGACGTTTGTAGAGAGATGCCATCATTACTGGTCCCATGGCAGACATCATCTCTCCTGATGAGCAGAACTCGTTACTATGAGCTATTGCCAGCCATAAGCATTTCAGCACAGGTAATACAGATGAACTGTGGACTGTTACCAATCAAAAAGTAAACCTTCGTTAACTAGAAGTAAAATGAAATACTATTTTCCCCCCAGCTACAGCAAATATTTATGTTTCACTCAACAACAAGAGCAGAACAGCACAAAATTGGAAGTTACCATTGTGGTGGGGAGAAGCAGTGAGCTTCAAAGCCACGAGGTAAGGAGGATTTGCAACTTTGCAGTGCAGTGAGGTACGGTCATAGTTTCTGTGTTTTTCATGGCCAGGCTTCTCACCTGGATTCCAGAGGTTCACAGCAAGTCACACGGGAAGGAACCTCGTGAATCTTGCTCGCTGGCCTTTGCTCCCAGGGAGCATCTGCCATATCTAAACCATTCCTGACAGATGCCTCTCTAACCTGTTTTAAAACCACTACTCATAGACGCTTTCACACTCTTCCCCAAGCAATCTCCTCCTGCACTTTGTTATACTTATGGCTGGAGACAAGAAGCTACATCTCCACGTTCCGTACTATTCAGCCCCATACTATTTCTCCTGTTTCTAGAGGACATTGGTAAAAGATTTAACCCCTGAAGAGTATATAAAAAAGGTGCTGCAAAGCTGGAAAGATCCATGCATCTCCTCAGTCTTCCTTAGATTTAAAAGTACTCATTTTTTTTTGGTCTTTCCTCACAGGCCACTTCATACATACATATTTCCTGTTCTCTGGTGTCTCTCTGGCTAGTTTGCATTTTTCTTGAAATCTAGTGTCCACTACTAGGCCCTACATTCACATTTTCAGTGCTAAATCAATCGAGAAGGTTATGTGAAGTGCCAGAATTTATCCCTCTTTTCACATGGCCCAAACAATTGCCTTTTTTTTTTTTTTTTGGCAAATGTCACGTTGTAGATGCACCTGCAGCTCATAATCTGTTCACCTTAGAGGCTTTTCCAAATCACTGCTGCCTAGCCAGTTTTTTCCCATCTCAGATTTGAACTGAAGATTAATGTCCTCTCTGAATACACTCTAAACATCTCATCTCTGAGGCAGCAGGAGATCCTCACCTCTAAGCACCGGCATCAACTCCTTGAGTAGTGCTGATGCAGTTGTTTGTAGGCCTACACTATCTGCTGTATCAGTGCAACAACTCAATGTAACAAAAAACAAAGAGTGGGGGAGGGAAGGACAAAGGCGTTTTTTGTGCTCTTTTTTAATCCAGATCATTTTGTTGATCTGATCTTCAGAGCAACCCTGCAAAACCAGTTTCTTGTGCTTGAGGTCACTGAACATCTCATTAGTCAAACTGGTCTCTTACTACCTTTCCAGTTGTGCTCATAATACTGTTGAACTCCTCTAAGCTACTTTCCTCCTGCCTTCAATTTTTCTCTTCTGCCACCAATTCTAAAAGTAACGTATGTTTTTTTCTGAGGCTACTCTTCGGTCTTCCACTCTCCCTTCTCCTTTGCTAAAGCTTTGAAAAAATGTTGCAACAATAAGCAATAGATATTTTTTCCCCTAATTTGGAGTTAACAAAAATCATTATTTCTTCAGACTTTGCATTAATATTTGAAATTGTTCAGTGATAGGAGGTTGTAAGGGCCCTGCAAATTGCAGAGGGATTCCGACATAGCTTGCAGGGCTGGCTGCGATCCTCAGCCTGCTTTTTTTATCCCTTTGCTCCAGAAGCTTGCCTCTTCTCTTGCCTTCTCTCGCTCTTCCATGTTATCCCCTTTTCACATCCATTCCCCTGTCACTCCCAGAAAACAAGGCAATTTATAAAGCTATGACTCTGACTCAACCGTTTGTAAAGAATCAGAACCGCACAAGCTTCCTTGGACCATATGTATTTGAGAAGACCTGCATTGTGTTGTTAGGCAGTGGCGCAGCAAGACAAGCTCGTTTGCAGTGCTCAGAACCCTGTCTGCTCTCAGTGACTGAAACTTTACACCAGATTTGGTATATTTACCCTGTTTATCAATCCACAACTCTCAAGATTTCATCTACTTTTCAATGTCAGTTGTATTTCTTTAAAACACCCCTGCTGGAGCAAGATAATTCATTTAAAATGCAGCTTACACAAGCAAGAAATCAAGCTTTCATAGCTGCCCAGGGACACCAGGACACCTAAAAACCAACTAGAGGGACATCAAAACATGAGGCAAACCGGTTTGGTTTTTTTTTGCTTACATAAAATATCATTATGGTAGCTCCAACTCATTTGTTGAGAGAGAGACCTGTGATTGGCAAGCAGAAGAGTTTCCACTCCAGCTCACTGAGTTAAAAAAGAACAAAAAGCCAAGTCTCTAAACCAGTTTACATTCCTGCCTGTGAAACTAACAAGTAGGCAGGTAGGTTTCAAAATAGCAATCAAGGCAATGTCAAGGCTCTGATTTTAAGTGGAAGGCTTACAGCAGTCTTAACTAAAAGCAAAGGTTAACCTGTCTCCCTAGTTAGTGTCGCCAACGCAAGATTGCAAAAATTATTCTGTGGGAAAGCAGTAGGATGATTTACAGTTTTTCCTCGTCCAATAGGAAGACAGGAAAATGCCAGATCTGCTGCCAAGTGCAGTTCTGCAACGGAGGTTCCCACCTGAATCAGCTTTAGAAGGTCATAAAAAAAGATATTGCTGTTTCTTTTAGAATCTTGTTTTTCAGATTTGAAGGTGCTTATTTTTTTTCCATGTGTATCTGCATACAGATACTTAAATATTTCAGTACTTCATTTAAAGCCTCATTTAGGCAGACTGCCTCATTCTAAAATAACTTCAATTACAAGAGGTTCCTGCCAATTTCTTTGGTACAGAGAAGTGCACAAGCGCATGCACGTGCACACACACACACAAGCCATATCTTTTCGAATTCCTTAAATAAAAAGAGGCATGCCTCCCTTTGCTAGCTTCTTCTGTAGCACCTAGAGCCTCTGACAGGATCTGAGGAATCTGTATAAGCATTTATAAGACCACTTGTATGTCCCTTCATTTCATGCAGTAGGCATTCTCATAAAACCCTTGCTATCAATATTTACATATTTCTTGAACACCAATCTTTGTAGTAATTTTTTTTGTACTCATTTATAACTTTAGGGTACTTTTTGTTTATTAGAGTGGAAATGTAGATGTTCCATGACTACTTTTTAATTAAAATAATAATGAGGTAGCAGAAAGAGTGAAATATGTCAATTGCACAATGCTGTATGAAGACATTTTTTTTTAAACACAACATGGTAATTGTCTTGTACTCCAAAGGATGAAATAAAATCACTGGCTTGCATCATTGCAAAAGTTACTACAGAACACAGGAAAAATAGAGCATAAGAGTAGGCAGAGGTGTTGGGAAATAAGGTAGATTAACAATGCATGGGTAATTCGCTGCAGAGTATGAAGAATTATGTGGGTGAGTTTATAAGAGATTAAAATAAAAAGGCAGGCATCTGTATACCTGCTACAGTTACTCAGTACTGAAGACTGTGAGAACAAATGCTTCTGGAACAAAGCCCACAGTTCTTATTGCCAGTATCTAATTGTTAATTTATGCAGAATATTGCTTTATAATCAAGAAGCAACAGGCTCCAAAGAGCCACCTCATAGAGAACTTAAGAATTTGTAATAAACCAAACCATTTAGACTGGGAGAAAAAAGAGGAGCTTGAAATTACAAACTGCAGAGAATCCAACAGAGTTGCTTGCCACATGCGTCACTTCAGTAATGCTTTATTTATTTTATTTTTACTTCATTTTTAAATTAAAATATCACCTAGCCTTTTTGAAAAAAAATATTAAAACCCTAGACTCATAGAATCATTTAGGTTGGAAAAGACCCTTAAGATCATCGAGTCCCACCATTAACGTAACACTGCCAAGTCCACCACTAAACCATGTCTTGAAGTGCCATGTCTACACATCTTTTAAATACCTCCAGGGATGGTGACTCAGCCACTTCCCTGGGCAGCCCATTCCAATGCTTGATAACCCCTTTGGTGAAGAAATTTTTCCTAATATCCAATCTAAACCTCCCCTGGCAAAACTTGAGGCAAAACTCTTGTCCTATTGCTTGATACTTAGGAGAAGAAACCAACACCCACCTCTCTACAACTTCCTTTCAGGTAGTTGTACAGAGCAACAAGGTCTCCCTCTGCCTCCTTTTCTCCAGGCTAAACAACCCCATTTCCCTCAGCCACTTCTCATAAAACTTGTGCTCCAGACACCTCACCAGCTGCATTGCTCATCTTTGGACACGCTCCAGCACCTCAGTGTCTTTCTGCCAGGGAGGGACCCAAAACTGAACACAGTGCTCCAGGTGGGGCCCCACAAGTGCCAAGTACAGGAGGACAGTCACTTCCCTAGTCCTGGTGGCCACACTATTTCTGATACAAGCCAGGATGCTGTTGGCCGCCTTGGCCACCTGGGCACACTGCTGGCTCATATTCAGCTGGCTGTTGACCAACACCCCCAGGTCCTTTTCCACCAGGCTTTGCAGCTACTCTTACCCAAGCCTGTAGTGTTGCATGGGGTGGTTGTGACCCAAATGCAGGACCATCTTAAAATGTGTATACATACACATATATAATATGTATATTGTATACATATATATTCCACCAAATATATATTAAGCCAAATAAAAAGAATAAATAAAGTTAATTCCAGCTATTTTGCTTCTTTCTAAATTGAGAGATTACAAAACAATAGATGGAAGCCTGTGACACCTGCAGATCCTACCCTTTTATTTTTTAATAAGCTGTATACACATTCCCATTTGTACACAACTGTAAACAAACTCTTAAAAGAAGAAATGAAGGCACCATTGACCAATAGAAGTACGGCAGAGGTCAAAGCTTTTGATTGCCGCTGGAGTTCAGGCTATTCAATCAATATTTACTGCAATTGTGATTTCTCACACTGAAATTGAAACACTTACAGGTATGAAAAGACTGATAAATGTACAGTTTTTTCAGTAGATGGAGATAAATAAAGTGTACAATAAAGTGTAGTGGAAGAGCACATTTTTCTGATGACACTAAATAATAACAAATGTTGCATTAGAACACTCTATAGCAAAAGTGGCCGCAGAGTAAATTAAGACATAGAGAGTTAAATGCCAGAGTGCTCAGGCTGGGTACTGCAGGGCTCTGCCTTACCTCACAGCTCAGTAGTCATTTTGATGACAATAATTAGAGATTTGAGACTTTTTCCGATAGTTGCAAAGAAATAATTTAAAGACAGCTAAGAAATTAAAAGTGAAAGGATTCAGAAAATGCAAACTAATCTGTACTAGAGAAGTTAAAACCCGGAATACAGCTATGCTAAAAGAAACTGGGATAAATGTTTTGCCCAGTGGATGGCAAATGTGGGAGATGTTAGCAATGTAGAAGCTTCACGTTGCATAGAAGGAAATAAAAATCTGCTTCCATTTGAAAATCTCATTTAAAACATTGCATTCCGGTTCAGCCACTTCACTACAATGAATAGACTGACAAATTGCAGACAGTTCCAAGAAAATCATTCAGGAAATAATGAATTATTGAGGAGTAGGTATGGAGACACCTTCCAGGAAAAATCCAAAGTTCAAGGTATATATCATTAAACTAAAAATAGCTACAGAGGCACGATAACACATTGCAAATATCTGAGGATGTAGCTTCTAGGGATGGAGAGTGAAGGACTTGGAAAACAAAAAGAGGTGCGCACCTGAGCAAACATGGCTGACAATGATTTGAACAGCACAACCCATTCATCACAGCATGGGAGGTGTTGATAGGAGGATGAGACCAGTGACTTGGTGAGTGCCAATGGACAGGGCATGTGAAACTGAGTGTGTAAGTAGGTGGGACAAAGCACCAGTATGTTAACTGTGAGGAAGCCGTACGATGCAGGAAGAGCAAGCAGATGGCTAGATAAATTGCCTGTTCTTTACTGTCTGCAGTCTTCATTGTAAAATTCTCTAGCCACCTTTCCCTCAACTACGTTATGAATATAACAACAGAGTCTAATAGTTCTTAAAATATTCCTTGTATCTTATTTAAGCAAGGTCATTATAAAGGGAAAATATCTATATGCTTTAATTAGCCAAAACTGCTTTCGGGCAAAAATATATAGTTCCTCGATGTTGTTCTCTCTACTCTACTGACTTTAGTTGCCTATAGAACTTCTTGGGGGCCAGCCAAGACCTGGCTCCACACCCAGATGTCTCTGTTCAGTACATTTGAATATTCTGTCAGTTTTCATGCAAAGTATCCACAAGTACTTCCAGGTTGTATACTGTCTGTTCACAAGCAAAGAAGGACTCCCAGATTGTCCAGTTTTATACATTTGCAAAACCACGACCACTCATTTTTGTCACATTTATAAACCATAGCTTAAGTACACAGGTATTACTGTTCTCAAAACCCTTGTAGCTGTCTTTGATTTGGTAATATAATGCATCTTTTGACCTCCAAAGACTTTTCTTTCTCCCAGTACTATCTTGAACAACTCCTTTGTGAAGCTATCTGCTGTACATGTTTCCTTTACAGTAAGGGTTAGGAAGGACGGTCCTTCACAGAATTCTGATTTTCATCCCAGAAACTATAGCAACTCAGTGCAACACACACCCACCCCCCATTCTGCAAGCAGAGCACATAGTTATTCCTTCTAACCCTATAGCAGTTTTAAAACCTTCGCACCATCATAACTTCCCTTGGAGCCATCCTCTCTCACTAATGCTACATCCTCATGAACTCTCAGAGACCGAAGGGAAGGGAATTCCTGATAAGGGAAGAAGAAATGGTGCAGTGGTGGAGCTTTTCTCCTTCTTGCTCCCGTGAAAGAAAGTGGTAAAAGAGAGCACACCATTTAGTTTTATGCGCTGCTCTTGCTCTGTGGATGTTTTGTGCAGGACAATTGCTTCAGAGTTTTGGGGGTGAGAGTAGGATGCCAAATGTCCTGTGCTCTCAGCCACCATACCCTGCAGAGGTATTTCTGTGCTGAAATATGGGTGACAAGCAACACTTCCAAGCTGCTGCTCCTTCTGTGTCTCCCATGTAGCTACTATTCAGTACCCCCTAACTGAGCTTCTCACAGGATATCTGCAATTTAATTTAGATCTGTCTGTAGTATGGACAAAGGCAAGATGTCTTCCATCTTCCTCGTAGGAAAGATCCTAGCAGATCTCTAATGTCTGTAATGGTGGAATTGGGCACATTTTCCAAAATCTGCTGCTGACAAATACATCTCATCAAGGAGGTTTTTCTGAGAATTACCACAAGAATGATCAACTATATCCTTTTGTTCATTCTGTAGAAAGCAGAAGTTTAGCTTTCAGACCACTGTCTTGCCTCAGGACTAAGTTTAGAGCTGAGCAGTCAGCACATGTAGCATTTACTGTGAGGATGGAAATGTAATGCAGAGGCAGCAAATTCCCCTCATTTTATAGAGCTGGCCGCTCAGTAACATACAGGGCCAGTAACTGAACTTTGAGGAATACTAAAGAACCAGATGGTCCTACAACGTGGGGAATAGCTGCAGCGCAGCACATTTTGCCATGTTCTTTGACATAGCTCCAACACCCCGGAGGACTCTTTGCAAGGCCTGTCTAGAGAGCCCTGTGTTGGTTTGTGTCAGGACAGAGCCAACACAGAGACAATTCTCTCACACTTTTCTGAATTTCTGGGATAGCACCAAGGTGTCTAACCTGGACTGAGAATCAGTTATTTAAGGATTTACTTTAGTAACACCATCTTATTTGTCACCTGCCAAAGCTTGCTCAACTCATATGAAGTGATTAGTTGACTTTATTAATCATTTTCACTGTCTCTGAATATGTGTAGAGTGATAAGGGTAAAAAGCCTCCAACTGTTCTTCTCTGACCTCCTCCTGTAGCACCTCCTCTTTAGCAGAATGCCTAAGACTGTCCTAGGTGGCTTGGGTGATTTTTCTAACTCATACTGGTATTTTAGTATTCTCTGGCAAAAAGGCTCCTAAGGTGTGGCACATCATAAACTTTTTTACAAGTATTTTTTGAAGAAAAAAATCAGCTTACGTGGCAGCAGTAGTGGCTTCCAAGTCTGCTGTGTGCTGACTCTTGTCTGAACAAGAGCAAATAACTCCACGTGAACAGTGTGTGTGTGATGGGGGGAGGACTGCCTGATGGCAGATAAGTACCTGACCACAAGGGAAGCACATTTATAAAGGTCTTTACTCATTAATCACTTCCTGAACATTAGATAAACACTTTCACAACAGCAATTGCAGCCAGTCAACAGCACCTCACTGCTGTACATACTGCATTCAGCTGGTCCACATACTGCATTCAGCTGCTCCTCTCAAAATGCCTCCAGCAGCCACCCAGGTGGTACCTAAACTTGAGCTTGCAGCTCAGGATGGTAGAGCAAGGAAAGATAAGGGGAAAGAATGAGATAAAGCACAAGGTATTGGTGAAACCTAATGTGCTTTGGGTAGGCGAGTGGGTTAGGTCAGGTGTATGCAGTAGATGGGAAGATGCGAAAGGTGTGTTTGAGTGAGGTGTGATACTCAGGAAGAGCATCTGAGGTAGATATACTGGTTTGTAGAAGCAGGATGTGCAGCAGAAGGATGTCACTAAATAGCTCTAATGGATCTAATGAAGGGGAAGGAATGCACTAGGAGGGAGGAGGGGAAACAAATCTCTTCTGACCCATTTTTGTGGTCTGGAAAAAAGTATTCTGGTAATATCTACCAATGCTGACAAACAAATTAAAAGTTTGAGACCTCCTTGGCCAAGTTCAGTATTGATTTGCGAATTATCTGCAATTGAAAGCTCAGCGTACTTTTCATAATGCAGGCTATGTAGTTGCCCACACAGAAACGATAAGTTAATCAACGACAGAGATTTACCGACAAAACACAGGGCAAGTAACAGGGGGAGGTATAGTAGCGCCTTGCTAGGCTCAGAAACTGTGTCTGAGCTCCCTCTAGCGAGTTGCCTTGGGTTTCTACACTCAGAGATCACTGCCAGCTACCAACTGCCTATTGATTGAATAGATAAATTCAAACCCAAATACTTTTAAAACAAATAAACAGGCAAAGGATCTTTGTACCTGTCCTGTAACAGTTCACATCAATTCTCCATCACAAAGCTAAGTTCTTCTTTTCAGAAGTTTCCAGAAAAGTAAAAAAGAATAAAGGCAGTTATAATGGTGGTAGAGACAAATTGAAACTAGACTGTTTTCAAAGCACTTGCAAAACAAAAGCAGCAGGTTTGTATAACTTCCTACTGCAGGTAACAGAAATATTTTCTAAAACACAGAAGGGAGTGTGGTAGAGGGCTTTTGCCATCATGAATGCAAAACAACTAAGAAATAAGGCTGGCGTATAGATCAGTTCACTTGCTATCTTATGGAATAAGCAAATGGGTGAATCACTAACTTTTTTAAAAATTCAGACTGCTCAATTTTCTTCATGATACATGAACTCTAAAACATGGCCACTGTAACCCAAAAAGGAGACTGTGCAATTCATTTAAGTGACAGGATTTGGGGTTGTCCCCCAATAATATCCCCTTTGCAAACTGTAAAGAATATTCAAAATTGTTCATTTTTAACAGTAAATTTTTTTAAAAACTAAAATAGACATTAAAAACTTTCTCATGGAACATGCGGTTTGAGACATGGATGTTCATCCTGTTGGCATTTCTCTGCCTGCCAGTTTAATCATTTCCTCCTGGAATAAGGAATGGAAGGGGTCCTTTTGTAGGATCCCTTAAGCTACAAAGGCGATGAGGTGTTGCCCCAGCTCCTTCATACATGCACACACATCTACCTATGTTTTTCCCCACAATGGGAGGAAAAAAGGAATACTTTTATTAAAACAACACTCAGCTATATTGTGCTCAACATAAATATGTCCTCTAGCTCTGCTGGTGGTTTGCTGTGAGTTTACTTTACCTGTCTCTGTAGCATATGGGACCTCTTGTCTTGGTTGTAACCTCCTGCTACAGCACTCCTGTAGCACTCCTGCTAGAGCAAGCTGTGAGCATCAGAATTACTGTTTTCTGCTACTGCTGTTCTCTGGCTTGTTATCATTCCTGCTATGCTCATGGGATTGCATTTTATTGCAACCACAAATTAACTTCTGTTCATATATATTCCATGACAGAGCTCTCATGGGAACATGCTGCTACCCAGACGTGGGGCTGCAGGGTGTGCCCTGCTCTTACACTGGTGTTGGATGGCAGTGGTGAGCCCAGGTAGAGGAGCTCCTCTGCTTAGTGATGGAGCTCAGGGAGGAGGTAAGCAGGTTGAGGGCCATCAGGAAATGTGTGAGAGAGAGATGCTTGGAGTCACACCCTGCCTCCCACAATAGAAAGCCAGCACACAGACAGAGCCCTGCTACAGAGAACTCCCTGTCCTTTCTCTGCCTGACTGAATGTGGTGACTTGGAGGACAGAGAGTAATGGCAAGAAGTTCCTGCCTGGAGCAACAGGTGTTGCAGTCACGTCTGCCCAGCAACTACCCCACCTTCCCAGTTGCCTCTGCATAACAGGTAGAGCAAGGGGAACTGGACAACAATGAGGATGGTAGTTCTTCCAGCTCGGAGGTGTCACTGAGATCTAGTCAGACCACCCCCTGAATCAAAACCTCTGCAGTAAAGAATAAAAGATGGGTCATTGTCATAGGTTACTTGCTATTGAAGGGAGCGGAAGGTCCGATATGCAGACCAGACCCGCTACATAAGGAGCGTGGCCAGCAGGTGAAGGGAGGTCATCTTCCTCTACTCTGCCCTGGTGAGGCTGCATCTGGAGTACTGTGTCCAGTTCTGAGCTCCTCAGTTCAAGAAGGACAGGGAACTACTGGAGAAGGTACAGCAAAGGGCTGCAAAGATTATTAGGGGACTAGAACATCTCTCTTATGAGAAAAGGCTGAGGGACTTGCATCTTTTTAGTCTGGAGAAGAGAAGACTAAGGGGGGATCTGGTCAATGCTTATAAATACTTAAAGGATGGGTATCAGGAGGATGGGGCCAGTCCTTTTTCAGTGGTAACAGTAGGTAACGGGCACAAACTTGAACACAGAAACTTCTACCTAAACATGAGGAAGAACTTTACTTTGAGGGTGGCAGAGCACTGGAACAGGCTGCCCAGAGAGGTGGTGGAGTCTCCATCTCTGGAGACATTGAAAACCTGCCTGGATGCCATCCTGTGCAACCTGCTGTAGGTGGACTGCACTGGAAGAGGGGTTGACCTAGATGATGTCCAGAGGTTCCTTCCAACCCCTATCATTCCATGATTCTGTGATATTAATCCTTTTTCAATATTCCTGTGCCACCAAAAATATCCCTGTCTCCTAGATATATGCCACTAACAACCTATTTACAGTCCTATCCCCTTCTGGGTATAGCAGAGAAGTATTTCCCTCACAGTTCTCATCCTCACACTGTCCTGCCTGGACTTCATTTCCAGAGTTCTCAAATTCAGGTACACATTTAGGAGTAGGCATGACAGCATCCATAAAGTTGATCAGAGCAGGGTGAGATGTTGTTATCCCATCAGCCAAGGAGGAGTGAAAGCTGTAGAGGAAGTCAATTTACCTAAATGAGGAAGAGAACAAAGAACTGGAGGTCTTGTATTTGACATTACTGAACAGCAATATTTCCCTGTCCACCACATCAGGCTCATTATATGCTCACCAACAGGAGGTTTGCTCACTTGTTTTTACAAAAGATCTCAGCAGGAGAGGAAGCACCCAAAGGCTCTGATAGTAGAAACCACTGCTTTATCTCTCTGTGTCCCAGCCTAGTTCATCATTTGATGCACTAAACATTTGAATGGAATTTTTCAGAGCAGTTGCTGTACCCTATCCTAAAAACCCAGCAGTAATTGAGACTTCCAAGGAGAACAGTAGGTCAATTGACATCTGTGCTCAGTCATGAGCTCTACACGCTCCTTATAATGTCTAAAAGTTTCTAGGTTTGTTTTTAGGTGAAGTGACCAACGCTGAATGCACTGCAATACCTAGCAAGAAATACAGAATGTGGAATGAAACGTACCTTACAAGCAATTTGGAGCACCATGGTCAGATTCCATATCAGAGGAAGCATAAAATGCTGAAACCATCTGGCCTGCAACTAAGAAAACACAAGAGAGACATAAAACCAAGTTAATGGCAGCATGCCAGGGCCCTGTTAAAAAATGACACATCACAAAGTAAGTGCTGATTAGCACCAGTAGAGGCTCTTTAATGGGCCTGGAGAAGAGTGCGCTTTCATTTCATTACATACGGGGGGGTGAAAGGGAAGGCTAACAAAGGTGATTTTGTGCTGGGAGTCTGCTATAGACCACCCAACCAGGATGAGCAGGCTGATGAGGTATTCTATAAGCGGCTGGCTGCAGTCTCGCAAACGCCAGCCCTTGTTCTAGTTGGGGACTTCAACTTACCAGACATCTGCTGGAAATATAACACAGCAGAGAGCAGGCAGGCTAGGAGGTTCCTCGAGTGTATGGAGGATAACTTCCTGACACAAATGGTAGGTAAGCCTACCAGGGGAGGTGCCTTGCTAGACCTACTGTTCACAAATAAAGAAGGGCTAGTTGGGGACGTGGAGGTCGGAGACAGTCTTGGGCTTAGTGATCATGAAATGGTTAAGTTTTCCATTCATAGTGAGGTAAGGAAGGGGATTAACAAAACCTCCATCTTGGACTTCCGGTGGGCAGACTTTAACCTGTTCAGAACCCTGGTTGGGAGAGTCCCGTGGGAGGTAGTCCTGAGAGACAAAGGAGCCCAGGAAGGCTGGACGCTCTTCAAGAGGGAAATCCTAAAGGCCCAGGAGCAGGCTGTCCCCATGAAGCGCAAAATTAAAGGGCGGGGAAAATGGCCGGCCTGGATGAACAAAGAGCTCTTGATGGGACTTAAGGAAAAAAGGAAGGTTTACCACCTTTGGAAGAGGGGACAGGCAACTCGGGAGGAGTACAGAGATTGTGTTAGGTCATACAGAGAAAAAATCAGGAAGGCAAAAGCCCAGCTAGAACTCAACCTGGCCATTAATATAAGGGACAACAAAAAAAGTTTCTATAAATACATCAACAAAAAGAGAGTGACAGAGAATGTCCATCCCTTACTGGATGCGGGGGGAAACCTTGCAACCAAGGATGAGGAGAAGGCTGAGATACTTAATGCCTTCTTTACCTCTGTCTTTAATAGTCAGACCAGCTACCCCCAGGGAGTTCAGCTTCTTGGGCTGGAAGATAAGAATGGAGAACAGAACAACTCCCCTGTAATCCAAGAGGAAGTAGTTAATGATTTGCTTATGCACCTGGACACGCATAAGTCTATGGGGCCGGATGGCATTCACCCAAAGGTTCTCAGGGAGCTGGCAAGAGAGCTTACCAAGCCTCTCTCCATTATTTATCAACAATCCTGGTCAACAGGAGAGGTGCCAGATGACTGGAGGGTGGCCAATGTGACGCCCATCTACAAGAAGGGCCGGAAGGAGGATCCTGGAAACTACAGGCCTGTCAGCCTGACCTCGGTACCGGGAAAGATCATGGAGAGGATCATCCTGAGTGAGCTCTCAAGGCATGTGCAGGGCAGCCAAGGGATCAGGGCCAGCCAGCATGGGTTTATGAGAGGGAGGTCCTGCCTGACCAACTTGATCTCTTTCTATGACCATGTGACCCGCTTTCTCGATGAGGGGAAGGCTGTGGACGTTGTCTACCTGGACTTTGGTAAGGCCTTTGACACCGTCCCTCACGGCATTCTCCTGGAGAAACTGGAGAATCATGGCATAGACAAGTGTACCCTCCGCTGGATAAAAAACTGGCTGGATGGCCGTGCTCAGCGAGTTGTGATTAATGGAGCAAAATCTGGTTGGCGGCCGGTCACCAGTGGTGTCCCTCAGGGCTCAGTTTTGGGGCCAGTCTTGTTCAATATCTTCATTGATGATCTAGATAAGGGGATTGAGTGCACCCTCAGTAAGTTTGCGGATGACACCAAACTAGGTGGGAGTGTTGATCTGCTTGAGGGTCGGCAGGCTCTACAGAGGGACCTGGACAGGTTGGACCAATGGGCCAAGGCCAATGGGATGAGGTTTAATAAGGCCAAGTGCCGGGTTCTGCATTTCGGCCACAACAACCCCAGGCAATGCTACAGGCTTGGGGAAGAGTGGCTGGAAAGCTGCCTGGCAGAAAAGGACCTGGGAGTGTTAGTGGACAGCCGGCTTAACATGAGCCAGCAGTGTGCCCAGGCAGCCAAGAAGGCCAACGGCATCCTGGCCTGTATCAGGAATAGCGTGGCCAGCAGGAGCAGGGAAGTCATCGTGCCTCTGTACTCGGCACTGGTGAGGCCTCACCTCGAGTACTGTGTTCAGTTTTGGGCCCCTCACTACAGGAAAGACATTGAAGTGCTGGAGCGTGTCCAGAGGAGAGCCACCAAGCTGGTGAGGGGTCTGGAGAACAAGTCCTATGAGGAGAGGCTGAGGGAACTGGGCATGTTTAGTTTGGAGAAGAGGAGGCTGAGGGGAGACCTCATTGCCCTCTACAACTACCTGAAAGGAAACTGTAGAGAGGCGGGGGTTGGCCTCTTCTCCCAAGGGAATAACGACAGGACCAGAGGAAATGGTCTGAAGTTGCGGCAGGGGAGGTTTAGATTAGATATTAGGAAGAATTACTTTACTGAGAGAGTGGTCAAGCACTGGAACAGCCTGCCCAGGGAGGTGGTGGAGTCACCATCCCTGGAGGTATTTAAGAAACGTGTAGACGTGGCTCTTCAGGGCATGCTCTAGTGCCCGGGATTGTTGGTTTGTGGTGGGGTGTTGTGTGTGGGGTTTAGTTGATGGATGCTGCTTGCTTTTTTTTTTTTTTTTTTTTGGGGGGGTGTTGTTGTTTGTTTGGTTTTGTGTTGTGTTTTTTTGTTTGTTTGTGTGTTTTTGTGTTTTGTTTTTTTTTTTTTTTTTTTTTTTTTAATGTGGTTGGACTCGATGATCTCAAAGGTCCCTTCCAACCACTAAGATTCTGTGATTCTGTGATTCTGTGATACCTAACAGCAATACCTGCCCCTGCAGAAGAAAGGTTATTTCTAATTTCTCTTATGTCTTATAATGGTTCCATAGCCATGATAATTATTAAGACCTCTGGTTGTCCTTCTAGCCCTTTAATTTTTTTTATACAATACACTGGAATTTTACTTTTTATGAAAAATGCCCAATCTTCGTTATAGGAATAAGTAACAAGATCCAGCAGGTGAAGCTGAAACTAGGACATTCCAGCTTTAAAATAACTCATTAGGATTTAAGTATGTAAGTCACCTAAAAACAGGCCATAGATGCTCATCAGAATTACCAGTTAAAAACAGATTCTAAACCAGCATGTCTGGTCCAGAGAACATTACAAATATCCTGAAATTTACTCCTTAGCATTAATGAGATAAATTGACGATCACATGGTTGTGCACTGAAATCATCTGGAGCAGAGAAGTCACTCAGCATTGCTTAGATCTGAGGAACAGACTGGTGCTGTTATCAG
This sequence comes from Numenius arquata, assembly GCF_964106895.1. Taxonomy (NCBI): domain Eukaryota; kingdom Metazoa; phylum Chordata; class Aves; order Charadriiformes; family Scolopacidae; genus Numenius; species Numenius arquata. The sequence continues at coordinate 29,007,395 of NC_133577.1, read as the reverse complement.
CTATTACAGCCATGTAATGTGGACTTATTTTCCTCTTATTAACACTTCAGTCCTTTCCTGTATTTTTATGTGGCTGGTTTGTAACATACACAGACAGAAAAAAAGAATGTCGTTACTTCAAGCAGTTTTGTTTCAGCTGCAACCATCAGATTGCATCACTGAATACCAAACACCTCTCCTCGCTTGTGCAGCACCTCCTCCTGTATAATGATCCCGGGGGACACGGTCTCCAGTGCTGAGCATGGAGCCCAGCTGCCAGAAAGCCAGCAGGCGGCACCGCTCGCTTGTGCTGCCACTGGTTTTTGACAATTTACCCTTTATGTATTTTGCTGACATCAGTGTGTGGACTGCACGTATGTGCTCTGTCCTATTTAGAATATTTTGCATCCTCAGGGGCAGGGCTGCAGAGCTGTTCTTATTTCTTTTGATGTAAGTAAGGAGGGAATAGGAAAAATCCAAAGAAGGGCAAATTGTGTAAAAGGTTCTATTTTTGAAGCAGCAGTCTGGAAAGTACTTGCTGCACAGAGGTCAACATTTGTTTTGAAATAAAAATCTGGATGCTTGTTTGGTTTTGAGGTGTCTGCTTAAAACCAAGTGTCAGTGCTTTACTCCTTATCAGCGGTCTCAGAGACTATGGTTAACTTTCTTTTTGTAGGAGTTCTCAGTACTATCTGGTCTCAAATCATCAGCCCACACACATGCCCCATTTTCTCTCTCTTGAAGGCCCAGCAGAGAAGAGGGAATGAATGAAAGTGAAAATAAGAATTTCTACCAAATCTAAGAGTGAAGATGAACACACAACTAGACTAAACACAATAAGAAGGCACTGTTATATCTGGCCTCTTGCTTAAACAAGATTGTGTCTAGCTTTTCCATCTTTCTTCCTCCACTTCCTGGAAGCCATCAAACTGTACCCACAGCTCATCCCTCTGTTTCCGTCCTCCTCTTGTGTCCTTTTCTAATTTGCTTCCTCTTTGCATTTTCTCTGGGGCACCTGAAAGTGCCACATTTTCAGGCAGAACATGGACCCACGTGACCTCACACAGTTACCTGCATTTTACTGATGGACAAGGAGGGAGAGAACATCTCCTCAGTTTGATGTGGCAACATATTACCAAGAATTCATTTTGATTCTGCACAAGTGTCTCAAAAATTGGAGGCACAATTTTTGCTTGCAAATAACTAAAAAGTCCTCCTGTGTGCATGGCTTTTATCTTCCTCAGATAACACTTGGAGGATCTCCCAAGGACTTTGTGGCTAGGGCTTGATGCAAGACATCTTAATAACCTCTTAATCTTTTCAATATCTTGACACTATTTTATGGATATAAACAGGTAATATCTGTGTGCACTCTAATGGACTATAAATACTGACCCTGAAATATTCAAATACAATGAATAGGTAGTAAAAACAATCAAACAAATCTAGTGAATATGAGGCTTTTTATATTTAACTTGTAGTTTCAGATTCTTCAATCTTCTTAAAATATTTGGTCCTCCATGGCCAGAGGGGACAGAAATTTTTATATTAAAAAAATTGGACTCTAGTAAGAATATACACCCATCTGTCGAAACTAGAAAAATTTTGTTGGAGCTGGGCTAAAACATGAAGCGTTGGAAATACAACACACAGAGGAGGCCTTCAGCTCTGATTATCATTCTCCTAGAAGGAATTGATTGCATAAAATGTCTGAAATCTCAACTAACATTGTGTAATCGCTTAGCAGCAGATAAGGACTCTGGACTGCAAAAAGGATATCCCTAAACGACCCTTACAAATAAGGGTCGTGAGGAGTTTCTCTCTCATTCAAATCCACAAGCCATAGCTGCAACGTTTTCAGTTTTATTTCCTCCCATTCCCCCAGGCCCTTTTGCTTTCTCCCAGGCTGAGCTTCACTATTAAATACAGCTGCCTTTCTCCCACATTCGCATAGTTCCCTGCAGCAGCCAAACAGAATAGCCGAGGACTCTGATGGATATGGATGGCACAAAGGTCTCCATGGACTGTTTCTAAATACACGCTTAGAAGGGAAAACAGCAGAAACATTTAGAGTGAACATGTTATTACAGAGTTCATCGTTAATCACCGAGCAGCTCCAGGAATGTTGCTCTGCGGATCTTGCCAACCTAGAAACCTCCCAGAGGCATTTTGGGAATTTGTCCAAGATTCCACCAAACTTCTGGCCAAGCTGCTGTACCTTGGACCTGCATCCAAATCTCAAGCATAGTCCAAAAAAGCTGAACTTACCTTAAGTCTGCTGGAATTTCTGACTAATAACAATTTCGTTTTCCTTGCCTACACCAGAAGTTTATGCTGGCTCAGCTGTGCAGGAAATTAGTCAAGCATTGATGGAACCGGGGCAAATTCTCATTATAGGTGGAACCAAAAAAGCCATAGCCATCACTCTCACAGCTACAACCTCTTGTCCAAGGACAGTTGGATACTGATCTTCCCCAAAATCTATTAGAAGTCAGACAAGTTGCCAAGAAACTTTGAGAGAACTGATTGCTCCTCCCAGGACTGCCAAAGTGAGAGCAAACAAGCAAGCAAGCATCAGGCATCTAGAGGGGATGGCAGGGCAGACAGCTAGCAAGAATCACTCAGATAACCTGTTTTTCTGTCTTCTTCCACTTTTTAAAAGGGACACTCATTCTGTAGTGTAGCAGAACCAATTACACAACATAGGTTTCAATCCTCTAATTACAGTGGATGCTTCTGCCTCAATATTGCTGGAGGGAAACATTCATGCAATGAAGCCATGGTATCTGTGTCAACAACATCATGTGCCACGCTGATCAAATACTAGTTCATGGCTAAATTCTAGCGTCACCCTTCCTGGTGGTAATTACACCTTACAAATAAAAAAGAATCATCATCCAGGCTGTGTACAAACAAAATGTTTTCATATTAAATAAGAAACTCAATAAACAAAATATTGTAACATTTGCTAGTAATCTATAGTATATATTTTTTAAAATCTAATTATTTTAAGGGCCAAAGGATAAAACTTCTGTGATAATGAACAGTCTAATCTTTCATAACTGGAAATAGGTCAACAACAAATTAAATTACCCAGCCAGCACGAAAAATATGAATTGCAGGAAAAGTAAAAACTGCTATTGAAATAGATTTCCAGCCTCTCTTGCTCACCCACCTGGAAGGGAAAAACCAGTAATATCAGGATGTCAGTGTCATGAAAAAGAATTAGGCAGTGTCATGCTGCTTTCCAGTTTCTGAACTGCAGTGCTACAAGAATCAAAGAGAGAAAATTTACAGCAGGATAGTACGATATAGAAACAACAGGAAAATTATAGCAGCCAGTTATGGAATTCTTTCAGTATGTCTTTTATTGAAAAAATATGAGATAGCTTGAAATTAATTCATGTTGGTGTCAAATCATAACAGTAGGATCTTTTTTGCTTTTTTAGTATTTTTTTTTTTTAAGTCAAGAGCATCTCAAAGCATTGTACTAGTTTTAGGTGGGTGTCAAATCTACTGGAAATGAAATTCCTCTATAGGTCTGCACCGTGATGGTGGGAGGAAAGTCAAGCACCCTTATACCCCAGCCATGTCCTGTAAAAGTATGGGTCAGAAGTGCAGTGCTTGGGGAGCGGGGCTGCTCTTACGCTGGTATTCCCTGGCAGTAAGTACAAGGTACCTGGGAGGTGGAAGAAAGGGGGGCAAAGTCCACCTGTGTACTCAGTGGCTCTGGTTTACCGAGATGTAGACATATACCAGAAGTGAAGCATATCCAGAGGCCTCATGATATCAGGACCTGTGCACTGCCAATTAGTTTGACACCTCACATGCTTTAAACACTAATTATAATAGTAATAAAATACATACCTACAAGATTAGAAGATCAATAACAAATCTGCACGAGAATTTCTGCACAAGAACAGTTGTGAGAATATAAATCTCTGGCTTAGCTCTAGCTGGATGTGATGTTGTAAGACTATCAAAAGGCTTGTTCCCATTTTGCTATAATTATGTTTTGGAAGAAAATAGCCTAATACTCAAAGTGTTCTGATTTTGATGGAACTGCATATTTTAAAGTAATGCAGCTCTGTTGCTGCTTCCCTGAAGATCAGTATTTATTAAGATTGTAAAGTCAATGCCTCAAATCCCAGAAATAAGGCTGCTTGTACTTTGTGATTTAGGTTTTTGGTACCTATGTATAATGATGTTGTCTTTAATTACATTAACATACCCTATTGTCTCCAAGGACTTCTGTTCATACAGTCACTGTAAAGCTATTCAGTATTTTTTTTGCCTTCTTTACTCAATGAGTGGATTCAGGTCTTAGTTAAAATGCCTCCTCCACATCAGGTTCTGCTTATGAAACTATTAACTTGAAGTGATGGATTAGCACTAATTTAACTACAGTGTTTGAAGGCTTTATTGTAAATATTGAGGTATTGCCTTAAAAAGATAGAAAACTTGATCTCTGCCAACAAGTTTGCATAATTTGAGAGAAGGCTGCTCTACAATGCATATTAAACTAGTGGGCCAAGTACAGACACCATGCATGGGCCATTTCTTGGATTGAAGACAATTTTGAAATTCAAATGCAGTTACACTTGAAATTTGCAGTACACCTAAATAAAATTCTTCCTAAAGAGGAAAACTCAAAAGGAAGCAAATAACTTCTCTTAATGATAATATGCAGTCCTGGTGACATTTCAAACCTAGTCTATCAGTAATTTACTTTAAAAAAGCAATGCTTCTCACAGTAACAGAAGCAGCAGGAATCTGTGACTTTGTAGAATGAGATATTTGAGGTCAAGAGACAATGAGAAACAAGAAATAGCCTGAAGAAAGGACAACACAGTTACATCCCTTCCTCCTCTCTCCCTCACCAGTTTGAATAAATTGGCAGCAACGAGTATTTCATCACATGGAAAATCCCAGTTGTATGACCTATTTTCATCTAATTATATGACCTACCCTTCTCTTCCCCCTACTAAAGGGTTTTTCTACCATTTACTCACATGTGCCTTGTAAATCATGACATGTGCTGGAAAGGAGTACCTCAGTGAGATATGCTGAGATAAGTACCTCAGCCCATGAAGATCTAACCATGAATTTTAATAGGGGCTGATAGGAGTATTCATCTAATGTCTGTTTCTGGTTTTCCTATGTGACATAAAGGTAGGCAGCATGAAATGGTGGCTTCTCTGTGCTTAGCACTCCTAGCATAAACTGAAAAGAATAGGACATGCATTGATCCAAAAAATGGATGCACAGAAACGTAACGATGGCACTGAAAAAGGGGTGCTACCTGCTGTGACCATATTCTGTTTCTACTTCAGTAAGAGATTATGACGGCATCACTCTTCCCTGCCACCACCTGGGTACGTGTTTGGAAGCAAATGGGCAAAAGCTATAACCTCTACATTCTGCACAGAAGCCCACAAGGAATTCACTTATAAAAAGGGGAAAAACACAGAACCAGCAGGCACGATGCCTGAATCTTTCTGCAGTTGAGGGCAGTTTCCACAGCTAATATCTATGACAGAAAGGTGCTTCTGGAGGTGACTGCACTAGGGGATTTCTAGGTTGTGTTTGGACCAGATGCCCTACCTTAATTTGGCTCATTTTTTCCTTTATGTCAGTGTCCCCACATTGTTTGCAATATTTCTGGTGAACAGCTTATGATGGGCAATTTCTCAGTGAATCTGAGAATCTAAATCACTAAATATGTCTAAATCACTAAATCCCCACTAATCCTGTCACTACACTGAGTCACACAGTAGAAAAAGCTTAATTGCTGTAAATGTATAGCATAATAGTATGGGGGACGGACTTTCAGATTCTCTCTCAAAGCTTCTAGTATGAACACTTTAAAAAACAACCTGGTTGTGTTTTCCACAGTCTGTTCCTGCCTCCGCCCCAGGTAACCACTAATATTGAGACCATTAAAAGCTCTACTCCACTGCATATAGTATAAGGTGGGAAAGACTAACAAGCCTATATACTGCAGATACCAGATACTGAAATCCATTAAGCAACTGGTTTTACCCCTCACTCCCATAGGTAAAAGCTAGGATGCAAAAGCAGTTTATAGTTCTACAGATAACTTAAAATAGCTGTAAAATGTCACAGTATAGTAATTAAAATGCTAAAAAACTCACAAAAAATAAAACCAGATGCAATTTCTTCACCTGATAGCACAGCACAAAACCTGGCAGGAATACTAAAGTGTATTTTCCTATTTTTCAATATTTCTTTCCTACAGCCCCTCTGAAACAGCTACCATATTCATAGAAAACTCAAAAAAGAAAGCGAAAAACAAGAAAGGTTTTCTTCCCTTCTCTTTTCAGATGTATGGTTCATTGCAATTACTTGAGACAATGCAGAGTAACTATTTCAGACAAAGTGTGACTAGCACATTGCTGATATTGCTTAAAATGTTTTACTTCTGAGATCACCATGACCCCACTATAAGGAACATTAGAATGTGTATTGCTACATCACCCCAGGGAGCATCAAAGGAGAATTGTCCCCATTACATAGGCAGGGTACCAAAACACAGGAGAATTAAGTGATGTGCTTAAGACCACATAGGAAATTTGTGGGAGAGCAGGCACTTAAATCAAACTCTCTCAAGTTCCAGTTTTGTGTTCTTATCACTCAATCAACTCTCTCTCCCAGCTACTTCAAGCCATGTCACAGAACAGCCTTTTTCAGCTACAGCGAATTTTTTTTCTGGCCATGTCAAAAAAATACTGAGCCAATTGGTTGAAAGGGATGTCATTCGGAGGCAGGAATGAAGGTTTGAGGGAAATTAAATAGAAAAGAATATAAGGACAGAACTGAAAAGCAAGTGGTCTGCTACTTAACAGTGCAGTTCAGAACAATAGCCAGAAAATAAAAATATTTAAAATTGCCCTGTCTGTGTCCTAGTGTAACCTGTTAAACCATATTTGAATTCATGATTGTGACACTAAGTGCTCTGTGACGGTAAGTGCCACAGAGCTTAGCCTTTTTTCTTTAAGGAACTGTTTGAAGTCTGCCCTTCTTCTTCATATTTGAATGATTTTGAAATCCTGAGGCAGTCTTAGCAGCACTGCTTCCATTCAAAACTTTCTGCAAGTATTTTTCTAGTTGCCATCACGCTTCTGTGGTGGGATCCTAAAGCCTTCAGTCGCTCATCCTACATATGTCTACTTAAGGAAGACCAGCAAGTTTAGATTCTTAAAACATTTTTGGGAGTGCTTAGCATAGCAATTACTTTGAAATACCTCTGAAAGGACAGGACATACTGTGCAGTCTCTTCTGTGCTGGACAATAAAATCTCAGGCTCAGTCCTGAAGGATGCTGGTTGGTCTCCTGCTAGCTGAACATTTGGCCCACAGTGATGGCTGCTGGTCTCCTACAGAGTGGCAAAGAGCATCTCCTCCAGGCTTGCACGCATATGGACTCCTTACAGGCACCTACTGCCTACCTCATCTCTAGCTGCAGGGAGTGTATGAAAACACAGGCTGTTTGGGAGGTTCACGACTGAAACTCATGGCTGTTCTGTTTGGTTTTGAGAGACCTGCGGCTGCTGGTCATCTCAGTGGTCAAAGGAGCAAAGGCTAGAATACTTGCCCTCCCTGGCTGCTCTCTACTGGGAAATTGTAGCTGTGAAAGGGCCCAGCACAAAGACAAACAAAGTGTCAGACTGAGCTGACAGTGTGGGTGGGCTCCATATTGCAAAATTCATCCAGTTCACTGAAAATATTGTTTCATCATCCTACTGCATGAGTTGATAGAGATGGCTCTTTTTAATGGGGCTGTTTTATAATACATGAGTCACTTATTGCTAATGGCCATCTATTTTGCCTTTGTAGGTAAACCGTGGGCTATTACCCTGCAGTGAATTGGCTCAGAAAAGCTATGCCCTATTTACAGAAAAATAAAAAAGACAGTACATGCCAAATGAAAAAAAAATTAAACACAATTTCCATTGCTTAATTTTCTTCTTCAACTAATTTTCCCTTCAACTAAGGGAAGGCTTTCAATAATATACAAATTGAAAGGAAAAAAAGATTATTAAGGGCATTCTGAGAGGCGCCAAGAACATTTGAAATTATTTTCGTCTTTCACATTTGCAGACAGTGACGACAACATCCACTTTATGGTCAAAACATTTCTGCCCCTTGCAAGAACTTCATTTCTGCTGGGAGGCAGAATCTGGTGACTGCTACTTCTTTCCACATCGCTTCGTTTCCTCACTCTTGGCACAGTGATAGGTATTGTGTGAAGCCCAGCAAGCTGCGAGATTGTGGTTTGTTTTTTTTAATAGGGCCTGCTCTGCTGAGCGTTGTTACTTCCCTGGTGGTTAACAGAGCACAAGTAGTAAGGGTTAGATGGCGAAACACAAAGTAACTACAGACAGATAGAGCTTCATTTTCTGATGATAGGATTATACTATGTGTTCCCTTGTGGTCTGTTGATACAATTTGTTTTAGTACATGTAAATAGCAACCAGCTACCATGGGTATGATGATATCAAGTACTAAAAATATGCTAAAATGGCATTTGTTCTTAGTGCTGTATACTGAAAAGGAAATTCATCTTTTGAATCATTTTTACTTCTTAAGATCACCACAAAATTCATGAGAATATAAATATATTTTAAAAGAAAGTCTTCAAAGCTGTGTGAAGTCAAAGATAATGTGAACAACAGGGTACTCGTTTATCTTCCCTAATATGCATTGTCTTAGTGGGAACTGGGACCAAACAGAAGATAAGAAGTTAGGATTTATAAGCTCTGGTCCTGCTTTGCTTCTTCCTGCTACATGACCTTGTGCAAACTACTTGAATTCCTCCTAAGGTGTCCTATAAAGAATTCAGCAATATTTTAACCATTAGTCCCTCTCCTCCCTGATGTCATTAAACTATTGTGCTTTTTTTCTTTTTTCTTCCCTGTTTCTATAAGATCTGATTGGAAAAAATCATCCACCACTGAGAGGTATCGTTATCAGAAATATTTTTCATCCTTTACCAATAAAAATTTATCATCTTTTTACATTCTTTCTGTAACCCTTTTGCCCATAATATATAGTCTTTCCCTTTGTACAACCTTCAGAAGTTGTTTCTCTGTATTTCATTTACTAACCTGTACATAAAGCCTCAGATCTTTGAATAGTCACTGATAAACCTCAGAATATAATTGTTTTCTTTGTAACTCTTTTCAAATATACTCTTGTCTATTAATTATGGTGGACCTTTTTGGAGCAACATTGCTAGTTTCTATGGTGGTACATGCTGACATTTTGTCTTGCTGAAATTGACTGTATGGATCCTTAGTGATTCAAACCTTTCTTCTGCAAGTCCTTTCTATAGTGCACTGAATTCAACTAGGTGAGGAAGATATTCTTGCTACTTGCATAGCCTCAGAGACTATCTATCAATTCTGGCAGCAAAGCCAGAATTGTATTATTTTAAATACAATAAATATTATTTTAAATACAAGAAAAGTATTATTTTAAACTGAAAGAGGGGAGATTTAGATTAGATGTTAGGAAGAAATACTTTACTGTGAGGGTGGTGAGACACTGGAACAGGTTGCCCAGAGAAGTTGTGGATGCCCCATCCCTGGACGTGTTTAAGGCCAGGCTGGATGGGGCTTTGAGCAGCCTGGTCTAGTAGGAGGTGTCCCTGCCCATGGCAGGGGGGTTGGAACTCGATGATCTTTAAGGTCGCTTCCAACTCTAACCATTCTGTGATTCTATGATTAAGCTGTACAAACATGAGGATTCTCAGCATCACATACGACTGGCGAGATTCATGTTATCTCTGGCAGAAGGCATCAATTCCAGTTCCTGGAGAAGAAGTGGAGGAATTGGCTTAATGCTGTCTCTCTCTAATAGAAAGATGTCAAGGAAAAATAATGAATCGTTCCTAAATGAAAGTAAAAAAACTATACATTTTTAGGTGTAAGGTTTAAGTGGAAGTAACAATATCCTCATGTTGCTTAACTTCTAGTGCATACATGCTTTCACTGCCACTTCTGATGCACCATTACCTTCTCATGCAAGGCTGCCAGTTCAGGAGAACAGAATGAATACCAACCGAACAGCTGAAGGGGTGCACTATAGGAAGCACTACGTTGGCACTGCCTCTGTGTACCAGACACAGCAATTGTGGAATCTGGTAACGTTTTGGCAAAATTGGGAAACCAGTAAAATTTTCTCATTGGAGTACTCGGTACATGTCACTTTCTGAAAAAAACCTATAGATCTCACTCTGAAAGTTGTTTTTTGGTAACAGCTTTACAGAATCACAGAATATTTTTGGTTGGATGGGACCTTTAGATCATTGAGTCCAACCAACAAAAAAAAAAAAAAAAACAACCCACCAAAACCAACAACCCCCCCCCCCCCAAAATCCCAGAACACCAAACACCAAAACCAAACCAAACCAAATGCCCACAACCACACCCCACCCACAAACAGACACAAACCAACAATCTCGGGCACTAGAGCATGCCCTGAAGTGCCATGTCTACACGTTTCTTAAATACCTCCAGGGATGGCGACTCCAGCACCTCCCTGGGCAGGCTGTTCCAGTGCCTGACCACTCTCTCAGTAAAGTAATTCTTCCTAATATCTAATCTAAATCTCCCCTCTTTCAGTTTAAAATTGATCACTCCATGAAAGCACAATAGTGGGGCTTAAACTCATTTTCAATGCCAGGCAATGAAATGGAAAACAATCATTAACTGTCATTTGACAGAAGTGTTACTGGAAACTTCCCCAACAGCCTAACAAATGAGTCCTACATCAGGGGCCCATCTTGACTAAAAGATGACACTTTGCCAGACAGTTTCTTGGCAAAAAGGCAAAAGGAGAGAGCTGACTGATCTATTGTTGTGTGAAGCTGGATACAAACTTGTTTTCAAGACAGGGCAGCTCAACAATTCCAGATTAATGGAGGACTTTGGTCTGGTATTATACATGCCTTTGAAATTTTGGGTGTGCTGTCTCTAAATTTTTTATTTTAGCCTGTTTGCCTTTAAAAATAAGCTCAGGATGAACCCAACTGCAGAATTAGACCTTTGGTTGAAATTTACTGATATCAATTCTGCAATTGTCACAGAGCAACTCTGTAAAACAGCACACATCTACTCCCCATCATAATTTTCTTCAAGAGATAAACACAATTTTTGGACATTCCTGAATGCAGTAAACCCTGGGCTCATGTTACGCCAAAGAATTACCATGATGTTTAATTCAAAATAATACAAATCACAAATGATAAAAAGGACCCTCAAAAAAGCAATGTCTGTAAAATTCATTTTTTAAAAAAAGACCTTATAGTTAAATATTTTGAGTTTCCTTGGATAGTTATCTTAGAGAAAAATATTTAGATTACTTCATTAAGGCACGTGGAAGTCAGCATGATCCTTCAAACATCTGCTGTTTAAGAGTAGTACAAGAATCAGCATAAGTTTTGAAATCACTGTTCCACTCTAATGGATCGGTGAGGGTCACTGATAGTTTTTAATGTAGTAGTAGTTGTCATTGCTATTTCAGTTTTGCCTGTGGCCTCATTACAGATTTTAAAATCTTGATATTGAATTTGAGACTGTAAGGTGGGAGAGGAAAGGGAGAAGCACACAGGATCCCTAAGAGGAGAATGCTGGTTCAAGGAAGGAAGATGCTGTGGACAGGAAAGTGAGAAGGATCAGAAGTATGAGGAGGTTACTAAGAACCTCGTCACAGCAGTGCACATCAGGAGGATGAGAGACAACAAACTGAAACAGAGGTTCAGACTGGGTATGAAGAAGAACTTTTTCACCCTGAGAACAGCTAAGCAGTGGAATATGCCCAGGGAGGTTGTACAGTCTCCATTCTTGGAAGGTTTCAAGACCCAGCTAGATAAAGCCCTGAGCAATTGGGTCTGATCTCAGGTGACCCTGCCTTGAGCAGAAGGCTGGACTAGAGACTTTCTGAGGTCCCTTCCTAACTCAATTACCTTATGATCCTATGAAAGATAGAACACATGCTATTTCATAGTGGTAAAGAAATGGTAAAGGGGGAGGGAGACAGAAGGAATAAATAAGAGGGGACTCACTGGGATGAAGACACGGATAGAGACTGCAGCAGCTCCTCATAAAGGCAGGGATAGAAAACTGTTCACAAGAAGGTTGTTGAGGAGAACCAAGGAATGAAAGCAGCGACTGACATTCAGTGAACTCACTCCGTAGTAGTACTGAATAAGCCCAGCTGTGTCTACAATGCCAAAGCCTAAGGCAAAGCTTGTCTTTTGGACAAAAGAGTTTACTGACCAGTTCTAGAAGCCCACCCAGGTTCCTTAAGATTAGCAACGCTTCTGGTTAGTCAGATCAAGACTCAGAAGTGGAATATCAGCCGCTTGTCTTCCTGAAACCAAATGTCAGTCTTGACAGAACTGTTTGCAACAGCACGTTCCTTCTACATATGAAGACCACTCTTAGGCCATGCTCTCAGGTTGCCAGATATTATGTTACAATTTAGTTTGGTGCTGTGGGATGTTATCTCACAAGTTTCAATGAAGTTGTATGAAAATCTGTTTTTTTTTTTTTTTTTCCTTTTTCATAGTAGTTCTCACTTTTTCTGACTGTGAAGAACAACTTGAAAACAACACAAAGATAACAAAATCAAAATAAAATGTATAAAACCGCCTCATTTTCTCTTAGGATTTCACTACTTTTTTTAGCAGTCTAAAATTCTGCTTGGACTCATTCCATGGCTTTTGGGGGAACTGCCAAGGGGCGAGGGAGGGATGTTGCAAAATGCAGCGTTGGTATGCTCCTGTTCAAATCAGAGGCTGCTGGCTTGGGTTGAGTTGGAATTGGGGTTTATTTATTTATTTAATTAGTTGAACTCAAAAGAGCAGACTGGCCTGTGACCGGTCACCCCACCCACTAGGAATTCTGAAACTTACCGCCTGTCGATTTGTTTTCAGAACGATGCAGTAAGGCAGTATTTTAGTACTTTAAACCCACCTGTCTAGAGGAACCAGGCTCTATGAGGAAGCTGGGCTTTTGTTTAGCTATTAATGCAACGACAAACCAATCCACCCAGGAAGACTACATTACAACAAAAACCAAACCAAACCTTATGCGTTTTACCTCATTTTCCATTCTGGTTTGGGTTTGACCATGAAATTCTTATTGGAGGTACTGCTCATTTACTTGAATTCCACAGAAAATCTTCTCAGTCTTTTTACATATTTAGAAATCACAGTACCCAAGAAGGTTCATATATTTTCTTTGGGACAGTTTTTATTTTTTTTGCTACAGTATTTAAATTACAAGCCTGGGTGACAGTTTCAAACACAATTATTTACTCCTTTCATTAAAGGAAGCTTAAGTTAAATTTGTTACAAATAGTTATTAGTCCTTTCAGATGGTCTTGGTTTACATTACAGTACAAAGTCGGCAAACGTCTTCTTAGGAGGGTAACATCCCTTTAGGTTATTGAGTGGAACAGTACCCGGTCACACAAGAATCTGGACTTCCAATCTACTCTGCTTGACAGTTCAAGCTTGCTGTTTACTCTTGAAAACCCTAAACAAGAGTTTCCCTTTTTGTTAGGCTACTTCCTACTGCTTGTCACCAGGGCTATGTATTTTCCAAGTACGAAAGCAAAGACACCGGAAAAGTTTTAAAACACGGGCTGTGTCTAGATTACAAACTTCTGCTGGCACCTCTGGGCTGTGGAATATCTGCTTCCTTAGTGAACTGTTTTGAAAACAAGCCTGTAGAATAGTGTGGCTATGATACAGCACAGTGCTTTTCTTGGTGTAGTCTACGCTATTTGGCATGAGGGTGTTAATTACATCATCAGGAAACTCTTTTTGGCAGCATATGCTTAATCCACATCAAAAGTCTTGTTGGTTTTGCTCTATTGCAAGAATCTCTTCAAAATAATTATGCTCAGAGAATAAACTGGAAGGTGGAGGTTTCTAGTAGAGCGCTGCAGGTGATTAAGTGGCCACAACTTCTTCGAAAGTACACTACCAGCCTGAAATCCAGTCATATTTTAAGAAATGACTTTTGGCTACTGTCAAGTACCAAACCATTCCCTGAATTTTTTTACCAACTACAAATGGTTTTACGCTGGCATAGAATGTTTCCCCTACTGCCAAGCAGAACAGCCATGAAGACAGTGGCCGGGAAGGAAACAGAATAAATAAAAACTTGTAACAAAGGTCTTTAAAATGCACAAAGCGGGGCATAGGGGAAGCCTTTTTCCTCCGTTTTCTTCCTACTTGTAACAGTATTAGCTGTTGCTCAGTATTATTTTACCTCAAGCAAGAGGAATAACTGTTCAAATCCACTATTTCTTTTAGCTTGGATTTACCTGACTGTAAGATCCTAAACCCCTCAGGTCACCCAGGTGGAAGCAATTTCACCAGCAATCTAAAGAGAACAAAGCACAGAGGAAGGCCAACATCAGGCCTACCTGCGTGCTCTTTGGAGTTCAATGCAAAGCACATTTTGTTACGTTGGCAGCTGCAAGTTTGATAATGTACTACAGACCATGCAAACTATTTGCACTAACAGAATTGTCACACAAAGCAAGAATTAGTACCATCATCTTTTTATAAAGGAATGCCAACAGAAATTAGATCCAGATGCAACCACTCGGTTGAGGAGTGAACAGCTCAGATCAGGAGCCAGGCAGCCTGTGCGTATGTGCCCCTTCCGCTCCCTCAAATCCCGAGAGACTTTGCGGGTGTGATACCTTGGCATAGGCTGGGAAGGCTGGAGAGATGCTCCGTGTTACAACACAAGAGTAAGGTAGCTGAGTTAACACAGAACGCCTGGTCGCTCAGTTTTCATCGAGTATGTGTTGATAGAGTGGTGCCCAACCTCTTCATGATCTTCTTGTAAGCAGTTCTGCTGATACTAGTGAGTCTTTGCACTGGGAATATAGCACAAAGTGAACATACCAGAATTTGGACCACTGATTTTAACTCAACTGCTTATTAAAAATTGCTTTGACTTTAAATAGCTTTACAGTTTTAAATAAAATAATTATTTTAAAATAGTTTTAATTAAATGAACCTAGAAGTAGAGGATCTTTGATCCCCATATCTCATATACTTTTGAATAAATAGTTCTATATATACCTCTTGATTTTTTTGGTGATGAAGTGCACAAAAACTTAAAAAGATTTTTTTAAGCTGAAATCAACAGTTGCCTCTTTAGGAATAAACTTAATATCCTGAAGCACTCAATGCAAAGTTACAGAAACCCAAAATATATTCTAACTACATAGTCACTATAAATACATATTTTAACTGAATGCATGCTTTATAATTACTCTGAGTAAATTACCAAAAAAGAAAATTAAGATTCTCTTCAAAAGAAAAACTAAATAAATAAACAAACCCAGACTTGAAATAATAAACTGAACCAGTCAGTAACTTTAAAATACAAAAGTGTCTTTCCCTTTCTCCCTTAGATTAGCCCAGCATTATAATACTCTGAGGACAACAAACAAAAAACATACCAAACTATTATTCTCAAGTTTCATTCTGAAAGCGAAAGTTTTCATTAATTTGGGCATTTAAAATTTGCTAGTTGAATATAAAGCTACACATGAGGCTCCCTAAGGTATAAATAAACTAAGCCTCCAGAGTGAAAACAAAAAGAGAAATCATACATGCAATTTATTCTAGAAAAAAATGTGATTTTAACTTTCACTTTAAAAACCTGTTAAGTATAACAGTGCATTAGGAACAATCAAGCTCACCAGAGGGACAATTTGCTTGCAAATGCCAGAAAGCACGATCATTTAATGTTATAATTCTGAGCAGTATCTTGAAGATTTCATTTCATAGTATTTTACAAAATAATATTCTAAACCTGAACACACTAGATCATACAATGGTAGTAAGCAGGAAATCACAGAGTGAAGTGGACCTCTCAAAAATGCTGTTCCTGAGGTGTAAAGGAATCGTTTCACACTAACACCTTCAGCAGTTCTGTGGAACTGCTGTTACACTCTGTGCAAGAACAGTTCCCATGTTTTGACCAGAGTGTGGGCCAAAGGCCCGTGTATTTAATTCTCACCTTCACAGTCATGTCAGTGTTCCTCTCGCATCCCACACTGGGAGGGCTGAGCACCAAGTGATAGAAATACCCATTTAAAATGACTCTGTACTGATTTAAATTTGTTTGTACAGCTGATAGAAAAAGAACAGATTTTACAATACAGGTCTCGGAACCGCAGGGCAAGTAGATGCAAATGTGCTTTATCTGCTGGAACGAGTGCCCTGGACTACCAACACGCCGCAGATCTGCAGTGAGCCTCCGAATCTCTTCCGCTGTGTCTGTCCCACTTTACATAAGCATTCACTCGTTGAGAGAGGCTGCAGCCACACAGTTCAGTGATCCTGTGCACTCATCTGGGATGAATCAGACATGAGCCCTAATTGTAATAAATATTCACAAAGGCAAGGATCATTATTCTCCATTTATGGAGGAGAAACTGAGGCACAAAGTGATTACTGCAAGTCAGTGACGTAGCTGGACAGAAAACCCAGTTAGCCCCACACCTGCTACCAGGTGATTTAAAATTGGCAAAAGCCACTTTACTATTTAACATAACTAATTTACTAAACATCTTACTTTTGCTTCTGTGTTTAATGAGACCAGTGATTTCTTTTTTAACCTCCCATTTCTAAAACAGCCCACACAATACTGGGAGCAAAGTCCCAGGAAATTTAGTGAAATCTGCCAGCAGATTTATCCCACTCATGATATTCACCATAAGCTATGAGAAACAGGGTCAGCCTGTTAATCACCAAATGAGAGCTCTATGAATGCCACTGCACTCTTCTCACTCCACCCAAATAATTACATGGCTCACCAGGAGAATTAAAACGGAGAAAAATAGTAAGACTTAGAAGAAAAATAATGTTTCCATAAAACACAGACTTATTGCATGATAGCTGGAGGCAACACTTTTGCACAAACAGCTGTAAATTAAAGCTGTCCTTTTACTAAGCTTCCAGAGATTGCTTACACAATGTGTGGCAATGGGAGAGCGTATAGAAGAGAGTTCATTTTCTTCTTTCTTCACTTGCTGAAGTTGTTGAAAAGCTACTTGCCTACTCTCAAAAGGGTGAAGAGAATAACTTTTTATTCTCCCATACCACACTGCTACAGCTTAAAATGTGAACATTTTGCCACCTGATTGCTAAACTAGAATTTTCTTGATTTCTAAGTAAAAGTACATCATAAAATACACATCACCTGCAGGTGGCAAGTGTTAGAGAACTTGAAATCACAATTTTTTTCTACCCTCTCCAGTAACCATTGGTGATCTCTCAATGTGCTGTCTCTGCTCATATCAACTATGAGAAGGCTATCCAGTGTTTAAGTTCTTCCATACGCTGCAGTATCTGGGTATAATAGAAATCCATGTTGGCTGCAAAATCAGTACACACAGGGGATTCCATGTCACCAAAGGTGCAGTACAATGCAGTTCCTCCAATGCTAAGGAAAACAGTTGCTATGCACAGCAGGATCAGCAAAATACAGGAGCCACCAGCTACTTCATCTGTAAATATAAGAGAAGAAAAGGTGAAAAAGGACTGTCTGTATACAAAGCAATATGAATGTGTGTGAGAAAATCTGAGACAGGTTTTTACCATGAATGGGTAAGGAGGTAAACACACTTAATAATGCTCACCATCTCAAATTGACAATAATACATACCAGGAACTATATGTTTCTCTACCCAGTCTTTTCAGAAACCTAGATAATTATACAGCTTCATTTCTGCAACCTGTGTACCTGTCCTTGCTGATATCACTCGTGGAGTCATTTCACACTGAAGCAAAACACACTTAACTATGAAAATGTCACACAATCGAAGGCTTCCTTCATGGAAATAGCTGAAATGAAACTGAAGCACTGAAACTAAACCAAATGGAAATATTCTTCCTTCATTTGTACTGACACTGACTGTGCTACCACGAACTGGTTGTGTTTACTCTCACATTTTGACTGTAAGGATAGAAACAAAACCTTCACGTTAGGCTAATGTGAAGGGTTATTTTCCGTCCCAGTTATTCTGTGGTAACTCTCTACATGATTGTTTATTCCAGAGTAAGAGCAATGAAGAGGTTGCAGGGGTACTGATACATCCTCACAACCTCGCTTGGCCTTGGTCACTTGTATGCAATCTTCTGTGAGATTGAAGAGACTCTAAGAAAATTTCTGAACTCCCTTCACTCTACATCAGGGAGAAGAAAATGGGGCAAAAAAGAAGAAAGAAGAAAACATTCAAGCACTTTTATTTGGTGGTTGGAATTAGATTTAATAATAATAATGATAACAACAAGAACAACTTTCCTTTTCAATCACTAAATCTCTGGAAAAAAGAAATCTGTAGCCTTGTTACCCAAACATGGTATAAAATAATCTTCGATCAGCCACCTTCACTTAACTACTTCAGTTTTAAAAAGCCAAGACAGTATGTACAATGAATGCCCACTTTGCACCCCAAGACTGCAACCTATAAATTAACAGCTTTAAATTACCTTGATCCAATGTGTCTTCCATTTCTTGGAATCGCACTCTTCTCTTTGTCTGCCTTTGCTGGACTTGAGCAATTGTTTTTCCTTCCCTGTCATCTCTCTTCTTTAGTATAGACACCAATCCTTCCACTGGGGCAATCTATCAGGAAAGACAGTGAGTAGCACAAGAGACATGAGAATCCAAGCATGAGCTCTATTTAATAATGACTTTAAGGAGGAATGAACTTAACAGTTAAAAAATGTTTTCCACTGTACTTTTCTTAAACATCGCAGCACATGTGAAACCTCCTTCTTGAATATATTGATTCCTTAACACGCAGGACAGCCACAGTATCATTCTGCTGTCTGCTGACACCACTTGCCCTTCATTGCTATCAGTTAAATACACATACACTTACTGTTTGGATCATATTTTGTATTCACTGCAACAGTTCCTGTGTAAGAGCATGTTATTATATCACATAGGTTGAGGCAGTGGTGAGGAAGGTTCATGTCAAACCCACCATCGTCAGGGCAATAAGAAGTCAATGACACATTGATGTTGCCTCTCCAAAGATATAATCCTGCAGAAGCTATCAAATATTTATTGTGAGATATATTTTCCAGCATTGCAACTGGTTCCCCAGCTTGGACAACAAGCTACAGTGGGGTAACAAAACCAAAGAGAGAGAACACCAGGGAAAAAGAAAGCTTCAATGCTCTGGATAGATTTCAGCTCCAGTCAACAAGTCAATAAGCCATAACTTCTCTTTCCTTTGCTACATCATTTGGCTTAGCTGCAAGAGTATATGCTAAGCCATACGACGATGTTACACCAGCCTAAGCAGTCTGTAATTTCCTAGTTATTAGAGAAATTAAAGTAGGAGAAGTATCAGGAGAAAAATGCTTTCCTAAGCAAGCAGTTCCCGATGTGCTACAGATAAATAGAAATTAAAATAGGAAGCATATTTAGACATGCCCTTTTTTATCTTGTTATCATCCTTACCTGAAAAAAAATCTGTCATCTCTTCATAAATCTGAGTAGCACTTTTTAAAACTCATTCTGTAGATCAGCGATAACATTTATTATATTGAAAAGTAATCTGTATGCATTTGTGCTACAGATAAGAAAACATATCCCATTTGGAACTGAGTTTGCAACTCATCTATGTAGGAGATGATCCCCAAATGCCTATAATTTTCACAAAATATCAACGTGGAGGAAAAGCAGCTTTCCAGGTAACTCTGTAGTTGCAGACAACTGACTGCTTGACTCCCCCCATAATCTACTCAAGTTAGAAGATCATGCATAAGAATTTGTTTGTATTGCAATTATAAGAGTGCAGAAAACCAGAAAACAATTAACTTCATAACTTAGGCCCCTAAACTTGTTTCATGCTACAAGCTTATGTAATGCATCGGTGCATGCTGCAATCGGAGAGATGGTGCATTGAACACAGTGAAAGGCAGAGCACAGTCCAACAGGCACTGTACCAACTACAGCATTTGGCCTTTGAAGCATTTTAACTGGTAATGTCACAACTACATTTGCAGGTCTCTAGTCTGGCAGTATTTTATAGCCCTCAACTGGACAAGTAATGTTGCCCTGAACAATTCACAGAACCTACAGTCTAACAATTTTTCCCAAAACCACAACTGAGAGAATAAAATGCTTTGGCTGCAGTGACCATGAGATGGCTGAGTTCAAGATCCTTAGGGCAGCAAGGAGGGTGCACAGTAAGCTCACTGTCCTGGGCTTCAGGAGAGCAGATTTTGGTTTCTTCAGGGATCTGCTTGGAAGAGGACCATGGGATATAACCCTGGAGGGAAGAGGGGCCTAAGAAAGCTGGTTAATATTCAAGGATCACCTCCTCCAAACTCAGGAGCGATGCATCCTGACAAAGAGGAAGTCAGGCAAAAATGCCAGGAGGCCTGCACGGATGAACGAGGAGTTCCTGGACAATTTCAAATGGAAAAAGGAAGCCTACAGAGGGTGGAAGCAAGGACAGGTAGCCTGAGAGGAATACAGAAAAATTGTTGAAGCAGCCACGGATTGGGTTAGGAAAGCTAAAGCCCAGAAAGAGTTAATTTTGGCCAGGGACATAAAGGGCGAGAAGAAAAGCTTCTATAGGTATGCCAGTGACAAAAGGAAGTGGGCCCTCTTTGGAAGGAAAGGGGAGACCTGGTCACCTGGGATATGGACAAGGCTGAGGTACTCAATGACTTTTTTACCTCAGTCTTCACTGGCAAGGGCTTTAGCCACACAGCTCAAGTCGCAGAAGGCAAAGGCAGGGACTGGGAGAATGAAGAATCGCCCACTATAGGAGAAGATCAGGTTTGAGACCATCTAAGTAATGTGAAGGTGCACAAGTCCATGGGACCTAATAAGATACATCCACAGGTCCTGAGGGAATGATGAGGGTAGATGAAGTTGCCAAGCCACTATCCATCATATTTGAGAAGTTGTGGCAGTCAGGTAAAGCTCCCACTGAATGGAAAAGGGGAAACATAACCCCCATTTTTAAGAAGAGAAAAAAGGAAGACCCAGGGAACTACAGGCCGGTCAGTATCATCCCTGTGCCTGGCAAGATCATGGAGCAGATCCTCCTAGAAACTACATTAAGGCACATGGAAAATGAGGTGATTGTTAACAGCCAACATGGCCTCACCAAGGGCAAGTCATACCTGACAAATCTGGTGGCCTTCTACGACAGGGTAACAGCATTGGTGGATAAGGGAAGAGCAACTGACAGAATCATAGAATGGTTCGGGTAGGAAGGGACCCTAAAGATCATCAAGTTCCAACCCCCCTGCCGTGGGCAGGGACACCTCCCACTGGATCAGGTATCATCTACCTGGACTTGTGAGCAAAGCATTTGACACTGTCCCACACAACATCCTTGTCTCTAAATTGGAGAGTTGTGGATTTGACAGACAAACCACTTGGCGGATAAGGAATTGGCTGGATGGTCGCACTCAAAGAGTTGTGGTCAACAGCTCTATGTCCAAGTGGTGGGCTGTGACAATTGGTGTTCCTTAGCAGTCGGTACTGAGACCAGTGCTGTTTAACATCTTTGTCAGAGACACGGACAGTGGGATAGAGTGCACCCTCAGAAAGTCTGCCCATGACACCAAGCTGTCTGGCGCGGTTGACACGCTGGAGGGAAGGGATGCCATTCAGAGGGACCTGGACAGGCTTGAGAGGTGGGATTGTGCAAATCTCATGAAGTTCAACTAGGCCAAGTGCAAGGTCCTACATCCAGGTCATGGCAGTCTCAGTCACAAATACAGGCTGGGCAGAGAATGGATTGAGAACAGCCCTGAGGAGAAGGACTTGGGACTGTTGGTTGATGGGAAGCTCAACATGAGCCGGCAATGCGCACTGGCATCCTAGAAAGCCAACCATATCCTGGGCTGCATCAAAAGAAGCATGGCCAGCAGCTCGAGGGAGGTGATTCTGTCCCTCTACTCTGCTCTGGTGAGACCCCACCTGGAGTGCTGCATCCAGCTCTGGGGCCCCCAACATAAGAACATGGACCTATTGGAGTGAGTCCAGAGGAGGCCCATGAAAACGATCAGAGGGCTGGAGCACCTCTTCTATGAAGACAGGCTGAGAGAGTTGCGGTTGTTCAGCCTGGAAAAGAGAAGGCTCCGAGGAGACCTTAGAGTGGCCTTTCAGTACCTGAAGGGGGCCTACAGGAAAGGTAGGGAGGGACTCTTTATCAGGGACTGTAGTGATAGGACAAGGGGTAACGGTTTTAAACTGAAAGAGGGGAAATTTAGATTAGATACTAGAAAGAAATTCTTTACTGTGAGGGTAGTGAGACACTGGAACAGGTTGCCCAGAGAAGTTGTGGATGCCCCATCCCTGGAGGTGTTCAAGGCTGGATGGGGCTTTGAGTAACCTGGACTACTGGAAGGTGTCCCAGCCCAGGGCAGAGGGGTCAGAACAAGATGATCTTTAAGGTCCCTTCCACCTTTAACCATTCTATGATTCTGTGAAAATTGATCTCTGCCACACTGCCCCTTTTGATTATGTGCTCAAGAGCTTGAATGGATTATTTAATGAAACAGTGCAATAAAGTACTTACAAAGTAGTGAAAGCGTGCAGGTGGTACAAAGAAATTGTTTAAATCAACATATGGAGGACCACTATTTGGCACAAAAGAACCAG
The DNA here is from genome assembly GCF_964106895.1 of Numenius arquata. Classification (NCBI taxonomy): domain Eukaryota; kingdom Metazoa; phylum Chordata; class Aves; order Charadriiformes; family Scolopacidae; genus Numenius; species Numenius arquata. Next base: position 28,984,711 of record NC_133577.1, on the reverse strand, counting down.
AAATAATAGCCCACCAAGTGTCTCATCACAACAGACAAGTGCACTGGGGTGAAGCTTCTACTGGTAATGTTAAATTAGCCTTGCAGAACTGCCATGAAAATTTATCAGGCCAGCCAAGAAATCAACACTTATGCTTCCTTGTTGTGACAAGGAAGGGGAATTGTGTAGGAATGCATTCATTTGACTTATTTATTTGGGAGGGCAGAGATGAAATTATGTCCTTTAAAAGAGTAGATTATTTTAAGCTTCTGTGTAGGGCATTGCTTTCATAAAGAGGATCAATGGCTCCTCCTGCACCACCCCCGCAGCAGGCTAGCTGTTGCCTGGCATGCGTGTTTGTGAGTGGCTCAGAATGCACTTGGCGGGAATGTCACCCAGAGAGAGCAGGGTGCTTGTACCAGTCTGCCCCAAGATTAGTAGGTGGTGGTCCTTTGTGCAAGTAGTAATTTCAAACTGAGATACATCATTTTGGCTGTTGGCTCCTGGTGGTTTTTGAATGACTGTGTCACAAGCTCTGTCTTCTCCAAGCTTAAAACCAGAGGGCTATCTTTGACAGGATTATGTGGAAATGTGTGTTTCAGTGATTACAGTTACGTAAAAGGCTTGTGAAGGAAAGTCTCGCTACAATGAGGTTCACTTACTTTCCCTGTTAGCCTATATAGGTATGTTTCAGGATTTACTTCCAAATGTATAAAGAACTAATTGATGCAGCACAGGTTTCTCTACTCTGAACGTCGTCTTTTGCTTAAAAACGGGGAGTGAGGGCTTTTGATTTTACAATAAAATGTGTGGCTAGTGTTACTCCCCTGTCCTGACAAAAATCATAGACCATATTTTTAAGAATGTCTCCCCTCCGTGATATGTAATTCATACCTAGAATATTTCATCTGCCTTTGAATTTCACAAGTCATGTAATTAAGGTTTTTGTTTTGTTCTGCAAAGGACCCACAAAGCTATGCCTCCTAATCAGGATACAGTTTATTGTTAAAACGCAAACACAAACATACGGAGTCCTGCAAAAAGCACTATTTACACCTTCTTTTCTACCATATCCTCAACTGCAGCTCAAAAGTATTTAATGCAAACACCATCACATTTTTTCCTATCAGTCATAAAAATGCCATTACTCAAAGTTTGTCATGTAAGAATAGGGTCCATTTTGCTACAAATAAAATCTCATTCAATTAAAACAGCTATAGATGTATTTCTCTACCATACCTTTCATTTAGAAAGATTTCAAAGCAATATAGAAGCTGATTGTATTAGATCCATCTCCCAAGATGGAAACATCCAAGAAGAGGGACTTAGCTGCCATGCAAGACTTGAAGTTTTCCATCCCAGTCTTTAGGAGGCAGGAGGAATTTTAAAAGGCAGAATACATTATTTAAATTGGAAGTTAATGAGGGAACTGTGGTTAATATAGTTGACCACAAGTCAAGCCTCTGCTTGACTTGAACCACAGGAGGGAAAACGTAGGCTTGCAACCAGGTGGCACTGAAACAGCTCTGCGTTACATAAAAAAAAACCCTGTGGGAGAATGGCTAGCTGAGAAGGGTCACGTAGACATGATCCAGCTGGCCGAGCAAAAGCTTGAGAAACATCGGATTCAGCCCCCGTAACTACTGGGCTGGTAAAGACACCTCGTCCTTGACTATAATTGTTGTATGATAACAGAGAGGTTGCAGCTGCTCAGGCATGGGAAAAGAGGATGAAAGTAACTGTAAAGAAGGAACCAAGGGCGGAGTTGATCTTTCTAAGAACTAACCAATCATGAGCTTAACTTTTGTAATATGTATGAGCTAATTATGTTAGAACATAAAAGGCCACTGTGTGAATCAATAAACGAAGTTTGCTGATCACTCATATTGAGTGGCCCTGTCTTCCCTCCGTCGCGACAAATGGCGCCCGAACAGGGACCCTACAGAGGGCTGAACCTGCGAGCCACGGTCAACGGAGTCTCAGTGCTGGTCCTGTAAGCAGCGCAGGAGGCGAAAGGGATTAAAGGAAAAGGTCCCCGCGCCCAAGAGCGAAAGGGATTAAAGGAAAAGGTCCCCGCGCCCAGGAGCACCTATAGAGAGTGTCCTGCCGGCTACGCGCCGCCGAAGTCTGGAAGGCTGCAACAGCGCGCTGACGAAGGTATGAATAGACAAGCGGCGTATGATTTGCTCAAATGCTTTTTAGAAAAGCGGAGCATTTAGGGTATAGATAACGAAGGTATGAACAGACAAGCGGCGTACGATTTGCTCAAATGCTTTTTAGAAAAGCGGAGCGTTCAGGGTATAAATTGTAAAAGGGAGTTGCCTGGGTTATCAGCGTATGGAGTAGCGAGAGGTTGCTTTGATAATCCAGATACGGTTTTTGAACACGAGGAATGGCGTAAATATGAGGATAAATTGTTTGACAAAGTTATATGCGATAATAAATCAGCCAAAAAGTTGATAAAGCCATGGCGGGCAGTCGCTAACGCCCCGTTGCAAACCGAGTTGGAAAAAAAAAAAAAAAAAAAAAAAGAGAGAAAAAAGCCGTTCACTCAAAAAAAAAAAAAAAAAGGAATCCCTTCATATATGGGTATTAAGCAAGGAAGAGAGGAACCATTTGGTCTATTTATAGATCAAGTAGCAGATGCCATACAGGCGGCCGGGGTGCCCAATTATCTCAGAGGCACTATACTAAAGCAGTGTGCCATACAAAATAGTAATCCGGCCACACGCAACATCTTAGCTACATTGCCAGGGACATGGACTATCGAGGAAGGACTAGAAAGGATGGCTCAGGTACCGGTAGGGCCACAGGCAATGTTAGTTGAGGCAGTAAAGGAACTAGGGAATAGTTTAAAGGAACATGCGCAGGCTACGCAGAGTCAAGTTCTTGCAGCCCTTGCTCCTTTGCAAGCCTCCGTTCAACGATTAAATGCTAGTGAATCATCTCGCCCACGATGCTACCGTTGCGGCGCTGCTGGACACATCAGACGGAACTGCAACGCCGGCTCAGTATGGTGCAGAAACTGCCGGTCGGACAACCACAATGAGACTGCATGTCGCGCTTCTAAACCGGGAAACGGACGATTCAGCGGGAAAAGCCGCCCCGCGCCGACACAAAAAGTGGCTGCATATCCGGCAGCACTCAATCCCTTCAGCTCAGACCAGCCACAAGCGGAAGCCTCGGCTTGGACCTGGCAACAGCAGTAGATTGTACCCTGTTGGACTCAAAGCCTGTCAGCATTGCTACCGGCACACAGGGACCAATCTGTATCAATGGACAAGCTGTCGGAGCACTACTTATAGGCCGTTCATCGGCCACCATGCTGGGACTTAATGTGTTGGTGGGACTGATTGATAAAGATTACCACGGTGAGATCCAGATCATGGCCCACACGTTATTCCCACCGCTCTTCATCGCTAAAGGCACCAAGGTGGCGCAATTAATTCCCCTACCACATCTTGCGGGGGCCCTTCAACCGCTGCAGGAGCAACCTCGAGGGCAAGGTGGTTTTGGATCTACAGGACAAATGGCCTTGCTAACTATCGGCCTGCACCAACGGCCACGACGATCGGTTACGGTGCAGTACGGCGACCAAACCATCTCACTTGTCGCACTTTTGGATACTGGTGCCGATGTTTCTATAATCAGTACACGGAAATGGCCGGCTCAATGGCCGACCTACGCGAGCAGCGCCACGGTCGCGGGAGTAGGAGGATTGACCCTTGCTCGCAAATCACCCCTTCTACGATGGACCATAGGGGACAAGGTACCATCTGGGTTCCCAGCCGTTGGGTAAGGCCCGCCATCGACCACCCTGAAGTCACCGCTGAAGGTGACCCGACTAATCACCATAAACCAACAGACTGAGACCGCTGCGCCTGAGTGTGAACCACGAGGTCACAAAGACAGAAATTAATTGTACAATCTGTGGGGTCTGTAACCCCTAGGTATTATGTGCATGCTATTTGCTTAGAAGTTGAAACAGAGAAAATGGTTAATTTAGGTATAGAAAGCTTTATAGTAGTTGCCTTAGTTGTAAGCATAAGAGCCATCCCATATAGCGAGATGTTTGACCCACGAGAAAATGTGTGGATAACTTTAGCTCAATCACTCAACACGACCAGCTTTTGTGCAAGCCTAGCAACACCCCGCTCCCCATATACTACGTGCCTTATAGGGGTGCTCTTGGAGACTGGTTGGGTCTGTCCGGATGGCTGAGAAACCTTTTACAGACAGGATTGCTAGTCTTAATCATTGTACTAATAGCATTGCTTTGTGTGAGTTGTATGTTGTCTTGTATGAAAACCCTTGTGTTACGGATGTTTAACCAAGCCTGTGTCATTCAAAATAAAAACGGGGGAATTGTGGGAGAATGGCTAGCTGAGAAGGGTCACGTAGACATGATCCAGCTGGCCGAGCAAAAGCTTGAGAAACATCGGATTCAGCCCCCGTAACTACTGGGCTGGTAAAGACACCTCGTCCTTGACTATAATTGTTGTATGATAACAGAGAGGTTGCAGCTGCTCAGGCATGGGAAAAGAGGATGAAAGTAACTGTAAAGAAGGAACCAAGGGCGGAGTTGATCTTTCTAAGAACTAACCAATCATGAGCTTAACTTTTGTAATATGTATGAGCTAATTATGTTAGAACATAAAAGGCCACTGTGTGAATCAATAAACGAAGCTTGCTGATCACTCATATTGAGTGGCCCTGTCTTCCCTCCGTCGCGACAAAACCCTACATAAAGCACCCTATTGAAACACCGAACGTTTTCTTAATTCTAAGTTAGATAATTACACAAAAGATGCTCTTGGAACATTTATGTAACTGAGTTTACTCACTCAGCTCTGCTGGCTTCACAAAAATCTTTTGACCAGAGCTTTTATAATTACTGTACAGGAACTGGAAGTGGCACACAGGTACATGGTGGCATTTTGCCCAGCAGTCAAAAAAGGAAAGCAACAATGACTATTAGTTAACTAAAACTGTTAAAAATTTTAGTTTTTCTCTTTTTACCACTATTATTACAAAGCGATTCTGCTTCATAGAAAAGTTTTAAACTTTTTTGAATAAAGTTTAGTGTCCTGGCTGCAAAGTAAGAAAAAATAAGCTCTGGTTAAAGTACTGGTCTCTTCTCTGTTTAAAACAACATTTTCTAATAAAATACTAAAAAAACTTCTTATATTATGCATATTTTTGCCAAATATGTTATGTATATATATTTATAAACATATTAGACAAAACTATGAAAATAAGGTCCTGTACTTCAAGCTCTCAGAGAAAACAGATTAAACTTGACTATTGGAATAATTCGTGGCATACAGAAGTAAATAAAACCCCCAAAACCAGAGGCACTGCAAACTGGGATCTAGGAAGAAGAGTTCATTGTATGAAGTATTTTGGTCTGGATGCAGAGAACTACTCAAGGAAGAGTTTTGTTTGTATATTCTTATGTGGGCTGTATTCCTTATTCAGTTACTTGGCAAAGGCCTACAGTTTTATTTCTAGCAATACCAGATTTTTTTTTTTTAAGCAGTAAACCATAACTGTATGACAAACTAACAAAATGCAAGACTGCCCTGGGTTAGGCTATAAGCAGCAGACAAACCCATTCACTAATAAAATGCATTAGATACATGAATAATTTGACTTTGAAAAGGAGCTAACTTGGCAGATTCAGTATTCATACCACAGCATCAGACTCTAACCATTTTTCTGCTGATACGCTGGCCATGCAAGTACTGGGGCTCCTTTATACAGCAAAAAATAGCTCTGATACCGTGTAAGCATTTCGTATGGAAGCATAATTCTTGCAAACTCAAAACTACAGGACCCAAGCCATTTGAGAGAACTGGGGGTCTCAACACGGCATTGTCTCCCGACCTAGTACAGATAGGTGGAGACTTCATTTCTGCAATCAAATCAGCTGCTAGTCAGTACATACTCAGTACTTTTAAAGTCTTGGTGTACAAACAGTGCCAACTAAAAGCTATTACCTTACATTGTGGTAGAGAGTCTCACTATCTTTGCTCTCTGAAAGAAATTTCAAATGATAATTTTCGAACAAGGAAGAACATTAAGATTTTACTCATTTCCCTAATTGTCACTCAGATAAAAAACTTATGTTATAAACTTTTATTTCATATGGCAAAATGCAACTTCCATTACTGAGGTTACAGTTTGTTTGGCTGCAGATGTGTCACTTCATTCTCACAGAAACGATAAGAAAGAGATCTAAGAAGTTATACGTCTGCTACATGTTGCTGCCAACTGCTGACTGTGCTTCAAAGCTCTTTGTTAGCTGTATGAATCTAGTTTCTATAAAATGACAGTGATTTTCCATCATTTGCATGTTGTCATGCATGGTTTGTACTAGTGAAGAAATATCCAGTATAAGGCAGAGTACAATATGTGAAGTACTATTTTAGTTTCGCGATTTTTTAAATCAGTCATAATTTAGTGGATTTTAATTATTATTGTAAATCGTAGACTAAAAAAAAAGTGACACACAGGATTAAATTACAGAACTACGAGGTGATTCTCCGATCTCAGTATGGCGTCAAACAAAACTTTCTAACTGTAAATACACACGTATGTACTTAACCGTCCCCCATTTTCAATAAATTAATATTACACCTCCATTGAAGAATATTAATGAAATTTTGTCCTACCATATGATTTTTGTACTTAGGTTATTTCAAAATAATCTTTACTTCTGCCTTCCATGCTAACTTATTTGTCATGGAGTGAGTATTTCCAAAATTGCCACAAGTTTTATTGCAGTCAAATTGATGTATGTGTTTTTTTTTTTTTTTTTAAACAGTCACACTGGCATATTTAATGTAATTAATTTCATTTCATTCATGTGGCTACCAATGCATTTTCTAGGTATTTCTTTCACACCTACTGTATGAAAACATTGTCATGTTATTAGATGGCCACAGCCTGAACAATGCAACTTCAAAGGCATCAGGAGGACAAGAAAGGACATAATGTTATGGCTGGGTACAAAGATCAGTCTGCTTGTCAAAACATCAGAGGAATCTTATTTTAGCACTAAAACAAAATCAGTGAAAGCAAGTTACAGTGCTACTTTCTCAGGGGTGCCAAACTCTCTCAATTCTTAGTGTCTTGCAGGGAAGCTGTAGCTGCTCTGAAAAAGCAACCCTTAGGTCAATGGTAGGTGGTAAGATTAACTGGAAAAACAAAATATAAGTGTATAATGAAACAATACAAGCTGCTGTGCTGTCCTTAACTCACCTTGCTGCACCTAGAAATTTCAGGTATTGCAAAACAGCCCCAGATGCTGCACAGTACAAATTTTAATTGGTATCGAGATTAATCCTTCTTCTCTTCTCCCTGATTTACACCCCCTGCATCACACACAGGCCTCTTGTGAAGAACGATTCAAAAAGGCTCCCACCACTGCTAGCCAACATTATGCCTTATATGGCTAGAAAAAGTGCTACGGAAAGACTTAAGGTACTTTTTCCTCTCCAAAGACTCAACTCTGCCATCAGAGTACTGGCAGTCCTAGCATTGGGACAGCAAACTAGAAATTAAACTAGATTCCATGTAAAGCATCATCATCAGTCACTGGGGCAATCAATAAAAGCATCATTTTTCTCACAGTATCAATATGCTGCTTCCTATCCCACCCTCTAAAATGGCACAAACATAGCAATTTAAAAATAGTTGCTATGGGACTAATTTAGGATTTTTCTACATGAAACACAACAGTTTTCTCCTGTATCTTAAAATGCTGAACTTTCAGGTGGCCCAAAAGAAGACTAATCCTGAGGGATGATATTTAACTTACTCTTCTGTTATACATGTATATGGGCTTAGCACAGACTGTCAACAAAATGCTCTTTTTCAAAACCCTCCTCTAAATGAACACAAGCCAATGGATTTAGTGCAAAAGTTTGATTACATGTATGTGGGTTTCCACATCTGCGTGTTGTCAAGAGCTTACGTACAGCTTTGTGCACAGGACCCTCAGTCCTGGTAAAGTGGTATGATTTCTGGCACCCTACAGGAAGACAAGGTGTTTTAGGGACAAGTCAAGATAAATGATCTTGGAAAGGAGATAAGAAGCTGTTTAGGTGGGGAGAAAAACCAAAATGCTCTGTTTCCAGCTCTGGAGATTTTGCCAAACGTGTAATAACATCAGCATGGATCCCCAGTGTTTAGTTCCCTGCTTGGCTGCTGTCCCCAAGTGATCACGGGTTCTTGATCTCTGTGCACTAAGCTTCTGATCCATAGAGAACTACTGTTACTTTATTGCCAAGGGATGTTGTATTGTTAAATGCATGAAAAATAGAGATGAACTAAAAGGATACCTTTTTACAAGAGTTCCCCCTCCAGCATGTGGAATCACATCATTTCACAATAATCTCATTTTTTCATTTAAGGAAGCAGCTTTTAAGGTCCCATGGTTGCAAATGTACCAAAACCAGAACACAAATAAAGCAAAGATGTCATCATACATTCTCCAAAAAAGCAATACATCTTCCATATTTTCAGAAGAGCAATTTATCTTATAAAGCACTCATCCTTGTTATGGCCTATCAGCAGTGCTTCAGAAAAGTGGGTTCAGGCTTAGAATTTCTTTCTTAGGTGTGGCTGAACAACAAAACTGCCTAAACTTGGCAAACTTAGAAGCCCATATATTCATATACAGAGTTCATTACATATATATTTCTCACCTATAAAGAATTGCAACAGAAAAGCAGATTTTATTCTATGAATAGAAATGAACCACCTATTACATCACAGGCATTATATAGATCTCTGATGTGAAAGAGTGATTTAACAGGAATACAGGAATTGTGAACTCATCTCCTCACAGACTCTGTTAGAATTAAAAAAAAAAAAAGGAAAGAAAAAAAAAGGTGCTCACTCATATGTAAAAATCCATCTAACTTTCAAAAACACAGAGCACTGCTGTGGAGGCAGCAAACAGGCTAAAAGAAACTTTTCTCTGAATTAACTCAGAACAATTAAATAAGTATAGATTTCTTTTCCAATTAAAAAAGTGATATATGAGGTAATATTTAACACATTCTGAAGTTGGAAATATCTAAAATATTTTAATTGCTATAAACACGGAAGATTTTATAGGATTCACAGTATTTACCTCAGCGATCTCTATCCTTCTTGCAAGTTCATCAAGAGAAGAAAAGCTGTCATCTAGTGATAAAGCTTCCAGTGAGTTGCAAGATGCTCGTTCAGGTGAAATATTTGGAACCGTGTCAAAGTCCTCTTGGTTTGCTAAGTTTGCAAATGATTCTTCACTGTCTATTATGTTACCATTTAAAAATCTGAGAAATAAATCTTCTTGCTCTTCATTATTTACCTTCTCCTTGTGTCCTGCTGTTCTCTGTATTTCTTTGCATACTCGTGAATGGGCAGTACTCTCATGCTCAGATACTTTATTACATCCAGAGCATACATTTGGTACAGTTCTGACCCACGAAGATTTTTCATCATCATCACCATCATCACGCTGCTTCTGTTGCTGCTTTAAATCACTCTTCCCAAGCTGGCCACTAGCAATTTCTGGAGAGCTAGCAGCATGTTTTGATCTAAGCAGATTTCTATCAGCTTGCACATCTTTATCAGCAGGAACCAGATCAGTAGTCATATAATCAGCATCTGTTAAAACCAAAGCATCTACCATTGGCTCAGGAGGGAGTTGCACTCCAGGCTCCCCAGCTGCACCTTCTATTTTTTCTGCATCCTTGGAGAGCTGTCTTTCTCTCAGCTGCAAACTGTTATCTTTACCGGCATCCCCAGATGATAAACAGCCCGAAGAAGGCCTGCCCACTGTCCCTGTGGACTGGGCGTGTGGCTCCAATGTTGATTCAGCACTGCAGTGCTGCTCCTCCATGTGGTCCTTTCCTGCAGCTACCCAAAGGCTTGGTGCCTCTGTCCGTGTCTCGGTTTTGTTTTCACCTGGAGAACTGGCGTTCAGCTGTTTATCTTCTTTCTTTGGTCCAATGCCAGGACAAGTTTCAGTACCTAGGTGCAACAGGAAAAACAGTTCCAGCGTTTTTAAATGATTCAAAGCATCAGCCTGGGGCGGGGGGAAGAATATACTGTGATTTGATAACGTTGTAACCTAATGCTTTAAAACGTGCTCCCATAAAGGACAGGTATTTTATGTTGCAGTCATAATAAAAGTTTTGTTAGTAGTCTGAGAAGCTGACTCCTGATTCAGCAAAGTGTTTGCACACATTCTTGCAGGTCTCCTGAAAAAAGTTACTCCCATACTTCAAAGTAAAATATGTATATAAGTGTCTTTCTGAACAGCCACGTTTCTTCCAAAGCACATTTTAGGTGAGTGCATCTCATGGAGGCCTGGAGCTCAGCCAAATGCAATTACCGAAAACTGTATTTTGATGCTAGTGTATCTATCACGCAGGGAGATATCTGCATTTCCTTTAAAGAAACAAAAACCATACCAATTTAATAAATTTTAAATTCAATTCTTTTAAGTGGGTAACCAGCTCCTTTGGTTACTGCTAAATTAAATATCCAATTACAATATTTTACATAATGGACTGCATAAAAAGATGTTGCTTTTTGGATAGGTAAGTTAGTTTACATATTAAAAAATGCAATTGAATGCTGCTTATTTCTGTATTCACATTTACAACACAAATGAAAACTGATTTTTCTTATCTAAAACTTCAGAGAGAAACACGGTGAATTCTACATAGCTTGTGAATTCACCTACTATTGGCATGATCTGCTGATGAAGGAGTATATGGTTAGCCCAGGTTGTCAATAAAATTATTACACATTTGTCATTATAAGAAGCTGAAAGGCAAATCTCCCCTTTCAAGCTTATGAAGAGGGAAAGGGGGCATTTCGTATTAGAATACTAAAGCAAGCTAGCTATGACAGAAACTTTCTTGTCCATATTTTAATAAAAACTAAGTTAAGAATATGTTATAGTAGGACTACTGTTACAGTAATAGCCTCAAACAACAAATTAATAGCTCCAGAGAACGCTCATTTGCATTTTTTTGTCATAGTGAAAAGCAGAAAGGTCTTATGAACAGATTAATGAAGAGATCAAACAACGCCCATATTAAATAAATACGTTCTCACAAGAATGACTGAAGATCTCTATGCCAATATTATCCTTCCTTACCTGTTAAAACCTCACTTAATATCTGAGCAATTTCCTGAATTTGTTACATGAAACAGGGTCATATTCGTTAGTCTTTAAAGAAATGTTTGCATTAATTCATCGTATCGAACAATTATTAAATTCTAAACCAGCCCCATTTTAAAGCATAATGAAAGAAAAGGTCGCATGGAAAGGAAGCATAGGCTTGGAAATTGAAAAAGAGAATATCCAACCATATCAAAATGCAGAAAAAAGAAAATCAGAACAACATTAACAGATAGAAGGGGTACGGGGAACCTAACTTCTGTAAAACACTGAAAGAAGAAATGGGTATGAGACAGGGACTTTTTGAAAATTAGACACAGATGAGTAGATAGCTCAAGGGATTTGTAACGGGATACTGAGCCCTTCACATATAGGTCATGAGTTCAAAGACAGCCTGGATTATTGGTACAAGATTTTGTTACCATCTGTCAATTTTTCCTAGTGGATACATCCACCTTACAACAGGCATCTTTGATGACAGCCCCAATTGCAACAAAGATTAAATGGAATTGGAAATTAAATCACATTCTTTACCATAAAAGGTGGCCCTTGAGTTTAGGGCTCTGTTCCTAAGGAAGTAATAAAGGACGGCAGCATTGTTATCTAAGTACAGCCGTACAGGAACTGAAATGTAACGATCATTGATACATTCCACATCAAATTTTCAGCAGCTTTCAATATTTTCTTTACACCTACTTCAAAACACCTGCTTTAGACAACCCATGCCCACTATAGACTCAAGGCAAGTTAAGACAAATATTCAAACACTTAATTAGAAAAGATGCTTTTTCTTACTAAGTTAAATGAAGACATATGTGGCAGTAATATTTATCTGACCGTCAAAGATATAACAAAGTGTCTACTGAAAATTTTCTAGCAACAAAAGCACTTACAGTAATTTAAGAAATGTTTCTTCACCAGAGTTTCTTTAACATTGACATTTGCTTTGTTCATCACAGAAATGCGTAGCCAGAACTTTTTTGTTCTGTAAATCCAAGACAGCCTGGCAGAGAGAGTACTGACCTATGGCATTCTACCATTGGAGAATTCATACTTCTCCATCTTTGTTCCTCTTCCCATTTAAAAACAAATCCCACATGACCTAAAAGAAAACGGGGTATAAGCAGTTTCTCCTACCTTGGAAACAGGTCTATATGTACACTATGTACTTAATTAACACTAAGGCTATTAAGGCTTTCAGTCAGAAACTGAAGAAATTAATGGCTATAGGATGTATCAGATCTTATCTTCTAATATACACACATAGCTTTAAGGGCCCAGTTCTCTCTGTTGGTAGACTCGAAAAGAAAACCTACCAGAAAGGAAAATGTAACAGAACAGATCATTCACAACTCTTGCTCAGAAGGGCAGAAAACTAATTCAGTGACTCTCACAGGAATCTTGACTAGCCAAACTTCTTATAAAGCCACTTCTTGGTCATGGTATCCCCAGAAGAGAAGAACCATGAATTCCTAGGATCAGCTGCCTACAGAGGCTCAAACTGTTACCAAATGTTTGCAATAAGTCAATGGAGTAATTTTTGCTTTAGATTAGTAAGGAAGTGTGATTTTACTTCAAAAATGCTACCATAGTGCAGGGCAATCATCTCTACAATGTAATATATATCTCTCTATCTCTGCTTCTTCTTATTGATAATTGCTAGACGAATTCTTATTTTGGGTATATGAATTCATGTGAAGGACAGTCTTCAAACCACTTGAGAATTTCCTTTTCCTGTCTTACTGTAAGTCAGACTTCTACTACCAGCAGCTAAGGGAGTTAAGTAGTTCTTCCTGCAGATTGGCAGATAAATTTCTAAGAGAAGAAGAAAAAGTTTACACATTTTCTTCTCATTTTTCTCAATGTAGAGAAAAAAACCCACCCAAAAAGCAGAAGACAAGCATTCTAAGTTTTCAACGAAAATGCCCATGCATTTAGGCTAATGCTGAATAACTTAGTTAAAATATTAGCTACTGTGTGGTTATTATAGCATCGGATTCTGCTGAGGTTCAGGCAAAATCAAGAAGCCACCCCAAATGTCCATATTGCTTCTAGTCTTGAGCTGGCTCAGCTACAGCTTGAATATTTTTTGAAAAGCACTGAGCTGTGTGTCCAAATTCAGAGTAATGTATCATCTTTGTCCAATTTCTGTATTAGTTCATACAGACACCTTCCCTACCCAAAACCTTCTAACTGCAACGAAACACATTCGGCCCCATGCCGCTAACGCGTTGACTCAGTGAAGGGCAACAGCAGCTAATTGATCACACACTGCCTTAACAGACCAATGAACCTGTCAGGGTGCTTCCTCAAGAATGTCCTAATCTTGTGAAAAGCATCATTTGCAAATCTTAAGCATTTAAACTTGAGTTAGGCTTGAAATATTCATATCTTTGTATTGAAAAAGTATTTACTACTGCTGGAAAGTTCTCAGCAGAAAGGCTTTCCATGGGATGACACAACTTAACTCATTTACAAACATTTCACAGGAACCTAAAGATTTTGATGACATTTTGACAAGACTTACATTAAGAGAAAGGCACGAAAAAACACCCATTTACAACATTAGTTACTCCCCCATTAAGTTTAATATGTCAAGATGTTGTACTACAGTGTTCTAACATCGACACAAAATGCTCCTTAACTCAGAAGTTTCAAATGTTCAGAAGTTCTGCTGTCCAGAAAGCTTTTGTTCCCACTTGGAATAAAAACAGTGGAAAAATTATAAGCGCCTACTTTTTTTTTCATGGGAATTTCCAACCATCCAAAAATAAAAAGCATTGGGTTCTTTTAATGTGCTTTCTGAGCTGTAGAACATGTTTATTCTATGTTTTCAGTGTTTTATATTTAGCTAGGTTACAAGAACAAAGAGAGAGGAAAGGCAGTATAGGGGTCATGGTAAAAGAGGATGAAGACGGGGAGGATCCACACATGTAGAGAACTGTGACTCAGTATCTTCATTAATTCCTGATTCTCCTGAACATCCTGGCTGATACATACTTGTAGGATAGTTTAGGTTGAAAGGGACCTGAGGGCACTTTGGCCAACCCTCATCTTGTGCGAAATTCTGAGGAAAGGTACTCAGTTTAGGCCAATTTTGGCAACTGGAACGTGGCCAAAAAAAAAAAAAAAAGAAAAACTTTTTGCTCTTTTGAGAGGAGAGATAAAGCACAGCCTAAACCAACAGTCTTTCCCCCTCTATCTCAATTTTAACAATTCATTAATTTGCAAATGTTTCATAAGAACTCATGATCCTAACAAACTACTCAAACAAAACAGTCACTGCCCCAAGGCAAGAGGAGTAAAATGAAGCTGACAGAAAAGTGTCTACTGAAATATATTAACTGAAGCATGTTTTTCTTTTCAAGACCCCCCAAAAGCTTCCTAATTTTCTGTGCTGGCACAGGAAAATGTGTCTTTAAATCACTACATCACATGTAATTTAAAATAGTTACTAATACTGTTCACCATACTGAATTGCCACAACTCAGAATATTTGTCGTCAGATTTCCTTATATTTTATACATATAAATTATGGACCTTATCTCTAGTTTTACAAATTTTTGTAGCTTGTTAGGCTGCTATAAATGCATACACATTTAAAAGACATTTTTGGTGGAGGCTAGAATTACTTTAATTAAAATTCTGAGTATCAATGACTAATTAAAAATTGCATAGTAAGTCCATTGTGCAGTTGTGAAAAAAATTAGGGTTTGCACAAATGGATGAATCTGTGGGAATCCAACAAATGCTGTAGCTTCAAATGAAATAGCTTCAGCGTATTTATAGCAGTACATCAGTACAGGATAACAGGTAAAACAAATGTATGCACACGTACATACACACACATACCTGATTTAAAAGCAGCAGTTTCACTTTCCTTTAAATTTTTTGATTCCATTAACTGAAGCAAACAACCGCTTTCCCATGAATTTTCTGCAGCTACTAGCTGTAAAATATGATATTATTTCCTGTAATTTTTGGAATTAAACAGGAACACTGTGACTTTTTGATACATCCAAATTTCAAACAGTTTCTATACTAAACTGGAAAGATTATATCTAATAACATTAAAGATAAATTTATTAGCAATCTTTGACAAAGCAGAATTCAATTAAACAGCTGCTTACCTTATTTTTGGATGCCTGTGGCCTGTAGCAATAAAGAAAACAGGAATAAATTAAACAACTTCATAGCAACATTCTTCATAACAAGTGTCACAGAAATCTTACAAGCCTTTGCTCTGCTTTGATATTAACATAGAACTTTTCTTACATTGAAACAGCGTCAGCATGCTAAGCACACTGTTAAGCACAGATCTGTACCATATGTGAATATCATCAGAAGTCCAATTAGCCCCAACATTGCTCCACCTAATTGAGAAAGCAGTCATAAGAAAATGTACTGCAATGTATCAAGCAATCTAAATTCCTGTAGAACTTTACGCTTAGAAGGAACTCTACCAACTCTAATCATGTAAGGACTCAGTATCTCCAAGTATTAAAAATACTAATCACTATAACAGAGACTGAGGAATGGGAGAAAACCCACAAAAGGTATTTCCCCCTCCACAGACTGTTCACATTGGGACACATTTTCTGGGTTCTGTAAGATACAGCAGCTCCCACCGATTCCATTGGGATTCACAGGTGAGTCAGCACTGCTAACAGCCAGTGCAGACTTTGCAAACCATATAGAGATTCATGCACGATGTATTTCATCATGCACAATCTGTCTTGCAGCCTTTCATACAGCAATGAAGATAAAATGGTGAGCATTTTGTTTAAAGCCACTGAAAAAAAAAAAGGAGAGACAAGAGGGAAAAGTACTGATGTTCATATTCTGATATGTACTGATATTCTGAAAAGTACTGATATTCATATTCAAGCTGCATTGACTTTTAAATTTTACCATTTAAACTTCAAATAAGGGACATTCAAAACTATCTTTAAAGAACAAATACATCCAATATGTAGCTGCAGACCTTGAGTATCAGAAAAAGTTACATTACTTCCAATTACAAAAGCAAAATGCTCACATTTTCTGAGGCCTGCATGTTATTCATTAAAAATTAAAGTATAATTTTAATTACAAAATAAATTGAGATTAAATCTTAGGAAAATAAATATATGAAACAATAAAAGCAAATAGGTTTTTGCCTAGAGAGCGTGGAAGAGTAATAATATCAAATACAGAGAACTAACCATGGCAAATGAACACAAGCCTAAATTTTTATCAAATTGAAGGGTTTCTCAGAATAGGGAATGACGTTTCATAAGTGAAATTTTGCATTTAAAGGTGAGACTGCACAGATGAATTAGAAGGAGAAAGCAGAGTTATTCTCAACAAGGTGACAATTGAGGTGACAATCGGGAGGTGCTGCTAGTTGCAGCATCTAAGTCGTAATAAACTTGAATCTTAATCTTTTTATGGGCTTGCAAGGTCATGTGCAAGGAAATGTAGGCTGAGGAGCCCTGCAGGCACTCACAGTGCAATCTCTCAGTAGCAGCAGGTTGTGGGTGTGAACATGCAGCTATGGTGCTGGAGCTGCTTCCTCCCGATGTGGAAGTGCAAGCATATGCTTTCCAGAGGCTCCCTCCCAAACACAGTCACATTATAAAAAAAACAATTCCTGCCTGGATTCTGGCAGCCAGCCTGGGGGTTTTCAAACTTCTTTATGGTCACTCAGAAGAAAAAGAATGTGGAAGCCCAATTATATTCTCTATAAACATCAGCAGCATTTTGGCTTTTGTTGCATCCAGACTAAGCCAATGCAAACGTATATGAAAAAGTTCTCTCTCCCCATCTGATTGCGAACGTCTCCCCTCTCACAGGTTGGTCTTTTCACAGCCTTTGAATGTGTTTAGTTTCCTTATTATTGTTGGCTCATCATTTTTCAGTGGCAGCTGGTAGAATTTTTTCTATCTGTCCCTTAAACTCAATGTCTAGTTGGTAGGACACTCACCCATGAAATAACAGATCTCCTTCCTGATGGTTACAATCCCCTACGTGTACCTGCCCAGAAGAGCACCCTAAGCGCTGCCCAAAAGTTAGTGATATTGTGATATACCGATTCAGGAGGCTGACACATCAGGCAAAGCAGGTATGAACTATGATTTCACAGCTTTTCAGAACGCTGCCACACCAGGGAACTACAGAATAGCCGCTTCATAGTGTTTATGCAACCCATATGAAATCAACAGAAGATAACAAGAATGACTTAAGGCATTACGGAATTATCGTAAAATGTGGAAAATTTGGGAATAAGATCCTATAGGGTAGATGTGACTGCTGGAGTCTGAGATGTTGGGCAATTGCATTTAAAAACAATTATTAAAACAATAGGTATAGACGCAATCACCACCATCAGTTCTACAGTCTCTCTCTTCCTAAATTAACACTACTCAGTTTTCACTTTCACTGAAAATACTTACAAATTGACTCAAAACTCTATTTCTGGCTAAATAAAGATTTGCTGAAAACAGCACAGATCTAGTCCATTCCTCAAACCACATTAAAACATGGAAACATTTGAGTTACTTATCAAAAAGAATCACCACTTTATAACCAAATTCACTGAAGTCAACTGGATGCAACTTTCATTTTGAGATTGACTATTTTGAAACACCTCTATACTGGCAAGTAGACAACAGTTGTGCTAACATATTAGTACTGGAAGGGTAATAATATATTCTTATACGTACTGTTGATGCGAAGAGCAAACTCTAGTAAGCTTTTCCAGCTCTTCACCACTCAGTTCTTTAGCTGAATTCCTCAGTGTTGTAACTGGACTATGAACTGCTGTTTTCCATTTTCTTTCTAAATTAAATCAAAATCATTTTTACACGAAGTATTATAAAAGTAGTATTTATTTATCGTAAAACATGTATGTGAAACTTAATAATGGAGAAATATTGACAACTCTTCTGTGTAAGCTCTACAACCTTGTTTCAGACTATGCAAAAAAGCACTGTATTTTTTCACAACACACTTTATTTTCATCACATCAGATTCACCAACCCTAAACAAAAAACAAGCTCAAATCAACTGTGGATCAAAGTCTCAATTAATATAATAAATAATGACAAACTATTTGCACCTGTTTCATTAGACGTATGAGAAGAAATCCAAAGCAGGAATACTTTTCTTGTAACAAGCTCAGAGAAATTCTGATATAAATGCTGCTTTTGTGATGTAACATTTTTAAGCTGGAAAAATGTATATTCTATGATTTAGAAACACAAAACAAATTAACTCACTCTTCTACTGTACTAGTTTAGCCTGTACTCACCCCACTGCTCCTGTATGGAAGAAAGATTTGCAAGTAGCTGTTCATGATACAGTTTTTCGAGCTGAATGAACTTCATTGCCTTCTCATCTGAATGGAAGGTTAAAGAAAAATTCACATGTATATGGGCACGTTATGATCTATTTACATTTGGCACCATATTTGAAAGGGTAATCATTATGTACCTGAAATTCAACATAACTGAATTAGAATGAATAATGGCTAGCATCCAGATTCCTGTGCAAGGAAGCAAATAATAGCAGACACAAAAACAGCAAGTAAGAAGTAAAATAAGTTGAGAAAAGTTCCAAAAATGAAAACCCTATTCTCTTCAGCAGTCATCTCTTCCCACATGCTTTAAGTTCAACAAAAGTTCTTCTAGAAAAGAAACGAGCAAAATGTTATTATGACAACCCTTATCAGAAAATGAAATCTCTTAGAAATGAAAAGCAGAACAATTATATAAATATGAAACACTTATACAAATAGGAATACGTATCTCAAGAAATACAATTATATGTCAATAACCATAACTAACTCAAAATACGGCTCCTTTCTACTACCCAGCTGGAGATAGCACATTTAAAAAATTTCCCCAACAAACTTTCAAAAAATACCCTCCTCCTTTTTCAATTATTGTATGCAATGCTGTTGGACAGCTGAGTTCACCCTTTGTCTTCTTTCTGAAGATTCTTACTTTTCTTCTATATGGAAAACTCTTTCACCTTAGAGTTATCAATATATTCACAAAGGTATACTGATAGTTAAATATTCACTAATAGTCAGGATAATTCTAGTTCCGTTAAGCCTGATTGTTACTTGTTCTGTTTAAAACCATGCTTTGCCAGCTATTTGAAATCTAATTCTACAGTATAACAAGGATGGAAGTACAATGAATGAGGTTCTTAGTAATATAGAAAAAATATTTTCTATTATTCACGCTAATTAAAATACTGGAGTAATTATTACAAAAACACAACCAGTAGTTGTTATTCTTGTTAGCCTCATGCAATTATACTAATGGAAAGAATATTCTCTGCCTTCAAGAAATCTGTTATTAGAAACAGAATTACAGATCAGAGGGATAGCCCTAGAGGATCACAGCAACAAATCATGAATTATTGTGAATATGAAGTTCTACACTGGATGAATTAAAATGCCTGCCACGGATAATTAATATAGTGCAACATGATCAAGCAAGTTCTTTATTAACATCAGGAAACTGATGGTTGCAAGTACAGAGGAGACATCCTTCATAAATATGTATTATATAGCGGTGTTGAATTCCACGCATCAGGTGTACACTGCATTAAAAATATTTCCTTTGATCAGCTTTAAATCCAGTGCCCTTTGGTTAAAGCAACTGCTACGAAAGAGAAACAACTGTCTTTCTATCACACTGTTGAATGCATTTTAAATTTACTGTATTTCCCCCTGCAGAGCCATATAATTTGCTAAAGAATTTTTCCATTCCTTTAATTTGTGCTGTTTATTTTGTATCTTCTGATGGAAGCTTTTGAATTAGGACAACCAAGACAGAAGTAAAATCTTCTAAGACAGTGAAGGATATTTTATTTTACGCGTTGCTTTTATAATAGTGCAACAATTACTTCTCTGGTTTTGTACTACAGGCTAATGTAATTTGGCTAGGTTTCCAGGTTTCTTATGCTTTGTTATTTAACCGTTATAATTGCCTATTTGCTGTATTTTGTTTGTAATAAATTACATAATAAAGAAATAATCTGTATGCACAGGTTTTGTAACTTATAACGCACCTTAGTGAATCACATATACCTTAAGGGCTTACCACTCTTGCCTCTTCTTTTTATAGTCTGATCGTTTTCCATTAAAAGCAAACAGTGGAAAACCCAGTCCACCTTTTCTAAAAATATAATTTCACTTTAAGGTTTAATATGATTATCCTCTCCCCCAATTACTGAAATTTATCAGAGTAATTAGCATCAGTTCAACTATTATAACCTTTTGACCAAACTTATTTGTATTATCTAGTAACAAATCAAAATAACCTGGACCATTGAACTAGCTGTTCCCAGAAGCAATTACCCATAGTTTCCTATGAGAGTTTCTCAAACTACCTTGATACGATTTTGACTAATTAGCATTTGCCAAAGAACATGTTGTTATTGTCTGCAGGTTGCTGATCTCCCTTAGCTCAGGGTGTTTGGTATTTTTATTCTAATCTAGAACTTGTAGTACCTATCCTAATCAACTGCTGTGATAATTTTGTTCTTACTATAACAGTGCCCTATTTGATATAATAGAACACATACCCTATCTAGATTGGACATATTCCCAGTTACTAATACTTAAACCAGAACTTTTCCTATAAAAACAGAAGTTCTTTGAAAATATTTTCTTACTTCCTTGCTTGTGCACAACTACTAATGATCATATCAGTACAGCTTTTGGAAGTGGATTTATTACTTAACTCATATTCCAGCTGTCTGATTAAGAAGGACTTGCTAACATATTTTATATTCACTCATGGATAAATTACTGCTGTTCGCTTCTTTCTAACTCTGACACACAACCTGTGAGTCAACAGTAATGCACTTGTCTTTTATGTTTTATCATGCCAGATTATTTTAATATTGCGTAACAATTTCTCCAAGTAAAAGGATACATTCCTCCTCTTGAAAATAGGTTTCAGCTATCTGCAAAAGTAAAAAAAAAAGTAAAAAACTAGGATTCTGTAATTGTCATGAGACTGTTAAGGATATAGCATGAACTTTTAATCATGGTTTTAAATATTTGTTTTGCAGGTTCATATTTAGTTTGAACAAAATGCGAATCCAGTCTAAATGCATGTATTCTTATTCTAGGAAAGATGGTTAAAAACAATATCAAACAACACAGAAATATGAAGTCCTTTCTCACAAATGGATTTACCCAAACGTTAGTTGGGTTTTATTCTTGTAACAACAACAAACATTTATTTCAGAAACATTTTTGATGATCATATTAGAAAGTTTTAAAATAACCTGGAACAGAAGTATCGTGTTTACTGATATGAGCTGAAGAGTTTGAATTCTGTTAGTGACGATTGCTTCATTATGTTTGACCAAATTAAGATCATTGCTGAGCTCTCCTGACCATTACAGTATGGTGTGATAAAATGGAGAAACAGAGGTTTCCTGACTGGTGAGAAAAGAACTATCTCTGGATAAAAGACACTAAAAATATCACCTATGGCAGCATCGGAGACATACCAATGACCTTCCTGTTTTTAATAAATATTTACAATAAATAATTACAATAAATATTTCAAATATATAGAATTTGAAATATTTACAATATGAGTATTTGAAACTCATGAGATAAACATAAAAGGACTCAAGTTCTCCATTTTTTTCCTGTATTACTCCTAATCCACCCACAGAAACCAGACGATACCATTGCAGCAGCCTTCTGCTACTTCCTTTCCTGAAGATGCTCTTCTGTGTTAAAGAGATTTAAAGATCCTCTACCTCGTGTCAGTTCACTAAGCCTAACATCTTGATATCTGAAGTTCTTCAACAATAGGACAAGTCATGGAGTTAAGCCAGATGGCAGTTCTTTGATTTGCAATGTCATTTTTATGACATGGAACAAATCTGAGGCTTTTCCTCCTTACGTTGATATTTCTCTAACAGAACAATTAAAATAGGATTTGTAACAAGACAGCTCCGCCAAAGACAACCATTGACAGAAACTGCTAAAATCACAGTTCTTCAAGACTCCTCTTAGATGGCTATTGAGTTAATACAGGTAAGTCAAAACAAAGAAATACCAGGGAGTTGACACACGAAATAAGCAAACTTTACCTGTTGCATTTAGGGCTCAAAGTGCTAAGGAGGTTTAATATAGAGAACATTATATAGAGAAAATTATTCCAAGGTAGTTACTGAGGACCAGGAAAAATCAAACTTAAGACAGACTACATATAAAATACCTAACTCAGACATTAAATGCCGCTGTAACAGCTGCTGTTTCAGCCAATTGCTAGGAATTGAACACGGGATCCCAAAAACAAGTATCCAAATACAGTCAAAAAATGGGCATGTTTCCAATCAGAATTTCACTTTGAGTTAGCGGTGGGGAGTGTTATAGAAAAAATAGAGCTGATAACTGGAAAGGAAAAGGTGTAACTCTGTATAGAAGAGCTAACATGGCAACCAAAACATTTTTCCTCTAGTTCCCCCCCGTTGACAAATAAGCTTTGAGCTTTGCAACAACAAAAACTTGTTTGTGCTGGCTAGAAAAGCGGGCAGGCTTTCCTAGAAAGCTGAGGAATACTGATGGCTTTGTTTGTAAATGCAATAAGGTACAAAAATTATAAACCTCAGAAGTAAAAATATTTTGTTCCACAGAACTCTACAGTATCAGTGACCTTTACAAGCACTAACTAACCAGTCTTCAGGGACAGTGAATGTTGGCAGTCTCCCTATTTGCTATGTATGATGTGGCAAGGGCCACGCTTGCAAAATGTGTCCAGTGATTGCAGGTACCCTGATGCCTGAACATTCAGGTTGAGACACCTCCAATGCCTTCTGTGGGATCACACAAACTATTCAGTCTCAAAATCTTTGGGGCCTATCAATTTAGGCGCTCATAATTTGAAAGGCTTAACAAGCGGTCACTTTTGTAAGAGTCTAAAGATGATTGCTCAAAAAAGACAGCAACTTGATAGAAGAGACCATATGGCAAGTTGCGTATTCCTGGCTCTCGGCCTTATTACTAACCACTAGACCATTCTAAGCCCAGTACCTCCAAAAGAGAATTGGTAAGTGACTTCTAAGGTTCTTTACTTGCACATTTTGTCTGCTATCCACAGCAATCTCCTAAGGATTTCTGGAGCTGCCAAAGCTCTGTATCTTTGTTTTATATATAAGTACTTCTCAGTTTCTGTAACAAGTGCTAAACAAATCACATGAATCCCATTCAAGACAGGAAAAAATTTGCATCTTATTTTTAATTAAAAGTTAACCCTTAGAACAGCCCCTAATAACCCACAGCCTTTAAATACTTAATACAGGCATCCTACTAACAACGCAGATTGTTAATACTCCAGGACATCTCACACAGCTCTTTATTTTACATTGAATCTTGTCATATAGAATAAAAAGAGAATGTGATAGAAGAGTATTTGCTAGACTTAGCCTAAAAGAAAGTTACTGGCAGGCTGTATTAGCAATCTGAAAAAAAGACTGAAGATGACAGTTTAATTCACTGGAAAAGAAAAAAAAAATTCTTAATAGAACCACTTTACATTAAAAACATGAATGCTATCTTTAAAATCGTTTAGTTTTTCCCCCAGATTAAAAAGTGTGTTATTATCCTTGTAAGTTCTGTTAGGTTTCTTTCAAACACTCCATTACAAATCCCTTGACATTTCTTAGGAAAAAAAGAGATGGTGTTTGACTACATGTTTGAATCTGGAAATGCAGATTCTGTTCTCAGTTTTGTCACAGTTCCTGTATGACTTGCAAAAGGTTGTTACCCTTAGGGTTTGTCGTCCTCATCTAAAAAGCATCAAACAGAATTCACCTGTCATGACTGATGACACTCCTTAATGTTTGTAAAGTGTTTTGAAGTTTTTGCCCTGTGTTGTTTTCCAAAACAGATTTTTGTACTGACTCACAAATGACCACCAAATCTGGTGTAGCTAAAAGTACAAATGGTTAATCCTAATGCTAAGTTTCAAATAGATTAAGGAATGATATGAAATATCTTCGTTCAAACACAGAGTAAAAAAAAATTTAAAATTTTATATCAAATGTAAATTATCTATAATTTGCAACACTAAAGAGAAGCTTCTTTCTCAAATACAATCACTGATTTATATCAGAGAATAACAATGCAGAAGCGTCATCACAGTTTAGAAGTTTAAAATATCAGTCACCCAATTTTCCACAATAAAGATAATGCAACTACATCAAATCAGACACTTTATAGTAACTACATATATATAGCCTATATTAGACACTATAGACAAACAAAAATTCTTCTAGTCCACTGTCAGTCTGACACAACTAAACTGTAACTTAATACTGCATCAAGTCCTATCAACTTATTCATCTCGCATCGTAATCTCTAGAAAGAAAAACATATTGGCCAGTTAGTAAAAAAAAAAGATTGCTTTACAAATCCCACAGTATTTCCTTTGGTCTTGCAGGTGTGGCAACTATGCTATTAAAAAATATACACTAAGAAACTTTGAATTTTAGCATTCATGCATTAAACTACTGCTTGGAAGAAGTTGGGAACAGTAAAAATAATTCCAGATTTAAAATGTTATTTACACATCAGCTGTCTTGTATCTATACCAGTGTCTTACAAATCATATGTAAGGTACGTTGATGAAGAGTGATTTTCCTAAATCTTCCTGTCAAACTAAAATTTTATCATTTGGAAAATTAGAAAATCCATCGTTAAGAGTCTCCTTTAACTGCAGAATATAGTTTCAAGGCAATTTACAATTTTACGTATATTAGAAAAATCTTAGAGGAGATATTGGCCTTGATCACCTGTTATACATCAAAATACCCCGTCCAGGTACGAATATTGGTGTATGTTGAATTAATGCATTTTTTTCCTAATGAATAAAGGCTTCAAATTAAAGCAAACTTGTGTGCAACACCCCAGAAACATAGAAAGTACCTGATGGAGACACAGGGGCAGTATCTTTGAATCCATCTGCTCAACCTCTTCACGGAGCAAAGAGAAAAGGGACTGCAACGTTTGGTTTTGTTCTTTTTGGTGAACGTTTTCATTTGTTTCAACAGCACCTTCAGCATGCACAGAATCTGTATCTGTAATAAGAGTAATTTCCTCCTTGATTGCTGTGGTTTCCACTGTAGGAACTCCTTCAAAAAGAACAAGTACTTAGATTAGGATTCAAAAAGTACATCAAGTTGCTTCTTTAGGAAAATTCAATACAAAAGCTATGAATAAAAACCTAGTATGTTAAATACCCTGCAAGTAAATAAAATACTGGTCTTGACAAAATTGTCATAGGTCTCTCTCAGTGTCAACTCACCAACCTGAAAAAACAGTAACATACATTAGGTATTTTTGTACACTTCTAACAGGGATCTGACTTTATTTGGGGCAAAAAAAATGCCCCACCTAGTCTAAACTGTTCTACCGAGTTATTAATAAGAGACCAGGATGACCTAAAATAAAGTGTTATGACTTTACAGCTTTAGCTAAAAAATTAATACTTGGATCCAAGTGGACATAATTCTATGTTAAGACTGAGTAATACAGCAGAGGCAGAAAGCAGGGTTGCTTGCAACACAGTTTTGCTCAAAAAGGGCAAAAAGAAGGTATGCAAGGAGAGTGTGAATGAGGTTCTCAGTTAGTGTCTTCACTCCTGCCAAGGAGTTTGCACAGGGAGAAGTCCTGGGAAGGAAGGAAGGAAGGAAGGATGGACAATTTGACCTATTCTTCAGATGATAACACAGAGGCTCCTCACAGTGACAATGGGATCTCAAAGGACAAAAAAAAGCAGATGATGACAGTGGGGGATTTTTTCATGGGGGACAGATGTCCAGGGGGACCATCCTGCTGAGTGAAAAGGAAGACCCTCCTAGGTAGTTGGATGGTTTATTTGCAAGTCCAGGGAACAAGCCACTATCGGTGACAGTACCAGTATGTTGGTAACAATGACATAAGGGCTGAATTTAGCCTCCAGAACTTCTTGTTATGCAGAAAACTAGGTTCTCCATGGTACGTTCCCTGGCAGCCCACTGTTGCCTGTATCCAATTTTACAGAAGTGAAAAAAGTCAGACATGCAGGTAGAGGACTGGCAACATATATGGAGGATAACATAAAGAGTAACAGTATAACAATAGCACAGGAAATACTTTCTGGGTGCAAATCCCACATTTTATTGTAGAAAAAGCTATATTTGTGGTATATTGCTGATCATGAATATGATAGTTATCAGGAAATGTAACATGTGATTAGGGAAAAAGCGTAGAGTAGGCAGTAGCAGTGGGAGAAATCAATTGTCCATATATAGACTGGACAGTTTCTCACAAAGATCACAGAATAAAAGCAATAAATGATGGCTTACTATAATGAACAGTCTTAGGAGTAACCAGAACACCACAGTTTATTCCACCAATTCATGAGCAATTTTATTTTTTTTTTCCTAAAACAACATTGAATTTAATACATTCACATAGGATTGAATTTAAAAAAAAAACACCCATATTTTTTACAAAAAAAATTAAGAGATTTCGCCACTGAAATATGGACAATAAACTTTCATAAACTGAAGTTATGATGACTGTGTTAATTCTTCCCCAACTACATTGATTTTTCTGAAAATCATGTTATCATTTAAAAGCAGGACAGATGGGGGCTCTGTTTCAAGTAACCATCACACTTTACAGTTTCTACAGCTTAGGCACTCAGCATATTTCAGACTCCCTTGTGTGCATCACAACTGAAAGCCCATAGTGATGATTCAGGTTTAATATTTAGGGCTTAAGAAAGGCATTAGCTTGTCCACTGAAGGCTCCACTGTTCCATTTTTGGTTATTTTAAACTCTTGTTAAGCAAAATATCCAGGTCAGGAGTAATAATAATCTCTGTGGGTGGCTATTTTCACAGGGCTTATAGCCAGACAAAATACAGGTGAAATTTTTACAGTATTAATGCGTGTCTCTGCTTTTCCAGTATTTATTTGGGCTTCCTGTGGGCCAAAAGCAACAAGAGACATAACTGGATGCAAGACTCAAACCAGGAAGTACTTTTAGAGATGGAATTAAGGCTGTCTTTAAAAATATAGCTTACTGCTCAGCACATGATCATGAAATCAGAAAAGAGAGTCTGTATGTGCTGGCAAACCTTTTCTCTCAGAGAAAAAGTCACTTCAAACTGCACTTTATTAAGTAGTCAATAATCACCTGTCATATCAAAACGTGAACGTTGACTGAAACATGCTCAACAGCAACCATAATGAAAAACCTTCATTTTAGTGTTATTCTGGTACTGTTGCTAACACATAGTTTATAAACTGCGTATTATCCCTACATATAGTTAAGCTGTCACTCACTTGGCATCAAATTCTGCCCTCAAATTATTCCCCTGATTCTGAAGCAATGCCTTACATCCATTCAGGTTAACTCTACCTTGTTCTATTTTAAACACAAGACAGTATTTGTGCCTTAGTAGCAATATAACGAAGAACTTCTATTGAGATAGAAACGCTTAGTAATGCTAGTCCGTAACATCTTTATGATGAAATAAGACCACTATTTATTTATTTTTTCTCCATGTTGTTGAAAAGGGCACATAACACTGCTTTTTCCTGGAATCAATCAATATTACTGTACAAAGCAATTTTTTTTTTCTTTACTGAAGACTGGTATCTTGCATATATTTTACGAAACAAGAATTAAGTGTTTTTACTTGGCAAAGCATTGCTATTTAAAAAACATCTTGTTCTATACTAGAATGGAACTAAAGCCTTTATGAAAATAAATGTGAAAAAAACACAGAAGATATCACAGAATCAAAGAAAGGTTAGAATTGGAAGGGACCTTAAAGATCATCAAGTTCCAACCCCCCTGCCATGGGCAGGGACACCTCCACTAGACCAGGTTACTCAAAGCCCCATCCAGCCTGGCCTTGGATGCCCCATCCCTGCAGGTGTTCACAACTTCTCTGGGCAACCTGTTCCAGTGCCTCACCACCCTCACAGTAAAGAACTTCTTCCTAATATCTAACCTAAATCTACCCTCTTTCAGCTTAAACCATTACCCCTTGTCCTATCACTACACTCCCTGATAAAGCGTCCCTCCCCATCTCTCCTGTAGGCCCCTTTTAGGTATTGGAAGGCTGCTATAAGGTCTCCCCGGAGCCTTCTCTTTTTCCAGGTTTACAATTCCAACTCTCTCAGCCTGTTTTCATAGGAGAGGTGCCCCAGCTGTCTGATCATCTTTGTAGCCCTCCTCTGGAGCTGCTCCAACAGGTCCATGTCCTTCCTGTGTTGAGGACTCCAGAGCTGGACACAGTACTCCAGGTGGGGTCTCACCAGAGTAGAGGGGTAGAATCACCTCCCCCTTGACCTTCTGGCCACGCTTCTTTTGATGCAGCCCAGATCAACTCTCCAATGGTTAGAGCACTCACTGGTGGCAGAGAGCTGGGTTCAAGTTTGTGATCTGCCAGACTCACAGAGGTTTCAACTGACATCTTCCACACCCAGCTGTGTATGCCAAGGTTTCCCTAGACACAGGGAGAAGGAAACTTTCTCAAAATTTCCCTAAGAGTTCACAGAAGGAGCCTCAAGTTTTTGCAAAAAGTTCAAATTTTGACAGACCTTGTGAATAAAAATGACAAAAGCATTTTTCAATACATCTCACCTTTTTTTGTTTTGTCAGTACTGCAAGTATATGAAATTAAGATGCTCTTGCCACCTTGCCTGAGAATGAGTCATAGGTGCAGGTATGAGGTATTTGCTATCAAATAAAGCTATCAAAATGAAATTATTTTTTAATTGAATTTTAATTTTCACATTCAGTAGCATTAGCTTAAGTGACCAGTAACAGAACTTTCTAGTACAGAAAACATATGGTAATCTCTTTTTTTAAAAATTCTTTGGTACTCAATACCAGAAATCTGGTTCAGACTGATTCATTCAAGAACAAGTAAAAAAGAGACAGAAAAAAAAAAAAAAGAGACTACCAATTATTTAAAAAAATATTTCATTTCTAAGAGAAATGATTTTAAGACGGGAGTGTTGGCAGTAAAGATAACTAACTGAGGAAGCTCAAAATCTTGGTTAGTCCAGCACAGAACCCTAAATAAAATTACATTGCTTGACTCTTCACATAATTTGACCAATTTATATTCGTATATTTCACTTGCTGCAACACCAGTTTCATCCCAACCATTCCACTTTCTTCCCCCACCTTCAAGCTGTTCCAAGAAATAAGTTGAATATTTTACAGGAAAAGTGTATGTGGCAGAATTTAACTTGGGGAAAAGCGATTAAGCACAAGTTACCATGCTATACTGCGTTCAGGAATGACACAGTGTCATTTTACAATAGTATGTCACTAGTTATGCCATGATTGATCTTTTGGAAAAAGATGAAATTATTTTCAGAGAACAGGAATAATTTGAAGTCCGTATTTACAAAAATACATTGAAGCAGATGACACTTCATGAATCACTATCTCTACTGCACTAAAGTTAGTATGATTCATTACAAGGAATCTAAGTATGAATAATCACCAAAGTTTAAATTTGTCAATTTAAATTTATATCTCTTCTTTGATCACCAGTGTCCTCCTTAAACAGATATAATCATAGTCTATTCAAAACTCTTATTAGTATACAAAAAGAATGTGAGAGACATTTGGGATCTGGAAGCTACAGACTTGTCAATTTCCTCTAATACATCTACTGCAGCACCAAGAGAGCTAGAAGGAGGTTCTTCTTCAAACAATGTATAGGAGATACCTTGGAACTACTGACTCCAGG
The DNA here is from genome assembly GCF_964106895.1 of Numenius arquata. Taxonomy (NCBI): domain Eukaryota; kingdom Metazoa; phylum Chordata; class Aves; order Charadriiformes; family Scolopacidae; genus Numenius; species Numenius arquata. Next base: position 28,954,756 of record NC_133577.1, on the reverse strand, counting down.
ACACCAAAATGGACTCAAAAAACAACTGCAAGTCAGGTGACAAATTCACTGTAAGCTATTACAGTTTACCAACTCCTACTTGGGGAAGTCCTGGATGGAAAATTGCTGATGACAAGGAAAACACATGAACAAATCACTATCTCTTTGCCTTGTCCTTTTACCCACCCATCCTCTATTGGCCACTGTCAGGGGGAGGATACTGCCCTAGGATACTGAAGATTTACCAGGTAAATCTTCAACCAGATACAGTGATTCTTAATCTTGCACCTCAGTCAACTGATCTTAGGGAGCTAAGATAATTCTAGCTCCAATGCATTGGAAGGATATACAGAAACATAATAATCAAATACTTTAAATATTTGCTTATAAAGCATAAAAGGTTATGAGAGTTTCAAATGCATTGTGAGTACTCGCTCTTTCTTCTAAAGTAAAAACATATGCTCAGAGTGGAAGACGGGATCACCAGTCTTCTCCTGAGCAAGTCCTGAATAAATGAAAATAAGTAAAAGTAGTTTTCCATAATCCAGGTTCATTGGCTTAGTCACTAGCAAGAGAAGAACACGAAAAACATGCTTTGTAAGTCAAATATAATCTTTTCCAGAATGGCAACATTTAACAGCAGCCCTAACAGGTTTGCTCAGAGAGACAGAGAAGAAGATTCATAAATCCTTTCTTTAGCTATGAGTCAAAGCAACTCATCCACGATTCCTTGATAGCTAAAAATAAAAATTAAAAAAAAATCACCATAATACATGCCATGCAAGTATTTCGTTTGTGATGCTGGCTTGCTTTTGTGACACTGCTGTCACCCACTCAGGGATCTTCCACTCTGGTTTGATTACTCTCTCCTTTATCACTGAGTTGGTATAAAGACAAGCAAGCTAGTTTAGTTCTTTTATGTAGAGGGGTACTTCAGAATTGATTAAAATAGCTGGTGTTAGAAATTAAAACGAAGATTATCACTAAAATAAAGACATTTACAACATCAAGAAATTGTCACACAATCACTACATTGTGTGAAAACAGAAGAACCATCATGTGAGAACCTCTAAAAAGCTAAATGTAAATCTGCCCGTAAGCAATGGGAGATATGATGTAATTTTATATTTTGATCTTTCTGTAACAGTCAATTTTCTTTATTGATAAGTAGTGAAGTTTGTTCATAGGAATTCAAGAAAACTTTTAAATGAGTTTTGCAGGTAGGACATTTTCTGTTGTGGTTTTTTACAGCTCTAGATTTTTCCATTAAATTTTCTATATTTCAGCTTTCTGCTTTTTGCCATCTACTGTGCACAGCTTGTTTTGTGGTACTTCTGCATCAGTTGATTTCATTTATAAAGAAAAATACGAACTGATGGAGAGACAATACAGGTGGAGTTTAACTTTCAGTGTTTGGGAGAATTTCTCCTTTTCTTCTCATCATGCTTCAGATACTTCTGCCCACACGTCTGTATCACATTTCATCAACTTGTTTTTTGTTATTCCCATCATACAGATGACTGGTTCTCAATTACTTCTGCCAAACTCTTTTTTTAAATTAAGTATTTTCTTCTATTTTTAGACATTAAATCTACGGTTGAAATATATACTTAATGACTTTCTGCATAATTTAATAAGAACTCATTCTTCCTGTAATGAAAGATTTCAGGAATCCTCTTAGCTCTACCAGAAAACAAAATTTTTCTTTTCTAGATTTTGCTGATAAGTACAAGATATGGAACGCAAGGCTTCCTTCCTTTCCTTTCTTTACCTATTTTTTAATCCTTTCAGGTTATCATCAGTTTTCAGATTAGACCATGAAAGACTTGCCACGTAGCATGAAAACTTTATTTTAAAACTAGCTATTTTAAGTAGCAAAGTTCGTCATCTTCTCAGTCTTTAGACAAAAAAAAAAAAATACATGGGGAGAAAAAAAAAAAAAACAGGCATAATTGAATTGTTCCAAGCAACTTTCAAAGATACACTGATTTTAATTAATATATTTGCAGCACTATGACACATAAACTTTATGATTCATGGCAAAACCCTAATATGATAACACATTGTATTGATGCAGACAAATCCTACGAGTTCAAAAAGGGAAGAAGCATCTCAAATAAGAATACATAATAAAAATTTACATTTTCCTTATCCAAGTCATATCCAAAAGATCTAAAGGAGAAGTAGAAACACATTGGTTGAATAGCTCATTACCGAAAATGCATATCCTAGAACTGAGTCCTGAAAAAAGTAAGTAAATTTTGACAACATCAGGCCAAGATCAAGCTATTTGATACTCATACCAAGATTAAAAGCATCTTGACACTGGATCAAGACACCAAAGTCTTGCACTCAACCACAATGTTTAAATGAACAAAATCATATTGCCTGAATTTCTAGCTGTTCTGATTTGGAAGTCAACCCAATTTCCATACCGAAACTCTGCACCTCCCTCTACTTGTGCTTCCTCAATTTGTTCATTTTGCTACATAAGCAATGTTGAAATACAAAAAGTGAAAACATCTAGAACTGAATCTGATTTAGGACTATTAACAGTTCAGACCTCCATGCCCCCTTCCAAAAAAAACTTCAGTGAAATTTTAAAAATAATTAGTATGACAACTAAAATAATCTTTCTTATTAGTTCACAGATTAGAACTACAGTGTTATTAAGTAAACAGAACAAAAATATTTTTTTATAAAGTACCTTTAGATTTTTTAGTGGAGCTTCTTTTGCTTCTTGGACTCCTTTTTCCACCAGGATGCTTTTCTGTAATAGGCTTTTCCTCCAGCTGGGGGTCCATACGGACATTTGCAGATCTCCTCTCAGTCTCACCTTCCTTACAGCTTGGGGTACAGTCTCCACTGTCCATATTCTCATTGTTATTGATGCTGTCCTGCTCACCTTTATCCTGTCGTCCCATAGCAATGCTACTACTGGTCAGAACCTCATTCCCATCATTGTCAAGTTGATTTTCATTTTCATCAGCTGAAGAAACCAAATGAGATGCCAAACCTTCTACCCTATAGTCATCAGGAAGACTGTCCTTTGAGTCTATTTGTAGATCATTTGGTGGAAATTCTCTGTCATCCATTAGTGCGTTACTTGTTGAACCACTTATTCTCCCTCCAAATATTTTTAGACCTAAAATATAAAACCAGAAACAGCATTTATAATATGTATATTATAATTGATAAATAACCTCGTACTTAATGCCAACCAATAAAGAATCACATTAGCTTAGTGATACAGTTTAAAAGTATGGAGAAATTCTTTCAAACAGTAATCCATTGCCCCATTGTAAGTCTTAAAGCAAAGTATATCTACATTCAAAAAACTACCTATAAACTTGTGTTTTTATCCAATTATAATCAGTTCCAGTTACCTGACCAATAGCATAGCTGATCTTTACAGCAGTGCTCACAATGTTATAGCTGAGGTAACAAGAAAAACAAAAAGATAGACAGAACCTCCCCACACACCACCCCCCTTTAAGTCCATGGCTAAAACAAAAGCATTCTTGCCACATAAGATCATACTTTTCCTGAAATAAATCAGGGAGGAATAAAAGCAGAACAACTTTTAATTCTGTCAGTGATGGTATGATATCAAATACGCAGACAGATTAACTTTGTTACAAGAATTAGATGCAAATAGAACCTGTTTATTGACTCAGATTGTCACTTTATTTTCAAGAAAACATTCAATGTCTTCAGTATACACAGAAGCAGATGGTTTGTTAATAAAAAAACCTAATCCCCCACCTACTCTCAGCAGGGGTCAATTTTCCCTTTTTGTGAACATGCAACTCTAATCAACGCTGCAATTAGATGCATATTCACAGGAAAAAAAGGGTAGCTCTAAGCAGCAGAGTTATACAGTACTTATCCAGGGCTGTTACTGTATCAGTTCCTATCTTCAGCTTTTAGAAGTGTGGCAATACTACTGGTTTAACTTAGCAACTATATAGATGAAATACAGCTCCATTATCTATATCACATTAGATCTAGGCTCACCTATTTTAAATAGCAAAGCCAAAAATCAGCAAGCACTCCTGTATTATAGAAGACCTTATACAAGCCTACAGCAGCTTCCTATCCTTTCCTTTAAATAAAAAGGCATTTTAGGAAACCTGTCTTCACCAGGCTTTCTTCAGTCTTACGGCCCAGTATATACAACTGAAATATCTTGCATATTTAACAAGTGTGTGTTTAATTTAATGTTTCATTTTATTTGCTAGAAGAACTCAAATTGCAGAAAAATGGAAAATGCCTTAGAGAATAAGTAGGTTTTCCTTCAAAAACAGAAGCATGTTTCTGTTAAAGATTACTAAAAAGATTTTCCCAAAATTATTCCTCCACAAGCTCTGTAGTTGGTAAAAGGACTGGAAAAAATAAAATGTCACTGCTGTCTTAGAGAAGGACAAGAAGGAGGATTCAGGGAGCTACAGACTGCTCAGCCTCACCTAAATCCCTGGTAGGTGATATAGCAAGTAATCCTAGAAACCATTTTCAAACATGAAGGACAAGAAGGTCATCAAGAGTAGCCAGTGTGGATTTACAATGGGTAAATAGTGCTTAACCAACTCGATAGGCTTCTACAAAAGAGGTGACTGGCTCAGCAGAGGAGGGGAGAACAATAGATGCTGTTTACCTTGAATTTGGTAAGGCTTTTGACACTGTCTCCAATAACATCCTCACAGACAAGCACATGAAGTACAGACTAGATAAACGGCCACTGAGGCAGACTGAAAACTGGCTGAACATCTAGGCCCACGGTGTCGGGATCAACCAAATGAAGTCCAGCTGGAGGCCACTAACTAGTGGTGTGCATCCAGGGGTTGACAGCGAGGCCAGTACCATTTAACCTCTTCATTAACAATATAGGTGATGAACAGAGACAACCCTCAGGCAAGTTTGCAGATGATACACCAGATGGTTGTGCTGCCATTCATTGGGACCTCGACAGGTTGCAGAAATGGGCTGACAAGAACTTCACACAGTTCAACAAGTAGAAATGCAAAATCTTGCACCTGGGAAGGAATGACCCCATGCACTGATACACACTGCGGACCACCCAGCTGGAAAGCAGCCCAGCAGAAATGGACTTGGGACAACAACTGACCATGTGGCACCTCAGGCTGCATTAGGAAGAGCAGGTCAAGGAAGGCGATCCTTCCTCTCTACTCAGCACTGGCAAGATACACCTGGATCCAGCTCTGGGTTCTCCAGTCCAAGAAAGATATGGACTTACTGGAGCAGGTCCAGCACAGAGCCACAAAGATGACTGAGGATGCAAAGCTGAGAGAACTGTGATTGTTCAACATGTGGAAGGCTCAGAGGGAGTCAAATCAACACACATAAATGTGATATGAACAAATAAAGATGTCCAAGTCAGACTTTTCTTGGTGGTATCCAGTGGAAGGATAAGAGGCTATGGACACAAAATGAATACAAGAAACTCTGTTGAAACATAAAAAGAAGCTTTACTTGTAAGGGTGATTGAACACTGGGACAGGTTGCCCAGAACAGGTTGTGTAGGTGCCATCTTTGGAGGTATTTGAAACCCCTCTGGTCATGGACCTGAGCTGGCCTTTCTTTGAGCAGGGATGAAGGGTAGAAGGGGTCTAGTGAGGCTAGACAATCTCCAGAGGTTCCTTCCAACATTAACCATCCTATGATTCTATGACCGAATGGTGGGATCATTAATTAGACACAGGCCACACCACAAAGAGAAAATTCCTTCTGTATCTGCTTTTCATACAAGGTTTAAAGTATTCTTTATTAAAATGCTCATATAAAAAAAGCAAATTTGCTAGTTCTGAGGGGTGAAAACAGGTGTAAATCATACATTCCTTTTACCAAGGACTCACTTGGACACTATGTTGTGAAGTCAAATGTATTTTCCCATTTCTAGGATTAGGAGGGAATAAAAAGGATGCAGGACTGCAGAGGTGAAGAGGACAGTACAGAAATTATCCTGTACTTGTATACATACCAGCTACTACAATTGCTGCTGACCATCTATGCTAACTGTTGGGGTGCACAGCCAGGAAATCCTTTACTGCATTAATTCTTCTTAATTGTTCGCTCCATTTTCTTCACTACTTTCAATTATTCTGGTCCCCTGTGACTGCCCTCTACACCTGTTTCAAAATATTTTTTGTTAGCATTCCTGAAGAGCTTATTTCTAAAGACTTTATTCTTAACACAACATAAATTTTGCTGAGCTAACAGTTTCCTGGACACATATTAATGTCACCTATAGTAGTCTACCCCTTCTTAGCAAAAGTCTACTTCTCCTCCACTTAGGTATTCCTGGGCTCCTCCATCAAATACTGTTTTACTGGTTTTACAGGAGCAGCAAGACCTGGGCAGCTGCACCTACCCTCAGATAATACTTCAATTGGCACATGCTCTGTAAAGATTAGGAATCAGAAGGTTACAAGGGCTGCATGCCAGTATTGTCAAGAAGAATGTTCTAGGTGTTCCAGGGAAGCATGCAGAGGGTGACAAGCCTCCATGAGCTGGGCAACACAAAAATCAGCACCAACTAGGACAACTCCATCTCTGCTTCCAACCTGAAGAACTTGTTAACTATTTCCAGCCATACCAGTCTAACAAAAAACATTGCCATTCCTACAGCATGTAAGCTGCACCAGGGGAGGTTTAGATGGGACATTAGGAAACATTTCTTCACTGAGAGAGTGGACCAACACTGGAGCAGGTTCCCTAGAGAAGTGGTCAATACCCCAAGCCTGTCAGTGTTTAAGGGGTATTTGGACAATGTCCTTAGCAGTTGGACTAGATGATCATTATAGGTCCCTTCCAACTGAAGCATTCTATTCTAGAAGAACAATGAATTGTACACTAGAGACATAAGTCATACTTCTCTTTGGCAACCAAATAAGAGAACTGGCTTTCCTTGAGCACCAGAAAGACACAGAAGGGAACTCTAGAGGACGTACGTATCTGGAGAACTCATCTGTTCATTAGAAGGATGCTCCTTAATCAAGCCCTTTTCTCTCAAAAAGAGTTAAACATGAAATGAAAGGTTAAAAGAAGGACAGACCTCAATGAGACCAGCAAGAATCAGAACTAGAAAGATACTATTTACAGACACCCACACTATAGTTATGTTGATTTATTGATAAGTGTTCTAAATCATTAAAAAAGAACAATAATCCCAAAAACATGTTAAACTTAAAAGGTTCACTTTTTACTTTTCCTAGCACATGAAATAATAACTACTGCTGCCTTCCCCAGCTCCTAGATTAAATGATACATCAAACAAAAGAGGTTGAAGTAAATTGCCCAAAGCCAAGAAGGAATTAGTTTTAACAGCAATAATTAAAAAATAATTAGAAATCAGGATGCCCTACCACCACTCTCTTGCTTTTGTCAGTAGACAACAGTTTATCCTTTCAACATCTATCACAGGGAAACAGAAACTTGGATGCATTTGAACAAGGTGTTTCCTATTAGATTGTGCAAAATGAGGAAAAGATGCTTTTGACAAGTGGCAGTTTTTACAGAGGAAGCTAACATTTTGATAGAAAAATATTAACTCATTTCCTTTGAATGTGTAGCTAAAATGATAGCTGCTCTTTAGCTGAGAGGCTGGAGAGCTTCTGCAGCTAGAAGAGATCAACATTTATTGATTTTTTTTTTTTTGATTGAAACTCTGTATTTCTCCAAATAAAAGTAGCCCTGAAAAATCTATTTCTTTCTGCAACCCTTATGACTCTTTAGAGAATGAAAATCCAGAAAGAGATAGTTCAAAGAGTTTAGAAGAGCCCTGGCCTTGATCTTTTAAAAGGATTCCTCCGTACACCGCAAGATGAAACTTTTTTTCCCCTTCCTGGTTTTCAGTGTTGCTATATGCTATTACTTTTGGCTTTACCAAGGCACCAGGCAGGTACCAAAGTAAAGCTAAACCCTGTGAGAATGAACTGTAGCTCTGTTTAAAACCATAAGTACAAACACTTATTTATAACCAAAATTGGAATTTAAACCACTAGTGATTTGAACTATATTTAACAGACCATTAACGTGCAGTTACTGTATTTACTGGTGTGCCATTGAAATGAACTGTACACACAAACATACTAAGAGAACATGTTTGTTTCTTCCTAGGCACATCTTTCCTCCCTTCACTGGCAGCCCAAAATTGAAATAAAAGCTAACACTGAGTAGAACTGTGCTGACCTCTGTTAAAAGGTGCCAATGAATGAAAGTGCTTCAGTTCCAGTTGCCACACAGATTCATGCAATTAGCATATATAGTCATGGTGATTATAGCACATATCAAAAAGAAGATGGAAAATACTTGCCAAGTGGCTAAAAGACAAAGTCTGTATTGAAAAAATTAGTTGTAAGTTTGTTTGCTTGAGGACAAACTATGTACATCATAGATATATCATGGTACTCACTTCTATTTTAAATCAATTTCAATTTTAAAAAGCCTGTGCTCTTCAGTGTTCTCTTTCATGTACTTCACATGATTTCTTATAATTTCAAGAACTTTTTTAGTTGTTCATTTTTGTGTGTGTACAGAGCCTTTCTTCCATTTATCATTACTAAGGAAACATAACCTTAAATACAGTTGTTTGGATTGTATTCTGAAAAAAAGGGAAGAACTGGGATCTTTCCTGACCTGGCACAGACGAAATTCAAAGAGGGCATTACAAAAGCAACACCAAACCAAACCCACAAACAACACCCCCTCCCCCAGACTGTCATACTAACACAGCTCCTCTATCCTGGAAAGCTGGTGGGTTTTGTGAATGTTTACTGAATATACAGCAAAGTATTTCATTTACTGATCTCAGAAGTATCTTACAGAACAGACCAAGATCATAACACCACATCTGCTGGCAAAAGGTAGAAAGGTTCTAACATTTCAAAAGCTCATGGCAAATCATTTGTTTATTCCATTTGACTGCCTTCATACAGCTCCTCTGCCAAAGACACTATTTTCCCCTCTCTCATTCTCATGCCACTTAATTATCCTATGTTAACTGGGGAGATTTAAGACTTAATTCTTTGAAAGTCAATTTCCCCATTCTATCACCTATATTGTTCTGTTCTAATTGAATGGGCATTTCAGCTTGGTTCCCAGTGTTGCTTCTACTTGATCTTTTCATTAACTTCGATGATAACACACAATAGCAAAATAAAATCTGCAGTTAGAAACAGTCATTAGTATTTTTTAGGATTTGATTCAAAATTAATTGTAGCAAGCAGTGCTCCAAAAGGAGTAACACAAAATTCACTAATACAAACAAAACACATTGTATCTTTTGAATAAACAATGCACATCTATATGAAATAGGGATTAACCGGTCATCAGTTCTAATGAAAAATATTTCACGAAGAGATACCAAACAGAAAACTGACCACAAGTCCAAGTGGGTTTTTTTTTCTCCTGAGATATAATTCAGCAAGTGTTACAGGCACAAGAGAATTCATTATGCCCTACCAGACACTAATCAATTACAGCTGAGTATTTTTGTTCTGTGTACAATATCTAAGATGCACACAAATAAGAGAATCTAGATTACAGTGAGGTAAGAGTTTTAGAGCTGTCTCTTCCTCTCTACACCCAGTAACGTTTATTCAGCCTAGAAAAGATTGCCATATAAACAACCAAACAGGCTGTCTAGAGATGTTGTGGAATCCCCACCCTTTTAAAGAAGAAATTAAACATGTCTCAGGTTTAGTGACTGGTAAAAAATAGATAATACCTAGGACTAAAGGAATTTAATTTTCTTAATTGTTGCAATGTTTTTGCCTTTTTTTTTTTATTTTAAATACAAGCAGTTTCACAAGTCCTAGAGAAAAAAAAATTCACAGTGATTCTGTGAAAAGGAAACTGGATTGTTTTTAAACCATTATTTTTACAGAGTTGGTGTTCCTAACACAACAACAAAAAAGGGAAACTGTAGAAATATTGAAATTTAAAGAATGACTAAACCTAACCCACATATTTCTTAAAAAGAATACACCTGTTGATCTTCCTGATAGCTGGTGTAAAGATATGTTACAAGACCACATTTGTATGTTAGTATTTCATTTCATATTGATAAATATGAAATTCTAAAATTAACACAAACCAAGGTAAAAACTATCACGGCCATATAAAAATCAAAACATGTACTGCAAATTCTTATTATTGCACATTAATTTTCACACACAAGGAAGAACGTTGATCTCATTTTATTACAATTACATTTACTAACAAAATGAAGATGCAGCAATGGAGAAGAAACTCTAGATGACAGAGCAGCTACATGGCACTATCTAAAACTACATACAACATACCATTACGAGTTCGTTAGCTTGCAAGAAAAAGAACAATGCCTACTATGCTGTTACAGGAGCTAATAAACAAAAAGCCTGTATGTTCTTTTGAGAAAGTGCAAGTGCAATTCTCTACAACTGTTTGCTGCTTCTGCTGATATGGAAGCCAACATACACCTAAAGTAATTTGGAATATTATCACCAGATTGCTTCAGAGTGCTCTTGCCTCACCACAGTCAAGAAAAAAAAAAAAACCACCCCCAAAAAAACAGAGAAAAGTACTAGTTGCTGAAGATATACTTAACCATTACAAAATTTGCTGCAGCAGGACAGAGACAGCAGATAAAGAAGGCAGGCAATTCATTTAGCTATAACCATCTCACAAAGCCAGACCACTTCCAGCTAGCAGTTTTGCTCTGCATTGTTTTTTATATGCAACATTTAATAGTTGGAATGCTACTGTTTCTAAATGGAAATAAGAATATTTATATGTATACTCCCATTATCTACCTGACATCTCCACAGAAAAAAACTACCATGCTGTCTTATAGCAGGGACTCAGTAGTTTATCATTTCACAAGACAGTCGTACATAACAATCTCATTACTGGTTAGCCCTGCTATGAGAGAATCTCATTAACATCCTCCTGACTGTTCAGTTTGCCCTATGTTCAGCTTTGAAATAATGTACTAGGGGTAAAAATATCTTTATACGTGTTTTCTGCTTCTGGTTCAGGTAAGTGATTTTGGAGGTCTATCTCTTCAAACACGTTAAGTGTGCGGTTCTCCAAGAAGCGTTCAAATGCAGGAGTGGCTTACCTAATTTCACTGAATTTACAAAAATGTCTGAGCATGACGATTTTGGTGGTTTAGCACTTTCTGACATTGAAGTGATGTTTCTCAAGTGGCAGTGGCATTTTAAGACACAATGATCTTTACATCTATAAACAGCAGGAATAGTGAGGTTTTGAGAGGAAGTTCCGCATGCTATTTTCAACTCCTAAGCTTCCTAGACATACTGCTTATTCACAGCTTTAATAAATAATGATAAGCATATACTGCTAAGCATAATCTACTCTTCCACATTTAACATTTCTATAGAAATATGTTTCAGTCGGCAATCAAATACAGGAGGTTTGTCTGGGAACAAATAGTATCTTTTATTAGAACACACAACAGTTCAGACAAAAATTTCACACAAGCTCTTCTTCAGCACTCAAAATACACAATGATCAGTCCCCCAAATGTCTGAAAAGTTTTGGGTTTCAAGCTTCACTAGGACAAATTTCACTCAATGGGCTAAGAATAAAAGGGTACCTTACCATTTGATATGTTCATCTTCTGTTCTTGTCTGCAGCAAAACACCAGAATATCTCAGGTAGGGATAGAAAGGCAGCAGAATAGACTGTTTCAGGAGTATGGAGAATTCCCATCACTGCAGCACTTTTATAAACAGTCTAGACAAACATTGGTCAGGAATAACCTAACTGGTCCTGCCTTGGGATGTGTATGAATCTCCTTTTAAGTCTTATGAGAAGTGATTTGCCATGTTTGATTTTTACATTTTCCTTCTAATTGAACAACTCCCAGAGATTGTTGCTACACTTCAGAACATGTGCACAAGTTTGATTACAAAGTAAAACAAAAATTAAAACCTTCCTACTAGACAAATTTATGCACCTTTTCTAGGATGGGTACTTTTTTATTACAGGTTTAAAAAAAAAATAATATAAAAAGTCCTGCAAATCAGTACAGAGAATTTTTAATAGAACTAATCAGCTCAGCTCAATCTTTACCAGGACCTGAGAGACCCGAGAAAGCTGATACATCCTACCACCTCATAAGAGGTAGCTAAAAAAACTCACAATGATCTAAAATCCCCCACAACCCCAGGTAACAACTGTCAACATATATGAGAAGGCCAAAGTGACAGAATACAGTCCCTTGAAATGGAGCAGCAAGAAGGACAAGACAATTATATTAAAATTGCCCATCTGAAGAAACAAGAGTGTTCAAGACTTTGACAGCTGAATTTCATAGTGAGATTGAATTCCGTAATTTATACATGAGGGATGATCAAGTTTTATAGGTCTTATCAATCCAAAGAAAATCAGCATGGTCAAAATATTGCATTAGATCCTAAACCATATCAAGGCCAGAAGCAACCACAAATAGAACAGAAATCTGTCCATAAAATTTAAGACAATTATTGTCTGCAAGTATTGTCCTTTGTTATCAAACCTGCAGCTCCAAGCAGGTTAATCAGGAACAGAGATAGTTGTTACAGCTTTAATAATTGTAATCATTAGAAAATTAGAATATCCACCAGCTCTACCAAAATGTTACATCAGTTGGTTTCACATTTCAGAAGGGAAGGATGGTCTAGTTTTTACATTATTTAGTACCAGATACAAATGACTGAGATCAAACCCTTTCTTTGCTCTGAACGTCCTCCATGAAGTTGGTCAAATTGTTAAGAAATGTATTAAACATGATGTAATGACAAAATACTGCCTTATTTCACAGGGATGTAACAAAGTTGAATACATTAAAAAGACTGTGAAATAGATATTTTGGTAAAGGGGACCATACAAGGATTGTAGAGAGGTAAAAAAATTAAATCTGGTCAAGTTTTTTTGCCCTTAAATGCATGAGTGATAACTCAATCACATATAAAACAGAAGAGGTCTATGTTAGATGAATCACAATCCCCCCAAAATTAATCACTGGTGTAAATTGATTGAAGTTAATGAAGCTGTGACCACTTAAACACAGTGGTGAATTTAGCCTTGAGTGCTGTCACAACTCTCCCCTTTCCAACAGGAAGTTACTAAGGTAATTCATCTCAGCTTTAATTGTGTAAATAGATGCCAGCTATATGAGCTGTCGCTAATAATTTACACATACTTTTGATTAATAGATCTTAGAGAGGCTTTCTGAAGTACAGTTATCAGTTTTTCTATTAGAATTTGAATGTAAGTTTGTAATACCTGAGCCTGTAAACAGAGATCTAATTTGTTTTAGTTCAATTTTTCCAGAAAACTCTTACTGTCAAGGTCACTTGAAGCAGTAGTCGCATTTAAAAAAACGCATCTTTTCATTAGAAAATCCCAAATATTGCAAACACTAATAAAATTTGGCATCAGTACTGTAAGAGGGTAAAAAATAATTTCACTCAAAATCCAAACCAAGATAGTTTAAATGATACCAAGACAGGAGATTTACAGCCTATAGAGACATTAAGTGCTTACTATTTCTCCTTGTACTAATGATGTCATATTTCAGTGCTAACATAGTAGACTTCAATAGTTTTCCATGAGTAAAAGGGAAAACGAGATAAGAAACTAAGCAGCTACCAAAATCACATTGGATAAAGGGTAATTTTATATGCCAGCTGTCATAAAATCTTTCTGGGATCAAACGTGTAAGCTCTGCACCATGAATGTCATTTTATAAAAGACATGAATAAAGGAAGACGCCAAAATATTACTGAACAACTTAAAAACTTCTAAGTTTCAGGAGAGATGTGGCCCAAATTGTTTCTTTTGCCATTAGTTAACTGTAACACTATAACAACAGAATGAATGCCACCTGAACTGTGATGCAGGTCCAGCTGAAATGTTGGTCTAAAGTGATAAGATCATCATGCCCTCACTTTGAGGCTAATAGCACACAAAATTTTAAGTTTTAACCATTGGGAAAGAACCTCCGGAATGTACACTACAAAATTCCATATTATTTCAGTGACGTATTCCTCAAGTAAACCTAAAAGTCTAACGTGCTCATATTACAAAGATAAAACAAATACCAGAATTAGTTTGGGTGGGTTTTTTAAATCCTAAAGTTATTTTGAGTTAATCTTTATTTGTCCTGAAGAGTAATATTATTTTTCCAAACAAAATAAAACAAAAAAATTAAATTAATTCCATGGACGGGGAAAAGCAGGGTTAAAGCTCACGTTATAAGGCCACATGTTAGTAATTCAATTTGAACAGATGGAGCAGTGTATTGGAACAACAGCAGAAAACACTTCACACTCCTAAGGAACTCTGTTCCTAAAAAGCAAGCATGCAGCACACCAAAATTTCTCTATAGAAATATTAGAGAAATATAGAATATATTTCTATAGAAATAGAATATAGAAATAAAATTATAGAATATTGTTTCTCCTCTACACTTTCCTTACAAGTTAGCAACACATTTTCAAAGATATCCCAGTTAAGCAGTAAGTAGATAAATAACTGGAAAAAAGAGTAAAAAAATCTTTAGCGTGATGAGCTCTTAAGCAAGATAACATTGCCCAAGTGTTCAAAATACTTATGACAAGACATATACAAAACCACAGGCTGAGTAAATTTGAGAGTCAGCAGAACGTGCTTATTAGAATTCAATGAGGAGGAATTCTGAGAGAAGTAAACAGAAGATGCACCTACTTGAATGTTTTTACTCCTGTCCGCAAAGGTTTAATGGCACTTTTTTTGTATACACACCAAAAAATATTTGCAGTAAATTTAGTGCTGATGAAAGATGCCAGATTGATAGCCCTAGGGACTGAGTTTCTTTGTATACACAGAACAGATATAGCACAGAGTGAGAAAGTTTGTACCCCTGCCAAAATGCCTTACAATACTCAGCTTATGCAACAGTCTTCCCACTACAGAACTCTTTGCCTCTCCAGTGAAAATGTCAAAAATATTGCTGCTTAGTGTCAATAAGGGAAAATAAGACACGGACACTTACTAGCTATGGACACTGTTAGTAGGGATGGAATTTGAGGCATCAGCTCATTTAAAAATGTTTATTTTCGTGCTGAATGGCTCTTTTGTCAGCTGTGAACTTTGCTGCAGTGTTTCTAAGGCTGCAAAGTCAATCTGCACCTGGTGTGAAAATGCCTTCCTATTAAACACCATGTTATTACAACATAAAAATAGCAAAAGAAAAGAGTGGTTTAACATAACTTTTTTTTTTTTCACATAAGCTTATATTAACATACATGACCATACATCTAGTACTCAGAAATGGTATCAAAGGAGAACTAACTTGATAGTTTCATTTAATTGGTACCTGAGCACTCACTCTCCAGTGATCTCTACAACTGATCAAGCCCACTTTTAATGGACAGTAATTCCCTATTAATCAGGTTTTCAGCACTAGACTAGAAGTTACACTGTCATATGGAGCAGGCAGGCTTCCAATGAACCTTGGATTCTTATTTCCCTTACTACTAATAGCTTGGCCAAACAGCAAAATAACTCCACCCCACCTCTCAAATGCAAGTGTGAAGCCATTTTTCATTGTCAACAAATTTCACATAGAAAAGCAGTAAGTTAAGGTTTACAGAGCATTGTGACTCTAAATACAAAATTGCTGACCTCATTAAAAAGACCAATTTTCACTTAGAAGGGAGATGTCCAGTACAACCCACAGGCTGCAAACTTACTGGACCTCAAACCAGATTGTGGCATAGGATTAAATGCTGCTTCAGTCCTTGGGATGTTTCCTTTGTGCATGCAAGGGCTTGGAGTGGGGGACAGTGTTGCCAAGGGAGTAGCACAAAAGAATGAGGCTACTGCTCTGATTGATTTTTAAAAAAACAATTCTTCCTAGAGACTATTTTCCTCAGTGCACAGTGTTTACAGCACTTCTGACTTACCACTCCTACTATTTTCCTTGGTTACTTTCCAAAGTATTACAACAAGATTACTGAAGTATGTCAAATACAATAAGTAAAAACGATAATTGCATAACAGGTAAGCCTTTCCATCTATGCATAATTAAAAAAAACACACAACAAAACAGAATAATCAATATTAAGAGTAAATCTTAAGATTAAATTTTACAGTGATAAAATGGGATATGGTGAATAAAATAAAAAGATAAAGTTTCTGAAACAATTACATGCCAACAAACTTAATCTTTATTCTGAGCCAAATAGGAGACTATTGATAAGTGTCACTACCAGGGCAAGAAAAATTATGATCCTGCAAATTTTCATTCACATAACTCTTGGGGGTTTTTTGTGCAACATGAGAATTCTACTGAATGGGCATAAGAGTTTGAAAAACGGAGATCAAAATATATGTACTACTGCAATTTTTCCTCCCTTACTTAGAAATGCTTGTCAATATTTACTCAGGCTAAGTACAAATAATACAAAAATACTAAAATAGTAAATAAATAAAAAATAAATAAAAAATAAAATATAAATAATACAAAATAATACTAAAATACTAATGCTTTAATATTGACTTAAAAATAAACTTTAAATGAAACTAAATAAAAGTAAATGCAAAAGACATTTAGAACCATTAAGAAGAAAAATATCTATTTACAGATCTTTTTGACCCATACAACTAATGAGCTCTTTTATTTCAAGCATAGGCTGGAATCCAATCAAACAGGTAACCCTTTTGATTTCTTCTCCGATTTATTTCCAAAAATAATCATTAGGAGGAAACGATAATTTCAGAGCACCCAACAATGTACTTAAATTACAAAGACTATGAGGTAAGACTGCAAATTCAAATGTTTGCATGTGGCAATAGCTAAATAAAACTAGAAAAATATACGCCACAATCAGCCATTAACTTAAAAATACTGTTCAAATGTCCTTGGGGTACGCTTTAATGTATTAAACAACTTTCTGCATTATAATTCCTTAATAAAAAAATGTACAAAACTTACCATTTTCCTAAGGCTTCAACAGTTCCTCAAGGATGTGACCAGGTCAGAAGGAGGTACTCGTTTATGCATGCAAGATTCAGTATGTATCTGGCAGTTCTAGGTGGGGGGAGGGAAAGTAAAATCATAAATTGATCCTATAGAGATCTGTGGTTCAATGTAGCCAAGTGCTAAGCTGAAGTAAATAAAAATATGGAGAAAAGGTGTAGCATTTCTAGTGTATGAAGCATGTCAAAGTATTTTGGCTTTACTTAGCAAACACTCCTCTGAATAATCTCAATTACTCTGAACAACCCATTCAAAGATGACCCTAGCACTCCTGAGTGCTCTGACTGGCAACAAAAAATTCCAAAATTCTTTAATTAACCTTAAAATGTATGGAATACAACAGGATAATATAGTAACTATACCTAACTTTTCTGTGGCTGTAGCCATCAATAAACTTTTAAAAGGAATGCTGAATTGGGCCATTACTAAACACTTGCTCTAAGAAAACCAAGTTCTGCTCAATGTTCTAAAGGTCCTATGAATTACTGAATTATCAGACTAATTAGTAAGAGAAGAAAAAAGCTATTAAAAATGTAAAGCGTCCAGCTTAAAAATGGATTGAGGTCTATCCCATCATTCAGCTGAACAGTCTGTCCATTTCCCTTAAGGCACAGGGAAGACTATCACAGAACTCAGTGTAAAAGAGCAGAGTATTTAAAAATAAATTGCAGATATGTAGAACTGCTGCATTCAACAAGGCATCTGCAATCTTCCATAAATTCAGCGCAGCCCCTCTTCATGCCACATGCAGATCCACCAAACAGAGAATAGCAAACCCACAATTTTCTGTCCCAAGTTCTGTTTAATAGAGATACGTCAAACAAAATTACTTTGTTGAGTAAGTAGGCACAAGTTAATTTCTCACTTTACAGACAGCGAAGCAAGATATAAGAAATTAAGCAATTTGCATAAAACCACGTAGTCTACTTTTGAGCTGTTAATTTGCAGACCGGTCCACTCTGTGATCACCAGATCACTCTTGTCTTCTGCACAAACTGGGCAGGGAAACACGTCTGGGAGAATTCTCCCCCCTTCCCCCGGGCTCCATCCCACCGCGGCTACTCACCTGCCCCCGACAGGTTTTAGCACAGTATCCCTGAAGGATGAACTCATTTCGCAGAACTTGAATACGTTTGGAAGACGGTCCTAAAGTCATTTCTCGTTAAGGCATTAGGGAAATTGTTCAAAGTCGCTACTATTGAATTACTGGTTTTACCTAAAACGTAATTGCAAGACGGTGTCGGGCAGAAAGAAAGCGACACAGGGACTGATGTCGCAGATCTGCCGGAGCAGGATCCCGCACCTGCCGAGGGCGGCGGGGCCACACAAAGAACCGAGTCCCGGAGTGACTATTTAGCTCCAGACGCGGAGATCAAAGACGCCCGTCGAACACCCAGGCAAACCTCAAACTAAATACGTAGCTCCTGGGACTTCCATCAACAAAACCGAGCAGGCATCGCTCCACCGGCGCCCGCCAGCGCCTTCCTCGCCGCCGTCCCCCCCCGCTCCTCCTCGAACGGCACATCGCCGCCGCACCGTCTCCCCCTCCCCCCGGTTTGCTTCAGGGGCACCGCTCCGGGTGAAGGAGCCGCAGCCCCGGCACCTGCCACCCGGCTGAGGCGGGCAGCGAGCTCAGCCCGGCCGGTACCGGCCTCCCCGCCGCCGCGCGCCGCCGCCGTTCCACCGCCGCCCGCCCTCACTCGCCCGCCCGCCTCGCGGCGGGAAGGTGCCGTCCCCGCCGTCTCACCTTAAGGCACCCTCCCGCCGCCCGCCCGGCGGTCCTCACTCTCCCCTATAGCCCCCCGGTCGCGGCCGGTGCGAGCGGAAGGCGGCAGCGGCGCGCGGCACCGGGGGAAACATCTCCCCTTTCCCTCGTCTTCCTCCTGCTAATCAGCCCCTGTCAGCTCACCTCAGCTCCGCTGCGGCTCAGGCGGCCGGGCCCCGCCAGCTGGCATAGCGTAGAGGTGAGGGGAAGGGTCCCGCCGCGCCGCCGCAGGCTCCCAGCCGTGGAGGGCTGGCACCATACAGAGGACGGCGGGACGAGAGACCTCCGACGATAGAGCGGAAGAGCGCTAGAGAGGCCGGGGAAAGGCGGAAGTGACGCTTCCCGTTGCCGCGGCGATCGCGCACCCGGTGCTCGCCAGCGTGGGGCCGGTGGCGGCGGCGCGGTGATGCTTGCGGGCCGGGCCCCGCCGGGCGCTGCGGATTGCTGCCGTCGCTTCCTGGCGGCGGCTCTGGCGGCGGGGCTGCGGCCGCTGCTATGCGGGCTGCCGCCCTGCTGGGCGACGGCGAGGCGGGCGGTGGGACAGTGGCCGAGCCCGGGCCTGCGGGTGCCAGAGGCGGCGGAGGCGGAACGGCTGGTGCAGCAGGTGCAGCGAACCGGCGTGCCGCTCCGTCGTTTCATCGCCAGCCCGCAGCTGGCCCGCACCGTGCAGCGCTGCCTGCAGGACGGAGCCCGCCCCGGCCCCCAGCCTGTCCTGCTCGAGTGCGCGCCCGGTAAGCCGCCCCGGGACTTCTGCCGTCCTCTGCCCGCCCTGGGCCCCTCTGGGACTTCGCCGTTCCCGGGCCTGCTGGGACGCGGCGCTGCTCGGCGCGCCCCGGTGACCTTGCCGGGTCAGCGTGAGCTGCCGCCCTCGCCACCGGCGGTAACGGGCGCCAGGCCCTGCTCTCCGGGGCCCGCGGGGAGATGGTGGTGCCGAGGGAAGAGGACAGGGCCCTTCCTCTCCCGGGGGTTCAGGCAGGGGTGGCGGCTCCGTTGGGTGACGGCGCTGCCTGGGCCCGCCGAGATGGGATCCGTACTAGGGGCTACTCCCGGGGCGCACGCTAGCGAGGGGCAGGGCTGGCTGGGTGTCACGGCGCTGCGGGACGCTGGGGGTGGGCGGCGGGGGGTCGGACCTTTTATACAGAGCTTTGGGAGGAATGAGTGAGTGCTCAAGTCTGGAGGCTTGTGCCATCACTGGTATTAAAACTTTGCTATAAAGTAAGTAGAGATGCACCTTTCTGTCCAGATGGTATTTTTGGTTTTGTAGGCTTTATCTTTGTTAGTAAAAGCATGCCTA
This sequence comes from Numenius arquata, assembly GCF_964106895.1. Taxonomy (NCBI): domain Eukaryota; kingdom Metazoa; phylum Chordata; class Aves; order Charadriiformes; family Scolopacidae; genus Numenius; species Numenius arquata. The sequence continues at coordinate 28,934,689 of NC_133577.1, read as the reverse complement.
AGACTGAGGGCCATTACTCTGCAGTTACTTAATGTTTTGTTGGGTTTTTTTTTTTATATTTCTGCAGAGGGTATTTTACCTGTAGAGATAATATGGGTAAGGTTTCAAAGTTTGTTTCAGTTGGCAGAAGAAAAAGTAGTAGAAATATTTGAAACATTTTATCTAATGTTCCTGGGTATCTAATCATAATGTTGTGCTTAGTGTAATTCACTGAGCAATCTCAGGCAGGCTGCATGTAAATCATTTTTCTAACTCTTGTTTTAAGTGTGTTTAAACAAGCATAAGTGATCTCCTGTTGAAGGTGGTATGTACCAAGTGTTGTGTTGGGAAAATCACTACAGGAAATCACTTAGAAAAAAACCAGAACTTTAAAAAATTTTTTTTTATTATTTATTTTTCCACTTCAGGTCCTGGAATCTTGACCCGAACTCTGCTCAATGCAGGTGTTAGAGTGGTAGCTCTAGAAAGTAACTCAGCTTTTCTTCCAAACTTACAGGTACAACTTTTGATTTGGTAGCACATTTCTAAAACTTAATTAAAGAGAAAATAAGAAATCAGCTTATAATTGTGTAGTTGGATCAAAAAGGAATTAGCCAGTGATTGTTACTTGTAACATCTGAAATAATGCTTAATGATAGTAAGTATTGTTTGGTTTTACCTTGCACATTGAGCAACAAGCTATTTCGTAATCAATTGATTTGGGATTTTATGTATGCAGGAATTCAAGTTCATAGTCTTCCTATGAATATTTTCATGCATAAATTTGAGGCTAATGCTAATCAAAGTCATTGTAGTTGTGTATATTTTAGCAAGATGTCTGTATGTAACTTCCAGAAATCTGTAAAAATAGTCGTGGTTTTTCTGATTATCTCCTGGTATTATTTAATGTATTGTCCTGCAATTGACTGATAATATTAAGACGCATGTGTTGTCTTCTCCTGTTCACCTTGGCTTTGCATGATTTCAAAGGTGGTCTGACACAGCTGCAGAAGTTGCACTGGAAGGATTGTGTTACAATGCTGTTAAGTAGAGGTTTGGAACCAAAGATTCTCACCTGACTTAAAATGTGTATACATGGCATTCTCTCTGCATATATGAAGAATTCTACTTGTAAATCATTAAATGCAGTGGTTTGTTTAGTTGAGTGTAGCCTTTTTTGCAAAACTTTGCAGAACATCTTGCTAATTTAAGAACGTGTTTTAAAGTGTCAGTTGAGCAGCACAGAAATGTCAAAATGCCACAATGAAGGAAAAAATTCTTTTTGTCAGCTCTAAGAGGCAGCTCTGAGATTTGACTTTTGTTGACTGGGTAACAATTTTAGGTAGCGCTTGAATATTTTGTTTGTTTGGGTTGGGTGTTTTGCAAGACAGGTTATTGCATCCAGATTTCTTCAACTGGAACTAATTTTATTCAGTCCCTAGAGAATAGCCTGGATGGACAATTAAAGGTAATTTACGGTGACTTCTTCCGACTGGATCCTTTGGTGACTGGAACGTTGAAACCACCTGCTATGTGTTCTGACAAACTTTTTGAAACCATGGGTGTAGCAGCAGTGCCTTGGAGGGCAGGTATATGTATATGATCACACATGTTACAGATATGTTTGAAGGGTGCATAGGTAGTTTGACAAAATCTTTGCTTGAGGTATAGGTTCTATTTAATATATATTATTAATATTATTATATATATAATATCATGGATATTATTTCCTACATTTCGGCTTTATTTAGGTTCTTGATAGTTTCAAAAAACCCTTGTGGCAATATGCAGTCTCAGCTGTTTGTTTGTATTAAAGGTTTAGTCTAATGCAAACTGGGCTTAGCTTTGACTAAAGCTTGTATTGTGTTCATTCTTGAACAACATGAGCTGACAGACTTTCTTAATTGTTTGTAGTTTAGACATGAGCATTAATGTACATATTGCAAAATTTTAAAGATACTTTTACACACTATTGAAACAGATGTACCTGTGAAAATTTTTGGAATCTTGCCACAAAAAAAGGAAAGAAACACACTTTGGAGGCTTCTTTTTGCCCTGTATGAATGCAATTCCATATACAGATTTGGAAGAGTAGAACTCAACATCTTTATAAGTGAAAAAGAGTACAAGGTATGTGTAAGATATTTTACAAGTAGTAAAGAAAAAGTAGTGCGTCACAGAACACAGAACATTTATATTGTATAGTTAATGTTTTTGTTAGTGAATTTCTTTATCTGCCAGAAATTAAGCCTTGTTTGTTTTCTGCTTGTCCTCTATGCAGTAATAGCACTGTCAAGAAACATTCTATTGTCACATAACCACAAATCTTACAAAAGTGAAGGCCGGTCCTTGAGAAGGATATGCAGCAGCAGCAGACTAGCTGTTTTCCATTGTAACTTGTGAGGTGCTTAAATTCTGTAACTTGCTTTTGCAACAAAGTTGTTTACTAGTTGTAGGTAATAGTCAATGAAGACTGAATTCAAAACTGCACAGTGAGTTGCGCTTGTCCTCTTGAGCCATTTTTGTATGCAGTACTGAAAAAAACTGAGGTAAAATATTAAAGTGCTGTACGCTAAGGTGCAGAGCAGCTTTCTGGGTTTTGTGTTCCTAATTTATGCTGTCCCAAACCTCTAGAACTGTACTTGTAGTTCAAGGGTAACTTTTCTTTCTGTGAAACTGTGAGGTTTGTACAGAGCCACAAACCTTTAATTACCTGAAGTAAGCAAAGACTTCCAGTTGTGCTTACACAACCTGTGCTGTGCCTAACACCTTACTGAAAAAAATTAGAAGCCTTAGAAGTCTTAAGTATATTCTTTTGCAAAATGACAGGTTGGTCACCACTGAAATATCCACTTAAATGGTATGTTTTTAATTGCCAAATTTTTGAGCAAATAGGGGGCAGCCTATTCATTTAATGCAGTCACTGGGTTTTTTATTAAGTTTTCTGTTTTTATTGTGAAACCTGTTAAATGAAAGTTGTGTACCTAATAAAAGCAATTGGAACTTCCTCTTTTTTTTTTTTTTTGTCAATCCTATGACGAGGCTTTCTAAATCTATTATAAGAAGTTAAATTTCCCTGCTGCAATTTACATCTTTCTTTGTCCTGTTGGAGAACAGACACAAGTTTCTCTTTTTTTCTTGCCCTAAGAGCTGTAATACTGCTCAGGACGATGACTGTGCATGCTGCTTAATGTTCAGTGAGGTCACCTGATGTTTGGCTTACTCTGCTTCTGTGTCTTACTGGGACTATTATCTTATCAGTGCGAGCTGATTACTCTGTCCATGTTATGCTTTTTATACAAAATATGATCCCTGTTTCTTTTCTGTGTGAAACTTCTCTGCCTTAAAAGGGGCCAGAAAGTATTAGCTGGAAATTCCTACACAGTTCTGTTATCCAAATAACTGCTGTGATGAAATACTGAGGCTGCCATAATGTCTTCTAATCATGTGTTCTGACAAGATGTACTAAAATAGCACAATGTATGTATTTAACTTTACCTTGGAATTGTGGACTTAACTGTGAATTTCTAACCACTTGTTTTATATATACGAATTTTGCTTAGATAAAGAAGCAATCTTAGTTTTTGCAATAAAAAAGTTCTTTCTCTGCCATTTTATTAGGTACTAACAGCAACGCCTAGGGAAGCAAGGGCTTACCAAGCACTTACTGTACTTTGGCAAGTAGGATGTGAAATTCAGCTACTGCACATGGTAAGTTTTTGGACCAGCTGACATCGTCTCTAATGCTATGGACACATTTGTAGAAAAGGGTTTTTGTGTTTCATTGTTGTAAACTAATTGGAAGCTAATTTGACATTTAAATTAGTTGGAGAACTATTGAAAACTTTTGGACGTAAAAACCTGGAACAGTCATCATGTTTTGTGTAAAACACTTTTAGTTAAGCATCATCATCATTAACTATGATGTCAGTATTTTCATTACAAGACAGTGTACTCAAAAACATTTATTCTCAGAAGCTGGTAGGTAAGAGATGTTTGCACAACAGATAAGTCTTTTCCATCTTGCTCAGGTTTGTGTGAGACTAAAAGACTGCTCTTCCAAACTATCACAGTCTGCTCTGTTACGTCCTCTGTATTTGGCCATCATGTATGCTTTTGACTTCCTGAGCTGCGTTCAGTAGAAATATTTTTTTGAGTCTTAGTGCCTTTATGTTCCAAGCAGGCCTGCTTCTCCTGCGAGTCAATAACTATCTTACCTTGTCAAATATGCTATGGTTTAGTTTTAAAAAAATTTTTATGTTGTTTCCCCACCTCCACAAGAGCACATGGCCATCAACTTTCACTTACTTTATGCTTTTTAGATTTATCTTTGTGCTCTGTTTTTCTAGGAACCTACCTTCAAAGTTTAAATGTTTTGCTAATCTAAAATTTAAAGTTTCACTACCTGTTGTCTTCTAAATACCTTATATCACAAGGTATATATTAAGGTAAATATTAAGGAGTTGAAGAATAAGATGATACTTGTGGAAGATGGTCATCTGACTAATAGCAATGAAGAGAAAGTGGAGACATTCAATGTGTTTTTTGCGTCAGTCTTTAATAATACTGATAGACCTTCATCTGCCTGGTCCTCTGAGTGAGAGGACCACCAGTGTGGGAACAGTGACTTTCCGTTTGTGGATACTGAAATTGTAAGGGACCAGCTGTATCAGCTGAATGTTCACCAGTCGATGAAGCCTGATGGGATTCATCCTGGAGTACTGAAGGAGCTAGTGGATGTTATGGCAGGACCCCTCTTGATCATCTACCAAAGATCTTGGGAGTCTGGGGAGGTCTCTGCTGACTGGAAGCGAGCCAGCGTTATTCCAATCTACGAAAAGAGTTTGAGGAAAGACCCAGAAAACTACAGACCTGTTAGTCTAACCTCAGTTCCTGGAAAAATTGTGGAGAAGATTATACTGGGTACTGTTGAAAGGCATTTAAAGAATTGATGCAGTTATCGGGCACAGTCAACACCGGCTCACAGAGTGAAAGTTGTATTTAACTAATTTGATGTCCTATGATAGGGTCACCGTGTCATCCTAGTGGATGAAGAGAAGGTGGTGTATGTAATTTTTCTGGATTTTATTAAGGCTTTGATACTGTCCCTCACATTATCCTTCTGGACAAGTTGTCTAGCTGTGGGATGAGCAGGTTCACGGTGCAGTGGGTGAAGAACTGGCTGAAGAGCAGAGCTCAAAGGGTTGGAGAGAATGGGGCTACATCTGCCTGGCAACTGGTCACCAGTGGTGTTCCTCAGGGTTCAATTCTAGGGCTGGTTCTGTTCAATATATTTATCAACGATCTGGATGCAGGAGTGGAATGCACCATTAGCGATTTTGGTGATGATACCAAACTGGGAGGTGTTTTTTGACTTGTTTGAGGGACAAGATGCCTTGCAGATGGATCTAGATAGATTGGAGCATTGGGCAATGATTAATGGGATGAAATTAAACAAGTTGAAATGCTGGGTGCTGCACCTAGGACAGAGTAATGCTGGGCAAAAGTACAAATTGGGAGAGGAATGTCTGAAGAGCAACCCTATGGAAAGGGATCTGGGGTGCTTGTTGACAGCAGGATCACTATGAGTCACCTGTGGGTCCTGGCAGCCAAGAGGGCAAACCACATCCTGGGGCGCATCAAACACGGTATAACCAGCCAGTCAAAAGAGGTGATTATCACACTGTATTCAGCATTGATGTGGCCTCACCTTGAATGCTGTGGGCAGTTCTGGGCCCACAGTTTAAGAAGGATGTGAAGGTCCTTGAATGTGACCAGAGGAAGGCAATACAGCTGGTGAAAGGGCTGGAAGGAAAGTCCTATGAGGAGCAGCTATGGACTTTGGGCTTGTCCAGTTTGGAGAAAAGGAGGCTGAGGGGTGACCTCATTGCTCTCTACAGGTTCCTGAGGAGGGGAAGTGGAGAGGGAGGTGCTCAGCTCTTCTCCCTGGTGTCCAGTGACAGGATGCGTGGGAATGGTTCAAAGCTGTGCCAGGGGAAGTTTAGACTGGACGTTAGGAAGCATTTCTTTACCCAAAGGGTGGTCAAATGCTGGAACAGGCTTCTTAGTGAGGCAGCAGATGCCCCAAGCCCATCAGTGTTTAAGAGGTATTTGGACAAAGCCCTTAATAACATGCTTTAACTTGGTCAGCCCTGAATTTGTCAGGCAGTTGGGCAAGATGATCGTTGTAGGTCCCTTCCATCTGAAATAGTCTATTCTATGCTATTCTACACTATTCTAATCAAAGCACTTTAATTCTGTAACATGTTTTCTCCCTCCCATAGGAACCTTGGTCATCATTTGTAACTAATTTGAAAAATGGGGGACTGGCGGTACCAAAAAGCACGGTAAGATTTTTATGTGCACTTTTCTCCTTTTGGAGGTGCAGCTAATCCACTTCTAATTAAAGGTTAAAATAACTTTATAACAGCATTTACACATGTATTTTGTAAGAAGTGTTCTTCTAATGAAAACTTATGGGCAGCATGTAGATGCATCGGAAGTGGGGTAAAGAATTTCTAGTAGCTTAGAAACTCAAATAAACTAGTATCTTTATTGTCTGTGATGGAAAAAATACAGTGAATAAACAGCATAAAGGGATGTGGACAGGTGAAGTCTTTTTGAAATGAAGTTACTTGATAGGGTCACATCTACCTGCTTGAACAAAACAACTGTTATCACAACTAATAGCACAATCAGCACTGCTGGTTTTGATTCAAATGTTTATTCACAGGACCATTATAGATTCTGTGTGCTAGTTAATTGCTGAAAAGTGTGAGTGAGAAGTGGAAAAATACCCTGTGTAAAGTTCTTTACTTTTCTCTTCTAGAGAAGTAATGATGTTTCTTTGTATAATATATTTCTATTTAATACTAATAATATAAAAGCGTATGTACTTAATACTTGATTTTACTCTCCCCAGAAGACTGCTACGTATATTGAATATTGAATGTGTTTGAAATGTTACTGTACAATATAAGTGACTATGACTGAATGCAAGTGATTGGGTGTGCCTTACACACTTAGGTGTGATGCTGTAAAGCCATGTAGAGAGGCATATCAGGTGGATTATGTAAGATGTATTGCCTTAGAAGTATAAATGTGAGATCTATTGGACAATATACTCATTGCTGCCAATACAGAAGTACATTTATTTCAATTAAAAACTCCACTACTTCCCAATTTCATAAAATTCTCAAGTTGCAATATTGTCTTAGTGTTACACTCAAATAATTCCAGCTTTATATACAAAAGGCAGGTAGTTGAAGTGATCTATCTGATACCTTGTATAGTACAGGAATATTATAAGCCATATAATCTCTTGAAAACTCACATTGAGCCTGTATTATGTATTTCAACTAGGAAAGTTCTGTCTTAAAAATAAAACCAATGTGATGTGTGTTTGGTTTGTTTCCTATTTCCTTTCCTTTTGGAGGGGGTGGGGGAGGTAAAGCATCTTTGCTCTAGAACAAAATTTTGAAGCCTCAGCTTCAAAATTTTGAGCGACTTCAGCTTTCTAAAACTTTTCAAGAAATGTTACTGGTGGCACAGATGAAACGCTTACTCTTAGCTAAAGACAGACACTGTCTTAAAAAGGACTTTTCAGTGACTTGTTTTGTTTTTCTTGCAGTGGCTGCCAAATGACCATTTATGTTTGGTACGACTGACTCCTCAGCAAAATCTATTTACAGGAGGCTTGAAGCCCACAAATTCAGCTACTTTTATTTTCATGGTGAAACAGTGTCTTGCTAAGCCCAAGTCTAAACTTACTGACAGATTAAAGTAAGTAAGAAAAAATTACAGTTTTTATGTTTTTTCTTCATAGAAATATAGGAAAATGTTGAATTATATTCTCAAAGCAGTATTTATTTACAGCTGAAATACAGGTTTGTTTTTTTTTTTCATTAATTATCTGCATGTAGAATAGAAGATTTCATTTTTGCAATTTACAAATACAATATTCTGGGGACTGTTCCTGGCCTGTATTCACAGATGATAAAAACTTGAGGTTTGACAGGAAGATAGACAAGCATTTAGAATGTAGATGTGCAGTAATTATTGGTACTCCAGTGGAGGTGAGGTCATGTATCCGCAAGAAGTTTTCACTCACTTTACAGACATAATAATAAAGTCACCAAGAGTTTTGCAGGTATAAAAATTAAAAGCTGAAAAAGAGTTTCAGTTTATAACAGACATCAAAGTAATGCTAATGAAAACAGCTGAAGGTTATTGAAGGTGGAGTGGGGATGTCCTCAAATGGCTTTCTGTTATCTAATTAAAAAATTTGGCTTTAGACTTATTTACCAATTATGCAACTCCCCTTAATTATTCTTTTTGGTATTACATTGGAGCTATTAATTTCGCTGTATGATCAGTAGATTTCCATTTCCCATAAACGGGAAGTGTTTGCAGTTTGGAAAGCATTTACTTCAACTTGTTAATGAAAATAATGAATGTATTTGTAATTTCCTGGTAGTAGTTTATGGAAGTTAATTTCCAGAAGGGGGGGAAGCTAATAAATTTCAGTAACTCATTTAGCAAAGACAAGTGCAAAGAGCCTTAATGGATTTCTTTCTTAAAGCTCAGTGGTGTACCTAATCTCCACTCGATCCTTTGGCCAGGAAGTGGAGCTAACCTTGAAGGCTTCTCATGTGCATCTTCTGTGTATTTATACACCCTTTTCTTGTCTGGGAAATAGTTAATGTATATGCACATGCATGAAATCCAGTTTTCATAGCAATGGTGTAGATGGGGAGACAGTGGATACATCTATTTATATATAGAAGAAAATACCTCGGAGGTATAAGTCACACTAACTCATGCTATACTGAATCATCTTCTTGGAGTTGATCTTGGCTTTAATTTCCCAGGCATTGAAGAATAACCCCTTTTTATGCTGTAATGTCTGTTACTGACTTATGCAGTTGGGGCGGAGGAGGGATGGAGGGCAGCCGCCCTCGGATGAGGAGGCTTATGTGGTTTGGTATTGTCTATGTCTGCTGGGGGCTTTATTTGGTATTTACATGTCTCATTAGCAGAGGCTTCTTCCTGTTTGCAGTATGGATTGAAAATAACTTGTGTTGTAGGAAGATGTTAACTTCTAGAAGCTGAGAAAGAGTGAAATAGACCTCCAGGTAGTTTCTTGCTCTTTAATTTTTCACAGAAAGAAATGCTCTGTTATGATTTTATTTGTTTGTTTGTTTCAGTTCATGGAGCTTGGACAATGGTGGCAAATTACTGAGAGAGCTAGAAATTCCAAAAAATGCTGAAGCACGTAACTTATATCCAGAAGACTACAGGCGTCTTTTTGAGGCTTTGCAAAACTCTAGTGTGTTTACTGAAACCTGGTTCCATGATGACGTCCTGGAAAGTATAAGGAACATAAACTTATAAATCTAAAGCTGCTGTCTTTCGGAAGATCACCTTTGCTTCTAGAAGATTACTTTGATAAGAAATGATTTAAATAAAATTGGATTATTGTTAGCTAGGTAATTTCCTGTCCAAACAGGAAAATAAATTTAGCAAGTAACAAGAGCCCTTCTACACAGGACGAAAGTAACGGATTCACAGTTATTTGGTCACAGTCCTATCTAGAATGGACAAACTTTGCATCTTTTCCAGGAGCATATTAGTGATCTGCTGCTTTCGGATGTACCACTTAAATGGAACTTTTTGTTACACTGTGTATATTTACAACATTTAAAAAAATATTAGACCAAATATCGTTATTTGTGTGGTTTGTATTTTAGTGCTCAGAGATTTAAATGCCCTTTCACAGATTCCCAAAATACATAGGTCTTTACCACCTCTGAATCTGTTACATTGTCTCCTGATCTAAGAACCTTGCGGTCTAAAGACAACGTAATATTAATAAATCAGTAGTGGTGGGTTAATAGAAGACAAGGTAATGACAGCATGATAAAACATCAGCTGAGAGTTTAGGTTTTTTTAACTTAAGATTGTTATATCTCTGGAGTAAAAAGTTGTAACAATTCTTTCTTTTGAAATTTTGAAAAGAACACTGGGCAGCCTGTTCTAGTTTACAGTACGCGAACACCTATATCTGTATAGGCTTTATCTTAAGTCTAAAAAAAAAGTCACCAGAACATTCAGTGTTAATAATAGTGTGTATAAAGAGTTAGGAAAAACAATCTTACCTGCAACCTTTGATAATATGTATTTGTTTAATGTGTATTACGTGTACATAAAACCTTACTTTAAAACAATATGCTATTAAAATTATCTTTTTAGCCATAGTCCTCCACAATGCAGCCTGTTCCTAGTTTCTCTTCCTGTCCGACCACATGACTGTTCTGTTGTTGTCTGATAGTGCTGGCAGGCTGTAGTGGTTCTGTGTTCTGTATTGACTACTTTGGGAAGAGCTGTGGCCCAAAAGATGCTTTTTTAGCAGAGTACAAGTTAATAAAATGCCTTTTTAGTAAAGTCTGAGCTATTTTCAGGCTTTGGAAGAGCAGTGACCAACACACAATTGTATTTCTTTAGCATAGTGTGAGGTATAGATGTGACAACCCTTCATCTCTGTCTTCCTCCTGCAGTTCCTGCTGCAGAAGGTAAATTGCTTTCAGGCAGCCTCGGCTCCCTCTGCTGCCAGGCTCTGCCTCTCAGTTTAAGCTGCTGATAAGCCTTTGTAATGTTGTTGCGATGAAACTACTGGAAAAGCTGAGGTTTAATTTGCAATCTGTCTCAGAGTGTTACTGGTGTTCTGGTGTAGGTCTAGAAGATTTGAGGCTTGCTTTCTGTTTACATTTCTTACTATTTCAGATAACTTGCACTAGAAATTGACCATGAATGGCAAACTTGCATCAACAAAAGCAAATCCACTTATTTTCAGTCTCAATAGATGGTAACTGTCCTATCTACTGGTCTAAAAGAATGCAGTGTCTCTAGGCCTGCTTTTTTTTTTCTTTTCTCCTTGAATCAAATACCTTGCTCTTGTTGCAGCAAGATGTCTTATATCAACAAACCGGGAGCAGTATTCAATGCATAAAATGTAAGACCACCACTGTCTATATAAACTTCTTTAACTGTGTTGCTGGTAACATTTCAAACATGAACTGGAAAACAAGAAAATTATTTGCTGTGATTTTTTTTTAAACTATTGGAAAACAGCATTTACTGAGCCAATGCAGAGAGTCCCAAGATAACCGCAGGAGTTTGTAAGTGGAAGGAATATTGTGTAACTGGGGACTTGAGGAGATTTAGCGCTAACCAGAACTCTGCTATTAAGTCTAACCTATATGTTTAGCCCCTATCACAAATGTGAAATGAAGAAAACAATGGCTGTCATTATAAAAGTGGTCTTGGTATTGACAGAAGAGATGGAAAAAAGTGAAAATTACTGGTGTACGTGAATGAATACGGGGGAGTGAAATTGCAGTAGGTCCACGGATCCATTGATGTCCACTTAGTAGTTCCTGCTGTTGCAAGTTTACAGCTTCTGTAGGATAATGCTGAATGCAAACTTTCTCTAAAATTTTAAATTGTATGTAAAGACTTCTTATGCACTTTTGTTAGAATTTTTTAACCAACCCTGTACTTCTTGTATTCCTTTCCTTTGCATATCTGCCTTTGCCATATTGATGGAAAATTGAGCCAACATCTCTTCGGTTATTTTTGATTCATGTAAATGCAAAGACAGAACTTGCAACTAGAACAACAGTATATAGTTAATATTTACATTTTAATAACTCTCAAAAATACTATTCAAAGAGAAAACAAAGCTGCAAATTCACTCAAAATTTAAAATGTTTTAAAGACTTTTTCAGAAGAGAAGATCTTCATGCTAACTTTGGGACCAAAAGGTTTACAGGAACTACTTTTCTATCATGGTGGGAGAGCAGTTTCCTGTTTTTGAAAGTGCATTAATTTGCAAGTTACTGTGCTAGATACAGTAAATAATAAAAAGTATTTTGAAATTAGCACCATCACTTAAATTTTGCACAGTTCAGTTGTTTTTTACATAATTTTGTGTTATTAAACTTTTTATATGTAAGATATAAAGTAATAGAATTTTAAAATTACATTAATTAGCTGGAAGCTTTGGGGCAGATTTATTTCTTCCAATGTTTTTGTTTCTTTGAATTTGTGATCTTGGATGAGTTGAAGGTGACAATATACATACAGTATACTTAAGAGAAAGTCCACGGTAAAGCACATTCCTTTCAATTATTTCCAGACTCTGGGTTTTTTGGTTTGTTCTTGTTTGTTTTTTGTGTTTTTTTTTTTTCCCCCAAGACAGATTTAATTAATGAACCTCTCAAACATGAACCACACATGATACATCTCTCAAGTAGAACTCTTAAGTATTGCTTCCACTCTTCAAATACTGTTTCTTAGAGGAGTTACCAAGAACATGGCTTTGGGCATGCTGTATTAAACATCAATATATCATAGTTTGTATCTTGATTGTAACTTCAGAGGTGCTAAGTAAGTCTTGTAATGGCCCTCATCATTTCTGCCGTCCATTTGCCTGTAAAAGAAAATTACTTGACTGTGATGGCAATTGCCTGAATTTTACTACTTAACTATATTGAAATCATAGCAAACACAAATGAAAACAGAGAGAAACTTGGTCCTTATGATGCCCATTGGATTCTATAGTTAGTAGTTTGCTTTTGATCCAGAAGAAGGGTTTGTGGCCTTGTGCTAATTAACACAGTAGATGATGTGATAAGGGGTTGTTAAGGTGGAATGTGTATATACTGGCTACTAGGATTGTTCAGCATTTGACACCTTAATAATTACAGCCTAGCCTTGCAGGTAATAATGATAATGTTGATAGAAACATCAACATAAAAATTGAGAAACAACCGATTGTGTGGTATAGTTTAGAATGTGATAGGAAGAACCTGAGGCTTCCTGAGAAACATATTGAATTAATTGTTCTGGCAGGCTAAATGCAATCCATGGGGCTGTATATTGAAAATTCCAATCTAAGCTTTGTAAGCCTTTAATTAGCAAAGCTGTACCTTTCTTCTGTAAACATCGAGAAAATGGAATCAACAAGTAACTTTTCCAGAAAGGACAACAAGTCAGTGGGAGATGTTTATTCACTCGTGTTGCATCCTTGCTCAATAGCTATTGTGTCTTTCCTTGTGGACGCTGTTTAACATGTCATTGCTAAAAATAGACATGCTGGCTGTCCCCAGCTGATAGAACACAACACGCAGCAAGCATATGGAGCCCAAGGGAAATTAAGGGTAGTTAAGATACACCAAATGGAACAGTCAATTACTCATAACGTAAGCAAGACTTTAACACTTGATGTAGTTGATCCTAGTGGTAAGACACCAAATAACCGTGCAACATTACCTGTTTACGTAAAACTTTATTTGGGCAGAGTTTGGAATGATTCATAAGTTTGAATGTGTCTTAAGGAGTTAGGTTTGGGGTTTTTTAAATTTTTTGTTTCTTTGGTTGTGGTTGTTTTTTTTTTTTTCCAGGATGGCTGTTCTTAATGTTTTTCTTCAGGATTCTTTTTGTCTTTGTCTCTTTGCTTATGGGGTCTTATTTCTATAGTGATTGCAAACATCTGATATCACCACTAGCTGTTCCCCTCCTTTCAGCTGCAGAGTGTAGTAGACACATGCAAAGACTTGTATTTCTTTGCTACAGAATCACATTCTGAAGCTGAGAAGCCTCCAGCCAGTTTGACTTGGCAATGATTTTGCTTGATTTTACGCAGATCTGCACCCAGTCTACAAATTGACATGGGAGTAGTTGGCCATGTGTAGCATTACTGCTTAAATTAGAAAAATCAGATTTTTAAAAAAAAGTGGGGAACAAAGGCATGTCACACTGCGTGTGTAGGTTTTTTGGAAGCCTTTGCTAATAGAATTCAATGCTTCCTGCCAGAAATTGTCTGCAGGAGAAAACAATTTTAAGAACTGTTTGACTCATGCCACTGTAAAAATGAGAGATGATAATTTTTTGTGTAATTATGCTTCGGCATTTTTTTTCCATATAAAGTACACTTCCAGGTCTTGTCTTTCAGCTAAGAAATCACACTGACTAACTTCAGAAGCTTTTTTCTGCCATCTGAAGGAAATTAATGTGTTTGAGGCAGGGAAGACAAAAGGAGAAAGTTTTTGTAAAGTTTGTGGTAAAACATCAATGGGCAAAAACTATGTAACTGAGTGAAATTTACTATGAATTTGTGCTTAAAATGCTTCTGCAGTGAGGTTTGTTTTTAATTTTACATTCTAGAATCAATTTTTAACTAGCATACCAACATTAGAAGTGAAGAGACCAGGACAAGAGATTCCTATGTGTTCATAAAAGATCTGTCTGTGCTTACAAGCTTTCAACTAATTATTTGGTAGCTGTTCTATGCCATTCGTGACACAGATTTTGTACTAATTCAAAATATAACATTGTGTGTTTTGAGCCACATTTTGCTCCCAAAAAAATTCAGTTTTGTGCCGTGTTGGTTGGAATGGGTATTGCACATTTATGACTAAAGAGCAGAATTTGTTTAGCTGTTTGGATTGTCTCATTACTGCAGCTCTTTCTGTGAATTCATGCTGTAAAACATGTTGTCTTGAGATAGAAGAGCTAAACTTCCACTACCGTGTCTCCTCTACTGACAATCAGGAAGTATGACTAATTCACCAGCATCAGCCACAATTAAGTGACATTTGCCACACAAGTGCCTCCATTACATGCCCTGACAGCTGCTTCTGCCCAGAATGTGTCATGCATTTCAAATAGCTGTTCAGAAGTCTGACCTGTCTAGGTCAGTGGATGACTTGGTTGTATAAACACCCCATACTAATAACAGGGATTAATTCAACTAAGTATGATCAATGGCTAAATGACCACTTATTGGAGTATATAGCCATAACATCATTATGCTTTTCAGAAAGTTCAGACTGTTTCTGGAAACATCTGAGCTGGGCATTCAGTTGATTGCCATTGCTCAAAGACTGTGTTGAATGGCCCTCTGAGACAGACAGGTCTGTAAACTGTAGATGTTGATACCCAGAATCAGCTTTCCAGGTTCTTCTTACAGATGTTGAAATATCCAACATCGCATCAATGAAAATTTTTATGC
The DNA here is from genome assembly GCF_964106895.1 of Numenius arquata. NCBI lineage: Eukaryota > Metazoa > Chordata > Aves > Charadriiformes > Scolopacidae > Numenius > Numenius arquata. The sequence continues at coordinate 28,919,637 of NC_133577.1, read as the reverse complement.
TGTGTTTAAAAGCTTATCTATACTAGAAAAGTCTCTATTACTACAATTACGTTCTATCAATTGAAATGCAATGTCAGCCAAAAGTTGTTCTTGGGCTTCTGTGGTTTATTTCACTACAACTTATGCCAAGCTGATCAAAACCCCTTTCTTCAGGCATTCATACTCCAGGTTTTGCTGGAATAGCTGGGCTCTCTAAGGTTGTGAATTTTTTTTTGTGCATGTGACAGATGACTGTCGTTCCCTCAGACACATTTTTGTACTTTATGAGGTTTTGTTACATTGTGGGACACGTGATTGAGAAAAGCTGACTTGGAAAACTAAGAAAATAGTGAAAGCCACATCTGGTATTGTATATTCGTATTAGCTCCTCTGAGCGGACTTTTTGCAGTTCATAGGTAGGACTTAAGTTCATGCTTTTTGTATATTGTTTAACCATTCATCTTTTAAGTTTATCCACCCAAGAGATAGACATTAACTGCTGTTATTTCTGGGTTTGCTTATGTTACAGGTTTTGAGCAATGCCTGCTAAGAAAATCAGTAAAACAGCATAGACAGGGAAATGCAGAAGATTAAATAGGTGTAGGAGTAAAGCATACAAGCCAAATACAGAGTTAGTTGTTTAATATTTTAATAACTGTTAAGGATAATTCTTGAGCATGTCACAGTATCACTGTAATTGAACACTTTTAAAAAATTTGCTGGGAGAACTAAACGTGTCATAATGTGCATAACTATTTAACTGACAGCCAGATTGCTGTCAGTTCTTTTGTTAATGAATTATGTCCCTGCAGCACTTAAGTGAATGTCAAAATACATTTTTCTGTGGTAATCCTGTGGCTTGATGTACCTTGGTTCTTCCCAATAGCAGAATTTTGGACATGCATATTTACCATTTCTGATTACCCTGTTGGAACTTGGATGAAAACAGCTGCAGACTGAAATAATCATTACTGAGACCAAAACTGGGTATGTTTTGGAAACAAAAAGCTGTTTTGCAAGACTGTTAGGTCTGTCTCTCAGTGTTCTTTGACAGGACAATGCAACACTTCTTTCCAAAACACAAGCCCTAACTCCCTCTATAGGCATAATAAGGAGAAACAGACCGAGTCCATTACATTTAGCCTGCATCCTGTGTGTAATCTCATAAATGAATGAAAGCTACATAGACCCATATGGAAAGCACTCATCATCTCACGGGCTTTGCGCATCACCATTTCAGAGTGGTGCTCTTAGTTAATTGTGCAAGTGTTTTGCTTTCCCGCTCTCATTTATCTGGTGCCTTTAAATGATGGCTCTGGCAAAAAGCAGTTGGTGTATGAGGTGTATTCCCAGTGATACACACCGCCACAGCTTGGGTGCTGAGCAGCTCCAGGGCCAGCCATACTTCTTTGAATTGGGATCTAGGAATGTGTCCAGCTGCTAGCTCCTAAGTAAAATGTCCTGTTTGAGGATGTTTTTTGACAGAATCATTATCACATCTCTTCCTTTGTGAACCAAACTGTTTAATATTTTGATCAAGATTATGAACTGAAAAATGTGTATCATCATCTGCAACGAATGGCTTTACATATAATGAAGCCCCTGGCTGAGATCTGATTCTCTATGTCAGAGATCTATGCTGGTTTCAATGTTGCATCAGTGAAGAAAAGTTGCTGACAAACCCTTGGGTGCTGGTACAAAATAAATATGCTTTTCCCTTCGTGGTACATTGAAGGATGCAGTGGACTTGCTGCGTTTCCATGCATCAGCCACTCAGCTGGAAGGGCTGTCTGGTTTCCTGCGGCCCCTAGGAGGACACAGCCCCAGGCTGGGGCTGGGAAGAGCCATCCACCTCTGCACAGCTGAGGGCCTGGGGATGTTCACTTCGTTAGATATGAAGCTGTGGGTATGCAACCTCCACCTGTCCTCATGCCACTTTTATTTTTGTATGTATTTTTTTCGACTTCTGTGTCAGCGTTGAGGCTAGGTCAGTATGGAAATGAAGCCGTAACAGTACTAGACAAGGAAACGGTGGCAGATAGAACTCCCTACGGCTCCAGGCTTCTTCTGAGGCCGGACTGCCCGTCGCGTCTGTCAGAAGAGTCCCTGGTCTCATTGTCAACAGGATTTCTAATTAGACATTTTCTCACTGCTTCACTCCCTTTCAAAAGAAACCAACCAACCCAGAAAGTAACTGGAAAAACTCCAATGTACTCCCTATTGGTAACTGGCCACAGAAACCCTGATAACCACTTCGTTCAGCACAGCAGGGTGATGTGTTAGTGGAAAGGTAAAATTAAACCCTCCTTCAGGGGAAGGGCTACCCTCTGACCCGCGCCCTCTCAGTACAAGCGAGAGATCTGGTCTCGGCCAGGAAAAAGGTGTAATGAAAACTTCCCCTCAGCCCCTGATTGAGGACGATGTGGCCTCCTGCCGCCCCGGCCCTCACTTAAGATGGCGGCGGCCGCGCCGCGTCACGTGGCGGGCGGGGCTGCCGCGCGCTCTTTCTGTGGCGGCGCGTGCGGCAGGATGGAGCCGGCGGCGCTTGAGCGGTTTCCCAGCCCGGGCAGGGGCAGCGGCCTCCGCACCCGCCGGCGGCTGCGGCCCGGCGAGCTGCTCTACCGCGCCCAGCCCTTCGCCTATATCGTCAGTAAGGAGCAGCTGGGCGGCGTGTGCGAGCGCTGCCTGCGCAGGTATCGGCGGGAGGAAAGGAAGAACGGAGGGAGGACGCCGTAGCGATACCTTCCGCCATCCCCGCCCGGCCAGCGCCGCCTCTTCCGCTGAGGCGGGGCCATGGCGGCGGGGCGGGGGGAGTCTCGCGCCTCTGGGGGAATGGATATGGCGGGTATCGGCGGCTGTGCGTGGGCCGCTGCAGCCGGGGCTGAGGTAGGCGGCTTTGCCGCTGCCTCCCGCTCTTTTTTAAGGCTTTTCTGGCTGGGCTGTTCTGGGCCGGTCGCCTCTGGGGGCGAAGGGCTGGCCAGGCCGGTGCCGGCGGTGCCGGGCCGCGGTGAACATGGTGTGATTGTTGCCGGCTAGCCCAAGACGACCTGTCGTGGTGAGGGTGCAGTTCTCACCCTCGGTAGTCCCGCCAGGAAACCATCCGTGTTGGTCGAGTTTCCTATGGCCTGCGCGAGTTTATCCTTGTGTAAGGAGCAGGGGGTTTGGGGACGTGCGTTGAATAAGTGCTCGCCGCCTTCCCTCAAGGCCTTGCAAGTGGAAACTGACAAACCCACAGTAGCTTTCTGTGTTTGTTTGAAAAAAACAAAACAACCAAACAAACCCAACTGTTTCCTACCCTTTAGCAATTTTGCAGCAAGGTTGATTGTCATAGACCTGTTTGTAGGGGATCTGTGTATTAGTACCTTAAACATATTGGTAGGTAATCCAAAACCATGTATAATTACCAAGACTCGGAGAGACAATTCAATACTTCTAGCCTTTCCCATTTTTTTCTTTTTGATGGTATTTGATGTTTTGTTTATTGAAACATTCTCTGTGCTTTGCTTCATGTCTTTACAGGGCTCTCAGCTTCTCTTTAAAGAAATGATAATGTGATTCTCATTTTCCCAGAGAAAAGTTTGACAATGTGTTCCAGGTGACTCTTGTATCTAACCTATTAAAAACAAACCAAAAAAACCCCCAAGCAAACAAACAAACAAAAATTTTTAGCTAATATATCTGTGAATTCTGACTCATGACATCAGAGTCCTTCAGGACAGTGACTGCCTGTGCCTTTTCAACTTCAAGTTGTAAGAGGCTGCAGACTTCGGAAGATGGGCTGAATGCAGCAACAGATGGAGGGAAAATACGTCTGAAGTGTTTGAATATAGAAGTGTAACCAGGGCAAGGTTTCTTGGGAGGAACAGTGATACATCATGAAAGGTTATCCATTTGTGAAAGCTTGTCTTTTTTTCTAAATAGGGATATCAGTTCAATTAAAAAAGTTAAATAAAAGTTAAATAAGGCAGTTAAAAATAATTTTTCACCAATCTAGCTTCCATTGCAAAATGTACTGGGGCTAGACAGAGTTTATAGATCAAGACTGTGCAAGCTGACTTTCTTCTTATTCATCTCATTAAAGGCAGCGGCTCCTTAATCAACAGACTTTGTTTTGATATTAGTGAGTGATACGTATGTCCATACATAGGCTGTTCTTTTTATTTTTTTTAATGCATGGAAATTAGAAATATAGCAAAGTAGGATGTGGAATCAAACTGTTTCATGAATCTGGTTTTCCTTTAACATGCAGTGTGATCTTTGTTCAAAGCCAGGTATGAGAACTCAAAACGATACCACTCATTTATTTCGAGGACTAGAGATAAAGAATGTGTTGTCTACTGCTGTTCCTGTTTTTCACTCTGATCTTTAGGTGGCAGTACAAGAACACACGTGCGCACACACACACACAAAAGGTCTTGTGTTTGAAATTGATTTAGCATTTTAGCATTGTTATATATAAAATTAGTATTTGAGGCTTTATACTGTAAAGTGTAATTTTATACTTCCTTTTGTCTCCCAGCTTCTAGTAGTAAATGTTGTTGGATGCAGCTTTTGGCTGCGTCAGAAGTGCTGGGTGAGCCAGAAGATGGGTAATGATGTGCAGAATATTTTATTTCTGGACTGCCTGCTGAGAGGTAGCATGGCTTCACCAGGATTTGGGGTCACAGACTTGTTATATTGCTGACTTACTATGTGACCTTTGCTGAGTCCTTACAGCAAGGGTCTGACGTACCCAAGCAGGGTAAGGATGGCTGTTGAGGGTAGAGTTTGCTGGTCAATTCAGAGAGGAAAGCTTGGCTAATGCACTAGTTCTGCCTAGTCTTACCTCAATTAAAGTGAACCTTATTGTGGGTGTAAAATACTTAAGTGTTTATATATATATATATACACACATATATATATATATGCATATATATAGTTCATGCATCTACCAGTAGACAGAATAACATCTCTTCCTTACTTTATTGGGCTGTTGGTACTGTTTGTATAGCGACGTTAAATTTTTTTGTCAGTGTCATTACATCTATGTTGTATGTGAACCAGATGGCAGATTTTGGTAACTCTCCCCTTTTATGATTTCTTCTCACTGTGGATAGAATCCTTTCTTTTCTAATGAATAGGTTCATGTTTTAAAGGTATTTTCCAATCTAAACAATTCTATGTTTTTATGTTATTATAGAAGGCTTGGCTAAAATATTCTGCTATAGCTGATTTAATATGATAGCATAGGTCTTGTGAATTATATCCCATAAGCAATTAAAAAATAATTCTGTCCTGAATTAGGATACATACTAAATATTTGCTTGGAAATATAAATTTTAATAAAAAAGAAACCTGTTTATTAACAGTGTGTATTGCTATGGAAGCAGTATCTTGAGAGAACGCATGATGTTGCGTTATATGATGGTACCTTCTTTGCGAAAGAGTAGCTGTGGTGTTAGGGTCAGTGCCTTGCTGTAAACATGCTGCTTGTGCTTTTATGGAAATCTGACAAGATTTGGGTGGCCAGCATCTTCTTCCAACAACTTACTGTGGAAAGCAACACAAAAGATTCTTCTACCCTTATTAACTAAAGATTATTTGTATGGCTTCTTCCATGTTTTAATACCTCTTTAATGTGGGGTCAGTGGCAGTACAGCTCAGTACAGGTTTACGTAGCAGGACTAAGGGGGTAAAGCAAACTGTTTCATTTACAAACTTGGAGGATTTCACTGTATTTTCCATTCTGCTTGACATTGATAAAGATGGTGAACAAAGCTAATTGCCAGTGATCCCCAGAGGCTTCCCTCACCTTTCTCTGTTCTGGAAAGTGACTATTACACCTTTTTTTCTTCTTCTCTATCCTTTACCTGGCTATCAGTCTATAAAATGACCTTTCTTCCAGTCCCTGGCAATTGAGCTTAATTTAGCCTTTCCACAGTTATGTTGTGTTCAGTGGGTGCCCTTTATTCAGATGTGTGTTGACACTGTCACAGAACTCTAGCAAGTTAGAAAAGGAGGCTATGCTTTCACGGGGACTGTGCTTGCTCTTTCCTTGTAGATTTTATTCATCCAGGTGATTAGCGATCTTACTCTTGATTGTAGTCTCTATTTTCTTGCCAGGATCAGAAGCCAGGCTTGCAGTTAGTAAAGTTGAGTGTGTGTAACGACTGAATTTTTTTATTTCCTTAAAAAAAGCAAAGTTCTGCAAACACTGGAATAATTGATTTGCTTATATGTTTGAAGTTATGCTGTTAATGTTACAAGAGATTATAAATATCAAAATAGGTCAGAAAATAATGATATTCTCAACTTTCTATGCAAAATTTTAAGTTTACAGGAAAAGACTTCTTTGACCTCTCTTTCTGCCATTAATTGGTACTATTTTTAATATTACTTTTTTTATTATTTTATGGTTTATTAGAATTTGCTTTTATATAGTTGATCAGATTAGAAGTTCCATTAAAATCTGGGTATAGCCAGTTACTTCTTGATTTAACAAAATAATCCTAAATCAGTACTGATTTTTAATTTAACATTGCAAAGTCTGCTTTCACATGGTGATTGAGCAGGATGTCCATTTTATCTGGTGGTGTTGCTCAGTTTGCTCAGCTTAAGTCTTTACATGGCTTTTAAAGATGTTCTTTGTGATGAGTGGCAAAAGTGGCATCTTGGTGCTTGGCAGTTCTCTTCCTCTGTGTATTTGATGTTCTTTTGGCCACTAGTCCCTGCTGATATGGTTTCCTGCAAGGTATGTGGTGGTGGTGGCACTGCTTGGTCTGACTTTCAGATTTTGAATTGAAAGTATACTCGGTCTGTTACAAAGTAGGAGTCAAAACAAGGGTGAAAGTCAATTACGCCTTTGGTGTTTGTTTGCTTTTTACAAAACATCTGTGATGGGCCCTGGTTGATACCTGGGAATGAACAAATACACTTTTTAGAATCTGTGTCTTGGAGAAAGTAGGAAAAAGAAGTAGCATTAGCCTATTTCCAAATGCTATACCACTTATGCCTTTAAAGGAGACACTTAAGTGAGTATTTGAGAACAGGTGATGTACAACATTATATGTATACTATGAAATAAAAAGTTTAAGTGTTTCATGTCTGGGTAAGGTCAGAGATTCAGTCTCTGGTAATGTAATAAGAGGAAGTATAAATGTTTTTGTGTGACTGCAACTTTTGTAAACATATCTAGAGAGAGGAAAAACATCTATGTTAGGGCTGTTGGTAAGCTAGCCATGGCAGCAGACACTACTGAAGTACAGGAAATGTAACAAGAATTTGGTAAATAGTTGGGCAATTACAAAGCGCTAAACACAGGCCAGCAAATGTATGCTCCTTGCTTTACTTCACCTGGCTTAAAAATAGCCAAATGGACACACCCTTACATTCAGGGCTGTGCATTCAGTACTGTGTCTTTGGCATAGACACACTCAAAAATTAGCTGCTGGTTTATTATTATCATCAGTAACAGTACATTATATTGTTATCATCATCATGAATGTTGGCAGACCACTGTTAAAGTATGGAGTGCCTAGGTTAACAGCATCCCGAAGGTACAAAAATACCATTAAGCTATAACCGCGATGTGCAATATTTTAAGTAGAGAGAAGCAGGGTTTGATTCAGAAAGAGAGTGACAAGGGCGATGATTGTGATTGTGTCATCCTTCACACCACTGTGACTCTTTCTTGGACTAGCACAGCTCTGCTTGAGGACAGATAGCTCTTAAGCCTCCAAGTGTACCTTTGTCACACCACAACTGGGAGGTGGAGAGAGGACAGGGGCTCATTATTTTGGCTCTGTAGCAATGGGGGTTTCTCCATGAAGCTGCTGTCATTCACTAGCGAACCTAAGATGCTTCCTTAAATGCCAAAGCGAGTGTCACCATTAGCACAGTGCCTGAGCTGCTGCTTCCAGCTGTGCTGGGTGATTAGGAGGTGTGAGCTAAGGGATGCTCTTCCTTTCCATGGACAGAAGTTCAGCACATATGAGACTTCCAGTAATGCATGAGGCTATAAAATCTACACTGTCTCCTCGTTTATCTCTGAAATGTACTTCTGTTGCTGGTTAATATAGAGATAGTTTTAAAACTATGCTAGCTTCTTGAAAACATACTTTTTTTGTTGCTCTAGGCGTTCTTGGTACACTTGTAGTTTGTTCTACAGGAATATTGAAATGTGGAAAAGTAATATTTGATGATACATTCTTTATCTACTTTCTTTCAATTCTCATCAAATGAAGAATGTTAGATGTTATATTTTTAGATATGAAACAATAACCCCATTTTATAGCTTGCTTACATAAAAAGCTTTTTTTAATTTTTTTTTTTTTCCCCTTTTGTGGACTATTGTATTTCCATGATTGTTAATAGGCTGGAATAACACTCCTTAATCTTGTATATAAAAAAAATTCTTAGAGTTACCGCAGAAATTAATTAAAGTTGGTCAGCATGACTTGGTGTCATGAGTTTATTACCAGTAGCATTTTTAAGATGTGAGAAGTATGGTGTGTTTCATGTCCCTTCAGTAACAGTCAAAGTTTTGGACAGATTTCCAGTAGTTGCATGAAGTAGAGGAATATAAACAAATTATATCTCATTAGTGGTAATCACAGAGTAGAAATAGTGTGATTATTAGGAGCAGGTATGGTTTTTTGCTTCCAAGGTAGGATAATCCTGGGAAGTATATGCAATAACTTGATGTAGCATTTTTGACTAATTAGTTAGGAGTGCAATTGCAGGGCTCTTCTTTTGATAGACCCGATTTTGTGTGAAGGGCAAAGGATGTGAAACAAAATTTTAATGTGAGACATGAGCTATACAGCTCAGAATTTCAGGTTCCATGTAGATGTGAGAATGTTTCCCAAGACCTGAGAAATCGCACACCACCAGAAATGTTTCTATCTGTAGCTGAATGACTAATAGCATAAAAAAAGTAGCATTTTCCTAAGAAGATACTCTCCCTTCCCCACATCATCTGACCACAATAGTGAACGTTGAAGCAACCTTAGAAAGAGCAGGATAGCTGTCCTCGTGCCAGATGGAGCCATAGAATTGGCTTCCAGCCTGCCGTCCCATGCTGCCAGGAAAACCTGTGAGAGAGTGAACAGAATAGACTATTGACTGTGCTTTCCTGCAGTATCTCCTCCAGAGAAGGCCCTGAGCTTTCTTGTCCAGATGAATAAAGCCTGTAGTAGAAAATACATTTACAGACTCCCATCTCCCTTCTGTTCAGAGTCAGGTTGAAGTTGGGGAAGAAGAAAGCTCTGGCATCCAGGATAGCATTGTTGTCCTGGCCTGCCCGTTGATTTGGGTTGCCTTCCTCACAGTACACTTTAGGGTGGTCAACAGTTTCCTGTGTTCCTGCTAGGAATATCCCTTGGTAGGTGTTTTCCTCTATCAACTGTTTCTTTCTCTTGGAGATTTGTTTTGGGAATGTAATTCATGTTCTGTTTGCTGTAAATCCTCTCCTCTCCATTGCACAGTATTTTGGTCTTCGCTCCATGCTTCCTTACTGCTTTAGATGCTCTGGGCTTGCTTTAGGCAAGGTGTGTGTCCTTGCCCATCTCCTCCTTCCCTTCCTCCCCTGCCTTGCCGTTTTGAGGCTACTGTTAATGCCTTCTGCTTCCCACCTGGCTTTGCCCCTGTTAATAATAGCAGAAATAGAAAAGGGAGAGGCATTGTTAAAAATAAATTCTCCCAGGTCAACTGTGTCTGTCATTTATGGAAAATGAAAATTTAAGTTTAGCCATGCTTTAGAAGTCCCTAAAGGCCTTAGCATGTTGTGAATTTGTGTTTACAATTTCTATGCTTATACTGCTCTGTAATTTGAAAGGTACTATATCAAAATTGTCTTGTCAAGCTGTGACTGACAATTTAAGTTGTAGTCATCTCATAAATTCTTCTGAATTTAGGCTTTACTGTGCATCTGCAATCCACACCTGATACTTTATTTCTTTTCTGCATAGTGCAGTCCATAATATTAATGTTTTAAAATATTAATATGTTCTGCATGAATAATCTTTGCTTGTGGTAAATGATAAAGCCATGAAAATAAGTTTGTGAATTGGATTATCTTTAGTATTAATTTTCTTAGGGTGAATTGTAATTGTGCAAGTACAAAATTAAAATTAGTGCTACAAGGGAAAGCATAAGTGATTAAAATATGGGTAACTTATAGCTAATGTAATATGTAATGACACAATTAGTTTTGATATCTCCCGAGGAAGTTTTTAATTTTTCGTAAGTTGCTGAAAGTTTTACATTGCATTAGGGAATTTATTGTTTAAATTCTTTAAGAACTATTAATGATATCTTATCCATAGGCATTAGAATTTATTAATTATTAGTGGTTGATTCCATTGTGGCTATACTGAAAAGCTACTACGTGCTTTTGGCTGTACGGTGTATAGGATGATGCTGTTTTCCCTTGAAGAATCTACAGTCTTCTTCAGAACCAGTCACAACAGCTAGTTTGAATTATTCAAAACAATATAGGTGAGGCTTACAGAATTTTTGGCATGTGTCTCCACCCCACTCAATGTTTTGAAGTGGGATACAGATACGCATGACAACTTACCTGATGTCCTGGCTAGGAGCTACTGAAAAGGCAGGTATTCTTACTGCTCCCCTGAGTCCTTGCTCTCCTTCCTGCATGCTCCTTCTGCTTCTCATTTGGCAGCTTTGCTGCTTATCTGATCTATGATATACTGGTGCAGAGAGATAACCTGGCAGAAAACACACTTTACCAAAATATAAAAATCTTTTAGTGCCCTTGAATCAAATTATTGCTGGGGAGAGAGAGGAGCTGAGGTGGCTGTTGAACAGATGCATCAAGGTCAGACAGTCAGGGCTGTGCCTTCTGGTAGTAACTAGCCTTTAGTCTGCTGTAGCTAAACGCGAAACCTTAAGTTTAGGGGAATTTCCAAGGCAGTTAGGGGAATATCCAAGCTCTTAGGAGTGTCTTCAGGAGAAGCAGGGATTTTGGGAGTGCAGGACCAACTGGCTTGTTAGCGTGGAGGAGGGCTTTTTCCGCCTTGTAGCCCAACCAGTCCTGGACAATCAGGCCCCACCTTCGTTCTTTTACCTAGTCGTGTTTCTGCCATAGTTTACTTCCCCAGAAGCATTTCCTACCATTAGCTTCAGTATAGTAGAACAAACTACTGCAGAAGTTTTCAGTTGTTTCTTACTGCAAAAAACCAATGTTTTCTTCTGGGCTGTTGTCTTGGTTACATAGGAGTGCCTTGACTTTTCTGATTTTGTTTTTATCACTGATTTTACTTATTTCAGGATCTGTGCTTAATTCCTGCAACTGTAATTCTCACAGCACCTCTGCGGCTGAATGGGAGATTTTATTTAGGGGCCAAGGTAAAGTTTTGAATGATTCCCAGGGCATCCTGATGGCTGTAGGGTTGGCACCAAATGGCACAATTGGTTGAACACCAGTAATTCGTATGCTAACTGAAGCTGCAGTCCCCAGTTCATTTAGCTTTCCTGTTTATCATCTTAACTACTAACTGCCTTCAGCTCAGGGCTTGTTCTACTATTAGCTTGGTTGCTCAAGCTTAAGTGAAATTAAAGACGGTATTTTTTTTAACTAAACTATCTTTTTGGCCTGTGAGTATCAGAGCACCTGATCCTACAGTCAATAGGCAGGAATTGCAATTTTTGGCTTCGCTGAGGATGGCTTGTCTGGGCACTCATGTAGGGCTTGTTCACTGCTGGCTTAAGCAGATTTCAGCATTCAAAGGAAAAAAGCCAGCAAGTGTGTTGAGAAGGACTTCTTAGGAGGGTGTGATTAGGAGTGGTTATGATGTAGAAGTGCAAAAAAGGAACAAAAGACTATCATTGAGAAAGAAGAGGAAGTAAAAATGCTCTCACCAACCATAAGCCCCTTCTTACAATTTAAATGAATATGGCTTATTCATACAATTTAATTCAAATGGCTCATGCAACTGCTAGGAGTGGGTGCTACTGACCTGAAAAGACGATTTCTGTGGTGGTGGCATTCTTGGTTATGGGAAGAAACATGATAGAATAGGGAGAGAGAAATTGAGTCAAAAAGTTTGGTGAAGCATTGCCCTCAGAGGAGAGGTTTGTCTCAGGAAATGTTGAGCATGAAATAAACTACATATATTTCCCATGTAAAAATCTTTGTTCAGTGTATTTCATGCTTCTCAAAGGCCAGAAACTTGTTTTTATTTATTTATCAAGAAAAGCTTGAAAGCATCTTGCTTTAACATAAAGGTTCAAACTGGACTGCCATCTTGGTGTGTGTGGTTTTTGGTGGTTTGTTTTTGTTTTTGTTTTTTTTAAGTACTTCTCCCTGATAAGACAAACCATCACACCTCTTCTTCTTGCTGTGGCCTGGCTGCTGTTTTACCTCACAGAAATAGATCTTGTAGCTCCTTCTGAGATAAGTGGTGTACTGAGGAACACTTGCTATATATAAAAGTATATCTCACAAATTTTACCTCTTCCATTTCTATGCAACTTGTCTGTGTGTCAGGAATAAATTCAAGTACCGCTTTGCAGATCAAGACCCACTCTGGTAGGAATCTTTATTGAATATTGTATGGGATGAGAAAGGTTTGTGCCAGGCTATTGCACTGCAGTTTAATTTACTCTGAAAAAAATTGAGATTTTTTTTTGATCAAGCTCTTGGTCCAGATATTCTAAGCATTGTGTGAGTATTGATGTGGGTCTGTACTTTCTGTAGCTCGCTTTGATTTCTATGGTGCATTGACTTCAAGTCCTCTAGCTGTTGAAAGTATCTTAGTCCAGATTTCTGAAGAAGCAAAAACAGACTGAAGATTAAAAAGAAAAATTGAGGTGGCACAGAAAACCATTTCAGATGTTTAGGTTCATAAGTGTCTATGTTGTTTTAGCAAATGAGATGGGTTACTAAGCTTTTTACGAATTTTATCCACTTGTCATATTAAAACCATCTTATTAGTTGATATTGCTGTACAACAGATGGAACAGCTGTGGAAACAATTTCTTGAAATAGTGTATGAAACTCAGTGTGTGATGATAGATTTATGTGAAGTTTTTGCCCTAGGAAAAAAGAGGCTATGCAGTAATCCACACAAGATATATATTATATTAGGTGTAAAACAGATATAGCAATGAAATGTATTTTATCTTTAATAAAATCTATCACAGAATTATGTTATTTTCTTGCAAAGACTGTAGTTTTGGTTTTATTCTCCAAAATAAGCACAGAATAGTATCTCTTACTCTAAAAATGTCACTTTCTGTGGCTGAGACAGTAGATGAATTGACACTAAGAAGAGTGACAGGTCAGGCATAATAATAGCAAGAGAGTTATCAAGGTTCTTGTTGTAGTAACTGAGTTGCTAAATTAGTCTTGCCACTTCTAATAGATACCTAGTATTTTTTTTAGACATGCAGCTAGTCTTTATGTTTCTCATATGTGGATTTTGCTGCCGCTTAATAGCCTTTACCACTTTGGCAGTCATTTTGATTGAGTTACACTATTTTTTGTAGTTAGCGCCTTATTGTGTGTTCTGATAAGTCAAAACTACTTAAATTAGATTTTTAATGAAAATCCATTAATGAGTGTGGACATGCTGAGCATTGTATGCAAAACAATTAGACACCTCTAAAGACTTAGTGGAAATTTGGGCTGGAGTCGTTTTACTGGACTCGCCTTTCTCCTGAGAAGTGTGCCGACTGGAGAATACTGTTGCATATACATATATATATATATATATATATATATATATATATATATAATATAACACAGGCTGGATCAACTTGTGCTGAGTTAATTGCCCCTTATAGGACTTAGGATTAAAAATAGATAAATGTGTGGGAGATGGTGTGTGTGTCTGTTCAGAGATACGTATACATGCCACTTTTGTTTTTATCTGAACAGGCTATTGTAAGATTTCTCCCTTATGAGGGTTGGTTGTCATTTCCCTCCCTTTCTGCCATCGGATGAAGTCTTTTATACACAATCTTTGAAACACAACTTGGGATAGGGAGTCAATCAAAACAAAGGCAGGCAGTGCTCACCTTTTCAATTTGTCTTGCTTGTGTATAAAACTGAAGATTTTCTCAGCTGATGGGTATATTTTAATGCAAGTATGAGGAACACAACAGATGAAGGATGACCTTGTAGTTCAGATACATATTTGGAGGATTAGAGCCCTTGTTTTGTCACTGGCTTCACCTGGAAAGCTGAATAAGGTCTTTCATTGCTTACCTATTTGAGGGAGATTAGAAGTTTATTGCATTCATCTATATACTTAGAAGTTGTTGATAGCATGTAAAATAGAAAATATTTTAATTATATGTTTGTATATCACCTTCAGGGCAATATTTGACCTTAGCCCACTTAGCCCACATCCTTAAAAGTGATTATAGGCAGCAGAAGGCATATCTGCTATAAATTTAATAGTACCACTAGGAAAAAATCCAACACCAACAGGTTTATATGTATATTTAGAACTAACATGGCTTTTAAAAATTGAAAAAAATATGTACTAATTCTGCCAGAGCTGAAGGCTTTGCTGTGCAAAACTTTATGGCCTGTGCAATTTGCCATATCAGATTATTGTGGTACTAGATCATGTGATAGTTCCTTCCAGTTTCATAAGCTGTGAAACTTGCTTGTCCTTAGGCCAAAAAAAGTGTGTACGTGTGGTAAAAAAAACAGTTTAACTGATACCATAGAAGAACAGAAAAGGGGACAGTGGAATCTGAATTACAACAGACTAAAGAAAACCTCAATATGAAAAATTATTTACCTGAGATGGGTTCAGGAGACATAACCAAGAGACCTGCTCTAAGCAGAAGGGATAGTAAATATTTCTGGGGAAAACTGATCGTTAAGGAAGAACATGTCAGTTTTTTTAAAGTACTGGTCTGCCATGGATGATACTGTGGTATAAATCACTTACAAATCAAAGAGAGAATTTAGCAGATTGTTACTTTAGCTTCTATGTATGTATGGTATAAAGGGTTATGAAACATGCTTTCTGGTTTTTGCATATATGTGTAAAAATCTCAGAGAGATTTTTGAAAGGTGGGACCTACAGTCCTTGTTTTCCCTAGAAAGTTACAAGGCTGTGGCCCCTCTGTTTAAAAGAATAAAGGGGAAGTGGAAAATACAGATCTGGAAGAGATTCATAATTTCTGTACAAGATTTGAATTTCCTGAAGCTGAGATCCATCTGAAGGAGAGGATAAAAGCTTTTTAAATGAACTGAATTTGTTAATGGAAAAGATCTCTAAGAACTTATACGCTAGTGTGGAGAGAAGCTGGATTTTGAGCGGGGCAGTAGAAATTTATGTCATTGTATTTGCCTGGGAGAGCTGTGGGCTGGAAGCACCAATGCTAGATACGTAGCTGGAGAGCCTGGGGTTGTTTGCATGGCAGCGTAGGGGTGGTTAATCTGCCTGGTGGTGGAAGAGCACATGGATATCATGGTCTGTACCAATGAACATTGAATTTACCCGCAATTCTGAATATCCTGTTTCAAAGCTGGTTTTTGCCTCTTATCTTGTTACTGAGTCTTGGGAGGAACTGAATTATTAAAGGACACATGATGCCTTTGAACAGGTAGCTCTCAGCAATGTCAGTGTTTTGTGTGCGTGGAATACACTGGTGTTTCGCTTTCTGTTGGGGGAAGCTGTTGTAGGGCTCTGGTCACTTCTCCTGCAGCGTTCCTTCCCTTATTAATGTGCTTTGAGGCAGATGAAATAATTTACAGAACTCCCAAGTGCTTCAGAAATAATTATGGAGCCAAATTCCTTGTCCTTAGAGATTGCCTGGGAGTTGTGACTTTGGGAATATGTCTGTTCAGAACCACTGTACTGTAGAGTTATTAATTTTTAATTTTCAAATCTTTTTAACACTTCTCCTCCCCCCATGGAGTCTTATGAGCTGTAACTGTCTGTACACATACTATTTTATGACCCTTGTATTTAGGACTGCTTGTGAAGCAAGTATCTGTTACTCATTCTCATATGTTCATAGGCTTTAATTACAAAATCCATTTATACTAAAAAGTACTTTACTAGTAGCTGTTTGTTATTAATTGAAAGATTATGCTTTCTTTTCTGCTCAATAACACATAAGGATTCAGTATCAGTTTTAACAACTGCATTTGTTGGGACATCTCAATGTCAATCCATTTTACCGCTGGAAGGTAACAGTATTTTTAAATATTCATTTTATTTTCCAGATACAGTCACCTGCATTGTGTGTTTACCTCTCTCCCTTTTGCTGTAAATTCTTTGAGGCATGAAATAGCTTGCCAGTTGTGTCTTATGTTCAGAAGTTAATGAATGGTTATCAGTTTATTGCAGATAGTAACTTAGCTAGAAACCATAATGCATGCATAAGCTCATTGTGTAGGATTTTTGCCTTAAGACAATGTTTAATCAGTGGTTGTAAGTTTAGTGATGTCATCCCAGGCTGTGTTTTCCCCCAAACACCTTTTGGTCTCTGCAACAAAAACCTCCTCCTTCCCTGCTGTCCTATCCCATTCTAAGAGCAGACGAGGTTAGAAACTTCTTAGCTTCGAAATGCTTCCAATTTTGCCACAAACTTTTGTAGCTTTTAGTAGAGCATGTGTTTTGGCTTTATCTTATGATGAATCCTTAGTATTCGTTACAACTGGTGGAAATAAGTGACTCCTAGTTTTTGCCAGGCTTGTACCTATGCAGTAAAGTCTGTCCTTGACATGTGTATGGTGTATGTCTTGTTTACTGCTGCTGGGGATGTGAGTTCACAATCAGGAGCAAAATCTCTGTGGACTCACTCCTGCAATTATCTCTTATCAGAATTTCTAATAAAGATATAAAAAGATTTTAATTTTTTTGAACTCATATGTCTCCTAAAATTAGTATTTTCCAAAAGTGCAATATTCTTGTTCACATGTGTTTTGGTTTTATGCATATGTATGCTTGTTATGCAATAAAAAAGCTGGATTAATTTTAACTGGAAGAACAGTATGTTCCCTTAAAATTATCTTGTAGCTGAAATAAATAGAAAATTATATTTTAGCAGTCTCTCAATAATTTAGTTCTTATTCTTGGTAAGTAATTTCCAACCAAATTTAGATTATTTTAATTTAAAAAAAAATCCATTAATTCCTTCTTTTTGATAATTATTTTACAGTTACTGATGATATATTTAACAAATAAATATGGTATGCATTTGGGGAAACAAGTTTTATTGTAGCTGTAAGGTTACTCCTGGCACTGTGTACTACAAGGTGATACGGTGGTGATAGGCCACCAAATCAATTTGTTACTTAATGAGATTTACCACAAAGCTTTTTATGGTAATGGCTTCAATATCAGGCTTTTGGAGGAATCCTTCATATAAAAATTCTATTTTATTCTATTTAAAAAATGTCATAGCAGTTATGGAAAAATATTGACAACACTTAGACTATTTTTTCTTGCTTCACATGAGGCTTTTCATATATTTGGCATAATTGTGTGTTGACAGAGCCTCATCGACAGAAAGTTCACTCTCATTTTACATCTGCAGTAAGCATAGACATTGTATGTTGATGTGATTGTGGTTCCTACAGCACTGTCCATGATGAGTGTTTTCCAATTACACAGTTTAATTCCCTAACCTATTTCAGCTGTAGACTTACTTAAAAGCAAATATCACTCCTCCTCATGCTGAAAGATTGTAAGCTTCTTAATTATGCCACGGGGCAAGGGGATGTCAGTGCAGCTGCTCTTCTTGTGCTTTGCTTTAAACACCCAAAGAGTAGTGTTTAGGTGGTGCTAGGGTAGGTATTTCTGGGTGCTCTGTGTGGAGGGGAGGTGCTCGACGCTTTGTTTCTGGATTACATGCTATGAGCAGAGCCTGGCCCTGAGTCTCTTCAGAAACTGTGGTTTCCTTTCAACACTTGTACCCTGCAACAGCTGCTGGGGGTTCACCCATGACCAAGACCCTCTGGGGCTTGGCTTTTCTGTGTGCTCCAGGGCTGAAGAGTTTTCTTAGGGAGGGACTGATTTGTCCTGCTTTGTCATGTAAGCAAAGCTGTTTCCCAGTAAGATGAAGAATTTTTCCAGGACATGTTGCTGTAGTGAGGAAAAGCTGTTCCTGGCGAACACAGGTAACAGCAGTGCGGGGAATGAACATCCAAGAAGACCAATGCGGTTTGAAGAGGAAGTAAATGGACATGATTGTAATAGACACAAAACAAACATTCTCTTGTGTACTGCTTCACAATACGCTCATCTGAAACTACATTAGATTAGTGGGAGGGAAAAATAAATTTCACCACATGTACTATGGTAGTGTCTGATGATTCATATGAGGGTAGGGGGAGTCGTGCTTTTATTTCAAGATTTGCTTTTTTCTAAGATTGTTTTCCAACATTTAAATGTTTTTTATGTGATGAGAGGTTTTTTTTTTTTTAATTTTTTTATTTTTTTTTTTAACCTGGGAACATAGTCAACAAAACCTTAACATGACTAAAATAAGAAAAATGTTTTTTTTTTAAAGTCATTATGTCTGGAGAAAGCCTGACTTGCAATAATTTTGGTTTGTTTCTAGAATTACCCTAAAACAAGAATTATCCAAGAAAAAAAATATTTTTCTATATCAGACAAAACCACTATTCTGTTTGCTTTGTTTTTCATAAATGCAACTAAAAATTTTTGCTTATCTTTTCCCCTAAACTCGCTTTAAATACTCAACATTGAAAAAGTTAGTGGGTCTAAAAAGGCCTAGTAGTGTGCTCAGGTTTTTTTAATTGCATGCTCAGTTTCTTTGAAAGGATGCTTATTGAAAAGATTGATACCAGACAAAGAAACAGTATTTAGGTAGGACGTAACATGTTGTAAGCATGCATAAGGAACTGGAAACTAACTCTCAAAGATATGAATGGGAAATTGATCAAAAACACTCTTAAATAGTTCTTGCTTTTCTGCTGAACTTGCACAGAAGCCTCCAGGTTTAATTCTGCTTAACCTGGGGTTTAGGAGCGTGCATGAGTCTAATCTGTAGGAATTGGTGATACGGAGCTTACCCTTTTCCCCTCGTGTGGGGAAGACTGAATATTTACATTTTGTGTGAACATTTACCACTTTTGTGGTTTTGAACTGTTGGAGTGTTTTTAATCACATCAAAAATGCGGACTGCAAATGGACTGTATTTGGGAAGAGAAAAGCGTTCAACAACATTCGGTATGTTGTTACTATGTATTGGATATGCTTAGTGTATTTTGTGTATAATAAAGCGACCTGTCCCATTAGTTGACAAATCTCTAGGCACTATGAGGGTTTAAGGAAAAGCTGGTAAAGTTATGATAGCGCTGCTCCTGATGTGAAGCCTAATGTTTTCCTTATTGCAAATATATTACTTTCTTAACTCAATGACAATTTCTTTAGATAAGAAGTAAGATAATTTATTTCAATAATTCTGTGGGATTTTTTTTTTCTTCAGTTGCACTGGTGACTGATCCATTACTTAGAGCTGTAGGACTTAAGACTTAGACAACTCCATCTTCATGACTGCTGAAATTCTCTGTCTGTATACACATAGATAAGTTGGAAAAAAAATAAAAAGGCAAAGTAACAAATGAACTCTGTTTACCCGCTTGCAAAATGAACAGCAGAAAGAAAAGCAAGTGAAAACCACCAAAATGAAATTAACTACAGCTTGATGATACTTGGCTTTTGTTTTTTAGGCAGCCAGAGTGCAGTTGTGTATCTCTTTCCAAGGGAATAGGAGCTTGTGCTCTACAACAGTAATTCTGATTGATGCCTTCCATATGCCTCTGCTAATCTGAAATTTGAAGTTATACTCTATTTTGGAGATGGTTTTGCAGTTGCAAACAGATTTTTCAATGAGTGTTAAGTTTGTAGCTCTCTTTTCCCTTGTGAACACAAGGTCTGAGTTTGAGATGTGTAAGCGTGTCCGCTCTTGTTGAAGTGAATAGACATTGGACATGAGATGCAGGAGATGTATCATCTTGTGGGATTGAGCTGTTTCCCTACATTTGTGACTTAATCAGGCTTTGAACTCAACTTTCAGGAAATGAATGCTTAGTCCTGCTATTTCATTTCATTAAGATGCTGCGGTGAATTAGAAAATTATACTTCAAGACTACATGAGAACTCAGAACATCTGTTTCAGCGCTGGTGAAATGTGCATTTCACATGCCTGGTGCAAGCAAAATAAATCCTTTAGATATCCATATATTTTGGTATTACATTTTTATTTAACCCCTTTTAACTTTTTGCTTTTCCCTCGGAAATTATTCCTCTGTTATTTGCAGAAGACCTGAAACATTTTTCGTTTGCTGAAGTTACTTCTGGTTAAAATTTGGACTCTGGATTTGGATTTCGATGCTTAGGAAATCAAGTTTTAATTTTAAAGGCTGATTTATGTACAGCGTGTGTACAGGGAAGGTCCTTTTGGTGTTTTTTTTTTTTTTTTTCCCTGCTCTTGTGAACTACTCTGTATAACATTTTGTGATACAAGATGTGGATCACTCTTGGTACCAAAGGACATCAGACTCTTTCTCTGAATGTTTGTATGTTAAATAGTCAAATGTTGAGAGGCGTTCAGTAATGGAAAAGATTATTTATATCTTCAGATTTCCCCCCCCCCCCTTTTTTTTTTTTTCTCCTAACAGCAAGTGGAAATTTTGATAACTTATGCTTGTTACTGTCTGTGCAGTTCTATTGAAATCTCTTGTTCCTTCCTCATGATTGATCCCGTCTTATGACACTGGATGGCTGACATCTTTCTGGAGGTTCGTTCTGCAGGATAACTCAAAAAATCCAACCCAACTGGAGAAGGAACTGAAATTTCAAAACAAAGATGAGTAGGGAGTCCAATCATGGTGATTGTGTAAGCTGGGTTTGTTCCTTGTGTTCAGACACTCCCTTCGCTGGCTTTAATCTGCAGATTCTCCTCCAGATGTAAACATACTCTCAGTTCTTGTGGTTATCTTTCTGGCCGATGAGGAAGCATATTCTAGATTGAAATGCAAAGTTATCTTCAAATGATAGATCTGTTTTATTGAGAATTGTCTAGCAGGATGTGAACAATGAATATGGACCACTGTGTGGCTAGAAGATGTTCAATTTTAGACATCTTAAATCAGGAACCAGTCTTGTATTTATAGTGCTGAAGTGTTTAAAACTACTTCTGTAGGCACTAGCTATAACCTGAATCTCTGTACGTCTCTAAGAAGTAATTATTTCCTTGGTCTGGCTATTGATGCTTGATGCATTTGATGATGACTCTGCCAGCCAAGAAATGAAATTGCTAATGAGAAACAAAATCACTATGAAGAACTGAAAACATGAAAGTTAAGTCAGGCTCTGAAAAAGCTGTACAGATTCTGCTTTAAAAAAAAAAAAACCTCCTCAATATATGATATAGAATGTAAAATTTACATATGCTGTTGCTATATGGAATGAATAACAAGTGTACCTGTGACCTGAAAAAAAAATAATCTCAATTGTGGATTTTATTAAGAAAATATTAGATAGTATTGCAGTCTTCCACATTCAGTTGGAACAGTCTGTGCACAAGATATATATCAGCTGCAGTTGCTATGAATAACTGAGTATGTTTTACATCATTCATCGCTATGTGATCATTTCTGCAATCATAGAATTTTCTGTGAAATGTTTTTGGTGGTTCAGAATTAATTTAAAGCATACAGAGTGCAGTGGAACAGTTATCTGATCATGTGACACGCAGGCAGAAAGATTTATTTGATTAAAAAAAACTTTGCCAGCTGTTTTTCTTTCTGCTGACAGGTATATTTTGTATGTGTATGGATTTTAAGGGGGTTGAATTTTACAAGAGTTCTGTCTTAACTTTAGGCAGAGTCAATTCAGTATCATTTCTAGTTAAAAGATGTTCTTTTTTCATGGTTGTCATACATACCAGCTGAAAAAAAAATTGCTAGTATGCCACAGAGAAGGACAGGGCTTTTATTTAGCTTTAGTTTTGCAATTCAGGACCATTTTTAATCTAACAGTGACATTTTCCTAAGACTAGTTTGCGTCATGAAACAAGAAATGACTTGACATCATGTACTCTTCAGCTGTTTTGTGGTAACAAGAAAAATCCCGTTCTGCTGAAAAAAACAACAAAAAAACCCCAGTAACAGTTCTGATGAGGGATGTGTATTGCTAATTAGTAAGTTATAAGGGGGAGAGTATAGCTCAACTGTTATTAGTTGCATTCTGTAAGTGTAGGAGAAACTAGGTTACGATAATGCAAAAGCAATCTTGTGAACAGAATGAGGTATGGTTTTAAAATGGAATGTGCCTGGTCTCTTAAGGTGACATTTTTTTGTGGGGCAGGGGTCTGCAGAAGGGTGAGGTCAAGAACTGAAAGTGAGGGGTGCCATGTGATGGGTACTGCTGCCATTGTTTGCCTCCCCAGAGGGCAGGTGAGCTTGTTTTCTGATTAACAAGAGAATGGACCAATTTTAGTAAGCAACAGGATGCTATGCCAAGTGGAGCTGTCAGAATGTCCCTGCCTAACATGCTGCCTAGTGGCACCCCAGATCATATTCTTCAAGAGTAACACTGGGAAAAAATGCATTGCAGAAGTTTAATGCAGAAATGACAGAAAGAAAGTGGTTGCAGGGATGTCTAAGGAAACCTTTTTTGTTGATTGGCCTGTAACTAACTAGAGCTGAAGAAGCAGGATATGCATCACAGCTGCAGCTTTGCAGCTCAGAAACAGCTGGTGGCCCAAAGGCAAGGTGCGATTGATGGCTTTGTTCTGCTCCGTCTACTACGTGTTTCCAGCAGGTGCAGTGTGGTTAAAAGCCCAAAGCTTTCCCCTTTTATCCAGAAACTGTATGTGTAGCTAGTACTTAACAAGAGACAAACCAAACCCTGCTTTGTTTCTTCTTAATTAGGAGATAAACCTTGGAGTTTACTTCCGTTACATGCTGGATCTGGGCTTCATGATATTCAAATTGTTCTGAGTCTGTTTGTTAATTTGTGTTTATTTTACAGCTTCCTTAGCTGTATATGATGTTGCATGGATCCTTTTTTTCCAAGAGTCAGTTATGAATTTTTATGGTATTTTTGAATATGGATTTTTGTGTTAGTTCTTATGTGTCTTATTTTAAACCTAATAGAATTATTAGCCAAGATGATGCTCTGGTTTCTCTCTCCTATAGAACAATCCAAATCAATGAGAATATATGCAAATTTATTCAAAGATTATGGGGAGACCTCCCAGACATATTTATAGCTGCAAGTCATCTGTATTCATAGTCCATCACCTGCAGTGATTTTACTGGTCTGAATAGTGGACACTGTCCCACTAGAGACAACTTTGATTTCTTCAAAACAGTTTAAAGAGTGAGCTCTTTCTTTCTTGTGTTCCTGTTGCTAATAGGTGGGCTTCCTGACGAGAAGCCTTACCTATTGTTTTGGTAAGGGTTCAGTGTTGGGGCTACACTGTTCACCAAGTGCCTGCAGTACAGCACTTAACAGGACTCTCGGATGATTCTGCAGGGTGCAGAATAGCGCCAAGTATCCAGGCTATGGTTTCCAATTACTCTTTTGTATTGTGTTTATGTAACAAACACAATAAAAGATAAAGATTAGGTTTCAAACTTTGTTAGCTTATAAATTTGAGTTAGGTATTTATGTTAGAAGTCTGCTTCTGAGCAATAACTTCTAAATACATACAAATATAGGTGCGCATTTTCAAGTTTGCTCAAAATTAAGGATGTTTTGGAATTTGGAAGATAAGAATAGCTGCTAGAAATAAACTTAAGGCCTACAAGTATTATATTACTGCCTAAGGTGTGCATCTTGAACTCAAAAACTGGATTGGTTTGGTTCTGGGAGGAGCAAAAGATAAAGGGTGAAGTAGTTTTGGTAGAAAAAAGCTCAAATTTCAAGTAGTGTAGACTTACTGAAATTGTGTACTACACTAAGAATAACATT
Organism: Numenius arquata; assembly: GCF_964106895.1. Taxonomy (NCBI): domain Eukaryota; kingdom Metazoa; phylum Chordata; class Aves; order Charadriiformes; family Scolopacidae; genus Numenius; species Numenius arquata. The sequence continues at coordinate 28,895,737 of NC_133577.1, read as the reverse complement.
TCTTTTAAAGTCACAATTAATCTTTTGGCACTGTCAGTAGGTTCACTTCTAATTGTTAAATTGTAGGGTTTTCATCAGTCAGCCGCCAAGCTTTTTGTCAGGTATTCATACAATGATGCAGCCTCTATGGTATTAGCACACAGTGCTAATCACTGGGTTGGGTGTCTGTGGCCCTGGTACCACTTCGTGATGGCTGATGAGGTTTGGAGTTCTGTGAGTATTTTTTTGGTTTCGAAAGGATGGCTTTAGCTTGCAAAAGCAAACTTTGCTATTCAAAGATTAGAATTTCTTTTGCTATGCAACTGTTATTTCAAATATAGTTCTGCATTAAAATACAGACTTGAGACTGTGACTTCTGATGAAAAGCCATCTGTTATTACAAATGGAGACATTTTCAAGGGTGTACTTATAATAGAAGGAAAAAAAGATAATTCTGTTTCAAGTTAAGTGCATTAATCCTGGTTAATGTATTTAGTCCTGGCTAATAAATTTATTCAGATTGAGTATTCCTTGAATTTATTTCATTAAGAAGACTGTCTTTGTAAGAACATAATGATTGACTTTCTAATTGGTGTGAAATATCTAGAGTTCTTCCACCGAAGTAGAAGAATTGTGTAACCTGTTCCAAGTAAATGGATATAATTCCAAGATTCACAGGCAGTCTAAAATATTTCTATATTCTTTCAAAGACTGTAATGATGGTCATATGTAGATACTGGGTAGTTTTTCTGCCATATGATCTTATCTTATTTTTATAAGATGTATTTTATTTATTATTTCAATTAAAGTAGGATGTCCTGCATATATCTTAAATATTTTGCGTGCCACAGGCTTGGTAGTGGTGTATTTTAGAAGTGCGATTAATAGGCCCACATAAATACTCTCTGTGAGGCAGATTTAAAATAAAAATTCAAATTGATTTTCTTTTTTTTTTAATTTATTTTCCAAGTATGGCAAATATCTATTGCAGGCATTTTATAAGAATGGTCTGTCCAAGCAATTTGAAGATGTCAAAGCATGCAAGTGTTTTCTTGCTTTCTTGTTCTAATCTTACTCCCAATTGGTCTCAGTAACTGTACCTTATGTAGATTGAAATTCATGCCAGCACGGGGGCTTTCATAAATCCTCCCTTATTTTAAGGCCCGTATACTTTTAATTAGATTTTGAAAGTGTTTTTTTCCTAGGTATTTTTCTTCTTAGAATATGGCTTGCATTTAGGAACACAAACGTCTGCTTTGTTAATTAAGTTTACAGAAGGAAATACAGTGATATCATGTGAAGGGGTATGCCAGGCTCAGGGCATGCTAAGCCCCTCTGTGTCCCGTGGAGCTGTTAGGATGTGCAATTTGAAATTGCTGAGATGAAGCAGTAGGTGGAGAAATTTGTCTGGGAGCGTGTGTGTGCTTTACTTTCAATGGGGTGGCATGGCATGCTGGCCAGCAGTCTGATGGACCACGTGTGCTGTAGCTTTGCTGTGATGGATGGTGCATATAGTTTGGATGGGTGAGATTCAAATGCCTGTACAGATGGCTTATCGTGAGAGAGGGCAAAGGAAGAGAAGTTTGTTGTCCAAGAAAGTATTTCAAAAAGAGCACTCTCTATGTAGGTAGCCAAAGGATGGTGACTAGCTGATCTGGTCAGATCTTCCAAGATCTTTTTTGCAGTTAAGCACCTGTGCACCACTGAGAGGAGGCTAAATGTTGAATTCTTTGGATGGGTATGCTTACATTCATATAGGTACTGCAAATTTTGGCTACAAACCTGTAAGATTTCTTCTTAAACTTTCTGTGAATATGTGGCTTTCTGACAACCTGTATGTGTTTATCTGAATCTGACTTTTGCTGTCTTTAATCCAAATTTTAGATCTATTGATTTAGAGAGATGAGTTTTGGATCCATAAAGCTACAGTGAAGCAGCCTGGTTTAGGGATGCATCCTGACTTTTAGTGGTCGGGACGATGACAGTACAGATAATTACATGGTTAATGAACTGTGTGGATTTTTCTATAACCTTGGAGAGATTAGTTACTCTCTGGTTACAATTGTGATGTAGTTAATGCATGTACTGGAAGGATTTATCTGCTTACAACAAACTAGCAGAGGGGTTCTGCTTCAGGGTAGTGAAGTTGGCCTATGCAAGGCTCTGCTCTCAATGTCGTTTCAGTTGTATTTGCAAGTTTTCTAACCTGTGCGTTGCAGGTACATTGTTCCTGTGATTGGGACTTTTCAAAGTGTTCCCTTCAGGTTTTCCATTGGCTGCTTAACTCCTCCAGAGCTGGAGATGTTGGTATCTAGTTGAAGTGTTTAAGGTATCTTTAAATCTGGCAAGGGACGTCAAGGACAACAAGAAGAGCTTCTTCAAGTATAGCAGTAGCAAAAGGAAGACTAGGGAAAATGTGGGCCTGCTGCTGAATTAGGTGGGTGCCCTGGTGATGGAGAATACAGAGAAGATGGAGTTACTGAATGCTTCAGTCCCGCCCCCAGTCCAGTCTAGCCTGCTAAGGCCAGCTCTGAGGAATCCCAGACCCTGGAGGTAAGAGGAAAAAGTCTGGAGAAAGGAAGACTTTCCCTTGGTTTAGGAGGATCAGGTTAGAGATCGTTTAGGCAAACTCAACACCGACAAATACATAGGTCCTAATGGGATGCACCTACAAGTGCTGAGGAAGCTGGCAGATGTTATTGCGAAGCTGCTCTCTATCATCTTTGAAAGGTCCTGTAGAACACGAGAGGACTGGAGGAAAGCCAGTGTCACTCCGGCCTTCAAAAAGGGCAGGAAGGAGGACCCAGGAAACTACAGACTGGCCAGCCTCACCTCCATCCCTGGAAAGGTGATGGAACAGCTCATTCTGGATGTCGTCTCTAAGCATGTGGAGGAAAAGAAGGTTATTGGGAGTGGGTGGCATGGATTCACCAAGGAGAAATCATGCTTGACCAATCTGATAGCCTTCTGTGATGGATGACTGGCTGGGTAGACAAGGGGAGAGCAGTAGATATTGTCTACCTCAACTTTAGTAAACCTTTTGATACTGTCTCCCATAGCATCCTCATAGGTAAGCTTAGGAACTGTGGGTTGCATGAGTGGACAGTGAGGTGGATTGAGAACTGGCTGAGTGGCAGAGCTCAGAGGGTTGTGATCAGTGGTGCAGAGTCTAGTTGGAGGCCTGTAGTTAGTGGTGTTCCCTAGGTCTGGTCTTGTTCAATGTATTCATCAACAGCATGGATGAGGGAACAGAGTGTACCCTCAGTAAGTTTGATGATGGTACAAAACTGGGAGGAGTGGCTGACACACCAGAAGGCTGTGCTGCCATTCAGTGAGACCTGGACAGGCTAGAGTATTGAGTGGAGAGGAACCTAATGATGTTCAATAAGGGCAAGTGTAGGGTCCTGCACCTAGGGAGGAATAACTCCATGCACCACTACACCTTAGGGGTTGACCTGCTGGAGAGCAGCTCTACGGAGGAGGAAAGGGGAGTCCTGGTTGGACAACGAGTTGACCATGAGGCAGCCAACATGCCCTTGTGGCCAAGAAGGCAAATGGGTATCCTGGGGTACATTAAAAAGAGTGTGGCCAGCAGGTCAAGGGAGGTCATCATCCCCCTCTGCTCTGCCATGAGGAGGCCACATCTGGGGTACTGTGTCGAGTTCTGGGCTCCCCAGTTCAAGAAAGACAAGGAGAGAGTCTGGCAGAAGGCTACAGAGATGATCAAGGGTCTGGAGCATCTCTCTTATGAGAGAAGGCTGAGACCTGGTTCTGTTTAGCCTGGAGAAGACTGAGAGGGGATCTCATCAATGCTTATAAACATCTAAAGGGCGGGTGTCAAGAGGATGGGGCCAGACTCTTTTCAATGATGCCCAGCAACAGGACAAGGCGCAATGGGCGCAAACTGGAATGCAGGAAGGTCCATCTGAACATGAGGAAAAACTTTACATTGAGGATGGCAGAGGTTGTGCAGTCTCCGCCTCTGGAGATATTCAAAACCCACCTGGATGCCATCCTGTGCAACCTGCTCTAGGTGAACCTGCTCTAGCAGGAGGGCTGTACTAGATAATTTCCAGAGGTCCCTTCCAACCCCTACCATTTTGTCATTCTGTGAGTTACTCTTTGAACTCTGAGTAACTTTGCATGGCTTCAAATAGTTTCCAAAGTGCATTTAAACTTGCAAAGGTTAAATGTTTTTACGTTTTTGATGTAGTCCACTTATCTCTTGCACTTTGTATTATATTGTGTTTCTGTTTTCCATAACCATAAACATTCCTGACAAAGGGCCCATCCTGACTTCTACAGTCTTCATCGTAACCTCCTGAACTTTTAGCAAGGTGATATGTTATTTTCAGTCATTTTCTTATTTGCATGAAAAAATTGATAGCTGGTTTGTTTCTTGCTTTCATTGCCTTATATATCACAAGTATAATATTTGGCTAGTTAAATTTATCTTTTTTCTGTAAGCATGTACTGCTCATAATTTGATAATTATTTGCAGCAGATTTTATTCGAATTATGAAAGTAATATAAAATATATAAATGTAAAAATATGAAAGTATTATGAAATTAGTTTCTATACACAGAGCTACTTGGATTCTTCTTTGTAGGAGGATCTATACTGTAGAAATTCAGGAGTAAAATGATAATAATGCAAACAAAATACCTAAAGTTCAATTAATACCTTTGTTGTATCAGTGTTCTATGTTATGAGATGTCTTATGTTATGAAGATTTTAGGTTGTTGGTCAGTTTTAATGTCTTAAAATTATGAGCTGAATAGTTGAACAGTGCTAAGTATTTGTAGCTGAGAAATATCAATAACTTTAAGAAAATGAAGGAAGAATTACAGGCTCTTTCTTTGGGATTTCAAGTCTTTGAAAAAGGGTTAACACAGATCTTTAAACTTGCTAGTAAATAGCATATGCTTTCTCAATAAATTAATCAGTTTTTCCTCTATTAGGAACTTTTAAATTCTGTATAAGTAATGCTTCTTGCTGCAGGTAAACTTCAGAACATTTGGACAATTACATTTCCACACTCTATTAATTGTTTATGATTTTTCTTTTTATCCTGATACTTTTGAAAGACCAATATTTTGTCAAAACTTCAAAACCCTTTTTCCTTTCCCCTCCTCCTTGTTTCTGAAGCGTTTCCAGGTTTTTTTTTTTTTTAAAGTAGATATTTAAAACTTCTTTTCTAATTTGCGGTACACAATGAGATGCAGTTGACCTTTTTTTTTTTTTTTTTTTTTTTTTTAAATTTTAACAGCCTTTTAACAGCCACTTCATCTATTTTATATTCTATTGAGTTAGACTAAACCAAAATGCTTATACATAAATCAGGCTCTCTGCTCTTGATTGTTGTGGGCAGTGATGCACACACCAATTCTAATAGAATTTGCAGGGAAGAAGTCAATTGAGTTTCGACAGGGTTTGTGTAGGATCCATAAACTCCCACGGGGTAGTTATCAAAGATGTAACTGTATGCAATGGAGCATAACAGAGCTAATGCCTTTTACTTACTGATTCTTGATTGAACAATTAATTTGACAGTGGTCACCATGCACTTTGCCCTTATGAGATAGGTTTGATAGTACAAACAATCTTACAAGACATTTATAAGCTTCAAGGTGATTTTAAGTTCACAGGTAATTCTTCCAAAAAGCTAGTTGGGTATCGATTATCAGAAACTTTACTTTTGCTCTCTAGGGTGTAGTTCAGTCAATGTGTTTTTTTTCTTAATATTATCACTGTTTTATAAGAGACAAAAGTTATGTGTTTGCCAAATGCCATTTTAAATCTTTGTTTTAATTGGTTGGCCAGGCTGCTGCCACATGGCCCCTCGTAAAAGGAGGAAAAATTTCCTAGAAAAAGTAGAACATGTACATTCATGTCTGTGTGTGTGTGTTTATTTTTGAACAAAAATTACCTTATGACAGACCCATTTTTGGTAAATAGAGCAAAAAAGAAAGATAATCAGTTTATAATCAGCAGGCACAGCATTGAGTAATGCCTCTTGAAAATTTTTTAAGGGTTAAGAATAATTGCAAATTTATTTTGGGGCTATTTGCCTTAGCTATAATATTTATGAGTGATAATTAGACTGACTAGAATATTACTGTAGTAACAATCCTTATAGCAAAAAGGGAATATAACACATACCTTTTATTGTGTACAGTATTATTCCTGTTGAATACCATTCACTCTAAATTTACAAGCATGATGATAATGTTTTACCTCATTTAGTGTTTGTTATTTTGAGCCAATGTTATTTTGTCCATCTCATGTTTAGATGGGTAAATAGGCAGGAAAGCTAGAAATTTGTACCATTTTAAATGTAAATTTTAACAGATTGCCGTTTAAATAATTTTTATAGCTTTTACGTATATAAAGTATTTCTGGACAAGAATGGTTGGATGGTAAATATTTGAGAGATTCTGGTATGCATATACATTAAAATATTGAATATTAAAATAGTGACACAAAGTAATTTTAGTCACTTCCACATGTGGATGTATGTTCAAATAATTTTCTCTTCTTTTTGGAGTAGAAATGTAATTATTCTGAGACAGTTTTTATATAGCAGCTGAGTACTTAATTTAGTTGCATTCAAAACTCAGTTTAGTTGCAAATCATTCCTATCCTCTACAAGATAGTCATGTTATCAACTGTTTGTTGTTGTTGTTTGCTTTTTTTTTTTCTGGCAAATGTTTGGGCTTTATCACCTGCAGTTGTTGACTTATCATCTGTTTTATGTGAAATCCAAATCTACACATACATTTGAAGTAAACTGTACAGGGGAAAAAAATATCAAAGATGATCAAAGCAAAACCAAACCTCTGCAGAATAAAAATAGACTCTCAAGGCAACCTGTTTCATAGTTAAGGCACCTGAACCATCTCTCTCCCACCTGAGAGCAGCACTTCTGAGTCCTGCCCTTGGGGAGGACCTTGCCTGCAAACACTGAGGTGTGTGAGAGCGCATAGGCAGACAGGAAAGTTGTCAGAATTGTGGGCACAATAAAAAGCCAGCCACCCTTTCAAAACTGCACTGGTGGAGCTCAGTGCTTCTGCCTGAGACCAGTTTGTGCTTGCCCATTGAGTGTACACAGCAGGGCTGGCGATATTTTGCTGCACCAGGATAGTGCTGCTGCCCTCCTGTTCTCTTTCCTTTCTGTGTGCCTGTCTCCTTTGTCACAGAGATGCCGGTGGCTCTGAGCTGTGACCTCTGTGCAAGCTGGTGCCCCTTTGCATCCCATCTCCTTTGCTCTGACTTGCTGTGAGACATCTCTGAGCCTGCCCATTTCATGTCACCTCCCTTAAAGCTTTTTGATACCCTATGCTACTTAAATGGTATTGCCAGACGTAGTAATAAACACAGCATTGAAATGAGCAGTGTAGGAAGCAGTAAAAGTCTCATTTGCATCTACCAGGGTCGTTTGAAGACACCTTTTATTTCTTTTTTTTTTTTTTCCCCACCAGTTTTAAGATAAAAGTGGCAGAGCATCTGAAAAATTAAATGACACAGTGTAGTGTAACAGTGTGTGAAATCCATGTCATAATCTTTCTTGTTTTTCTTTGAAACAAGTTTGTCTAGGTTAGAGGCTTAAAAATCTGTTTCTGGCCTTGGGTTTGTGGCTCTTGAAGATCAAAGACAGGGGAGGTCCAGACTTCCAAGGCACAGAACAAGGGGTTATTGCTATCGGTAACCCCCAAGAGTTGTTACCTTTCAACTTTTCAACGCAGTGACCATGAGATGTTACCTTTTCAACGCAGTGACCATGAGATGATAGAATTCAAGATTCATAAGGCAGCAAGGAGGGTGCGCAGCAAGCTGGCTACCCTGGACTTCAAAAGAGCAGACTTTGATCTCCTGAGAGATCTGATTGGTAAGGTAGCGTGGGAAAAAGAACTGGAAGGGAGAGGGGCCCAAAAAAGCTGGGTGGTATTTAAGGATTGCCTCCTCCAAGCTCAGGAGAGGTGCATCCCAAAAAAGAAGAAATCGGGCAAAATAGCCAGTAGGCCGGCGTGGATGAACAAGGAACTGCTGGACAAACTCAGGACCAAAAAGGAGGCCTATAGAGGGTGGAAGCAGGGAAAGGTAAACTGGGAAGAATACAGAGAAGCTGTCCGAGTCACCAGAAACCTGATCAGGCAAGCGAAAGCCCAGGCAGAACTAAATCTAGCCAGGGATGTGAAAAATAACAAGAAGAACTTCTATAGATATATCAGGGATAAAAATAAGACGAGGGAAGCTGTGGGTCCCCTCCGGAAGGAAACGGGAGACCTGGTCACCCAGGATATGGATAAGGCTGAGCTACTGAATGACTTCTTTGCCTCAGTCTTCACTGGCAAGGGCCCTAACCACACTGCCCAAGTCACGGAGGGCAAGAACGGGGGCTCTGGGAATGAAGAAGCACCCACAGTACAAGAAGACGAGGTTTGAGACCTCTTAAAGAACCTGAAGGTCCATAAGTCCATGGGACCTGATGAAATCCATCCACGGGTCCTGAGAGAACTGGCGGACGAAGTTGCTAAGCCCCTCTCCATCATATTTGAGAAATCGTGGCAGTCTGGTGAAGTTCCCACTGACTGGAAAAAAGGGAACATAACTCCAATATTCAAAAAAGGAAACAAAGAAGACCCGGGAAACTACAGGCCGGTCAGTCTCACCTCTGTGCCTGGCAAGATCATGGAGCAGATCCTCCTGAAATCCTTGCTAAGGCACATGGAGAATAAAGAAGTGATTGGAAACAGCCAACATGGCTTCACCAAGGGCAAATCGTGCCTGACAAATTTGGTGGCCTTTTACAATACTGCCACAGACTTGGTAGACAAGGGCAGAGCGACTGACGTCATTTACCTGGACTTATGCAAAGCATTTGACACTGTCCCGCACGACATCCTGGTCTCAAAATTGGAAACTCATGGATTTGATGGATGGACCACTCGGTGGATAGGGAACTGGCTGGATGGCCGCATCCAAAGGGTTACAATCAATGGCTCAATGTCCAGGTGGCGGCCAGTAACGAGTGGTGTTCCGCAGGGGTCGGTACTGGGACCAGTACTGTTTAACATCTTTGTCGGTGACATGGACAGTGGGATAGAGTGCACCCTCAGCAAGTTTGCTGATGACACCAAGCTCGGTGGCGCAGTTGACACGCTGGAGGGAAGGGATGCCATCCAGAGGGACCTAGACAGGCTGGAGAGGTGGGCTCGTGCAAATTGCATGAAGTTCAAACAAGCCAAGTGCAGGGTCCTGCACCTGGGACGTGGCAACCCCAGGCACAAATACAAGTTGGGTGGAGAATGGCTGGAGAGCAGCCCCGAGGAGAAGGACTTGGGAGTGCTTATGGATGAGAAGCTCAACATGAGCAGGCAGTGTGCACTGGCAGCCCAGAGAGCCAACCGTGTCCTGGGCTGCATCAGGAGAAGTGTGGCCAGCAGGTCTCGCGAGGTGATTCTGCCCCTCTACTCTGCGCTCGTGAGACCCCTCCTGGAGTACTGTGTCCAGCTCTGGAGTCCTCAACACAGAAAGGACATGGACCTGTTGGAACGGGTCCAGCGGAGGGCCACGAGGATGATCAGAGGGATGGAGCACCTCTCCTATGAAGACAGACTGAGAGAGCTGGGGTTGTTCAGCCTGGAGAAGAGAAGGCTCCGGGGAGACCTTATAACAGCCTATCAATACCTGAAGGGAGCCTACAGAAGAGCTGAAGAGGGACTCTTTGTCAGGAAGAGTGGTGACAGGACAAGGGGCAATGGTTTTAAATTGGAAGAGAAGAGATTTAGATTAGATATAAGGAAGAAATTCTTTACAGTGAGGGTGGTGAGGCACTGGAACAGGTTGCCCAGGGAAGTTGTGGATGCCCCATCCCTGGAAGTGTTCAAGGCCAGGCTGGATGGGGCTTTAAGCAACCTGCTCTAGTGAGAGGTGTCCCTGCCCATGGCAGGGGGGTTGGAACTAGATGATCTTTAAGGTCCTTTCCAACTCTAGCCATTCTATGATTCTATGATTCTATGATTCAAATGTGGTAACAGGGGACATGGGGCAGTAGAAGGGACCAAACCCCTGCCTCTCTGAGCCACTGCCCCCACTGTGCAAAGCCAGTGCCCCTGGGATTGTTAGTGATGGGGCTCTCCTGGCAAGTCAACCTCCCTATGGTGGCCAAGATGCCAACAAAGGACATCAGCCAGGGCTGTAGTGCTGGCTGTCACAGCAATGCTTCTCCTGTTACTTGGGCAAGTCCTGTTAAAGCCTGTGCTAGTATTTCTGCTTCCCTGCGGTATTCAGCATATGGTATTAGACACTTTTTTTTGACTTTCAGTAGCCCTGCTCATATCATAAGTTGCCCAGCTGCTGTAATGTGGGATCTGCATTCAGCACTTGCCGTCAACATTAGAACTTAGTGGTGATACAGCAGGGTCTGATTCAAAATGATCGGGAGCAACTGTAATGTCTTTTTATCCTTTGTACCGTTTTCTCCTTTTGCAGTGATTATACTCATGAAAATTTTGACTGTTCCAAGCCAAGTGAACCAATAATTATTAAAGCATCAGCAGCTTTTTTCTTTTCTCCTATTCATCATTAGTTAAATGATGAAATATTCTGAAACAGGTTCACTGTGGATGGATTTTTTTTTTCAGAAACTCCTGAGTGAAGCTGGGAGAGTTTTAGTGAAGACTTTAAAAAAGCAGAGAAACAAACCAGGAAAGATTATTTAATAATGTGAGTACAGTCATAAGACTGAACTCTGCCACCAGAACTACTATTTTCCATCTTTAGAATATGTAATAGAACACCTCTAGTGTTTTCCACAATTACTGTATTTTAAAATAGTTTTTTAAATTATAATTTTCCTTTTTATTCCAGTAAAACTGTATCAAGTTTTTTTCTGCTGCTTATAGCATCTGATATATTTTTAACAGCTTTTATGATTTTGAGACTAATCAATAAGATGCTTTAAAAACCAATGTACTGAATACTTGCCTGGGTATGGTCAGTGCTGTGGTTTGCTGTAACATTCTTCTGTATTGTTGCAGCTTTGTGTGTTATAGGGGACATTTTTGGCTCCTGGGTAATGGTAAATCGTTGGACACGAATGTGGAAATAGCTGTGACTTATGCAACAATTCTCTGTCCCTGTGATCTTAAATTTTAAATTGTCTTTAAATTGTTTATGGTTATTAGTCATCTGGCTGCTAGATCAAGTTTATCTTTGACAACTCTTGCATTCAATCCTGTATGCATAAGCAGTAAATGCCCAGTTCTTGCTTCCATCTGACTAGAGAGAGCAAAGAAGTTTTACTGTGGATTAATTCTTTCTATCTTTGATAGAAAATGGTTGAACGCAGACCCAGAATCTATGATAATAAGGTAATCTGTTTCCATTTGCAGTAGGCTTTTATTATTCATTCTTTGTAAACCATTTAGCAAGGAGTATGGGCTAACATTGATTACTCCGTAATTAGTGCTCACAGGCAGTATGGTTGGAGCCATGTTGGAAGGGAAAATTTATCAGATGTTAAAAGCCACATGACTTACATAGAGCAACCAAAGCGCAAGGTCTAAAGTGTATTAAATTGCTGTGTTTATCATCTACCTAAATGCTACTGTCAGTTCTCCAACTGCTTTATGTGCAACTGTTTCTCAAAGTGAGGCAGGAGTATCATGCATTTTATTCATAACAGATTGAACATGAGGCAATTATCAGTAAGCCATTTTATGGTGAGGCTTATTCCCTAAGTCAGGAAACTAGAAAAAGGTATTCTGTAACAGATTGGGAAGGGGCTTTTCAAAATGACCACATCATCAGTGCAGATGCACAGTGGAGCATCTGTGCAACCTTCAGGCAGTCATTTATATACATTAGTAGAGCATTGGTCTTTGTGTGACTCCTGTGGGGCATGCAAATACAGCTCAACTGTTATTTTGCTGGAAGATTTTCATGCCAAATTTTATTAAAGTACATAATGGGATAACATACAAATGAGATGAGATAAAATGCCTAAAAAGACTATCTGCAAGTGACTTGCGAGTGTTTATTCTAGAGTTCATTTTCCATTAAGTTTCAAATCTTCACAGGTTAGCTGTATTTGTTTTCCTTTAAGGCAATTCCCTGTGTAGCACAAAATTTAGCCTTCCTGCCTCCTGTGTAATACCAGTGCCACTGGCAGGGCTTGGTGATACTGTTGGTGTTTGAGCTCACTGAAGCCTCAGGCACATAAAAAGATTTTGTGGCCACAGTGGTTGCAAGAGAAATCTGAGGAGCACCGAATTGCTCCTGTGGAAATGGAAGGGGCAACATGGCCTCAGTGAGCAGGGTGTGTGTGTCCACGTGTGCTGCTGCATGCATTTCTTCTGGTATTTGCGCACTAAACAGTGATGGACGGTCAGAGGGGTGCCGGTGCCATTGTTCTGAGGCAGGCCAGGTCTCCTTTCTCTGTGAATGCTGGTCTGCTGCCAGGGCACTGTCCAACTGCTGTGGCTCTTCCCTTAAATCACTGCTCCTGGACTCTTTTGAGCTTGGATTTTCAAAGGTTGTGTGGTTTTTCTGTCAGCTTTGCCTCATTCCTTGCACTCTGCTTGGCATTTTTATCTTGTTTCTTATTTCATTTTCTGTTTTGTTGCTGTCCAAACAAATAAACTCCCACTGTTAAGGAGTTCTATTGCTCAGAAGTGCCACAGTACTTAAAAATTCTCAAGAATTCATGACAATGATCCAATGCATCTTCCAGGTTTGTGCTAAATAACCAGTTGCACAGAATTCAAAACAAAGAAATGAGTGAAATTTATTTATACTTGTTTGTTTAGAGATTCATTTACTCAGTGTGTGGAAACCTAGACCTCTAGAAAAAATCAGACCTGCAAGCAATCAGCTGCAGGGGAGAAAATAAAGAATTTCCTCCCCTTTCAAAGTGAGGGGAGGAGGAGGATTTGGGCAGAAAGCTGTCTTGCATAGTTGCAAATACTGTATTGGAAAATATAACTTTTAATGAGAGAATGTAGGTTTTGAGCTGGTGTCTTCTATTTGAGCTGTCACTGACATTTGAGCCTTTTAAAGGATATGCTTGCCCTCTGCTTGTTGCTGTAAACAGATACTGTCTTAGCATTATGTACCGTAGTGAGGATTTGTAGAATTATAATTTGTCTTCATAGTCTGATATCTTGAACATGAAAACATTGATTCATACAAACTTTCCAACAGCTCAGTGATCATTGGATATTCTGTTTGTAGTGAAACACAGAAGTTAATCATGGCTATTCTGTATCTATTAACCTGTATAACCTTTCCTTTCCTTTTGGTATGATGGATGGAGGAATCTCTGCCACAGAGTTGAAAGGTTATCATCGTATATGGATATCCTATCCTCTTTCAGATGGACTTGCTAAATCATTTCAGCAGATGAAGAACTACTTTTTTTTTTTTTTTAATGGTATTTGTGTAGTTATTGAATGCTAGGTAATGGATCTGTTGTTAACATTTATTACGTTTTATACCCGGTGGGTTATTGCAAGCATTTTGGGTTTGTGTTCTAAATATAGTAAGCTTCCTGGCCATATAACATAAAATTAAATAATCTCTGCTATATATAGATGCCGAATTATTATTTTTTTAAAACGTGTTCATTGATTTTTATTTTTTTATAATAAGGGCCATATGCGGTGTGAGTTTACCTCTTTTTCTATCTGTTCATCCCTGACAATACACATCTTGAAAGTGTGGATATATAAAGGGCTTTTTTTCTTCTGCTTCTTCTTTTGTTTTGGTTTTTTTTGGGTTTTTTTTTTTTGGTTGGTTTGTTGGTGGGGTTTTTTTAGCAAAAGATTTATTTCTTTTGTTGTGTGGAAAGAGACCATGAAAATGTGTGGTGTATACTTGACACAGCATTCCTTTATTGAATCTTCAGACAGTTTCTGTTCAGAAAGTTCTGGATTCCAGTTCAGAAAGAACTGGATTTTCAGGTGATGTATATGACCTATGCTTATTGATGCTAAATAATGACCTCTTTCAATAGGTCTCATGAGTGTGACCTGTTCTGTTCTTCTGTATTCACTCTTGATTCTCTGTGCTCACTGCTGGATCACAGTGATGGCAATTTGAATGCCAGTGGCTCTTGGATGTCACTGAAACGAATTGGTGACCCAACTCACGTTGGTAGCTACTCACCAGTACACATAAATGGTTTGAACTGATTACAGAAGGATGGATATATAGATGTTCAGCGAGACCAGCAGAGTTGAAGGTTGTGGCATTTTCAGTAACACATTTAAGCAGAACATTTGGTTGCATTACATATGATCAGCCTCTGAAGTCAGCCCTGCTTTGGACAATAGGTGGGACAAGGTGACAAAACCTAACTGGTGTTATGGTTCTGGGATCTCCCATGCTGACTTGTGGTGTAAGAATCTTCCCACAGCTACACGCTGCTCTCTCCTTGGAGTTACAAGGGGTCCTCAGAATGGTCCCCACAAAATTTGTTTCTTAATTTGAATTGAAAATCTTCAGAAAGCTGCCCTTCTTAGGCTGGTCTAATCTATACCTGCTTTTTCTCTTTTCCTTTGTTTTCCCAGTCCTGGAATCAGACATGCTTGTAGTGTTAGTTACATGTTAAATGTTAGTTACATGTTTGTTACTAAGAGATATGTCAGTAAGTCTTAAATTTGGAGGACAGGCTGCTTCCTGGCTATCATTGTGTAGATGATTAATTTATGAATAATGATCACCAAAACAGCTTTCTATTAGTGCTGAAGTTTTTCTAGAAAGAGTTTTTTCCCAAATCAAGGTTTTGAGTTGTTTTTGTTACAAAATGTAGATCTGAGTGTGTCTGTGCTGTGGAATGACTGCCTGAAGCTTTAGACTTGCTGGGTTGATTGCTGGTTTCAGTTGGATCATAGCACAAGGGGCTGCAGCTCATAAATGCCCCTCATTGTTTGCCCCAACTAACATCATCAGATTGTGTTTTTTTGCAGTGCATTAGTGCATAGTTGATCTACTCTCATCTGACCTGAAACCTAGAGATGATAATTTTGGTGTCAATGTCAATTTACTTTTTCACTGTTCAGAGGAACAGAGGAACAGTCCTTGCTGGAAGAAACTGACTCAATTGTGTAACTTGTTTTTGTACTACTGTCTTCACCCTGCACTAGTGTAGTTGGTGAAAACTTTGTCAAGGACTTCAGTGGTACAAGAGAAGTCCATCACTGAGCAAGGTGATAGTATTGTACTTATGTAAGTTTTTTGTCTTCTGGACTCAGGATGCAGCACTGGAGAAAACACTAGTTCTCGTTCCCAGGAATCTGTGATTTTCCTCCTTTCATTTAGTAGTTGCCTTTATCCAGTATTTGTACCTGCAGCTGTCCACTCATCCAACAGACATGTTTTCCACTAGAAAATGCTAACGTGTAAATGTTTTCAATGTATGCATCCTAAGTTTGCTTTCATAAACAGAATTTTTGTCATCTTGGAAAATGTGCTTAAACAGTTTTAACTCTGAATCAAATAAGTATTTGGGAACTTAATTGGTTTCTTCACGTCATAGCTATGAGAGTTGTGGTATTTCTTAGTAATTACACAGTATGAGAAAATTGTAAGAGTAGAAGAGATCCAAGAATGAGTAACTCCTCTTTAAAAATACACAATTCCACTATAAAATTGACTTAAGCTGCTTTTTGGTTTATGTCGTTATAAGAATTCCAGTTAAACATTATAAGCATTATAGGATGGTAGGACGCTTTATCCTGCCAATTTGTCTGTTTGCAATTAGTTTAGGGTACGCTTAATATGTTAT
Organism: Numenius arquata; assembly: GCF_964106895.1. Lineage (NCBI taxonomy): Eukaryota > Metazoa > Chordata > Aves > Charadriiformes > Scolopacidae > Numenius > Numenius arquata. Next base: position 28,879,967 of record NC_133577.1, on the reverse strand, counting down.
TTTAGTACTTCACAAATTAAATGTAATGATGTACTGCATTTAGGGTTTATTTTTTCTTGCCAGCATTCTAAAGTATTTGCACTTCCTCTTACTTTATTTTTTTTTAAAAGTTTTGTCTTCAAAATCAGTGTCCCTGTGAAAAGAAAGCACCTTGTAAGGCTGTGTAAAAGTGTTACTTAAGTTGTAACCTGTTATCTGTTTTTATCCTTAGCTAAGGCTCTGATTTTGATAGTCACTCATTCTTAATTATTTTGGAGTCCAAGTCTCAGGTTCTTCCCCCCCCCCCATGTATTTTTTTTAATATGTGATGGTATCATTAAGTATATCATATTTTGACTCTAAAAGAGAGTTGCAGCATGTTCTTTCAGTGTCCTGAAACAACTGTCTTGGCACTGCTTAGCTTGTGTTAATCTGTTCAGTATTTTCATAGGATATATACTTTGGTTTGGAGTTATGTGTTTATATAAATTTAGTTTTAGCAGATGACTGCATATTTATTTATTTTGGCAATATAATTAATCATTCAGAAGACATTTATCCCCAAATCCCTTAGTTTTTCAGACAGACCTAGAACATCTGTTTGTAATTGTCTTGAACATCGCCAACACAAATTAGTCTTGGAAGCTCAGTCCATATTTTAGGTTAAAACGTTCACAGACATTTTCAAGGTTCATGAGTTTTACAAGAATGATTAATACCAAACATGCACTAATCCAGATTTCCACCCAAGGATTTTAAAAGTCAGAGCTTTGGTTTTCTATCTCCCACAGAAGGTCTCATCTTCAGCAGTGCAACGACCTAGTATCATGCTGGAAAGTTTTTATCAAGTTGGATGAAAAAGTAGCTTTAAATGAAGTGCAAATATGTAGTCCTGAATCAGCAAATTATTCTGTGTCAATGTCTTCTGTATACTCTCCCAATTCAGTGGCTTAGTTTGGAAACATCTGGCAGAATCGCAGCACAAAATATAGCATAAATGCAAGCTTTTCAGGTTTTGTGAAAGTTCCTATCTGTAGTGAAAAATTTTTACAAAATCTTGGGGTTACTGATGTGAAGCTGACCACATTTTGGTTAATTGTCATGTAACCAGCATGTACTCAGCCTGACTTCGGTAACACTAGTGCACAGCAGAGGGGATGCCACTACTCAGCCCCCTGAGTGAGGTTGTTTTGGAACAATTGAAATACCTACATAATAGCAGATTGTAAATTCAATCTGCTTTTAAGAAGAAAACAAGAATTATTTCTAAGTAAGAACACAGCTTAATTGAAATACGTAATTTTTCTAATTGACAGCACTGAACAAATGTATATTCTTTAAACATAACCTGTTCAGTGCGGAAGCCATCGTACCAGTAGAAAATGCATTACACATCAGTTCTGAAATATAGTTTACTTTTAAGTTAAATAACCCCAATAATATGGATTGTTTAGCGGTGAGATTGCAGATTTGAAATATGAGTGGTTCCTTGGCTAATGGGAATTTTATTGTTGACATGGTCAAGAATGCTGTCTGTTAGGAGATCTCATCTCCTCCGAAGTTGATTTTTGCTATGGTAATAGGTAGCTGCATTGTGGTGGGTTAAAGGTATTCTTCAGCTTTTTGTTATTATTTTTGGTCTTCCTGTGTTGGAATGTTTTTATCATTTTTCTTTTGTATTAGCAGAGATGATCTCCACAAGCAGCACTAACAAATGCAAAAGAGTTTGTGGTTTTGTTTTTTTTTTCCTTTGGACAAATATTTTAGTAGTAGAACTAGTTTTTGTAGATGACAGAGCTGTGTTCCCTTAGCTGCATTTACTGAGAAGTAGCAGATCTCTTTTTCAGTGTATTTGGGTCTTGAAGAGTTCACCAAAAGGAGATGTGGAGTCTTTTCATGTTGAGTTCTTACACTCAGCTTAAATTGTAGGTGTGATTTGGGTTCTTTTAGCTGTCTTAATGATCTGTGTGAAATTAGTCAGAGGCTTCAATCCATTTACTAGTTGGGAATAATCCCAATTTTAGCGAACAGAGGAGCCAGCCTCTTGATTAAAACGAAACAAGACAAAAATCCCCAAACCCAAAACTAAACCTGCATCTCTTATATTTTATACTGACAATTCAACTTTGCTTTTTGTGTTCAGACCTTAAAAAAAAAAAAAATACCCGCTTCAGTGAGTATTTCCTGCACAGCCCAAGCAACCAGAAGGACAGAGGTGAGGTGTTTGCCTCCTGGGCTGCAAGGTGCTTGTTCTTGCAGCTAGCCTGCAGAGCAGAACTTTCTCTGCACCTCTTAGCTACAGCTAATGCATGTTGATGCTTTCATAAGAAATGTTCAAATCAGCTTTGAGTGCCTGTTGCAGCCATGTAACAACAGTGGAGGCTTAACATGAGCTGCTTAAAGTTGTTGGTGTGCTGTAATGTTTTTGAGTGAAGCATGCACAGCAGAAGAACACTTGTCTCTCCCTCTGTTTATAACAGCAAAGTCTCTGATTTGGATGTAAAGCTTGACTGGAGATCAGCATTCAAGCATATAAATAAGCTAAATGTAGGGTTTATGTAGATCATACTGACAGTGCACCAGCCTTTCTAATATGGACGAACCACTCACGTGTGTGACAGCAGAGCTGTCGAAGGGGACCAGTGCCCGATCTGGTGAGGAACCTCTTTGAGTTACATTGTGTTACTGCAGGGGTGGTGGTGGATATTGAAGAAAGGGGATGAATTAGTGTGTCATGTTTTCATGAGACACAGAAGGAAGTAGCAAATAGGAGATGAAAAATTCAGAATAGGAGTAAGAAAGCTAAGAGAGGTTGCATATGTGTGTAAAAATATATACATATATACATGTATATATGTATACACTTGAAGTCTTTTCATTTTGCAAGCTTAATGAAAGTGAAGTTTTTACAAAACAGTGTGATAGATCATTCCTTCCCATGCATTTTTTCAGTTCATTGATTTGGGGCATGGTTGACTTTAGAAATTACCAGAGGCTCATGTTTTTCAAATAGGTACTGCTGGCATTTCTTTTATTCTGCAAAGTGGAGCATTGCTGTCGATTATTTAACTTCTACTGATATCTTTAAACCATATCAGCGCTGACATACATTAACAAAAACTCTATCTCTCTCCCAGTGTTTGCCCATCACAATAAACCTTCTCTTTCTTGCTTTGCAAATAAGGAATAACATATTTCTCATTTTCTTGTACTGTGCTCTTCAAAGTTTCATTCCATGGTTGTTGAACTGAAACAAATAATCTGATTTCACACACGACCCATTGCTGAAGCTACAGTACAATGATTAAAGGCCCATGTTTCTTGGCCGTGGAGAAAATGAGATTTAACTGAAGACTTATAGTGGTGTAAAGGTAGTATTTTCTGGAACATAAAAAACAATTTTAACTGGATAATTGTGCAAAATCCACGGCGAATCCATATCAATTTGTGATTCTCCATATTTGTTCAAACCTCCTTACAGTGTCTGTGCCTCTTTGAAGCTTCTTCAATACCAGTGGCAATTTTTGAAATGAAAATGTGTGCACTGATGCATCGTGATTGGGGCAAGTCAGCAGGAAGGTCAATGACAATTTCTTACCTTATGACAAATATTATGGCTTGGCAGCTCCTCCTTCTTTCAACATTCTCTATGGAATGCTGTTGTAAGAAAAAAAAATAGAACTGTTAGCTAGGTGTGAGGGAGAACATTGCATCTTGAAATTCCCATGACTTAATTAAGAAATTAATTCTATTAATGAAAATAATAGTTTCAGATTTTTAAAAAGCACTTGGTTATCTCGTGTTAATGCAAGATCATTATTATATTGTGTGATAAACTGAGCTAGAAATGGAAAAGGCTTCATTTAAAAATATATGGGATCATTTATTAAAAATTAAAGATTGAACAAAATTAGTTCAAGAGTTATTTGAATTATGAAAGCTACCCACGTTTTTATCTCCATTTTTACATTTCCAACAGAATTTATTCAAAAATCTTTTTGCAAGTATTATCTGTGCTCCCTCTCTAAAATAAGGAGCAGTTTCTGGGAGACACTAAATTATTCGGACACTTCATCAGTTGAAATAACTCTCTTTTATGAAGGTATTGGCTACAGTTAGAAACATAGCAGTACTAATAACAGTACTAGTTTATGAGAGAGAGCTGCCATTTGCAGCCACGCCGAAACATGTGCATATCTTCAAGCAGGTTAGTACTACTGAAATTTTCAGGGTTACGCGCCTTCCAGGTCAAACACAATTCTTCAACATGAAAGTTTGTTCTGAAGCTAGTGATGACATAGGATTCTAAAATACAATTCTCAGTTGGGCCAATTTCTTTTTAAAGACCTTTCTGTTGGAAATTGACAAATTTGGAAACCATGAAGGGTGTACAGGTTTTGCTTGCTTACTAATTAGTAGGTATAATGGGTGGGAAGTGGACTGAGGTACACTAACACTAGTGCTCTCAAATGTTAAATTATTATTACCTTTTTTCTGAAAATATATAGGTGTTACTATGGTTATAGAGACATTTCTTTTGACTTTTTTTTGCTTCTCTACTAAGTGGAAAAGGCAAACTTGGATAACTAATCTTTGAAATTGAAGAAATATCTGTTATGCTTTTAGCCATCAGATGTCACCAGAGTACAGATAGTAAGTATTCAGTGATGTGGAACTTATTTATGGCTTTCCTTGGTTGTTTATTTTGGAGTGGGAAGACTGCAGTCCTGCAGAGGCTTTCTCAGATCAGCGGTTGCAGTATCTTGGCCAGCCCCACAATGGCTGTGACTCTCTTAGAGTGTTGAGCAAGGAACAGGTTTGGGACCTTGTCCTGCTTCTGTAGGGGCACTGACACAAAATGAAGTGGGGGCAGAAGCAAGCAAGAGGTGAACAAATATCACCACACAGTTCATCCGTGGTATTTGTGTGCTTGTTACAGTGGAATATTTAGCAGAGGCCTTGAAAGCAACTTGAGTCTTCACTGCACATGTAGCTTCGGGAGTGCTTCTTAGCTTGTATACCCTCATTTGCTTTCCGCCATTTGGATGTACAAATTCTAAATCTACAAAAAGAAATGCACCACAGCTTATTTTGAGTCCAGCTGTATCTGTTCAAGTTTTTTGCCTGTAATATTTAAAAAAAAAAAAAATAATCACAAGGTCAATAAGGGAAAGGAGCTAAGAAAGAAAAAAGCTGATGAAGATATTTCTCTCTGAGAGGGTCAGAGGGGTTTATATTTCACTGAAAATCATAGATCCATGTGATCCAGGAGGTAATACTAGCAGGATGTAAATATTTACAGCAGTATGATATTTTAGAGTAACAACTTTCTTTTTGTGGAACAGTGACTTATAGGTCAAAGAAAAAAATACTTGGACATACAGCAGGTTAATGAGCAATGACTTTATCATTTTTATAGGGAAAAGTGAAAGATGGGATGTTTTGTTATACTTGGCTTCATTGGATTGTAACCATATGTTCCTGAAATAAGCATTTAAAACTATTGCATGTAGCTTTTTTACGTGTTTCTAAGTTACAGATATGACCTTTTCATATTGTGATGAAATGTAATCTTATATAATCTTACTCTTCCTCAGTATTTGGCTTTTTCTTTGATTAAAATCCCGAGGTGGAATGAAGGTATTGTGTGACTGAAATTAATCTGTTTAAGCCTGAAATTGCTGGAGTCATGTTGGCGTGTCAAGTGCAGGCAAACACTGGAGATGGTCTTGATTTGAGAGAAATTGTGTCAAATTAGCTTTTTAGGGCAAGTAGGTGTAGGAGACAATTTGTAGTAGTTACCTTGTGCTCTTGGAGCCAAATTCCACTGTGTTTCTGCTTCAGTGCTCTCAGTGGGGGATAGCTGTGAGTTTTGCTGAGAGGCTAATTACAGTATTTTCACACAACTATTGATCTCTGTTGTGATGGCATTTGTTTTATTCATCGTGCATGTTGATAAAGTGTGCATGTGAGTCTTTCTCTCTATATATACACACACTATGCATATGTACATATATACACACGTATAAATGTAAAAGGTATTTTATTCTAAACCTAGTCTGTCTTCTAGAACAAAAGGGTACTGTTTTGGGAGATGCTGAGTGCTTCTCCGGAACAACGTTTTCAGTTAAAGGGCCTTGTTCTACTGAAATTACTTCTGAAGTATTTTCTTGGTTTTCAGTAGAGAGATTTTCTTGTTTTTCCTGGCATAGGTTAGGATCAGAGGTAAATATTGAATGAAGAAATATAATTCAAAGGTAACATTAAATTTCTTGCCTGTTTGAGTGCCGTATTTTTAGGTATTTTTTCTTATAACTTCCTTCACTGATTTTATTGGAAAGCATTGCATCTGAAGCATTTTATCAGTTACCAGCTTAATGGAGAGGTGTGTAATTCTGTTCTTGGTTTCAGAATAAGTACTGCACTTCTAGTGGCTCTATTTTCTGAAAATTAACATGAGGTTTTTTTTTCAGTTTAATTGAAGGAGAATTGTCTCTTTGTGGCTCGGGATAACTTTTCAGTTTCAGTGAAGAATCTTGCACCATTCTATAAGTGTTGGATATAGTGCAAAAAAGTTTTGAAAAACAAATATTTTCTTATCATAATTTAGCAATGCTGCTATCATTGCATGAACACAAAGACTAGCTTCTACATAAGAGTAAATGAAAATCTACTGTTTAAATGTCTTTCTATTGTTTTTCCTACCTTGATTTTGGCTCCTTTGTCCACCAAAAGAAGAAAAAGCTAAAAATCCAACATAAATTCTCAGAAAAGATGATACTGGAATGACAAAATGACTGTAGGCCATAACAAGGTTTAATTTAGAAAATGTTTTTCATAATTTTCAGACCAGGTATTCTTCAGAAGAAAAATCAAGATGCAGAAAAACACCTAACACACAACAACAGATAAAAAATACCATCCAGAACCTCCTGTCAGCTGAAGTCATATGACCCAGCATGTTCATTACCAATTTGGTGTATACTTTAAAACCAAATAAAGATTTTTTTTTTATATGTGTATATATATACACATACACAAAAACAATGTTTGCAAAATCTGAACAGAACTGATGCCCATCCTAAGCAGAAGGATCCTCTCTCTTCCCTCATCTATTTGAATTCTGTTTTTTCCATATAGAATGTATCCAGAAAGGTTTCAGGGTGTTAAATATAAGGCTGCGTGTAACAAGAATTACAGAAACCAGCATTGAATGTGGGCATTCAGGGTGGCACGTGAGACTTAAGAACCCAAGACTTAAATTATGGGAAGTCATCCTGAATAACCTGTATTTTTGTTTGTGTTAGTAGGTCATGGGCTTGTGAGTTCAAATACCTCAACTGAACTTTTGTCATGGACCAGGTGTTTTGTTTACCACTTCTGTAGTATGTTTAGGTATAAAGCAGATAATCGTTATATTGGGAAACAAAGTAGGTGTGTTTTTCTTATATATAAGATCTTAGTTCTCACTTGAATAAGTGACTCTGATCATTGATGGTCAGCTGTAGTTACTATCGTTTAACTCTAAATATTTGTCATTCTTGCTACTTCTCAGAAAGCTAATTCTCCCCAGTGCTGCTCTTAGGATAAAAAAGATAATTCATTTAGTTGCTCAACACAATGAAGTCTGAGAACATAGAAGATTTTTTGCATGACTTTTTAGGAACACAGGTTTCAAAGGCTTCTTACCTGTTGTACTCTTGTTCGCCAAGACCCAACAGGTTACGTGGGACCAGAGAAGAGTGTACAGAATAAGCTTAGGGCAGAAAACCCTGTCAGCCTTATTTCAGAGGCTGTGGGCCGTGGAGCGCATGGAGGATGGCTTCTCCTCCACCAGCTAATCTGCAGTTTCAGAGCAGGTTCAGGGCCCTGGCAGAGGAGAAGCCCTGAGCCTGCCAAGCTCCCCCAAGTCAGCACCCAGGGCACCAGAGGGGCTAGGAATCTCTGCTGTGGGCACAGCTCACTGGTTGTGGAGGGTTATTGCATGCCAAGGGCTTGGATTTGGGATGTTGCAGAGGTTGTATGCCCTGGGGTTGCTGCCACCTGACACCCAGCACCCTCTGTCCTTGTCCCCAGAGCCATGCTGTGGCTTTTGGTATGCTGGAGATGCCCTCCAACCCACAGTGCCTGATGCCCATGTGGGTCAACAGTGGGGTAACAGCTGGGGACCAACTGTGCTGCTACACTGTGTTATTCTTGTGCTGGGAGAGAGGTGAGGAAAGTAACTTGTAAATGCATTTAACATAACCCCTCTGCTCTCAGATCTACCAAATTTAAAATGGAAGTTTGCTATTCGCATCTTTATTTTTATTATTAGAAGACAGAAGAATTTTGGTAAAATGATGAATGACATGTTTGCTTATTGTGGGTATTGATTGCTTTCATTTTGTGACAAGTCTGAAATGCACAGGCATGAGAAAATCCAAGTAGACTTTATGCACTTGACATGTTCGACTGAATCGCAGAGGTCTAAGAATTTGTTCAGGAAATTAGTTCAACGTGACATGCGTCTGAAAGAGCCGCTCTTTTGTTATATGTATATATTACGGTATTATTAACTGAAAAACATAAACAACAAAAATGCAGTAGGGGATTTGTGTGAGATTGCCCTTTTGTCCTGCAAGCTGTGGCAGAAGCAGAAGTGTGAATAAACTGCATAGGAAGGAGTGTTGAGTGCAGTCTGGTAATCAAATGTTCTGTTATATCTGACACTTAACTTGTGAGTAGGGTTGAAAGTCAAGTGCCTGCAATCAGCAGAGAAGTGTAGATGCATTTTCATTATAAATTAAGTAGTCTAATTGTATTTGGTTGGGTTTTGTTGTGGTTTTTAAAATTATATTAGGTCCTTCCTGGGAAACAAGTATTTTGTGATGTTTTTAAAAGGGCGCATTTTGTACATTGTGAGAGTGTGAGTGTGGCTCTGATAGGACCTGAGAGTCCAGGCAAACCCTTGTCAACCTCTTCGCTCTGTGATTCAGGCTTGGCACATTCTTCTTAGGATTTTAGCCATGTGTTTTCAGGCTGTCTCCCAGGCTGAAACTTATACTTGGGAGCACCTTCCCATAAACTTGGCTGCTTCAGTGCTCATCGTCAGCCCTCTCCTTACAGTGCTCTAGTCTTCTTATACCTTTAACAAAAAGGAAATTAAAAAAAAGCCAAAAGAAACAGAGTTATTTTGCTGGGGAGCATGTGTGTGCCACCTCCAGTTGAACTGTTTTACTAGTTTTTTCCTTATCTCGTAGGTTTTCATCTCCTGTCCATATCAATCCCTTGGGACTTTCCCCATCCACCTATGTACTTGGGTTTATTTTTTTGCCTGCTCAATACATATTGGGAGAGCTTGTTCTGTGAATAGTGTTTGCAGACAATAATGATGAAAAGATTTAGTAATATCCAAATTCCTCTGGGTAAAGATTCTTCACCTGACTGGAACACTATGCTAGACAGCAACTGACAACCTCTGCTTATTTTATTCTTGTAGATTTTTTTTAGTACAGGATAAGATCCTCACTTGAGCTTGCTATTTCATAAGGGGTTGTAATTGTTTGGAGAATCTTGTTGAAGCTGTATTGGAAAATTAATAATTTATTTTCAGTTGCTACGTCTTTCTTTCTTTTTCTATTGTGGCAGAAACTTTTTCAGAGATTAAAGTATTACTGAATGCATTAGATGAAATTCTGTGCATTTTCTCATCCATGAAATTAGTCGCATTAGGCAAGATGCGGTAGATACCTTGTGAGTAACCTGATACTATCTCCAGATGATGTTTACAGGTAATGAGAAATGCAGGGGAATACTTGACAGTAACTTTAAATATGTTTCAATAAAGCCTATAACATCAATAAAATATTGAGAAGGACAGGAATAAACTAGGCAAATTGTCTCACTTTTTAAAACATTCTAAAATACATGAATCCTGTATATTTGAATACATTAATCTTATTCTTGAATTCTTTATATTCAGATTAAGTGTTTTAGATCATGCTGGTTTATGTTTAAAATGTCATGTAGCAAGATAAATAGATGCTATAAATTTCAAAGATATTTTTTTTTTTAGTCCAAGAGGGAGGAGAGGATTGGAAGAAAAAGCAACAATTTCACCAGTAGCTTTACTATTCAGCTCTGTAACAGGCATTCAGGCATTCTACATCTGCTTGTCATTCAAAGAAACCCCAAAAGATGAATGGATAGTTCATTCATTATACAGTGCTAGCAGGGAGTCACCTTATTCAAATAATCTGACTGGTAGTGTCAGTTTGGCAAGAATCCAAGTTTTGAGTGATGGTTCTTAGATTTTGGTGTTTGTATATGTTACGGCAGCATCATTAACCGTTAGGGATGAAGAATAGAAAGAAATAATCCTGTAAAGTATTGAAACTTCAGTAGGTGCTGAAGGAGTTTGGTGTTTTGTGGCGACAGGTCCACTATTTGTTTTACAAAAGAAAGAATGAATACATGTTGATGATTTAACACCAACATTTCCAGTAAATCCTGGCATTTCTGGAAAAATACCAAGAGGTATACCAAGGCAAGCTATGCTTGCAGTATATTAAGATTGTCAGATCTAGCCCTCTGATGGAAGAATGTGAAATCTGTAGGAGAGACTTCTCTGATAGTTATGGGCATTCATTTACTTAAATTCTGGCTCCAGAAAGTTATAGTTACTCTGCTCTGGGAATCTGCGTTTTACTTGTTGCTGCTGAGACTTTTTGGTACTTTAATGTGTATGGGACTGAAGTTGCAAATGCTCTGTTATCAAAGTCCTAACTCGTTACTGTGTTTTTATGAATAGCATTTAGAACAAAAAGAGTCTGTCTTCAAAACGGTTTTGCTCATTCTGCAGCAGGGTGAGCACTTAGTCATTCAGATAATAGTGTATAACAATGAAGAGAATTTTGATAGAGGCTGCTAGCATGGGTGTAGAATATTGAATACAAAGGACATATCTAGAAACAGAGAGGTCAAAAGCTCCTTCCTGACCTCTGTGATTCTGTGCAGCCTTGTAAAACAGACCTGTAAAGGACAACAGGGACAGGCTGCAGAGTGAGCATCTCAAGGGCTGCGGCCATGCATGTGGGAAGCTGAAGAGCAAACCAAAGTTCTAGGTGCTTGGCTTTCTTTTTTTGTTCTAGATAAGGAGGCAGATTTTTAGTGGTTATGTTGCCTGCAATGATGTGAATGGTTCACTGGCAGACTTGAAAGATAATAAAGCAATAACTAAACAGGTTAAAGTCCTAGTAGTGTCATCTTTCAGTAATTTGAAAGGTCTAGCTTCAGAAAAGTTTTAATCTATCCTGTTAATTGTGAAATATCTAGAAAGAAGGTGTGGATTTCTTCTAAATGATTCTTTTATGTCCTTGATACAACATGGTGCTTAGTAATAAACGGTGTGTCAATACTTGTCTTGATGGGAAAGAATTTATATGCATAGTTCATGAGCATGTATTTATACCCAGACTGCTTCTGATATCCAAATCAATGAGCAGGTCCAAACAGCATTTCTGTTTCGTTTTTTTTTTGTTTTTTTTTTTTTTGTCTACAGTTGTTATTTCACTGAAGTGTATTTCTTCCCAAAATTATTCTGATTTGAGCATCTAATCTAGAATGAGAAATATGTGTTCCTCTATCATAGGCTGGTTAAAGTTGTGCTATTGCTCAACCTTGAAAATGAAGCAGCTATCTCCAGCTGGCAAAATGAAGATTTCACACTTGTTTCTAACTCTGAATCATCCTCAGACATTGTACCTTCAAATCAAAAACCTGTTGTGCATGTACAAGATTTTGGATTCTGTTTATAGGAATCCAACAGTTGCTAGTTTTTTCAGTCTCCAGGTCTGGCTTTGCAGGTAGGAAGGTAAAGAAGGCACTAGCAAAATGTGCTTATATCTGAAATATTTATAATTTAGTTTTCTCCTGGTAGTTATTAGAAATGGCTATGAAATATTGTGCAACAGAATAGTGATTTTTATGCAGTAGAAATGAAGATGGTTGCTTGATTGTGATGATCTGTACCTAATACTCCTCTTAATCTTTGACCAATGCAGCTATCTAAACTCCCTGAATGCTTATGAGTCCTAAGACAGTGCATAAGCTGTTATTTTTAATAATTCAAACATAGCAATACTTTGATATAGCAGCAAAATACCTTTTCAAATTCTGGGACTTGAGGGAAAGGAGAGGTTGGTTTGTGCTAGAGGATGCTCCATGGTATTTCTGGTGTTCTGCCCCTACTCCTGATAGTTTTGGTGTCATGGCTGCAATCAGTGGGCTGAATTCATCATCCAGAAGTTCTAGAATGAAGTTTGTGAACATGTTGGTGCTGTCTTTTTTGGATGTGGCCTTTGGAGATTGTTCTACCATTTTGAAGTCACCTGTAGAAATTAAAATTTGGAGACAACTGGGTGATGTAAATAAAAGAAGAAAGAAAGGTCATGTCATAAAGCAGTTGAGCTGGGAATCTGAGTGTAGGGTATGCAGCCTATAGATTACTGATGATAATGGGGGGGATTCTTGGTGTAAGCAGAGATAGAGAATTACACCTTGTTTTAGCCATGTGAGTTGGGAGTGTGAGTGAAAAGAACACACCTAGGACCCATGTGCAGACATCAGAAATCTTGCAGAGAAAGATCCTTCATCTGGTCATTTAAACTTGCCCTTTTAGTAAAAAATGGGCTGTGTTAAATGCTTAGTTATCTCCCAATTAAATTCGAAGGTTGAATTAATCTATATTAGCTAAATGTAAAGCACTATAGCAATGCAAAATTATATTACTAAAATTGCCTTTTGAGGGGGAAAGTGGGGGAAAGTGGCGTGACTGACACATACCTCCTTCCTTGCCTTGCAGAAGGATGGAGAAGGGGAGTACTGAGGAGTAGCTCATGGTGACAGTTTTGTGGTTGTAACTGAGCTGTGTGCAGCTTGCAAGGTAATGGTGGCCCCCAGTCAGGCACTGTGCTTGATTAAGGGCAGAGAGATGGCCAGGAGGAAGTCTGAGGGGAAGTAATAAAGATTCTGCCATCCATACAGTCTAGTAAATTGTTGTGTCTTTAGTGTTAACAACAACAACAAAAGTATATACTGCTTTCCCAGCCTAATGAGCACCCATAAAGCATGTAAGTAACTTTGCATGTTAAGAAATCAAAATGAAAACTTCCCAGTATTACCAGAATAACGTAACATGTTCAGTAGTTTCTATAGGGAAATAAGAGAGGAGGGAAGCTTCGAAATCTATCTCGTTTCTACTTATCTGAAATAAATCTCTTTACCTGAACTTATGTATTTGAGGTGTAAGATTTGTTCTCTGTGTGCTTTCACATTTATTTCCTTAGTGTCTAAGGAAAGTTAAAAACTTCCATGATATTTTCTTAACTCGTATAACTGTGAACTAAGACAGCATCAGAAAACGGTACTAGAGTCAGGGAGGTGCTTTTAACCTTTAGATTGTGAGGTATAGCACTGGTAGTTATCCTTCCATCTTTCACTGGATTTTTATTTCAACACCCACCCCCAATTAATTTTTATTTTGGTCTTATTGTCTGCCGGTCAGAAGTATTTTCTTAGAACAGAAATTTCTGCAGATGTGTCAACTTTGGAATCTGTTCTAAAGTTATGTTTTGATGTCACAATTCCAGGTTCACAGTAAGGTCTTGCTTAAGACAGAGAGTGACGCTTGCTTAAGACAAGACCCAAGACAGATAATAAATAGATTAACTAGCTGTATTGCACAGCTCTAATGAGCTATCTAAAAAATCAAACTCCTGAGTATTATAGCTATATGGAGGGGAAAAAAAAAAGCATATGATATATTTACTGTTGACCCAAAGTGGCCCCAGAGGTGCTGTCACATGAGTAAAGGATTGTGAATATAGCTTTGAATGTAACCATGCACAATTTCTTCTTGCATAACAGTGCACTTTAGACTAGTGTTGTTTTTCACATATTTTTCTTGTCTTAGAATATTTGAAAATTGCTAGTTATGTAAGATGGATAAATACAAAACTCTATTTGTATTTATAACTGATTTTCTTTTTTTTTCTAAACAGGAATGAACATCTGCAGAGGTGCTCTCAGTGCAAGGTTGCTAAATACTGTGGTAAATCTTGTCAGGTAAGACGAAAAATAACAGCTCTAAAGGGTTGAAGAAAATAGGCATTTGATGTCTTTATTTACAGGTTCTCCACACTTTTTGCGCATTGTCATACCTCCACACTGCAATTTCTTATTTGTAGTTATGGACAGAGTGTGTAAACATGATGCCTTCTTTTATTTGAGTATTTTTATAGTTACAAATATAAGATTATGATCGGTGCAACAGACAAAACTAAGCTGAAAAGTTTGGCTGTGCTTGGTTAGAGGGGGAGGAAAAATTCTTCAGCTTTGCTGGCTGTAGACTGAAGGCTCTAAGTCAATTTTGCAGTAAAACAAGTTGTATTTCAAGAGTAATTTTTATCATGACAAAATATATATTCTATGATTCTGTGATATATTCCATTTTTTTTAAAGAGGGAATATGCGTCAAGAACTCGCAGAGAAGACCTTGGGCAAAACTGTATCTCTGAGGAGGTTTTCAAGAAGGTGGAGTGAGGCTCTTCACAGCGGTGCATGGGAGGACAAGGGACAACAGGCTTAAGTTGAAAGAGAGGAGGTTCACATGGGATATAAGGAAAAGCTGTGTCACCTTGGGGAGAGCCAAAAGGTGGAACAGGCTGGCCAGGGTGTTTGTGTCATCTACATGCTTTGAGGGTTTCAAGACCCCACTAGATGAAGCTCTAAGCTGGGTCTGACCACAGAGCTGACCCTGCTTTGCAACTAGAGAACTCTGTACATCCCTTCCAACCTGAAATATCTTGTGATTCTATCCTATGAAACAGTTCTTAAAGGTCTTCAAACCTAAAACCTTAGCTTTTATATTTGGCTTGTATTGACACTTAAGAATGTGTGCAGAAGTTGGCAGGACTTGGTACTGAGTGGGCACGCGAAGGTAAATGACTGTGTAACGTCTAACACAGCAGAGGACCAGGCACCTGAGTTATGAAACACGAGGGTTGCCTTACAGAACCCTTGATTTTTTTAAATGATTCCTCTTAGCTTTGTGTTGTGATTTCTGGTTTGTTTCTTTTTTTTTTTTTTTTTCCTAAATAGAGAAAAATGAAGAAAACCAACTAATGGTCAAAACAGACTAGTAGTAATACTCTATTTGATGTATACAAATTGAACTTTTTAAGTTAAGTCCTTGATGTTCAAATGATCTTTTCATGTCGTGTGCTTTTATAAACAATTAATCCTTAGTATAATCTGCAGTGTTCTCAACATGCCAGAACCCCCTCCTTTTTGGCATTAAAACATATGGATAGGGAAAAGAGGAAGATATGTCATTTTGATTCATTGTATGGCAAATGCGTGCAACGTACATTAGGTGCTTACTGTAGCATTAATAATAATGCCACAGGTAGATTTATTATGGGAGATCATGAGGAAAAGATGACTGAAGAATATAAAAGACCAGAGTATTTGCAATGTAAGTTTAAAACAAATATCTGCCAGGGGAGTCATTGGTACAGTTACTGTTGGCAAGTGTCTACTGTGAAATGAGACTGTGCTGGCACTGACCTGCACAAGCAAATCTGCAAGGTGTAATGCAATACCCTGTGCCATCCTAGGTGTAGTAGCAATGACGGTAGGAAATGGGGCTTTCTCCTTGGACAAAACAACCATGTGAATATGTTTCAAGGATTCATGTTTGAATAGTCTGAAGCCACCTTGGCTCTCTTTCCTTCATGCTTCCTGCCGTAGGGTTCATGTGCTTGAAGCCATCCGCAATTGTAGGTGTTGATTTCAGTGAGACAAACTGCTGCTGCTAAAAGTAATCTGCACTAAGTGCTGTCTATTTACTGTTATGTAGTATCTTGAACAGTTAATATCAATAAATTAATATTTAATTAATATTATATAATAACCTGTGATATTAGGTAGCAATTGAGAATAACTGAAAAAATGTTATTTTCTAGTCAAAACAGTGAATTTATTGGGATTGCTGACTCAGGACAGATGATCCAGATAAAACTGAGACCAGCTAGATCTGTTTACTTTTAAGGACTGTCCTCTAGTTGATATATTTTTTTTTTTTTTAAGCTAGCTAAACTACTGTGCAGCTCTGGTTTTATAGCAGCTGTTAGCAAAGCTCTCTTTGGCCAAGCCATAGGCTTCGTGCTCTACTTAGCTTCTGTAGCTTTAGTGCAATTCATTAATATGTGCACTTCTAATTTAACTAATTGCTGAACAAAATAAACAGCAGGGTATTGAATGAAATTGCAGTTTGCACGTTTTAAAAAATGAATATTGGCAGAACCAGACTCTTTTAGTTTTATAATTACAGGTAACTTCAAAATGCAAATTGTGTGGTTGGATTTAAAATTTACACTTAGTTGCAGAATGATTTGATTATTTTTTGATTCATTAAATTAATCCTTGTCATGGTTTAGACCAAATTGGCCAATTATGGGCAACAGATGCTCTCTCCCCACCTCTCGCTCCAAGGTGAGGAGGAGGAGGGATAAAGAGATTTATGAGTTTAGAAGGAACTAAACTACTTTAATGAAATATTAATAATAAAAAGGGAATAATGAAATGGATATGATATATACAAAACCATATCAAGCTCCCAGGATGATGTTGCTGTCAGGCACTAGGGAAGTCCCAGACTGGACTCAGCTACAGGTGGGAACTGGATTCCAGCTCTGGAGTCAGGAACACACAGATTGGGATCAAAGGCAGATGAACAGGCAGAGTCCTCCTTGGATGTCAACCATTGAAGAAGGAGGGCTGACCCTTTGATCCCTCAGCTTTTATTCTGAGCATGGGGCAGATGGGATGGAATACCCCTGTTAGTCAGTTTTGGGTCACCTGTCCTGTCCGCTCCTCCCCGCAGGTGGAACCCTTCTACACTTTTCTGTTTCCAACCCTCCAATGGATATCCATGATATTCAAAAAGTCATGGCAGTCAGGTGAAGTCCCTGCAGACTGGAAGAAAGGAAACATCACACCCATTTTTAAAAAGGGAAGAAAGGAGGACCCTGGGAACTACCGACCTGTCAGCCTCACCTCTGTGCCTGGGAAGATCATGGAGCAGATCCTTCTGGACACCATGCTTGGGCACATGGAGGACAGGGGGATGATTCAGGACAGCCAACATGGCTTTACTAGGGGCAAGTCCTGCCTGACTAACCTAGTGGCCTTCTATGATGAAGTGACTAGGTCAGTAGACAAGGGGAGACCTATGGATGTGATCTATCTGGACTTCTGTAAGGCCTTTGACACAGTTCCTCACAACATCCTGCTTGCCAAGTTGGAGGGATATGGATTTGATGGGTGGACGGTTCGGTGGATAAGGAATTGGCTGAATGGTCGCACCCAGAGGGTGGTACTCAATGGCTTTAAGTCCAGATGGAGAGCAGTGACTAGTGGTGTGCCTCAAGGGTCCGTCCTGGGACCAGTACTGTTTAACATTTTTATCAAAGACATAGACAGAGGGATTGAGAGCACCATCAGCAAGTTTGCAGATGACACCAAGCTGTGTGGTGTTGTCGATACACCAGAGGGACGGGATGTCATTCAGAGGGACCTGGACAGGCTGGAGAGGTGGGCCCAGTTGAACCTCATGAGGTTCAACAAAAGCAAGTGCAGGATTCTGCACCTGGGAAGAAACAATCCTCAGTATAAATACAGACTGGGGGATGAGGTATTAGAAAGCAGCCCTGAGGAAAGGGACTTGGGGGTGCTGATGGACGAGAAGCTGGACATGAGCAGGCAATGTGCTCTCGCGGCCCAGAAGGCCAATCGCATCCTGGGCTGCATCAAAAGAAGTGTTGCCGGCAGATCCAGAGAGGTGATTCTGCCACTTTACTCTGCTCTGGTGAGACCTCACCTGGAGGACTGTGTGCAGGTCTGGAGCCCTCAATATAGAAAGGACATGGACCTGATGGAGCGGGTCCAGAGGAGGGCCACCAAAATGATCAGGGGGCTGGAGCACCTCTCCTATGAGGACAGACTGAGGGAGCTGGCGTTGTTCAGCTTGGAGAAAAGGAGGCTCCGGGGAGACCTCATAGCGGCCTTCCAGTACCTGAGGGGGGCCTACAGGAAGGCTGGGGAGGGTCTGTTTACAAAGGCCTGCAGTGACAGGACAAGGGGCAATGGTTTTAAGTTGGAGAAGGGGAGATTTAGATTGGATATTAGGAAAAAATTCTTTACCATGAGGGTGGTGGAACACTGGAACAGGTTGCCCAGGGAGGTGGTTGAGGCCCCTTCCCTTGAGATATTCAAGGTGAAGCTCAACGAGGCCCTGGGCAACCTGGTCTAGTTGGGGGTGTCCCTGCTGACTGCGGGGAGGTCGGACTAGATGACCTTTGGAGGTCCCTTCCGGCCTGGACCAATCTATGAATCTATGAATGGGGCAATTAACGAAATTAGCTGACCTTGGTTGTTATAGCAATAACAATAAGCAAGAGCCTCTCTGCATACCGTTCCTTGGCATGAACTATAAACACGGGTCTTATCACTCTGAGAATAAACCATTTTCTGCACAATCAGCTGTTAATTTCAGAGAGTTAGAAGAGACCTAGCTAAGAAGTAAAATTACTGAACAGAAAGTGGTTCTATTCTACCTCAAAGTGAGACTATCCTACAACTGAAAGGACTTAGCTTTAGCTTAAAAACTGTCAATTTTCTGGAGTTTTATGCTTAATGCATTAAATGAAATCAGAATTAATGTAAAAATCTGACTTAAAAAAAAAAGATTAATCTGAGTAGCTGAATGAGGTTTAGGATAAAGGTGGACTTCATGAATGAAACTTCAGTGTAAATGCAGCAGGGGATTCCTATGTTAGGATGTACCAAAATGAGCCATTTTTAAAGGTGAAAATAACTTGTAAAAATCTGAATTTGATTTAAAATGTTAGGTGGTTAAGAAAAACTGTCTTTGGACTAACCTATAGGAGAAGAAATAGTCTTTTGAAAGATATTTTCCTTTTTGTAAACTGTTATCCTTTAAGGAGATATGTGGGCAGAGCCAGGAGTCCTGAACAAAACTATATGGGAATTAAAATTTCCAGTGTGTAGAAATCTCCATAATGTCAAAATAGAAAATTTCAAGTGAGTAGTACCAAATTTCAAAATTTCCCCCCCCCCTTTTTTTTTTTGCCAGTTGAAGCAGTTTGCTTTCAATTTTACCACTTTAGTTTACTTCAGAAATATTAGAATAGTAGAGCTGCAGTTTATCACAAGAGATCCTTTGGGCTTACCTTTTTCAATTGAATTCTGATTTAAGGATCAAGCATATGTAGAACTTTTGCTTTTAATTTTTTTTTTTTTTCAGTTGGACATCATTGACTTTTGCTCCCTCTTCAACATTTTGCTGTTGTAGCCCCTTTCCCATTTGTTGACACCTAATTTCCTGGAGCTGCCTTCTAGCACTGTTACATTGGCTGGGTGTCCCTCCAAACATAGAGTTACCATGTCTGCTGCTCCTCGTAATCACTGCTGTGATCTTCCTTGGCAATATTTCTTAATTTGATGCATCCCATAGATTTGGGACTAGTAATACAGATGATAATCCCTAAAAAATGGGAGAGTCATTTCAAACAGAATTCAGAATGTGCTGTTATCAAACATTATTCAAAGGGCTTAATTAAAAAATAAATAAATAAAATTCTCTCAACATTTGAAGGATCCTTTGGAAATCACAAATGATGTCTTTTTAACAAATCAAAACCTTCCAATGGAAAAATACCCCATGTTGATTTAGGTTTTTTAATTTTTATTTATTTTATGTGCTCTAGTCTTTAGCTGCTTTTCATTAGCATGTTTATCTGCAGGAAACATTCATTTTTTTGATCCTGCATAGGAGACAAAGGAAACCTTCATTTCATAAACATTGGTTTAGGATCTTTCATAGGGATAGGGACCACCGAGAGACAAGGGTAGCATAAGTCTGTCAAGAATGGATGCACATTGGCAAAACAGCTCAGCTAAAAAACATGCAAGACCTTTCAGGCAGATGAGAGGGGTCTTTGCCCATGCCCTGAGCCAGTTGTCCAGTGAAACCCAGTAATGCATTGGTGTTTGTGTGGTGCTCGTTCTGGGGGCACAGATTCTCAATCTGCTACCAGTAAACAGCTATATATGGCCCTATCTCCTAAACTATGTGGGTGCTGACCCTTTCACTTGGGTAAAGCCTGAGGAATTGCACTTGGGATACATTGAGCTTGAATTGAGAGACAGTGATTTGGGAGGAGCTGAAAGGAGGGATATTCTTTATAAGTTACTAAGCGTACTGAGGCCTGGAGGAGGAGGGCTGGGTACTGTCCTGCGCTGTTTATTTGTCTGTCTTTACTTCCTTCTGATAGCATTCATTTCTAACAGGAGGGGAAAAATCTGTTGCAAAATTGGAAGACCTTCCCTGTTGGAGAGGTAGAAGGGTTGTACCACGTGGCTGTACCTCTGCACTGCAGTATTTATACTCATGCTGAATATGGGATATAAAAGCTTTGACTGAAAGCCAGAATATGCAGTTAAGAAAACCTCACATGGAGAACTGTGGGACCAATATAAGCCCACCAACAAGTATTGTTAGAGACTGACTCTCCAGGGTCATAAATCTTCATGGTTTCATATTCTTCTGTAATTTGTATCCTCGTTGTATTGCTAGTTAGAAGAAATATTGTTGAATTTCATTATACTTAATGCATTTGGAGCTTTTTCCCCTCTCCCTGGCTAGTTGGGAGGAAGTGAATGGCAGTCCCTGTTCCAGCGCTCCTTCTGTAGAGGAGTCAGACTAATTCCTTTTTGGCATCTGTTTTGGCTGAAGCGCTGTTTTGCAGAAGGCGTGTGTTTGAACTGTTCTTCTCACGTGGGAGTACATCTCAAAGAAACGTGGCATGTGATGCTATGTGGTACTGCAGATTTCATCTCATTAGGGCTTTATTGGTTGGGTAAGCCATTAATCATTTTGATGTCACCTCTAGCATGTTTAAAATTCTCTGCAACAGTTATGTAGGGAAAGAATTTGACAGATAAAGTCTTACTCCAAAGAACAATTTTAGCTTAAGTGGGATAAAAATGCCAATATAATTATATTACACAGAATGATGTCTGGACATTTACAAGCATGACCTTGTTTCTTCTAGACAAGAATAATTCTATTCAGCAGTAGATACTTAACTTTTATTTGTCAGACAGCATGTGACACTAACTGTATTTGGATTAATGCCTTCTTGGTGTCATTTTTTCCCCATGTAGAGTTATGGGTAAAAGAAATGAAATCAAAAATCTCCCATGTATCTGAAAGAAATAAAAAGTCCAATTTATTTATTATGTGTGAGCCAAAGGGGGGAAAACCCAACACCCTGAATGAAACAGAATAAATGCTACTGGTGCTGAAACCTAGTTACCTGAAACAATTCCCCCACTTAACAGCAGCTTAAGAAAGAAATGTTTGATAGCCTTTGTAATCTTTATAACTAGCATGTCAGCGTCTACAGGTGTGATGTGCACTTGCATGTATCACTGCCATTCCCTCTTTGTTTTTTTTTTTTATTGCTGAACATGTAATTTCTTTATATTAGACATTTTATCATTTTCTCTGTGGCAGATATCTAACAGAAGCTGTTTTTCTGAGTTAATTTTTTTTTCTTACTGCATATCTGTGAGAAAATGTCACCTTCAGAAGCCCTTGGTTACTCTGAGTTCTTGTCATTGCAGCAATTTTTTGTTATGCCCTGTTTTTTCAATTTGCTTTTTAAAAGTATTTGAAACAGCTGGGTGGCTTCAAACATATACTGTGAATATATAAATAAAATGTGTAGATATGTTCTATGTTAATGAGATGAGCTTAGAGTTTTTGTAAATTATAAACAGAATTTTCAGCTTGTAAAGACAGGCAAAAAAAGAAAAGTGATCAGAAATTGACTGTTTCTTCCAACATGTTTCTTTAGATGAAGACTCAGTCTTGTTGCTCTTCCACACTGATTTGGGGGTGGACAAGGAAGGGGCAAAAAGAAAAAAAGACATTTCGATGCATAGCAGCTTTCCCTCACCTTGTCATCCTGTCTCTTCTCTGGTATTTGGAAGCGTTAGTCTTTGTCTGCTACTCTAAAGTGACCTGTGAAACAAATTGCAGGCTCAGGTAGTACACTCAGCTAAAATATTTCTGGTTTTGTCTTCTGTTTTAGTAAATTTTGGTTACAGTGACCATTCCTGGTCTGAACTGTGAAAATATCATCACCAGTCCTCCCAGCCATGGACATTAATGCTTCATCAGCTCAGGGATGTTTGGGGACAATTTTTGCAGCATGGAAAACTTGTTCATTGCTTTAGAGCAGCTGGATTTTGGTGAAGTGGATAGACGCTATAGGCTTCTGTGGTCTTGATTGCTGAGTGAATGCTTGCCTAGAGTGTTGCGTATGTTGGCAGAATTAAGACAGAGGAAATTCTGGCATCTCTTCTAGTTCTCTCCCATTTTGTGAAGTGTGCAGCTCCATCTCTTCTTGCCACAATGAAATGAGAATCAGAGCCTATGTATTTATCTAATAAAAATTTCACCTAGCTGGAATGGTGATACCAATTTGAACTAAGCTGATGATGTTATTTATAGCACGTTGCATAAAGGTAAAGAAAATTATTTGTATAACAGTAACATGGGACAAAAAATGAAGGTATTTCTTCTAGGTCTCTATGGAGTTTTCATTCTGTCTTTACAAGTTCCTTTTGTGCATTAAAGGTGTCAGATACAACCAAAAATATTCTGTGATTCTATGGGACCTTTGAGATCATTGAGTCCAACCACCACCACCAACAACAAAAAAACCCCCCACACCCAAAAAATCCCAGAACACCAACACCAAAACCAAACCAAACCAAATGCCCACAACCCCACCCCACCCACAAACAGACACAAACCAACAATCTCGGGCACTAGAGCATGCCCTGAAGTGCCATGTCTACATGTTTCTTAAATACCTCCAGGGATGGCGACTCCACCACCTCCCTGGGCAGGCTCTTCCAGTGCCTGACCACTCTCTCAGTAAAGTAATTCTTCCTAATACCTAATCCAAACCTCCCCTGCTGCAACTTCAGACCATTTCCTCTGGTCCTGTCATTATTCCCTTGGGAGAAGAGGCCAACACCCACCTCTCTACAACCTCCTTTCAGGTAGTTGTACAGGGCATTGAGGTGCCCCCTCAGCCTCCTCTTCTCCAAACTAAACATGCCCAGTTCCCTCAGCCTCTCCTCATATGACTTGTTCTCTAGACCCCTCACCAGCTTGGTGGCTCTCCTCTGGACACGCTCCAGCACTTCAACGTCCTTCCTGTAGTGAGGGGCCCAGAACTGAACACAGTACTCGAGGTGAGGCCTCACCAGCGCTGAGTACAGAGGCACCATCACTTCCCTACTCCTGCTGGCCACGCTATTCCTGATACAGGCCAGGATGCCGTTGGCCTTCTTGGCCACCTGGGCATACTGCTGGCTCATGTTAAGCTGGCTGTCCACCAACACCCCCAGGTCCTTTTCTGCTGGGCAGCTTTCCAGCCACTCTTCCCCAAGCCTGTAGCGTTGCCTGGCGTTGTTGTGACCGAAATGCAGGACCCGGCACTTGGCCTTATTAAACCTCATCCCATTGGCCTTGGCCCATTGATCCAACCTGTCCAGATCCCTCTGTAGAGCCTTCTGACCCTCAAGCAGATCAACACTCCCACCTAGTTTGGTGTCATCTGCAAACTTACTGAGGGTGCACTCAATCCCCTTATCCAGATCATCAATAAAGATATTAAACAAGACTGGCCCCAAAACTGAGCCCTGAGGGACACCGCTGGTGACTGGCCGCCAACTGGATTTCACCCCATTAATTACAACTCTCTGGGCACAGCCATCCAGCCAGTTTTTTACCCAGTGAAGAGTACACTTGTCTATGCCATGATTTGCCAGCTTCTCCAGGAGAACACTGTGGGGGACGGTGTCAAAGGCCTTACCAAAGTCCAGGTAGACAATGTCCACAGCATTCTTCACATCGAGAAGGTGGGTCACATGCTCATAGAAAGAGATCAAGTTGGTTGATCCCTTTCATAAACCCATGCTGGCTGGCCCTGATCCCTCGGCTGCCCTGCACTTGCTGTGAGAGCTCACTCAAGATGATCCTCTCCATGATGTTTCCTGGTACCGAGGTCAGGCTGACAGGCCTATAGTTTCCCGGATCCTCCTTCCAGCCCTTCTTGTAGATGGGCATCACATTGGCCACCCTCCAGTCATCTGGTACCTCTCCTGTTGACCAGGATTGTTGATAGATAATGGAGAGAGGCTTGGTGAGCTCTCCCGCCAGCTCTCCGAGTACCCTTGGGTGAATCCCATCCGGCCCCATGGATTTATGTGTGTCCAGGTGCATAAGCAAATCATTAACTGCTTCCTCCTGGATTACGGGGGGGTTGTTCTGCTCCCCATCCTTATCTTCCAGCCCAGGAGGCTGAACACCCTGGGGGTAGCTGGTCCGACTATTGAAGACAGAGGCCAAGAAGGCATGTTCGAAAATGTTCGAGTGTTTGAAAAAGTATGGTATGGACTGCGTTGTTAGACAGTAGCATGAAGTAGACTGAAGAAAGCTTTGTATTGGCAAGGAACTGGACTGGGAAACTTGACCATACACTTTTTTGTTTGTGTTTCTCTTAGGCTTTCTTAAAGGTAAAGTTAAATTCTGAGGTAGAATAATGGTGATACTGTTGTGTTCTGAACCTGCACTGCTGTAGCTCCAGTGTCTGTAGTATCTCAATCCAGTGTCCATAGTTACACAATTAATTACATTGGAGGATGGAGTGGCATGATGGGGTTGATTTGAGTGGATAACCCAGCCTATCCCTTTCTACAACACTCGTGTTATAGCTGCAGTCTTAGACTATGCTGGTAAAGCATGTATGCTGCTGTTTCTTTGGCAGTGGGCATCCAAGGTTCCCTGTGTTAGAGGCTGCCAGAATCAGTGGATATCAGTACCCAAGGAAGGTCCCCTTTCTGCTCCTTGGGAGCTGACTTTTGGCTCTGCAGCCATTCCTCCCAGCCCAGCTCAATGGCTGTGATGGTGTCGTAGTTCTGGCTCCCCAGGTCCAGCCCATGGCAAGGCTGAGAGTGTTTGTGTGTGTGCATATATAAATAACTATATATATATATATGCACAATATATGAGTGTATATATATAAAAAGTAGGTTATGTAAAATATATATTTATGTGAAATATATATATGTGTATATATAAAAAGTAGTTATTTAAAATAATATGCAGGTTTCTTCCTTCTCTTCCTTTTTAAAAAATCCTAATAGAAAGAAGCTTGGCTGGACCACAAGCAAGAATGCCGGTGTCTTAAGAGCGTTGAGCCCAATATTCCTCCAGACTCTGTCAGACTTGCGGGCAGGATTGTTTTTAAACTAGTAAGTAACATTCTTTTAGATTTATTCAGTGTAGCAGATTCAGATAAATACTTTTCACTCTACATTTTTAATGTAATTAAGAGCTAGAAAGATGAAGTGACTGGGATTGCTGAACAAAATTGGACTGCATATTGCATTACAAGACTACTGATTAATTTGCAGAAATGCTGAAAGGATCAAGAAATGCTAAAATGGACATAATTAGTCTCAAGGGACCTATTTATTGATTTTTCTCTCCCTGTGACTATGTGATAGCATTTGGAACTTATTTCTGCCTAGAAGGAAAGCACAGAGGGATAGGGTTTTTTTCTTCAATACTACTGAAGTTATTGGTGCTTTTCCATTAACTTCACTGTGAACCTCGTTCAGTCTTATTTGGATGAGTGGTAAGGACAGAAACACTGTTAGCTAGTCCTTCCTTTAGAGGGCATAATGCCATGCTTTCAATATTGGGTTCTCAATCTCAATTTTTTTTTTTTTCCTTTTTCTAAACTCTCTTGGAAGTCCTGGGTGTTTGACATTTATGTGGACTAAATTTTGTGTTGGGTTAAGCAGCTTATGACTAGAATTGTACATTAAAAAGGATTTGCTCAATTTTTTTGCTGACCCTGCCATGATGTTGTCTGTCTTGGATAAAAATATGTGCATTTGTTGTGGTCTGAGGTGATAAAAAATTATTTAATACCTTAATTTATACGTTGTTAAGAAGAGTGTGTACATGAATGTTTTTAAAGGGCAAATATGTACCTAGCTATACTGTGCATTAATTATAGTCACATGAAATCTGAGACTGCTAACCTCATAAATTGCTTTCAATTATAGTGTGAAGGGCCAAAGTAAATTACTAAGTGTAAGATGTCAAAGTTAAAAAAATAAAAAAAATAAATTACTAAAAGTGTTATAACAGCAAGAAAAAATTAGTATTTCTTACATAATTATTTTGCAGGCATATCACATTGAATAATCAATCTTCTAGAGTGTTTTCAAGATAAAGCGTGCTATGTAAGTGTTAATTACTGTTTTTCTCTACAGCTTAGACAATCAGTATGCCTTTCTGAGAGACTCTACTCTTTTTCCAATCTTCAGTCAAGTAAGTAATTGCCAACCATATTGCATGAAATGCTTCCAAGTTCTGCTTTACAGAATGGCCATCTGATTTTCTTGAAGCTTGCCTTCTGATGGTCTACTCTGTAGAATAACAGAATCAAAGACAAAATCTGCTAAAACCTATCACAGAATCACAGAATATTTTTGGTTGGATGGGGCCTTTGAGATCGAGTCCAACCAACAAAAAAAAAACAACCCAAAAAACCCCAAAAAACACGCCCAAAAAATCCCAGAACACCAACACCAAAACCAACCAAACCAAATGCCCACAACCCCACCCCACCCACAAACAGACACAAACCAACAATCTCGGGCACTAGAGCATGCCCTGAAGTGCCATGTCTACACGTTTCTTAAATACCTCCAGGGATGGCGACTCCACCACCTCCCTGGGCAGGCTCTTCCAGTGCCTGACCACTCTCTCAGTAAAGTAATTCTTCCTGATACCTAATCCAAACCTCCCCTGCTGCAACTTCAGACCATTTCCTCTGGTCCTGTCATTATTCCCTTGGGAGAAGAGGCCAACACCCACCTCTCTACAACCTCCTTTCAGGTAGTTGTACAGGGCAATGAGGTGCCCCCTCAGCCTCCTCTTCTCCAAACTAAACATGCCCAGTTCCCTCAGCCTCTCCTCATATGACTTGTTCTCTAGACCCCTCACCAGCTTGGTGGCTCTCCTCTGGACACGCTCCAGCACTTCAACGTCCTTCCTGTAGTGAGGGGCCCAGAACTGAACACAGTACTCGAGGTGAGGCCTCACCAGCGCTGAGTACAGAGGCACCATCACTTCCCTACTCCTGCTGGCCACGTGGGGAAGAACATTTTTTTCAAAGATAAAGAAAAATACATGTCTTGTTCAAGCAAAACTTCCACCTGATTTCTTGGCTTTAATATTTTTTCACATTTTACAGTTTACATCTTGCCTGTTCAATTTTTAGTTTACCTGTTGTCTGCCTTATTAAATGCAGTGCCAATATTTTTATAAACATACACAAAAATACATATATTTTTTACATTGAGTTTTTACTTTTTTAATATTTATGTGCTCTTGCATAAAGCTTCAAAATAGCTTTCAGAAAAAGGAAAAAAAATCTAAAATTTACAAGGGATACGTGTATATCTGTCTTGTATCTGGCTTTTCAATGGAGAAAAAAAGGTAATTACGCAGATACTATTTTTGTGGTTTCACAAGTTTCAGCTGCTTGGGTAGGAAAGGATGCTCATTATCATCTCTCAGCAGAGCTGACATTGAAGTAGAAAACATTTTTTCCAGATTTTGTGGTAGCTTAAAGGTTAAAGATTTATAAGGGAAGAAATACATCCTTAGTTCATTCTTTTGCATCTTGCTTAAAGGAATTTTCTAGAGAGTAATGTGAATATCTTGATTATCTCAACATTTTCTTAGTGTTATTCAGAGCTTTGGCTATAAACCAGCTTGATCTATTGGTAGTATTGGGTAGAAATATAAAAAAAAATATAAAAAAGTACAGTAATTAGTACTACGTTTTACTTCTGTACATCATGACATTCTGCCACCTTCTCCCAAGCTGGAAGAGCAAAAGACTTTAAGGCAACAAATTAAAAGGGATAGAGGGAATGCATTTCTGCAATTTGAATCCGCATCATGATTTTCAGCCATGGATATTCTCAAATCATGTAACAAAGGCTTGTGGGGGGTTAGATGAGTATGTGAATTAAGAGCAGCATTTCCAAATGCTTCAAATGAAGTTAAAATTATGAAGACTATGCCCTTCTGTGCTTCATGGGACTGCTGGGATCCAAGGAAAAAAATTATTCTCTGTTGTATCAATGGCAGGTTGCACAGTGACACTAGAGGGAAGAGTTTCCCTTTAAGAATTAAATATTGATCACTTGTACAACAATGTTATCTAGTGTAGGCAGAGATTTTTGTGTAACTCATAATTCCATACAAACTGAGGTTTCTCAGGACCCCTCAGAAGATAATCTCCACTTCCCTTGACTTGACTGGAAACAAGGAAATAGTGTAAGTAACGAGGGTGGCCCTCAGTGGCTCCAGAGAAAGTCTAAACAGAACCAAAGAGTTTGCAAATACAGAAACCATACCAGGCTAGAAGCACATTGAAGGTCCTTCCACTGGATGACTACTGGCTGGTAGCTAACCATGAGTACTGGCCATTTTAGTAAGCCAGCATTTAGTGCTCTGCTAGAAGTAGTTCACAGGAGATTATTAAAGCAGCTCACTTTTGTGGTGTTTCTGAAATGGGGACTCTGTGATAGCTAATTTTACAACCTACAAAATAGTCAGTACCTTCAAGCAGAGGGACTGCTCGGGTGAGATAGAACACAGAAACCCAACTGTCGTACACACTAGACAGCTGTTTAACCAAACCCAGTGACACCTGCTTTAATTGCATCCTGTTTTTAAGTGAGTGACTAAGAGATAGCTTTGGAGGTGCACAGATCTTGAATTGTCCTTCCTGGAGGCCAGCAAGCTTGGGTGGGACCAGCTAGCATGTATGGGGAAGAAGCTTTCTTGGTAAAAGGTTAATTCCATTCCCATTAAGGATGGATGTTTAAAATAAAGTAACAATTGACCATTATACAGAGATGAAATTGATTCATAGTGCATAATAATCCTCTTTGCCTTTTCTTATAGACAGGTGCGTGAATCTGTTCACCTTCACAGTCTCCATTTAGGTCTTACTCATTTTGTGCTGTCAGGAAAAAAAAAAAGTGAGGCAGGTAATCAGGCACTGAACTTACTGCAGTGCCCAGCAGAAAAGGACCTGGGGGTATTGGTGGACAGCCAGCTTAACATGAGCCAGCAGTATGCCCAGGTGGCCAAGAAGGCCAACGGCATCCTGGCCTGTATCAGGAATAGCGTGGCCAGCAGGAGTAGGGAAGTGATGGTGCCTCTGTACTCAGCGCTGGTGAGGCCTCACCTCGAGTACTGTGTTCAGTTCTGGGCCCCTCACTACAGGAAGGACGTTGAAGTGCTGGAGCGTGTCCAGAGGAGAGCCACCAAGCTGGTGAGGGGTCTAGAGAACAAGTCATATGAGGAGAGGCTGAGGGAACTGGGCATGTTTAGTTTGGAGAAGAGGAGGCTGAGGGGGCACCTCATTGCCCTGTACAACTACCTGAAAGGAGGTTGTAGAGAGGTGGGTGTTGGCCTCTTCTCCCAAGGGAATAATGACAGGACCAGAGGAAATGGTCTGAAGTTGCAGCAGGGGAGGTTTGGATTAGGTATCAGGAAGAATTACTTTACTGAGAGAGTGGTCAGGCACTGGAAGAGCCTGCCCAGGGAGGTGGTGGAGTCGCCATCCCTGGAGGTATTTAAGAAACGTGTAGACATGGCACTTCAGGGCATGCTCTAGTGCCCGAGACTGTTGGTTTGTGTCTGTTTGTGGGTGGGGTGTGGTTGTGGGCATTTGGTTTGGTTTTGGTGTTGGTGTTCTGGGATTTTTTTTTTTTTTTTTTTTGGTTGGTTGGACTCAATGATCTCAAAGGTCCCATCCAACCAAAAATATTCTGTGATTCTGTGATTCTGTAAGGCAGCTGAGTTTCACTTCCCATGTTATCAGTGACCTGATGCATGCATGGTGGGGTCATACATTAGAAAATACGGCACTATGTTCCTTTTTGCTTCAGGATTCCTCTACATAAAGCATGAATAATGGTGCTTTAGTATTCAATAAAGTGGTATTTGCTTAATATTCCTCCATATCGATTCCATTTACCAGCTGCTGTGTACGAAACTACCTTTATCTCTAAAATACTTTCCCTTTTGATCTGCCAGTATAATGTGTTTCTGACACATCTATGGCGAATACAGTATAAAAGTGTGCACTGCTGCAAGGAGAAAGATACTGCTGCATAAAATTTCAAGCATGTTTTTAATGTTTAAAAACCCAGATACCTATTTTTTGTATGTAATGTCTTACATCTACTTACACATTGGCTTTATCTATTGGCTTTTGATCTTTAACTCACCATTGTATTCATATGATTTGGCAGTAGTAACTTGAAAAACTCTTCTGTATGTGATAGGTAGCCATCACAAAAAATGACAAATGTCCACCCTCTGTCAAAATTGCCCTCTGTCAAGATTAATTCTGGGACTGGAAATGTCTAGACTGTATGGCTGCCATTGTACATTTTCAAAATGTTTGCGAAAGGTTCTGTTTATGACATGATATACTATTTTTTCCCTTCCCCTTAAGATATTGAACAGTTAAGTGAAGAAATGAAAGATGGCCTCAGGCACCTTGCACAGACGTTGCAACTGTATTTGAAAACGGAGATTCAGGATGTGTCTCGCTTGCCACCTGCGATTGACTTTTTTCAGATCTTCACAAAAGTAAGTGTTAGAATGTGATTGCTTGACAACTCATAAATTATCCTTTCCTTGTGTTCTTGATTTATTTTTGAGTGGGAGTTCAGTAGATACATACAGAATGTGATATATGACAAAGTGAAATAAAACTATTTATTTTTTCTATTCACTCAGTATTTAAGCAGTATAGCTTTTATATAATTGTAACATTTCAAAATTAAAGCAGCAGCAGGATATTTTTTCTTTTCCCTTTTTAAATTATCTTTTAAAAGCTCCAGGGAAAAAAAAAGTTGCATTAAAAACCAAACAAGTTCAAAAACAATTGAGTCAGTCAACCTAAGTAATGTTTCCACAGTGATAAAGAGCATATAGCGTCACTCTTCAGCCTAAAATTTTTCTGCAAAGTGCAATATCTTATATTTGCAGATATACTCCTATTCCATTTTGTCATTTAGTAGTATGTGCTAACAAGTGTTCCTGACAGTCCTGTATCCCACAAATTGCTTTCTCAGGGGGCATGTGGTTCAGCTATTCTAAAAGGCTACATGTAAAGTATTTTAAATTAATTTCCACAATATGTGAAATGCTTGTTATGTTACTAAGTATTGTTGGCTTTTGCTGTACATATTTTATTGCTTTCAATTCAGAAAGCTTCATTTGGACAACACTAGCAAGGTACTTCATATGCAGAATACTCATAGTTTTAACTTGATTTAATTTTTGTGATTTATAATTGATTGATAAATTCTGCCATAAGATCTTAACTCATACATGTTTTAGTTGCTTTAATAAGTGTTTTCTTATGAAGTAAGTCAAACTCTTAGATGTTTTTCTATGATATATGTTTTCTTCTATTTTTTTCTATGTTTTATTTCTGATATAAGCAAAAGGAAGAGCTTCTTTTAAAGAAATTAAATAAAAATTTTACCTTTTTTTATTGTTTGCACAATTTCTGAAATCTTTTTTGCTATGAATAGAAGGAGTAGGGGTAATATAATTAACTGTATTGCTTTTCTGGATTTTTTTACTGGTGATAAGACTGCTGTGATGTAAAGGTGCAGTTTTCCCTGAAAAACCATGCAGACTGAAATACACGCAGTCAAAAGGGCTCATAGTTAAAAACCTTATGCAGTACCTAGTTTCCACTGTCTTGTGTCAGCGCGCTGGTTTGGCCTAAACTACATCAGATGCATTTCATATGAAATACGCACGCTGCGTTATCTGCTTTGGAGAATTTGTACCGCTGAAGATAAGACTGAGTATCAGAAGGTGATTACTGCCTAATTGGTTGAACCGTTGCAGCTTGTAAGAAATTCTTTACAAATATTGTTACCTTCTATGTAATAATAAGCTTAAGATGGAGGCTGGCTGTGGTGGCTTTACAGGAGCAGTGTGATGGCTGCTCAATATATAGAGCACTGGTGAGGAAAATAAGGAAGCTTTTTAAATTTTTTGTGTACACGTGTGCACAAGCATCTGCACAGATGTGCACTTCCTCTTCCTTCCTATGTATTCCACCAAGATGATTCAAATGGGCATCAAGGGCAGAGTGAAAGTCAAGACTTCCCATCTCCATATCCTGTTAACTGGAGAACTAGCAATGCTCCTGTAAATGACATTTGTCCCACTATAGCCTTGCTATAACAAAGATATTCTTAACTCATTGTATACCTTATGTTTACTGTCAATAGGGTAGGAATAAATTCAATGTACTGCAAAGTACCGCATTTTTTAGTTGTTGTTGGTTTGTTTGGTTTTGTGGGGTTTTTTCGCCTTCTGGAAATTCAGAGGCTCTCATACCATTAAAGTAGGACTCATTTCCTTCTTTTGATCATTTTACTGAGCCTGTGTGATAGTCTGCCCTAGAAGAATGGAGAGCAAATGACACAGACCTATCATAGGTACAGGTACTTCATATCACTAACAATAAAAAGAATTGACAGAAGAATCCGACCGAACAGGTGAGTTGGTTGGGAGAAAGCAACTGTCAACTAAATATACTCATTTGCTTTACATGTGAGTAAAATTAGTATCTTGTTTGGAGTTCTGTCAAGCACAATACTTTTTGGAAAGCTCTATTGTCACTCTCTAATTTTCCATGTGGTAGTTTATAGCCTTCCCAATTTGGTTGTCAGATGAGTGTGCCATGAAGTATGGCACTATATTAAAATAAGATTTTAATATGCCCCCATCCCTAGTGAGGCAGCATCTGGCATTTTCTGCCACTCCTGTAGAATGTTTTTTGGAAGATAAGCTGAATGTCAATAGGAAAAATACTGGTGTGGTTTGTTTTTGGTTTTGTTTTTTTTTTTTCCCTTAAACTGAATAGAGATTCTTGTTCCCAGCAGGTAAAATTTAAGGCTTTGAAACTCTAAAGTCTCTGATAAAAGACTCATGCGGTCTCTTCTCTGTGGTGTGATTCTAAAAAAGACCAGCCGGGATGACTTCTCTGTGTGGTCATAGAATAAAGAAGTACTACAGATACATGATTTCAAGATGTAATCTTGTTTTCCCAACCTCTTCCAACATTCCTTTCAAGTTCAGTAGGTGCTTATTCTAACATTGAACTTTTTTGGATCAGTTCTTTCATTGCATGCCACAAAAAGATCCAGTCAAAGGTCATTTTTTATTCTGTTTGATGCTGGATCCTCAAGAAGGAAAATAAGCAGACAGCCAGACAAAAGAGAAAAACAGTCCTGCAGCGAGATGACTAAATTCCAGATAGTTCCTGGAAAATTTCCAACCTGATTTAGGTCAAAAGAGCTTCTCAGAAGCTCTTTTAAACACTCCTCCTTCTCTGCTGGCCACTGCTTTTGTCTTTGTGGAAATTAATTATAGTTTTAGTCACTTGCTTGTGACGCTTTAATGGGCAGAGAGTCCCCTTGAGTGCAAACTTGTAGAAACTTCCCATCAAAAATTAAAGAAAGTTTTGCCATTTATTTCCATGGGAACAGAATTTCACCCCCATGAATTTTTAGTTTGCAAGACCTGTGGAAAATATCAGCTGTACTGGATGGGAAGGTGTTTCAGAAGGATAATGTACCTTCCTTTTTGACAGTGTTGCCCTGTCCTTACTAGACAATTTGCTTTTTTATAAACTGTCCTTTGAGCTGGAGTTGAATTTTTTTTCATTCTTGCTATCTGATCACTCTTAGGAAGCTCCAGTTTATTTAACATGCCATTTATCAAGGTTGTGACTGTTTTTAAATTCTGATCCTAAGTATTAAACAGAATTATCTGCAATTAATTACGTGATAAGGCTTTAACTCCACTGAGACATTTTCTAATGTCAAGATAAATTTTTGACACCATGGTTTTATGGTTTAATTATGATTCCATAACCTTGAGATAAAATCAGTCCTTGCTTTTTATTCTTCAGCTTTTACTTACTTGTGTGAGGAGATGGCCTGGAATCCTGTGAGACATTTAATGGATGTGGGATAAAGAATTAAAATTTTTTGTATACGTTTATGGTTCTTTTCATAACAGCAGACAGAACTGTGTAAACTACTTAAGATATTGAATGAAATCTTTACGTACCATGTTGACTGTAAAACTGTGAGTGACTCCACTGACTGGAATCAGGCCTAAAATGACGGTTTATTTTTAGACCAAATACAGACTTGGTGTCTTGCATACAATTGCAACTACTCACGCTATGTCAGAATTGACTTTTTGAGCATTTTGAAATTGCCTGAAAACTTTTTTTTTTTTAAAAAAATCCAATTAATAAGAAAAAGAAGAGATTCTGATGTTAGGTAAAGTGGTAGCCATTTTAAAGATCTCCTAATTTAAGATCGTCATATTTATAGAAATAGTAAGATATGTGCAACCTCTGTCATTAAATAACAGTAAGGTAAAATTCATTGACAGCTAATGAACTGCTAACAGACTTCTAGAGCAGCTTAGTAATTCTTAAAACAGAATTTTGTTGGAAGACAAAGGGTTTCTAAAGGTTTTTTTGATAAAACAGTTGATA
Organism: Numenius arquata; assembly: GCF_964106895.1. Lineage (NCBI taxonomy): Eukaryota > Metazoa > Chordata > Aves > Charadriiformes > Scolopacidae > Numenius > Numenius arquata. The sequence continues at coordinate 28,845,126 of NC_133577.1, read as the reverse complement.
AACTTTTTGGGAAAAGATGCTGGACTGAAGATTCTTGGGAACCCCATAGAACAGAGATGATACTTTACTGATAAAATAACAATCTCCTTAATTTTTCTGTTTTGCAAAATTTCATTTTCTGGACAGTATCTTAACTGAATGTTGGGGTGGTAGGAATTAGAGAGAGAATTTTTAGCTTTATGAAAGTTTTAATCTTTCCTACAGTTCCAATCCTGCCACCTTTTTCTTGTGAGCAGAGCTGCTTTGAAAGTAGATATGCTGCTTTCATTCAGTTCACTGGAGAGGTCACACACCTGTGCACGTGTGAGGTCAATATGCTTCTTGAAGCAGGTGGTGTGCTGCCCACCACCCTCTTCTCAGCTGCTGTCCTACTCTTTCATTTTCAGGTCAGATTAGAATTGACACAGATCAATGACAGAGTAAAAACACGTCTAAGTAAGCATAGGGCTGTAAGTCTAGGACAGGATGAAAATTTTTTTTCGACTTCATTTTTTTGAGGTTTGTGACGTTGAAATTAAAGTGAAGAAGAGGTACAAATTTCATGCTGCGCACTAGTCTCTCTGTATCTACAGACAGTTTTAACTGAAAGACCGGTTACCCATTTAGGCTGTTGCTATAGTTGATTTTATTTTTAACTTAAGAAGAAGTAAGGTACTGTAAAGTGCAGAGGAACATCCCTCAAGAGACAATGAGCTAGTGTCAGCTAACAGGCAGAGCTGTTTCACCCCTGGAGTTGAGTATGGCACTAGAAAAAGTCCATGATGCAGACTAATTTCTGGTATAACTTTCATTCTGCATCTTAGCTCTTTAGAGGAAGGGTAATATTTCATAAGTACGGGGAGGGAAAAAAAGTCAGGAGGCTGTTTTGTAGTGAGGAGGGGTAGGGAAGGTCTTGGGGCTATTTAGCATTTCATTTACTTGGTTTGGGATCACAGTGTTGGCTGCCTGGGATTTCTTGTTCTCCTGTCAATTCTGGTCTCTTGAAAGTGTAGGAATAAGCAGAAAGTCTGAAGTTGACCTTCCTGTTTTTCATTTTTCTCTACCTATGTTTTTGGCATGTTTATTAAATGGCAATAATGTTTTTCACTTGCATAGCTCTTCTGATGAGTGTATCTTCATGGTTTTCTTGTGTGGCAGACCAGTATTATTTCTAAGGAAGAAAATTAAGGCTAATAGAGAAAGGTCACATAGCTGTCTTTTCATAAGAGGTCTTAGGGCAATGAGAACTAAATCACCTCTCCTGCTGCACAGTGTAGCAGTTGTGTTCTGCTGCTTGTTTCCACAATGTAGCAATGAGTAAGTGTAAAGACAATTGGAACAGGAACAGTTGGGAATAAGAGCCTATGTCTTAGGTTGGTTTTTTTTAATTTTGCAGAGAATACTGCTGTGAGGATTATCACTATGTTTGGTTAACTAGATGGTCTTTCTTTAAGTCAAGATTGCAGAGGAAGTGGCAACTACTGTGCAATAGCTTTGGAAGCAATGGTGTAAATAGAAATTAAAGAAAAAAATAGTAAAAATTTTAATAAAATGGGAAGTAATGTTGCAACAGTACACTGGAATGAGGGTGATAAACAGTCTGAGAAGACTCTTCTCTCTTGATTTCCTGTTGTTTTCCCCATTGAATTATAATTTGGGGAGATAATTTTCCATAGCAATTATCTTAATTTTTAGTCACAACAGTTACCTTCAAGAGCAATAGAATACTGTACCAGACCATAAAATCATCCTATCTGATTTGAAATTACAGCAACATGGTTACATTTAAACGACAAGCTGTTGCTAACAAAGCTCAGTGCAGTGAAAGTAAGACCATGAGACTACAACACTTCAAACTAAGTTTATGGTATAATTTGGGTCCCCCTCATCTAATTGTTGTGTGCACTATCTGTTTTACAAACTGCGTCTAGTATAACAAACTCCAGATGTAGAAAGCAGGGTGGAGGAGTTCTAAACTAAGGAATTGTTGGGTAGAAATTTGGTTGTGTGTGGTAGGAAAGGAAGGTTTGCTCTCAGAGGGCGGGGTATACGGAAGAGAAAAGACTGTTTTTTAAGGAGATTAATTCAGCCCCGATTGAAAAGCATAAGCTTCTAGAAAAGTGACTGCCTTGAGTGGTGCTGGGCACGGGGAAGGGGAGGGAGGAAATTGTGTATACTTATTGTTCAGTTGACCTTTTTTCTATCATGCAAGTTGGAAGTAATAAGACAGAAAAGAATCTGGACAAATAAATGGCAGAGTAGTGTAGGCTATTTTGCAACTCTCACTTCTTTTTAGCATCTTTTTTTTTTTTTTCCTTACTCCTGTTTAGATCTAGAGCTGTGATAGTGCTGTGCAGAACTGAAAAGGATCCAGGTGGCCAGGGACTTAATTACCATTACTTTCCTAACGCTGCTTAAAGCATATCCGCAAAATACAGTGCTTAAAAAACTAATGGTCTCTGACATGTGATATACATCAGTCTGTTTTCTGGCACACTTATGGAAGTGAACTGGAACAGTAATGATAAAAAGCTTTAGTAGTTGTGGCAACTGGAGTACACACACAAAAATATGTGGGGTGAGGCACCTTCTATGTTTAGAAAAAGCCAATGTGAAACAAGGTCATGGAGACGTTTAGTAAAGATCTGAGTAGTAAATGAAAAAACACTTACATCCTCTATCAGCAATTTTAAAAGCCTCTAATTGAGGAGGATAAGCCTGATAACTGCTTGTAATGCTGTTGGCAGCAAACTGTTCTATCCTCATCTTTAGGATGACCTGCAGTGGGGTTGCTCAAAGTGTTTTTGCTTGTTTGTTTTGGCTGTGAGCAGAGCTAGAATTCTGTATGGCAGGATTATTAATCAGCTCGGAGACTTGTTTAACATGTTTAATAGATGAAAAGACTAAAAATTGTTTTTCTTCCAGAATGGTGTTGGAGTAGATTGACAGTCTGTTGAAAAATTACCGTGCTCTTTGAATATAGGATGAGGAACCATGTTTTTGTGGTGTTACTGTTGACTTGCTCTGAAGCAGCTGAGATAACAATCTCTCTGAAAATGAGGGTAACTTTGTCTGTCTAAGGTATCCTATAGAGCTAAATAGCTGTTACAGTCTAAGTATCAACGGAAGACGAGACAACTTCTGTCACATGTCGGCATTTCAGTGGGTGTCAATTAAATGATGCCATCCTACAGGAAGTTTAGTCCTTAGAAGTATGTTCTCTCCCTGTTCTCCAGTAAATGAGTATATATATTTTTGTTTTATTAACACTGTAGTTCTGATATTTAAATTTTTTTGGTGTGTCCTATTTCATTAAAATTACTACTAAGTTTGTAGTGGAAATAAGATGGAGAAAGAAACAGTAGTTATACTGGATTAGGATCGCAGTCTTAATTGTTCTGTATTTTAGTATGGGTGAGCAGCAGTTACAAAGGGGTTGTAGTGCTGATACACTGTGAGCTGGCTTGAGATCACTTAATTTGTACCGTAGCAAACTGAAGGTGGTGGAGTCTAATTTAGACGGTTTCTTGGCACAGCAGTAGGTATAACTATGCTGTAATAGAAGTTGGCAGCAGATATTGGGGAGCAAGGTGCAAGAACTCTGCGATTGAGGGACATGATGTCAATCAGTCATGCTTTCTTGCCTGCAACTCTCTGCACACCTGCCCTGGAAGTTCCTATGCTATCTTCGGGTAGTTAGATGTTGATTGATGGGCAGAGTCAGATCCAGGAATATTCCCTTTAGGAGCTCATCTTATTTGCCTTAGTGACTTAATTTTTTTCTTTTTTTCCATACTCACCCCTTTCCTCTTGATTGTGTAAATATTGACTAGATTTTTCATACCTATAACCATCAATTAATTGCATTTCTTCTTACAGATCCTTTGAAACTTCCTGTGCTGTTTCTGGGCTTTTTGAAATTTGAAGTGTGTGCGCTCAGATGCGTCCCTAATGTCATAGATACTGCAGATGATGGATTTGAACATATCTCCCTTCTGAATTTAAAGAATTGTGGGCTGTTATTAAAGTGTTTATAATTGCTTTTGGAAATTTGGTGGTATTTTTCTAGTTTAAAATAGAAAAACTTCAGGATTAAAGCTCCCTTCCATCTCCCATTCCTCAAGAACATTTTTCAATCTGTCAATGAACCTTGTGCTTTGCCTGTACTCACAAGTATAAAATTCATCTTCTTTCTTCTTCCATTACCATCAAGGCCAAGGTTTCACTCAGCCTTCAGAGGAAACTGGATTGGATACCCACTCATTGATAGGTATTTCTGTGCATCACAAGATCACTGAAGTCAAAGTTGTCTAACCACATCATGTAAATAGGATGTGGTGATGTGTTGCTTCTAGTATAGGTAGAAAGGGTGAAGTGGCAGACGACTGGTTTGTCAATGTTCATTCAGTGTTGCGGGTGAAAAATCTTTACTTATTTGGGCCTCTAGCCTGGGAAGATAGTAAAGAATGGAGGGAGGTGCACAAATTGTTTGCAGTCAGTGACATCAATTTCCTCTGCTGTGCAGAAATTATATAGTCTAAGTAATGCTGACATGTTTCTCATTCTGTAGTCATTTCAGCCTTACTGAATAAGCTTGAACTCAAATTAAAAATCTGCATTTAAAACAGCAACTTGCACTGTGTGCATTTGTGCTGTCTAATCTTTTGAAGAGTTGTGTTTGCTTTTATACTTTACAGAGTATGAGGTATAATTCCATAGTGAGAAACTCTTGTAACAGCATAGAATCACTTATTTTGCTTTTAAACTTCCAACTTTTTTACAGTTTTGTGTGTTTGGGTGTTTTTTTTAACTTTAGACAATATCCATCGTCCTGGTGATCCTGCATGAGTCTGAAATTAGCATCTCTCTAAATGAGAGATTTCACTTCCTCAGATTTTATAATTAATGTTGCATGCATTAACTGAATTTTCATGTGTCTTAAAAAGTGAAGTATGTCTATAGTTTTATAAAAAGTTATATATTGGCTGAAGAAGCAGCTTGTCTTGAGAATATAGTGATAGTGTTGAATTTTTATTGTGGATTTGGACCAATGATAGATACAAACCCAACAGCATTTGCTGTCTTACCTATACAAGATCATAATGTTTCTCATTCCATAGCATTTTTTTTTCATTAAACCATCTTTTTAGACATATCAGACAACCAGCTAGTAATTTCTGATTTAAGTTCCAGTTCATTTGAATTGAAAAGCCACAATTCTGTAAACAAGCTCCAGTGGTGAAGCTTAGTGCAGCACTTGTTTTACCCCCATTCTGTCACTTTGTCAGCAATGACACTTGGGACCAAAATTCCTACCATTACCTGGGTGATGTAACTAGGCTGACTCCACAGGGAGCAGCTCCTGACTGATGGTAGGAATGACCAAGAGAAGAATTCAGCTTGTTGTCTTAATATCCTTGACTTCTTAGTTAAAATAGGAGTAAGTGTATTTAACCATCTCCCATAGAAAGATTATACTTGAAATGAATTAGCAGTGGTGTTGAGAATACAGCAACATCTTCAGCATGCATAAAACACAAGGTATAAAAATAGAATCAATTTGGGCTAATTGTGTTAACTTTAATTTTGAAAAGTTTTTTTTCCAGGTTAACTCTAACTTTACTTATTCTCTAAAAGACTTCTTGACTTAATGAAGGTGTTAATGGATATGCTTCCTATCTTTATTTATTTCACTGTCCTTGTAATATCTTGTCTGGAAACATAAAGTACCCTGGAACAGCAGGATCCTGGACAATGTTGATGGTTTTTATTTTCAATACTTGCATCTTCTTGGAAGCAGCTGAACTTAGGTAGATTTGCTGATGTCTCACAATGGCCCCTGCTGCTGCAGGTGGTATCAGTAGACAATGAATCATAGTGCATGTTGTTGTGTCAGAAAGACAAAAACAAATCACTATGTGGATACAAGATCAGAAAGAGAACATATTTCCATAACCACACAAATTGTGTAAATGTAAAGAAATTCTGCCAAATAAATAGAGGCGTGTTGGGGAGCTTTGTGTATTCTGGAAGAAACTGTGATCCGATGGTACGACTCTGCTGGGAGAGTGAATTGTAAGAGCTGGGATGTCCAGAGCTGTGAACAGTATGTTTCCAGCGAGGGATTTTTGACCATGAAGCAGCTTATGGTTTGGAAGAAGAGTAAGCATATGCACATCTGCTTTCCAAGCATGCTGCTGCCAGGTATTTTTCTTTGTAAGTCTTTGTAAATCTGCTAATCAAGGAATTTTACTACAAACAACAAAATGGTTATAAATTATGCTGGCAAACCTGCCCATGATAAAAACAAACCAACCAATCCAGTTTAGAAGGTCCACAGTTATATGATTTCTAGGAACTCTTTTTACTACTATTTAAATGTTGTAGATATGCAAGAAATGAAATTTGCTTATTCAATTTTCTGGTCACTCCATTTCTAGATGAGAGGGATGAGGAAAATGAGGGGTGTCATGAGAAACACAGAGAAAGATAAAACAACCCTGGTGTCCTGCTTCCAGCTGCAATGCTCGTTGTGGAGGTTGCAGTAGCAGCAACGCTTGTAGAGGGGATTGCAGTAGCTGCAACACTCCTCAAAGGGTGTTGAGTAGTGTGCCTGCATATGCACTGATGTTTAGCCCTAAGCAAGACCTCAAACACATTCAGAACACCTAACAATAGGAGCATACTGGTTCAAGCATCCCAAGGGTATTCAAAATTCTCAAATGCTGTTGTAACTCTATGGGGAGAAAAGGTAAAAAGCGTAGTTACTAAAATTTTCTGCTAGGTTTCCAAAGTACAAAGATGAAACTGCTGCTGCCATCTGGCCTTGTTCATCGCTCTTAATCATGTACAAGTACCCAATTTCATCATACCATAAGCCCGTACTACAAGGCACAGCAAAATGATAATCTTGAGCCATTTCGCAGCGATGATAAAGAGCACAACGGGGAGCACATACAGCAGGTTACGTGTTACAAGATGCAATCCCTAGAGCAACATTGTGACTATTAACCCAATACAATGAATGACAAATTTGTTCTAATATGCTCTGATCAGGCTTGTCATTATCTCAACCCATCGAGCTCCACATTGGGCACTAGGACTGTTATGGTTTAACCCCAGCTGGCAACTAGGACCAACAGCTGCATGCTCCCTCCTCTTTCTACGCCCAGAAGGATAGGGAGAAGAGGAAGAAAAGGGGCGAAGGAAAAACAAAACAAAACAAAAAAGCCCCAAACACAGACAGTTTAATACTTTAATATCAGAAAAGGAAAATAAAAATAATAAAAATAATGACATAAATCTCACCACCTGGTGAATTGGCACTGTCCTGAGCAGCGATTGTGAGAGCCCAACCCCCATTTATATACTGAGCATGACATGAGTTGGAACTCGATGATCTTTAAGGTCTCTTCCAGCTCTGACCATTCTACGATTCTATGATCTATGGTGCGGATTATTTTATTGTCCATTCTGTTGTTCTGTCTATATTCCTTCTCAGCTTCTGTGGGAAGCTGAAGAGAGTCCTTGAAAAACATAAACATTGCCTAGCAACAACTAAACCAATATGGATTGTTGACATTCCTTTCAGGGTAATCACTAGAAAGAAAATTAACTCTTTCCCAGCTGAAACCAGGACAGCTGGTTATTAGGGGAGAAAATGGTGTTTTCCAGTTAACTTTGAGACAACATTTGACCGCCATTGTTTGCTGCCAGAGCATATCTTCATTGTTTGGGATGAGAATAAAGATATTTGTAGAAATTTAAGTGAATGTGTCTAAATGTAAGAAATGGAGCTGATGAAGGGAGAGTGGGCTGGTGGGTTTTCTACTCATTTGTGTAGTTCATCATATTTGGTATTAGTTATATACAGATTAACACTAGTAAAATATAAGGGGAAGTGGGAAGTTGTGAATATATGTTACGACATGCTTTTAATCACTCTGTCTTGCTGATACATATTTGATTGGAGTTTTATTATTAAAGTACAGCTGGAGGAGCATTTCCCTGAACTATACTTTTGCATTGCTGGGGTGGAGAGGGGAGATGGTGCATAGGCAGAAATAAGATGAAGCTTGTTGCACCAAGCTTGTTGGATCAAGCAAGCGTATAATAACACTAATTTATATTTATCTAGTGCCTTCTGAACTGTTTAACTCCAGAGCTCTCACAGTAAGTTTTCCAAGGTGCGAAGGTAGGAGTGTGTTGCATTCATTCTTTCTGTGCCAATTGATATTTAGTTCACCTTGGATTAAGTGGGGAATGCTCAATTGTCTGATGATAGTTCTGTAATTAGTACTGCTAGTGATTAGGAATCTCCTTGGATCTCATTTAATGATTTATTTTCATGTAGTAATATTAAATAAGGTGTGTAGCTTTGGTTTGGCAAGTTTTCTCCTGGTGTCTAATCTTTACATTGGGTATTTGTTGTACATCTGCCATTTCAGTGGGGAGATGCTATTGTTGTAGTTCTTTACAACAGAAAAAGGAACAACTCTCTTTAGACCACTAAAATTTTCTCCTTTTACCTTTACTTGTCATTACAATGCTACTAACAAAAGTACTCATTGCTCAGTAAATGAGAAGCCCTGAGTATATGAATACTCATGCCACTCTTTAGAATCAGAGCATTTGGAGGATGCTCAAGAGGGAGGACAGGTGGCTGTTCTAGCTCATGCAAGTAAATGACATTGATTAAATTAATGTAATGATAAATAGTGGCATTTAGAATAATGAGGTACAATGGCTTTGATTTATTGTTCCAAGTAAAGCTGAGTTCTTGGAAAAAAAACACAGTAAAAGATCTGACTATAGGATCCTACAAAGTTCATGTGGTCTTTTTAAAAACTGTATGTAGCTTTGTTTAAATAGTCAACTTCACTCATCTCCTTCTAATGCTGATTTTATAACTAAGTCTAAATGAAAAGAAAAATAATATATTTTTATATCCAAAGTGTCTGAAAGATTTTTAAAGCTCAAAGATAATTTTGCATAGTGATGTTTATCTACTATTCTGGCCCAGATTGCAGATTATCTTGCAATTACAGTTGATTTACATCCTCTGAATTTTGAGGTGATTTCTGCAACTTCTGCTTTTGCCCATATATTCAAAAATTTTACTCTAGGAAGACTGGCTTTGGCAGACTGGTTTATACAGTTGTACAGGCTTTCTTCTTCTCAGGGTGGAGAGTGGCCTTTTCTTGATAAAAGGAAAGCAACAGGGGCCGCTGCCAATGGTAATGCACTATGTGCATCTTCAGGAGGTCTCCAAACACTGAAAAATAGGGTTCAGAATCCAACCTCCCTGAGATGGACCCTCAAGCCTCATGTACCAAGGCATCCTGTTTTGCCCTCTGCCTCTGCGGCTCATTAATTTCCTGCATTTACAGTGTAATATTCTTCTTCTCATACCCCTTGTGCTAGATACAGACATGGTTAGGGAGTCCACTGATGCCTCCTGCGTGGGGTCCTGATGGAGGTGCTGCTCTGCAGCGGGAGGGCTGTCCTGTTTGAAGGCACAAGTTCAGCTGCATCTGGGCTCCAGGGACTTTGCACTCTTACATGTGTGCTCTTACATACAAGGCACAAGCCTGTCCTGGGACTGCGTGCCCAGGCATGTATATGCTGTTTGACTTGGGTATCCATTCCCACCATGTGGCCTTATATTGAACCTTATGTGTTGAGATTCCAGTAACTTGAGATTCAGTCATCAGGAGTCCCGTCATTGATTTCATGGCATCAGGGACAAGATCTGAATGTATTCATTGCTGCTTAGGTACAAATGGGGAACTAAACTTGAATTTTCTCAACCTTGATTTGGCGTCAGAAACTGTCTGCCACCTCTCCCATATTATTCTGTCTTGGTACGTCAGTCTGCCTCCACAGATCTACCTTAGCTCTTCTGTTTTCTGGAAAATGTTAGGTTTGAATTATGTTCAGCACAATGTGAGTATGTTCAGTGTGAGATAGACACTGTGGAATAATTGTTAACGCTAGCAGTGTTGTGCATACTGCTTCGCTATAGGTTAGGATTAATTTATTAGCACTGCTATTATTATAATGTTACTAATTAATCTTACACTGTAGTCTTATGCTATAAAAAGCTTTCAATAATCAGTTTCACATGTGCAACTGGAATGTATTGTTATGCAAAAGGAAGGTAAGTGAAATCAGGATTGCTTGGGGTTTCTACCTTTAGCCTTAAAATGATATAAGATGCATTTTCTAGGTAAAATGATACTGGAAGCTTATAGATCACACAAGACTTCTGTATGTGTCAGTTATACAGAAGAGTATATGTGAACCTGTGAACTTTGAATGCCTAAGAGAAGACCTTTATAACTGTTATGAGGCTTGATCTTATGCCAGAACACTCTGAAATCACTTTGAAAATGTTACTGACATGTTCATTGTAAGTTAGGGCACTCAGCATCTTACAGAAGTGCTAGTGTACTTTGGAAGTTAGGATGAGAACAACTACTTTTAAAAGTATCTCCCATGAAAACACTCTTGCTCTCTGCTTCCATATGGCTATGACAAATGCTTCTGTTCTTTTTTTTTCTTTTTCTTTTTCTTTTTTTTTTTTTATCAAACTGTGAGGGAATCTAATTAAAGTATAGAAAGATGCACTGGAAAATGAATTATGTCTTTCTGAATGCCACTGGTTTTCCTAGCTAAGGGGATATTTTTATTTGTAGAAAAGTAAGACATGCTTGGAAATGCAGAAGGCTGCTCTGACACTCTTGAGACATCTGTCCTTGATTAGCTGTTTGAATCAGTGATGTTATGTGTTTGTGTCTTGTTGCCAAGGAAGCTATCCTTGAGAAAGCTTCTTTTGAGAAAGAAAAAACAGCAGAAGAAAATGTACTCATTTACTGCTTTGTTCTGAGGTTGTGAAATACTGCCCAAATTAACTCTTACACATTTCATTTTTTGAGTGCTTTGTGGTTCTGTGACTGAATAATTGGGAAATAAGTTTGAAGACTTTATATTTTTGCATTAAAGGATAGAAAATACAATGTTTAAAAAAGTTGAACTAGGGTTCACCTAAGTATAACTATGATGTGGTATAAAAGACACTCTGTAAACAGAATTTGGTTATGGTCCATTGTATTGATAGACTTTACCCATGAAAAATTATTTCAGATGTATTTCTAGTAGTTGGTGAGTTAAAAGAAGCAATTGCCTTTAATGTCTTCAAATGTGAGACAAACTCCTTTCCTGATAGCTCATGTTTTAAGCTTCAGTAGTTGTTACCAAAAGCCTACCTGTCTATGCTAAATAGCTTTTGGTTCACACAAAAATACTTCGAATGAAATTCGTTGAATTAAATGAGTGCTTTTGGGGACTTCTGGAACTCACTTGAATATAAGGATATGACACTGCCTAAGTTGAAAAGATTGTTGGAATTAAGTAGAAAAAATATTTGTTTTTTACTTATCTCCTGGCAAATGGAGAGTTGAAATTTTAATGTCAATGGCAGTGAAATTAATAGTTAAGCTTTTTAAAGTAATTTTTATAATTTTCCAGCAGTTCTGTCTTATACACATATAAAGTTGAGGCTAGGATGATGATACTGATACTCTTTCAGTAGTAGTGGGTTTATTGAAGAAAAATTCCAAAGGATTTTAAAGGAATGAGTGTGTTTCAGCTGAAACACACCACCTTCTTCATAGAACAGAAAGAGGGCCATTATGATACTTAAAACTTCATAAACAGCTTTAGCATTGCCGCTCCTATTGAAAAGATCTGGTGCTGTCCTTGGACCTAAATGACTTTTTTTCGGGTCTGTCTGAATGCAGCCTGGTAATACCACACTTACAGAAATGCTTCCTGTGGTGGTTGCTGGCTGCACAAAAGCATTGTCACAAGCAGAACTCGTCTGTAGACGGGAGTATCTCCTATGGGCTAGAAAGGATTTAAAAGAACAGAAGAGGCAATCCAAAGGTTATTTAAGTGAGGTTGAAGAAAAGATGAAATTTTTATATAGTTCAAAATAAAATAGAGACTTCACTACAACATTTATTTTCTGTTCTTGCAGTATTACTGGATTACCAGAAAACCCATCATATAAATGTTATTAACATTTGCAACTGCTTTCTACTCTTGGGGTAAATGCTACCCTGTACGTATCAAGAAAACCAGTACATGGAGATAAAACAAGATGTAAAAAGTCTTGAGTATTTCGGTCGATTTATCTTTACTGTGGTTTGGTATCAACTAACTGCTTTTGTGAAGACGGCGTTAGCAGCTAAATCCAGACAGGACATGATGTAGAAATATTCAGCGGAATTTTATGAATTTTATGGCTGCAGTGGAGTTATTTCTGCCCTTTAAAAAGTATGTTGTCACAGAAGTGACATAAGACTTAATGGGTCTCTTCTTTTTTTTATAATTTAAAATGTACCATTGACTTTCAGTGGATTCTGAACTAGAAAAGAGGAAATGTTGATCATGTGTGACAGGATCTAGAATTAAATCATTCATGGTTTTATCCCTTTTGCCATTTGTTATTTCTCTGAAATTTGCTTGTTTTAGCATTAGAAAACACAGCAAATAATAATCCTAATACAAAGTTGTTATAATTGGTATTTCTGCGTAGGCTCGACTTTATCATGAAAACTAGTTGTGACTACTGGGTAATTTCAGGGTTGGGACTGCCCTTGGAAATCTGGATGCAGTAGGTTGCTATGCATGACTTAAAGGCTGATGGACTTTTTGGCTTTCTTTAAAGGGAAGTTGTTGTTGATAGCAACTTTTCCTTTTTTGATTAAACACAGTCCATTTTGATAGATTAGTGTTTGGGCTCACTTTATTAAAAAGGGACTGTGTCAATTTCTTGCAGACCAGTTTGGAGTATTTCAAACAATATGGCTGGTGTTTAAATGCTGCCCCCAGAAACTGCATTGTTAAGGAAGGCTCTATTTGTTCTTGTGTGGTTACTAAACAATTTGAAAGGGGGAAGACTAGTTTACGTCAAAGCTCTGGTGTCTCTAATGGCCTGTTAAGATCATATAAATAAAGCTGAACTGGGTCAGTATATTGTGATCTAATCATGTTAATGCAATGTTTTACTTTATTGTTGTTGTTGTTGTTATTATTATTATTATTTAAATACTGTTATCATTGAAAAGATAGATGTTTCCTGAATCTTGAACTTGAAAAAATAAACTCTTGCATATTTGACTCCAACTCTCTTTTTCTACTTCAATTAGGAAATTGAAACTAACTGTTCTTAAGGTGAGAGCAGAAAACTAAGAAACCATGTCCAGATGGAGATCAATGAGAAGTGGTGTTCCTTAGGGGTCCGTACTGGGACCAGTACTGTTTAATAGCTTCATCAGTGACATAGGTAGTGGGATCAAGTGCACTTTTAGCATGTTTGCAGATGACACAAAGCTGAGTGGTGCGATTGACACACCTGAGGGATGGGATGCCATCCAAAGGCACCTGGACAAACTCTAGAAGTGGGCCTGTTGTCAGCCTTATGAGGTTCAACAAGGCAAAGTGCAAGGTCCTGCGCCTGGGTTGGGGCAACCCTCAGTATCAGTACAGGCTGAGGGATGAAGGGATTGAGAGCAGCCCGGCTGAGAAGGACTTGGGGGTACTGGTCGATGAGAAGCTCAACATAAGCCCCAATGTGCTCTCACAGCCCAGAAAGCCGACTGCATCCTGGGCTGTATCAAAAGAAGCATGGCCAGCAGGTCAAGGGAGGTGATTCTGCCCCTCTACTCCACTCTGATGAGACTCCACCTAGAGTACTGTGTCCAGCTCTAGGGCTCCCAACATAAGAAGAACATGGACCTTGAAGATGTCCCTGTTCATTGCACGGGCATTGGATTAGATGACCTTTAAAGCCCCTTTCCAACACAAACTATTCTGTGATTCTATGAAACCGTTTGATGTGCTTGGGGAAAAGGAGCAAGAAAGGTAGAACTAAGAGGTAGGTGGCCTTTTCCTATTCACCAATTAGCTTCAGGTAGAGAGATATCAGATTAATGAGAAATGGACTGGAGTTCAGTCCCAGGTACATTTTATCTAGCATTTCACAGTAAACACACTTTGGATTTTATGGCAATGGTTTTAACAAAGTCCTTTAAAAAATGATTAAAATTTTGCACTTAGATAGTTTAGTATTTTGAATGTAGAGATGTTCCCTGTCTTGGTTACTATACCAAACAGACCAAGAGACTCATAAAATTCTGAAACGCTATAGAATATTTTTAATTATAAATGTTTTGGATTGCAAGGTACAGAATAAGTCTGATCAAAACTGAACCTCTTGTTTCTGTGTTCCTGTAACAGTGGAATTGTTGTATCTGTTCTAATTTACGTTGCTTAAAACTATGGAATTAAAAAAAAACGGACAATATAACTGGCTTGCAATGTCCTTGAGAAACAAATCAGCAAAGCCTTGGAGAGCATATAAAAAAAAGTTTTGCCAAAGTAGCACTTGTCGTCTTCACGTATTCTTCCCTTGACTCCTGCTGCTGGCCGCTTTTGGAGACAGGCTAATAGGGTCGATGGACTTTGAGTCTGCACTGTTATAGAGACGTGGGTTGTTTTGAAGGTCTCTTAGGCTTAGGCTGTTGGGTGAAGGGTAGCTTTGCTGTCTGGCTGCGAGTTCAGGGTAATGGCACAGGCACCTAAGCAAGTTTCCAGGCATAGGCCAGGTAGTGGCTGTGCTCTGCAGCTACTGCCAGCACCTCCTGGAGAGCACTGAGCAGCCATGTTTCACCTGACCTTTGGGGTGGGGAGGAATGACGCAGAGCTGTTGTGGCTGAGCTGTGCTGAAGTACAGCAACTCATTCGTGTGTCTGAACCCTGATCCTCACTTTCCCAGATGCTGAATGAAAAAATTAGACAGATAAAGGGAAAGTGAGGGAGTATAACAAGATGAGTAAAGGTTTCCATTTGGTGATTTTTCATTTATTTATTTTTGGTCCATATGCATGGGATCCAAGATGCTGGGTAGCTACAGACAAGTAATGAACTGGCAGGTCTGCCCTGACAGCTGTTACCTTGGGCTTAGGAGTATTTTCCCTCATCAGAGGTACCATCTGGCCGGTCTGATCTGATCTCTCTACTTCATCAGTCTTCTGTAAGTTGGGTGGAGCTGTGGGAGCCATTGCATCTTGTGTTTCTAACGCTGTGTTGCAGTTGTACTGTTAGTTGCATGTAAGAAGTTAGAGGATCGAAAGGTAAGGCCTGAGGGGAGAAGATAACATCAGGTTTGTTGTGTCTTAGACTGGTGCGTCTGCTGATTTGAAAAAGCAGTTACTGTCATTTTTAAGATGAATGCAGCCATTGGCTCAAGAAATACTTAAGGCAATTGGTGGTTGATAGGATGGATATATCAGTGGAAAGATCCCTCTATATCTGTGCTGTTACAATGCCTTTTCACAGGAAATCTGGCATGGGCCAGTCAGAAACGTGATACTGTGCTGCATGTTGTCCTTTGGTTTGACCTGGAATAGCTGTCCTTAAATGATGATTTGTTAATCCTATTCTATAGAAACCTGATGATGTCTGTCTACCTCTGTAATTCCTCATGTCTTTTCAAACACCCTTTAAAAGAAGGGAAGAATGATTTTTCTCCATATTAGTGAGCAAAGCAATGTGATCTGACTTGAAATGGAAACTTTGTTCCACCGATTCTTGATCCAAACCCTGGTTCACTTACAAGACACGAATTTACCACCATCTTTCGACTACATAGGTATACCTACTTTGGGCTGCTTGCTTCTTGCTCTGTTTTATACCTCTTCTGTCAGTGTCTCATGCTGCACAACGTTAAATATTCTATAATATTTTTTTTCTAGATTTGAAATAAGAATTAATTAACACCTACTGAGTCTCATTACAAAAATGCCTGCAAGTAGACAATAGTTCTCCTTATTCTCAATGTCAGGGTTTTTCATAAATCTTTTTATTTTAAAAGATCATTTGTATATAAGATTCCTGAAGTTGCATTTTATTATTGTGCTGGAAAAAGGTGAACAGCACTCCAGTGGTTAACCTCTGGCACTGGATTTAGGGGGAAAATTAACTTAAGGCAATCCTGCTTTAGCAGGGGAGTTGGACTAGATGATCTCTAGAGGTCCCTTCCAACTCTGAGAATTCCATGATTCTGTGATCCGTGATTCTGAAATACCTACTTGTATCGGAACTCACATTCATAGGAATAAGAATTAAAACTCCCTGACAGAATGAAATTAAATTTTATGCATTGCAAATGCATTAAAAATCTTTTAAATAGGTCACATTATGACACAGGATGGATATTTAATGGAGGGATGAAATTATAGTGATCACTGTAAATCTTTATCCCTGTAACGTGCACTGGTCACTTTTGTACTTTAATATGCTCTCTCCATACCATGTGAAAAATCTTTAATGGATATAAATTCAGATAGCTTTGCTCCTTTCAGTGGATAGCTGTAATAATTTGTATTAGGAACAGCACTTGTACACTTTTTTTCCAAGAAACAAAGTATAATGGTTGCTAGCAGCTGATTAATAGCTTGTGGATTTTATAGTCAGTGGGTAGAAATAATCTGCATTTGATTTTTATGTGGGAAAATGAACAAATAAATTACTTCTGTCGTTTTGCAGGACTCATGTACATGCCTGCTACAGTAAGCTGGTCTCTTGATGAGGATAGAGAGCTGTTAGCTAATATTAGCAGTTATTGTTATATTTATAAACAAGGGAATATTACATAAAAAGAGTTTGGATTTTTTAAAAAAATGTATGTTATCTTAAAAAAACCAAAAAAACCAACCAACAAATCATATTTTCTGTATTTGCTTTATTGTGATGCTGCACTATCTTTTTATCACCATAACCTGACAACTTGGATTTAACAGGACAAAACAGTGTCAGGAATATTAATGCTGGTTGCCAGTCATTTAGTGGTGAATTTTTTGAAAACTGGACAAGAGGTGATGTTCAATCAGTATGTAAAAATAAAAAGTTCAGCATGCATCAGTTTTTTTCCAGTTTGTCCTGATAATAATGTCACTGTCAAATACAAAATACTCTCAATAAGGACAAGATATGGATAAAAATGAAATCTCATCAAATCAGTCTTGACTGACATTATGAAAGATAGACTCATATTAAATTAATTATATGTTTTTTGCTGAGTTTGCATGTTTGGTGGAGAAAGATAATATTGATATTAAGGTAATTTTTTTTTGTCATCTAAATTAAGAGAAAAAAAGAGACAGGCTGGAGAGGTGGGCTCGTGCAAATTGCATGAAGTTCAACCAAGCCAAGTGCAGGGTCCTGCACCTGGGACGTGGCAACCCCAGGCACAAATACAAGTTGGGTGGAGAATGGCTGGAGAGCAGCCCTGAGGAGAAGGACTTGGGAGTGCTTATGGATGAGAAGCTCAACATGAGCAGGCAGTGTGCACTGGCAGCCCAGAGAGCCAACCGTGTCCTGGGCTGCATCAGGAGAAGTGTGGCCAGCAGGTCTCGCGAGGTGATTCTGCCCCTCTACTCTGCGCTCGTGAGACCCCTCCTGGAGTACTGTGTCCAGCTTTGGAGTCCTCAACACAGAAAGGACATGGACCTGTTGGAACGGGTCCAGCGGAGGGCCACGAGGATGATCAGAGGGATGGAGCACCTCTCCTATGAAGACAGACTGAGAGAGCTGGGGTTGTTCAGCCTGGAGAAGAGAAGGCTCCGGGGAGACCTTATAACAGCCTATCAATACCTGAAGGGAGCCTACAGAAGAGCTGAAGAGCGACTCTTTGTCAGGAAGAGTGGTGACAGGACAAGGGGCAATGGTTTTAAATTGGAAGAGAAGAGATTTAGATTAGATATAAGGAAGAAATTCTTTACAGTGAGGGTGGTGAGGCACTGGAACAGGTTGCCCAGGGAAGTTGTGGATGCCCCATCCCTGGAAGTGTTCAAGGCCAGGCTGGATGGGGCTTTAAGCAACCTGCTCTAGTGAGAGGTGTCCCTGCCCATGGCAGGGGGGTTGGAACTAGATGATCTTTAAGGTCCTTTCCAACTCTAGCCATTCTATGATTCTATGATTCTATGATTCTATGAAAAAATCACATACCAGCTGAAATCCTTGTAGAATTTGCAGGTATCTTATCTCAGCATTCATTTAAAATGAATGAATATTGACTGTACAGACATGCTTTTGTGATGTCTCACTCGCAGGGATAGATTCTTGACCCTGTGCTATTTGATACTTTTGGCAGTGCTTGGAAAAATGAATAAAGTGATCATCATCTGCAAACTCTAACTAAAGACTAAGGAGCAGTCAGCTCTTTGGAATGACCTATATTGCTTGGTAAAGTGGGTAGAACCAAACCTCTTACTTCAATAAAGCCAATATTTATTGCATAATGTTGTTACCCAGTAAATTGCATCCTCAGTTTACGAAACCCACATATTCTTACTGTAACAGAAATTCCTTATGGGATTAAAGTGACAGTCTTAGAAGGAGTTTTACAGAGTAAGGACTAAAATCTTTATAATTCTATTTCTATAGTGAAAGAGAGACAGAAGCTGATATATTTTCATTTATTTCAAATTTCCTTAGCTTCTAGTAAATAAAAAATTGAAGAAAGCAAAAGACTTTCGTAACAATAGGAATTATTTAGACCAGGCTGTGTACGGAAAACCTTGTCTTCTGTTTTAAAAGTTAGTATGGCAGAGAATATTTCCTTCCCCCAGCTAACAGATTAGCACAGCACTGTATCTTATTACAGTTGAGTGTTTTCATAGCAGTTGAAAGACCTTTCATGCTACTGGCTTTATTTGAGTTTGACAATGTTATTGTTACTCTTCTTTATAACAAGGACATGGAGGTCAGAAGCTGTATGTTACTCGCCCCGAAGCAAAAGTTTTAACTCAATAGCTTCTTGAGAGAGAATGGGAATGTTACTGTCTTACAACTTATTTTTTTAATAAGTATATAAAAGTCCTGATCCTTCTAAAGCCTCCGTTCAGCAGAAATTCAGTTTCTGTTAACTGTACTTCTAGAGCCACACAGAATAAGGCCAAAAAAATAATAATTTCATTTCTGTGTTTACATTGTACTCTCTCTTTTGAGGTAATTTTCTTGTATTCTTCCTTTGAAATGCATGGTTATGGTAGTACTGATTTTTTTTTTTCTTTAGACAATTCAAAATTGACAGTAGATTACCATGGGAGATTGAGCGTTTAAGCTGTCTTTGAGAAACTGAGTGACAGCTAATTTCAAGGTAAATGGAAAACTGCAGAATTAAAGAAGTTCTTAGTCCCATAGCAGGTCTGAGGTATCCTAGTATTCAGTGTATGTTTGAAATTCCCCTGAAAACATTTTAGATTACTTTCTCTTTTCCCTTTTAAGGCAGTCAAATAACTGAACTTCCTGAGTTTCAATAGACAGTACCAGCAGGTACTGATATGATGGATTATGATATGATGGATTTGTCATGAGCAATCCTAGCAAACATCAGCAGACTTTCTCATTGTCAGAAGTGTTGTAGGCAAAATGTAAACATTCTTTTCGCTCTCTCATGAAGCTGTGGAAGTATTTGAGAGCCGTTTTAGGAAGACCAAAATGCCGTGTATGCTGTAGCAGAAATGGCTGGGACACTTTCCTTCCTAAGGTGTTCTCTAGGATTTAAAGATTTTGTTTTGGGTACTGGTGAGAGGACCAACAGTGGGTATTGATGAAGAGCAGAGGTGATGTGTGTGTGCCCTTGTGTCCAGCTTTTTTCACATCATGTTATATATACTTAGGGGCAAAGCATGGAGATGGTGGTGTCTTACAGTGGAGAACCGCAAGCTAACATTTCTGTGGGGATTATAGTCCTAGAAATACTATGAATGGTCTTGATCTAAACATTGTTTTAAAAATTATATGAACATTTTAATATATAGCTTTTCCCCCATAAATGGTTTCTTTCTAACTCTTCAGATAAGACTAGCTGCTATTTACTTACATAACGAGATGAAGACTGTCTACAATGTTTTATTTGGAATAAAGTCAAATGTTCACTTCCAGTAAATTAAAAGACTCCAAAATATTTAAGTAACTTCTTTTCCAGTTATTGTGATAGCAAATCATGGAGTTGTGTTAAATGTAAGCCTTTTCTATTAGAAAGTAATAAAACTGCTTAATAAAGGGCTATTTAATAATTATATGCAAGCTTATTCTGAACTTGGAAATCTTGGCATCATAGAAGGGATTAAATATGAACAAGTTGCACAATTTCTTGGTAGGCTCAAGACTGTCAGAGGAAGAATAGAGCAAGTTGAAAAAATACAGTATCCTCATTTTTTGTGGTTGCCTGACTAAGTTTATGCTGAGGTCGTATTTGGAGATAAGTCATCTTTTGATGTCCTTCCTGATAATCAAGTTGTCTGGGAAAATTCACTGTGTTATCATAAATCCATGTCTGTATGGTCATTTTATGCAGGCAATTTAAAAAAGCAGCTTTTTGTCCTGATAGAAATGGAAATGTTTTTTGAAGGGAGAAGGGAGCATCAATGAGGAATATATGTTTGAAATTACTCCTTTTCAAAATCTAACAGGCAAAGATTCCAGATACTGTTTGAAAAATACACTATGCTTTCACATTGTATCCCAAGGAAGACCCTGACAGTGTCATGCAAGGGTGCTTACCCGATTTCCATAATAAGCCCCGTGTCCACCACTCCCTCCCATGTAAGGAGAATAATGCAGATTTGGTGCTGGTAAAGTTGGTAGGATCTGCCTTCTGCTGAGAATCGAGCTCTGGAGTAGAGGATATCTCATGGAAAACACCTGATCATTAATGCTTTGTCTTTAGAGGGGTGATATTAGCTAGAGTGTTAGCTGGATATTTGCCAGTAAACAAGTGGTAACCTGCATAGAGCTTTAAAGAGTAAATGCCATCTGAAAAGTAATATATAGCTAGAGGCCAATCTACAGAGTTGTTTTATTGTGTTGCCAGCATATAGCAAAATTAAACAGCTGTTTTCTGCACTGGCTTCATCTTTTAGCTGGTCTCATGTGGTCTGCCTGGATTATGTTACAGTAATCTGTTCCTGATGTGGCAGTCTTGGGTAAACATAGCAAAGAACATAACTGGAACTGTCTTTTCTTACAGATTTCTTTGTAGGAATAGAAGAGGCAAAAAATAGTGCTTACAACTTAAGGCTATCCATTTGAATAGGAGTGTCTCAAGAATTAACGAAACCCTCAGGTGTGATCCTGTATGAAAAGAGATGGAGTTGAGTTCTTCCCCAGAACAGTCATCTGCACATGTATCACTTGGTTGAAACATAGGCTTTTTCTAGGATTTCTCTTTATTATCCATTTATGAGTTGTTGGAAAAGACCATTCATATATGTACTCCAGGTAGGGGAAGGTTTCTGACTGTCCAGTTGGGAATTCATTACACCAACTCAATAACAGGAACAATATTCTCTGCATCATATTCACATGACCACTGCTCCTATTAAGTTTGCCTTGGTAGAAGCCATGGCACTGTGTTTTGATTGCTCTACCTCAGAGCAAGGCTTGGTACTCTTATTACATTTTGTTAGTACTGTACAAGAAAACATGGACTGGCCAGAAAACAAAAGCACTGAAATAATCTTCTCCCATTGTTCTGACTGATCTCCACAATTTTCTGGTGGTATTTCAGTTTTACCTCAGCAGCCTTAGCCAGCTGCATCTGGTCCAACTTCTGGCCATGTTCATGCATAAGGTCAGGAGCTCCAGTGAAAGATGTAGGTCTGATTCATGTACTTCAAGCCTGAAGAAATTATTGCAACCCCCTGTTCTTCCACAAGACAGTCTGTCAAAAGAAAGGATTATATGATAGCAGTGTAGTAAAACTGTGCCTGACCACAATTCCTTGCAAACATGCCAATTACATCTTTTCATTGAAATGAAGAGTAGCATAAAAACTTTGCACTGTTCTGCTGGGGAGGGAGGGCTGCAGTTTTCTGTAGCTATCTCATGGGAATTTCTAAGAACAAATATGTTCACTCTCTGCTGGGAACTGTTTATATGTCAACAATTTATTCTTTTATGGTTGCCGCTACTGAATGTTTCTTTTAAAGTGTTGCTGTATTACATGGATGCAGATCAATTCTGAGAAAGTATGGATATTCTGTCTAAAGTTCAGAGATCCCTATAAGACATGACCAGTTTAGATGGTATTATGAATGTGTTTCGTACATTTTATGGTAACATATTACAAAGTTTTGCTTTTTATTTCTTAAAATACCCAGGGGAACTCAGATTTGTTTTTTTCCTTTTTGGTGAAAAATGCTCTAATAAATTATGCTTTAGGAGCTAGGGTGTGAAGAATAGTGGATACTTAAAATGGGATCAGAAGTCACAGAAAATCTGAAAAAGCAGGGAGGACAAAAAGGCTTAATATGCCGGTTTACACTTGCTATGGGGTTTGGCCAAGTATTTCAAGTTTTTAAGTTATGACAGAGTTCTACTGTGCTGAGTGAATGCTGACTTATGTATTCTGTTTAATTTAAATTTTGAGGAAAATCCTGTATAAAAGCTTTATTATAAAGCATGTGAGGTAATAGCTTCATAACCTTATTCTGACCCCTTTACGTCTGTAAAGGTGCTGCCTGTAAAGAAGGCAGAGATTTTGTCCAAATACCATATGTATACATAGTATACATACCTCCCTCCCAAACAGTCGCAAACAGGGGAAACAAAAAGCAAAATGACATAATTGGTGTGAAAAAGATGATAAAATGACATTTCTTAACTTTTCTAGAAAATATTGCTTACCTTTGGGAACTTCTACAACAGTATAAACAACTCTCTCCCTGCCAGCCACCCAAAAATCTGAAAATGATACAAATGTGACCATGAAAAAAGAACACCCAAAGATAAAAAAAACCAACAAAGATACGTCTCCGCCAGTAATGTTTGTATTTCTCATTAAACATTGCCTGATTAAATACTTTCAACTTCATTCTTTTAATCTTCCGTGTATATTTGTTTATGAAGGAAGGCAATATGTATTTAACCACAGATCACCTATTGTATCAAATATTTTATCTGATGTTTTTAATTATAAAAAAAATGCAGGACTATCTTTTAGTACTATGGTGTGCTACCAGTCAACATCACTTAGTACCATTTAAATGTTTGGCTTTTTTTTATTTTTTAAATGTATGATTCAATGTAAATGCGTTTTATGAGAAGGCATGTAGGAAAAATGCGGGGTAGTTGAGAAGCAGTATACAATTTCTGCAAAGCAGACAGAATTAGAATAATAGCTGGAATTTTACATTACTTAATGTTTTGAGTCCTCAGCAACATAAGTTGGTTCTGTAACTTTCTGAGTTCATTGGGTAGTATATTTAAATTTAACAATTGAAGAAGGAAAAAGAAATTTGAAAGCGAAGTAGATGCCACTGTGGCATCAGAAACTCTATTTGTGATCAGGATGGGTGAGCTTCTTTGGCTAAAAAAGGAGAAACTGGAGGTTTTGTGCATTTTCCAAACTATTCAAAACTCACTCAAAGAGCTGAAATAACTTCCTTATCTTTACCACCTCATTGCTCTCGACACAGACCTCTTTCATCTGCATTTGACTCCTTAGAGAGAGGACAAGGGTGAAGTAGGACTCTTTCCCTGCAGCTGTTGCTTCAGTCTTCCTTTTTTATCACCTTAGTTTCTGGCATTTTCATTTCAATCTCCATAAGAGGCTTCAGAATGAACCCATGCCAACTTCTTCATACATCTTATTATTTTATTTCCAACCATTTATCTTCCCATATTCTCATTCCTTTTGTTGTTGGTGCTTCAGAAAATGTGTTATTCCCAAACTTGGATATTCTGAAGCATGCAGTACAGCCTGTCATAAAAAAACACCAGAAAAAGTGAGATTTATAGGAGAAAAATAGACTGTTGAAGTCAGTCCTTGGTAGACAATTGAAAGTATGTGTTTCCCCCCACCATTAACGTTCTTACTTTTTTTTTTTTTTAAAAATAGAAATTCTTGAGCTACCTGGCTACATGAATTATCTTTATTTCCTGTTATGGATAAAAAGTATACTTTGATATTTATAGTCGTCCACAATCTATACGTGCTGTATTGATTTGTGTGTTTCTAGCAAACGTGATCAATAGTTTTGATATAGCAGAGACAGCAAATTATAGTCTGCACTCACAATCTTATTTCTGAATCTCATACAACGAAGTGAAACTGTTGAAAAGCACATTTTTCAATTAGATTTCTGATGCATTCACTATAATGAAAGAATCTCAAGAGGTTTCAGGTGGAGGCAGATATTATGAAAAGTGCCAGTCAGCTACCAAATGAATATTATTTTTGGATACTGATCTAATGTTGTTTAATTACATCAGAGTGGAATTGACAGTTTTCAATTATCTTGTTATAGGACTAAAACAACTTTTGCTCACAAGGGATTAATTATCAGTGTGGGTTTCCAGATGACTCAAATCACCATTGTGGTGTCACTTCAAGACTTTGATTTTAAGTCTGATTTTTTTCATAGGTGACTGTAAAATCATGAAGTGCTGAGAGATTGATGAAGTCTGTCATGGAAAAACTACTTAATCTTCATCCTGCTGGTAATCTTGACTCTCAAGGACCCCCACAGATATTGGACTGTTGCCTTGCACTGGTTTTGTGCTGTGTAAACAAAGCATCTTGCCTGGCAGTTGAGGTTGCAGGACTGATCCTAAATTAGTGCAGTATCTTTGTATTTGAATCCTTATTACTCTATTAATTTTTGAGTCATCATTTTAGTAGGGCCAGGCTGATGAGAGAAAAGGTGTTACTTGGTGAACTTTATGTGACTGGACCCCAGGTACCTAAGCCAGGAATAGAAATGAGCAGAAGTGTAGTGGTGCTGCTATCCTTAATGCTAAACTGATCCAGCTGTGGAGCATTGCTGATAAGAAAAACTAATTCTCCAAAAGGGGCATGTGGGGGGTTTGCTATTGTCAGACAGTGGAAATGTCTCATCCTCCACTTAAGGAACTGTGAGATCCTAGAGAGAGTAAAGGGGGAGCAGGAACATAGCCAAGACTAGGCTGGAGGACTGAGCTGGAGGGGTCCACCTCTTCTGGTGATAAAGCTTATCTGTAGGGGCAAACTATACCTGAGAGCATGACTTCTTGACTATGTAAGTCAAACTGAAATGGGGATACTTGTGGTTTCCCTTTCTTGCCATCCTTAACCATGTAGTTCAATCTTCGTTGCCATAGCATTGGCACTCAACTGACCGAAAAGAGGATGGTTCAGGATCCGAAGCCACTAAAACTAATCCAGAGAAGGAAAGCCTTGTCTTGTGTGAGGTGGAAAAGTAGGTCATAGAATTTAGCAGTCTCAAAGTCTGTGAAAATAATAAATAAAAAAAAATTGGCATGTTGGTGGCATCATAATTATAAGTTCAGGCATGGCTGTATCTTGATGGTTCAGAATTCCTGTTGCATTTTGTTTTAGCACATTTGTTTTTCAGTGCTTTGTGCTATAATTAATTTGTGGGTGACTTTTCAGTGAGTTAACTGATCTCATATGTTTGCCTTTGGTTCATACGATAGAGCAGTCTTCCTGTTTTTAAAATTATTCATCAGGAATCCTACGGTATGGAAAAATCAAAGTGATTTCAAGATTTTATTCTAAATGTCTCTTGGTAAAAGTCTCATTGACCATAATTGATATTTCTGAGTGAAGTATAGTGACCCAGGTGTTGAGAATTCATTCTTGTTAAACCTGTTTCATTTAAATAAAGTATACTAATCAGCAGCTGTGAAGTAGTGGGAAAAACCTGGTGCTTGCTATAGAGGAACTAGAATTTGAGATGGCTTTCGGTTGGAGAAAGTTAAGGGAGTTTTTGAAAGTAAGGGAAAAAATGTTAAGCTTTATGATGCTTTATTGAGGGGAATATTCATGGATCTATTTAAGGTGGGACTGATGGAGTAAAAGGTTGGTTGAGCAAGACTTTGATCCTATCCTGAACTTGCTTTAGAGAGAATCTGAACTGCAGATACTTCCACTTATGAAGAGAAATTAAATTTATATTTAGTCATACTAAAATTAGTAGTAAACATTTTTAGATTACATACTTTCATGTTACCATTGGGGCAGTTCTTCTCATAGTGGCAACAATTGTAGGTAAATTTTCCGTTTCCCGTCCTCCCTCTTTGGCAGTAACCAAAAAATTTTAGAAAAAAAAAAAAGTCTTGTAAGCAAAGTCATGTGTGGGAATGATTATAAACAATAATACATGTGGAGACCCTATGGTTTCATTTGTGTGTTTGCCTAGGGCCTTTGTTGATAGAGCACCGTCATATGCCAGCTATAGTAATCTCTGCTGGCAAAAATTCATACTGATAGTTTATTCTGATTTTTTTTTTTTTTTAATTTATTTCAGTACTATATAGGCAAAATAAAATGGAAACAATAGCTTTGCCTTCCTTCTTGAGTAGTTTGTCAGCTGAATACATCTGGCCTTTGACAAGACATACTTGTATTTGATTACCTACTGAAGATGTAGTGCAGGCACATACAAGTTTGGTACACATGCTGAGTGGACAGTTTCCTTACCTCCCATGAAGAGTATGCTTCTTAACAAATTGCTTTATGTAGAATTTAACCGATGCAGTTTCTCTCAGTGAGGAACTTTTACCAGGTCATTAATTATTCATGTAAATTTACATGCTGTTCTTTTGCTGAAAAATTATTTTATGGTTCAATATGTTTTGTTTATGAATATATACAATAGAGCAGTGGTATTTAAGATGTTGGATCTTAAAAGAAATAGGAGGGTTATACATTTTGTGTGTGTTTTACCTGCAGATGATGCAATTACTCTGTGTAAGTCTACACAGAAAAGAGAGCATGAAGAGTTTAGTGAAAGATTCGTTGACCTTGATCCCCATACTGCTTAGATGAGCAATGTCTGCAATGGGACACAAGAAACATTTTGCTGAACTACATCGGTTAAGAAAAGGCTATCTGTAATGTTTTTCTTTAACATTCCTCATTATGACAGTCATGACAGCTTTATGTTGATACATCAGCTGGTTTTTATTCTTTTTGTTGCTGTGATTTGATGTTTTTGTTTTTAAAGGGAAAGAAGATGCATAACTAAAATGTAATGATTTACCTGACGAATATTTTTAATGTAACAAAGAAATTTAAATAAGACTTGACAATTTGAGTTATGATGTATAGCAGAGAGAAGGGAAAAATGCTTTAAGGGGACTGTATTGCTGAGAGACATTCAGAGAGCTCTGCAAATCAATGCTGAGAGTGATGGACTCATATATCAACCATGACTCTGCACCAGCTTGAATGTAATGAGAACTTCAGTAATTTGGCTCTGCTATGGTTGAATGCTGCTTCTGGGTGAAATTTCACGAGCATGTTAAAAGTGAAACCAGGCCTCTTCAGCCTCTCCTGTCTTAGCATACAGAGGTGATTTCAAAAATAGTAATACTATTACTAGAAATAAAACTTGGGTGAACAGCAAACTGTAGCTGTACGAGTATATGAGAATAAGTGCATGCATTACGCTTCAGCCATTTGTTTCCCTCTTTTCTCTAGTGTTTTTGAGTTGGCATTTCCTCATCAGGTAGATTTGAGGGAAAATCTGTAAATGAAGAGGTTAAGAAAAGTATTCACAGGCAAATTATCAGAATCTGCTGAGGTTTATATTGCAGGTTTTTGGAATAATTCACACTGAGGCAGACATTAAGAAGAAACAAAGGGGTTGTTTTTCTTTCTATGTTTACTTTTTCTGGCACTGCTGTCTTTATGCCTCCCTTATGTTAAAAGGTGATGTGTTTATTTGCTCTTCTTGTAACTATGATGTGAAACTTTATTATAGTCTGATATACTGCAAAATAAAAAAGGGCTGTTCATTTGATACCAAAGGAAAAAAACTCAGATTTGGGCTGGAAAGTCTTCTTTTTGACAATAGTTTTAGACCTTTCATTTGCTTTAATAAATTCTCCTAGTGTGGTAGTACATGACCCCTGCATTCTGATAGGATTAGAATGACTTCTAAGAAAGTATTTTTATTGTTGTACCAAAATAGATCAGGATCAAATGACATTTGCATGGTGGTGACAGTCCAGCAGGGAGCCTCTGGTAGCCTTATGGAGGATGATTGACTACTGTTACTACACAAATAATGTTTAACTCTCCATTTCATAGCTTTTTATATTGCTTTCCAAATTATGCCATTGTTTCCAGAAATCAGAGGTCTGTCCAAAGGCTATGTATAGTTTTGAAAACTGGCAGGAAGTACCATCAGGATGGAAAATGACTTGGATGAATAATATGAGGTATGAGGTGTTTTCCCCCATATTGAAAGCATCTTTCTCTGGTTGCCAAGCTGTATCTTGTGCTCTGTGGGTTTCAGTTACAGCTATCAGATATCCAGACAGCTGTAAGAAGTCACAGAGAGGTTTTTTTTCCCTGGGCTAAAATGTAATATGCTTTCTTCCATCCCTCAATATTTGTATCTATTTAAAGTTCTGCTGGACTAATCCACGTCTGTCTTTTCCATGATGTGCTACTGCAATCTGAGATTAACTCATCAGGCACAACGGGAAGCTGAACTTTGTTCCTCCAGTTTAGAAATGGTCAAGTTTCTGAATTTTCAGAAACTGAAATAAAAACAGTTTCCAATCCAACTTAAAAATAGTTGACACTTCTCTACAAAAAAGCCCTTCAAAATTATTTTTGAAAACTTATCTCATAATTTTAAAATTATATTTTCAACTTTTTCATGTATTTGTTGTTTTCCCCATAATGAAATTAATTTTAAAATATGCAACGATAAAAAAAAAAGTTTCATTACAGCATGAGCAGATGGCACTTCAGTATTGAAATAAGCTTTGAAATGAAAAATAAAGTTTTATACAAGAACTTTCTGACTTCCTCTTCGCTTTGAAAATGGGACTAATAAGAGAGTCTGTAACACCAGAGTTTGCACTGAGTATTGGTCCATGAGGAGATTTAGGGCAGTAATCCTGAGCTGAAAATGTGTAACAGGGTGAAATCACATTTTCTGAAGTCTTATTTTCCTTTCTACCTGTCTGTGTGATACCAATGGTAAATGCAGCCGGGATCTAGCATGAGCACCTCCCAGCGTGAGAGGATAAGTAGAGGAGTTCTTGGACATTGAGCTCAAGAATGACTGAAGTCCCAGCGTTTCTAGGACACATCACAATCTCATTTCTAACTGATAAGCTTTTCCAGTTAAAGAATTGCAGAATAATTAGTGTCATCCTCCTGGAAGACACCTGATTAAATGCTTGCTCCTACAGAGTAGGACAAATCAATTAGGAGGAGGGAGGAGACATTTGGCCTTTTGGTGCTCAGCCAAGTTGATTTTCATTAATGCAGGTGGCATAGTAGAAAAAACACGAATGGGATTTTGTCCTGTTTCAGTCAAAATGCAGAGGTAATTAGTGGCGTAACGAGCAAATGCCATTCCATTATACAACTGTTCAGCACATTACATTAAAAGATGAGTCACTTGGTGGGACAGGAATAGCCACTACAGAGGAAGCTGTTGGGCTTTGACAGTTTGGATGAGGAAGTAGGTACCTCAGGAAGAGGTACTTTACATCCCATCTTAAAATTAATTTTAAAATGAAGAAATCTTATGTACAAGAAATTAAGTTTATCTTTTGCTTTTCAGAATGAATCCTCTTAAACTCATTAGGTTTCCATATGTTATTCCTTTGTCCGTAGAGCATCATTTTGTGATAACTGTCTGCTCCATTTATACCATCCGTTAGTTGATCTCGAGATGGACGCTAGCTTGTCAGCACCCGAGAGAGTACCTGCGGCTACCTGAACACTGGGGCTTGTCTGGAGAGGGTTGTATTTCATATGTCGGGTTTTTCTGCCTTTTTTTTTTTTTTTTTTTTGTCCCACTTTCTTTTCAGATTAGGTGTTACTCTACAGACTTTTCAGCTGAGAAGTGTATTAGGAGATATTCGGACCAGTCGTTCTATGGTGAGGCTTCATCAGTAATAACTGGCTTGACCTTACTACTACTCTGACATTCCTGTTACGAATAGAAATTGTGTGGATAAGTTAAAAACTGATGAGGGATTTCATCCATCTTTGTGTCTTGAACCAGCCTTATTTTTGACAAATATGCACCCAATCTTGAAAATTAAATTTGAGGATCATCTCACATGCCTCTTCACTGCTATCTGTGGAAGAAGCTGCACCGTCCCACTCTTGTTCACCCCATGTGGAAACCTGCATTGGTGCTGCTGGCTGTGCTGCACCTGCAGGTTTCCCATGGATGTGGGTGCCCTCCAGGGAAAGAGAGGTGATGGTCAACCCAGAGGAGCACTTCTCATCCTTGATACTGTCAGAACACTTCCCAGCAGATAATTTCTCATGAGCCAATGCTTCACTGACCTGTGCAGAGAGCTAATACAATGTGCTCTGTGGTTTTTAGTGAGAGATCGATGCCACTTCCCACCTTCCCGTTCAGTTGCCTATGATAACACTAAGTGTGCCGAGCCAAAACTAATTGCAAATCAAGCTGCGTTAAGAAAAGATGGTGTGTGGGGGAAATTGACCTGTTCCCATTTGTTTTCTTTTAAGAAACACTGCTAGGGTCTGAAAGATTGCTGCTTGTCAGGAATCTATCTTCTGTTTCATCAGCGTGCAGTTTTTTGATTTCCCATCCCTCATGTTTTGTGACGGGCTCATAAGAAACTAATTCTGCTGCTGTGACTGCTCAGAAAGAAAAAGGGAAAGGGATGTTATCTAGAGTTGTATTGCAAACATGCTTTCATGTAAGGACCCCATTATGTTGTTTACGGCTTTTATCTTCCACCATGTGCTTTGTGTTTTAATCGAACCGTGTCTAATTCAGTTTTGGGAATTTGTTTATTTTATTCAGCCTCTGCTGGAGAAGAAGATTAATGAACAATATTTGTGTGTTGGTGGGGTTTTTTTGTTGTTGGTTTTGTTTTGTTTTGTTTTTTCAACCTGCTGTGTATGCCACTGCAGTTTGTCTCTTCTTTTCGTATCCACTGGATAACTCTTTCCCCCCCGCCATATTAATTTATGTAGGCCTGCTGATATATCGTAGGAATATTTAGCCTCAAAAAATTTGTGTGTGTGCATGTGTCTACATAAAATACTTACATAGATGTTTCTGTTTGTGTATATTTTAAATTAGATGTGTACAGTATTTAGTAGTCAGATGCAATAGTTTTGGACATGTAAAAATTAATTACAAGGCAGATTGTACTAGTCTCTAAAACAGAGTACAAAACAAAAACCTACTGTGTTTCTTTTCTTTTCCTACAATAACCATTGCAATAAAAATTCAAATTCATAGAATATTTGTCACACAAACAACTGTTCCTGCAGTTATAATTCATAAATAAGGGCAGCAATTAAATTCCAAACAGCCTCTTGGCAGATGCAACAAAAGGGAAAATGGTCTAGTTCTGTAATGGGGAGTCTGTTGTCCTCGGAGACAAGCCTGAGAAGAGATAACGTGCATATGGGACTGATATGGAGGTCACGTAAGTAGGAATCTTTTAATTTAATTAAAAGCATAATTAATCCTAGAGAGATTCTGTAACCCTCTACAATTGGATTTTATGGGACTGCACTGTTTGCAAGCCAAAAAGTAAATGAAATTTTGACATTTAAAGATGAGAAAGTATCACTTTTTTGCCAAGAAACTTGTCTGATGGAGAAAGAATTAGCAAAATATTAAATGTCAATTTGCTGGCAAGTATAAAATAGGCAATGCAAACCTTTGCCTCTTACAGTGAAAAGATAATGATAAAACCAGCTTTTTTTCCACGCTGACTTGTTCTGATAAGTTCTGCCTCAAGGATTTTCCGTAGTAGAGCATTATATGCTACAATATTTGTAAATGACAGTACATTCCAGTGTTCATAAAAGCTAAGGTATTAAGCATACATATTCTAAAAGCTAAGGCATTTCCATACTTTTTTTTTTTAAGATATATTAAGAATATTACAAAATAAGGCAGCATCACAATGCAAACATGGTATTTTCTGAGAACCAGCTGAGCAATGTAATATAGTTAATTCTGTTTTAACAGAAACAATTGCTTATGATGAAGTGAGAATTCTTTTGCTTGATGAGTCTTCGTTTTATCAACTGTTAATGAGCCTTGGCTGTTCTTCTCCAGCTGAGAAAAGAGAAGGGCTTTGTTGTTTCACATGGCTCAACACCTCAGCTACTGTCATGCTACTGGTTCAGCATTTCTTGTAATTGGTCTGATAGGAAGGGGTCACCCTTTATGAACCTGCTGTTGATCACCTCTGTCTTGCTAGAATGACATCAATTTATGTATCTATTGTAAAGTTACTGGACCAGCAGTCCAAGACACTGATGGCTTATTTCAATATATAGGCATCCTGAGGTGTAATGAATTTTAATTCCTGAATTTCTCAGATGCAGGAATACTCAAATCATGATTAGCATAATTGGGGTAGTGCTCATTTGTTTTGTAGTCTGTAACTTTTTAGGGATGACATTTGCATATTTTACTCTTCTATACATGCTAAAAAGTGTTTTTTGTTTTTTTTTTTTTCAAATTCTAATGTGGCACCCTGATTTCTCAGAAAAGCATCAATTATCTTGAAACTAGCAATAGACATCGATGGTTATCAAGACTGCTTTGAATAAGTTACTAGAACTGTTATGAAAGGTCAGATTCCTGAGTGGTTTCTGGCTCAGCATCTTTAACTTTTTTAGGATGACTCCACAGTAACATCAGCTCTTATCAGGTCCTGAGGGCTAAGCTTGAGTTCCCAGCACTGAGGAGGGTGAATGTCTGTACTGACTAAGTGAAAGGAGAAGTTTCTTGTGGGCCATGAACTGGTAGAACTGAATAGTCCCTTCTCTTCCCCCATGTTGTGCCATGTGCTTTTCTAGCTCAAAGGAATATAATTAAAGCTTCTTAACTCAACAAAAACTGCATTCCTCTTCAGCATCATCCATTTTCGGGATTTTTTGGCTGGTTGTTCTTGTTTTGCATTTAAATCGTGTGTTCTGTGTCCAAGCATAATTTTGCATTGAAAATCACAGGTGCTATGTGTGGATTGTGTTACGCAAACTATTGCAGGCTCCTCACTTGCTATTTACAGCATTGAACTATTTACAAGAAATGAAGCTATAGTGTGGTTAAGTCAGTAATTGTGGTTCTTGGGTTTTGGGCAATGTTGAAAGTGTATGTAAGAGGTTGCAAAGCCTGGATAGTTAAAGTAGACTATAATAGAATCTCATCAAAATTGACATGTTGGTACATTTGCATAATCTTGAGTATTAAATATGTTGTGAAGAAAAAGATAGAACACAGTGGAACAAGTATCTAGCCTAATGATTTCCTTCCAAGTACGAAAATGTATGTAGCTAAAGAAGGGCTGTGTATGTTTGTGCATGCACTGATGTACAGGCTGTGTGTGAATCTACAAATGGGAATGCTTTCATGTTACCAACTTTTGAGGAATGGAGCACACTTTCATGCATATCCTTCATTCCTCATGCATTTGTTTAGATACATTTAAAAGCCTCAGGGTTGGTGATGCCAGTGCTGCTTCTGTTTCCTCTGACACTATAGGTTCAGTTAACATTTGCTCCTGCATGCCCTATTGTGATATTCTGCTCCCTCAAGCATAAGAAAGCGAAAGCAATCAGGAGCTCTTCTCCAAAGGAAAGGAGGAGCATGGCCTCTTTTGCTAACTGTATTTCAGAGCTATCATCATGCAAGAGGAATGCAGATTAGTTACATCAGCGTAACTGTAACTTCTTCTCATTCAAAGGAATCCACAGTGGTACAGAACTAGATGCTACCCTGTGTATTTTGCAAAAGCCAAGTATAAAATACTATAGCATAGACTTAGAAGTGAACTAATTTAAATTTGGGAAAGAAATACAACAATAAGTTCGGTTTTTATTTAACTTGCCTTTTGCTTTTCAGGTGTTTTTTAGGAATCTTCTCATGGTAAGCTTTAGCTGACCTTCATCAGTCCCTCTTCCCACCTCTTCACTTTTTTTCCTTCCCACCCAATATCTTGGGGCTCGAAAATGAGCATGCCTTGTGGCATGCCATACTCAGCATGCCACAAGGCTTGTGTCCACACTTCTGTCAGGAGAGGGTTTGGGAGAAAATAAGTAGCGGCTACATTATTTTATAAATGGAAACTGGAGTTTTGCACAGCAAAACAATTTCAGTACAAAGGAAGATCACAGGTGTTGCATTTGCCGAGGTGCTGGAGCCCAGACTGGTCTTTAAACAGATTGTATAAGGTACAATATTTGTAGTACATTTTGTGTTTTGCTGCAAGAATTTTTTTTGAAGGTCAGGCAGCAAAGAAAGAGGGGAGCACACTGAAGTGGAGGCCAGTAACAGAGCGCCAGTCAGAGAGGGATTTGAGCAAGTATTTGAAGAGATTGCTTCCCAGGAAAAAAAGAAGCCATTTGAAATATAGGTGGGAAAGCAAACATAAGGTATCAAGTGGGCTAAGGAGAGAAGAGAAAAAGTAGAGCACTGGGGTGCAAGAAATGGGCAGCAAGAAGAGCTGATACATGAGTTACAGTTTATGATTGAGGGCGATAAAAAAAAAGGCAGAGAACAAGGAAAGATACTAGATGAAGTGACGAATCTGGGAAGATGGTAAGAGCCAAGGGGAAATATGATGTAGCTCTAATAATAGAGGTGGTAAAAATAGGAGAGTTGCTCCTTGTTGGTTTCACGTGGAAGTGGTAAGATTACTTAGCAGATTTCTGTGTTAGGCCATCCTTTTCCAAGCCACTCACTCAATTTACATGCTGCATAGTGTGTTTTCTGTAAATGTGGTTTGAGTTATAAAAACTCAAATGCCTTGAGGCATAGAAATGACATTAAAAATCTTTTAAAAAATCTGATGGAAAGTTAGGAAAAGCTTAAAACAAAAAAGCACGTCTTCAAGTGCAAAAATGAACTTTGCTTGTAAAATTGGTAAGGAGCACCATTTTGAAAATCTCTGTGCTTCCTTTGAGCCTCATCTTTGTTCTGCCTTTATGAATTCAGATCCCTTGTGTCCTTTCCTCCTCCCCCCGCTTTGGCATGCCTCTCGATTGTTTCACAATTTATCTTTGCTGCCCAGGGAATCCAACCGTCTGGGGCTGGTGGCTTTATCCTGCCTTGGTGTCAAGGTCAAAATCTTTTAATTTTGCAGGTAGAGTGGGTATTGTGACACCAGGGTCTGCCGCTGCATATTTAAATCCTGTCAGTGTTCTCTGAATTACAATGTCTTGAGTTTGTCTGTTAGCTTCTTTAATGAGCTCTTTGGTGGTATTTTGTCTAATTTCTCCTCACAAAAATATAACAGTATTTTCTTGTTAATACTAAAACCCTGTGTCATTAAAACTTTCCAATAAGTAAAAAGAGCTTAATGACGTTCTTATAGAATATAAACATATATAGAATGTATACTTTTATAGAGTATATTTACAGAAGGTAAAAACAACAGTATTGGCAACGTAGTAGAGATTAGTTTGCTTTTCTACAGTTTCTGCATCATATCTTCAATTAACGTTGGAAACGTTAGTTATGCTAAAGTTGTCTCATGATATTTCCAGTTGATGTTTCTAGTCGTGGAAAAGTCATTGTGAAAGGGGAGAACTTGGAACACTTTTTGCATCTATAGGGTTTGGGATTTTAAAAAGAGATTTAGTTTTCCCTTAGTCAGTTTTTACCAATACAGAACCTAAGTATCTAGACTTTGTAATTAGATTTGCTCATCTTTGAGCAATGAGGAGTAGTAGGAATGTAAACTGAAACGCATGATCTCTTGTGTGTTTTCAGTGTTGCTTGAATGTTAACAATGATCATGATCAGTACAAATTCGCTGAAAAAGATGCAATAGCTCTTTTGTACTCATTTGGACAACATCCTTCAATTTTTTGAGAACATATAAGTTAGGTGAATTAAGGAAGGTTACATGAAAAGCCAGTTACCCCAGAGTGACAAATACATCTTCAGTCACACATAGGAGTTGAGAGTCTAATGCATATTTGGAGTAAAAGTAGAAGATAGTTCAGCTCTGACAAGTTGGTACTGAAATTTTTTATGCTGGCATTTTTTCCGAGTCTTATAAATTTGGGTTCTTGTGAATTATTTTTAGACACCTCTAAGAGATTTTATCATAACTGTAAGGTGTAGAAATGTTACAGTAACCCAACAAAATAATTGCAAGATTTTTTTTTTTCTTTTATGGGCAAAAGGAAATATTTCTATCAACCTCAAAAATGTTTGAGATATTATTGCCTAAATCTTTCACTTCTGCCCCCCTTCCCTGATCTCCTCATCCTTTCCCCAAAAAAGAATGCCTGAATCAGACAGCCTGCTTGGAAAAATTCAGCCAAAACAAATGACTGATACGGAAGAATTATGAGCCTCTGAGAATAGCTCATAACTTTGGTGGCCTCAAATCTGTAGTTGCTGGGAACCTCTTCCTATGTCCATTACCAAATCCATTCTTTTGTGATTAAGCAAAAGAAAAGCAAACTTACAGATTTCTTAGAATTATTTGGATAGTCTTCTTGTTGATATTCCATTTGAACTGCAAGAAAACAGTTATTTGTCCATTATATGCAGTTTAAAATCTACATTAGCCATTTATATGTCAGTTGACTGAGTATTTTGAAGGTTGTCCTCAAATTTGCATATACTGATGTCTCTTTTGCATTCTTTCTGCTGATAATCTTGTGAATAACAAACTGACATACTTGTGAAAGCTAAACAAACCTCCACAGGCAGCAATTGTGAATTCACAGATCAGCCTTTTCCATTAGAAAGAAAACAAAAGGAACCCCACTTAAAACTTGATCCCCTTATTGGATTTGGTCTGTTGAAGATTCAATCCTTAGTAGTGAAAGGAGATGTGGAAGTCATCATGCCAGATCAACGATGGAAACTATAATTCTGAGAAAGCTTAATTAAGACTTTTTAAAACAGAATCCGTAGGCATCCATAAAAAAAAATGAAATCCTGATGCCTTATTCAGTTGAGTAGCTGTGTTGACTTTTAAAGAGTGTGGCGTATTTATGTGGGTAAGATGAATTATTTCCGGTCAAAAGTGTTTTTGTGTCTGCTCAGTTTGGAATAAGATAGATTACTTATGCTGTATGTGCAAGTTGTGGTTGTACTCAGTGGTCTAGACATATGGGCATTTGTGTTGACTAAGCTATCTTATCAACTCTTTATCAGCTCTGTCAGCGAAAAGTTTACATATTTTTAATGTGGTAGTATTTCAAGTTTCTCAGGATTCATCGACCTTTCTTAGCATTTGGAAAGAAAATTGCTGCATTTTTTGAAGAATCATTATTTATTCATCTTAATTTAGGAAATTTCCTTATCTGAAACTGAGCTGAAGTCCACGTATAAATAAGCATCAAGACCTAGATCATAAAGAGAAAACTAGAGACAATGGGCCTCTTACACTCCTAATGGCCTCCAAACACGTGGTCTAGTACTTCCGGCTAAATGCAGAACACAAATCAGGCTTTCACTACAGGTTCTGCCATTATATACCACTGCTCTGAACATGTAAATGCAATTTACAGAACAAAGCATTGAATTTCAGTTACCAGTTCTGTATGATAATTGTATTTTATACATATTCAAAAGTAGAGACAAAGAGATGTATTTTATTAAAAAAACCCTGTATTTAAGCTATGCAGTTTGCAAATAGTGCTATTCCAAACGTATAGTGAAGGCTGCTCTACTTGCTTAGGGTGCAAGGATGCTAGGAAGCACTGGACGTATGTTTTACTTCTAATTTTTTTTATTTTTTTTCTGAGAAGTATCTGACCCAGTCCTTAAATGTCTCCAATTAAATGTGTCTTATTCTTAAATGTTTCAAAGTTATTCGACCAGGTACTCATTGGATTTGATCTGTGCCCTTTTTATTTTTTTTTAAATAACCTGAATTGACTCATGTTTCCTTGGTCCCCTGAGCAAAATTAACCTCTCTAAAGAGGTGACTTTGAGCATTTTCGTACAGTGTTTTGCAGGCAGCTTTAAATGTACTCCTGTAAAGCCCTCAGCTGGCCAAATGGTGACCAGCACAATTAGCATGGAAGTGAATCCGAGCTGTTCCCTGAGTAGGGTTGGTTACCTGGGACCCAGTGCCAAGGCAGTCCTGGCTTCTGAGTTGGAGTATGGGCAGCTTAAGCTTGTGTTTGCTTTCAGTACGTGGTTTATACTTTTGAGGGAGACGGCCTAGCTATTCTAGCAAGGTGCTTAAGCTCGAATGCAACTGAGTGAATAGGCAAGAAAACTCACTTTCTCAACTTACTAGCTGAAATAGTATTTCGTGTCATAAGCAGAATTATTCTGTTTCTATAATTCAGAAGGTCAGCATCCTACTATATGAGCCTGTGTTCTTATGGATGTATTTAACTTTTCTAATTAGTATGTAATTAATAGAAGATGCAAATTGACAAAGCAGGGACAAAAGATATTAAACTTATGTTTAATTATCTGAAATGTTATTTGTGTCTTTAGAATGTTCCTGTTTAACTTGTTATTATTGAGTTCTTCAGTATTTTACTCCTATTGTTTAGATGAAGAAACTGAGGCAGAAATGTATTTGCTGAGTGTATTGAAAAATCAGTAATGCAAGCTAGAATTCTTGCTGACCCATCTCTTACTTATTGGGCCACTCTGTCTTTAATTCTTTGCTTGTTCAAGAATTTATCATGGACTTAAGTTGATTGTTTTTTGGTGTGTGCGTTGTTTGTTTTTAAACAGTTTTGCACTACGAATTCCCTCTGCTTCGGATTTTTCTTTGACAACAGTAGTTTACTTTAGAGTGTTTCTAACTCATTTCCTTGTAGCACACTACATACAGTTCCATTTGAATGCGTAGAAATATCAAACATTTGCCTTCTAGCTATGGGGCTGACATGGCTGGAAGAAATTTACAGCTGATAAGTGACAGCAGCAGCCTTGTATTATACACTTTAAGAAGGTTCATAGGTTTTGTCACTATCCTCCATTACTTTGGATTGTGGTATTGCCAAAAACCCAGAGTATACACAAAAGGCGTTTGCTTCTTTATTTAATTCCTGGAAGAATTTTTTTTAGACAGCTCGGTCTAGTAAAGGGGCAGTTCGCAGGTAGTGTCACTGCATTAAACCAGAATGTAAATCTGAATGTCTCTGATCTTTTTAGTACTTCTGCACACGTTGCAAAAAAAATTACAAGTTTTATGTGCTGAATTACTTCAGGATTTTCCAAGAAAAATCAGAGTCCTGCGGGACATTCTGATTGGTTGTAGTATATATTTGTTCTAATGCGACTGGATATACTTATGTTCAGAAGTACTAATTTCAAAATGTGGAGTAGAAAATGTGTCCCTTGAATGAAGAAGCATGTATAATTTATCATTAGCTGGCTGATAACCTCAGTGAATAAAAGTGATTTAATCCGTTAATTTGTTAATTATTGAACTGTGAATGTAAAGAACACTGTGTCTTTAAAGTAAACAAATGCCTGAAATCATGCTTTCCCAAAGAAGTATAATATAATAAATTAATAAGCTGTTCTCTTTTTCTATTAAAGCATTTTTGATATGCAGAAGTGACTTTAGGTCTTGAAGAACCAGCAAAAAAATTGTTGGAGAATTGGAGATGCCAAGAAATAATTAAATAACTATGTTTATGTTTCTATGCTGGGGCAGCTTGCAACATGGTGGATGGGAATAGTTACTTAGCCAGAAAACAGTTTGGGGTTTTTTGTTCTGTTTTGTTTTGTTTTTTTTTTTAACTTTTTTTCCCCCTATTTTCTTTAAATAGTTACATTTGAAGCTTTGTTTTGATTTCAATACTGTAGGAAGAGAGGGAATGCATGTACATAACTGGTGCCAACCGTGGGGGCACAAATGTCCCATTGGCATAGGGAACACCTCAATTCCATACCTGAAGTAATATTTTTCTCACTTTTTAGGATATTTCTCTTCTGACTAAAAGCATAGATTGTTTTTCCTCTGTATGCACTAATACACAGCATTGATAACGATAGTATCCATCTTAAAAAAATTAAAAAAATAAAAAATCCTCAATTAAGGTAAGATTTTAGATCATCCTAATAATTTCATCATAACATTTGCTTGTGTGAGTGTGTATTAATTCTCTGTTATCAACCTTAATATTCTTAAATGCTAAATAAAAGCAGGTAATATTTCAGGTAATGTCCAAACACATATGTGATAACCTAAAGATAACAACAATAACAAATACAAGACCTGTCTAAAGAGTCTTCCAAAAACTCATTTACAGGGTTGTAGTCATATCTTGTAGCTTGTATCTGGGAGTGTTATAAATGCCTGAGCAATTGTTGGTTATCAGGAGTTAGTACCTGCTTTGCATTATCTAAAATATGTGCATGCCCACAAATGACACTTCATCAATCCCAACTATCCAAATGTTTCATATATATTGTTGAAGCTTTTTATAATTATACTTTGCACACGTGTGCATGTGACACTCAAATGTATATACAACAGCTTGCCTATAGGTTATCAGGGAGATGTGTGCATGTATGTCTATGATAATCTACCCTAAGCCTGGTGGAATAAGTCAGAACAGAGTAAAAACCTACTTTACAAAGTTGCTACTACTTTTTCTAGTTTTTCAAAAGTGTCTGTGGAGAGTGTTAGTCTGTATTGTCTTCATCCCCCATCTTGCTGTTCTCAATATTTTCTTTCCAAGCATATATAGCTTTGCATGCTACAATTGCAATTGCTTGAAAGGACTAAAATACTGTGTGAGTAAAATGACTAAATGAATTCTTTTTGACAGGATGCAGAAAAAACAGGTATTCTGACAAGTGGGGTGGTTTTTGACCCTATTTTCCCAATGCTGTTATTTCACTGTTTTCAGTTGCTTTGTGCTGTGGTGCTACTCTTTAATTATTCTGT
The DNA here is from genome assembly GCF_964106895.1 of Numenius arquata. Taxonomy (NCBI): domain Eukaryota; kingdom Metazoa; phylum Chordata; class Aves; order Charadriiformes; family Scolopacidae; genus Numenius; species Numenius arquata. The sequence goes on along the minus strand of NC_133577.1, from coordinate 28,804,197 downwards.
GCTAAGGCAAAAAAGCAACCCCATATTGCTTTCTAGCTCTTCTCTTCTGTAATTTTCTTCCTTTTTCCTTCTTTTGTGGTCTTTATTTTCAATTCATATCCTTTTTTGGTTTGGTTTCCTAAGGAAATGTGTGACTTAGTTGATCATGCTCTGTATTGTCTGTCTGCCAATCATTTCTTCTTTCCCCAATAACTTTTAGAACTGCCACCACATTTAATAGAGGGACAGAGGTTTTAAAGCTATTCCTACAAGTTTTGTGAAAATACACATGTAGCCCCCTTAGTGTAGTAGTAGACACAAGATAATAGAAGCAGAGAGAAATGTGAATGAAAGCCAAGGAGACTAGGCTTTGTGAGTTTTGCTGTTTGTAGATTCAGTTTCTTTGTCTAACAGTTTTCAGTGTCAAAACATGAATGAAGCACACATGTTCATTTCATCACAGCGACCGTGTTCAATGGACTTATGGAAAGAATTAGGTGCCATTTATTTTGATTTTCTTTAAAAAAAGATGCACGGACCAACCTATTTACACATGTATGTGTATGCATGAGAAGAGACCTTGTGTTTTAGCTGGGACTGCCTTTTCTGTGGCAGAGGCTGCTATTTAGCAGACAGGGAATAGCAACAAAGGAAAGAAACAAAAGGAAAAACTAACCTAACAGAGGAAAAAATCTACAAGAAAAACCATCAGTTTCAATGCTTGCTGTTAACGTTATACTAAACTCCCCAAAAGTAGCATATCTTAACCCTCAAATAATGCAACTTCAAAAATGTGTCACTATTTCAATATTTTTTTTTTTTTTCTAAGTGACACCATTTTGTTATTAAGAGTTTATCTGGTTTTAAGGTTGGGGAGAAAGTGTTATCTCTTATGCACAGACTTGCTGAATAGCCACATAATCTTGGATGTCTGCTTTCATTTTTCCTTCTTACACTCTGATTGCTCCTTTCTGGGTCATGTCAGAAACTAATTTTGTGAGTTCCTTGGGTTACAAAGATTTGTACAAGGAGGTAGATTGGCACACTTTTGGGTGTCATTAAAAAAATTGTTTCCATCCTTATAAACTTTTTTAAAAGTCCAGATGTTTTCAACAACTACAAATCATGCCAGCAGGGGTCAGTTTAGTACCAATGGAAATTGAAACTGCGGAACTGTAAACTTGAGGAGCTAGAACAAATGTGAAGCTTGTATAATCAGACTACAAATAAATTGTGTATATAACTTGGTAGACAGCCACTAAAACCACCTCTGCTATTCCTACTGGATTTTGGGTCTGAGTTCTTTTCTTAAAAATAAATGAACAAATAACCTTTTTTGAAGTTTTGCTGATTTCCCACAATATTTTCATTATTTTGTCCTTGAAGAGTATGTGTATGGTGTATATGACACTTTGCAAGAAAAGTGCATGTTCATTCCAAAAAGCATAGAAACAATAGGATAGGAAAAAGGCTAATTTCTGTGATGATTGGCATTTAAACTGAAAATTTTGAACCTGAAGTAGGTATGTGAAAGTCTTCAGGTCAAGTTCTTCAAAGGTAGAAATACTGCTATATGTATAGAGGCTACCCACAAACTGAAATTTCATATCCCTCCCACCTTTCTTTCCTCCCATAAAGAAATTGACATTGACTTCGTTAGGACCACTGGTGTGCTTTTGAATTTCTGGTGTTTGTCTGAAATCACGAGTGGCTATAATAATTCATTAAGGTAAGCATGTCTAACATGCAAAATCAGAAGGCAGGAGGAGGATGAAATAGGGATAAACAATAAATAGGTGTCTGATAAGATAAGGAGAGTCCCTGTCAGCTTTATGTTTTTCACGCAGTTGCTTTTTCTGCAGATATCTGATAGCTTTGTCTTCTGTCTGCACTCCTTGCCACTTTGATACATGCTGCATGTATAGAATCGGTACCATTTTTAGATTATTGCATTCCAGGGGAAAGTAAATGACAGCATATATATTTTAGAAAGGTTTAACTTTCTTGTTAGTTCAATGACACCTGTAGAGATTCTTAGTTTGCATTTGATCACTTTTTCACAAGAAGTATGTAGATGGCTCTTTACCTGGTGAATTTTAAAAACCTTTAGTGGATATTAAGAGTCATGTGAGACATCTGAGCTCAACAGAGTTAGTAAACTTAACTTGTTCTATATTGGTTGATGCTCTTAATTGAAATGGACAAGAAGAATGTTAAAATGATGGTATTTACAGAAGTATTTTGAAAAGCAGTAATCACCTATAATTTTTTTCTCTACTTTTTTGTTCTGTTCTGATTCCTAGTCACCATAGTTCAAATTAGGTCCAATACTAGTTTTAATAATATCAATGGTGCAATATAATTATGTAACTGAGGCCCAGGGTTACAACGAGCTGTGTTTTAATGAAAGTGTAGGAGGAAACATAATATTGATAGCTTCCAAAAATTGTTTTTTGATTCAAACCTGTAGCCTAGGCAAGACTGAAATAACCTAATCTATTGCAAGATTGAAAGATTGGAATAACATCATGTTATTGGGTAGCTTTACGACTGTGTTGTGTTGATTTTTTTTATTTTTTTTTTCTTTTTTAAAATCTCATTTTCTTTGGAAACTGTATCCTCTTTCTGCTTTTCTCTGTACTTCTATTTCCACTCTATCACACTGCAGATTACGTAATTGAAGTGGATATGACTTTATGCATTACTAAAATATATCTAATTAAATTACACAAAAATTCAGGGTGAGGACCTAACTTCTCTTTCTATTTGTCATAATTTCTCAGAGACTTGTCATGATGATTTTGACCTTGTCTGGTATCTAAAGCTAGTGCAAGATTCCCCAGACTTTGGGACTTCAGGTACAAATGTTAGATACCCCTGTTCATGCATATGTTCCTAAAAGATATAGCAGGACTTAGGGGCTTGGCCATGTTTCTCTGGAAACCAGTCATGAATTAGAATACAGCTTTATTCACTGCTAACTTTTAAATACTTTGAAGGGAAACATTTTCCCATGAGAATATAATATTCCTTAAAATGATCTTGAGTTTTGTTTGATAGAAAAATGATAGAGTTTAGTTTGATAGTAAAATGAGTTTTGTTTGATAGAAAATGGAATAAATTAATTTTGACCATTTTGAGACAAGCTGTATTGCTTTTTAAAAACTACATTGATTCTGCACCTCTTGACTGACTTTCCATTATAAAGTTGGCTTTGGCAGGCTTCTGAAAAATTATTGGTTGAAGGAGTGTTAATGCTTGCAGTATGTTACAAGTGTTGAGTTCTATTTTCCTTCCTGAATTTAAAGAGTAGGTGTGTTGATAAATCTTAGTTCAAAAAGCAGCTGGGAGCTGCTGCCTCTCTCGCTTGTCCCTTTTGAGCTGCCACAATTCAAAGCTCTTTGGCTCCTTCACATTGTTCCATGTGTTTACGTGTCTGCATTGGCACCTGTGGTTTTTTTCCTGGACAGACAACAAAAGGATACTTTTGTCTCCAGTGTAATTCCCCTGGGATGGATCTACACGTCTTGGACACAGGTCCTAAATCGTTACTCTTTCTAGTTAGTACTACCCTTGAACAAAAAATTCGAGCTGTCTTCCCCTCTCCTCCAATATTTCATCGGTTCCTTCCTCCATTATGCTCTTGCACTCTATTAAGTATCCAGGGAACCAGCCTTTCAAGGTCTGTCCTCACATGCTGTGTCTTCATCTTTGCTCAAGTCTTAGAAACAGGATCGCTTGCTCAGAACCATTTTATCTTCTGCTCTCCATTTTATCTTCTGCTCTCCATTTTATCTTCTGCAAAGGGCAAACCCTTTCTTTTCTTGACTGCTAGTCTCCCTTTGAATGGGTAAGGTTTATCCCATGAGGAGTGTTTAGATTTCAGCTCCTTACTTAGCAGAGAGTCTTGAGCCAGTGTCTTGAACTTCAATTTCAATAGTTCCAGCAACAACACTTCTGTTGTCTTGTGGTCTCTTGTGCTTCTACTCATAGAGCAAAAATGGGCCAGGGTCTGCCAGTGTTGTGTGCCTGGGGGATTGGAGAAGGTCTGCTATATTTTCTGCAGAGGGGAAGTGGGAAGGAGAACGAAAACTTTTAAGACTCTTGAATTCCTGTTCCAACCCCTGCTATTTATTTCAATGTCTCGTCAAGTGGTGCATAACCTAAGGTGCCCTAGCAGTACCCTGTTGCAGAGGCTTTTCCTTTGCAGAACGTATGTCAGGCATACAGCGTGGTGCCTGCAAGATGTGGGAAATGGATTAAGAGGAAAATACATAGCAAAACTGGCAAAACCTCTCAATGATATGGAAGTAATTTGCTATAATCAGCAGGTTTTCTGATGCAATCACTTGATAATTGCGTATTTTGAGGCTAATAACATATAGTAACAAAGAGCAGGAAACCACTACATCTGTAAGTGGAAATGTTCCTTTAAAATGTATATAAGCCCCCAGTGCATGAAATGCCCCACAGGATGGGAGGGGTTATGTGGGAACTTCTTTTTCTATTTGTTTTGAAATCAGCTCTAATGAGGTAGGTGGTCTGAGAAAAAATTCGCAAAGGACTCTGAAGGTCAAAAGATTCTCAGGAGTTGGGTGTTTAAGTGCAAACCTTCAAAAGGAAGCATTTTTATATGAAAGTACCTAGTATAATGATAGTGTCCCCAAATTTATAATGCAGTAAAGGAAGTGTTGCATAAGAAAACAGAAGATAATACTATGCACATTAAAACCACAAAAGCCCCATGTCCCCAACAACCAGTACATGCCCTTACACCTTTGTAACTGAAAGATGGCTTATTTCAAGTGACTGAGGGCAGTATCTTCCAATGACTGAGGCAGGAGCTGGTCTGTGCTTGTGTAAATCAGAGGACTTACAAGGCAACATTAACAATGTGTGACTTTTGTGGCTATTAAAACGCCATTTCTCAATCTTCGTCAGCTATATATGGACGAATAGCCAGGGAATTCATCTTAATAGGGAGCCAGAAATCAAACCTCAATAGGGAGCCAGGTAAGCAACGATCTGAGGTGGTTAAGAAGATTCTTGGTATGTAGAGAATGCTTGACTTGTTTTTATGCTGAACTTACGCAATGTGAGCTTCCCTCAGAAACACGAGGAAGCTATATGCTGGTGAAAATATGAAGTGAAATGTGCTAAAGGAAAACTAGCAGACCAGACTGCTGAAGGTATTTGCCGTCACATTGCCAAATGGTCCTTCAGACTGGAATAGCATAATACGCCTGAGAAATGATACCCTGTGTGTGTGGGGGAAGCAGTGGTGCTGGATATTAATATTCAATTATGTCCATAGATCCTCCCATCAAATAGACTTCAGAGATCTTGTTCTGTTATCCTCAAGGAGAGGACCCTCAGCATTCAGAAGTAATCTTGGTTAACTGTATTCGTGCTCAACATAACCTCCAGTGAGTGTTTCACTCATCATTTCAGAGCAGGTATGGTTTTCAGAGGAGCCATGACTTAAGTGAGGTCCTGGAATTTTCAGCTGTGACTTGAGTCAAAGAAGCTCATACTTTCATTAAAGTCAATCCAGAGGTGGGCAAAAATAGTTACTCAGGAGGATTGGAGACCTTCGGCTGGAGACCTTTAGCACGCATTTTTAGCACTATATTTAAGACACTTTTGGACCAAATGGTTTAAGCAGCTATATGTCTTCGCCCTTACTGTGCAGAATCAGATCTTTGTCGTCTGTAGTATAGCTGTTTATTAGGACTTCCAATGGTCTTCAAGCAACCTTAGTAAAATATATGAAAGGCAAATGATTAGACTTGTTTTTTCCTCTGTGCTTTGAGATGATGGCTAAACTAATGATTTAAATTTAGCCTTTTAAAATTAAATAAAAAGTTACTATCCAGACATCCTACATGACAGCCCACATCCTTCAGAAGTGTAGTTTGAAGTGAGACAGAAGTGATAGCATCCAAAACTGTTGGTAAATTCCTTATTAAAAGAGAAAGTCTTTATAGAAGTCTGTGTTTTGATTTGCCTTATGCCCTCTGAAATGTAGATTTTTACTAGTTTTTTTTCCTAAGCTGGTAAGAAAACAGACTTCATTAATATGGAGCTGTACATGTGACGTGTTCTGCTTGGCTTTAGTTTCTCATTTTGCCCTGAATGTCATTAAACAATTAGTTTTATAGTAGTTTTATTTCTAAGGCAAGAATAAAGTGATTTCAGTTTTTTTGTGTGTGTAAAAGATGTGTTGTGTGATGGTGAAAGAGTTACATGCTTACTGGAAAAAAAGACAAAATTTCTTTGTGATGGAGGAATATTCTAAATTGGATTAGAGGAGGTCTTCAGAAGAAAATCAACACTACTTGGTTACTAGCAGTAATTTGGATGGCCTTGTGTTTTTCAGTGTCAGTACGTTGATTATATAAATAGTTATTTCCAGTATTGGATTAAATTCACAGGAGAAATGCACTGGTTTGGTCCATAGTTTACCCAGCTATGCAAACAAATATGTAAGGAGAGAAGAGATACAAACTAATAATGAATATAAACAGAATCTAGCATTCTCTATGCAGCAGCCTTTGCAGACCAGAGACAAATCAAAGGGATTGCTAGAAAGAATGACCTATATGCTGATTAATAAGAGAACACACTAAAGCATTATTGATCCAGTAAACTGAAGGCTTCTTAGTTCTTTCTTATCTCTGTCTGCTTTATGCCTGTTCGCAGGCCTTTCTAGTGGAAGCACTAGAAAAATGTTGAAGTTTTTTTCCTTTTGAATTCTTTCAGAGCAGGAACATTAAGATGGTCGTTGTCATTCTGACAAATCTGAAGGTGCCAACTTCTCCCCATCTAGTCATTTTATAAGAAAAAGAGCATCACAGAAGTTGTTCAATTTAACTAAAAATTGGTTTAGGTAAACTGAAAAATCTTACTTGAACGCATCTAGATTTATTTATGGTTGACATGAGCTAATTGAGCGTAAACTGCATTGTACTTCTTTTATTCAGGCCCAATTATTTTTTCTTCAGCTTAACAAATAATCTTAAAACTTATTTCGAACTGGTGCATTTGGATGGCGATGACTTACAGTAGCCTGGATTGAACTCTTCTAGTGAGTTTAATTCAGTAGAGAGGTATGTCCAGTATGAAACTATCTTCATTTTCTCATAATATTTTTGGAGTTGAAATATCAAATTGAGTTTCATCTTGAAAGGAAAGGAAAAGAAAAAACAACCAAGAGGAAACCTCAAAACTCACTGAGCCATTTCAAGATGTGAGAGTGTAAGGATTTAGATACATGAACAAAGTATGTGCTGTTAACTGCTCCACGGTAGCTGTCCATAAACATACTCTCTGGCACTTCAAGGTAAAACATTGTTAATGAGCTCCTATTCCTAAACTCTGTAGTGGGGATGTGCAGACTGGTGTCTCCCATACCAACTGATGCCCTTTCAGCTTCATCTGTGATTACTTATCTTCGTAATGCCATCTCTAATAAATATTATTTTTAAAGTATTTGTGCTTTGAAAGCATGAAACATATAAAATATGTAGCTGTTCTGAAATTTATGAAGAAACATTTTCTGTTACTTCTGCTGAAGGTATGAAGCTGGATTTTTGGCATCTCATCCTTCCCTTTCTACCTCTGAGATATTGGAGATCCTGCAGGGAGCAGGATCTATTTGATGGATGTCTATTTGAATATTAGCAAGAGCTAATTAATTTAGATCTGGTGGCCGTCTACAGCAGTCATCAAATTCCGAAAGTAATCAACTCTAGCTACATTGTTAGAAAAATGAATGAGGTTTTAACAGACAGATATTTGGACTTATTTTCACAAGCAATTGATTCAAGGAAGATTAACATCTCTCCTGTAAATTAATTTGCAATCCTATGGATATTACTGACAAATGCCTGAATATCCATTCCTGCCTTGAAATCTGTTAAGTTCTTTTCACTTACTTTTTGGTGGAAGTGAGTTTTAATCACATAATTTGGGGAGAGTTTTATCCATTTTGAATTTAATCTCTTTTGAATGTTCTCTTCAATTGAGAATTCCTTTGTTCTTGCATTAGAAGAAGCTCATGACTGGTTTCTAGACCATTCACAATGTCATGTCCCTTTAGGTTTTTCTTTCAAAAGTAACAGTCATGATTTTTCATACAAATGACTTAAAGTGATTTTCTTCACTCTCCTCTTTTTCATCCACTAATTCAGTAATATTCTTCAAATTTTAATCCACATGCTTTGCCAAAGTATTCCTTGCACATCGTTATTGGTTTTTAACCACAACTGCTCACCAGCAGAAATATTTTATTTTCATTTTTTTCTCTGCCATTGCTCTCTGTATTGCCAGGTTTCTTGAGTTGATAATTTGGATGGTCATTTTCCCCCCTTAATTTGCATTCATCAACATGGAGCATATTTTGCTGTTGCTTTACTGGTTCATTTAGTGTACTCTGAATGCCTCATTGTATTCTCTGGTCCTGCACACTGTAATAACTTTCTCATCCACAAGTATTACTGCCATTTTTACTTTTTCCATTTCTACTTTCTTTCCTGTTCTAGATCATTGATAAGTATGCTAATGATGGGAAGTCTAAAGTGTGTTTCATCTGAGCTGAAAAGGTACTGCTCTGCCTCTTCCTACAGCCAGTGTTTCTTTCACGTTGGCATAGTATTACCTATGCCAAGTCAAAATTCAAAAACTAACAAAATTCACTGTGTACCAAATCTGTTGGCTTGTTTCAGTGGTGAGGTATGTGGGAGGGCTAAAAAATATGAAAGAGAGTAAAGCTGCCATCTTCCTCCTTCCTGCTTCCAAAGGTAACTAAAATTGAAAATTTTTGTCTAAAGATTGTAATTCCCCATATGTAACTAGTGTATTGCATAATAATTTTTTCAAGCGCAGAAAACAGGAGAGAGAGAATTGCTTTAAACAATGTTGGTTAATGAATTTGGACTTGAGGAATTGCTGTTTCCTATGCTTAATTTCCTGCATCAGTTCAAAACCACCTACTTTTTGATGTTTCACAGTCTCTGAAGCAATTAACGGTGATATCCCAAACTACAGTTCTGAATTTAGATTAAGAATAAGCTGCAGGGACAAAAGAACTGTAAGCAGCAGTTAAGATCCTGCTTTGCTGTTGATATTTCTGGTGGTTAAAAAAAAGAAAGAATAAGAAAAAGATATCTCTGCAGAACTGTCTGGAAGTGGGATGTTTTTCCAAATTTTATGGGTGACATCAGTAGCTGGTTTATAGTTTTGTTTGCATGTTTCACCTCCTTTTTCTACTATATGGTATGTCCAGAAAATATTATTTGCAAATCATAGATTGGTCTCCATGCAAGGACAAAGCAGATATGCACAAGTGTATTTGCAGTGATTCAAAGCACAACTCTATGCTCTATATGTGCATTGCCCCGTTAACTTCTAGATTGGAGGCAGGTATCCACATCCAATAAATTCCTTTTAAGTGACAGCTGCAAAAAATATTGCTGCTGTTTGTATCATTAATTAGATTCTTTTATAGATTTAATCTATGCTGCAGTTTCCAGAGAAAAAAACTGGTATATAACCTGTGAAGAGGAAAAGGGATTACTTATTTATTTTTCCTAAGGTCAACTCGTATCTTACTAATTTTTTTACTATCTCTTCAGGATAATTAATTTTTCCTATTTTTTTTTCTAATTTTCATTGCTTCCTAGACTGATACACATTTATTAAAACTTGCAGATTTATGACCTTCCTTAATATAGTGAATGTCTTTTTTTGAAGATTATATAGCTTTGATGGGAGAAAATAGAAACTCTATTTCTGTAAGTAGCTTTATTGGCCATATCAAGATCAAATTATGGATTGCTAGCAGAATGTGGTTTACAACATTTATTATATTAGAACCACTGCTTTAGTCCATGGATCTTAGAATCAGTTATAAATTGAAACATTAAGGCTATGATACACAGAAGATGAAAATATTATCAATTTGCTCCAAAGATCACAATGATATTCAATATTAAAAAATAATTTATTTAATAATGCCTCTGTCAAATTGATCTAGTATTTTGAAATTATATTGGTTATGAATTTAGCTCATTTTTAATGTGATATTGTTGACTGTATGTTAGCTATTTCAGGGTAGTTATCAAATAATTACTTTTTCATGTGGCTGATTTAAGCTTCATTGGTAAATCACTTAAGACCCTTTTTCTAAAGATCTTCAAGTATAGAAATTCTCCAACTCCAGTTATATTCGCAGTTTCTAGTGGAGTTTTTACTGATGATGTTAAGGGAATTTTATCTTTATCTTAAACTTTCTGTTTGTCCTGCTGCTTTCCCTGATGCGCTTGTTACAGTCCTGTTTTTTCTCTGCCATCCTAGTGACTACAGTGAATCATGCTGTGGTATGGAGTGACAGCTGCCTTCTAGAGGATGATTCAAATGCATGGCTTCCCTTCATACTGCCATTCCCTGTATAGTTTTTATAAGTTAGTATGTAAATTTTGCATGGATACTGTGAAACTACAAAATGACTTAAAATTTTTTCATTTCTGTTCTTTGTGCAAGACCTAAGTCTTTGAAATGTTATGTCAGTATAAGTGCCAATTTGGATATGTAATCTGAAGGATGTCTCAACAGGAGGTTATGCTCGGATTACAAACTTGAGTAATCAGAATGACAGCATTGACCAGAATGGCACAGAGGGAAACTTGGTTATAAACAAAAGGCAAAGAGCTTGATTGTGCATACTAGACAAAGCATGCCATAAGACATCAAAAAGAGCTTTTCCACTCTCTCATCTGCTTCTATTACTTTGCCTGTTGCTTGTACTTAAGTAGATGTTATTGTGAAGCACCTACTTTTCTCACACGCCATATAAAGCTCTAGAAAATGCAGGCAAATATGATTGGAGTTTCTCCTTGTTTGTATTTTGTAGCCTTTCTTTTACGTTTTTTACTTGGTGATTGTTTACCAGTTCTGCAATGGAAATGCTGTATATGTATGCCATTGATAATGGCAGGGCTGCCATAATTCTCAAATGTCCTGTCGTTTTGCAGCTACTTTACCTTTTTTCAAAGAGGAGATGGTATCCAATTATTTGACTGAAATTATTTATACCACACTGAATCATGAAAATGAGATGAGAGGAGTGCTGCTTTCATTGGGAGAATCAATCCTCCGACATTTTAAGCTGCCGACATGCGTGCCTCTTTGTTGTGGCGCTTGATGTATGGAGGAAGATGAGCATAATTTTCTGAACTTGTTCATGGAGATTACCATTTGTGTTCATGAATTGTGGGGCCTCTCTGCAAGTGTCAGCGAAGGTGGTAGTTAATGCCAATATGATAGCAGTAGTATTGCAAAGGAAACTTGAGAGCAGCAGCTTACTGATATATGAAACATGTCAGAGGATAGTGTGTGGGGATTTACTCTTCTTCCTTAGGCTTCACCTCTGTGATTTACACAGGGATTTCCCTGTGCCCTTTAGGAAACCGCTGGTGAGATGAAGGAGTAGAGGTCAGGACAAGTAAGCTCATGAGCTTTTTCTTTCTGTTCCCTGAAGAAGGATGTCAGCAGGGTGGGATTCACTGGGGTGAGGATGGGGCAATTGGAACATAAGAATGGCTGTGCTAGATCAAACCAAAATCCACCTTGCCCACTCTCTTATCTTGATAGTGACCGGAAAGAAACACTTCAAGACAAATACAAAATTATGTTCCCTGTGATGTAGCTTTCCATGATGCAGTATGCTGTGGTCTGAGTCTTTGCAAGCAAAGATGAATTGGAATTGTTTTGTTTACTAGGACTAAAATGACTTGTTGTCCCTCTTAATTTAATTGTGTTTTGTTTCTGTCTTTGTTTTCTACAGCATCCTACAGCAATGCAGTCTGTAGTTATGCAGTTATCCTTTATATGGTGTTTAATTTGTTGTGAATTTTCTGCGTGATATTCCTGTTCGGCCTCATTTCTTACATGTGAGAAAATGAGTGTTTGTTCATCATCTCACTTCCATGAGTAATTTTGCCTCATATCTCAGATATCTTTCTCCGAGGTGAGCCTCCTAAACTTCTCTTGATATAGACACCACTCCATAACTTCCATCTGTGGCATTGCTGTTCTCTCTAACTTTTTCAGTTCTGTTACATTCCCTTTGAAATAGGGTGGCCACAGCCACACGCTGTGCTAGGGAACTGAATGCTTTATGGAGTTATTCATTGTCACATTGAACTTTTTCTATTTTGTTCTCTGTTCCATTCCTAATAGCACTTACCATTTAATTTGCCATTTTCACTGCTACATGGCTTTCAACTGATACTTTCAGAGAACTTTAAATGAAGACACAAAAATCTCTTTTCTGATTGGTGTGAGGATTTGGACTGTAAAACCCACTATGGTGTGTGCCTTGTCATGGTTATTTTTTATAAATGTGTTACTCTGCATTTATCAAAGTTGAATTTTATCTGCTACTTTATTTTTCAGTCCTTCATTATAGAAATTCCACAGGTCTTCATTGTCACTTTAGGGCTTGACTATCCTGAATAATTTTGTATTGTTAGCAGACTTCACCAGCTCATCTTCTTTTGCACAGTGTAAGTTCTAGCACAGATGTCTGTGAGACTCCACAAACCTATTCCCCATAATGAAAACTGAGCATTTCTACAGTAGTTAATTAATTTGTGGGAAGGTTTTTCTTCCTGCTTGATGAAGTCTCAGCTTCTAGGAGGGAGAGATTTTGGTGAGAATTTTGTAAAAAGCTTTCTTGGAAATTCAGGTAGGCTGTCAGCTAAATCACAATCACCCACTCCGTAAGCTGGATGAGGTCTAGTTTCTTCCCAAGAGAGCTATACATTGATTCATTACATTAATCTCTATGACTATTAATTCTATTCTCTTTTTTGGTTATTTCTATCATTTTGCATTGTGTGGAAGTTGAACTTAGAGGCGTTCATTTCATGGGTGCTCTCTGAAACTCTTTTTAAAAACTGATTTCATGTTTTTCACCATTCATTTCATTTCTCAGTTTTCTGATGTTAAAAGAAAAACTGGATTTGTCAGTTTGATGTGCTTGCTGTTTCTTGTGTGTATGTCATTTCAGTAAGCAAAAGTGACTTGCTGTTTGTTTCCTGGGCAGCATTGGTTCCCATGAGGAATACCTTGGCCACAGATCACTCTTCTCCCAGGATGCTGTGGTGCTTGTAACTCAGTGATACAATGGTTTTGCCTATACAAAACTTTCTGCTCCCTTGTCCCTTTCTGTCTGTACCTGCTGTAGAGGGGCAGATCTTGTCATGCTGTTTACATCAACTGTACTATAAATTGTTCAAGAAAGTGTTCTGGTTCAAAATTCCTCCTCCTCTAAATTATTTTTAACCAGAGTCTCTCTCTTTTCTGGTTCATAATGATTAACAACCTGTACCATATGACCGAAGATTACAGCTGGGAACAGGGGAGAAGGGTAAAGAGTCCATAAAATGCTATTGCCATCAAAGTCCTTGTATTGTCAAATGACAGCTTGTATGAGCTGCAGTCACAAGGGGTACTTGGTTGAACAAGGAACTGTTTTATGATAGAACGTAGTGATAAACACTGCTTTTTACACCTAAGCAAAATACACTATTGAAAGCTACAGTGACTAATAAATGATAGTTACCAATAAATTATATAGTTTATCATTTATTATCTGTTTCGTTGGAACAATAGCCTGAACATCCAGTGTCAGGGTTATAAAAAATTATGAGTCTCTAAGAATACCATAAAATACTCTGCTAGTTCTAGTATCTGGCAAATCACATAAATCATGTTGCTGTAAGATCTCTAGGTCAAATTCTAAGGTGGTTGTGGGTGTGGTGACTGTCTGCCTTGATGTCAATAAAACCTTCCTGATGGATGTTGCTTATTCAAGAGTTGACCACTAAGTTGGATCAATATTGCTTACTTTCAGATTCCCTGGGTGGTGATAGATTTCCCATAGTTACATTGTAGTATCTGTGCAAAGGTAGATGCTGTGAAGCTAGTTGTTATTGTACTGTTCGGGGTCTGCAGTTCAGGCTGCATACCAACCACCTGTGCGACACGCAGCTGGCTATAAAACACAAAGCAGTTTTTAGGACAGTTACCAAATGTGATTGACAACTGAAAGGTAGATACTCCCTGGGTATATCCTCTCCCCCTGTGATGGTAATTGATTAGACTTACAAGAGAACAGTTGTCAGGAGAAACCATATTGGCTGACTAAAAAGTCTGCAGGTCTGGTAGTGAGCAGCACGCTTCCAAAACCATGTGGTTTGCTCTGCAGGCAGGACTGAGCTTTGCTTTGGTACATCTGCAGTGGTTGTAGTATGTCTTAATAAATCTCCTTAAAACAGTTGCTAAGTGTACATGGGATTTAAAATGACATGTGTGTTTTCTTGTGCGTGGTACTCTTTCTGGCTTCTGGTACTTATTCAGAGTAGAAAATGAGTTGAAGGAACATAGATTTGGGGTTTAGCTTCAGGTCAAATTATAGTTTGGCTTTGAAATGAAGGGAAGGATTTTCTTTTAGGTATGAAGTGAGCACTATGAGTGAGCATAATGTGTTACATCGCACTCTCATTTAATTTATTTCTTTATTATTAATGTTACTGTACTGTGTAGCTCACAGGGGAAGGAGATCCCACCGAGAATGGCTTTGGGAACAGTCACTGCTAGAGAGCTTTTCTGAGCACTGTGGGGCTGGGTGGCCTGGAGGGCCATGGGTGGGGGCTCATGTCACCTTGGAGAGGGGAAATTGCACCTGCTGTCAGAAGGTAGGAGTCAGGAAGGGCTGTGGTTTAGAGAGAAACAAAGGCTCCATCCAGTGATGGATGCCGCTGCTTTCCCTGGTGGGATGCTGGTTTCTGGCTTGCTGTGCTCACTGCATTCAAGAGCTCTTGTGCATGCTTTTGACTGCATGTTCAGAACAGAAAATAGGTGGAGAAGACATGGGGTCAGGTTTAGCTTCAGAAGGTGCTAAGGAGACAGTAGAAGCTGTCTTAGACATGCTAAGAAATTTTACTCATTGAGAAGCAGAGGTTCGCAGTACCCCAGCTCAGTGGGATTCTCACTCTGCAACAGAAGCAGAAATCCATTGATCAGGTGATCGATGGTATCATGTCTCTGCATAAAATATGAGCAGTCCAGTTAGAAACAGTATTGCATTTTCTTCTTTCCCTTCGATGTCCAACTTTGTGTGCACTTGTACCACAGTGTCAAGATCTTGTATTGCACAGCTGGAAATTTGGGCTTCAGCTATAGACTTCTGGTTGATTTAGAACAAGCAGCAGAACAGTATGTGAGAGAGAAACGATCAAAAAGAGAGTTTTCATGTTTTCTTCCAGAGGATACTTGCTAATCCCTTGTACTGGTATATTGTTAGAGTCCTATCTATTCTTTGCTGTGTTGTAACAAGATCTCCTTGTTACAACATCTCCTTGACTATTTGTTCAAGGCTGATGATGAAGTGGCATTGCAAAATGCATAAGGATGACTCTTGAGATTTTTGTGATCTACTCCTGCTTCATAGCATTTGTTATTACTGAGATTTGATTGCTACTTCAGTATGCTATGGATCCTACTAAAAATGGCAAGGTCTGGTATATTATATCTACAACACCTGAAAGCTTTGTCTTTCACTGTGTAGTGACGTGGACATGAGCACCATGATAGAGTGTCATCTCAAGTTGTTTGGTGGGGACCGTCTTTGCTTTGAAAAGAAAAGGTGTCCATACCAGTACACTCCAACCATTCTATGTAGATAATTTTATTTCTTACTCACTTTTATTGATTTGTTTTGGGGAAGGTTTTTTCCTTCTGGGCTCAGTGCAATTAGATATGTTCAGGGACCATTGTTCAGAAACAACTACAAGTCTTTATATAGAATTCTTGTGGTTTTGTAGTCGAAGAGTTGGCTTGAAGAAATATTCTGCTTGTATAACAGAAAATCTCATTTATTCACTAACAACTAATATCATATAGAAAAGCTGGGAAGTCTTCTAAAGCTTTGGAAGTTTTTGTGGTGCTGTGCTGTTGGTGGGGTTTGGGGTTTTTCTTGGTTTGGTCGTTTGGTTTTTTTTTTGTCTTTGTTTGGTGGGATCTTTTTGAGATCATCACCAGTGGAAGACAAATGTCAGAATCAGTTGAACTGTTATCCTAGATAAATTAGAAAAGATAAAATACCATCATAGGATAACTTATGCCCAATGCGGTGCTGAAAGCAGGTTCTGCTCTGAGGTCAGACTAGGATGCTCAGGGCTTTACCCAGTCATCCCTGCTAAGGACGGTTGCGCAGCCTTGCTGGGCAGCCTGGACTGTAATCTATAATCCTAAGTGAGGCTGCCATTGCAAATGTTTCAGCAACTCTTTTATTTTCTCTTTTATTACAGGACTGCTGTTTAAATTTAGTTAGTGTTACGCTACAGCAGCTGCTGTGCATTTGTGAGCTCCTATACGTATTAATAAAGCCCTATTAACATAATTCTTAATTATGGGTGGGCAATGAAAGTCAGAAGTAAAGAAAACTTAACATTTTCAATGATACCAAAAGACATTTATGAGCTTTTGTGAGTTATAGGTTGTACTTCTAGCCCTTATTATACTTATGGCAAAAAGATGATATCATGTGCAGTTGTCGTGAGCCTGACCTCTACTCTTTTACAAAGTTAAATTGAAATGAAGTTTAAGGATTGATCCTCTGTAGAGTAGCTGAACAAGATTAATGTTAATTGATGGTTTCAGATAAACAACAGTGCTAAATAATACAGCTACATTTAATTTTTAATATGATTTAAACTTACAGATATGGATAGATCAAAAAAAAGAACCTGAGTACTTTGTTGCCTGTAAGAAGCTCCTAGCATTTCTTCTTTTGTAAATTTAAGAGAGAAGATGCCTTATTTATGAAGATTGTTTAGTTAAAGGAAAACAAAGTCTTCAAAGTCCCCTGGAAAAAATTCCTTTAGAATTTCCTTGAAGCTGAGGGTAAAAACCAAGAACAAAAAATGGTACTAGTGCAATTATTCTGTAAGTGAGAATTATAATTGGAAGTTAGGAATTTTGGAGTCAGTTACAGAAATTATTAAATTAGAAAAACTAGGTAGGTAAAAAAAGTCTCAATATTGTCAAGTTAATTTCCAGTTGATTTTATGCAATAAAAAAATGACTATGGTAAATCTTAGTGTTTGTTGAATGTACATTAGATTACAATGACTTTTTTTTTAACGATGCTAGAGATATTTTTTTTATTCTATTTGTCTCCTTATAGCCTCACTTCCAGTCAGAGTTTCTTAACTCTGGTCTTTGTTTCTTAAATACTATATATGTATTTAAAATATAATAATTTAAGCAGAATGTGAATTTCCAGCACTTGCAATTCCCTGAGCATTTAATAATTATAATTTCACTGAATTTTTTTTAGAGTTGGAAGGGACCATAAAGATCATCTAGTCCAACTCCCCTGCCGAAGTAGGATAACTACTTATATTTATTATTACCACTAAGATTTGCTTTACAAGTTTTCCTTTAACATATAGCATAGTTTATTATTGAAATGCACAGGGTAACACGACGTCAGAAACTTTAAAGTGTGCTGCTCTATGGTCTGTTTAGTGACTAGGAGTTATTCTAAAAGCATTTGTCTTGAACTGGCAGAGCTCATGCTTAGCGCTGCACTGTCCTAGTGCAGTACTAACCTCCTGGCCCCATCCACAGCAGAGCCAGAGGTAGGTCGGATCTGCCTGGTAGCATTCAGAGAGTTCACTCTTTGCACATTAGTGTGCTCTTTGCCAAGTCTGAGATGCCCAAGCAAAATTGCAGCCCACCCTGGGTTCCCCTTCCCTGATTTATATTTGGCTGGTACCACAGGCTCCTTTTTCCTGTTTAAACATTGAGTGCCTTCATTACTACCTAACTGCCAGAATCTAGAAATAAAAAAATTGATTTATATTTTTGATATTAACCAAATACTGCTTTCTGTGAGAAAAAGCAGAGCGGAGGGGAAAAAAAAATAAAAATTATTCCAAGGTAGTTACAAAGAACTACTTTTTTATGACTCTGAACATGAATATTCCTAGTATCAAGGTTTTAGGGTGAAATACATATATTTTCTTTTTATTTAATAGTGACAACTTTCTACTTATCACAAGCGTATAGTGCCCAAGGTGTTGGAGCACAAACATTAGCTGCTGCTACATGCTGGTACCACAGCATGTTTCCCACATTGCCGTCCCCTGCCTGTTCTTCTGCTCATAGAAGTCAGCTCCTGGGTGGTTTCTCTAGTTTTAATAATTGACTTGTTGGTTGAGGAGGTGTTAGGTCCGTGCCCACAGAAACTTGTATTTCCTGGCTTCCAGGCGCTGGCTGGAGCTTTGTGGGGCCAGGGAGCTGCTGCAGGTCTTTAGAAACCTGGGACAGAAAGGTGTTTTTTCTACTGGCTTCAGGAAGGAAGCTGCTGAATCTGCTTCTCTGCATTTTTAATGCTACCAAGCGTGCTACAAACATTTGTGAGGCCTATCCAAGCCTGCTCCTATTCATGTGTGTCTTAAGAGTCAAACTCAAGTGCAGAAAACTTACTCTGTGATACTGCAGCATATTTTGTTAGTTGGTAGTTTTAAACCAAGTTGGTGCCAAAAAGCTGTCAGCATACAAACCAAAGAGGTTTTGATGTCTATATTTTCTTTAAATGAGTAAATTTCAAAACCTTACTACCTGTGACCATTAGAAGCTGGGTTTTCTTCCTCACTGCTGCAGTGCTTTTCCATCTCCTCCTTTGCCCTTGTCTCTCTGCATCTTCATGTGTCTTATCTTTTGTGCTCTCCAATTTCCCTTTTCACATGTAAATGCAACATTAAAATATTGAAGGCTATGTATTCTTTCCCTTCTCATTCTCTGTTTTCAGGCTTCTGATAATTTTTTGATCTCCTAATTCTGTCTTTAGGATCTTATTATTTTTTTTTCTGCTTGTACAGTTCTGTTTCACTCTTCTTTTGCATCATTCATGTCCTGTCAAAGCTTGTTCCATAATGCTGATTGTCCTTGTTATCCCTCCCTCCCTGCTCCCATCCCACACAACTGCCCCGAGCTTGCGTTCCCACCATGCCACTCCTGTGCTGAGCTGCGTTGCTGCTGTGCTCCCTCAGCTATGTGGCTGTGCCTTCGGGGAGTTGGGAGAGAGGGAGTAAAGCCCTCAGCGGTGGCTGTGTCTAGTGAATTTGGACAAATGTAGCATGTGGTAACTTAGTCACGGTATGTGACAAATGTGCAAGAGAAAAGGATAGCTGTCTGCCCCTTATCTTTAATGAGAGGCTGTTACAGGAGTTTGGGTGTAACAACCCTGAGGAGGATGCACTTCATAGTTCACTTACTGGAGTAACAAAATCATATTAGTTTTGGGAGGGGTTGCGTTTTTTTCTTTGGTTTTTTGGTTTATTTTTGTTTGAAGCACTTCATAACTGGGAGTTGGTTAGGCAAAACAAAAAGTGAATTTAGGATTAATCTCCCTGACCGTGCAAATGCTTGTCTTTGATAACAGGAAGACTAAACCCTTACCTTACGCTTGCATACAGGCTTTGTGTTTTTATTTCATCTCTCAAGTTTCCTTAGAACCATCACAATCAAATTGTAAATGAGAGTGAAGAATAAGTGATTGACATACGTTCAAGTGGCCAAATGCTTTTCTATGACAAAATCAAATTGAAATAGAAATGGCTGGGAACATTTTTTTTTTTTTTTTTTCTAATAGGGAAAAATTTTGCAAATATGTTTTGCAGTGCCTAATTTTGTAGTGTCTCAGACACAAAATTCTTCCAGGCTGCTGTGTATTGTGAGATAGGTGAGGACTGAGTGTTAGACTGCCTGAAGTCATATTAATAAACAAAAGCATAGATAATACTATGAGGATTATTGTTAATTTTGCACTTCTCTATGTAAGCAGGCATAAGTACTTAATAGAGTAGGTATAAATCCTATCTAAGAATATTTATGAAGAAAAGGGTGGAGGTAATGAAGGAGTACAGCTGGAATGTGAATATTCAGCACAATGAACATGGGATAAAAGCACACCATTTTGGTTTTGGGAGGATTTTGAGTTGGTTTGCCTTTCAAGACGGAGGAGTGTTGTGAGTGTGTGGGTAGGAACGTGCCTGGAGTTGTGCCTCCCTATTTGTCTCTTCCTTTGAAGGGGATTTCAAACTCAAATGGTCTGAAGGAAAGCAGACAGGAAAATGCAGTTAATAGCAGTCATAATAAAAGTGATATACAACAAATAATAGTTGGTTATGAGGGAAGAGTTAAGGGGTTTAAGCTTATTTAGCCTTCAGTGACAGCTACAGCTTGCTCTTAGGCTGCTGCTCCATGGACAGAGGCAGACTGCAGAAGGGAGCGGTGGTACCTGTGCCCTTGGATATGGCTCTGTCCTGGGAGGGCACAGACTTTCATGTGGCTGTGGGTAGTTCTTTGGAGGGCTCTTCTTCAGACCCCCTTACTGCAGGCAGCTCACCCTCAGCCTGCTCTGATGTCCCCTTTCACTCCCGTGCATCCCCTGAGGGAAGCCTGCCCTAGCTGCTGTGCTGTTAGTTGGCCTCTCTGATGTTTGCGGTGAAATACGTAGGAAACGGAATTTTAAAATTAAACTACTCATTAGATTGTAAGTAGTTTTATTATTTTGCAAAGTAAGAGAACGAATCCGAATTATTTACAGATATTATCATAGAATCTAGAGATAGAGTGAGTTTGTGAGGCATACAGGCTAAGCAGCTTTTTTTTTTTTTTTTTTCCCCTCCTATGCTGTAAGTGCACCTTGAAATGCCATTACCTGATGTAGCTGAGAACAAGGTAATTTGTAATGTGGAACAGCTAATTTTTCATTCTAGTTCCACTGGGGCATAATGCAAAACAATCCAGTATAGCTACGGTGGTAGTGCAATAACCTGCATTCAAAGCAGGTACCACGTCAGTTGCTGTATCCTGTCACCTTTGGCCAATAATGAAGCTATTTGTAAAATTACTCTAGGCTTTTAAATATACTTGATGTGCTTTACTTTTTGCAAAGTATAGAAAACTATGCAGGAGGGAAAAATTCAGCTTGGGCCATTATAAAGAAATAAACAAAAATGCAAATTTTAGTTAGCCAATGTCTACCCCAAATCTAGGAGCCTTAATTATGTTAAGGAGCTAATTTGGTGAACCAAATAAAAAGATAAATGTTTTCAGAGCCAGCTTAGACAATTGTTTGAGTTCTTTTGTTTTTTCCTAAATTGCAGTGCATGTGAAGGAGCCAGAAAATGCCGGCTCTTTTAGGCTGGCAGCACCCTGTGATGTATTGGCTTTGAAAAGAATCTAGCTTAGAACAACTTCCGGTAGGACAGTGAGTTGCTGTATTTCACAAGTGTTGGTGCACAGCTGCAGAACTAAGCTGCCCCATGAATTTTTTTCCATTGTCTGGAAGCTCAGCTTTCAGCTGCAAAAAAGCTTAAAAGTTTAAAAACAAATTTTTTTTTTTTTTGACAATTAGGTCCTAAACTGCTCTGTGTTTCATCTGTTGCATTTTGGGTCTCTTCCAGGTCACCTAAGTAAGAGGCAGTATGCCCTGTGTCCAGCCAGAGCACTGATATGGTCATTCTGCTGACGTGCCCTCAGAGGGACAATTTTTTGTATTTCTCTTGTTTTACCCCGTTCTAATTTTCCTGTAACGTGCGGAGATGTGATGTCTTCCAGACCGCTGTTCTGTTGTCAAATTAAGCTAAAACTGGCCAGAAAATTTGGGAGTTACTTGGAGAAGATTTGATAGGCTCTGTGATTGATTGTAGAAGCCTGCTTTTGCATACCCCATGACTGAAAAACCACTCCAAGCCCCAAGAAGAACACCACCTTAATTTTGCTACACATTCAACGTGTATTACATATTCAAATGTCCCTGTGCGTTTGATCTGCGTATTTGGATTCAGCAATCTTTATTATTGTATTACTTTATATTACAATATTACAAGTATTACTGTACATAGCTGTATCTATATCATTAATACGCTGGTACTCCGCAATGGACTTTTTTCTTCTCAGCAGAGCAAATTTTGCTGTATTATATTGAGTTCCTAGAGAATCCCTGAAAGGTGACTGAAATTTTGAATCTTGAGTTGTATCGTAATTTCTTCCGTGTGAGACAGTCAGAAAACCCATTCTGCAAAGCTAGATTCTATCTTTGTTCTGTAGATAACAGGAAATTTTTTTTTTTTTTTTACTCTGTAATCGCAATCCTTTTACAAGGCTGCCTGAATTAGCAATTCTGATAATCGTAAGTAGTATGCTTCCTCAACCTCTGCATTTACAAATGATTTACTTATTCAAGCCTTGCCTACCTGAGTCAAAACCAACTCATCTGTCCTCAAAGAGGAAAGGATTACAAACTCTGAAATCTCCTTTTAATATCAATTCTGTTGTTGCATGGAACCGATTACTATTTTCCTGGTTTTAATTAAGGTTGAATTATTTCTGATATCATTTGATAGCAGAAAGAAACTGAAAGCTCTTAAAAATAATAGTAATAAAGTTAAATTCTCATTATAAATTGCACTAAAAAATTTAAATTAAAGTCATGTAAGTTAGCGTGCCTCGAGTGAGAATCTGTCTCGTTAATATTAATCTCTGAACTCTAATGAGAACACTAAGCTACTATGTAATGCTAAAAGGGCACAGGTGTGACAGTCTCAGAGAAGGTGGAAGCCCTAAATCCCACAGGCTATTAAACTATAAATTGCACTACCTAATTATTAGCAATTTGTTGCCTGGTTATTGAAAGGGATGAGGTTTTTAGTGTTTATCTATGAAAAATAAATGCACACAGAAGACATTTTGTCATACATGGAATGACATATCACTGGATTTCCCTGTAACAGAAACACATGATGGAGAGGAGTCTGTGACCTCACTGCTTTATCAATATACTAATTCATACCCTAGGCAGAAGAATTCCATGGAAAGTCATCTTTACTTCTTCTTTCTTCCATGGATTCATGATCTCCTATGCTTCTCTGTGTCACAGTAATGCTGGGTTGGCAGTGTTGAAACTGTATTGCTCCATGTTGCAAGGTATTAAAATGAAATGCATCAATTACAAGCACTTTGGTACAAGGCACCCATGCCAAGGAAATTACAGGAGAAAGCAGATGCTTATATTTCAGGAAAAAAAAAGTAAACAGTGAACTGTTTTTAGCTAAAACTTTATTTTCCAAGCAGCTTTTTGGGGATTGTCTGTCTTTCCATCACTGTGCATTAAGGTGTTAAGAAGATGGAAGGTTTGAAGCTTAGGTGTGTTCTCCACAGCTCAAGCATCCATCTGTTGGTCTGTGACTGATGCTCAGTAAATAGTGTGGTTTAGTCTCGGGAAGGAAAATTCTGTTCACAGGTTCCCTGTTGTGCTCAGGTTTGAAGCGATAAAAGAGAAAATAGAATCTACAGTTGCTTTCCTGGGCAATGTCAATGACAGCAGCCTGGATGCATGCAGGGAGCATATTTAATCTGTTTGTGCTTCTAGACTTTGCAGTGATGGATTCTGTATAAATAAATAAAGACTCAGGAGATTTAGTAAGGTGCCATAGGAAGGTGATCACAATTTGTTTTTACTAGAAGCCTTGTGGTAGAAATATCCATAAATTATATACTAATATGTCATCTGCTCCCTCTGAAATTAAATAAAAATTAAAGGAGGGGGAAAAATTTTTTTTAGGTGTAAATGTCCTTTCATTATTCTGCCTGCTAGTGTAGCTGTTGTGTTAATTGATAGTTCTTAATGAGTTCTCTGGTGGTGGAACAGAATTGAGGTGGGAATGTGCTGTGTATGTTAAACCCACAAGTAAAATACGATTCTGTTGTCTTGAACAGAGAATTATTTACATGGTGAACTGTACAGATGGCTTGTAAAGGAAAATTACTCTTCCTTCCTGAAAAACCACTTGATAAATCACAGGCTTCTCTTTATGTTTGCTTCTCTCTTAATGTCTAGAAAAATCTAAAAGTTATGCAAATGTGTAGTACTCCAATCACACTAAACACCTGGAAAAACATAATAAGTACTCTTAACAGATTACCTTAATATGCACTTTTTTTTATTCCTAACATTTGTTGAAAAACTCATGAAGACTTAGGCAATGTTTTTTAATTGGAAATGAGAAGTTTTCTGTGTATTATGCAGTTAATGAATGTTGCAGCTTTTGTAATTGACAGAACCAACCTTTTCAAGTGGTTCACTAAATGTAACATATTAATCTATTGCTTATTACTTTTTCCATAATAGGCGATGGTAACAGACACAAAAAAAGTCAATCCATAGTTTTTTTGCTACTTGAAACTGGGCTTGAATTTGATTTACAAGTGGTGGACTGTTTGGACTTTCAGGTGGGACAAAGATCGAGATCCTAGCTCCTGATTGTTATTTATTACCAGTAATGTTGTGGACCACCTTGGAGTCTGGAGGGGTTGCTGTGTGGCAGTTGGGGACATAGTGCATAACTGATACCCTTGTTACAAATTTCTGCTGTGATTCTCTATGGGAATGCAGCGTGTTTGGCTGACTGTCCTGAAAACATCAGTGTAGCTCTGCCCTCCTGCTATGCCTCGCTTCAGGGTAGCCAGACTTTTAAACATGCATTAGAAACATGGCAGTTGTGACACTGTTGTGTTTCTGCCCTGCAGTCCTTGGATATTTCAAGGAAAAAGTGATTCTCACTTGGTGCGCTGTGCTGGCATTCAGTTGTACCTTGACACTGCCTTACTTCCATGAAGAGTTGTAGGATAAGGTCTTAAAATTGTTTCTCTGAGGTGTGCAGAGTAACTAAGTAAAATGTAGTGGATCATTAGTTCATCAATGCTTTTCTATGTATGATGGATTTCTGTAATCTCAAAGAGAATCTGTTAATAGCATGTTAGCTATGGCTACCTCCTCTGTCCTTATTTTGCTGTAGTTTGGCTGATTTTAGCCAGATTTGTTAGGAAGACAAAGATTTTTTAATTTCTCTGTGTTGCTGCCTCCTTGTCCAGAAATGTTTTGAACCCATCGGTGAGTTCTGAATGACTTTGACAGGAGGATGGAGGTCTCACAGTTAGCCTATTTGCATGAGCTTCCTCAGTAGTGGTAGCTTGGTTAGGGAGTACTCAATGAAGGAAAGGCTGTGGTGTGGACTGCCTGTAACACCAGAGGTGCCAGTGGATCCATGTGAGCGAGGGCCTTGGAACCAGGCTATGTACCTTCAGCAGTCCAGGGAGTGCCTTGGACTTTCTGACCTCTGAGAGGTAGGACAAACCTTGCAGATGGGTCATCTCCTCCTTGTTCAGTCCAGCCAGTCTGCGTATGATGAGTTTTCCTCATGAAATAAAGATCTGCTGCATTAAATGCAGTGGTTTAATTGCAGCAGATCTTTATTCCATGATGTGATGAATCTTTATTGATGATGTGATGATCTTTATTTCATGATATGAAGCCACCAGTGGTTTAACTGGTGGTCTTGTCTTTTGCTATTCTGAAGTGGGAGTAAACTGTAGCAGGTCTAGACATGATAGATCGTACAGTGTCTGTTCCCTGCCTCACCCATCACCGCTTGTCCCTTGCTCAGAGGGGCTGCATGACTGGTGATCCCTGTGAAAACAGCAAATATGGGCATGTTCTACACCTTGCATTGCTGGCCTTTCATTGCCATTGAAGTCCAACAAAGTTTTGGTATTTAAAGGTACATGCCAAAGGTACAAACCAAATCTGATTATTACTCGTTGAAATTTATTTATTTTTCTTCAGTAAATATTTCATCTTAATGACTTTGTAAACAGCTTGCTGTTCACATTTAGGGGAAAAAAAAAAAGAAAAAAGAATCCTCAAGAGAACAATATCAGATCGTTTGTTAGGGGAAAAAAGCTTTAATGCTTGTTAATTGCATGCTTTAGAGGCTTCTGTTATTAGTGTAGCTGGTTAAAGACAAGTCTTTCCCTTTAAGCATTGCAGGAAAAAAATCATATGCTTTTACTTCTTTTTCTTAAAAATAAAATGCAAATCAATGCAATCAAAAAACCTCCTTACTTTTTCTGAGAACAAGGCAGAGCCACGTCAAAAGAAGGTGGATGAGACAGTGTTAGAGGTACTGTTAAAATTTGAAAATAACCATCAAAAAAATATTATGTCTCTACTTACCTTAGACTGCAGCTGACTAGACAGTGTATGAACAGAGAGGCAAAATGTTAGTAAAATGTCAGTAGTTTATATCTCATGTTGCAGGTCAAGATGCTGTGCATGCGTGCCTGCAGCGCGGTGAGCTGTGAGGTTTCATGCAGGGGCATTAGCTTGGGGCCCAGTAGCTAGAGAGCCATGCGGTGGGTGCATCGCCGTGTCTGAGAAGGGACGCCATGCCCTGGAGCTGAGCAGCTCAGACATGGCCCTACATCTGCATCCAGAGCCAGGCTGGCACTGCTCATGTACAAATCTCTACTACTTGCTTTAGTGTACATGATTGAAGGAAGAGGGGGAAAGAGCAAGTTTTCAGATGATACAGAACTGGGAGAAGTGGCTGTTGTATCAGATAGTTGTGCTGCCATTCAGAGGGATCTTGACAGGCTGGAGAAATGGGCCAACAGGAATTCCATAAAGTTCAACAAAGGCAAATGCACAGTCCTGCCCTTGGGGATGAACAGCCTCAAGGAACAGTATATACTGGGGACTGACTGGCTGGAAAGCAGTCCCGCAGAAATGAACCTTGATATCCTGGTGGACTACAAACTGACCATGAACCTCCAAGGCACCCTCATGGCAAAGGAGGCCAACAGCATCCCAGGCTTCATTAGGAAGAGTGTTGCTGGCAGTTTGCAGGAGATAATCCTTCCTCCCTATGCAGTGCTGGTGAGGCCACATCTGCAGTCACATCTGGGCTCCTCAGTCGGTGAAGGATATGATCTTACTGGAGTGGGTCCAATGTAGGGCCACAAAGATAATTAAGGGACTTGAGCATCAGTCAGAGGAGGAGAGGCTGACCCAGCTGCTATTGTTGAGCCTGGGGAAGAGAAGGCTCAGGGGGATCTTGTCAATGTGTATAAATACCTGATGGGAGGGAATGAAAAAGAGGGAGCCATACTCTTCTCAGCAGTGCACACTGATGGTACAAGAGGCAATGGGACAAATAAAAAACCATGAAATTCCATCTGAACACAAGAAAAAACTTTTTCACTATGAAGGTGCTCAAACACTGGAAGAGATTGCTTGTAGATGTTGTGAAGTCTCCATCTGTGGAGATGATGGGGCATGGTCCTGGGCAACCTGCTATAGGCGACCCTGTCTGAGCTAGAAGATCTCTAGCTGTCCTTTCCAACCTCAATGTTTCTGTGAATCACACTGAAATTCACCATAGGTAGATGTTGAAATGTCCACATGGCGTTGTATAGGTCATTGTTTATGAGGTTTTCAGCAACCAAAGCAATTGGTTTTCAGCACTTTTTCAGGCTTTGAATCAAGTCAGGCTCTGAGAAAGGATACTTGCTACAAACTGTTCTGCATGTGACACATGTCACTGAATTTGTACCAGAGTCCTCCCAGTGGCATATTGCAGGCTCTGTACAACTCTATCTAGGCTGGTTAGGTTTCTTAAGAGTGAGAGGCTCAGGTTTTCCAGTTTTCCAGTGGTTGTACAGGTTGGTCTGATCTTGGCCTTCTAGATAATGTCAAATAGCTGAAAATAAAGGTCTGTGTAGAGCAAATGGTCAGAGTACATCTCCTTTGGTTTTTTTGACCTGTATCTGTAGATTCCCCAAATGAGTATTTGGGAAGTTCAGGCTGGGACCTGGATCAACTCAAATCTTCCTTCAAATGTGGATGATATGCTTAATTTTCAAGAGCTACATAAGCAGCGGTTTTAGAGAAGATAGTCGTTCTGTACACATAAGCTTGTTTGTCTCTTTTCCAAGATGTTGTTATGATACTGTACTGGTTTTGGCTGGGACAGGATTAAACCACAACAGATACATACTTCACTTGCCCAAATCAGTTTATTTTAGTTTGGGGTGTGTGTGTGTGTGTTGGGGTTTTTTTTCTTTTTTTTTTTTTTTTTCCTGATGAATATCTAACTACCAGCAGAACAACATTCTGTATTAGAAGCTTATATCAACCTGAATTTTCCTGTTTAGGCTTTTATTCATCTTCTTGATGTTATCTTCTGTGGTTGTTATAATGAAAACATAGTACCTCCTGTCCAGACTTAAAAACATCCTCCCAGTGAAAGAATTGATGGAGAATGCTTTTTCTACAGATTTATATCACTGTGCATGCTTCAAAACAAATATTTACCTTACATTGAGGCTCATTTTGAGAGCTGCTAAACACATATTGTTTTGCAAGCTATATGCAGCATTCAGTAATGGAGAGAAAAATAATTTTGAAGTGCTAAAATGCATACCAGCATATACAAACCAATAACCAGCACAGTATGATTTGAAGAAATGACTTCCCCCTATACAGTGCATGTTCTTTAAAGAGAGCAACCACCGCTTTCTAGCTCATTGTAATTCACACTGCGTCCAGCACTACTGGAAAACTAATGAAAATGCTGGGAGTACAAGGCTTTATTTTACTGTTGAGAATTCTCAGTGGTTACAATATTATGTTGTGCCTAATTCTCCTGGTATCACATTTTTTTAACAGTGATTTTTATTTTCAGCCCAGTGATCCATTTCATGCATTAACCCTCTAACTACTGAATATACTGTGTAGCATAAAGGAGCTGTCAAAGCAAAATGCTTTTACTAGATTAATCGTAAATAGGAAAAATCTTCTCAATTGCATAAAAATCTTCTATGCATACATTCACTGACAAGAAATCTGGGAAGCAGGGGCTTTTAAGTCCACCTCCAAGAAGATCAAAGTGCAGGGATAGGAGGAGGAGGGTGCTGGAGGTGCTGGTTTTATTTTTTCATCCAAGACTGCGTGATGTGAAGTGATGTAACTGTTGCCATAGTAAAGTTATATTGAATTGACTAAAAGCCAGGCAGCACCACTGTGCAACACCCCCCCACCCTCCCCAAGCAAACTGGAAGGATAAACAATTCTCAATTGATTCTCGCCCCCCTCCCCCCCCCCCCCCAATAGGGAATTACAGGAACGAACTGATTTTAGAACTGTCTTTTAAAAAAAATAGAACTGCCAGCAGTGAAAAGCCAGTGAATATTTTTGGAATTTGGGATATATTATGTTTCAGATACAATTCATGTTTTTTCCAAAAATTGTCATTCATGAAGCCCCTTCACTTGTCAACTGCATGATAAGCGAGTCATCGCCTCAGTTAACTGAATATTAAAATGCAGAAGATATTATTACTAGAATATTATAAATGGTATCTTTACACATTTAAGTTTTGGAGGAATTTACTTTCATTCTTTCCTGATTTTGCTTTGTTATTCCTGAGTAATTTAGAATGCATCTGAAGAATTGCCCTATCTCCCTCTCTGCTGCACCCAGCATATGCATACTTGCAGGGAATGAGAGACCAAGAAACATCACATGTCCTGGTCTCTGCCCCTCAGCATCTAATTTTAGAGAGACATCTAGGATGGTGTGGCAATGAAATAAAAAATAACTTTCGTTTGTGTTAGTGTTCATATTTGCATGGGTCAGGAGTTCTGTTGAAGGTATACAGTAGAGACAGTATGTGAAGCATTGCTACACTGTTAAAAAGAGCCATTAAAAAATCCAACAACTTGAATTCTTGTGACCAGTGCAGCCAGACACAAAGTGCAGAGGCCCATCCATATTAAGATCTCTTTCATATGTTGCCCTCCTGCTGCACAGGACCTGAGGGCTGACAACCTTATTATAGAGTCCTACTTTTTACTTCAGAGGTTCTTAATTTCCTTCTGTGGCTGCACTTGAAAACTTTGAGTAATATGTTAGGAGTCGGATGCTGTAGTGTGACCCTAAGTGTCCACTGCCATTTGAGATGGTCTTGAGTGTCCCACCTGGCCCCTTGTGGCCCTGTATCTTTGTCGTGTCTGCCAGCCTCTGAGGTTGTTTAGATGCATGTAGCATCTCATGTGGCTCTCAGTTAACTAATCTTGCTTCAGGCAACTAATACCCTCACTACGCAATTTGCTCTTCCAGCTTTTCCAGAGAGGCAGGTATGCTTTGAGGGGCTTTATTTGATTTGAAGGGGCTTCATGTGTTTGTTTTGTGCTGTGGCTTTAGGGGGTAAGGCAAATTGGGTAAGTGTTTCTTGCCCACTGAAGGCAGAGAGGCTGATGTTACTCATAAATTTGTTAAGGAACCGTCTCTCTCATAGCTATATTGCAGAGACAGACTTCTCCATCTGTGCTGAAGGCTTGGCTATGTCAAGAGGGTTGACCATGGCCTTCATTTTGGAGGATTAGTGATATCTTCTGTGCCTAGAACCCATGCCCTTGATTGTCCCAAATGTCCAGATTGAAAATAGGTGACTAATTAACTTTTCTTTCTTTAATGACCTCTCCAGCAACCCCCTTCCTAACTTATTAGGTGTCTGAGAAATCACAAGCATTCTCTGTTTTAGCAGTGAAGTTATGCAGGTACTGAAACCTGCTGGTTTTGTGAGAGGACTAAGTATCTCACATCAGCAGCAGCAAGCTGAAATCCCTGCCTGCAATTGGCCCCAAGATCTTGAATTTTCTTTGATACTCTGAAGGAAGCAGGCTTTAAAAACAGATTTCTTGTATTAGGAGCTTAGAATCCACCTAAAAGAGGAGAAACAAGAAATAAAAGTATTAATCAAAGCGGGCCTGGGAGAAGGGGAACAGCTGAAGACACTTGTGGCCCATTCTGTCCCTTGGGGAGTGCAGTGAGACACAGCAGTGGTCAGGGTGTTACATGGTGATAGCAAAGCCCTAGAAAGCAAACTGCTGCTCAGTGAAATACATATGACTGCAGATTTGAAAATTTAACAAATAAGCAAAGCACCTCACTGTCACTGGGAAACCAAACATCAGGGATTTAGAGAGGAACCAGAATAGGCCAGAGAGAGCCTTGGCAGTCAGGGAGCCTGTATCAGAGTGGAGAGGAAAGGTGAGCCCGAAGAGACGGGTGGCCTGGCCAAAGTGATGGGGCTGGGATCCTCTATAGCACCCTGTGGGAATGGATAGGAGCAAGGAACAACTGCATTTGTCAAAGGCGGCGGCTTGTTCTTGTAGCCTGAGTTTATATCTCACACAGAAGTTTCTTGTTGCTGAAGTCTGCACACGTAGATAAGGTTTCTGCTGTAGAAGTATTTGAATATGCTTTAAAAAACGATCAACCTGAGTGTGTTTCCATTTCAGTTCAATTTATTTGAAGCAAATGTCTGGTAAATAACTTTTCCTTTCTTATTTTTTTCTTTTCATCTTTGTTAGAGAAATCAAAGCTGTGGTTACTCAGATGTCACCTTTCTCCAGGAGATGATGTTCTTTTGTGTTCTCTGAAAGCACGTCAGCATGCTGCAGTGTTCAGCTGCTTTTGACAAGGAGTATCGGTTATCCACATGTCCTCCCCCCTCATATAAAAATAAGGCTTTGGTAGTCAGGACTGTCCCTAAGGAGGTCTTGTCCAGGTAAAGTGCTCATTATATGCAATATACATTGAATAAAGCTGGAAGACTTCACGTAAAGGTTAAATGTGAGTAATAAAATACACATAGGATATACTGTTAGTTTTCCAGGTACTCCAGATGATTGCCTATAATTAATCTTTTTTCGTACAGCATAGCAATCTCATGAGTGTATACATTTCATGTTTCATCTTTACTAACCATAATTTTCAATTTTTTTTTTTTTTCCCCCCACCACTTGTTTTCCAGTTAGGGAAAGCTTGTTTTTAAGGCTTATTTAAAGGTACAATTCCTTTAAAATAAGTGGATTTTTCTAAACATTGTATTTTTGTACCTTTTTAAAATAATTGTATGCTCCAGCATTACAGCAGATCTCTCATCTGCAAGACACAGAACAGATCTCAACATGAGCGTTAAGGGGTTGTATGGTGCTGTATCGTTCCTTCATCCTGCGGCCTTGTAATCCACTAAGCAGCTTTCTTATTTACAGCATTGGCCTGATATGTTTATACTAGTGAGTTAGGTATTACAAAAACAGTTGTTGAAGAAACATCTGTTAGCTAAATTGTGCTGACTTATCACTATTGATTAGCAAGTGCTTATTGTGATGTCTATTGACTGCTTTTCTGGACTGGCATTTTTAAGGGATTATTTTATTTTACGGCATCCTCTGGCTGTAACTAGTAAGACAAAGCTTCCTGTATATAAAATCAGCTTATCCATTATTTTTCATTGTCTTTTCTATTATAGCCATTACCTTAGATCATGTAGATGTAGTAGAAACAATATTTATAGGAGGCAGTTAAATCTCTTCTATTAAAAGGAAGCCTTTCCAGCTCCTACCCCATGAGAAGGAAAGACGATTTTTGTTTTAAACAGATAAAAAGGGGAAAAAAGACATGCCCCAAAAGAAACCACATGTATTACAGAAACAACATCATATCTAGTACTTTTTTAAGGCATAATTTGCACACTTCATTTCCATAACAAGTGTAACTACAGTAGCACCATTAACATCAATGTTATGCTGGGCTGATACTGGATCAGAACAGTACAAGGAAGTTTAGCCTTCATGTGGTGGTGATGGTGATGATGTGGAATATGTATATTATTGAAGGGCTCTGTTTAACTTCACGGTTCAGCTTATATTTTAAAGATCATGGAGTGTCTCTGTATAAAGAGCCCGTTTACCAGCACACTCCTACACACACCCTGCTTCAAGAATTTTCTTGGCTCTTTTTTCCTAGTACCTAGTAACCCCCAAGAGGGGTTACATGGTGTTGTGTTCTTCATAGTTAAACCTTACTGTATTCAACCCTTCTATTCTGGCCTTGTGTTTGGAGAGAAAACCCAGACAATAAAAATAGTTAGATGTTTCTTTCCTGTGGTTATTGATGAGATCCATATTTTGGATGATAAAAAGCAGAGGGAAATGCAAAAGGTTCCTTCATCAGAAGAGAACAGCAGGAACAAGTCTCTTGAGGATTGCCCTCATCTGTGGCCGCTGCAGAGAAAGCGGACCGTGCTAAGCCCTGTGCATAGGTCAGAGGTTTCTCCCAGCCTGAGAATTGTTAATGAGAATCCATTTTCCCCTCTAGAGATAGCCAAAGCAGGAGTGAGCTGACTGGCCATTAAACAAACACAGCTCTAAATGCAGACAGGCATTTAAAGCTTTCTTCTATATAAATTTGAATTGCTGCTTACAGGATCACATTTTCACAGAACATTTTTCTTATTTATAAGCCACACTTTTAGGCAATATTTAGAAATACGTTATGCTCTTAGAAATGAAAAGAAATGCTGTTTCTTTTACACGTACACTTTAGCTTTGCAATGTCTTTCTGTATTCACTGTTTCATTCATTGTAGGAGTATGATTTGTAGAAAATTTCTCTTATGAGACAAAAGCAGGAAAGAAAAAATCAGGGCTGTCTGTTTGGTGGGTTTGTTTTTTTGTTAACTGGTCTGGAGAAAGAGAATGCATTGATAGAAACTTCAGACAGTAATTTTTTTTATTTTACATTTTTACATTTATTTTTGTGTGTCACTGATCTGGCTGCACTTACGTGAAACTTAACTAATGGCAATGTAGTTTCTGATCACTGAATGAAGGACTTAAATTAAAAAAGACAACTTTTGTCAGGAAAGATGGAAGATGAAATGGATTTTGTCTCCTTTTAAAAAGTTGTGTCATTAATTCAAAACTTCTTATGTGATAGATGAGCCTGCATATGTTATACAGGAAAAACTTGCCGAAGCTTATCGGAAACTCTCATAAACTCTCCATGTGGAGAAATGCTATAATAGTAGCTTTCTCAGACCAAAGAGCTTAGAAGTATATGCTACCTGTATCTTAGACCATTGATAATCAGTACAGAATTAGATCTCTGTTTTGCAATTTTGTCTTTGGTTTTACAGACACTGGGATTTGGGAGCAATTTTATTTTTCCATTCAAATCTCAGCACAGTAGCTAAAGGCTTCTTGCCATACAGGGAGATAAAATAGGGGACAGCAGAATGTTGGTAAGGCAGCAGTTTTTCCCCTTATCATTCAGGTTTCATTGTCCTGCGATTCTTTCTGAAATTTCAGGCTGCTTGGCAATGTAATACCGGCATTTATCTGAATAAAATGAGATTTTTTTTTTTTTCCTTCTTATTTTGCTTTTTCTATGAATCTTTATTTTCTTCTCTCTCTGTCTTTTGGGTTTTCTACAATGTTAGCAAGCTAATGACTCCTGGAATATACTTTAGGGATTATGAAATGAAGAGTCTTGGAAGATTTCTGAGGTTTGAAGAACACTGAAATGTCCAGTAGACCAGAGAGGCTTATAAACAATTAGCTATGAAATATGATAATAGCTGTTTATCCCAAACCTTCTTCTTATTTTTACCTCTCCAGCATTCTCCAAGAGAACTTTCATGGTTGAGTGGTGTTAGTCATTTAGAGTATGTGGAAAAATATTTTTGCTGTTTTATTGGAGAAGCCCGAGAAGTGAGGACTAAAGTTACTTCCACACTTACCTTATGTGTCAGAGATGCAGAGGATAATTCTCCTATGTAGGCCATGTAGAGAGAGAGAGGGAAAGACCAGTTGCTGTGGGGCTGGTGCTTTGGTTTTTCTGTAGAAGTGGACAGGTGTCTGTCAGATGGGGTAAGCTGCTGGTGGAGCTGTAGAGTGTTCTGCTCTGGTGAGTGAGAGAAGCTGAAGCAGCACAACAAGAGCCGAGGGAGAGGGCACTTTGCATTGATCCCATGCTTGCAAAACTGCAATGTTTCCAAAAGCCGCTGCAAATTTGAGACAAAATAATACTTAAGGTTTAACTTGAGAAAATTTAACTTTTGCTTCAAAACCACATTAATTTGGATATTTATTTAATTTTTATATTGTTTAGTGTCACAAAAGTAGTAAGCAGTTCATGATGTGCTTGATGCTATTGTACAGTCTAAATACTCAATTGAAATTCTCAATCAAGTGATTGTGGTATCTTGTAATTTTGGGCTATCAGTGGAATTCTGCTATTGGTGATGGTATGAATTACTATTGGGAACAGTCATAAGTGAGCAAAGTAAAATATATTTTACAACAGAAATTGCTGTGAAATATAATATTTTGGTTTAACAAAAAGCATTTTGAGTGTTATTTTAAATTAGTCAATAATATTTAGTAAAACCACAGTGCCTTCAAAGACATACTGTAGTAGAAAATCGTTTTAATGAAATTTTTCGGTCAGCTGTAGTAGTGGTTCTCTTTTGCAGGAAAGCTGTCAAGGCAATTTATATACATATATATTTATATATAGTGAGTCTATTTTGCAGAATTGTGGAAGTCAAGAAGCTAGGATAGGTTAACATATGAAAAGCAATGCTAATGAATAATTACATGCATTGTTCCATTAATGATCATTTCTCCCTTACAGCATAGGAAAATAAGGGGGAGGTCACCAGAGAGAAAAGAGAACAAACAAATGAAAAAAAAAAAAATAAAAGTGAACCTTCCTCTCTCCCTCCTCCTCAGGCATCCTATGTCTGAAATATTTTCTCTTGTTAGGAAACTAATTATACGGAGGTTGCTAACCCAGTCCTCTTTCAAGTACTAAAATCATGAAGAATCTTTCTCAGTCCAGGTAGCAATTAGCAGTCATCTAGGTCTAAGGCTGGTGCTATCCTGTTAGCAATCTGCTCGGGGAGCCCTTCTGCATTAATTTGAATGGGAGAAGGCTGCCAGTAGAAGAGTTCCCATTAATTCCTGATGAAATTTTTGTAGTTCTTCGTCACATGCCTGATTTCTGCTGTAGTACACTGCTTTTTTTCTCATGCCACCTATCTCTACACTGGCTACTGTTCATTCTCCTATCTGTTGTGTAAATTCATTCACGGAGCTTGTGATTTTGAGATGCATGGTCTTCCCTCCCTTTGCAGGCTGACTCACACCACCATTAATACCTCCACTGAAGTCTGGGGACTATGTTTGGGTCAAGTAGACGGGAGCAAGACGAACAGCCTGTCGTTCCTCTGTGAAGTGTTGAGTGTGCTTTTGGTACTTCATGTTATGGTGAATAGATAAGCTGCTTTAATAAACCAGTTTTATCATGTAGCCAAATCACTACAGCCTAGAAGGCTGTTCCTCTTTCGTAATGTTTTTTGGAAAGCCAGAGGTTAATTAACTCCACTCCTATTGGAAATAAGAAATCTCCACAGCAGCTACCAAACATGTCTTTAATATGCTCTGAAATCAGAATCGTGTGTAGTTTTTCAAGTCAGCTATTCTGCAGCAGCATCTATTTTAATGAGTTTATTGAAATGAAATTTTAAAACTTAGCACTGAAGCTTATTGTTCTGGTTGGCCTTGTTAATCATAAATGGCTAACTGACATACTCCAGTGTGTCCCTTCACTTTCTCATTCCTTTCTTCTTTACTCATGGACCATAATTGGTTAGTAGGATGCTCACGCCAAGAAGGATCTTTACAGATCTCCAGGCTGGTCACTTGCCCACGTATGAACACACAATTTCGTGTGCCTGAAATTAGTGTCAGGATCTCCTCAAACTTCTGTAGTAGACATTCTGCAAATGTGACCTGCTTGTTAATGAAGTAAAAATAAACAAAATCAAATTATTTTAAAATTGGGAAAATTATTTATTTCATATGATTCAAATAATAGCAGGGTTTGTTCTGTTCAGAAATACTTACAGTTCACCTGAACGCTCGTTCCTTTTTATTCTACTGATATGTATTTTATGGAAATGGCACTTGGTGGTATTGAGTAACCAGAGTATGCATGAAAGTCCAGGTAACATGAATCGTCCCCCAGAAAATTGTGGCTCAGCACCCATCCTTTTCTGGGTCTTCTGTGGAACATCACATGCTCCATTTTTCATGGTTTAGTATCTCTCCATTTGGAGAAGGAATACAAAAAGAGGAGGGAAGTCTGTACTATGCTTAGGAAAGTCAATGTAATTGAAAAAGTACTTGCAACAGTTTCTAAATTGTCTTTTCAGACAAGACTGGCTCATGTATTTAACTATTAACTTCTTTAATTATTTATGGATTTGGAAGCAAATGTTCCTGTCTTTCTGTAAACAATTCTTCAGGAAATCAAAGACTTCTCTCTGAGGACCTTGAAGCATAGACCACTTTATGGCAATGCTTTCTGTTGAAAGGCTGATTTAGGTTGCTGTCTGGTTTTAATCCTTATCATCACTGTTTTGTTTCATCCTGTGTAAACTAATAAGTCATAATCTCAATGTACATTTTTCAGGGCCTATGGTTGCTTGCTTAAGAATTCTGGAAAAATGATAAAAACTTTGTGGGGCTTTTAGGGGGAGAAAGGGGAAGGCAGCAGGTAATTTTACAAGTGCCAGGCCTTGCTAGGTGCTGCATGATGTTGTATACTTAGATGATCTCTTTTAAGTGTAATGTTATATTTGTCCATGGTGGTCAAGGATGTAAACTTGACCACTGGATTTCTTTTGATCTTGGTTCTGCCTTGGGCTATTCTGTAGGTGGGACCATGTTGCACCCTTAGAGCAGCAATAACTGTGGCAGGATGCAGAATCAATGTGTGCTAGCAACAGGAGGCAGCCACAGTGCATGAACAGTTTTCTGGTAGCTTATGTGAAATGCTCTGTATTTTTTGTCCCAGTTTCACTGTATGGATAAAAGCTAGTTAACAGAGGAATTGTTAGTCACTGGCCATTCTGCTGTCAACCTAGAGGACATCGAAAGTAAGCCACTTCCGCTTCTCTAGGTGACATTTCTTTTTCAAGAGTAGTGCTTATATTTTATTCATTTTTACAGACAAACACATGTAGGATTTAAAGGGTGGTTACTCTACTCCTTCCATGAGTAGTATGCTTATCTTAAAATACGTAAATAAATAAAACCCCTTTATTCTTTAAGTTGGTTTGATTCTCTCTAGTTATTCTTTGTGGATTTAAATTGTTAGATTTTTCATTTTCAAACATACAGAAGTATACACTTATAGTGATTGAAGGCTTTTTTAATAGTATGAAAAATTTTCATTTTAACTCTGCCATCCATAAAAATTGGTATAATTTGCATTCAGTGTTGTCTTCTGTTTTTGGTGTTCCCTGTGGTTGTGTGAGCTTTGGGGATCAGCTTTACGCGACTACAATTATTGGCAGGTATTCAAGCCTTAAAATAATTGCCCATCTGTGTAACTTGCAGTGAAAAATTAACCATTCAGAAAGTAGCTGTGACATAATGTGAAGTCTGATTTGACAACATGTAAGATAACAGAGGAAAGTGAGAGGTAACATAATACACAGTCTATCAACTAAGGTTGTTCATGCGTCTTTGAATTCATGATTCATGGAAATGGCAAATTCAAGTATCAAGAGCCAAAAAAATCCAGGCTAAATTTAAAGAAAACTCTGAACATCAAAGGAAGATGTAATCAAATGTTTCCAAGCAGAAATAACTGTGTAAGGAGAAATGCAAAATCGGAGCGCAAGGGGGTGGATGGGGAGTAGGGGTGGGCTAGGAGGGCAAAGAAAAAGTAGTATTTGAGAGAAATAGTGAAAGAAAAAGTGTGCTTGCTATCTGTGGGTAACTAAAGTTGTGTGAGAGTCAGCTTTCTGATAAACAACTGTTGTTTCTGATCAGTGATCAAGGGAAGATAATACCAGAAAATGCTCTTTCTCTTAACTCTCTTAATTCATTACTTCAACAAATGTCAATATGCTGATGCGGGTTTCTTTTGCAGCTGCATTTCTGAATGTTACCTATTTGCTCTACTCTATTCAGGGGGAACTGAAAATAAGTAACTTGCCTCTGGTGAGACGGTCAGTGCTGTGTATGGCATCCACCTGCACTCAAAGTAGATAGACTAGATATGAATTTCTATCCTACAGAAACCAAAATTCTTTTACTGTTATTGACTTTTTCCCCTATATTATAACCTGATGTTTCTTCATGTGCTGAGGTAAGACCATCATCGGAGAAATTGGCACGGTTAAAGACAGAGCAGCAGGGTAAGGTGTGACCAGCTGCACGTCCCTGCCTGCCTGTCTGCTGCTCTTGTCCCACCACCGACAGCTGGGGTGCAGGTTCTCCGCTTTTGCTTCACATTCACAATGCCTGGGTGTCTTAGACTTAGACTGCAGTTGTGTGAGCAAACCTGGTTGACTTTGCGCAGATGTGGATGGCAAAGTGCCTCTATGAGCTGTGGTTTTGGCAAGACCCGTATGTTATCCCTTCTGGCTGCTCTGCCTGCGGCTTTGTTGGTAATAAATGTGCAGCACGCAGTTTTCTCAACCCATAAAGCTGGGATGGCTTTTGGAGGGAAAAGCCAGATACAGTGAGAAAGAGACGAGGAGAGAGACAGACCTCTTCCTATGATAGAAAAGCTAATAACCAACTTGTAGCAGAAAAATCATTATTTGGAAAATATGGCCTGAAGTCCTAGAACTGAATCAAGCAGAGCAGGCGTTTATGTTTTGGTCTTTGAAGTCCCAGCTGTATGTCCCAGATCCAGGTTATGGAGTACTTTGAGGAGTCTGAAAGACCTTTGGCTGCACAGAAATTCCAGCTATGTCAAAATTGCTTACTTCTGTTTCCACTGTGTTTGAAAAATGTTTTCCCAATGAGTTCTGCTATGCATCTCTAAAATGAAAGGGTGGGGCTTGAACTGCTGGAGTAAAACCATGTCTGTGTCTGAGATGACTATTTAACCGCAACCTGAATGTTCACCCTTCTGTCTTCTGGATCTTAACAGGAAATTTGCTGGGAGCACAAGTGATATTGTTTTGCCCATTTAGCAAATAATACAGGATCATTTGAGAAAGTATCATAGGATATATATCTTCTAGTCTGTTAAATTGTCTCTCCGATGAACTTTCCTGTAGTATTAATGTTTTGGATTCAGTCCTGTTTCAGAAATGCTTAGATATGAAACGTCTGTAATTTGTGAATAATGGCATTACTTTGTGTGTGTGTGTGTTTGTTATATAGTCCCACATATGACTCGCATCAAAGGAGAGTATATGTTCACAAATAGCCAAAGGAAAAGTTACTTGCCAGGTCAGTGATTGATCTTCAGATCTGCAAATCCATATATATCCTGTCTCCTCTTGTGCTTTGATTAAATGCTCTAGTACACTTGGGTCTCTGAAGGGGTGTGCATGTATATATAAATATACATCTATTTGTGGATATATAGGAAATGTGTGCATACATATGCGTTTGTGTATAGGCATATGTATGTGTTTTATATGTATATATAGGTGTATAAATGTATACATACATACTAGTTAAAATATGCAGCCTTCGTGGGCTGAAACGTTGCTAGTAAAATCTGTCATGTTGGACACACGAAATGCATGAAGAAAAACAAAAATCCCAAAGCACTCCATTCACTTATTAACTAAAAAGTAGCTTTGCCTGTTTACTGATTTGTAAATTTACATATTTTTACTAAGCACCAGATCTGTGAATTTCAAACAGCTTTTAATTTTTTTCTTCATTAGACTTTTTATGATGGTTAACTTGTTGCATTAAGTAAACAGAGTAAAATGTTGAAAAGAGTAAATGATGGAGAAACGCGTGAATGTGTCTTACAGATGAGTCACCAGATCTCTGGTAAGGCAGAAAGAAAGAGAAAGCACAGCTCCTCCTCAAAACATTGGTGCATGCCAGGTGCTTTGATCAATGTGTTAATTCCAATGACAGTTTAAATAGTTCAGCTGCTTGCAGGATTTTGCAAGAGCAGCACATAGTGAATATGTATATAGTGAGTGAATATATATATAAAGTATTAATTCAAATATTGCTACCTTATTTCCTCATTTTCATGTCCAGGAAGTTATGTTGTAGACAACTGAGATTACAGTGGAACAGTAGTTATTGGTTACTGATTCACTTTTGTTAAGATTGTAGATTCTTAAAAAGTTGTTTGAAAAGTCATGTACGTAGGTGGATTTTTTTTCATTGTCCACTGAATCAGCAGGAATAGAGGGGGCAACACAACTGTGTAACTTTTGGTAGTTTTTCCTCCATTATTTTTTTCTTATTATTCTCTAATATGTACTGCATACTAAACCATCTGAGGTGTTGCACAAGTTTGACTGTAGAGGCAAGCAAACTTGTAAGTAGGAGTTGTTCTGTCATTGACCAGTAATGATATTTGACTGAGCAACTTAGACATTCCATATGTGGCTAGAAGCAGTAGGCATCCTCATGGTGATTATAACCACATGAGAGGATGAGCTTGATATGAAACTTGCTTGCATTCACTTATCAGAATTATTTTGAGAGTATATGGCCGTGTTCACTTTGTTATTTGGGAATAAGAGTGATGCTTCTCAGAAATGTGACTCATTTCACCATCTACACAAATCACAAAAATGGGTTATTTTAAGAGGTCTACAGTAGCAAAGGTGTCACTGCAACACTGTAACTGCTGCGTTAATTGTGTTAAGTGGATCAGCTGTTA
Source organism: Numenius arquata (assembly GCF_964106895.1). Classification (NCBI taxonomy): domain Eukaryota; kingdom Metazoa; phylum Chordata; class Aves; order Charadriiformes; family Scolopacidae; genus Numenius; species Numenius arquata. The sequence continues at coordinate 28,762,713 of NC_133577.1, read as the reverse complement.
TTTGAGATATGTTGAACATACATATGCAGTAAGCAATGACATTTTAAAACTTCTTAAATATGCAAAAAGTATCAGGTTTTAACAAAACAAGCCACGTTCCAATTTACCAGGAGATGATAACCTAATTAGAGCTGTAATGTCCCACCACCAAAGAGTACCCATGAGCTTCCTTCCACTTGTACAAACAAAGTCAATAAATCAGCGAGAAGCCTTCTTTTTAGAACAAAGGGAGGATAACATAAGTCTTTGGATGTCGGATTATATAATGGCACTGAAAAGCCCTAAAGCCAAGTAAAGCCCTCTTGTAACATTGCGTTATGCTCTGAGCAATGTAACCTGCTAATTTAGCTATAAAACTGTTGGATTTTTTTCCTGATATATTTGAGTCCAGGTAAGGTGAGGAAAAAAATGTTCCATTTCATCTCTAAAATAGTATGCGTCGGCATATTTCTCTCTGCCTCATGAGCTTCAGATAGGGACTTTTTCAGGTTATCCCCCTGAGGAGAAATTTCTGTTCGGAGAAATTTCTGGTCAGAGAAGTTAATGAGATGCCCCCCTCGCTCATATTTCACGAATCTGATTGGTGACAGATTTCTCATGTGATTGGGGGTAAGCATGAACCCTCTCTGGCTGTTACCACCTTCCATAAGCGTGGCAGGAGCTGTGGTAAGCCTGGCTCTCGAGCACTGGGTGGTTTGGCCACGGTGCTCTGCCCCAGCGTGGTCGGTGAGTTGGTCTCTGCTTACAGCAGAAATGCTGTTGCCTTCCTAGGCTTTGTGCAGCTCTTCTGTAGCAGAGGTTGTTGCCTCTTTCACAGGTGGTGTATTTATTGGTGTTTAATAACCTGAGATCTAATATTTTGCTAATATTGATTAAATCTTGGATCACCTGTGTGTCAACATAGATGATGTTTTACTTTTAATTGTCCTTCTGAAAGGGCCATGAGAAAACATGACAGGTCATAATTTGGTTATTAAAGATATCATACAGGGAAAATGAAACATGTGAAAGGTGTTGGATAAAAAACATGAAATAAATACTTGTAAAGAGATTAATGTAAATATTACATTGAAACAAGAAAAATATAAAAAATCCTGTAGAAGTAGCTCAGTAGCATTTTTCCTACATATAATTTATTCTATGATAGCAAAATGAAATAATGCTGTATAGAAAAGATAGAGGAGACTCCACAGGGAGTAGGAAAAGAGACTGTGGAAGTATTTAGGTGACTTTTCAGAGGAAATTGCAAGAGAAACTGTTGTGAGAGTAAACTCGGTTTGTGAAATAATCCAATACACCATCTGGGAATGTGCACGGTTCCAGCTGAGCAAGAAGTCTTAGTGGTTTAGTGTGATAAATACTAACTCATTGTAAAATCCCATTTTCCTGATGCTGTTAATTTATTTCTTCTGTTGAGGGAAAAAAATAGATGTATGTGTACGTAGCTTTATTTTTTGGGGAAAAAAGAAAAAGACTAGTAAGGGTAGAAAATAAATTAAAATACTTTCACTACCTTAAATTGCTGAAAATTCACCATTTCATATGAACACTAATTAAATTGTCTTAACTACATTACACTACATGAACTACATTAGTTTAAATTTTGGACACAAAATGCTATTTTAATTTATATATTTAAAGTGAAGTTGATGAAATTTGCTCTGCTACGGGATGCCTATAAAATGCCCTTTGAAAAATTTGTTGTTGTCAATATATCCAATGTGTATCAGAGGTCATGGATCAAGTCCTTAAAAGCAAATAGATTAGGTTTAAATTAAGTGAGAAATAACGTGTTTTGCAGATCCTGGCTTTCAGATACATTTCAACCCCAAGTTAGTTACCTTTACCGAGGCAATTCCTTTTTCCCATGAGTTAACAAAATGGGAAAACGTCCAACTTGCTGGATAAAAGTAACTTTAGCAACCAAACGTAAGTATATTCGTGTGTACTAATCATTACACAGTATACATCTTATTTTCCATTAGTACACTGGGCACATAAGTTCAAATCATATTGTATGTAATAAAGCAAAATGTTTATTAGTGGTTACAGGAGCTTTTTTTGTGGAGCCTCTAAACAGTTTGTTATTGGTCTATATATTAATGTCTTTTAAAACTTGGTTTGTTACATCACCAAATGTTTTTTTGTGGAGAACAGCCAGTGGTTTGTGCCCTGGTGCACACCTGAAGCTGTTGCAAAGCTTTGTGTGTGTGTGTGTGTGTGTGTGTCGCTTGGTCTGTCCCTGCTGAGACGTTCCAGGGATGGGGCACTGCTGCTGCCCCCCCCTGCCCCGCACTGCCCTAGGGCCAGTAGCGCCCATGCAGCATGAGATGCTAACAGGGACCTATCTCAAGCAGGAGAGAGATCACATGAAATGCAGAGCAAGATGCAAAATGGAAAACTGACAGTCATAAAGTTGTCAAATGCATGAGCGTGGCAAGTTCGGATTGCTGTTGAGGGGTTTCTGCTACACAGCTCTGAAGCACACCGAGTTGTTTGTGAGTAAAAACCTTTTTATCTCCTCGCTCAGGTTCTCAATTGGTACTGACAGTGATTTCCAGAGGCTGCACTGAATTATGCTGTCATAGAATCAGGATACATGATTTACAGAGGAAAAAAGTAAGAGAAAAAACCTTGAGGTTTTGAGAGACTTGGACAGACAATTTGAATGGCTGAAATATAGAGTTTCTGTCTTGTTTGATCTTGGCTTTCCTTCTAGTGCAACAGGTCCTACTTACTTTCAGGTTGGTTTGTGTAAAAAATGGTAGCTTATTTCAAATTCTTTTTGTTTGTTTGTTTGTTGTGGGGTTTTTTTTGTTTGTTTTTTGTTTTTTTTTTTGTTTTGAGCAAAACATCAAGAAAAATGTAAAATTAAAAAAACTACCTGTTCTCTTTTCGATACTTTGCTTCTCTCTTTGGTAGTTTTATGGTCAGAATGAGATTAGCTATAAATTTTACTCAGCATTCATTTTTTTTGTATTTCCTCCTGGACTGCTTAAAAGCCTTGATTATGGACAAAGACTGTAAGGTGCTAGATAATGCACAAATTAAAAATAATAATAATAAAAAAATCTGTTCCTTGCAGTCAAGCTGTTCGCTCCCATGTCTCAGTCACATCAAACAAGCTCTTAGGATGTTAATATTGTTAATAACAGTTTTTTTAATTGCCCACTAATATTTCAAGATGTATAAATGCCAGGAGAGCTGCAGGTGAGGAAGAATAAATAATATGCCATCAGAAAATATTTAATTACAGTACAAAATTGAGATAGAAATCTTCTTTTTTCTGTGTGCAGGGAGAAGTGGAATTGGTAGCAGCAGCTATAATTCATGATAGGTCAAGTCACATATGAAGAAAAAGCTTTCATTTGTAAACATTGTCAAGCCCAGGGGGAAGCAATTACTGATGAGAAACAACTTTCTCTCATGTCAATCTCATCAGGAATTGTTTTTTTGTTTTTAAATAAGGGTTGCTCTTTTTTCCTGTTGTCCCCAGAAACTAACAAAGGTGACGTGCAATATAATGTAGACTGAAGAGGAAATCCAGCTGTCAGCTTCATGAACAAATTAGTACTCATTAAACAAACTTAGGTCTCTGTATGTGTTTCTTGCAAAGAGGCTAGATTTTGTTTCTGAGCACAGCTCTGAGTCAATACAGCTACTGGACCAGTAAAAGCTTTCGGAAGCCGTGTTGCCACCAAGGCACCCTCTGAGATATGACTTTGTCCCATTTTCTCTTGCTGTGCATGTATGTAGTAGTTTGCCTTTGGCTGATATCAGTCTCACATTATGATGTTTCTCCAACCATCCCAGCTGTGACAGCTGACTATTTTGGAGGAGTAAAACCCAGTATCTATCTGTCCTTACCCACCTGCTCACAGGGCGAAGCCTCAGCGCCTGCTCGCTCCTTCCTTGTACCCCTGAGGGACCTACTCTAAGTCATGGTTCTGCCTCAGGGGAGGAGACAGAGTCTGGAAGGGCTGACTACAGAGACAAGTAAATATTTGCTAATATTTTAAGGGGATGAATAACTTGTAGAATTCTGTTTCAACTGATTTGCATGCCATGGAAGTGTTTCTGCTCATCTTTTACATTAGATCAAAGAACGAAAAGCATCTTCCTAAGATATTAGTTCTACCTTGTTTCTTTGCCATAATTATTTTGTTATTAGTTTTTCTTTCCATAGAAAACTCATCACCAGTTCTGAGGTTTTATGACTCTCATGTTTATGCATATGTCTTTGTAAAAGAACCATATAAATTATATACATGTAGCTGCTGTAGGGCTGTTCTGTGCAAAATTTTCTTTAGCATTTTGAAAATCATTCTAGAAGGCATTAGCTCCAACTCATTCTCATTTACAGGAAAGAGTAACTTTCATTTGCTGCCTCGGTTTGAACAGCTGGTAGACAAAGGTGTGGATCCGATAGGCAAAAGTAGTAGGACATCATTACTAGGAATGTGAAGACAAATGCGAAGCCATTTAGTGTGCAACCACTTGTTTAAAACCAATTTGTTACCTTGCAACTTCAAGAGATTAATGGTGTGCTAGTTTAAAAAATAATAAAATAAAATAAAATAAAAAACAGTTCCAAGGTAAATTACAAACCATTATTTCAGAGGAAGTGGATAAGAACTGTAGTAAAGAGTGAAATTTATGGGCATGTGGCCCATAATTTATGGGAATTTATAGGCCATATGGAAGAAGAGCCAACACAGCTTTTTGTAAAGAAGTCATGCTTCAGAAATCAGTGGAGTTCCCTGACGGTCTCAGCAAGTGTGTGGCCAAGGGAAGTCTCTCATTAAAGGCTCTCAAAGAAATTAAATTCCCATTAATTAAGAGCATAGTGCATTGGTTGGAAAATCAAAAAGAAAAGGTGGATGGGTTGGTTCGGTCGAAGGAGTGAGGGCATCAGTGAAGTCCAATGTGGGTCCATCCAGCACAACATATTCATAATTGATACAGGAAAGAGCTTGCATACTGTGGCGATTATGGTGGATCAAATTCAATGTAGAGGAATCTTAAATTATGCACAAGGGAGGGGAAAAAAGTCAAAACCTCAAAATGAGAAGAAAAAATTATTGGAAAATGGAAAACAGAGCAGAAAACATGCCATTTTGTAGGTCAGTGGTGCTTTCACACTTGGACTCTTCTTCCCTCTCCATTCATAAAGGTGTGGTAGATCTGAATTAGGTAACCAGAAGAGGGATTGAGATTATGGAGCAGTTTCCATTCTAGAGAATCACCAGTTTAGGACTCTCCAGGCTGGAAAAGTCAACTGTGAAGAAATGTATTTTCAAGCTGAGTTTTGTCAGCAATTACCACAAATACTTTATCTGGATTGAGAAGACAGTACTTTAATGTCCCTCTTTAAACAAACAACCAAACAAGCCCCCAGCTCTAAAGAATTTAGATTTGATTTCAATGTAAATTTTCAAGAGAGCTGTACAATTACTAAACAATCTTATGTCAGACTTTTGTGGTCTGTAGTTCTTAGTTATGGCCATGTTTATGAGCTGTTTTTTCATAGAATATGCCCCAGTTCTGCTGAGGGAGCTGCACAAATATACTGCATATTTTCATAGAATCATAGAATGGTTAAAGTTGGAAGGGACCTTAAAGATCATTGAGTTCCAACCCCCCTGCCATGGGCAGGGACACCTCCCACTAGAGCAGGTTGCCCAAAGCCCCATCCAGCCTGGCCTTAAACACTTCCAGGGATGGGGCATCCACAGCTTCCCTGGGCAACCTGTTCCAGTGCCTCACCACCCTCACAGAAAAGAATTTCTTTCTGGTATCTAATCTAAATCTCCCCTCTTCCAATTTAAAACTGTCACCCCTTGTCCTGTCACTACATTTCCTCACAAAGAGTCCCTCGCCAGCTCTCCTGTAGGCTCCCTTCAGATATTGGTAGGTTGCTATAAGGTCTCCCCGGAGCCTAATATTTTAGGAGGATGAAAACCAGTATAAGCACAGACAGAGCTAAACTGAAGTCACTGCGTTGCTCAAGCCTCCAGTAGTTTCTGGAAGAATCAAAAGTCCATCTTGCATCCTACAGTGTTGCTGGTTTTGTGTGAATTCCTGACCTGGGGTAAAATGCTGTTTACATTAAAGTTCACCCTTTAAGCAGAGATGAGCACAGCAGAAAAATCCAGGAGCTGCATTTGATCTTGAACTGCATGGAGCACAGGGCACTGACATGTGGAGAGAAGGGGAGGTGTGGAGGATTCTGCTAAGCAAAGCACTTCAACTTCCTCACCTTCTTATAGTCATGGAAAAAAACCCAGCAATCTCCCATAATGGTCCAGGCAGAGCCAGGAAATGACAGAATGTTAAGCTTTTGTTTAAGTTCAAGTATATTCTTCTATCTGTTGCTTCTTCATGCTTGCTTTTGTTGTTGCATCACTATTTGTTTAACATCTTGCTCCACTAGCTGCTGTCTGGTGAAATGCCTGAGTCTAGCAGATAGCAAAGCCATTTTCCCTTTAAGAATTAATATATGGAATGTTGGGGCAGGAAGGTGGAGGAACTTAAAAAATCACATACCATGTAAATACATATGGACAGTGTGTGTGGTGTGGAAGATGGAGAGCTGAGGGCAGCTAGTTCAAATGGAGGAAATGGTGTTTTAGGGCCTGGCTGTGGACCAGAACGTTTTCAGGCTCAGATGCAGACCTGGTAAAAGTATGTCTGGACACAGTGCAAGAAAGGAAGTACGTAGGCACATCTGGGTTTTAGCAACCTGTTTGATCCTGCTACCGAAGATAGTTGGTTTTGTGGTGAGGAGAGTATGGGACCTTTAACATTCACCAATGAGTTCTAGCCTTTTTGGTTTGGGATCTTTAGTAAAAGCATTTTAAATCAAAATTCTGCTCCTGTTTCAGTATGACTGGAAATGGAACTTGCTAAAACCTAATGAATACACTCTACCGTCTTTCTTTACTCCACGTTTGATTGATTTGTTCCCTCGCTTGCGTAGCCTGTTTAAAATCTCAGATACTAATTTCTTTTTTGTGTGTTGACATGTACTCTGCAGTACGTCTTCTGGCATTCAGCTATTACAGATATGATAAATGAACATTGTAGTGTCAGGCATACTGAAAATCATTGCTGTTAATATGCAAACAAATAACAGACCTGTAACCTCTCTAAAGGAAAAACATCTCAGTAACTACAGGAATTGAAACCTTCACAATTTGGTATTACCTTGTGAAATCTGCATTGAGAATGATAATTCAGGCTAATGGCTTCAGGCTCCCATGGGGCAGCTGAAATAGATTCTGAAATGGCGGAAGAAAAGGGTATAGTAAATAAACGCAATGAGCTGTCAAAGAATGTTTCTACATCAAACAAGTCTCTGAACCTTTTTGCACTTCATAATCTGACCTTTTCTGGCTGCTCTCTTTTTTGACTGAAGCAGATCACGAAATGAAACACATTAGCTACAAAATAATAATAATAAAGCATTTATATAGCCACTAAGACATAAGGTGTTAGAATATTGTAAAGGGATTTCTATTAATTTACAGTAGATCGGTGAGGGTAAAACACCCTTTGATTGCTGTTGCTAGGCAACCCTTCTCCGAGCAGATGTAGGTACCACTCCTGTTTGTTTAACACCAGCCGTACTGGAGTCTGTCAACAAAATATGCTACAGCAGCAGCAGGGAATAGCAAAGAAGAACAATTTTAGCATCACGATGCTAAAGTATCTTTCTCTTGCATCCTTCAGGCATGAATAATACAAAGGAGGTTGCACAGAGAAAGCTTGACACGTTGCAGAAAATAAGGTTGTACTAGCTGTGTGCATGTTTTCACCTGTTGATCATAAAGTGTTTTGTGTAGAAAAATGCTGTTATTCCCATTCTGCAGATGTGGAAACAGGACACAAAAGGTTAGTCTTTCCTATGAAAAGCTGCTGTAGCTGCTGGTTAGGCAGCGACAGGGCTGGACGTGGAGTCCAGGTCTTCTTGGTCCTGTGCTCAGTGGGCTGTGTAGCATTTGCAAGACATATTGGTCCTCTGAGTGCTACAGTCCAGCCAACTACGTAGGATGATTTTGTGGCATTTCTTTTACAGGAAACATCATTCCTATTCACAGGACTGTATCAGTGCCTAAAAAGAAAATAACCAGAGTGTTTAGAGAAATGTGATCTATGCTTCTGTATAAACACTGGTGTAACGTGTTTTTGTCACTTGTACTTAACTCCCAGAGTGTTTTTACTTATGTTATTTACTTTTGCAATTAAAAATTAAGTATATTTTATTCCAGACAAAAACCAAGAAAGCAGTCTGTTTGGATAAGTCCATTGAAAATTCATATTCAGTATGTTGAAGTGTAGTGGTTGCTTTCCAGAAGACCTCAGACTTAGAAAGCCAAATGTATGCAAAAGCACTTGTTTCAGAAGAATTTGCCATTGGGAGTGATGAAAATAACACAACATTTTTTACTACTTTGTGGTGTAATATACATTGTGATGGCTTCTGGCATAAGAATGTGAATGAGTTAAAAGATGACAGGGGTTCATCTTTCCACCCAATTTTTAAACTACAAATAATTAAATATGTAATTTAGAGAACATGAGGTCAAATAACTGTAGTTGATGCTGAGTACAAGGTAATAAGATCTGTGATAGTCTTCAATTTTTTTTTTTTTTTTAATAAAAAACCCCCACACTTCTGGATAGAGGAGTGAGGATCTGCTTTTTCCTTTGGGGGAAGTTTGGAGGCAGGAGGTTTCCCTCTGCTGTTCTCCCCACAGCTTAAAAGGAATAACAATCTCTTCAGAAGAAATGAATCTGGATCTGCTGGTTTGGGTTTATAGTCTGCACCACAGCACACATGCAGTGGGGGTGTCCCAGGAGTGACATGGCCAGAGCATCCTTGGTTACTCTGAGAAGTGCCTATTTCTGCAGCCAGGGAGGGAATGGGAGACTGGGTGCTGTGGGAGAGCTGGGGGTGGGAGAAGTCTCCAAATAATTTTAGCCACAGATGTTATAGTTTTGTTTTCCTAATTGATCAGTGTATGGCAAACTTTCTTCCCAACTTTGCTATCATTTGCAGAATTCTGTGTAATACAGCCGAGTGTCCACTGGGTGAGATGTTCTCAGTAGCACATAGACAAGGTTTACAGTGAGAGCTCTAGGGCTGCAGACAGCACCATAAACAGGTCCGAGCTGCTGCACTGGTGAAAGTAGTGGGTAGTTTTCAGGACTGAAGTCCAGTACACAGAGAAAACGCATGTGCCCAGATTTATTATACAAAATGGCTGGCCTAGAGTTTCACGATGTTTATTCTGATGCATTTGTAGGTTTTTTTTTAAGTTAGCAATAATTCAAGCTGTAAACAATGGCTTTGCCTGGGAATTCAGATATTTCAAAGTGGAAATTTTGTCTGGTGATAGGTATTTTCAAAGCTTATACAGCTCCAGAGGAATGGATTTGACCTCTTAAATAAGTTTATGCAATAATACTATCTATATATTCAGAAGAGAAATACACATGATAAGGAGGAATGAGGTTTCAGTACAGCTGCAGCTTTGCAAATAGAAAATGTAGTTTTCTAAGGACTCGCATAAGGGCCAATGCATGCTGATTATTAACTTGCCCATCAAGTAATTATTATGTTTTCATCAGAACTAACAATGCAGATGTTTTATAAACATAAATACACAAATATTTATTGAGCTGGCCTTGGAATGTATTTCTGTTAATAACAATTTTGACCTCATTGTTTATCTTTTACAAAAGTTCTTTTAGTTTCTGTTGTGCAGCATAATATCTGTCTTTTTTTCCAGTTAAGCACTTCATCAGGTGGGGTTTAAGTGTTGTACTAATCAGCAATAAGAATTAGTTAATGTTCTGTATAATGAAGATGACTTACATTACTTTTACATGTTGTTCATTTTTTCCCAGAAGAACTGCCTCTGAAGTAGGACAGAGAAATTACTGTGTAATTTTTTAAAAAAAAAATTAAAATACATATTTATATTACGAACTATCTTTTCTTTAAATTGGCATTGAATGTATTTCAGTCATGAAGCTTAAGGGAATAACTCCATTATGTCTAAGAGGACCTTTCAGAGCTTAGTGTTCATCATCCCAACTCTTAAAACCTCATGAAATGAACAGGCGTAGCACTCTCAAGAAAACTAGCAGCTCTGAAGCATGCTTTAATGTAGTGTTGGTATGATGTAAAAGAAATGCTCATATTTCAGTTGCTTGGTATGAATGGCAATAGCTTCCTTTTCAGTTTCATGGAGCAGTGCAATACTTGGTCTCAAGGTATATAGTCTCCCTTCCTTCATACATATACTTTGCATTAATAATAATGAGAATTACACATGTGGATTATGGTCAGGATATTTTAAGATGACACTCTGTAAGTTCTAAGGTGAATTCTTATTTAGTGTTTCAAGTGTGTTGAAAAGTGCAGATGACTTCAACCATGAGAAAAGGAATTGTGGGGAAAGTGGCTGTTTTCAGTACCGTATTTTGGTTCAGAATCTGATAATACATTAAAAAGACAAAAGCTAATATTTCCCAGTCTGTAAAAGTCATTACTATTTGACAGCTGTTAGAAGGCTTGCATGAAATATGTTAGAGGTCTCAGTTCAGTTTCTAGTGCATAGATGTCTTTAAAACACAAGCACCATAAAAATGATGGTGTTGGAGCAGAAGATCTACTTGCTTATGGGTATGGAGAGGGAAGCTGAATAATCTTACTAATGCAGGCGTGTCTTTTGTCTAGTAAACAACATACATGATATTCTGGGATTTGGAGAAGTGAAAAAGTGCTGAGGCAGCAATTCTAATCATCCAGTTCAAAACAGAGCATAGGGAGAGAGGGAATTGTAGTTTAGGAATAATAATAGAAGAAGGTGGTACTTAAGTTTTGGACAGTTGCTGGGTTAATATGCTATTTCAAGTGACAGGAGTGATGCACATATTTCTGTCTCTAAAATTGCTAATTTTTTGCTTGGCTGGATGAACATTGTTCAAATCATAACTTTTGTCACTATTAGCTTTCTTTCATTAGCCTTACTCTTAATGCAAAATATTCTCATCGTTCTGTCATATTTTGTGTTGAAATAATCTGTAGTCATCTCCAGATTGCTTTTATTCAGTTCCCCATCCACTAGTTGCTGTAATTTTCATATATTTTTTTAAACTTCAGAAATGCTGGCCAGATCCTTGCCTGTATGTTCATTGCCATTGCTACTGGCAGACCTAAAGTTACCTCCAACAACAAGTAAATCAAGAATCCCAAGGCTGATAAGGGGCAGGAATAATGCATCCAGCTGGGGCTGGGTGTCAGTCCTCAGCAGCGTGAACCATCTTTATGTTGCTTCAGATCCTGAATTCCAAATACTGTTTTCTGCATTCAGAGTGCCTTAAGGCAAATGACATGACAATATTATTTTAGAGGCATCTGTGTGTCTCCTAAATGCTGTGCTAAACACCTTGTCATCTTTGTTTTCCTGGGTCTTGGATTTGTAACTATAAAGCATCTCCTATATAACTCCCTTCTGGTTTTGCGTTTCACTGATTCTGATGTGTGGTCCTCCCTTTTGTTTCTTCTCCTCTGAGTCTCTGTATGTGAAAACACACTAGGCAGATGCTGCAGTACACCTGCCTTTTTTTTTTTTTTCCTTCCTAATCAAGGAAAAAAAATGATCCCCTTGACTTTTTAGTCATGTGTTTCAACTTGCTATTTATTTTCAGTACCAGCCAATTTGTGTGCTTGCCCTTGCTGTTCAATGGGGATTCCTTCTCCTGGAACAGTGACTTGTTTTCTTTACATTGTGCTGCAAATTCACTGCTTCTCAAAAACAGACAGTAATATGTGAATTTTATACACATTCTACTGACTACTGGAAACAGAGGAGGACAGAAACACATTCATGCAGGACAAGGATGAAAAACCAGAATCTGAGATACAAAGGTGAGCGCTTGATTATTTCAATATAACATGCACAATGGCTGTGTTTGACACCATTCAAAAGATAGAAGGAAAACTCAATTTAAAGGGAACACAAATTAAAATATCCATTTTAGCAAAAAATTCTCTCTTTGTTGGCCTAAGGCCTGGTCAGATGATCTTCCTTGCAGTGACAGACCTGTGTGAGAGAGGCTGCCGTTCCCACGCTAAGTAGGGGCTTTTACTGGAGAAGAAAAATAAAAATTACAGGAAAGAGCAACTAGAGATAGTTGCATCCTAACCTGGATCTCCTGCCAGCAGAGTGTATTTGCTGGCCACAGCCAAAGGGGGAAAGGTGAACATTTCATATCTAAACTTGGTATTACAATGATCTTCCAGCAGATTGCTCTGTACTTGTGTCTTGCGGCTAACTGCTTTAGACTCCCCTGAAAGTGCAGAAGTCATGAGAGCTGGAAACTAAGGCTTGCTTTTATGAATTTGGAAGTTAAAAAATGTCATGTTTAGCATGTGAGTAGAAATAAGGGTGAAGTGACATAGTAGATGCAGATACCCTCAGCATTGGTGATTGGCACTGTAAGTCTGTATATTAGCTCCTGAAAGTATAATTTTGAAAATTTTCTTTAAATTACTTGGTATACCCGACTGCAGCCAAAATTCAATACTAAACTGTCTCACCCTGTGAGGTGACCAGAATCTTTTGATGAACTAATTTTATGTTCACCTCTGTAGACCAGCATAAAATTCAGTATCTTGTTTCTGTAGCTTTAGTCTACAAACTAGTCAACACCACTGTCAGAGGAAAAAATTATATTCTTCATACAGAATGACCTAGAACATGCAGTGGTTATTCAAGGTTGTGAAACAGGCAGCTAATTGTACTGCGAACCTTTTTTTCTAATTTTCAAGTGACAAGGTTTTAGAAAGCCTGTGGTCATGGTTGATAACGGCTGATGCTCTTTCTGACTCTTGCTCTTTTTAGCACGAGAGCCTAAATGTATTTTTTTTCAAGAAAAGTTATCTATTAACTTTGTGCTTTGCTTACATTTTTAAAATGTACTAAATATAAAACAATCTTGATTTGCCACCTGTTATCTATTGTTTGTCAGAGGGAATGACAAATATACTCGTCTAAGAAATGCTGAAGTAAGGATTCAGTGCAGCCAGGACCTAAATTGCTTTTGTGTACTACAGTGGATAAACATCTAGAAAAAGAATTGAGTATTGATTTTGCTAATCTGTTTTGTGTTTGTATCAACAGACAATGCAAACACATGCAATACCTATACCAAAAAAGTTTCTTTTCCTTATAAACTTTCTTACGTTTTTATACATATATGCACAAAACTTCTCTCACTTTCAAATATTTGCATTAAATCTTCACTTAATTTGACATAGAAAACCATAAGGCATTCCCTTGAAGTCTTTGTAATTTTTGTTACCGATACCAGACTCTAAAATCACATCTTAGGTTTTGCTGAGTCTGTTACTTAAGTAATACTCTTTTCCTGTAAAGACTGAATCTCAACTTCTGCTTTCATTTATGTTTGATTTGCTTTCTTCATGCTGAGTCTGGAGTGGTATATGCCTCTATGAATGATCTGGGTTTGCTAATGCAGAGATTTATAGGCCTCTTATTTTCCCCTAAACAAAATAGCATAAGCTAATATAAAATGGCTGTTTTACCTGCACTTAGAAGTATTTCCTAAATACCTGTGAGACAACTAGACAGAAAGCATCTGTTTTGGTCAGCAGTTAATATATTTCTATATTCCCATAACAAATAGACTCGCTCATGAGTAACCTGCCTTTTGGGGAAATTCATTTAGAAAACCCTTATTTTCTTTTTTTTTTCTTTTTTTTTTTTTATTATGATGAGACCTATCTGCTGTGCTTAACTGCCCTCAGTGGCTGATGGGGGCAACTTAGGAGTTAAACAATTTTAAAGCCACTTGTGTTTGATCTGGAGCTTAATGAAAGCTGGTGGAAGGACTGCAAGATTAAACCAGTGTATTGAGAACAGTGAGGGCAGGTCTTTGTAGAGGTAGACTGGTAGTGGGTCAGTGTGGGGAAAACAAAAGAGAAAGAAACTCCAGGGATTACTCTGCCTGAAACCCTCCAAATAAAGGTCCCAAGCTGAGAACAAGCTTCAGGTTTGAGGAAGTTTGGATTTACCTTTAAATTTTGTAACAGAGGTTTATCTTTAGTATTTTACACCACCACTTCATTGTACTAAACACATGAGAAGTGAGATACTTGCAGCTGGGTATGATTAACATACATTTATGCTGCTAATTTAACACTATGCAAATCATATTCTTTCCTAGTTAGCTCATTGAGCACTGGATGTGAGGTGTCTCTCAGCAGAGTGTGAGTCCTTTTTCTGTAATTGTTTCATGCTTTTCACTTGCAGAAATTAAATTTGCTGTCTCGTCACACTTTTTACCATGTTTCTTTTAATCTTATAGTTACTTGGAAGGAAAGCTTCTAAATGAGAAGTGCAAACCCAACTGGTAATTATTTGAAGAAAAAGATTGCGAAGGGCTCAGATTTATTGCCTCCCTCCAAAAGCTCAGGGACTTTGATTTTTGGGCCAGGCTTTCAAGAGCTTTTTGTTTACAGTAAGCTGAAGATGGTGGGGGTTATGTTGATCTCATATGGGTGTAAATCAAGAAAACCTTTGAAGTTTGGCTGGGGTTAAAACCAGTGCAACTTTGATGAGGCTCGAATTCCTGTTGTTTCAGTAAGCTGTGTGTGAGAAGCATATGTTCATGCTGGTGGACCAAGCAGCTTAAGCAGCCGTGGCTGGTGCCAGAGCCACCTCCCACGGATTGCTGCATCTCCCTTGCCACCAAAGTGCCATTTCCTTTTCGGCATGTAATTATGTACGCATTCACTGTATCTAAAAGAAGCTGAAACAGCGGCTGAAGCACTGCTGACATTTTTTGCTATCCTTCTATTTGAAAAGGACAAAACAACACAGTGACTTCAGTGGAGTGGCTCATTTTGAATTACTGCCATCGGGGCCCCCATTATAGCCCTGCTCACAACCTGATCAGCACAATGGACAAAATCACAGGTTTTGCTCCACACTCACAGAAAGGCTCAGGGGCTAAGGGATGGCAACGCTTTGCAGGGGGTGAGAGAGAGGGGGAAAGCACTTTGCAGTTGTTAGCGCAAAACAAAATAACAATCCCTTCTGTTTAATAGCAAAAAGCCTGGGAGAAAATGGTACCACACTGAGCCCAGCTGTGATTTGTGTGCCATTGGGATGCCAGAGGAGCACAGGGGGGCAGGCACTGTTTTTCTGCTGAGCAATCAGCTGTGGGAGTCATGCCATCTTCCCAGCCTTTTGTCGGTCAGAAAATGAAGACCCGCAGAGGATTGTGCGAGGTCTGCGTACTTATGCTGCAGGGGCTTTCTCAGCTAGAGATGTTTTCGTTGGGAGTGTTTTTACTTCAGTTGATGTAGTTGAGCTCACTTGTTACTGCTGTTGTCAACAGGTGGTACCCAGATTTAGGCTGTCTGTGGTTTTCCTGGTTGGGAGAGCAGGTTCTTAACCTTGAGAGACAGCACAGTGATAGTGGTACACTTAGGGTGATCAGCTGGTAGAGAGAGGAGAACCTACAATCATCAGGAGAACTGGCATGTGGTCTTTGATTTTGAGTAACACCTTCATAGTCAAATGTATCCCTAATAAACTATGCAATGTTTCTTCACTGGCAGCAAGATTTTTAGTTCAGTAACTGTTAACACAGTGAATATCACTGCTAAAAAGCAGGTTTGCTTTTGAAGCTTTTTTAGTTACACACCAGCTTAAGTAACTGTTGGTCACTTTAGAAAATGCTGTTTAGGAGCTACCCCATCAATTTAAACATTAGCATGGCACTGTGTTTATTCCTGCTTTCAAGAGGATATTAGGAGATGTACCTCAGCTGCTAGTGTTGCTTTTAAGTTTTGTATGTTTGCCTGGTGGAAACGTTTTCTCATTTTCAAACAGTTTTCATTGGATCAGGCCAGTTTCCTTGACCTGAATTTACTACTCCTATGCTTTCTATGTTAATGAAATTAATTCAGTATACTGTCAACGGTGGCATTTTCACTTGTGTGTGTGAGGCAAACACCTGCAAAGTTGGTTGGACTTCACACGTCCTGCGAGCAAGTGTGACGTGACTGGGAGGCAGCAGTTGTGGACACAGCCCTCTGTTTAGTGAAGCACTCTGGGACTCAGGGAGATTAAAGGCAGTGTAAAAAATGTAAAATATTGTAATTACTCAAGCAGGATCATTGCCAAAAGCCTCTTATTGTTTTCATATGCAGGAACGTGTGCCGCTTTCTTAATTTAAAAAGTAATTCAGATAGCTTAATGAAGGCTTATTGGCTCAGTGAGGGAGAGCCTGAGCTAAGGGGGATGTTAGAAGCACCTTTTATTAGTTCTTTTAAAAAAAACAACCCAAACCCAAGAATCAGACCTTTCTTAAACTATGGGGGAAACATTTTCTGTTAATGGCCATGTGGCCTTGTGGGAACACTTTGCTAAATCCAGGTTTGTGGTGCAGTGTGTGCTCATTGCATAGAACTTGCCAGTAACTTGAAATTCTCAAACATTTTTTTAAGATCGTCATTTTTGCGAGAGTTTGCAAACCATAACACTAGAGTCTGTGCAACTAGCTGTCAGTCTAAAATGCAAGTAGTTCAACCCATGCAGAGAAGTGGGAGTGAGCTGTGCATGCTAAAGTCAACCTGAAGTATGAAAAAGCCATGAGGCTCACTTAAGAAATGTAGATTAAAATAACTTTTCCCCAAACTTTGGGCTAATTCAATTTTTAGCTTTGGCTTATTTTGTAATTCTATACTGTTCTTATCAGCTGTTAAAACTTACAAGCTTTTTGGTGTTTCTGACTTTTAATTTGTTTTACTTTCTAGGCATTAAGATATTAGGAAAAATGCATGTCTTTGGGACAAAGACAAAATCAAGAGCCTAATATAGCTGCAGGAGGTAGAGTATTTTGAACTACCCTTTGTTTGTATATCATCTGCCATGTGATTTTGGCTGGAAAACCTGGCCCAAGGGCTCTGTCTGGTCCTGGCCTCTCCTCTTTGTTCAGTGAGGGATGCTTACAGGTGGCAAGGTGTATATCTTATCAATCCTTATTCAGGGCCTTCAGTTCTTTGCTTGGCTTTAAAGGTGGCACATAAGGAAGGCAAGGTGGGTATCCCTGTTCTTCTACCAGTCCATCACCCTTAGTTCAGCTGAGGAAGAGGATTTGTGATAATTTATTGGTAGCTTCAGGTTATCTAATTATCTGTAGCCAAATTCTGGTCAGAATTAATGGTCTATATAGAGATTTGGCTGTAGACCTGGGAAAGATAATAAGCCTGTGGAGGCAGCACCTCTATAGTTTGCATTATTTTGCTGTCTTTAAGTATTAAATTCATATGTGAGTGAGGTAAAATGTGTGGAATGCTTCTTGCATTTTCAGCATGTTAGTCTAATTTCCTAGTTTTCGTCTCTATTTTGTAGAGGTGAGACCAAAGGAGGACTCAGGAGGGAAAAAAGAGAGTAAAATGGCATGCATCTTCTTTTTTTCAATGTTATCTAAACTCCACCAAGGTCAGCAGGCCAGAACAGCTGGTATTACTGTACTTTGCCCGGCATGGTTAAATGTTTTGCATACTGTTCATGTACCATCTGTTTAGTTGTTCACTGATACAATGACCAAAATGAAAAGCGAAGACATTTGCACTGGCATCGTATAAAGTAAACTGCTGTAAATCCAGAGCACTTCCTAGCTGCCTAATTTGAGTTAGATCCCTTGTTTATTCTGATAAATGACTGTCCTGGATAGTTACTGCCAGCCTTCTGGAAGATTCCATGACCTGATTTTTAAGTGCTGAACATTCGGCAGACACGTGTAAACAAACATGTTGTATATCTGGCAATGGTGTGTACTAGGGCCAAATTTTCAGAAGTCCTTGGCTTTCGCACAAGTGCTACACTAAGGCCATATTTCCAAAAAACTGAGTATCAACAAGAACTCATATTTATAAAAACCTGGCTGCTTGGAATATTGGAATGAATTATTTTGCTGTCTAAAATGAAACAAAGCGAGAATTTGCTTCTTGACAGAGCATAGGAAAATTCTGACCAGGGTAGGTAGTGACAGATAGCTGGGTATCTCTTGGTTGCTCATTTAGTGTTAGCACTCAGAGAAGAGCCTAAGTCTTTTCAGGAGCAATGACGTCCTAAAGTGAAATCTTACACATAGAGTGAAGGCAATCTGGAATGTATGAAAAAAAAAAAGAAAAAGTGCAAACCCCATGTTTTTAAGGATGTGGCAAATAATACATATTCTTGGTATTGTTTAGACAGAGATTGTTTTTCTTGAAGTATATTCAGCAAAAGCCACTACCTCTCTACAAACCAGGAGATTTTATGCAAAACACTGTGTTAAGAGAAAGCTGTCATTCAAATGTCTGCTGAAGTGCCAGCAAATGCCAGAGTTAAGTTTCCATGTTGCATCTTCATTCTGCCCCCTGAGCAGTGCTTTTAAGAAGACTTGCACCCAGGAATGAAAGATTCGGCAGTCACAACCATGATGTTATCTCAACTTTGTTTGAGTTAAGTCAAAACCAGGTGGCCTTTGACACTATAATATTTGTTTTACTTTTCCAGTTTGGACAGATGTAACAGAGATGCATCAGAGGTCATCAGCACTAATGAAGACATCCCACCTTTTCACAAATCTTCCATGGAGCTTTCTGTATATGCTGAGCTATAGGATGGCAGCAGAGGGTCCTGGGAGCATGTATAAGACAATTTTAGGAGGAGGAAGAACTACTCGGGAGTTAGGAGGAAACACCCTCTGCACTTCCAAATTCTTAGCCTTGCCCAGGTCCCTGCCTATCACTCCTTTTGGAGTCTGGGTCTGAGGGTTTTCAATTTGATCTAGGACAACTGTCCGCTTTTCAGCAGGATTGTGCTAATAAAGTGCTATTGTGAGAGGGAGACTGAGCAAAGGTGGGAGTTCCATGGTCATTTGTGCCACTTCCATCCTCCCCACTCTATGCAGACACTGGAGTGTGGCAGTGTCATGACCTAAAGGGTTACCCAGTCTGAGGGCGTATAGAATTGGAGACCATGGGTAGGATTGGTAATACATGGAGGCTTTACCCTCTAAATGTTGCTACTTTTTTACAGATTACCATAAATACTACAAAAAGTCACCACAGCAAGTATGGCTAAGATTAATAAAGCAAATATATATATATATCTCAAAATATTACAAATTACTATCAGCAATCAGTAATATAGTATCAATCAATAGTATAGCAATAACCAAGTAGGTGTATACTATTACAGGTTACTAAAAACTACTTCACATTAGTGAAGCAAAATTACCAACAAGGTGACAGCAGATATACTTATGATCAGTTAATTAAATGGATATATAATACTGGTATCAATAAATTAGACAGATTTCAGAAGGAGCCAAACCTTCCCAGAGGGGAGAACAAACCAAACCAACCCCAAAAGCGGGCCTAGAGGGGGACCAATAAAGTAACAGGCAGAGTCTCACTTTGATTGAGTGCACCCTCAGCAAGTTTGTAGACAGCACTAAGCTGAGTGGTGCAGTTGACACGCCTGAGGGAAGGGATGCCATCCAGAGAGACTTGGATGCTTGAGAAGTGGGCTCATGTGAAGCTCATGATGTTCAACAAAGCTAAGTATGGGGTCCTGCACCTGGGTCCAGGCAGGCCCCAGTATCAATACTGGCTGGGGGATGAAGGGATTGAGAGCAGCCCTGCCAAGAAGGACTTGGGGATACTTGTGGTTGAAAAGCTGGACACGAGCCGACAATGTGTGCTTGCAGCCCAGAAGGCCAACTTTAGTCTGGGTTGCATCCAAAGTGTGGTCGGCAGGTCGAGGGAGGTGATTCTGCCCCTCTGCTCCGCTCTGGTGAGACCCCACCTGGAGTACTGCATCCAGCTCTGGGGGCCCCGACGTAAGAAGGACATGGACTCGTTGGAGTGAGTCCAGCAGAGGGCCATGAAGATGATCAGAGGGCTGGAGCACCTCTCCTATGAAGACAGGCTGAGAGAGTTGGGGTTGTTCAGCCTGAAGAAGAGAAGGCTCTGGTGAGACCTTAGAGTGGCCTTTCAGTACTTAAAGGGGACTTATAAGAAAGATGGGGACAAACTTTTCAGTGGGGCCTATTTTTTTTTTTTTTTTTAAGAAAGAATTTTTTTTTTACAATGAGAGTGGTGAAACACTGGAACAGTTGCCCAGAGAGGTGGTAGATGACATCCCTGGAAACATTCAAGGTCAGGTTGGGTGGGGCTCTGAGCAACCTGATGTAGTTGAAGATGTCCCTGCTCATTGCCAGGAAGTTTGGACTAGATGACTTTTAAAGGTCCCTTCCAACCCAAACCATTCTCTGATTCTATGAAAGATGATCTGTGTCACAGGGTCTGCAGTCAGCCTGGCATCTCAGGCGAGAGTCTAAGAGCTTGTAAAAAGCTTGAGCAAAATTCAATCTGTTTAGGAAAAGGAAAGGTATGAGAATTTCTTGGAGAGAGCTCCTTTCCCCTTTTGCCAGACTGTTTTTCACCTTTTCAGACTATAAATCGCTGTTGCAGTTCCTTGTTTTTGCACCTATAGATATTATCTGAGGATGTCTCCGGTTTCTAGGTACCCAGATGTACTCCAGGGAGGCCAGCTGCACTTTTCAAGGATGTTTTCAAGGCTCACAGCTCCCAGGCTGGCAGGCACTTTCTCTGTCAGTATTTTTCAGCAGACATTTTCTTTTGTTCAGTAATTTTCCCCTTTTAACCAGGCCACCTTTATGGCTGCTCACATCAGGCAGGCAAAACAGCACCCCTCCCTCCCCATGTCACCCTCTGCGGCCCCCCAGCACCCCAAAAGTGGAGGGTATGGAGTAGCTGCAGCTTTTCAGGCCTTACAATCTTAAGGTGTGCTACCCTGTATGCTGGTAATGTAAGGACTCCCTGGGAATGACCACTCTGGGTCAAGAGACCTTTAATTAGCCATTGATTCTCACTTTTTCCACATACGAACTGATGTTTGCTTGGCATTTGCACTCGGGTATTTCCACAGAAGGAAAGGCAACTAAGCCTTTATTTCATACAAGTTCTTCTGCAGCGCCTTGCCTGATAAAAGATAATAAATAGCAATATTTCTGGAATTAGTAAGAATATCTGCTTGCTGATAATAGCAATTTCATAAAATCTAGAAACAGAAATGATAATGTATTTAAAGTGATTTTCTGTTTGTTTAGACCAGTCAAGAGTAACTTATTAGTGACTTCTAATAAAGCTAAGTGCGTGCTGTAGGTACTATAAAAATCCCAATTTACTCATGAAAATTATAAACTTTGATAATTGATGCCTGTAATTTATTTTTCTATTTTACGCTGAGATTAGCACTTGCAGACAGAGAGTTAAAGTTCATAATTTACAAGTGCCAGAGGCACTTGAGAAGCCTTTTAATGACTCCAATAGATTTGATATTAAGAAAAGCCACTGGAAGTTCCACATGAATATTCATTTTAATGGCATACATTGGTAGGCAAAGAATTGCAACTTGCATGATATAGCTGTCTCTTAAAAATTAAATGAACATATGGTAAATGATAGACATTTTAAAGAAGCTCCAAATAGTTTCATTACAGTTAGCTGGCAGTGATGGAATTAAATAATAGTAATGAGAAAAAGAAAAGCTTTCCTTCTGTGTGTGGACTGAAACTGTGATTACATTGGTATCACGTGTATAGGATAAGTGGGAAGGGACTGCCCATACCATCTGAAATTGCTGACAGCTGTTAAAAATCAGTCTTGTACCATGCACAGAGGCATTAATCATGTTGCTCACTACATCTGTTCTTGGGAAAGGGAACATGTCTTGCCTTTGAGGACAGTTACCTGGCTAGAAAAGGCTTGTTTCCAATTGTTATGCAGGCCGGTGTGTCATACCATTACCACAGACTGTGAGCTTGTGATAAGAACTAATTGACGAGCAATTCCTTATTT
Source organism: Numenius arquata (assembly GCF_964106895.1). NCBI lineage: Eukaryota > Metazoa > Chordata > Aves > Charadriiformes > Scolopacidae > Numenius > Numenius arquata. The sequence continues at coordinate 28,740,728 of NC_133577.1, read as the reverse complement.
GCATCACATTTTTGATTCCCAGAAATCAATGAGTAACCTGAAAGTCGTGACATTGTGGAGGTCAGTGAGCACATATACGCCCAAGGAAGCCACAGAATTTGATTAGCTGAAATGATAACAAGGTTTTTGTACATTTTTTGACGTTTGATATGCAATGCAGCCAGCTGAGGTAGGTCTGACTGAGAAGTATACAATATACTGAGAAGCCTACAATCTTTTTTTCTGTCTCTCAAAAGGAGGCAATGTACTCCGGTATCATTAAAGCTTGTACTGCTGACATCAGATGTTGATCTTGGAGTTTCTGGTGAAGTGTCATGATGCTGAGGAAGCAAATTTAATTATTTCCGACATCGTTCCTACACTGGCTAAAGAATACAAGATTTTCAGGGCAAGCCTACGAAAAGAAGGTACTCCACTGAGGGAGATGCTTTAATACCAAAAACGTGTATGCTAAGAGCCTGAAGAATAGATTTTTGTTCCTCCAGAACAGCAACCCTTGCTTCATACTAAGCAGGATTTCTAATATGGCAATTAATCTAGATTTCCAGGTTCTGCGATGCAGTGTGCAGTATTCTGTATGAATAATGAATGCTTTGAGAAAACAACCGTTCTGCAGCAACATTAGCAAGTTGCATAAGAAAAGGCAGGCCAATAATCATTGTTCACGCGGTGTCTCTAAATTGTCCTTTAGAGCATATGTTAACAGTGCCATGGTTTTTTAAGAGGATATGGCTATTTGTTTATCTCTATTGAGTGAAATGAGGTGCTAGTGGGAAACAATAATGAGAAAGACATTTGATAGAAGAGAAACAATGCAGAGAAAATGAAAGTAAGGTTTTTGTAAATGTTCTTGTTCATATCATTCTGCTTTTTCAAAATGGAGCAGGATTTTAAGAAAAGAAAGGAAAAGAAGCTTCCAGAAGAGCTCGATTTAAAAAACAACAACAATAAAGCAGCCCGAAGCTACCAGCTGTGTGATATGGAGCAATGCTTACATTTAGCAATATGCATTAAAAGGGGAGGGAAATGTGAAATGCTTTACAGCCTTCAAACAAATGGCTGATGTGCACACTAGGACAAGTTTCCTTGCATCTTAGGCATTTTCACTTAGTACGTTAATATGACTAGAAGTTATACATTTATTTACTATTTAAAATTTTACTCTTTAGGGAATGAAAGATTTCCATATTAGTACAGCAGAAATTTCCTCAAAAGTGTTATAATTCTACTTACTAATTAGGAAAATCTCTTTAATCCTGTGGACGGAAAAGAGACCAGAATGCTTTTCATCTAAGGAGCTAGCAGTTATGTACTTTGTATGTTAACACAATATAAATAGCCTTTATTTCTCTCTAGTCATTTATGGATTTCATACACAAATATGAGTGTTCTCACCTATCGGTATGATACTGTATATGCATGGAGAAAAAAATTACATTTTTTTAAACTCTACATTTCCATGAAGTATAGACATCTCTTTAGTAGAGCTACTGATTTGTATCATCTCTTCTTAAAAAGCCTAGGTAATCCTATGTCAATTCTGGTGGGTTTTGTTGTGTTTTTTTGTTGTGTGGTTTTTGGTTGGGTTTTTGTTTTTGTTTTTGTTTTGTTTTTTTTTAATATGGAATACAGATTTTTTGGCTTTATTTAGTTTTTTTTTTTTTTAATTCATTTTGAACAAGGAGGATTTTCCCCATTTTGAACAGTAAAAAACCAAAATCTGAAAATTCGTTTGATAGGAGGCATTCTCACGCTGCTAGTAGTACATTATGAAATGGTGTTTTAAGAGAATTGGTAAGAAGGTGTAAAATAATATTTGTAAATACAATATCATGGAAGCCGAAAGTAACTATTTATTTTATAGTTTCTACTGTGTTGAGACGGTGGTGCAAGTAATTTTTATTCATTGCAGAACAAAAAGCCTACTCCTAAGACAGAAATCCTTTTGAAGTTGCTCTTTGTGTTAGACAAAACGTCATGGCACGGGAACCTCTACAGAGCTGAGGCTGTTAGCGCCACATGGCTCAGCCCCAGCTCTCCCGGGAGCTGCCCGGCTCCGCCATGGAAACAGGGCTCCTGCAACTGGATGCATTTAGCTGAAGGACATCATCATTAAAAAGGCCTCTTCAGAGTCTCCTGGTTGCTGTCAGGGCACGTGGAAAATCCTTCAATCCGTGTTGTTGCCTGTGGGCCTGAGGAGGAAGAGAGGGAGGCCACTGTTCTGGTGCTGCACCCTTGCGCTGTGCTCTTTCCAGGGCTCTACTGCCCAGTACTGACCCATGGTACCTCGGAGGTTCTCCTTACTGGTGGTCAACAGTGTGATATTTGCTGTAAGCTTTGTTGTATTTGGGATTCTTTAGTGAGTAAATAACATACAGTATCACCACCAGCACTGCTGTAGCTTTTGTTGATCTCTGTAACCTGATCTTCACAAGGCTGGGACATTTCAGGGAGAGGCAGAAAAAGACACAATAATTTTGTAGTATAATTTTGATAAGGGTGTGAGCAAGCTCTGTAGCATGAAGCCGGCTATAGCTTCTCTCTTGTGGAGGCATGTTATGGTTATATTAAGCAGGCTTTTAGAAGACTGGGAAGCTTAAATGGGTTTTTATTTACTTATTTATTTTCTTTAAACAGAAGTACCTGGTATTTGGTGGCTTATGCAATAATGAACCAAATTTTAGCATATTGAAAGTTGTTGTCTGACACTTTCCCAGGATAGATTGCATATTGGGTCTTTTATACCATAAGTATTTAGGAACAGCAGTATTTGAAAATTGAGACTTGCCTATTGCACTACCTTTAGAAAAGTATTCCTTGCTTGAAACAAACGTACCAAGGGACGATAATTAGCACAACAGAAAAGAGTAAATGTTTCAGTGGTAGCTATTCAAGTACTATTGATTTGTGTTTGTCTCCTTTGAAAAAGCTTCATTTGGTGAAATTTGGAGCAGGAAGTGCAGTGGACTGAGTGCTTCGAAGGAAACATCCATCAGCAGGGGGAAGAGGGCACCCGGGCTGCCTCACAGCACTAGAAGGAAGAGGTGTTAACCTGACCTTTAGTATTTCCTTCTCAGCATTCTTGGTTTGTTTCTACGTTTTTCATGGTGTGCTGCTTGGAAGAGTCGATAAAGCACTTTGCATTGTCTTCATGATAGAAACCAAGAGCCCCTCTCCCCCTTCAGTAATATTGCATTACCTCAGCTTTAGCAGCTCAATAAAGGAAAGGTTTTGCCTTATCCCCTGAGGTGTCAAGGATCCCTTCTGCTCTGTGACTTCTGTATGAGACAGAGTTGGTCAAACATTTTGAGGGACCGGAGCAATGCTCTTGTGCTGCAAGAACATGGTGAATCTGTGTGGGGAAACACTAATTCTCTCCTGCCCGCTGGAGATTTCACATGGGTTTGAGAGCGCCTGTTCAGAAACCAACATGATGGGTCCAATTGATTTAAACCAGTGACAGTCTTTCTCATGAGATATTTTTCATTTTGTGGTTATTTTTTGTTACATATTTTGATAATAAGGTTTTACAAACAAAAGGATTTGATTCTGCAAACCTGTACTCTTTTCTTCAGCCCATTAATTTAAATGGATTTTTTCCTCTATTTCAACTATATTAGATAAAATTGAAGAGATATTTTTGACTACTGTTCATAAATGTACCACAATCTACAGTGTTTCTTACTGAATGGAATTTGAATTTGAAACATCCTAAAAGATTAGTATTGGAGTCATGTAATATCTTATCTCAAATATCCCTTTCTTTAATATGGGAGCTGGTTTCAACTTTTGTAATACTTAAACCTTCTGCCTTGTAAATAATGCATATGTGCTATGCCTCTATTCAGTATTCAGTCTATTGTTTTCTATTATCTTTCTCATTTATACAGTATTTCTGCTCTAAAATGAAGATGATTTTGGACATATTCCCCCAGGACAGGAAAACTGTTAGTAGAATTCAATCCTCTCTCCTACAAAAATTTGAATATCATTTGAATGCATTAAAATTAATCTTAAAAGTTATCATTCTTTGCAGAAACATATCAACAGGCATTTTGCAACAAGTTAAGTTATTTTGTATGTCCTAGTAGTTTGCTGTTATCTTTCAACAGTCATAAAGAAAACTCAAAAAATGACTTTCAGAAGTCATTTTACAATGTATTAGAATATTTTAAAATTTTAAAACTAAAGTTTTACGTGTTGCAAATACAATTCCTGATATACTTTTGCAAGTAAATGCACTGTCTCCAATGCTACATCATACAGTGAGAAATTATTTCCTGGGGACTGCAAGGAGGCAGCTTCAGTCTGGGCTGATTTCCAATGTACTGCTGGGTACTGTGGTGTCCTATAGGCATTTTTCTCAAAACTACAAAATTTCTGAAGTAAGGAAATTCTCCCCTGAGGCTCAGGCTGGCATACCATATTTGTCCAAGTAAATCTTGTGCAGTCTTTTCAGATACAGGCAACACAAAATTGTGAGTAAAAAATACCTATTTGCGTGAGGAATGATAGAGTAGGCATCTAACTTTGCACTATAAAAATGGCAATAAGAATGGAAATTGAGTCAAGCTTGTTTATGCACCCAAAAAAAAAATTCATGACGTGAAATAGAACAGAATGAATCCCTTTTCATTGGACTCTAAACTGCCCCAGATGTCGTAATACAAAATGGGAAATCCATAGTAGTGGGGCAACACAACTGAGACGAGGCCGTGTGTAACAGTAGTTTCCTATAAAAATTAAAATAGCAATAATGCCAGATTCTTACAGTCCGTTATTCACAATTCAGAAGACAGCTTTCTAAATATTTTTAGTTTACAGCATAAAAATAAATCATAGAGTAAGATAATTATATGTCAGACCGTATGCTATCAAAGTATTATACTGTGTAAGGGGCCTTAAACATCCTGCATCACTTAATCATTTTGTAAATACTGGTGTCTATTGAATACGAAATGTATGCACAGTAAAGGCAAGTAATGTGGACAGTACCAAAGTGATACATACTAGAGGATTAAATAATCCAGATTAAATTGAATTTATCTACTTGGGGTACTTAACTGTCACACTTTGAGTTGTATCGAACAGTTACAGCTGTGGCATTACAATATATCTCTTTATTAGTGGTGGATTTTGACTCACTTTCCACCAGTTACAATTTATTATGTCGAAGAGTGACTGCTTTTAAGCTCAGCTAATTAATTATTGGCTTGATACTTGGCAGTCTTGTTACTTTGCAGCAGGGTCTAAATCCAAGTTATTTATGATGGTAGTTCAGGCACTGGAAGTGATCAGTTTTCGTGAGCTGTGAGTTATTCAGGTTTGTGGATCAGCACACACTTGGTCATACACATAAGAAGGAAGGAAAGCAGAGCAGTGGCAAAGAAATAGCTGCACGAAGAAGTGTGGCGCCCACCATGATGCAACTGCAGCAGCAATTGCATCAGACACAACAAAATATCAACATCTTGATCTTTAGAGGCAAACTCCTATTTTGCATCCACAAGTACTTTCAGTAGGAGTGTGCATGTGTGTTCATGTGTGTTCTGAGCGTGCTTCTGTGTGTTGGAACAGGGGTCCCGTATGCCATGGAATCTCAGGTCTCAGAAAAAGATAACATTAATGTGGCTGAAGAGGCAGCTTTGGCCAGTCTTGCCAGCTGAGCACCCCTCAGCCCCAGCTCTGTTCAGCTGTGAAGTAAATGGCTCAGAGCGTTGTTGTTTCCAGTGAGCCCGCACCCAGGGCTGCCCTAGTGCTGGAAAATGGAAATAAAACAGATTCCCATTAGGGCCAGGCTCAGTCTGGATTTTGCACCCAACCTAGTTTGTACCAGATGCAAACCATTCCTGGCATATACACTGTTCCTTCTGTCCACCTCCAGGTATCATTTCCCAAGACCAAAGAGCATAATAGAAAATACACCGATTTCTTATTCTTACCCTGTAAAAGAGGTAAAGCCCAGCATGCCAGTGTTTAGTGGTACTCAGCAGGACACAGCTGTCTGAAGATACTGTGTGCATCTTTAGTGTTGGCACGTTTTACTGTTGCAAACAAAAACTAAGACTAAAAATAACATCCCGAGTTATTTTTAAGCATTAACAAAGCTTTTTTTTTCCTTTTAAAATAAAGCATAAAATAAAATAAAATAAAAACTCCAAATCAAAATGCCCTATTGCTATTAGAGAATTCATAGCAAGATCTCTGTGAGCGTGACGAGTTAGTAGAGCATGGAGTTTTCATTGTAGAAATTATTCAATTTGAAAGTTTCAACTTGAGGTGTAGATACAGATGCCTTAAATCACAGAAGCTAAAGAAAGAGCAGATCTTACAATATTTAAACTTCTGCGTGTAAAATGATGCCATTGTTGCTTGTAAATATGCTAAAAACCTCCTGTAGTATCTTGTAAATATGCTAAGCACCCCCTGTAGTTAGTTCCCCCACTACGGTTATAAATGAGAGCAAAGAAAATGTATTTCTTACATTATAGCTTCTTTTCCCAGGTGTAAATCTGCTGCTTTCTTTGGCAATAGCAGCTCCATTCCTTGACTGACAGGTTTCAGAGCGTGCTGTAATTGTGAGCCATGCTCACAGTCACTGTGCTTTAGAGTCAGCAGGGAATGGTACTGCATGCTATTTTTTTAAAGAAAGGGCATTACAGTGCCAACGTCTAATAAATCCTGAAAGCTTTCCTCCCCCCTTCCCCACCTCCTTCTTTCCTCTCTTACTATCTTTCAAATTACAGTAATGGCACAGTTACCTTTTCATTACAGCATCATAGTCTGAGCTGCTGTAGTTACAACTGTCTTAGCATTCCTCTTACAAACCTCAGTTTCTGTACGTTATTTAAAGAAGTGGTGTAGGTTGGCCTGACAGACTATCTGTCAAATACTGTTGTGTGCCTGCTTCCTAATACTAATTCCAGGAGCAAAACAGTATAGGTAGAAAGAGAGAAAATTATTTCCAGGAAGTCCTAGTGAAAAACAGTGAAAGAGGGGCTGACATTCACATTGGTGAAAAGACACCAGAGCAGTCCATGGCCAGTCACAGCAAAAGTCATGTAAAGCGTTTGCATGGCATGAAGTCCAAGCTGTGCCAGCTCCTCGGTTTGTGAAGTGAGGCTGTGATCCAGCTGCACAGACCACAGACCTCATTCTGGTCTCTTTCCCAGCAGGAACCATTTCACTAAGGTGAAATTGTGATGAAATTGGTTTTGCTTTTCATATTTCACCGACATTTGGGAGGGGGGCAGCCCAAGAAGTATTTAGGGGCAGTTTGGCGATCAGGACGAAGTAGAAAATATTATATATACGTTGTGCAAGTCTGATTTTCCCATTAATTGCAGACCAGCTGTAAGTTACATGGTTAAAATACTAATTCAGAAATCATTTATGATGTACTAAAACTGGAATAACCCTATTGAGTAATGTACTGTGGTCAGTACAGTTTATCTGAAATGATGCCAGCTTAATGAAGAAGGACATTGTTCAGATAGCTCTGTATTTAATCATCTTTCCTTTTCTTCTTTAAAGAACTGCAGGGGCTGTTGAGATGCAGTTTCTGGTATTATCTTGACTGCCATCTCTTTTTTCAACTGCATTGTTGAAAATTTATTATTTCTGGCAAAATTTATTATTTTGTTTGACTGTTTGGCAGATGTATGGTTCTAGGTCTCTGGGTAGACCGCACTACCACAGTCCTACCATCCTGCACGTTCTGATAAAATGGGATCATATTTCTCTTATGTTCTTTAATGTGTATAGCATACTTTGCACGCCTATTTAAATACCTTCTTTCTGCTATTTATTGTTTTATGTGCTGTTTTTCTGCTGTCAGCACAAGCCACTATAATTGCCGTTATGTACTTTCAGGTGAAGAATGATTTACTTACCAGAGGAAAAAAAGGTATCGGGCATAAATAACTTCTGGATGTGTCCTAACATTCTCACGTGGTCGAGAGAGAGTGCTGCCTAGTTTGAGAGCAGCGCTTTGCAGAAAATAGATTGCAAAAAGTACAGCATGTGTCTAGAGAGTTTTCAAAAACACAGTTCTATTTGTGGTGCAAGGAACAAAGAACTGTGAAATACGTGCTAAAACATAATGCAGAGTGATTTTTACATATCAAAGGTGCTGACACATAGTAAAAATCATATGTGCTAACAAAGACCTGAATGTTAAAGGTCTGTTTAAAAGCTGAATAAAATTCTGAATACACTAGAAATATTCAGAAATATTTTTTAAGGGCTTAAGAAACGAGTTATTATGTCTTTCTGCATTCTTTTTCTCTGTCAGTTGGGACTTTATTTATACTTTTTGTATGCTGTATTGTGTACCATCAGTTTTCTAGAAAGTAATTCTATAATGAGGTGTCAGTAGAAATGAGATAGATTTATTACACTTCTGTAACTGATTACCCATAACTTGTAGTACATTATTTCACCATGGGTTAAGCTGGTTATTGCCTAACACTTTCTACTCATACTTCTTCCTGCTTCTATTTAATATTTCTATTAAATATTCTATTTAACATTTAGTGTAGTAAGTTGGGTGGCTTTTGAAAAGTTGGATACTGTTTTCTGTCTAGAACCTTAAACTTCACACTAGAGAGGTGTCAGTGTTGCAAAACTGAAATTCTGAATAGTTCATCTCATTTGGTCTGAATTTTTGTTACAGCTTTAATTCAGTTTACCTTCTGAACTCAATCTGGTGTGGGGGAGGAAGTCCCAACTCATTTTCTTTGTATTGTTTCCTTTATTAATAGAGAAAGCAACAAGAAGGTAAAATTTGGAGAAATTATGATTTTTTTTTTTTTTTTTAATTGAAGAATGGCTGCTTTTTGGGTTGGTTTTTTTCAGGGCTAGTTAGAGCAGGTCCTTGAACTCCACAAACTTTATTCATATACATCGCTTTACTAATTTCTGAACATTCTTCTGCAGTTCTTCCTATTTTTTTCATGTTCTGGTGGAAGTCATTTGAATAGCAAAAACATATATAACCCTTTTTCAACTGACTTGTGCTTCCCAAAAGAGGTGGAGTAGTGCAATAGAACACTACTAGTTTGTTAAAATATTGTTAGGTTTAGAGTCCAAGCTCTTTGAAATTTGAGATATTTCAGTTTAGGTGCTTTTCAATATATGAATACTGATTCTTAGCACATGCTTGAGTGATATATCAGTCAAAAACAACGATTAAGTTAAGAAAATGAATGAAGAATATTCCTTCCTTTTTAGCGTATCATTTCTGTTCATCCTGCTGTGGCTTTCAAGATTATCACTGATGCTTCCTGAAAACTTCACAGTTGCATGACAGTCTAAAAGATGTGAATTATAAGACAAAAATTGGAAAGACTTCAAAGTGTCTTGGCCCCTCTATTGTCTAAAGATACTTCTTGGTATCGTCAAAGAGAAACTTTGCTACTAGTTATTTAAAATATATGTTATGTTTCAGTGAATCTGTGTTTTTCTGTTTGGTTATTTTCATTGGTGGTTAGTCTCAATGCTGGATACTTTGTTTGGGTACAATTTAACTTGCTAATCTGTGCAGTTGTCCACTGTAAAACTCTTTTGTTCCTTAATCTACATTTCCACTCAGTCTTCTGAATCCAACCACATGCCTCACGTCTTCTTCCTTTCTTTTGAGCTTCTTTGTATTAATGTCAATCCCTGTTACAATACCTTCCATTACTGCTCTGACATGTGTAAACATGCTATTATACTAATAGCTTGTCCTGGTGTCTTGGTGCAGGTTTGTCCAGCTGATAGTGCTGGTGAAAAGCAATTTAAAACAGCCTATTAGCCCTAACCCAGTGAGTGCTGGCAGTCACTCTGCCATTTCTTTCCTACAGTTATTAAATGGGAATGTTCAGTAACGTTCATTTTTTAGTTTCAGAAACCTTATAACTTCTCTGACCTTTCAATACTGCTGTATACACCAGGGGGGAGGAGGTTGTAAGGTGCCAGGACAGATGCTTTGGCAATGTTTTTATCTTTTCCATATTCCTCTCTTTCCTTCCTTCCAAGGATTGTACTAGTGTTCGTAACCCTGTTGTGTCCGAAGAGGACAAAATGTGTTGTTCAGCCCACCCTTAATTATCCAAAGCTGCTTTTGAAAGTTCCCTGTCCTCCCTGGAGGAAAATGCCTTTTTCTGTTGCCTTTGTCTGTTCAGGGTCAGTCCTGCCCAAATAATTGGGGACCAGGAGTCGGGGCTCCTTGTCACTTTGGCCTGTGGAGGCTTGCCTGTGCTTGGTGAGCTGGATCTTGGGCTTTTGGGATCTTCAGGGTAGTCTTGCTTTTTAGGAACTACCTTTTCTTTTTCCGGGCACCAGGCCTTGGGGACATCCCTTGTGCTCCGGTACCCAGGAAAGTGGACAGCAGGCTTTGAGGTCTGAGGTACATGATAAGTATAGTGCTCAAAATCTCTTGGCCCATCCAGTATCTGAAGATGGTTTCTGATATCCTTGAGCAAAATATTATTACTAATTATTTACATTAAATAGTTTCCAAAATGTGTTACATGTAGTATCTCCTTAGAAGAGCAGCTCACTGAAATATTTTCATATAATTATATTATATGGTATATATTTGCAAAATCAAAGCATGTTAAAAGTTCAACAGCTCCTTTTCCCTCCCTTCTCCTCCCCCAATTTTCTCTTAAAGGCTTTTAATAAGTCTTTTATAAACAGTACCTCTCAGTTAATTCAGAATAATTAAAAACTTATTTTATTTTGTTTTATCTCTTGGATATCAATTTTACCCTGCTGATATGATGATAGAAAATGTGATGTAAAGATTTTAATTGACAACCTGGGCTGAATCACTGTGCCTCCTAGCTGGCAGGGACAACCTGTCCTGCTGATATTCCTGCTGGTTTGCCAGGTCCCTCAGCAGTCCTGGGGAAACCACGGTAGCTCTGTGCCAAGTTTTTTCTATGTATATCAATGTATAAGCTGGCAGGGTACTGAAGTCTGATTCTATTTTTTTCTTGTTTTCTCTCTTGTCACAGATCACTTAGCCTTATTTTTAATATAGGTTTCTTTGCTTCACGTGTCTCTGCATCCACAGAGGAAAAAAAACCCACCAGTAAATAATTTCTCCTTCACTGCTTTTATTTGATTTTCTAATTTCTGGTACTATGCCCAGGCCCTGAACCCTTTAAAAGCTGTTGCATGCACTGCTTCAGGCCTTACTTATGCTGATGCTTTGGGCTCTGAAACGTTCCTCCACAGTTTCCTCATGGTTTCTCCTCCCTCTGGGTATTCCAGCAAAAGAATATTTAGATACGAGATGGATTCATTGACTTTTGCTACCTTCTTGTTCAGTTTCTCTATTGATGAAACAGATGCTTCTTTCTTTTAACTGAAACATTCATAGGTCTGTGTGTGGTTGCAGAATTCACATGAGCCAGCCTTCCCTGTACCATTCGGGCAGGGCTGTTTCTGTCCCATGGTCCCTGAACTAGCCAGGCACAGGCAGAACCCGGAGCCAGGGATGGCTGTGGGTGCCCATACAAGCTCTGGGAAGCGCCCACGCAACAGGCAAATATGTCAAAGTCTTCTTGAGACGTGGGGTCACATGTAATCTTAATTCCTCAGTATTCTCATCTGTTAAATGGGAATAATAAGCTTCCTCATACAGTTAGTGTTTGAGGAACTTTGGTGAAAACTTCTATAGGAATTGTTATTGTAATACAAGAAAAAAATCAATGGAGACTAATTAAAAAGTAGGTGTTGAGCTGCATACTTCTCGTTTTGTAAGCCAAGCTATACAGGCAGGACATTAAGATGAGAAATTGTGTCTTGCCTGAAGCCTTCTTTTATTTCTTTAATTTTGCAAATATCTTGTCAGTTGTTCTAGACAAAGCCATCTTTACATTTCTGTCCTGTGTGACAAATGAAAGCATCACTATCTCTGCCCTGACCTCTGAAGTCGTATGATGTCTCAGTAACCCAATTCTGTTTTACAAAGCAGTATGTGGAGACTCTGGAGTTTGGGTATTAGCGTAAAATTTTGGATTTTGTCCTGCTTGTAGATTTATGGGAGGAGGTTGCACTGCCGTGTTATAATTGGGCATAGAGACTGGCATTGTAAGAGTTTTGCTGAGGTAGTGTCCTACAAAATCAGACCAAATTTTCACCTGATGGATTCAAGCATATCCTTATTAAATCAATTAGTTTTTTCCTATTACATCAGCAGCAATAAATTCTTCAATATCCCTGTGAGATAATTAATAACGTGGGATCTCTCTGTGGCAAAGGAGATAGAAAGGATCGAGAGGTAGCAAATGAAAATTTGATAGCATTAAAGATAAAACAACAAATGGGTGAAGGAACTATTAGATTTAAAGAGGTATTAAATAGAAATGTGAAGTGTATAAAGAACTGGCAATGTAGAATAAGGAAGTGAGACACATATGATGTAAAAATGTTTCAAAGAAATATTCCTTAAAATACATAAAAAAAATTAACAAAACAGTCTTTAAAAGTCATGAGCGCTGTTTTGCAGAGCACACCATTTTCTCATGGTATGCATGACTTCTGGGGGAGTGGATTTTATTTAAGTTCAAATAAACTAAGTGTATATATATATTTATAAATCTGCATTGCAGAGCATATGCTCGTGTGCTCTTCGCACATCAACCTTTGTATAAACACACTGTGAGATCAGTGAGATCTGGTGGGAGGACTGAGAACAAATACTGTCAGTGCACATAATAGCAAAAAGGAGGTGCCTTTGTAGCATGTAATAAAAAAAAAAAATCAATTAAGGAATAAATTCTGTCCTTTGGACTTCAGAGGTGTTGGACCTTTGTAATGTGGATCTGGTTCTGGCCTGTGAGGTAGGAAAGTTCAGTGTCTGTGAAGCAGATTTGATGGTTTTTGATGAGCTGGACTCATGCCAGCTGCCTGGTCATTTCTTGTGAAATTCATTAAAGTCTTCTCTTTTTTAACTTAGGAGAAATATTTTGTTTGCGAAACACGTAGCTGCATACTCGCTTACGCTTCCCAAGCATGTGAATGCATGGGGTGAGATGGATGACAGTAATTTTCCCAGCTTAAGTTGCCACTTTATCACGAGGAAGCAAATAGGATCCATACGATGTACATGTTATTGCAGAGTATGTTCCTCGTGTAGCATTCGGCTGCAGTTAAAGCCCATCAAATCTCCTTTATGACTCCTTATATCTCAAGACTCTATTTGCGTCAGATTTAGGGTGTGTAATTCACTAGTGGCTGCATTCAAAGCAACATACTCCAGACAGGAGACCAGCTGCTGGCTGCTGCCATGCGAGGATGGAAATTCAGGCGAAGAACATCTGCATAAGCAGGGAAAGCTTGAATTCCTAGTGCTAAAGGAGATGTCTGATTAAAGAAAGGAGTTTTCTTTAATAATCCTTACTTAGTAAGAATTACTGGAATTTGCTGTTCATTATTCTCATTGGGTCAGACAAAATACTTTGTTTTAGTGTGATTCATACTAGAGAAAACCCCATGTTTAGTCATAAAAGGCTAAGCAAAATGCATACACTGATTAAAGAATATAGTTCTTTATCGGTTGAAGGACCTGTTGCATTCTGGTACTCTTTATACTGTATTTCTCATAATAAAACAGATAGGGACACTAATGGAATGTTTTAAATATGCCAAAAATTATTAAAGATTGCCTGAAATACTGACTTGAAATTTCAGTACTGAAAACATTTGGAAGTGGCTGCCATTTCTGTGCATTAAGAAAACAGGGATATTCATTCTTGGAAAAAATACATTATCATACCTGTAGATTCTCTGAGCTTTGGAAGTCTGTTGTCCATTTTATAGCCCGTATTGTTCAACTGAGATCTATCTTTTAAAGAAATGACCCTTTTGGTAATGAGCTTTCTTGGGTTTCTACAGTTCTGCTTTGGTTCTCATGCACCATGCACCCGTGCCATAGTTTGAATGATGAAGCTCTTGAATGCACAGGTGGGTGTACCCTGGTTGGTGTGTCCTGCATCACCTCCAGGCACAAAGATCTGAGTTCGCTGGAGCTGCCCTCTCAGAACCTGTGCCCAGGGCTCTCTAACTAATTAGATGGAATTATTGCACGCTACAATATGCTTGATACTTTTGAAAAGATGTTACTATAACAGTGGGATTTTTATAAGTGAAAGCTGTCTACTGTGTTTCAGGTCTGCCACAGCCAAAAAACTAGCCTAGTATGATTCACAGCCCACAATAATAGGCTTTTTTTGGAGGATTTAGCAACTGGAATTTCTGCTACAAAAAGATTTTACAGCTGTCATGTATCTTGATGAGGATGATCTATAGACAATTTATGTCTGTAACGCAATTTGGCAGATTATTTGCTAAGCTGCTTTTAGTGTGTTTTATCCTTACATGCACTGTATGTACAGTAATCCCAATTTACAATCAATCTTTTTTTTACCAATGCAAAAATTGAACCTGTGCTTTTGAATGCCGTGTTAGCCCCTGGCTTGGGTGGCAAAATGGTATGGTACCTCAGATGAAACATTGCCCGCTGCTTTCCTTCTGCAGTGCCTGAGAACAGCAGCACCAGCTTTGCAGTCATGGCACAAGCACGGTCCCAGAAATGCACTACAGGAGAAATTGCTTTGGACTGTCATATCTTAACCTATGTAGTTATGGAGGAATATGTACCAATATCATTTGCTGGAGGTAGCAGCAAATCATTTGCAGCTTGCATTATTTTCTCCCTAGCAGAGGTCTTCTCTTCTACTGCCACTGGAGAACATTTCAAGTGGTTAACAGAAAATCCAGTCTCTTTTCTGTGAGCTAGTTATATATGACTGTAATTTTCTCACATTATCATACCAGCTTTTAGAATATTGTCATTCATTTTCAAAGTATCTGAAAAGGCAATAAACTACCTTAATTCCTCTCCCTGCCCCTCCACACGCCCTCCCACCCCATGCAGCTGCACGGTGCCAGTGTCATGTGGTTTTGGGCTGCGCATGTGGTGCAGGCAGGTCAGGAACGTGAGACAGAGTGCTGGCACCGATTTCTGGGAAGTCATGAAACAGTGATTTTTAGCTGAAAAGAGAGTATAGGCGAGATGTTGTGACAGTCTCTGTCTGAAAGATGAATACTCAGGAAGTGCAGGGGGAGGAAAATGAAAGCGGTAGGGGAAGGGTGAGGGGAACCTTTGGGTATACTTAGACTGTCAAACTATAGACAGCTTTGTGAAAAACGAGTTATGAACTACTCTAGGAAGCAGCAATACAATAGAAAGAACATTTGTGATAAAACATTTCTGCATTTGAAGAAAGCATCTTTGCTGCTCACCTGAACTTAAGTTTAATTTTGTTTTGAATATTGAAGGAAATTGTGCATCATGTGACAGCAGGGCTTTTCAGATGCCTCTGGCAGTTTGCATGCTAAATCACACCTTAATCGGTGATAATTTGTTCAGAAAATCTTGTAGGCATGGGACTCCTCCAATGAGATCACATACTTTTTTGGGGGACATAGTTCTAGTCTAGAAAAAAATGTCATTAAGCTAATTTTGAATCATTCTGGTTTGGCATTTCAGTGGAGGTTGCGTGGTAGCTGTGAATGGCAGGTAAGTAAGAGTGTCTGCCAAAACACCTGTGTCAGAGTGTGGAAATGGCTTTCAAGCTGTTCTGCACTGGAAAAACTATGGCTCTTAGTGTTGAAATTTTAATTGTCACGGAAAACAAGCAAATCTGTAACTGAGAACTTGCTCCCACATCCAAATGAAGAAAGTTTGGATTTAGAGTTCAGGTTGGTCTCCTCTCTAATTACTGTTCTTACAGCATGGAAATGACTTGTGGATGCTCTTGGAGATTGTCACTATCTGAGAGTAGAGGTGAAACATTTAATTCATGGGAGCATTCTGCACTCCTTTTGTGAAATGAGTGAATTCCTAACAGGAAATATCTGGTCATAAGATGAACAATTGCAGTATGTTATATTTCATTGTCAAGCTCTTTACTTAATTGCTTTTTTCTTTTTTTTAAAACAAAGATTCTAATAGCAAGTTTAGTTTGAACTCAGTTTATTTTTTTAACACATAATGTTCAATGTACTGAAAATCTGTGGGTAATTAAGTAATTTTTAAATTTAGAGTATAAGTACTACTACAGATCCATTAATTTTGTGACAGAAACACCTAATACAGTCTTGTAATTTTTAGGAATTATTTAAAACAGAAGATAGCCTTCTCCTTTTTTAGATTCTGTATTAAGCTATTTGAAATACTGCAGAACAAAAGATTTCTGTAACAAATTTTTGAAATGTAGAAGTGCTTTAAAATATGTATCAAGTCACAAATAGGAACTTGTGGCATGCTAACCTGCTCGTTGCTTTGAGGGCCAGCCAAACATTCAATGCAAATCTCAATATCCATGCTTGCCAGAGGGTTAATTTGTGACTTATCGAGAGCAAAATTGGGTGTGTAAATGGGGTTGCTTGTTACTGCTGAAATCCTGCCTGGCTTAAAGCACATCACTCCAGCAGCAGGCATGGCAAGCTCAGCCAGGCTTGTGTCCAACAGGAGAGAGGAAGTGATGGCTATTGTATGTGGACATCCCTGTGCTGTGTCCCTTCCACACTGCCAGGACACAGCAAGCAGAATGGCTCTTCTGGCATGATCACAGCCAACACTTAGTTAAAAAGTTGTTGTTATGAAAAGTGGCAGAAAAACTACAGTCATGGGATAGAAGAGCTGCTTCAGCTTTGCTGATGGAAGTAAAAGCTTTGGTTTGCTCCTCAGTCTGCAGATCTGACTGCGTAGAGTCAGGGAGCAGATTTGCCGCAAGATTTTGTATTATTATTTTATTCCTTTTTATTTTAACATTTTCACAATTGATTTTTACTCCGGTACTATATTTAAATAGGGTTTAGGGCATTTTTGTACTGCACATGGAGTGAACATAAACCAGGGAAAGCTGTATTTTTGCCATGGGAAGTATCGTACTATCAACTAGTGAATGTTTTGTTACAGCAGCTGAAATCTTGTCTTTTGACGAGGGAGAGGGCACCATCTCTTCAATTCTATGAAATGTCTCTGGGGATCATTACCATGTTTGCCTGTTCAGTTTTTAAGACAGGTAGAGCATTAATGAATATTGGGAAGAAAACATGGTCTGATACCATTTTAAGCACCGCACCAAAACAGTAAGCAAACTTCTGTTAACCCATCTGATGTGTTTTCCATGATTATGCAATAAAGCTAGACTAGCATGTGGGCTGGTTCAGGGCCAGGAGGTAACGTCATCAAGTGGAGATCTTTCCATTTATTTGTTTATTTTTGCCCTTCCACAGAGGCTAGCCAAATAAAATGTTTTCTTCATGCCCTGCTCACCTTTCTGGTGTTTTCAGCTATTTGTGTTCCGTCTCTGGGGTTACAAGTGACAGCCACCTGCAGTAAAGTGTCATTTTTTGTCAATTGTGAGTTTATTGAGAGATCAGATATTTAGTGCCTAGTTTATTGGACCTGTGTCTTGGGTGAGCCATGTGGGACACGTGCTCAAGAGCTGCGAGAGAAACGTGTGTAGCTGATCCCTGCACAGTAGTAATAAAGTATAGAGCTAAGGATAGTCTCCTGCCCACTGACAGGCAAGTTCAGCAAACTATTTGTGTTCCTTGATTAATGCAAATTTTCAGCCTTTATGATGCAGAGGACAGCTTGAAAACATTGTTCAAGTGAACCATTATGAACCAATAGTCAAATAACAGGAATCTTGGGTTTTTTTACTCATAGAAAAATCCTAGCAATTTTTAGTAGCTTTCTTCACTTGTTTACTTTTCAAGCAAAATGGTAGCAATCTGTGTTTATTTTTTTGTTTTGATTGCTTAAGCATGGAGTTACTGCAACTGCTGTTTCTCCACAACCTTTTGGGAAGTGGGCAAACTAGATCATGGTCTGGCATCAAAAGTGCAGACAGAGACATATGACAACTGAGAAGTCCTGCACAAGGGCAGTCCTACTATATGCTGTCTGCTCTTTGAAGTGAATCCAGGATGTTTCCTGGAGCCTTTCTGGGAATTTGTCAAAAAATTCCAGTAGCAAGATTGCTTCCAGTACAGCTTCCAGCCAGGCCAGGTTAAGGTGAAGCTGTGTAATGCCCCAGTCCCCTTTTGGGTTTTGAAGCAAGCAGTGTGTTGAAGGCTGGGCAGTTATAGGCAGCTAATAAACATTAAGCAGTTCAAATAGAAATGGGGTGCAGAGGATTTTGGGACTGTGTTCTGCACCTTGACTATTTTGCCATGTTAGGAATTAATAAGTCTATTACCATTCTTCAGTGAGCCCCAGGCTAATAACTGTGTAAGCTTAATTACCTTCAAGGTCATATTTTTCCCCTTTTGTATCAGGCCAATTTTGTAAATGTCAAGCAGTCTGGGACTAAGGAATGACTCATTTTGTGTCATTTTATATCTTCTGGTAACTATGATTATATCTTTCCTGACTGCGATCAGTTAGAAAACTTGAAAAACAGTGCTCTTTTCAATTTAGCCAAGGTAGTACCACAGCAGCATTTAGTAATTCTTTAAGATTTCTGGAGCTAGAATGGTGTTAGGATCTCATGAAGTTTAAAGATGCACAGTGTAGTGAAAATGATGTAAAAGCTCAAAATTAAACAGGATACTTCAGTTGCATATTGGAAGTTAGAGATGTATCTGGACTTTTTTACTTGCTATGCGGGTGTGTTGCGATGCAGTTTTGTTTTGGGCATCCTGTATGCGCTGCCTGCAATTGCCTTTGCAGGATGCACGTGCAAAATTCAGCTGAAACTGTAGAGCTACTTGTGAAGTACCACAGGGGCATTATGCTCTGAAAAAGCATGACCAGGAAACAACTAGAGCAGCTAAAACATTGCCTATGGTAGAAAAAACATGATGTGCAATTTAAATATTGGTAGTAATCCATGTAAAAAAAGAAAATACCTACAGACCATCTCATACTCCTGTCTATAGCTTGCATGAGGGGAAGAAAGAAATGATTCTGGAAAAGTTTTGTGGGGCACACTGGATAGTCTGTCTTTAGTGCTAAAAGTTCAGTTACCAGAATTAGTTCTTATAGTGTGGTTTGGACTTTTTGTTGGGTTAAAGGGGAGGAGATGGGGAAGAAAGGAGAGGCCAGGTGGGTGTGCAGTGCTGTTCGAGACTGTTGGGCAAAGGGAGATTTATGGACTAGGTCTCCCTGGTTAGAAGAAACACTCCCTGCCCCACGGTCTCCAAAAATGGCCATCAACATAACGAGGATTTCGAGAATTATATTGGAAATGTGCTGGCTGAAAAGATGGTTGAGGAGGCTTGAAATTTAGGGGATTTTAGACTGACTAAATAAGTAATGAACCATGCTCATGTTTGGAGTCTGACATTGCTGATGAGCTTTGCAGTAAAGAAGTGATTCTTCACCAGCTTCAGAGCATGTGACACCTGCTGCCATCCCTTAAGCAATAAATGAAATAGAGGGTTTATAACAGATACTTTTAAGGCATTTTCATAATGTGCTGGTTTATGTTTCCTTTTACTCTCTCTATTAAATCAAAGTTTTTAAGCTGTTTTCTTTTCAGACAGGTGACAAGTGAATCAGTGAGTAAAGGTACAGATGCAGACAGTTTGGTAGCCCATGAAAACAACAATCCAGGGTACCAATGGCAAATCTGATTTGTAATTCTGATTTATATGTTGCAAAATAGTGAAAGTTCCTAGGAACAGTTGCATAGTCTTGAAAGTTTCTTGTTTAAAAATGTGTTACAAGTGAGTGTCAGCAGCTGCTGTGCAAAACGTGGCCAAATATGAGGACTGGAATTTGAATTTTGTTTTCACTTTGAGTTCTCTCTTCATTATCCTTCAGCAGTGCAGTTCTCATGGCTCTCTGCCTTCTGTTTCCTGTGATTTCTGAATGACTCCTGTCCCTTTGATGGCTGTGTAATTCCCGCCTCTGCTTTGATAATACCATTTTCATGAAGGCCTGCTTAAATTGTTTGTGGCCTTGCCACTAATGCATAAAATGGTTATTAAATCCATGATGCTCTAGTACAGGGTTTCTTTCCCTGATGTTTCTGTGCACACGCATCAGTGCAGCCAGTGCTGAAGATCCACTATAAATTCCTCTGCAGTCCCCGTGAAGAGTCTCTGTGGCTTGGCTTGGTGGTGGTGAGGCAGGTGCTGCCTGGTGTGCCCAAGTCCCTCCCTCGGTGGCATGGCGCTACCAGTGCTCCCTTTGAGCTGGTTGCTGGACATGCTTTCTGGGGGGCAGAACTTCCATTTTCATCAACTTACATTGTCATCACTGCAACTCTTGCCAAATAGGCTGATTAATCAATATGCCTGTAGTAATTTCTGCATGTGTGTTACTGTGTGTTAAGACAGTAAAAGCTAATTAGGAGTTCAGCAGAGTATAAGATTAGTTGAAATTGTTCCCTTGAAAGTGCATTACTTCAAAATTATTTTCACTTGTTCAGAGTCCTGTACAGTTTTGAGTGTCCTAAAGAAGTTATTATTTAAGTCATCTGTCTGGAATGAGGTAAAAGCTCAAGGACCTGGTATAAATTCTCTTAATGTAATCAGGAGGATGGGATTACACAGCTCTCCCAGCTGCAGGCAGGTAATGCTTGCACTGAAAGGACAGATGATCTCAAACCAGATGATATTCTAAAATCCAGAGGTAAAGAACTTTTTGAAGAGATTTTCATTCCAATTACCTTAAACTTTTTTTTTTTTTACACTTCACAGTCCAGTTTCTTCTTTTTTAGTTTTGGGTTGGTTTTTTTTTTTCTTTCTTTCTGTGAAAATCTGTTGCTTCTTCAGAGTCTTTTACAGTTTGCCAAGATGGCTGTGGCTTGATGCCAGGTGGGTACACAAGCTGACTTGCTGTGAGACAAGATTGGGGACTGTTCCAAATAGCTGGCAAATACAAATACCTGCAAAACAGAGTCAGGCAACCTTGCTGCCAGCTGTCTCTGTCAGACCCAGAATGCCATCTTGGGTTATATGTACATAAGAGAATGAATTAAAAAAAAAAGTGAGTTTGTTTGTTTGCTTATTCTAAGTCAACTGAGCTGAAGAATCAGAGTTTTGAAAGCTTATATAGAATTTAAGAGGGATACACGCTGTGGCTTATGCTTAACCCTTCAATGGATTCAAGATCTGTGTAGTGATCTTTAGAAAAACAAGGTTTTTATTCATATTTATGTTTTGAGAACAAAATAATTTCCATGTAGATGCTCCATAATATAGAAGATGTTCACATAATTCTAAAGATAATTTACCCATTGGAAGAGAGGGAGGAGTTTAAGATAAATATGCATTAAATATAAATAAGCACTAATAAATGAGAAATTGTGCTTATCACTGTGTGATGGTGTGTATCAAGATAAAAAATGTTTTCTAGGTACTGGAATGAATGAGGAATTCAGTTGCACTTAACTGTATTTAGATTGTTTTAAAAAATGAAAAACAAGTTTCTTTATCATTAAACTATGTTTAAAAACCAGTTAAAAGATTTCAATCAATCTGCCCAGAGTGGAAGATGCTGTCTCATCATCTAATTGTCTGCTTCCTACCACACTGAAATCTAATCAGAGAGGCATCTCCCATTGTCTGGGAGAATTTAATCTAGCCCGTTACCTAAGCTGTTTGTATAGACAGAAAATATTTTTACTGCTACTTTTGTCTTTTGTTTTGTTTTTTTTTTTATCTACAAGGATTATTTATAGGAAAGTATAGGAAAATCCCTACATTTACAGTAGGAGCCAAAAGGTATATAAAGGAAATATATAGCCATATAGTGTAATATGGGAATTGCCAGGACATTCAGGGTAATAATAAGCAAACTCAGTGGGCAGAAGTCTTTAGTGCTGGTCAACGTACAAGATAGATGCAGTTCTGAAACAGTAGCCCCACTTTATGTATGGGTATAAAGATTTTAAAGGAATATTGACTGAAATGCAGATGAGAACAACTTCAGTTGCTGTAGGAATGCATTTAATGAAGAGATCACAGTTACTGAGGATTATGTGTCTGTTAGTGCCAGTACCACAACTAGGATGTTTTGAACATTAAGATGCAAGGACCCTAGAAGTTTTTTTGCTACCTTTACTCTGGGCTTCGGCTTGGTCCAGCCTTTGGATTAAGGTCCATCTCTTGAACTGACAAGCCCAAACATTTCTGAAGCCTGAAATGCAGAACCAAAGAGGAATTAGGAGTGTTTAAGTTCAGCCATTCTCCAGTGGTTGCTGCAGGTCTCTCTCAAAGAACCCTAAGAGGTGTTTTTCCCTGTAGGTATCAGTATAGGAATTGACGACTTAAGACTATACTATCCGTCTCAAAGTAGTCAGGTGAAGTCACTTTGTTTAAAAATCTCCTCTTTCCCCCTGAAGTATTACACTTCTGCTTATCCAGAAACTTGCCATTGTTGCTTGAACTAGCAGAAGTATAATCCTCTGAGATGGTGGTGTCTGAGGGGCAAGGAAGGCAATGAAAACTCCAGTGAGTATGGTATGCAACCTCCCAGGTAGAGCTGCCTGATGATTTAGCAGCAGCGTGAGCAGCACTGATTTTTATTGCACCACAGATGAGGGGCTTGGGCTGGACTCCTCCTGCTGCAAGCTGGGGACATGAATAAAAACTGGTGCTGGTTAGGAGAGCCCTACTGAGCTGAGTGAGGGGCATGAACGTCCAAGGGGCGGGTGGTCTTTGCCAGAGTTGCTCACATGTGCTGTCCCCTCTGGGGGGAAATGTGGGAGACCTCAGTCAGCAGCAACAGTGAAATGCCACAAGGCAGAAGAGAGAGAGGTGAACAGGCAGAATAGAAATATTAACAAGTAGCATCTGTTATCTCTTTCTTCCTTTCTCCTGGGAAGAAAAAAATAAAATAATGCCCTTTGTTGTTCTGCCCGTGTGATTTCTGTTCCTCTGCAGAGGTCAGAGGAGCCGTGGTGGTGCAGGTAGGCGAGAACTGTGCGTTACAGGTAATCCTATTTAGACTCACTCTCCAGAGGATTTAACTTTCCCTTTTAGTTTGAGGTCTGTGATTTAAATATAATCCTGTAAGACAATAATACTGAAAGGAGGGGTGCTGAGCTGTGGAGAGGCACCCTGCGCAGCGGCACTGATACATGCAGAGACGCAGGAGGCAGCTGTCCTCCCTGGCACTCGGACATATAAACTGCTGTGCAGTGTGCCTCCCCCTTCAGAGACATCAGTGTGAAAGCTGTATCCTGGTGGTTGTTTCCATGCCCTCAGTTCGTTGTCTTGCTTGCCTTCTGTAGATGATTCTTCAAATGGTGCTCAAAGAGCAAGTACCACTTCTGCCAGACTTCTTTGCTGTTGTCAAAGCAGGGGATGTGTGATAGAGTGGTGTGTGTCTTCTCTGGTGAAATGCAGCCTGTTGTTAATGAAAGGCCAGATCCGGCTTTTCCTCCTCAGCCAGAGCCTTCTCAGTCAGTCCTGTGAAGTACACCGGAAGCAGGCTCCAGAAATACGGAGTCTGCTGTATGATGTCTGAATTAGTGTTTGGTTTTGACTTCAGGATTCACTCTGAACCTAGAGAAGGCCATTTTCTGACATTTTAAGGAAAGAAAAATCAGCTGAGTAAAGCTGAAGATCCCTGTTAGTTACCTTGCAGGAAGATGGCATAAAACCTATGTATTTCCCCTTCGTGCTAGAAGCTGTGAATGATTTCTTCTCAGGAGCATAATAGCAGCTCTCCTCCCAGCACAATCTGCTCAGCTCAATAGTGGATCCATAAGCTACGTGTCTTGGTTTGGTTTTTTTAAAAGCCCACTTTATTTTACACCAGGCGTGAATAAGATGTAGAGGGATAATCTCTCTCTACTCCCCTTTCATCTCTGAAAAGTAGCATCATTCAGGATGAGATTCTCCACTTGGGAATCCTTCTTATGCAGAATTGCTTATGGATTCTGGCTTTTCTAATTCATCCAAGGATTATACACACTTTGTCAGTTTTCTGCTCTTTTTTGCTCTTGGTATAAGCATACAGTTCTCATTCATGAGGAGAAAAAACAGCGTTAGGTGTGGCTATCCAGGGCAAAACCTAATTTTATTACATGGTGTATTTTAACACTTTAAAGGCATAACTCGTCCTTTTATCAGAGGGAGCTGTTTTAGTTAAGCTAAACCAGAAAAGTGTGTGTCTTCCATTCTGTTTAAGATGCACAAGATTTTGAAAATGCCTTATGTTGCTTGTGAGATAGGAGGCACCTAACAGCCTGTGCTAACAGATCTTGCTGAAAGAGACGCTTGTGGGAGCAAGTGTGGCCTGGATACCTCCAGCCCCACCCCAGCCTTAAACATGCCAGCAGTGCTGACACGGAAGGACCCTTCTTTGTTCTTGAGAGAGAGAAGATGATGCTTTTTAACCATTCTATACTTATGTGCATTGTGTGGGGATGAGGTTTAGTTTCGAAGTCTCCTCTTGTTCTCAGAGCATAGGGAATTGTCTGGCAGCACATTGTAGCAATTTATTTGCAGCTGAATCAGGAATCTACATGAAAAAAATCTTATTCTTAGGGGTTATCTGGCAGATCTCTGAGATTTCCTGGGGGAATAAAGGAGGTTTCTATAAGCCTTCATAGATTTCTTCATTTATGATTACTATTGGAGATGGCTCCACAGATAAAATCTTTTATGTGTATTTTTCACAACTCTACATGAGCGATAAATCAAGATAGAATCAAGATTCTTTGGAGTATTTCAGTAACATCAGTCATACATATTTAATTGGTAAACTTTGTGTACGGAATGTGATTAAAATATTTACAGATAAAGTAAAATAATAAAACAGGTGTTGTTTTGCATTAATGATTACATCAAATAAGTGATCTGGTAGTTAAGGCTGAAGTGATACTTGAATTTAAATCCTAAATTCTGGCATATATAACTTCTTTTTAAAAATATTTGTTTTGAAGCTTCACTTGTAAAGTCTCAACCTCGAGTTTTATTTAAAGTAGTGGTTGAAGAATAATTATTCATCCATCTTTTCTTCTAAATTTGGAAGAAGCTGTTTAGAAACTTTTCGTAGACTATTGAAAATTCTGGCCACTTTAAAAACACAATTTCCAATAGAATTTTCTCAGCGTGTGAAAAATGGGTCAGAATTTGTACCTTTGATCCATCTGAACGCTTTGCTGTTGTTGGATAGGCAACATACAAATTGCAAAATAGATGTCAGAGCCAGCTTCCTGGTTCTGATACACGTATACCTACTCACAACTTTTCTTGGTCAAAAATGAACAGTTTTACAAGCTCCCTGCCTGTAAACATCAAGGTGGCATTAGCATAGATTTCAAAATTTTGATCTCCAAATCTAAACTTGCACAGGACCTAATGGGTTTTCAACCTGAAACTCTAAACCCAATCCTGAAATTTCTCAGCCCATTTTTATTTTACAGGGGGGCTGACCATGATATGTGTGTTACTATGATAACCCTGTGCAAAATCCAGAGGCCCAAATGCTCACTTGTTGTGCACTGAAGGATTTTACCACCAGCATTAGGTGAGGACCACTAACTTACCCCAGCTGAAGATATCACCCCATATATTCACTGTCTATTGAAACTATTTCCCTGAACCAGTCCTGTGATGTGATGAGCATAATCTCTGGACTTTAGCATAGGACAGAGCATAATCTCTGTATGACTTTATGAATATTCTGTGGCTTAATGGGGTTATAGAAATGTCTGCTATGTGACTGTTGGTTTAAATTTACTGTATACATAAACTGGTTAATTAATAGTAGAAGTGTTATGAAATGAGTCTTGCAGTAGTACAGTGGACCAGCCTTCTGCTTTAAGTGAGATTACACAACTCTGATCTATGTAGGAGGGTGGCAGGGCTGTGCATCGTGCCACCACATGGTGACGTGGAGGAGAGGGTCTTTTAAGTCCCTAAGTCCCCCTGGTCAGAAGGGGGAAACAGTTTTTACCAAGTCATGAAAGGAGATTTATCTTCTCCTTTTTCTGAATTCAAACCCGCTGGTGTCCACATAGCTGGATCATTCTCTTCTTTAGGCCCCAGGATGTCAGATCTTGCACTGGCCTCCTGCTGCTGGGCAGAGTGATGGGAAGCACTGGGGCAGGCAGTTCTGGATGTCTTGTGTCTTTGGGTCCTGGATGTTCATTCCTGCTGTGTCAACAGCTGAAGCCATCTTTGTATTGGCTGCTGCCCAGGCAATCAGCTGGTCCTGCTGACAACCGCTATGGTTAACAAATTCTGTTGGGAACCACACAACAGAGGTTTTGCAGGCTAGAAGTGGCTTGTTGATTGCACTATGAAATTCTACTGGGAAGGGGTTGAATTTTTATTTTTAGTAAATTATGTGCTACAAGTTTTTTTGCATGCTGCTAGAAATTATAGAACGATTAAAAGCTTGTAGCCAACCTCTTACAGTGAGGCAGCAGCTAGGACGTCACTAACTTTTCATACATCCTACAACCATCCTTCAGTCTAATGGAAGGCTGCTACTGACAGAAAAACCCAAAAGGTTTTAAAGCTCAGAGGAGTCATCTACTGCCTTTTTGATATCGAAGTCATTGGTTTGGTGGAATTATTTTTTTACAATGAAGGATAATCCTGTATTTGATTTTTAACTCGCACAATCACCTGCTTGCATCCATTTATGCATGATCCACGTAAGGCTTTGTAGTTTCAATATGTTATCTGACTGGATTGCACATACTTGTGCATGGTTGAGCTGACATCCCGTTTCTCAGCTTCTGGTTGTGAAGAAGCTCATTGCTTGTTGAAGGCATTGGGCTGATGACTGGGTAGCCTTTTTAAAGTAAAAGGTAGGAACAGTCAAGTTCAACAAAGCTTGTGGACCTTGAAGCTGAAACAGAAAGATTGCTACATGTATGTGCAAGATACTCTTTTGACTAATGGCAGTTCTATTTCACTCATCAAACCAGAGCATGCATTTAAATGATTTGTATCCTAGTCAAAGAGTAGGACTTACTTAAAGGGGACTTTTAGCAGGGCCTGTTGTGATAGGACAAGGCCTAATGGTTTTAAATCAAAAGAGGATAGATTTAGGCTAGATACAAGGAAGAAATTTTTTACAGTGAGGGTGGTGAAACACTGAAACAGGTTGCCCAGAGTGGTGGTAGATGCCCCATCCCTGGAAACATTCAAGGTCAGGTTGGACAGGGCTCTGAACAACCTGATTGAGCTGAAGATGTCCCTGCTTTATTGCAGGAAGGTTGGACTAGATGACTTTTAAAGGTCTTTTTCAACCCAAACTGTTCTATGATTCTGTGAAAGACCAGTGTCCAAATATTTCAAATCTTTCTGGATCCATGCAATGTAGGCGGTCACGAGCCAAATCTCCAGTTTTGAATATCTCTGAATTGGAGGTCCTGTCTCCAAGTGGGCTTTTGGTTTTGGGTTTGTTTTTAAGCTTTCTGAATACATATTTTGTGGTATATTTTTCTGAAATATCGTGCTATATTTTAGAAGAAGGAAGATGGTTGTAATGAAGGGAGAGGAGGAGGATGGGATATGGTGCAAATACTGAAATCAGTGTATGCCCATGGCTACAAATGGCAATGTTCCTGGAAAAGATGAATAAAATCTTGCAAAATGTTACCATTTTGCATCACCATAAATGTGTATGACTATGACTATGGTATGACTATGGTAATACTAATGGTATTAACTATGAGAGAGGATGTGAAAATCTAGCCTGTACGTCCCTTGATAAATAATTCTACAGCGTTATGTATTGCATTGTAACACAATCCTGACCCAATGGATGCAACAGGAAAATTTCTCAAGTATTCAGTGGACCTTGATTTTTGTACACTGTTCTTTGAGAGCTATGTAAGAAATAGTCTAAGACACTGTAGCTGTTGCAAAATTAGGCAGTTAGCCTTGCTTTTGTTTTCCTGATTAAGTTTTCACAATTTAATTGACTTTTTTAGTTTTATAAATTGCCAAGTGTATTTTAATAACTCTTTTTGACAAGACATGAGCAGATGCAAAAGTCTGGGTTTGCTTTGCCAAATATCTGCTCGTTTGTGGCTCTGGACTTGTATAGTCTAAGGCAAACTCTCGGTATTTTCCCTTTCGTTGTCTTCAGTACAGCAAATGCAAAATAGCTGAGATTAGGAAACTTATTATATGATAAGAACCCCAACAATAATCATTGGGTTTTGAGTTCTTAATGCTCTATTTCCTATGAAAATTAACATGTTCAACAATTTGCTCCCTATTGAAAGTCTAATATTTGATACTTTAGACAAAGACTTTCTTCTTCTGCAATATGCAGTTTCTCTTCCTATACTAGAATCTTTAAAGTACTCAGTTGGCAATTCCTATTATAGTTGCTTATTTGGACCAGGCAAATTGCCGAATAAAAGGTTTGTAAATTATCTGCTTTATATTTGTGCTGTCCTCAAAGGACTGAAATTTGCTTTGGGGAAAAGAAAAGGACCAAGTAATAACGTTTTCTTTTTTAAAGCACTGCCAGAAACTTAATTTCAGAGAGCTTTTTATTATTAAATTTCTCAGCCTTCCTTTCAAGCACTTTATTAGGAGCACAGCTCATTTATTTGGGAGGGGGAGGAAAGTGCTGAAGAAGGGGGAGATGAAGGTGAAAAGCAAGCTCATTAATTCATATTGTGATCTAAGTGTAGTGTTCATGTTGGCAACAATTTCAGTTTTCTAATGTGCAGTCATTGTGAAAGACTGATTTTAACATGTAAACCTTAAAGAAGTGGGAAAATTGTTTCTCTTGAAGTTTTTTAGGAGCTTGTTTATACTGAAATTTTTAAGGCCTTTTGAATTTTTAAGTGGTTCTCCTGGAGCAGGTGAAAAAGACCTTTGCTGCTTTACCAGAGGAAACAAGAGAAATCAAACCTTTGCTTGTTTTAATTAAAAATTTGATGCAGCCTTGGGCACTGGGCTTGAGTCTGATGCTGTCAGAAAAGCGAAGAGAAATCTAGGTAATAGATACAGTGTCAGGAGGAACTGATCCTGCTTGTGGGTTGTGTTCTGCAAGTGTCTTTTTGTTCATTTACATTCAAGGCTTAGCAGATGGCACCTAACATTTAAGAAGGGACCATTTGTTTCCAGCCTGCAAAATAAATCTGTCCTGGTAAGGTGTAACAGAAGAGGTCAGTGGCTGCTATTAGTTATATAATAAATGCATAAATTTTCTCAAAGACAGAAAGGCTGTGAGCACACTTAAAGAAAACTTGAGTGTGGGGACAAGCCAGTCTAATTTTGTCAGTGACACCTGAGAGAGCTGACTGGAGACTGGAATTTCCATTCCCCACGAGAGCTGGACATTTTTAAATTTTCTGTCATTCTAGTTTGAGGCAAAGTCTGGCAAAATGAACATTCTACAATATTCTCATTTAGGGGCATGGAAACATTTCAGGTTTAGTATTGTCCAAAGAAATCAGAATGCTCTTGTTTTTTCTGTTTAAATGTTTACGAAACATGATCTGATTCAATTAAAATTTTCAACAGCAAACAGCTCGCTCGAGAAATGCCTTTGCTATTTGATTATCTGGGGACTGAGTACACATCCTTCTGAGGGAAGGCCTTCATTTCTGCCCATTTAATTTAACTATTTTTCTGCTCTTTCTACTAAAAATCCAAGCTGGAGCTCTGAGCCATTGGCTATCCCTTTCTAGCAGCTGTTTCTGTAGTACATGGGGCTTGTCAAGGAAAACATGGAATAAATTTCCACTTTCCTTAGTGCTATTGCTGAGATATTTCCAGCTTCCTGAAATCACTTTCAGTCAAGAGTAGAGCTCTGAGGAGCCATGTGAGTCTCTGGTGCTTTTAGAACTTGAGAACATAAATGTTCTTCTCTTCTACTCTACTTTTTTTTCCTCTCTGACTGTGAGGCATAGTCCTGCAGCAGTTGTTGTGGTGCAAGGCTAAGGACAGGCTTGCTCTACAACAAGTCATCTTGTTTAAAGGGAAGGGATGTCTCTGCAACCACAAAGAGGAGGAGAGAGCAGTGCAGATGATGTATTTCTTCCAGGTGGCACATTGTATTATTTGTAGGCTAGGGAAGTATGACAGACAGCACAGATTTGAAGGAATACACCATACTGTTTTAGAAATTACAAAAATAATAAAAGTCAGCTGAGAGGAGGTAGCTGGAGCAAGGCAGAATGGGCACATTCTACTTTTCTGTGTTGTGGAGAGGTTGTGTGGCACACAGCAGGAGACAAGCTGTCAGGCGTACCTTCAGGTGTTTGAGAGATGTCCCATTACGGTGTTAGTGTGAAAAGCAAAAAAGCTATTGGCAATTTTGCAATAAGTGGAGGGGAAAAAACTTGCCAGTGCTATTCAGAAATGCTAAAAAAATATACAAATTTTGTGGATGTTTGCTGCAAAGAAACACAGAGAAAAGTGTTGGATAACAATCTGATGCTAATATGTAACATATAGATAGTAGGTTTCCTGCTGTAGGAGGGAGGTCATCCTCCCCCTCTACTCTGCCCTGGTGAGGCCGCATCTGGAGTCCTGGGCCCAGTTCTGGGCTCCCCACTTCAAGAAGGACAGGGAACTACTGGAAAGAGTCCAGCAGAGGGCTATGAAGATGATCAAGGGAGTGGAGCACCTCTCATATGAGGAAAGGCTGAGAGACCTGGGTCTCTTTAGCCTGGAGAAGAGAAGACTGAGAGGGGACCTCATCAGTGCTTATAAATGTCTAAAGGGCGGGTGTCAAGAGGAAGGGGTCAGGCTCTTCTCAGTGGTGCCTGGTGACAGGACAAGGGGCAACAGACACAAGCTGGAACACAGGAAGTTCCTTCTAAACATGAGGAAAAACTTCTTTACTGTGAGGGTGGCAGAGCACTGGAACAGGCTGCCCAGAGAGGTTGTGGAGTCTCCTTTTCTGGAGATATTCAAAACCCACCTGGATGTGTTCCTGTCCAGCTTGCTCTAGGTGAACCTGCTTTGGCAGGGGGGTTGGACTCTAGATGGTCTCTGAAGGTCCGTTCCAACCCCTACAATTCTGTGATTCTGTGAAATCTTGTCCTGTTTCATCAGGTTTACTTCCCTGACCTTTACCTTCCTATGAACTTTTCAAATCCCGCCTGAGATGATGGAACTCTGATGGGGAGGCACTTCCAGAACTTTCCTGCTAGACATGTTTTTTCTTGTTTTCTTCTAAAATTTATACCTCTGTGTGTTTTAGCTTAAAGTCTGCTTTGGACTGTTTGATTTGCCTAGTAAATGATCAGACAGGAATACTATCCTTCCCGTCCTAGTTTTGCTAGGGTAGAACGTGAGGTTGTTTAATCCTGTTGCATCAGAATGTTATCTTGATAATTTTGAAGCCTATTTCTGGGCCTGTTCTGGTTGGAAGGACTCTTTCTGGAACATGGTTGGCATTGCACTTGGTACTTCAAAGGAGGAGCTCTCATAGGGGCCTTTACCATGGAAATTAATCTTTTTTCACTCTTCTGACAATAAATCACCTGATGGGTTTACTCTTTTCATGGGTGATGATTTGCAGACATTCCATATTCTACAAATATACTTCTCCCTGCATAGCTCCTTCAGCTGACAACCTCATAGTTTACACCAGAAATTCTTGTTATTAGTTCTAAAGCTTCTGACCTTGCACACTGCTGTTAAATTTCATGCCATTTCTATTACTCCTCCAGATAATCAAGCTCTTGCTGTGTGAGCCCCTGATCCTCCTTCAATTAACAAGGCCTCCAGACATGTAGGTCTCAGGAAATGTATTTGTTTGCTTTTATATTTTTGCGCCATTGTAGTTAATACTAGTATTAAGTAAGATTGGTCCCAACATCAGTCTTTGAGGGTTTTCATTATTAACCTGTCTGAGTTTTAACAGTTTCCCTCCTGCTGCAGGCTGTATGCTCCTTTAAAAGTCTGTACTGAGAAGCAGAGGGGAAGCCTGGACCGGCCCCTGCACCCCCCTTTCAGTGGATGCCTTTGGGGCGCAGGGCAGTCTGCCCTTTCCCCAAGCACACACGGTGAGCACTGCCTTTGCAGCCAGACCACTGCCAGGAGAGGCAGAGAGACATAGCCAGCCCTTCGGGATGGCAGACGGAGATATATGAAAGTGCATCAAGAAAGACTCTGTAGTATTTGCTTTGATCCAGGAAATGAGCAGGTATTGCTCAGCCAAGAGTCTGTCTGGAGAGAAGGACCTGCTCTGCAAAGGGCACAGAGGTTGGGGGAGAGACTTATTTGCAGTCCCCCTTGCTTTCCCTCTTTCATCCAGCAGAGCTGAGGATACGTATTTCTTGTATTTATAGCATTTACTGCTCTAGCTGGTGTTCAAACAAAACTGACTTTCAGGTGTGTTGACTTAGGCAATAGATCTTGGCACTTCCTCCTAAAACCTTGGGTTGATTTGAGGTCTGCTACAGTTATGAAAGAATTAAAAAATTAAAAGAAAAAAGAAAGCTGAGAAATAACCTTCCTTTTACCAGGCAATACAATGTAAAGCATTGTGTCAAATCTGGCTAAAGGTATTTTAACAACACAGCACCTACATAGCCTTGCAGTGCCAAATGTGCTAGTTTAGTGGGTTGAATTTGTTAATTTATTGGTGATTGCACACATTTTGCCTTTTGGAAGAAATGAATTGCTTCGGATAACAATATTCACTGATGATACCAATTTCTGACTTAGTTTCAATGGTCAGAAATGATGTAGTGAGACGATACGGTAAACACCATATTTCCTGGGCAATAATACGCTATGATTAAACTGTATTTCCTTTTGTTACAGCACTCATGAACATGTCAAACTTGAGAGACCATACTGATGCCTGTGCTGATACTCACCACTTTGCATGTTCACAGCCTTGTACAAACATTAGTGAACCAATGTAAACAGTCATTTTAATAATGTGGCTTAATATAATAAGGTGTTGGGAACCTTACTTCACCTCTGTATGCTCAAGTGATTTTAATTTGTACCCTTTTGCGTGTGCAATGAAGGCTATACCCGTCATCTACCCTCTCCCATTCATCCTTTTCCTGTGCAGTTCCCACCAAAGGGGGGAGCAGCTTTGATTTCAAACAGGGCTCCAAAGAGCTCAAGCCATAATTCATCTGGCACTCTTCCAACTTTCTAGATGGTCCCATTTTGCTCCAGGCTTCCTCCATGCTCTATCATTGCAAATCCTTTTTTTTTTTTTTTTAATTAGTGTGTGTCGATTTCCCCACATCTGGAACTACCACTGGCATTGCACTGGCAGGGATAAAAGCCCACCTGCATCTCATCAGTGCATGTCTGCTACATTGTCTTACATGGTTGTCAGCAGGAAAACACTGCCTGTCTTACTCTTGTTTTACTTTTAAAATGCTCATTATCCTATTGCTTCAAGTTAGAAGTATGTACATCTATTTTGGCAGTATGATTTCCAATAGCTGTATTTCAGCTATTAAGAAGTGTGCACTCTCAGGACTTGCAAGAGGTGGGAGCAAGTGAAATTAGCAGACTAGAATGATGCCGTGTAAGGTATTGAAGAGCTCAAGTCGGTTTAGGATTACAGCAGAAAGCATAATATGAGGGCCAGCTCTCCTAGTCGTTGAAAGTGTACTTGGAGGGAGCTGAGCAGAGAAGTTACCAGCAAATACTTTGTCTGCTACCAGCTGGTGCTATTCGGGACCCCCACAGCAGCTATTAGAAGCTGAAGTAATCCTTATTGAGGGTTTCTCTGTATTTTACCTGTCTGCACTCGGGGACTGGCCTTTGTAGGCAAACTGGCTGCATCCTGTGAAACCAGAGGGTTTATTGACTCCATAGCAAGACCAGGGTCCTTTGCCTTCAGGGATGGTTAGCTTTTTGGCCTGAAAGATGGAGGTGAAAGGGGTGTGTGTGTTAATTTTATTAAGCTGTTGGTGAATTACAGACTTCCACGCTGGCTAAAATGTCATGAATTGAGCAGAAATACTTCAAGCCTCTATCCTGTAGTTTGTTGACTTGCACCTGACAGCTGATAGAGTTAAGAATTTGCAGCTTAAAGGTGCAGATCCTCAGTGTTTCTGAAGAGCAAACAGGAGTTGAATTATTTACGATATTCAGTGCAGATGTCTGGCTTTTAGTCTCATCATTCATCATCGCTCAGCAAGCACCCATGTTCGTACATTGCATCATAAATACGGCAAAATGAATATGTAATTTTATATTCCTTGAATATGACTCTCATTCACAGCCACACAATGACGTGCGCAACAGCCATGCCATGTTACTTGTTAAATTTATATTGGAGAATGATGGTTGAAGCCAACTATTCCTGTATATAAGAGAATTCTTTACTTAATAGCCCCTGTGCTAGCAGGGGCTTGGGCCCTTTTAAACTGGACTTAGGCAAGCCAGAATGTCTGAGAAGAGCCTCACTGTAATGGTATTTAAGTAAAATGAGCAGATGAACAAAATTAAGTCTGAATAACCACCTCCAAAACAGGCATTATGAAGTTGACAAAAATCCTACAATAAATGAAAAACACAGCTGCTTTGTCACAGTCAGGAAACACAAGGATAAAATGAAATTGCCAAACTGGTTTAAATCTTGCAAAAGAAATATACTTTTATGTATAACAATAACAACAGTGAATGAACAACTAAAGAAGACTTGGAGCTACTATGACAAGAAGTGGGTTAGGATTAGTTTAGGCTAATAATCAGGGTAATGAAGACTAATGTTGAACTCTTGGTAAGGATTGTGATGCCAAACATGGGAATAAAGATAGGACACATCCCAGAGTGGGAATGACCACAGTAATATCAGCAGTTGAAGCATGTAAAAAAAATTAATTAATTCTAATAGAAAAGTGGATGATATTCATCCCTTTATTTTGAACAGATTAGCACATGATTATTGCTAGCAAATGTGTTGTATAAAATACTGATTTGTTTGTATGTTCTTAATTATTTGTAAGCAGTGACTTCAGCAAAAGGTAGAATACTGCTAATGTGTTGGTGGTCATTGGAAGTCATTAGCAATAGAAATGAAAAATAAGGTCATGTTGTTCATCAGTCAAGAGAAACTGGAATGAAAGAACCCTAGAATAATTTCGGTTGAAAGCAACCTCCAGGGGGTCATGTGGTACAACTCCATTTTCAAAACAGTCAAAACAGGTCTAATTAGATCAGGTTGCTCCGGGCTTTGTCCAGTCAAGTCTTTAATACCTCCAAGGAGTGAGATCTACAACTGCTATGGGGAACCTGTTTCAGTATCTGACCACCTTGTGGTAAAGAAAAAATAAATCCTAAATTTAATGGGAATTTCCAACATGTATCCGTTGCCTCTTGTTCTCCTGTTGTGCACCACCGAGAAGAGTCTTATTTCGACTTCTCTGTATCCTCCAGTCAGGTATCTCAGGAAAGGATACCAGATCAACTTGAGTTGCAGTGGTTGAAGACAGAGAACAAGAACTGTTTACAGAGTGGGAATCACCAACTATAGTGATTTTCACCAGCCTGGAAATGACTGATCAGTAGGTACTGACTGGTGTATACTGCTTGTTTGTACCATGAATCACCAACACCAACCGCTAATGAGATGCTGCCACAACAAAAAAGCAAATGCATGCTTGAAATTTATTGGCTCAGGAATTTCCAGGGATGGTTTTTAAATGGAGCTCAAGTCCTGTCAGAGATGGTTGAAATCAAAATGGAACAGCTACAAAGTAAAACTGTAAAAATGGTTGATTACTTACTGTCATGCCCTGGTATTTCCCAAGCACGTGGACAGGCTGAGCAGTGTGTGTGCAGTGGATTGGCAAATCCCAGGTGTTCCCCGGTGCCTGCACGTGTGCTCTGGCCTTGGCTTGTGTATGCACTGTAAGACTTGATGCATCGTGTGTGTGTGAACCCTCAGTGCAGTGAGCCTACGTTAGGTGAGGGGCTTTGCCAATGCGTCAGCTGACTGGGCATGAGCTCTCCATGTGCATTTCTGCTGAGGAAATCCAAGATAAAAGTACGGCAGCCTATAGGAAGAAACATTTGTGAAAGAGATTGTATAATGTACTCAATGTGTACCCTGGGTCTCTGTGCTTTGAAACCCAGGTCTATCTTATTCTTGAGTAGTGACAGTGTTTTTCCATGACTAAACAAAAATATCAATTTTCTTAGAATGCTGACTAATTTTTTTTTCAATTATATGTTTCATCTGACAGTGTTATGTGCCCTTACAAACAATTTAAGCTAAATCATGAAAGTTGAGTTAGTGCTTGTTAATCCTGTTAAGAATTTCGTTATGGACAGCCTGGTTCTGAAGCAAACTAACTTACAGTGAATTCCAGCTGAGAGCTGGTTCTAGTATTTGTGTTTCTGAAGTCAAGATTTGAAGTTCTCAGTTGTTACAGGATTTCTGTATTTTTTATTTAATTTTAAAACTGTTATGTATTTTGCGACCTTGTATTGGAAAAGGCAATGTGAGGTCATTGATGAAACAGAAAGATATTTTAATTTAAAATAACAGGTTAGTGTTAAGCGTATCAGGAATAACAAAGAGAGGGTTTAGAAAAAATACAGAAATAATAATAAACAGATGAGAGGCAATGAGTGACATGAGACTTCAAATTAAGGATAAGTATGGAAATATTAAAGGGTATTTAAAAAATAAGAGTGCTGGTGAGAGATGGAATGAGCAATGGTTGGGAAAAGCGTATGCTGCTAAAAAAGAAACAGAAGCTGCCTGCTCAAAAAGAGGATATCTGACAGATAGTCAACTGATGTTTGCATCAAGGTCAGTCGCTGCAGTGTCTCCAAGTTTTTAGATTAAAAAAAAATCTTTGAACTAGATTGATCCATAGGAGTATTTACACTGAATTAATGGGACTGCAGACTGGCTTGTATGAGCCCCCATTGTTTGGGTTCAGATCAGTTTTTGCCTAGCAAAGCTCAGCATTATTGTATTTTGTGTCATTGGGGTTTTTTTATTAATGTGCAAAGTGGAAAATAGTGGCATATCTGCTGCATTTCAAATGTCACCTTTTAGCACAAGCACAGACTTTCAACCCCACCAACCACTGAGCTTCTGAAATTATTTGTTGGGATGAATGACGGTATCCAAAGCATAGATTGGATAAATCCATGCGAATTTGCCAGCTTCCGGAACAAAACTTTCATTAATTTCTTGTAATTTAATTGTGCATATGATCACAGCTATTATTGTAACTGTTTCTAAGTAGTTTTCATGCTAGTAACATGAACAAGTGTTTGATGTTTGGAGAAAGGAGTGTTTTCGAAAATGAAACCTGGAGCTGTTGCATTGCCATACTGGGAAAAGCTGAAAGCAAAGGGGTCGACCGTGCTGCAACTTTCATGTACCTGCTTTCATCTTGACACTGATGACTTTCAACATGAAGGAGGGGAACTTGTTTACAGGGAAGAGATGCAGATTTTCTAAAGCCAATCAGTTGAGTTTGTATCATCAGAAATAATTGCTGCAATGCACGTGAGAATTTATCCAGATTAAGTCAGACGTGTAACAGAAATAATGGTATTACTTAAAGATGTATTGGCAGGAGGAATTTCCCTGTCCAGGTTCCGTTCTAAATTTGAGGCCAAAATCTACAGTCCTTGGTCCAGAAAAACTTAGTTCATGGTCTGTTTGAGTAAGAATTACAGAATTTTGCCCCCTAACTTAGAGACATAAGGAATTTTAGAAAAGAATTGTAGTGCATTGTTATGGTAAATGTTCTGGTGTAATGAAAGTACACAGAGATATACATTTAATTTGCAAACAGTTTTTGATTTTTAATACTATTGATCATGAAAGTTACTAGGTTTAATATAAGCCTTTTTACCTGTTACCAGTGTCTGGGTGACAGTTGTTCTTTGCAGTTTTTGGATGAAGCGAACAACGTGATTGTTGTTCTTTGGTAATAAATAAACTTTGACTCATACTGGAACACTAACTCAGTGGATGCAAGTTCGTTGATGTTTATAGGGACTGCTTCAATGCTGAATTTCTTTATTATTTGTGGAAAATTATGTTGAAGGGAGAGTGCCGGAACTGAGTTGAATATTTTTGACTGCAGTGAAATATGCTGAAAAAAATATGCTTTCTTTGAGCACAAATACTTGATTCAAA
The DNA here is from genome assembly GCF_964106895.1 of Numenius arquata. NCBI lineage: Eukaryota > Metazoa > Chordata > Aves > Charadriiformes > Scolopacidae > Numenius > Numenius arquata. Next base: position 28,702,672 of record NC_133577.1, on the reverse strand, counting down.
TACCATCTAAAAATCAGTGAAATTTTGATTTCAGTATGCTTTTTATTAGGCCACAGTGTGTAACGTGTTTGAAGTAGGTGCATCCTAAATACCTGTGAAAGCTGGAACATTATGTTTAGGAAAGAGACTTTGTGTATGAAACTTTGGTGTAGCCAAGTAGATCAGTCATAGTATATGTGGGGAGCATTTGTAGAGCAGAAATACAATATCCTATCAGAGAAATAACATATATGCATTACATAAATATATACCAAAATGGAATTTAATCTTAAAGTATTTATATTTGTGGTCCAAAGGGATACATCCTTCTCTCTGGGCGTAGGTGGGAGAAACCAGCTGATAGGGTCTCTTCTGGGCTCAAAGGAGGGTGTTAGTTTTAATAAGAGATATTTTTCTTTTAATAAGAGATCTTTTTCTTTTAATAAGAGCTTTTCTGCAGATATATGTTACTGTGCAAACTGAAACATTTCCTCTTTTCCTCTTTACCTCACTAGATGTTGACATTGTTAGTGTGATTAACATGTATATATAAAACCCTGGAAGCTGGAGACCCTCCTTTGTGACCTTAGAAATCTGTAGTAGTGTGGGATTGCCATGCTTGTTCAAAACATAGGGAAACACTCTAATTTCTTGCAGGTGACAAATGAATTATAGCCTGTTGACTGAAAGTACATCCTTGCATCTTGTAGCCTCATTCAGCGATGTCAGATGTTTATATGACAAGCTGGCCGTTCAATGAATTAATGGCTTCAAAGAGCAAACCAAGAGTACACCTACAGTCTCTGTTATTTTCCCCTCTTTCTAAACCTGGTAAAAATAATAACTTTTGCTGATTTCCTGAGGTTGGCAAAGGCTTTTCAACAGCTTTCTATAAATTGTTGAGAGTATTATATTTCTGTTTCCTGGAGGGAAATGTGCATGGTTTCAAGCCAGTCATTTAAATGATCCTCAGGGACATGGCATCGGATTGCACTATTGATGCCTTTTTATTATTGCAATAAGAAGGCAGCAACTGTTGCATAGATGGAATTTTTGGATGAAGAAATTATTGTGGGCAAATCCTGGCCATGTTTCTTTGGCCAGCTTGAAGTAGAACTTGTCTAGTGTGCAGGAGGGAAGAACAGGACATGAGGTGCTATGGAAAGGCAGGCTGGGAAGGTTGTGAAGCCAAATCAAGTCTACTTGATTGTTTGTGTTGAGTAGGAGCAGATGCAGAACTGCCAGTCAGCTTTCTGTTGGAGAAGACATGTAAGATTTACAGAGTTTTCATTCTTCCTTAAAGCAGTGCACCTTAGAAACAGCATGCAAGTAATGGCCCTGTGCAAACATCAGAGCTGGATCTCCTGGGGAAGTGCAGTTGTTTCCAGAGTTCATTTTAGTTGGAGAAGCTTTTCCTAGCAGCTTTTCCTTCCCTCCAACTGGTTTGCAAGTTCTAATTTTTCCAGTTTCCTGAAGACTCAGCAGTGCTCATCACTCCCTGTGACAAGGACAGCAGACCTGTGCATCTGTGCCATCCCAGGTCTCCACTGTCACTTGCTGGCTCCTATCTTGGGTTTTCCTAGGGGTGTGCTCTGTGGGGGCACTGACAGCATATTGTGCCCCTGGAGCCACAAGCAAGGGCTCAGGAAGCTGTTTGCCGAGGGTTGGTGTTGAGGATGGAGTTTCAATGAGGCTGAACTCCTCAGGGAACATTTCTGTTTCTCGTGGTGAAATGTGTTTCTGAATACTAATTACCATTTACAACTATTTTAATGTTTGCTGAGGGACTTAGCTCGAGGGGAACAAAAAAAAAAAGGTAATAATTTCAAAAGAGTACAAAGGCCACATTTTTAGCATGTAATAATTTCCAGAGTACAAAGGCCACGTTTTTTAGCAAAGCATTTGGCTTGCTTTACATTAAACTTGCCCTCAAGTTCCATATTTATTTTTAAGATATTACTCCTAGAGCTTCTCTTCATCCACAGTGATTTTCCCTTGCTGAATAACATCCGCTCAGCTTTCCTTGTCCCAAACAGAGCTGTCAATGTTAAAGATTAAATTGGCATCATCCTTTCCCCAGCCCCCGCTGTTCTTGGCTTCCTTCAAGTTCTTGTCAGTGCAATCAAAGTATAGTGCACTTGTACCCATGTATTTTAAAATCTATACTGGTTTTGTTTGTTTTGGATAGTACCTGGTCTATCACAGTGGTCAAAATTGTTTCTGGCATTCATGGACATAGTTATAGTGTGTCATAATGTTGTGAATAGTGTATTGCATTAATCTCCTTACATCACCAGGGAAATTCTAGATATGAAAAATAACTGTTGGGCTTATAGTCAGAAATCTAAAGATTGTAATTCTTCTATACCTTTTATCATGATTGATTAACAAGCTTGGCTTAAAAGTAGAACATACCTATGAGCATTTTCTGGATTTATTTAGGCTGCACATGAGTCCTCCTTCAAATTTTGAGCTGAGATGAAATGCATTTAACAAGAATTCTGACATAATCAATGGCAAAGCTATGAGTGGGAATGTCTTGCCATTTTTAAGGCTCCGCTGCTGGTTCTGTCTTCATTGCTGTTATTTTTATTTATTTGTTTTTCTTCCCAAAACGTACCTTTTATTTTTTGACAAGTTTTTATTGTTCAAATTTTTATTCTATTTTAAATCTTGAAAGCAAAAGACACCATTGCCGTGGTGGATTGTAATAGATGATGTTTCTAAACAATGTTTTGTTCCACTTGCCAGTTCTCTGTTATGGAAGCTGCCAGGACCTCAATATGAATACAGGGTGGGTTTATGAATTTAGGATTTGGACATTGTATATACGTTGTAAAAATGTGAATTTGGTATATCTGTGAATTGTATAAATATTCAAAAGATTTATGGCATCTTCATATACGTTTTGTGATTTAAGGGATTAATAACACAATATTTGGTATAACAGTGCCAAAGATGCTGCATGCCAAAGAGTATTCAGACAAATTTTTGTGAACTTTGGGTTTAGATGAACAACCTGTTAACTCCATTAACCTTAATCCTGTGTATCTCTAAGTATTGCAATAATAGGGTGTCTCCTGTAAAAAGATGGGGTGTCTGACTGTAATACTGTTATGGTTTGAGAGAGCCCATAACAATCTATTGTCGTTAGACAATTATTCTATCACCCGATGACCCCTCCCCACCCGAAAGGGGAATCGGGGAACACAAAGAAAACACAAAGGTTGAAGTATAAATAGATTTAATAGACTAAGACTAAATAATTAACAATAATACTAAAGAATCAGTATTAATCCCGATACTGATATAAGATATACAGAAATTATACTCAGCCATCTATATCAGTAGGAAGCTGTGCACTCCCAGCAGTGAATAGCAAGTATCAGACACTGCGAGCGCAATGGCTTCAGGAGGAAGGGAAGGCCTCAGGGCTCTGGCACCGGGGCAAGGAGTTGTCCGGACCGCCGCCATCAGGGAGAGAGCCAGCTACGCAGCAAACTTTTCTAATTTATATTGGATGTGACGTTCATGGTATGAAATACTCCTGTTGGCCAGCCTGGGTCAAATGCCCAGGCCTTGCTCCTCCTTGTCCCTGCACCTGGCAAGGCTCGAAAACACTAACCTTGAATCCCACAGAGCCTGGCTGGCTATAAAATAAATATTTTCACAAATTCAGACACTAGAGTCTTCTAAAAGTGTAATTTTCCCCAGCATTAGAAGAAAAGTTAGTCCTGTGTCTCTCAACCCAGGACAAATACATATTTAGAACTGTTAATTACAAGATTGCACCAATGAAACATGGATTGTCCCTTTATTTAACTCTTTATTTGATATTTCTATTTTGAAGAACATTAAACTCAAGAATTTATGTATATTTATGAAAATGCCCTCCCAATAGAGGAAGTTGGATGAGATGACATCCAGAGGCTCCTCCCGACCAACATTTCAATCATTGTTTGATTAAAGACGCTGCTGTCAACGACTTACAAACTTGCAAATTTTTCACCTTTGATAGAAACAAAAATAGTAACAGATACTGTATTTGTAATTTTCAGAAGGAAGAAAGTTTTGAAAGAAAAATGGGGGCAAGATGTGGAAATGTGAGATCCAGTAATGGGAATACTCTTACGCAACTCTCAGTGAACGTGTACAGCGCCTTAGTGGAGTTTTCTAATAAATTTAATTATTTAAGTTGTGAAATTCGGTATAATATCAACACTACTGGTTAATGGTTCCTGTGAAGTTAGTCCAGAAAACGAACATGCTAGAGACGGTACCTCGTAGGGTGCTTGTGTTCCATGTTAGATGCTCATCTTTGATGAGACAGAAGCAATTCAGAGAGTCAGAGCAAACAGGTCTTTGTGCGAGTCATTTCTCTCAGCAATCTCACCATCACCTTGGGGACAGTGAAGTTCAAGTCATAAGGTGTTTTTGCTGAGACTGAGCTTTGCACAGCCCATCACAGTATTCAACCTGAAGTTTGTAATTTATGTTTCTTTTTTACTAAATCCTTAGTTCACTTCATTCTTCCAACTAACTCTGGTATCAAAAGTAGGAATGATTTACCACCTAGCCACCTAAATAATATCCACTCTCCTATGCAGTTTATTGTGCTGTTAAGTAACTCTGTTTCTTTGATTTGTTTTGCAGGTAAGTAGCACGTAGCACCTGTTAGCCAACAATTTAAGGTAAGTATATTTTGTACTTAGCAACAAAGTTAGTTAAACTCATGTTTTGTTCTTTAGAGGAAATATATGAACTAGGAAGTTAGTCATACAATAAAATTGGTTTTAGACGCTAGTCTGTGCCCAGAATCTTTGCAGATTTTGTGGGTTTACAAAGTTTTTTTCTTCTCAAAGCATTATTCATCTGTAGCAAGAAGAAATAAATATAAATACTCAAGGCAGTATTTCAAGGAAGTTGAGCAAACAATGTTTACTTTAAACAAAATAAACAAATGAGGGTTTATTTTTTACTCTCAACTCCTTTCAGCTATCGTAATCGTGGAAGTTGTTTGTAACTAAATGAAAATCTCATAGACAAATGCAGTACATAAACTTTGGTGCCCCTGTAACATTTTTTGCTACAGGATATTTCTTAGGCTCTTCTGCTTATCCTGTCTTTAGCTTGATGAAAATACTATTAATACTTAATTCTTACCTATCTACTTAAAAGGATAGATCTCATTGTGCTTTCTCAAAGATGCCAATTTCATCATTCTTATGGTTCAGCTGGGGAAAGAGTATGTTGAACAGACCATACTCACAGAGTATGGTGAAAAGATGTGTCCTGGGTCTCTAGCGGGGCTCTTACAGGGCTCAGCATCCTCTGTGGGAGGACTGGTATTCTAACAAAAACCTAATTTTTATAGCATATATCACTCATTCCATTAGTTTAAAGTCTTAATATGTTACTTAGTCGCTGCCCAAGCAAATTTTAAAATTTGATTGTCCATTCTTAGCTTTTTTTTTTTTTTACTTCCCAGACTCTCCAGAGGCAGCTAATATACTGTGAAAGGAGTTACAGTTTTGCAGTGCAGTGTTTGGAATTTAATAATTGCACATGGTACATTTTTTCTTGTGGTAAGACTGGATAGAGCATTAGCACTTGACACAGATGCTGTTTGAGCATTTGATCCTCTTAGAAAGTCACTGTGTTTTTTCTCCTTGCAGTTTTAACTTTCTAGAAGATTTATTGTTATTGATAGACTTCATATAAATCTTACTTCTCTTCCGCTTCTCTTCCGCTTCTCTTCTCTATTTTTCTCTCCATAGGTCCTGGTTTTTGTGCTGAAGCATTTTTATTTTGAATTCATATTGTTCTCTTCAACTGATCACACAACTCAGTTGTCCTTAGTCACAGAGGATTTTCTTTCGTCCTTACTGTATCTCGACAACACCCGTAAGTTTTTGATCTACTCTGTTTATTTTAAGCTTCAGTCATTCAAACGTATTTGTTGTACCAATGCCTTAATTAGCTGATTTTCTTTGACTATATTTTCTCATTTTCTCATTTCATCTTCTCCAGAGGTTTCCATTACTTCTGCTGCCTGCTTTCTGTCATCTTTTGTAAAATGTTTTGGCAGAAGATTATTGCTCTACGTCAACTATCATTTTCTTCCCAAAGATTTTCCTAATACGTATTTGTGCGTGCACATGCAAAAGTGAGGTAAATGTGAAGTCGTATTTAAACACAGGCTGACAGAGAGATAAGACGTGTCTGCTAAATCTGTCTAGACTCAAATCTGGATGTGAAGTTACATATTCTCTGCAGAGGTCAACTCTGAATTCCTTCTGCTTTTGATACACAATTATCACCTTCTATCCCCATTTTATCTGTTCTGTGCTAAGTTGGTTACATCACTGTGTTTCCATAATTTAATTTTTTGACAGCAGGTTACAGGGCTGGTACAGTCAAATAAGGATGAATGAATTACTTTCTCATTCATATTTTCTTTTTGTTCCATCTGGTCAGGGGTGCGGAGGCACATCTTGGACTTACAGCTTTTCCTGGCAGAGACTGGGCTCATGGTCCATCTGCAGGGAAGGGTTTCAAGAAGTGCTTTCCTAGCTCTAGTGCCTCATGTTAGGCATGGAATTAAGAAAATCTAGCTGGAACTGCTGACTATGCTGTGGCTATTGCAGTTCAAAGCACTAGCAGTCTTTTTGGCTGACAAGTTTACCTCTGAACAGCAGAGGTAAAAAAAACCCACAACCTGACCCTGGTGCTAATTTACTTGAACCTATTTTATTTTGGGTTTTTTTTGGTCTACTACTTACATAGCTTACTTTCAATATGCTTTCCTAACATTAAACATACTTTCTAGTATATTTTTCCACCTTCCAGCAGAAACAGAATGTATCATATATTCAAGTCATACAGCAAAACCAAGTCATTGGATAATGTAGTCTCAGAAATTTGTAGCATGCAGTTCTGCATATTGTTTCTGAGGTAATGTTTCCAAAAAGGTTGTAGAAATATGGAGACTTAAAAACAGTTCAATTAAAATTCTACTTCATGAATACATTGGAAATAGTAACATGGGAAATTTTTTTGAGTGTAATAAGCAGAAAAATAAAAGGGTGAAAGAATCATCCTTATTAAAAAGATACCCATCGTGCCTTTATAATTACAATGAATTTTATAGTTAAAGTAAGGACTGAAATGTATCACAAGATTGTGTATGAAATATATGATGCATGTCTTCAAAACAATATCCCATATTCTTGAAGTGCTGGCAGTTTTTCCAACACACTGGTCATTTAGACTGAGATAAAATTAATGTTTTCCAATTTTCTTGTATGTAATAAGTTTCTTGTATCTTGAACTATGTTTATTGTTATTGTTGCAAATGATCCCAGTGAAGGCGATGCTTTACATGCATGAAAGTTCCCAGAAAAGTGACTAGTGAGTACATCTATTTAGTTCATGAAAATATTTCTGGAGGTAACTCTTTTTTTGCTTTTACCTGGGAGTTTCTATGCTGAAGCATTTGAAAATAAGTGACTTTTTCAAAGAAATTAATGAAGATTTTTCCTCTGTAAAAGTGTTTTTTACCTCCTGTTCTGGACGAGCCTATTAATTAAAGATGGCCTTAGCAGAAATTATTTTGATGATCTAGATAAGGGGATTGAGTGCGCCCTCAGTAAGTTTGCAGATGACACCAAGCTAGGTAGGAGTGTTGATCTGCTTGAGGGTCAGAAGGCTCTACAGAGGGACCTGGACAGGTTGGATCAATGGGCCAAGGCCAATGGGATGAGGTTTAATAAGGCCAAGTGCTGGGTCCTGCATTTCGGTCACAACAACGCCAGGCAACGCTACAGGCTTGGGGAAGAGTGGCTGGAAAGCTGCCTAGCAGGAAAGGACCTGGGGGTGTTGGTGGGCAGCCAGCTTAACATGAGCCAGCAGTGTGCCCAGGTGGCCAAGAAGGCCAACAGCATCCTGGCCTGTATCAGGAATAGCGTGGCCAGCAGGAGTAGGGAAGTGATGGTGCCTCTGTACTCAGCGCTGGTGAGGCCTCACCTCGAGTACTGTGTTCAGTTCTGGGCCCCTCACTGCAGGAAGGACATTGAAGTGCTGGAGTGTGTCCAGAGGAGAGCCACCAAATTGGTGAGGGGTCTAGACAACAAGTCATATGAGGAGAGGCTGAGGGAACTGGGCATGTTTAGTTTGGAGAAGAGGAGGCTGAGGGGAGACATGGCCCTGTACAACTACCTGAAAGGAGGTTGTAGAGAGGTGGGTGTTGGCCTCTTCTCCCAAGGGAATAATGACAGGACCAGAGGAAATGGTCTGAAGTTGCGGCGGGGGAGGTTTAAATTAGATATCAGGAAGAATTACTTTACTGAGAGAGTGGTCAGACACTGGAACAGCCTGCCCAGGGAGGTGGTGGAGTCGCCATCCCTGGAGGTATTTAAGGAACGTGTAGACATGGCACTTCAGGGCATGCTCTAGTGCCCGAGACTGTTGGTTTGTGTCTGCTTGTGGGTGGGTGGGGTTGTGGGTGTTTGTTTTGGTTTGGTTTTGGTGTTGTGGGTTTTTTTGTTTGTTTGTTTGTTTGTTTGTTTTGGGGTTTTTTGGTGGTTTTTTTTTGGTTGTTGGTTGGACTCGATCTCAAAGGTCCCTTCCAACCAAGAAGATTCTGTGATTCAGAAAGATCATCCTCTATTAATTTGTTGACTGTGGTTTGGGATGGGCACTGCTACGCACCTTCCCCAGCCAGGCTTCGTGGCGCTCTGACAGTGTGGGAAAGGAAGATCAGTCTGTCCTCGTTCCCACTGGCAGCAAGAAGCAGCCATGATCACCTGTCCTTTCATCATGACATTCCACACACTGTTTATCTTCGCTGTTTTTCTTTTGGTGCTCTTTTTGCTGTTGTACTCTCTCTTTCTGAAACGATATAAATTCTGGTCAGAAATTTGGTTCTACATTTTCCCAAGAGTATCATCAGCTTTATAACAAGATGTATAAAATACTGAACATCAATGGAAATAATGGGCCTGTTTTCTTTGTCTCAGTGGTTGTATAGTACTTCCTTTTTATAGGCAGTAAAGATTAGATCTCCTATTGGCTTTAGATGGCAGGGATTTACTCTCATATAGCACCAAAAACCAAAAGCAGGTTGTGTCAATAGAAATAATTACACTGGATCTAGCACATCCCATTTCATGTCTTAGATAAGTAAATCAGCTAGATTATGTATTTATTAAAATAATAATAAAATACTAGTTCATCTCTGTGTGACTCCATTTTAACATGTAGCTGTCACATTCACTATTTTATAACTCTTTCATTACTGTAGTTTCATCAGTGGAGGAAAGAATAAAAACAGTGGCTGTCTGAGAGATCTATCTGTGACTTTCTGTTCTCAGACACATTTATGTCTTGTGGTTCTCAAAATTTTTTGCTAGCTGCCTTGTTGGAATACGAAAGGTGAAAATTCAGGTGCTATCTTGAAAATGTGAAAGCTATGCTCTCCCTTTCACTATGCTTTCTAAAAAGCTGGGGAAAAGGGATGAGAGCAAAATGGTTATTTTATATAGCAAGAGTACAGGGCACTAATTTCTTCAATGGAAAAATTTAAAATGCCATCTTCATATCAGAGGGTAATTATTTGGGATTTTGTTCTTGTAAAAGAATTGAAGGGATTGATTGAAGATTTTGTAGTTCAGTTGTTGAAATGTAACAGGTAGCTAACATTGTTTTGGTTGTTTCCTACTATTTCCTTTAGCATCCTTTAAAACAAACCCCATTCTAACTTGTTTAAATGTGAGAACTTGCGTCAAGCAGAGATATGTCGATTGGTTTCCTGAAAGTGGAAGGGTCTCGGTCTGATATTGTTTAAAATTCTCAGTTGCCGGGTTGGAGAAGCATACACCATTTATAGAACAGCACAAGTGGCAATTTCTCTGCGCTGTTTTGTCAGTGTGCCTCAGGTGGAAAATGTGAGCAACCACATCTGTGTGTACAAGAGGATGTCCCTCATGTGACTTTCATCCATTTTCCCTGTCTGCAGGCCCTTTCCACAATGTTGCAAATTAATGCTAACTTCAGTGGTGACTTTGATTTTGGATATTTATCTACAGGCTGGGCTGATACTGCCAAGATAATGTCACTGAGCAGTCAGGTGCAGCTAAATTGTACTAGTGATCAAACTGGTTTGTTGGGCTGATTCATACTAATAGCTTATGGAGGAATTTCTGTTCCCTGTTATAAATTTTTTTTTTAAATTTTGTATTTTTTCTGTGTGCTTTGTAATGCTTTCAAAACAACCGCCATTTTGCTAGCTTGACTTTGAAGCTGAAAATGTCAAGTTACAAAGTAGAACCAACTTTTACAAGTTGGACTCAAGTGATGTCTACACCCCACTTAGAGCAATGGGACTGCCTGGGCCCTGGCACTCCTGCTGTTCGGGTCCTCTCTTCTGCATCCAGAGTGTCCTGCAACGTATGTGAGAGCAGGACCCAGTCCTTCAGCCAAGCAGCGCAGGCTGGTTGCAAGCAGGGATGCTGGTGTCCCTGGTATTCTGGCCATGTCTGGGATCCCATGCCTTGTATTCCAGGCCTGTGAGTAACTAAAATGTGCAATTGGCATACTTTTTGACAATAAAAATCACAGGGTCTAGGAAAGAGGAGGTAAGCCAGTTGCAGTGAAGGTGCATCCGCTGAGATGGTAAGCTGTGATTAAACAAAGGCTGAAAATCATTTAGCTTTTTGTGGAAGGAAACAGTTCAGTGGATATATGCTTAAAGCCCTGAGGGTTTTAGTCGCTGTCTTTTCTAGCTACAGCAAAAATACAATTCCTATTCCTGTGATGAGCTTCCATGTGATTATTACTGAGATATGGTCATTTGTCAAAACTTAATGGACCATAAAATAGGAGTGTCTCAACAAGTGCATCTATATTCATGTTTTAATTCAGACCAGGAGTGCTCTTCTGAAGTTAATTTCTCCTTCAGCTGATTTTGGTTGAGCAGCAGTCATGGAGTGCACAAACTTGATGCTATTTTTTTGCTTTTGCTATAGTGGAGGGCTTGCTCAGGGAGTCCTTAATGCACTCCGGTGCAAGTGAGCTTCAAGAAAAGGCACTGAAGCAGAGCTTGTCTGGAGCTTAAACAAAGAAACAGAAAAATCTGAAATATATACAGTAGGGATGACAGATCCTCAGCACTAAATTTTGCTCGATAGACCAGTTCCTATTTGTCTGTAATAGCTGCTAACATATACCTAGCCAGTGCTACCATATGCCTTTTGGGTGCTTACTGACTCATGGAGTTAAAACATCTCTGTTTTGGACAAAGTGTGTCCACTTTTATGATTTATACTAACACAGTTCCTGCATAAAATCTTATGCTTTTCATAGTGCTTAGTACTGATAAAATATCACAGAAATGTGTGTCATTCCGCAGGTTGGGAAGACAAGTGTTAATAAGTGAGGAGTGGCAAAGCTGAGAATTATGAAATGGGTGGTTCTGCCCAGTTTTTAAATGCATTCATGCATTTCTTCCTTTGAAAAGGCAATTCTTGATTGTGTCTGAAAAGATGAGTTAGAATCTTTGCTTTAGCATTAGAGGTGCATGAACCTCAGTGTGGCTGGTTGTGTTGGATCATTGTTGCTGCGTCTTAGTCTTCTGAATACTCTGAAGAATGAAATAAGGTTGCTGTGGGTTTTGATGATATCCTGCTCTAAGCAGTGTGCAAAGCTTCAGCACCTTTTTGTACACCAGCTGAGCACGTCTGAATAACAACATAATGATTCAGCTCCTGAAATTGCTGAATGAAGCTTGGTATTAGTGAAGACTCAGAGAAGATGCCATGAAGTTGCTAGTGTGACAAGTATAAGCCAGTGTGGCAGTGTTAGGGAAGCTGCTGGTGAACAAGAAAGAAAAACTGACTGGAAACAAAAAAAGGATAAAAAAGCAGAGGAAATGAGTGCATGTAGAAAACATTCATACTCCGTAACAAAGCTTTTCAATTAGTAATGCTAAAGATGGGTTAGAAAAATTGCTCCTGGGCCACTGTTGTTCACATATGCAAAGAAGTTCATAGGAATTTAATTGCAGCCCTAATAATTTCCTCAATTTCAAACTGCTACACAAAGGAGCTTGCTGGCATTACCCCGTTTCTTTGTGTGGGGAAATGAGATGATGAAGGGGTGAAATTATTTGTTTGAAGTCAATCAGCTGATCCAAACTGATTGAGAAACAGTTCCCGGATCTCCCTGAAGTCTCAGGCCAGCAGTTAGTGTGCAGAGTATCTAAAAACTAACTAACACCAGCTTGTGACTCTGTCGAGTAGGATGGGCTCTGCATGGGGGTGCTCACTCAGCCACCAGGAGCTGTTGCTGTTCCGGTGGTGTCCTCAGCCTGCATAGTACCTGATCTGGGATGGGGAGGAGGAAGACTGGAGGTGGGCTCCTCCTCCTCCTTCTCCTACAGGTGGCCAGTGTCATTCAGTTGATACCAAAAGTTACGTGTAGTCATGCAAATTCCATACGTAATCTAACTCCATACTTTAAACTGTTTATATGAGCTACTGTGATGTCCAAATTTTGTTGAGTAGCAATATTGTCAGTAAGTTGTCCCTCATCATTTTGTAGGTATTAGTAAGTTCATTTTGTGTTCTTTGATAGTGCTTATTATCTAATTTGTTTTAAATGGTTTGTGTCAGTTCAGTAAATACTGGCTCTGATTTAAAAAACATTTCCACAGGTGCTTTACTACATTTGTATTCAAGAGGCATATGCTCCTTTTGAATCCATTGGATCTAATCACATGCATACATCATACGGATGTACAGTTACTTTCAGAAGCAGATGTTTTCACCCACGTACGAACAGATTTCTCTGAGATGAAGTAGAGACTTCTCTATCAGAGAAAACCATTGTCACTGTCAAATTTGTTGGTCTTGTCACTCTCCTGTGTCTTCCCTAAGTGTTAAATTTAGTTCCAAAGTGTGCAAATGACTTCTAGGCGGGAGGGGAGGAGATAGAACATCTCCAGAAAGCCTTTGTAACTTTGCATCAGGAACACGATCCAAGAGTTTCCTTCTGTCAAAGCTGCTGGAAACTAGATAGCGTGTGTGTCACTTGCCAGAGAAGCCTCAGGCTGTAGTTCACTGTACTCCTGGTAGACCTCAGACTCAGACAGCATTCATGGCTTGGTGCTGGGTTATACATTAGTTACCAGATCCACTTTCACGCCTTCAGACTGGTGATTTTCTAAACTTCTGAGGGAGGTCAGAGTGTGTTAGGATGGGTGTGGAGGGTGAAGGTGAAACAAGGTGGTGGGGAAGAATGCTTTGCAAGATTTCCTGACAGACCTTTTGCTGTCTGGGTGTTTTCTCGGTCTTGTTTCTGAGCTGCATTCTCCCTCATGTCCAGTAGATGGTAATGATGTGTTAAAAACGCTGCTTCATCCCTATTTTGATCGGAGGAAATACTGGATCCGCAATCCTGATGTGCTAGGTTCCCAAGGATTGTATATCACTAATTCATTTTTACTTTTTTTTTAATCAAATTCTTTTCTTTTCCTTTCTTGTAAATTAATCAAGCTGCTGTGATAGCAAGATCTTGGTCTGCTCACTCATAATATTTTTGGCCTAGATTTTGTTAATCACTTTCACAGATGTCACTGATTCTGTATTATCTGTAGAACTCTTATGAAATACTATGATAAAGGAGGACGGGCTACATGATTTAATGGCCCCTTCCAGACCTGAAGTTTTATAAATCTGCCTTCTATGGTATATTAAAAAGATAACTAGGACATCCTACACTACAAAGGAAGAAAGGGTGGAGTTTTTTTAACTAAAACTTCCAAATGCATTTTTTCTGCTTTCACAACCTCAGGGTCTACTGCTTTTGGTATCCAGAATAAGCATTTTAATTTGGTTTAATAACTTGCTATGGACAAATGCTATCTGTTTATGTGGCACATCTACCAACTTAATGAGACCATAAACATAGATGCTATTGGGAATGGCTTCTAATATCTAGTTTCTGTGTAAGTATCCAAAATTTTTAAAATTCTGGGGTTTTCTAGGTACTACTTAGCTATGTGAAAATGGGGCTACATTTGATAAGGCTTGTCTGTAAACCAAAGTTTCCATTCTAACAGACTAACGAGTGAAAAAACAAGATTAAAAAATAGACCTAATAAATAGATAAATAGTTAGCATTGAATACAGTGAGAGCAATTTTTAAAGATGAAAATGTTACTCCCTGTTGTGTCTGTCTGTCTGTTTATTTAGGCTTTTCTATACGTTCTGTCAGCATAATGCCTAAGCAAGTGATTTAATATAAAATCAGCATTATATGTTCACTGGATTTTGATACCTGATTTAATGGTTATATGCTTATCATGTAAAAGATATTGATGAAGACACCTATATGTATGCACTGTTATAAAGATAAGTATTTTTTACTCCATTGACTTGGGATTTTTTTCAAAGCTGTTGAAGTTGTTTTCATAATGCAGCTCTTTTAAAGCTATTCTGAAAGGACGTCCAGTCACCATTAATTTCTGTGTAAATTAAGCATAATCACTTGGAGAAGAGACCCTTTATTTAGTGAGTTTAAAGCTCATTATACAATTTTGTAGGGGGAAAATTACTGTGCCTGTAAATTAGCTGCATTTCCTAATGAAATAAGTTGGCAATTTTTTCAGCCTTCTTTGATAGGAGCAAGAATTATAGTGGCACAGGAAAGTAAAATCATGCTATTCCTACTGGCATTTTTCCCAGTTCTAGAAGAAATTATAACTGTGAACACATTTTGATTTAGATTCATCTCAACATGTAACAAAAGCATCTTTTGTCATGGTGTTTTTTCAGCTCCTCTTCTCCACCTCTTTTATTAGAGCCTAAAGCCTGCTCCACCAGCCTTACTTGTGGCTTATGGTGACACAAATTCTCCAGGGGCATGTGGCTTTCTCAAGCAATAAACCATCATTACACTCCTCATTCTTGAGGACACACTATTTCGCATGCGAATCGTGTTTCGAGAGGCGAATCAGCAGAACTCACTGTGTTGTTTTCCCCTAAAATGAGGCTTGCATCCTCCCATCAGGCTTGCAAAGGCAAGCGTATTTACCATAGGTGTCTGTGCTTATCTAGCTTTATCCTGACATACAGTTGTAGATGACAGCAAATAGATGGCATTTTAAGTGCTTTGGCTGCAGCTACCAGCAACAGGAGTGGTAATAGACGAAGTAATTGGTCTTGAGCGGACTGTGCTCTTTGGACCAGCAGCACCCTCACGTGCAAATTAACAAGACAAGCTGGTGCCCATGGCTTTGCAGTGCCTACACAACCGTCTGCTAAGCCAGGTGTCATGGCTGAGCTTCAGCAGCTAAAAGCAGAGATCCATAGACCTGCTCTAAAATTGAAAATAATTTTAACACCTGAAATAATTGCCTTTTGCTGAAATTGGTTACATTTTATAGTATAGTTATTAATCATATGTGCTCATCGAGTGTGGTTGTTTTTTTCTCATTCTGGAAAAGTATAAATGTAGTTAGAGGCACATGGATTAGTATCCTCAAAGTTTCTTTTTTTCTATTCCTGCCCTTCTGTACCTGTACAGTTTTCATCTGTATAAAGTAAAGGTTTGAGAATAGTTTTGCTTTGGAAAACGGCATTAAGTAAGACCGACCATAGAGGAGTATTCAGAAAGGTCAGGTCTGTGTGTGGGTGCCTTCCTCATTTCCTCACACTAACTTCGCTTGTTCTACAGTACCAGCAAGATGCAATGTTCCTTGAACCCTTTTGCAGTGTATTAAAATTAGTGAAAAATTAAATGGATTTCTGTTACATTTAATCAATATGAAAGTTTACATCAGTGGAAACAATATTTCTTCAACAGTTAGGAACTGCTACTGAAATTTTGCTGCTGACCAGTGGTTTTAGGTTAGGGTACTACAGAAGGTCAGTAACTCTGGTTTCAGACTTGCTCACGGTCCAGCACAGAATAGCAAAGCTGTTTGTCAAACACTGATTCTGTTGAATTCTGTGTAGAGCTCCGTTTAAAACATAGGGCTGTCCATACTTGTCAAACAGGTTGGCAGGGTGAAAAATCATATTTCTGTTTTGAGTGGTATCCAAATGAAGTTGGTCTACATAGGTCTGAATTTTCAGTACTTTTCTGTATGTACACTACTGCTGATCTTTAGTACCCAATGGTAAATGCTCAGCACTTCTCAAAGGTGATGTATTTCTGCTTAGCATTTTCAGCATCCCTTCAGATAGTCACAATACAAAAATTCATTCTCTTTGGAAATGTGGTGAAAATAAAAGAATTTTAATTTCCTAAGGCAGCCGTTTCTGAAAAAAACCTAAATAGAAATATTTATTTTTGTCAAAATTGAAGTTTTTAAATTTTATTTCAGCCTTGATGTATTTTATCTTTTATAAATTAAAAATGGAAATAAGGTTGTCTTTTGTACAGAACCAACAATTAACATTAACAAAGCGATAGTATGGAGGAAAGGAAAAAGAAAAATAAGCAAATCTGAGGTGAAGGGCGCATTACTCCATTGCCACTCTGATAATTAGAGAGAAAAATTAATAGTTGCCATAAAGTATTTTAAGTATGAGAATCTCTTATTAGGTTCTTCAAGAGTGTAATTAATCACTTGCAGCCGCATATGTTCTCTGTGTAGTGGTGTACAGTACTAGCATTTCATTAAAAAGCAGTTCAATAATAATGGGTCACTCAAACTGTCATTTTCTCTGGAGAAGGTTGGGAAGCTGAACGTGTGCTGCTTCATCTCTCCTCCGCTCTGCCAGGATGCTGGGTCTGGCAGGAAGGAGTGGTGCAAGCTGAGTGCCCGGGGGCTGCGTTTCAGAACCCCCCTGGGTCTGGGTGCAGACGCTGTTGTGGGCCCCGGGAGCGGGGGAATGGATGAAGGGCAGCGTGCTGGCAAACACACAGTGCGGCAGTGGGTGGACAGGGTGCCAGCGAGCCCTTTAGCCAGGCTGGCCCAGGCTTCCTCACCCTTCTGCTGGGACCTCGACCTTCCCCTTGGGCAGTGCAGGGGATAGCATCCCTGGTGGGTGCTGCTGCTGCTGGAGCATCTGCCCATGGCTGGTGTGGGACTGTCCACACGCACATCAACACACCTCACGTGTCGCAGTGCGTGATCTGTTCATGTTTTCTGTCTGGTAGTGGGTGCGCTGGTGATTCTATGGTCATGCAGAGGTGGAAGTGCCACCCCTGGAGCTGTTCGGGGATGTTTATTTGATCTTATTGTGTAACTAATGCCAAATTAGATGAAGTCTTTAGGCCAGAACACTGTTAGGCCACTGAATTTACATACTGCTAGCGCCGGCTGTGCCACAAAATTATCATAGTCTTGCCTTTTGCAGACTTTTCATAAAACAGACTGCAGGTCATGGTCAGATTCCTACCAAAAGAAAGTCCCACGGTTATGCGGAATTATTTCTTTAATAATATAAAAAAAATACAGGTAATATATTGCCCTCATGACGGTTTTTCGGAGGTAGCAATGTGGGGTTTTTTAGCAAGAGGCATGGGTTAGATACTCATGGCTCCTGTGCCGCCTTAGCGCCCCAGCTAGTTCAGACTGACAGTTAAATTAAGAAAAAGGTGGGTAGGCAAGGTTGGAGATGCTCTGATGGCTGCTTAGTTTTTTTTAATATCTCAAGGAACAAGATAAACTCAGGGGGACAGATTTCTCCTAATACGTTCCATGTTGCTTCTGAGGGATAGGATGAAATCTAAGCAAGGGTAAGAAGATGCCCTTGGTGCCTACTGTGCCTACTGGGATTTGGGAACTGAGAATCATTTTGGCAATACACAGTTCTTGGGAGGTCCAGGTATTGCTGGTTTCTCGAGTGAGTCCTAACAGAAGGTTGGGAACTGCTTCACAAGTTAATCATTGCATCCCCAAGGGATGTAAGGTGGCCTCTTATGAAGTATGCAGTAAATGAAAGACATTTTCCTGTGCAGCTGAAGGAACCTTGTCCTGGACCATCTTAGACTTGTGACTTACCTTCCTTTTGAAATACGTCTCACCGGCATTACAACACATTAGTCTCCTGGAGTCATGCTTGGAGTAAATAAAGAACAACATATGTTGTGTAGTCACACCCTATTATTTTATATTTTACCTCAGGAAGAATCTTTTGCAACTAGCTTGTTGAAGTCTACAAAGCGCAAACACGGGAAGCAGAGTGGTTTTGATAGGGAGGGGACCTGTCAGTAGCTGATCAAGGGTTTTTTAAAAATCTTAAATATGATTTAATGCTCTGCAAAAAGAATTAAGAATCCCATTTTACACTGAAGCATGCTGTTAATGTGCATATAAAAACCTCAGCAATTTTATTGACAGTTATAAATTCACAGCTGCTGTTGGCATTTTTTTTTTTTTAAAAGACTACTTCCCTTTCCCCAATTCTTTGCAGACTATTGTCATAGTTCGCTGCTAGCTAAGGCAGAACCTTATTTAGCAGAAATGCGTAAGACTTCAATTTCACTGTATACATCAGGAAAAAAGAAAATCAATGTGAAGCCCAGACTCAGTCTGCTGATGCTGGAGATGACTATCTGTAGAATACAGAAAGAAAACCAGGCTCAGGTTAGGCTTCTCTTACGCTTTGGATGTTAAAAATGACAGAAAGAGGCTACTGCTGGTGAGAGTTGTTATGACTATTATCTTCTGTTCAAATTTGGGGTTAATCCTAGAGACTGTCAGTGTGTGTATCAAATATTTTAAGTACTTAGTATTCATTTCTATTTAGGTTAATTGATGCAAAGATGAGTATTAAGAAACAATATGTGCGTTTCCAGTTTCACATTTGCATTCCATGTCCGTGTTGTATGTGTGCAGATGATTGCCACGTACCCAGGGATATATGTGTATGTATATATAAATATGCATATGTATGTATATCTGACCTTCTAGTCTATTTATGTATCAGAATGTGGGTCTGAATGACTTTTTAAATAGGGAATCAATATTCACAATTCTTCTTGGGATATTTATACAATATCTATTTATCAAGAATATAAAGGGGTGAAGATAATTTTTATTTTCAAACAATAAGTTTGAAAAAACCCCCAACACCCAGCTTGCAGAGCTGGGGCCTATTAAAGCTCCACGGGTGGGTTCTCTGTGTGGTTCACTGCAAACACAACTACAGCTATGGCAGCATTGACCTGGAGCTAGTAAGAGTGCTATCTGGCCAGAGAAAACCAGTGAATGACAATGGAGATATGAAGTGAAGGTTTGTGTGATGCTATTAATTTTTGGTCTAGATGCAGCATCTGTTAAATTGGCTGTCACTGAGAGGTATCTTTATAAACGATGTTCTGTAGGCTGGTTAAAAATCAAGGAACAGATTTTGTGATTATCTTTTTTTTAATTTGGAAGTTGTTGTTTCATTGGATTCAAAATAGACTTGTTTTCTTTTTGTATAACACTTCCCATGATGTTTTTTCTAGAAATATCTTTGAGATAATGTCTCAGATGTGCATGTTGGCCAAAAATATACTTCTTAGTAAGCAATCATGCTTGATGGTGAATAAGAGTCTTCAGTAAAGCATTAAGGGGAAAAAATGGAACTTTTGAGAAAATGAAAAGGTACAATTGTAGCAATCCTGCTTTTGAAAATTGAAAGGCTTCTTCAATTAATTTTTTAAATAACCCCACTGAAGCTGCTATTCTGACCTCAGGAAAATGTCATTGACTGGTCTTTCCATGATAGTATGGAGATATTCTTTATGAGTCTACATCAAGAAGAAGCTGGAGCTTCCCAATTATTTCTACCAACTGTTATATTTAACAAAATAAATAGTCTCATAGACTTTTCTAATTTTATTTCCAATGGCTATATTTGATACCGTATTTGTGGGATCAGGGTCTACAAGTCTCATATACTAACTTTTCTGGAGAATTTTTTTTTAATGGCTATTTTTTAATTCTGAAGCATTACTTACAGATGCTAGTAGACTCTCTAAAGTAACTGAATTCCATAATTAATACCAGGGAAATTTTGAGTTATTCCTTGCCCAAAATCATTCTGTGGTTAAACAAAGGTTTTGGGTTTTTGGAGACATGAATTTAGCATACTTGAGCAGTAAATCTGCCTGGATTTCCAAATGTACATAACTCAGATTGTGAAACCAGCTCTGACTTGGAGCTTGGGAGATGGTGGTTCTGGACTCTGTCCTGATGATCTTGCCAGTTGACCCTGATTCATTCATCTGATCTCTTTGAAGAATCCCGGGATCCCTGTAAATTTATGTATATTGTTGTTTGCTTCCTATGTAAGATTATCTCCTTAAGATGCTGTAGTTTGCCATAGTGCTTCAGATTTTAAGATAGGTCTGAGATACTACACACTTCAGATAGCTTCAGTGTGAGATTTTTTTAAAAACTATTCTCCATTTTAACTTCCTCCATTACTCACGTTTCTTTCGAAAAAGGAAAGATTTTATTTTTGAAGGCAAACGATTTTTAAATTTTGTTTAGAAAAGTTATTTTCTTTTTTCTTTTCTCTCTTTTAAAAGTTTTTTTTTCATAAAGTTCTTTTGTCTGAGGACTGTCTTAGAGATGCTTAGACATTTTCTCATTCTTTCAAAAATACAGTGCCTGTATGAAATGAACCCTATGAGAAGCCAGACTATTACTTCATTATTAAGTATATAGAATATGTGTGACGGAAAAAATAAATACTAGTACCTGTGCCACAAGCTATGTAAGGTATTTTTCTGTATCTAATAATCTATGGTCCTTTCCCAAAGATGACTGTTGAATTCTGTGAACTACACTTGATTTAAATATAGTGATTTTAAATTTAAATAGCAAACATTTTTTTCTAATTTTAATGATGATTCAGCCTTAGAATTGAAGGATTTGCTTCTTTTTTGGTGAACTAATTAGATCTAATATCACTTTCTATCTCCATTGTCTTTCATCAGGTTTCTCTGGCCAGATAGCACTCTTAATTCACTTCTTTAACTTCCAAACTGTAATTGTGTTTATGTTCTATGGGCATTTGTGGTAATGCTTGGGCTTGCTTGTTTGTGTGAACCTTAACATTCCCCTGTAACCCTCCAAGTGGATTTTGATTCCCGCAGTGATTGTAAGATAGTGGGGGAAACCATTGCAGTAACATGCACAGCAATTTTGTAGTACTGCACATGAGAACAAAGTGTATCATGTTCTTCACAAGCCGCTGTTAGGGATTTGATCTCCAGGAAAGACTCGTTTCATGCATCTGTTTTCATTCTCTATTTCAGAGCTGATAATTTGGGGTGGAATTTATAAGATTTCGGTCTCAGCTCTCTACCTATTCAGTAGAAATGACTCCATCCCTGCAGGATGAGTTATGAGCACATCTGCATCAGCTAGGAAATGAATCAAGCCTTGGTCTAATCTGCTCCCTCTGCACTCCCAACAAATCTTCCATCTCTAGTTTGATGAGCAAAGAGATGGGTATTTTGGGAAACTGATACCTTAATGTATTTCTACCCCCTGTCCAGGCTGCAGTGGTTCTCTGGGATCCTGGGGAGGTGAGTCCACGTTTTCCTCTGCTCTGCCCTGGCAATATTTTGCCCCAGAGTATTTAAGTTTCTGAGGGGGTCCCCATTGGCACAAGTACTGAGGAGCTGGCACTTTTTCCATGATGCATCTGAACACAAGCCTTGGAGCCCTTGAAAATACTGAGCACCTTTCTGGGTATTTTAAAATAGGGTGATTCATGCCGAGCACCTGATGCCCCTGAAGCCTCGTCTTTTGACATGCTCAATTACTTATATAGAGCTATTTTTCTTAATACTGTAAATGAACCATTTTTAAAAGACAGCCATCAAATGGGATCATTGCTGTGAGGCTCAATGATACCAAAGAAAATTCTTTAAAGGGGCTAAAGAGCAAAAAAACTTCTCTGTTTTGTTTTTCCTTCATTCGCATTGTTATCTGCCTTTAATGTTCCCAAAGCTTTTAAACCCAGTGAATCAGCAGTTCATGTTTTAGAATTCTTTTTTCAGAAACTCTGATTGTTACCACGAGGATTGGATTTGTGCTGAACTTTTAAAATTAGTTTTAGAACTCAACCAACTTCTATTGTTGAAATTTTTAAAAATTATACACCTTTTTTTAAAATGATACACCTTAAAACTTCTTTACTATCAAAAGAACATTTCCTTTTGTTGGTCCTTCCAAAAAAACAAAGGCTAACTCTGAGCAATATTTCAAGTATTTAGATAGTGAAATATTAAACTATTTTTGAATAATTTACTATTAATAATTGTAGCTAGACAGTAGCAAATTAATTTAAATTAATCATTATGCTTAAATTCTACCAAAAAAAGAGAGATTTTATGATGTGCTTTGCATGTGAAGTCAGGTGTTTATTTTGATCTCAAGGTAGGAGTGGTTTTGTGCCTACTGGTGTTTGTTTGGGTTAGATCAAGTACTGAAAGTTCAAAATGGCAAAGTAGCATTGAAAGTGGGTAAAGGTTAAACATTTGTGTATTGCATAAGACACATACCTGTGATCTGCTGCAGAGAGATTTTCTTTGCTGCTATAAGACATATTTTCCTTTCACTAATTAAGGATCAGAGAAAAGCATTTACATCAAAGCTTGTTATTCAAACATCGGTTTATTGATGGCAACACTGAACTTGCTGAATTTGCAAGCAAGCACCTTTACCCAGTTACATCAGTATGAAGTGTGCCTGCTTGTTGGAAAGAATCCAGGACATTCTCAGCCTTTCAGCTTTCGTCTGCAGGATGGGTTTTTGTTGTTGCTGTTGTTGGTTTTCTTCATTTCCTGTGCTATGATTTCTAAATAAGTACTGGTTGACTTCTTCATTTGTTATTTCCCACTTCAAAGTTAGGCTGTTTGCTGATCCACTGAACAGTTATAAACATTTTTTCTGGACAACTTCAATTTGGATTATGTCCCTTTGCCGAACTGTAGTACCTGACAGCAGGTTTGCTGGTCATATTGGGTGGCCCTCGGGAAGCACCCCGACAGACTGTGTGGTGCGTGATGTCCGAGGAACTGAAGGTTGCATCTTCAAACAATACCTTCTGCTTATTTGCCAGCTATGCCAGGCTGTTAACCAGAAGCAGGCTAAAGACTGCCTGGTGACTGCCTCCAGAGAAATGCATGAGGAGTTGTGTGGGGAGGAAAGGGCAAGGCTGGGGAGCGGGCACCTTTGGGGCTGGGCAGCAGGCACTAGCAGCGAGGTGCTAGTTGCCAGCAGCTCAGCAGTGCCGGGCTGAGTGCTCATTGCCCAGCCTCCTCCCAGCTCCAAGTCAGTGAGGATTGCAGTTAAGTTGTTATGTGTTAAGGTTACTTGGGGATGGGCTTTGTGCTGCTTTTCCCCAAGCTTCTCCCTTTCGTCTTTACAAAGCCCATACAGAAATAGTCTGTAACTGGCACATATGCTCTGTTTTAGAGATGAAGGCTGCCATTTGTGTCTCTCTTGAATCCTGATGCACATCATTACCTGGTTAGAAATTTAAGGAAGAAGCTACCTTTTAAGAAAGAAACTTTGTCAGTGATGAGAACATTTGAATTTCATTGAACAAAGCGGTGCTTAGTGTCCTATATTTCCCAGATGATATGCTCCCTTTTTTGTATGTAATAGTTTGGTGCAAATTCACCAGTGCATTCTGAACAAATACAGAGATTGCAATGAGAATTAGGATATTATTTTAGGAGGTAATTTATTATTAATTATTTTCGGTGCTCTTGCAAATTTCACTTCGTTGTGCTTAATGTTCAGTTTCTGATACCACTGGATATTTAACAGCATAGCTCTTCTAGAAAAATCAAATCTTTGTGCAAGGATAGAAACAACACTTATTTAAGCAAGAAAGAAAATAATTAATGTTGTGCCAATGATTTCCAGAATAGACAGACAGGTGCACCCATGATCATGTTCAAGAACAGCTTTTGCTCAAAGAAGCACTGAATTGTTGCGTTCTGTGAATACATGTATTACATTGAAATATCTAGTAGAAATAAAGAAATCAATGTTTACAATATCTGATCAGTGAAACAGTAGATTAAGAATGAATGGAGGGATAGTTTTGAATTCTACTATTTCAAGCAATTCTAAAAATGCTATTGTGAAGGCCCTCCAGAGGGCACCTTATCCAAGCTTCTGCTTAGAAGAGGACTGTTGCAACACAGGACCAGATCAGCCATTGCTTTATCTGGATGAGCCTTTCTAAGGACAGAAGCTGTCAACCTGTTTGACAACTTATTCCAGTGCTGCTCAGGAAAATCTTTTTCCAGCTGCCCAACCTGAACCTCTGAAACTGCAATGTGTGGTGGTTGTCCTTGTTAGGCTGTTTGGTGCTACCAAGAGGAGTTTTGTCATGGTGTCCTAGTAATTGACCTTCAAATAGTTGTAAGCAGTTATTAAATCACCCCCTGGTCTCCTCTTCACCAGACTTACCATACCCAGCTCCCTCAGCCCCTCTGCATAGGGTGTGGGCATGGGGTACCTTACCTTGGTGCCCCTTTGTTGGACCGTTCCCACTTTCTCTGCATCCCTCTAGAACCGAAGGTCTCCCAGGGCTGCCTCACCACTTGCTTACATTGGTCTTCTGCCATGGTCCTCCTAACACAGTGTGCAATTTGTTTTGTTTGTAGTGAGGGCTCACTTTTGCAGCCTGGTGTCCTGTAACATCACAGGCATTTTCTTAAGGGCTGCTGCTTGGTAAGGTATTTCCCAGCCTGTATCAGTGTACGGAGTTATTCTGCTCAGGTTGCAGAATTCTGCGTTTTCCTGTATTGAAGGTCATGACAGTTCTGTTGGTCAATCCTCAAATTTATTAAAGTCCTTCTGGGCTGAGGCTCTGGCATTCACCATGTCAGCTACTTACCCTAGCTCAGTGCCGTCTGAGAGTTTGCTGAGTCTATTAACCTCCTATCTGAGTGGAGGTCATTCTATAAAAGCCTACTGATAAAGTCCATCCTGTTATTTTTGTTTTGATAGCCTCCTAAGATTCTCAGCAATGCTTTTAGGAGGAAAAGCCTCCATTATATGTAACATTATACTCCCACTTTTCTAAAGAGAAGGAAGGACTCAATTAGTACTAAAGTACAATTTGATATTTTATTTTTTATGTCGAGATGATGTAGCTATATTTAAGTTAATGTATGAATTTTTATAATCCTTTTCTTTTTTTTTTCCCAAGCACATTTTCTTTTGTCTTTATTTCACTGGCTAATATGATCACTGTACTGTCTCTAGATTTTGATATAGTTTATTGTGCTTTTGAATGAGAAATGTTTGGTTTGTGAGAAAACAATGTGAAGTATGTTAAGAAAGTATTTTCAGGTTAGACTCCAAGTGTCTTCTAGGGGAGAAATGCCAGCATCATATTTGGCCTTCTAAAATCTTTATCAGCTATCTTAAATTTGACAATTTTAGTCTGAGTAAGGGACATTGGCTGAATTTCTTTGCCATGTTGAAAATGTGGTATAGTAGGATTTTGTACTGGGGCAAAGATTTTTGAGATATTTTTTTATCTTACATGCTAGCCCCAAGCCAGACATGCATTTATTAAACTCTCTATATTGGCATATTTTAATTTAAGTTAGAGAAGAAAACCCTGGCAAAACACGGAAAGCTGCTTTAATGTAATGTATTTGTTGTTATGGTGTATTTTTTGTTGTTTGACTCTCATTATTTGAACCCATTAACTAAATGACCAAGTGGTTCCAGCTCTCAGTTTATGATCTAGATGATGGATGCTGCAGTATTATAGCTATTATTCTGAAATAAAGTGTTATTTTTTTGAGGGAAGAACGGGTGCTTTGTTACTCCAAAATGGTTGTTGTACATCCTGAGTGTGCTAATGGAGCTGGAGGGAAGAGAAAAGTCTACAGAAATTGCAAGGAGGCCCTTCGAAGCTTTCTGTGGGAGCTCATGGAACTGAGCCCAGTGACAGCCTTCACTCTTCCTGATGATCACTGGGTCCACCTGGACAGCTAGGCAAGCTTTTGGTTTCATGTGGAAGACATGTATTTGACTCAGGTTGTCACCTGAGTCCAGAAAACTTGGTTGAAGAAAAGCTTCTGTGCAGGGGTGGATTTTGTGATGTGAGTCTACTTTTATTTCAGTTAAAGATCATAGTCTTCCCTTAACCTCCTCATGAGAACAAACAAATCTGGTTCACTTCATCCTTAAATTCATCTAGATTTCCTTGTGTGTTCAACGTGCAAATGACCATGAATACAAGGCTAAACAAGGAATGCATTTATCAAACTCCAAGAAATACAGCATACTGTGTAAATAAGTGTTTGCTGCCAGTATATCAAGCCATAATAATGGAGACAGTGTATAAGGCTCTACAATAATGTTAAACAAAATGAAAAAAAGTGAAAAAAGTGTCAACCCAGTTTACCTCATAGAACTGAAAAATCATGACTGGTCCTACAGGAAACTGGATTATCATTTGTACTTACGTGATATAAATACTTGGTGTGGTTGCTGTCCAATGCTTTATGCATTTTTTTTTAATGTGTTTTGTTAAAGAAAAACCTCATGTGAGAATTTTATTATGGTGGAAGACTGAAAGTTGAACCAGATGGCACTAATTATCCTTGAGAGAGTCTGGTTTTGTCATGCATGGCAAAGTTGTAAAAACCCAAACTACTCAAAGACCATGCTATGTCTTGCCTGGCTACTGAAATCAACAGAAGCAACTATTATTGTGTTGGTTTAGGTTGTGCATTGTGTTTTTCCAGAAAATGTAACCTCTCACTTTTCCTTTAAAGAAGGAAGTAGAATGGGTCAGTATTTGATCAGAGAAGCAGCATTCGGTTTCGATGATCTCTCACAGTGATCCCTATGCCTATGGCTCCTGAGAGCTACACAAAATCATTGAGAAAATAACGGCAAGCAGACTCAGATGGTAACAGATTTTTGACAGCAAAGCTTCAAATGAAGAGAAGGGGAGCAAGAAGCAAGAGCCATAATAACAAGAAAAGATTGGCTCTGTTAACCTTGCACGGGCAACAGATAGATGGCTGCAGCTCAGCCGCCTTTCACCTGAAAGCCTTTGCAGTCACTGCTGCTGCCTTGAGCCTTAGGTGAAAATACAGGTGGTGGCTTCCCTTTGCTCACACGGGCAGCTGAAGGATACTCCTGCCCAGGAAGGCAGGGTGCTGGCTGCTGGCATTCCCTTGATGGGCTGTTTTCATGCTCACAGCCTTGTGACACTGCTGGCAGTGTCGTGGCATTTTCTTTTTATTTTAGTATGCTGAAAAGACTCGCTTTGTGTATCTGCTAGTTGGATTGATATTCTTAAGTTGAAACCATGTATAGTTACATGATGTTAAAATAATGTTGGAGTTTGGTAACTTCTTTTTTGTTTTATGCATTTCTAATTCAACACAGGCAAACTGCATTCAGCTAAAAGTTTGTTGATTCCCTGCAAACCAAAAATGCAACACAAACCAGCTTCTTTTGCATAGTCATCTCTTGTGTTCCAGATACCATTATTTTCAAACACTAGCCATTTCTGAGAAGCCTCTGAAAATAGATGTTTATAATGGAGGCCACATTTTTAAGTAGAAAGCAGAACTGTCATCTCAGTTACAGACTCTCTAGAAAAGATCAGTGAGTAGTTTAGCTTTATACCAATATAAGTGGGGTAAGACACTAGCCTGAAAAAAGACCAGCTTGATACCTCATGGAAAATACTGAGATACCTTAGAATTAACCATTTCTTTTGGATAAATACATTCATGTCTATCATAAGGTCAAATCCTATCAGATTTTTCAATCCCACTGAACCTCAAAAATATTAACAATATTGTTTCTAAACAAAGCAGGATGAAGCTTCCCTTTAAAGTGCCCTTTCATAACAACCCATACCATAAGTGAGTTTAATTTTACTCTCAGTTATGCCTCACAGGCAACACAAGAAAAATGTATAGCATTGTGTTGAAGGGGTGAGCGAAAAGGCTTTTTTTTTTTTCCATTGGGCAGTTCCAGGCATTCCCTCCAAAATAAAAAATAGTCTTCCTTAACTCTCTCAAAAAATCTTTCACTTGGTGACGGTCTGCCAATGTTGTTCTCAAGTATATGTGGAGAAGAACATAAGTTTAAATAGCATAATATATAAATTCCATGGTTTTGGTCTTTTCAAGTAACATCTTTAGCTTGGAGGTTGGAGATTGCTCCTTTCCATTGTCTCTGGTTATGGAACAAGGCTGTAGACATTAGTGCAGCGCAGGAGCTGACCTTCACCATGTTGTAGAAACATGTACAGATGTACCTGACATTTATACAGAAGATGTAGTCAAACCTTTGCAGTGAGCGTTTGTGTCCAGGGACTGTTTCACTCTCTGTGGGTCAGTGGGGTGACACTGAAATTGTTTAAAGTTGAAATGCTAGAACCAACACTGGAAAATTTGTCTGTTGGTGGGCTTGGTCAATGGCAATAGCTCTAGAGCCATCCTGAGCTGATGGAAACAAGTCCTCCTGAAATTAAAAAATAAATCCCACTGCCCTTCTTTTCTTCCACCTGTATAGCTTAGACCTCATTAATATTTTTGTTGATGTGTTGCTGTACATTTACTTTGGCAGTCCAAGCATGATGGGGCTGTAACTCAACTTGGGGGTGTTAGCCGCAGGACTCGAGTACCTGATCCTCTGAGATTTCTAGATTTGCTAGAAAAGCTCCTTCTAGGTAAACGTGTTTGTCTTGGGGATTGCAGAGCAAGTGTCCCTGAGCTCCACTGTGCATTCTGCCAGCAGCCCAGCAGCAGGGCACTGCAGTGATCCTTGTCACAGCCGCAGGGATCCTTGTCACATCCAGCACTGCTGTCACAGTGCTGCAAAATAACCGTGACAGCCGCAGCCTCTGCCAGCTCCATCTGGGCCAAGCCTGCACGTGGGCAGGAAGCACAAGCTCTGCATCCTGCTGGTGACCCAGCAGTAGTGTGTGGTCTAAAGTCATCAATACAGCCCCAAAGAGGGTGTGCTCACCAGAAAGCATTAACTGGGAGAGAAAAGGCTTTCAGCGAGGCAGCTCTGCCTCCATGGGCACTGGTGGGTCTGACCTGTGAGGAAACGTTTAAAGACCTAAAGATGCAGAGCTTGTTTCAGTGATTATGTAGGGGACACGATAGCCACATAATGGATTTGAAACATGGAAAAAATACTGCCCTGCTCTCTGCCCCCACTTGTATAAGCTACTTTTAAATCTATAGCTTGCCTTAGCCTACCTGCAGCGTTACTGGAGCGCCTCTGTGTGCTTCTTCGTGATACTTCTTCCACAACTTCCTTTGCTTTGTACCTTCCCAACCTCCTTGTGGCTCTGGGAAGCTAAGGGGTTATTAAGGGACAGCTATTAAACTTTGTAATGTTATGCAGGTTCACTGTTTTTGATTCTGAGTCCGGTTCTTGAGTTTTTCCAATCTTGAGAAACTGAAGAAGACAAAATATGGTAAAACAAATTTATGAAGGCACGTGCCCGACACTGCATGCCCTTTACAATTGACATCTTTTCTGCTGGCACAGGACTGATTAGAAAGTCTATTAAAAGGCACTTCAAGGTATATTAAAATCTTATGACTTTATGTCATGCATCACTGTTCCTAGACAAAGCTGTGAAAAGTGTTACTCAGTACAAAAGGCAGTCCGTTTCCAATGTCATTGGTAGTCATTTGCTTTACTGACTGTAGTATCCAAAAGACAAGTTTATTAACCTCAAAAGTAAATGTCCTTAATATGTGCCTGCCTGCACTGGATAGTTCATAGGGGTTTCATAGCTGAGTGTGTTTTCCTGGTGGTTGCCCTGCTTTTATCCAGCCTCCCTCAGTATTGCAATGCAACACTGCAAATCGGAATAGCAAAAAGTGTCTCTTGAGTATTAGCAGCTGTCGCATAGCAGCCACATTAGCCACAGATTTCAGTGCTTGGAAACGAACAATAAAAAGCAATCTTTGTGATAACGGTTGCTCAAGTTGCTTCTTTATA
This sequence comes from Numenius arquata, assembly GCF_964106895.1. Classification (NCBI taxonomy): domain Eukaryota; kingdom Metazoa; phylum Chordata; class Aves; order Charadriiformes; family Scolopacidae; genus Numenius; species Numenius arquata. The sequence goes on along the minus strand of NC_133577.1, from coordinate 28,672,713 downwards.
CAACTGAAACAAATCTTTTTGTTTGATTCTGAGGTACTATTTCTATATCTCTTTATCAAGAGAGATTCAAAGTATTTCCATTTCCCCTTGGAAATGAAAGTGATTTATTTTTTTAAAAAATTATATAGAATGCTAGCAAGGGGTATATGTATATTACTGTAATTATTATAGGGCTATGAATAGGGCACAGTTTTTTTCCCTGTGTATGCTGATGTGTTATTTATAGGGGAATTGTTCTGATTGCTCTTCCAAAGGATCTTTTCAGTCTGAATCTCCTCTTTTTCCTTGTGTGAGGACTAATGCAGCCAGTACTGCTGTGTAAGTGTGTGATTGAGCCGCTCTGAATTAATCCTGTGTTCCCTGGCAACAACTTCCCTTTTCTTTCCTTAACTTTCCGAGGTACCATGAGAGTTTCATCGGAGGCACCATTAGTAGAATAGACATAATGATTGCATCAGTTGATTAGAGGCACCTAATGTATTTGCTGGACATCAGTTACTGCTCAGTAACAGAAATAGTTCAAGGGAATACTTCATGAGTCTACAAAACCGTTGACCAAGAAGCTAGAAACCTGACATTTTTCTTAGGGGCACGTAGGCAAATTTCCTGTGTCCTTATTGCAGTGTGAAGGGTCCATGGTGGAAAGGTAGCTCATCTTCTGGTTTAGGTTTACCCATGTGTTTGGTGTAATTTACATAACTTCCAAGGTGTAGTTGCCCTTTGGAGTCTCTGTGGGCAATTACATTGTCCCAGGCTCAAACTGGGAATCTCTTTGTTCATGCTACATTTGTCTTACTTTGTCAGAGATGTGAGCTGGTGGCTGCTGCTATGTGTAATACTTAAGAATAATATAGTACTTTGGTATAGTAATTCGATCTGTGTGTCAGTGTGCGAAATTCAGTGTATTATGGTTGCAAACTTCTTCACAGCTATACTAGGATTTTTTTCAATGCTTACTTGCTTTTTTTTTTTTCTGTGGAGCTATATTAATTACCAAATTGAATTTCTTTTTTTATTATTTTTAAATTTGATGACATTACTTTATTTTCTTGAATCTCTTTGGCTCTTACCAGAATGATTTCCAAATAAAAACAACATAATTTAGCAGAGGAAATCAGCTCAGCTGGACTATGAAAGCTTTATTAAAAGGGCTGCTGTTTGCATGCAGTGAATATTTAATCATTGCTTTTATTTTCTGCTCTCATTTCCAATTCAGTGTATTTTATAGGTTTTAATTATATAAAGAAATGACAGATATGATCTTTTCTTCTTTCTCTTTAGTCTTCCTAGGATAGTCTCATAAGAACTTTTCACTAAAACTGTCTTTGACTGTTTTCAGGTTGGTGTTAGAGTCCTCCAAAGTCTCAGAATTTGTATTATGCCCAGCATTTCTAGATCTAGAAAAATACTGGCTCAAACTTTGATGCTGTTAAATTCAATAGAAATTTTGCCATTGACTTTAATGATGCTAGGATTTACACATTTATTTTGGATAGGTTAATAAGGTCATGATAATGCAGGATTTTTATTGAAAATTATGTAAAGTTTAGGGATTTTCATTAGTACCTACTTGTGATTACCCAAAGCAGGCTTTTTCAAGCCACAGTTAATTCATGGATTACTAGCTAATAAGTTGACTTGATTTAACAACTTAGGAATTTCAAATTCTGTTAGATATGATGTAGTTTTAAAATGTATTTTTAATACCTGTTGTGTCCTACAAGTAGTTCGTATAATGCATATACAACATTAGTAGAAAAAAGGTACTTCAGGATTTTTCTGTTAACTCTTTTAAGAGCTGTCTTTCCTTTCTTTTATTTCATCTGACGATCAGTTTTTAGTTCAATTATGATCTTACTGAGAACTCCATAAATTGTTAAATAAATTATATAGTGTTTTTTTAATTTCAGAAGTTAGAAGATTAAACTAAGTTACTCTAGAAGACTGTAAGATGTCTAAATTCAAACAACCTTTAGTTCTGCAGTATGCTAGATTGTAACAGCATCAATGTTCCCAGTGGCCTTTCATTCATCCCTGACCTAGCAAACTGTACAAATAACAAATCAATACACTGAGCTACAAATGGCAATTAAATTATCAGATCCCCAAAACATTTGCTATTTAATTCCTACTATTGAGATTATCCTAACTGAGTGACTCCAAACAATTAGCAAACATTACATTAATCAGAAAGAGTTTGCAGGGACTTAAGTTTGCAGGGACTTTAAGTTCCTAAATTGCTGAACTGATTCCCACTTGCAGGCACAGCTGGTCATTTATATCTGGGAACAACATCGCACGTGTTGGTTAGAGTAGGAGCAGGGAAATTTCACAGTTTCTGCTTCTTGATGGTTCATCCTGCTTGACATAAAAGCAGTGTTTTGTTGCTGCTTTTTGTGAATCATTTGCAAGAAGAAAATTTTAGGACACAGGAAAAAGGGAGAGATATGTTATCAGCAAATGTCAATGTATATGGTTCTTGAATTGTTTAGTCTCCTCCATCTAAATCCCATTCATCATGTAAATGGTCTGTCAGCACTTGTTCTATAGAGTTAGCCAAGTTGAAGACTCACAAAGAATACTGGTTTTGTATTTCCAGGTATCTCCTTGAGATGAGAACTGGTGAGTTTTAAAATTTGACTCGATACATTTTAAGATAAATGATTGGAAATTGCCAGTAGCTGAAACAAACTTGCAACCCTTTCTTCTGTGAGTAATCTGCACTCATAGATGAGGACAATCAACTTCAGTCAGAATTTTTCCTATTCAGATGCTCATCCTGAGGGTTTTGAGTGTTGCCGTTGGAGCTCTTGAGGTAGCAAAGCTTTACCCATCCAGCAGTGGCTGCATCTGTGTACTGAGACATCCTTTACATCAGAGCAGTAGCAAAAGGTTACCTGCCTTCACTGATTTTTCAGGTCCAGGACTTGTACACCGAATACTAGGTACCTGCTAAAAATAATAATTAAAAAACAGAGGGAGTTTTGGGAAGTGGAATGGGTTTTAAAGAAGTCGAGCTAAATTGCATATAACATATTGTGCAAATGCATATAGCTACCTTCACAGCATAAAAACTGCGACATCAAAATAAAGCAAAGGTTTGCCAGGAAACCAGGAGGCTGATTATTGATTTGCTTCTATTATGAGCATTTATGCTTGTATCTCTGGGTCACTGGTAGCTCTGGCAAGTTCTTAGTATCATGGAACTGAATCGATAATCGCTTATTTGCCCCTTATAATTAATTCAAATTCAGATAGCAGAGTATTTTTTTTTCATTTCCATGCATCAGTTTGTTTTTTAATTTGACACTTAACAGAATTAGAATTGATCCTGTTGTGAAAAGATGCTGGTATTAGCAGCCACTGATGGTACTGAAAAACAAAAGTTGTCGATATTGCTTGTAACTCTTAACTGGGTCTGATTGGAGAACAGAACATCCGCTTCTTGCAAAATTCAACCTTGGTATTCTTTATGCATGTTGAAGTTAAAATGTTATAGAAAAGCCATTCTAAAATTTATAAACTCAAGACCCTTTAGACCATTCTAAAATTTATAAACTCAAGACCCCCCATGAAAATGTCATTCACATAAGGTCTGTACCATGTTAAACCTCATAAGAAAAAGATTCTATTGAACATTTTTCTATTTAGTTCCTCTATTATCATAATGCAAGTTGTATTGTATGTTTCATTTTGTGTAGAGAAATATTATATATGCCATTGTGCTGCTGTGAAAAGCATTGAATTTACACATACATTTGATAGAATCAATCAGAGAATCATAAAGTACTTCAAGGTTGAAGGAGATGTCCGAACCAGAGATCATCTGGTCCTGTTTCCTCTCAAAGCAGGGCCAGGGATATCAGGTTTCCCAGAGACTTTCACAGGTGAGATATCTTCAACAATGGAGATTCCACATCTGTGTTAATTATCTTTTGGAAATATCATTCAGCTTTGTTTATTTGAACCCATTAATGTGCTGATGCAAAGTCAGGTTTCTTTCAATAGCTTCATTGTAGAATGATTTGATGATTTCAACATGTTGTTTAAAAAAAAAAAAAAAGAAAAAGGAAAAAAATCCCAGAATGATTGCTCAAAGAGTTGCATGAAACTAGTGTGATTATAGAGCCTGTAACACACTCCTTTCCCTGTCACACCCTGAGTCAACAGGCTGTGAGCAGCCGTTTGGCACACAGGCTGAAGGGAAGAAATGCTTCCCCTTTGGCTTTTGCCCTGGTTGAGAGGAATAAAACAGTTCAGTCACTTCTGATATGGTTTCTTGGTTCTTATTAACTTCTGCTGTCATCTGATGGAAGCAGATTAGTTTCTATCAGACAGCTGCCATTAAACCCTTAATCTGAAGAAAATTTTCTCCCAGACTTTTTGTTATGCAGAAACCCAGGAGAGGAATCGGTGCTTCCTTTCTAAGCCTCTGAAGTGAACACATGTGTGCAGCCTTAAGTGCATAAAGTCCCAAAGAACTGGGACGGTACCTCTACAATCTAATTGATTTAATTTTATCTGCTTAACGGAAGCTTAACGCTGTGAATATTCCAGTTCGTGATTGGTCTATGCGGAAAGTAACATTCCCATCTGTTTGGCTATAGCCTGAACTTTGGGAGCTGGACATGTGGGCTCATCACATGTGGGCTCTTCTTTTTCTTTTTTTAATGGACCTTAGTATGATGTTTTGCCTGTCCCTTTGAGTTAATGCGTAATACTCTACTCTCCCTGTTGCTGGTATGTAGGTGCAGAGCCATGACTTTGAGCTACCTTCACATTCAGGGGACGAACATATCAGAGCACTGCTTACTATTTTTCTGCATAAAGGGAGGACTTAAAATGAGCAGAAATCATAACTGAACTTGTATTAGGGTTCTACATGCATTTTTCATCACCTGAAAAAAAATTGGCTTTGCGAACTAACTTTTTAATGAGAAAGCTTCTAGTGTTGCTGGTAGCAATGAGTGTCTAACTACCTATAGCACTTCTTGTTAGTTCATTAAAAGGCTAGCCTTCCTAATTACATTTGCATGTCTTTCCATAATTTGTACAGACCTCACTAATTAAATAGGTGATAATCTGTTAGCAGAATTGCAAAAGACCTTGATCCTTAAATATGCAATCCCTCTGGCAGTATTTACAGTTATATAATAGTATGTTGCCTTTCTTGCTTGATTTCTAACTGAATTTTAGATGCTATTGCTCATCTTCACAAATATGTATCATGGAATGGATGAAGACACTTTGGGGTAGATATAGGCAATCTGTCCTCTTGCTCCCTGGTCATTCCAAAGACAGATCTTATTTCTGTTTTAGTTATTTGAAACTGTCAGTGTTTTTATTTCACTAGTAAGTCATTTTAAAATCTGAAATGAATGTTATTTGTTGCTGTTTGAAGACCAGTTCTCTTTGTGATGCTCGGGTGGCCAAAAGATGGTGAATAAAACACGTATTAGGTACTTGCAGCATAATTTCTAAAGGTGCAGAGGTGAAGCTGGGGAATTGGTGCTCACTCTCTGAAGGTCAGAGCGCAGATTGAGTTGCATGACTGAAATTGCTCAGGCCTTACAGTGCTGCTCTAAGTACATTTGCCCGTTTCTCTTTTAGTTGTTCTTTCCTTCAGACAGATAGAAAATAAGCTATCCTAATATATTTTCTTTCATCTTTTTTTTTTTTTTTTTACCTGGTCTTCAGTTTTAGTGTAATTCTACCTTTCTTTAATACTCATGTGGGTTAAATGCTTTATGTCTGTATTTCATGTGGGAAAGGACATCAAAGGCATTCATTTAAATATAACAATTTCATGCATTGCTCTCCAAATAACTTAGAGCAAAACTATCCATCATTAGATGAAATTTGTGCATGCTTATCAGTGCAGTGGCTCACTTTCTGATATCTGAAAAGCCTTCAGACTCTCACTGCTGAGTTACGCAGTCATCAGTGCTCAATTTCTAGCAGCATCCCCAGGTCTACGTGTGCCGTCTGCTCCTGGCTCACCAGCCCTTCTCTTAGTCTTCCCACAGAGCAACACCGGGTGATTTTCTTTCTAACTCATTTGGGTTACACATTTAAGCCTGTACTTGGAGAGCGAGCTCACAGCTTTACTTCTGCATCATTATCTTTTGAAATATTTTTAAAATATGCCATTTTAGCACTACATTATGCATTCTGTCCTCAGAACAAGGGAGCTAAACTGGAACAGGGAGAAAGGAGAATGACTGCCATGGTTTGAGTTGACGTTCATCCCTGCTGGGATATGTCTTTGACACAGGGTCACACGAACGTAGTGCAAGTGGTGCAGGAAGGCACTTTGCTGACGTCAGAAAGAGAGATCGCAAGCTGGAAGAGTGGTTTTTGACCACCTGCCTGGACAAAGTGATTTCATCTGAGCATTCTACTATTAGAATTGTCTTTGCATGGTTTGGCAACTGTTTGCAGCATCCTCTTTAAGTTATTTCAGTTTATGCACATGTTGTGAATAAAAATAAACTAGGAGAAAACAAGGAGTATCTTATTTTCCAGAAAAACTTGGCCAGTTCTTCCAAATCACTACTCTTTTGCAAAGGGGCAATCATATGTTGTAAATAACAAACAGTGATGGTAAAACAGCTAAGAAAACTTAGATAAGAACCATATACTGAAAAAATACAATTATTAAGGTCTGAGAGTTTTCATAGTGTGCAAACCCATGTACTTTATAATTTCGACTATTCAATTTTTTAATCACATTTCATTAAAAGTTGATTTATTCTGATGAAGGGATGTATCTTCGTCTTATTACAGATATCAGTCTATTTTGTGAGCTTGAGTGTTGCACTGAGTTTCATGTTAGATTGTTATGCAGTGCCGCCATTATATTTTAAAAGGTCTCCATATTTAAAAAAGCATAACATTATTGGCTGTTAACTGTACTCAGCAAAGGTCTTCTGCATCTCTTTGACAGCCTTTATGAATTTTTAGGCTTGCACTCCTTTTTACTCTCATGTGTATTGAAGCGACAATATAATTGATATATTTATGCATTTATCTGGTCAGGAGCTCCTTTCTTGCAGCATCTTCAGAGTTCATCAGCATCTCTAGTAAAAGAGCAGAAATAAATTCAGCCTTTAGTTGCTATACTGTATTGATAAATGAACAGCAGAACCTGCTGACCAGCTAATATACGGACTGTTATGTTAGGTGTTGTTTGAGCTTGTTTGGCAGGATTTTTGAGTACAAATCAAGTGACTTGTAAGCAGATGATATAAATAATATATAGCCTGCCACAGTATTTTCCCTAGTACTCACATGGAAGTGACAATAGGGTTCCTGCTCTTCAGTTCAGGTGTTTTATAAACTTGCCTACCTTCTTCCTATCAAAATATTGGCATGAGGAATTCAGATTGGGTGCCGGTGTGATGAGAGAGTGAAAAGGATTTCTCTTTGAATGATGCTGAGATGGTATGGAATAGAGCATAATCCTTGTTAAAGGCTTGGGATAAAGCTAAAAACAAGCTCAAAACCATTAGCTTTTTAAAACATGTTTTGCTGCTTGCATGGAGGGGTTTTTTTCCTAACCTTGTGACTTCTCAGTGTGCTTTGGATATAATTCATATCAAGGTTTTAGGAATTATCATTACCTAAGCTAGCCTGGTCCCCGTCAGTGCCATGCCTACAATACAAACAGTATTTGTATGAGATTTTTTTTTTCTTCCTAAAATGAATGGAAGGCATTTCAAATACTTGGTCTCAAGGGCACAGTTGATTCATGTGGGAGCTTTTCAAAGCAAAAATGCTAATAACGTGCCCAAATTCTGTTTTCCTTCTGTGGGAATGGGGCACTGACAAGACTCTATGCCTTTGAAAGTGCTTTTCCTTTAGGTTCCCAGTTTATTTCAATTTTGATTGCTTAAAAATTGCACATGAAATATTCGACAGTCATAGTCCTTGACTGAATTATGAATAAGATGAGCTAAAAAAGCATTGTTCTTTTTATATTTCTTTGGGTCATTTAATAGCTGCGATGTGATTTTTTGCAATACGTTTACAAATTTTTTCTTGGAGTTTCATGACATCATCCCATCTGTTGATCTAGTGGTCCAACACAAATGATGATCTGATTCTGTTAAAATTATTAGAGTGCCAAACCATTAATGTTTTGTATTCTCCTCATCTGCTATATGCCTGAATACATTCCAGTATTTTATTTATGTTATGGACTTTGTTTTGAATTATGTTCTTTTGCTTCTTGCATGAAGATTTTATGAAATTTTCTTCTGGTATATCACTATTGGGAACTTCCTCCCCCCTCCCGAGCACCTGATACTTTTGGAAAACTTTTTTGTTCAGTTAAAAGAGTAGTATTTCTGTTGCTTAACATCATATTTTTTGCCCATAAAAATAGAAATGAAAGGAAGCTTGGGTGAGATAAAGATATTGGGACAAATTCATCCTTGTTGAAACTTCACTGACCTATATATATGTATATTATAGGTCAATATAGCCCTCTGTTATTCTTCATGCCTACACGTAACAAACGATTTCTTTACACCCTGGATATTTACTTCCATGTCCTTCTTCTGTGAGCTCTAATAGGAACAACTCAAAGTTCCATGGATTTCATGTAACAAGTAATCCCTAAAGACTTCTGTAGGAATAGTCCTTAAAGATTATCATTTGACAGTTGTTTGCAAAACACTAAACAGATAAAAGGTATAAGAAAATCCCTTTACCATGCAGTCAAATATTTCATTAAATACTTACAGTTTGTACTCCTACTTCAGCAGAAAGTGTAAGAAATCCACTTTAGATTACTACCAGCACTAGCACGATGTGTCTCAGAGAAGTAGTGCTTCCTGGTCTAATCAGACATGTTAACAGAAATGGTGAGGATCATGGATTAGTATATAGGTAGAAGGGATTTTTTGCTCTTTAGTATAAAAGAAATCATCCTGTGATTCTGTTGAAAAGATTTAGTTTGAACACTGACATGGAGATATTGCACTGAAACATAAACAGATGAGTTCAGAATGACTGCATTAAATGCAATTATGCTTCAACCCACAATAATCTTAAATGAGATATTTTATTAAATATCAGTAACTTTGGGGACTACATTGGTTTCCACTTAGGTCTTTCAAGTAAGAGTTACTCTGTGCAACAAGAGGTCTGCAATATAAAGAAGGTGGAATGCGCACAAAGGCAAGTTTCTGAGGGCTTAAAAACCATTTTAGATTTATTAATTTTCTGGATTTGGGTTAACATGGTTCCATGAATAGGCACAAGGCCTGGAGAGTGGGATTAGGAAGGTTTCCAGAGGCTCTGAACTCATGTCAAGCAAAACTATAATGCCAGGCAGCTAAGTCAACTGAATAGGGAAAAGCCTTGAAAGTGCTTTATCAGTGCATAATGTTTGTAAATTTTATTCAATTAATTTACAGCTGCAGGGCTCATGAGGCTGAAATTAAAGTTTTGTAAAGTTTTGATAAGGAAGCAGCCAAAAACAAACGAAGAAGTTTGATTAGCTCTGGATGTTTTTGGACAAGTTGGCAGGGGAACAAAATTTCAAGCAAGTGTTGCAGAAGGAGATGCATATAGTCTTAGGAGTTGCTGCAATTGACTGGACGGGTAGCAAAATGCCTGCGAGCACCACACAAGGAGTGCCTGCAAGTGTGCATGCCATTTGCTTTCCCTTCTGCCAACAGGTGTCTCAAAGAAAAGTCATGTCCCAAAGAAAAGCCCCTGGAAGCTAGTACTATCAAAAATACGTAAAAAATAAACCTTTTGTTTAAAAGTACTGTTTTTTCTATGACAAGATTAAATGGGGTTTACTTCAGGCAACAAAAAATAATGAAAAAGAGGATGTGCCAGAGGACAGCCAGAGTACTAAAATACCAGCTTTACACAAAACATCAGTGCCTCTGTTGCAGGCTTGAAGATAGAATCATAGAATCGTCCAGGTTGGAAGAGACCCTTGGGATCATCGAGTCCAACCATCTACCCTACACTACAAAGTTCTCCCCTATATCATATCCCCCAACACCACATCTAAACGTCTCTTAAACACATCCAGGGATGGTGACTCAGCCACCTCCCTGGGCAGCCTATTCCAATGCCCGACCACTCTTTCTGTGAAAAATTCTTTCCTAATGTTCAGTCTAAACCTACCCTGTTGGAGCTTGAAGCCGTTCCCTCTCGTTCTGTCATTAGTTACCTGTGCGAAGAGACCAGCACCAACCTCTCTACAGTGTCCTTTCAAGTAGTTGAAGAGAGTGATGAGGTCTCCCCTCAGCCTCCTCTTCCTCACACTAAACAGATGACTAACTCTTGAATAGATACTAGCCATGCCACTGCTTATTCATTTTATTATTTCTTTTCTTGGGAGAATCAAGGAAACCCTCAACTTCCCCAAGAGCCCTTTGGATATATTTTGGGGCTGCCACCCCACTTGTGGGTAAGTTACAAGAAGTGGTGTTGCACATTTATATCTTGATTTTGTTCCTCATGTGGGGCCAGGATAGACCAAACTTTTTGGAACCAAGCTTAAGCTGAGCCCTCCCTGCCCTATGCAAAATGGGTCATTGAGGTAGCAGCTTCTATTCCTTAGTTGTGTGTATTCATTATTTCATATTTGCGTTAGTGAAAAGAGCAATATTTCTGTTTTCTTATATGCTTTGTTAATTTTTAGACTTGAGTTCCTATTTCTCAGTATTGTTTCTTAACATAAGATTAGCAAAGTGGATTATCCAGACAGCTTTTTTGCTTCCAGTCTTTGTGGAGTTTATATTTTGTTGGGAACCTTCTGCCAGTGTATCTACAAAGAAAATTCCATTAAAATCAAATTTTCACATGGGAACTGATCCACTTTTGCTGAAATATTTTTATTTACTTTGGAAAAATCTAAACAAAATACTCCAATTTCACTCAGGTCACTTTAACAGCAAGCATCTCAGTTTGTTAACAGCATCTTTTAAAGGGGGTGAGTGGTACAGGTTGGATGCATCCCAGTCACGTCGAAGTTGTGGCAGATGCGCTTAGACAATGCTGATCTGTCTGGGAATGGGAGCTTTAACTCAGTCAGAAGCGCTGCCCACATCTCGGCAAAATGTAAACTGCCTTTTCTGGGAACAGAGCAGAAGCTCGGGGTGAGAAATGCAGCATCATCCTTGCTTGAGTCTCTGCTGCATCTATAAAGTCCTGTGATTTTGAGAGAGACCTAAGGACAAGAGGTTACTGAAGGTGGTGGTGGTAGCGGTATTTGCTAGTACCTTTTCTGCAGAGGGCACAGGTACCCGTGTGCCCTGGGGAAACTGCTGTCCCACCGTCAGTCCTCTCGCCAGGGGTTCACTGGGCTAGTAGAAGTTTACACCAAAGTAATTTGGATCATATCTGAACGTTAGTGAATTGCTTTCAAAGCTTGGATTAGTTTCTGAAATTACAGTAACTGTATCAGATTAGGATTTTTGCCCACAATGCTGTTAGTCTGGAAGAACTTGAAGGCTTTATAAGTGTAAATCGTGCCATGCACTATTGTTACTTGACTTTGAACTGATTGTTCATGGTTGGATGCTAAATTTTTTTTGCAATCTCATTTCCATAAGTATTTGAAAAGAAGCAACTCCTCCTTTATTAAGTAATGTTTCCTTCAGAAACTCTGCAGACATTTTTAGGATTGGAGAAAAAAATGGAGAAAAACAGCTTTCAGTGAGACATCCTTCAGATCTTAGAAGGATACTGGGACTGAGCGCCAAGACTTTCTGGTGAGGTTTGCGTTCCTTTCAGTGAGTCTTTTACACAGGAACAGCTGGTGACAGGCATCTGGGTTTATACTAAGAGGGTTTATACAAAGTCTTGAAGGACATTTTTTGAGGTTCTACTTGAACTTCCTTAATTTTTCCCATGTTGTGTACCCAAGTTCATCATTGTGAAACATGGTATATGGATGAACATTCATTTGCACTCAACTGTATAATTTATTTGGATTTCAGCGTTTGTGAGTAGTTCTTAAAATTTAAAAAGTACAGAAAGAAACTTTGTTACCAGAAGACTGCTTCTGATGTTTTGGTTTGGTATTTTTTTTTGTTTAATTGCAAGAATTTCCCCCAAAGGAAATACATATGTAGTTTATGATCTTTACCATAGAAGGGGTTTGGCTACATTTTTAGAAACTTATTCTCAACTTTATAGAAGTTGGCAATGTTTTTTTTTTTTTATTCCAGTCTACCTCTGCAGTACAGAAGAGATAGCAGAAGTTCGTTATCTTAAGGGTTTGGCATGACCGTTTTTGGTTTTATGTGCTATTTGCCCATTTTAATTCTGGTTTTCCTTGTTTCCTTCTTCAAAAAACTGAAAGTTTTGGCACAGTGTGACAGCTTATCCTTTGCTCTCTGCTGTCACCACTAAGAGCTAAATAATCTTGCAGTGCTATAAAATTGCATACTTAAAATCAAGTGCTGTATTTATGTGGTGCTGTACCTGAGCCAAAGATAAACATATACAGTATCAAATTTTGGACAAGATTCAGATTTTTCTATCCAATCTTTGCATGAAAAAATAAAGTAGAAGCTTGGTTTGTTGTTTATGAATGTGTGTGTGAATGAATAGATAGCTTCCGCACTTGAAAAACAGGCTTCAAAAGCTGTATTTCTTTTGGATGTTCAGAGTGATTATAGTTTGTTTCTTACTCAAATGATAATCACAGCACTAATTGCAGATGCTTTTTCAATGTACTGTGATCAGCCTGTTTATTTCTCTGTCAAAAGTAATTGTTTCCATAAAGAATTCTTTAATAATGGTAGAAAAAATAAAGCAAAAGCTCTGCTGTAACATATACCTGTTATTAGGAATCTCAGAGTATTAAACGCATTAGAATAATAGCCTGTTACAATAAATCTATGATTGACCTAAGCCCTCTCATCTTAAAAGGGAGAAAACATTGATTCATCACCTAGGAGTAAATATCTGCCACAGAAGTTGGTTATTTGATATTATATGATACATGGCGATTCTATGAAATGAATAAAACTTTAAAAATAAAGATATCTAAAGAAGCAAATCATGAACTGTCTGAAATAGCAGGAGTAATGGGAAAGAGGGGCTTTTTCTCATAAACAGTGATTTGGTCAGGACTTTAATGAGATCAGTTTATAGCAGAAACACTGGAATATTCCAGACATTATACTGAAAATATTATGAGATGAAAAATTTTCTTAGTTACACAACATACTTGCTTTTTGATAGAGGTTGCAAATTTTTTTGGTGTGTGATCTATGCAGTTAGTCCATTTTTAAGTCTGTTGCATTATTCCCTGTATCACAAAATGCCCATATACTGTTAGTTTCTATGTTGGAAGAAAACTAAAAACTGCTTCTGTAAAGTCTAACCTAGAGACCTGGAAGGTATTTCTGAACTTTTAATTTGATTGTATTTGTTTATAGCATTCTCTGTGGCTTACAAAATAAAAGCTGGGAGGAGAGGGAGTATTTTATCCTCAAAATTTATCTGGAACTATGTGTCCTGGTGAACTTTAATTCAATTGGAAGAAACTGATCATATTGCTCAGGGCTCCCAAGCTCTCTGATATGCAGTTCCTCTCAGTCTTAGGGGCAGCAGTACTTCTAAACGTACTTTTCCTTTAAACTTTAAAGTCTAAGACGTGCAGAATTTTTCAAGCTGACATTGTCCTTTTGCAGTTGCTCTGCCTTTATCCTTTTGTTGTATAGGTACTGTAGTTCCCTGTATCCTCTGCCCTGCTCTTAGGACTGCTTTTTCCTGGCTCTGACCCTCAAACCACCCAGATACCTGGGGGATGTCAAAAAGCTACCATTCATTCCAGCCCACCATTTGTCTCCCTGGTGTGTTGCTTGTCAATGCCAGCCCGTGCCCCTTTCACTGAGAGCTGTGCCTGCAAGCATTAGCGACTGTCAGAGGCGTGGTCTGAAAATGGTTTATTTATAAGAAAATAATGGAGGTGGACATTGGACACAGGCGCTGCTGACATATTCGTTTTGGTGTAAGAGCTGCAAGAACATTATTTGATGGAGGCTGACTTTCAAAACATACTTGCTCAATGAGGAGGTGCTCAGTAAGGCTTCCCATTCAAGAAATGCCCATCTTAGGGGAAAACAAGAATATAACAAAATAAGCGGGCAGGCTGGTGTTGTTTCAGGAAATGGGCTTATTGATTAATAATGGCAAATAATACTCTAAATGCAGTAAAACTGTGCTGGTCCAAAAGCAATATTTGAGAAAGCTGTTCTTCCCAGGGGTGACTAACACGCGGGGTTGAGGTGTGATGCTTGTACTTGGTTTGCTTACAGCTAAGATTTACCCTATTTTGTAGCGTCTGTGTAAAGCATATTGAGTTTTTATGAGATTTCAGGAAGTTACTGTGTTTTACAGCCATCCTTTTCACTTTGTTTTTGTAATCTACTAATATGGTCTTAGTACAAATAGCCGTCCACAGATGGTAGATAATGTGAGGGAGATATACTTGCCTGCAGACTTTCTTCTACAGAAATTTAAGTCTGAGTTCAAGGAAGTCTGAATGAAAACAAGATAAGTCATGGTCAGGGGTGTATTTATGAGTACAGAGATCTTCCTGCTATGGGGGAACTTGACAAGAACCAGAGAAGTCATGTGAAGAACCAAACATACAGCAAGATTGTTTATATCTCCATGACTGCTTCTCTCCTCTGCCTATGCAGAAATCTCTGAATTTTCAGTCTTTATACTTCTCCTTGATTTTATGTAGCTTAATCCAGGATTGCTTATGGCAATTTACTGTCTCTTTATAGTGCAAATGTTTTAGTCTCTGTTTCCTATTAGACAAGTTTCCCCTACTGATTTATTTTCTTACCTTTGTGCAATCTTTGCCCTGCCTTAGGTGGGAACTAAGGGCATAGATATACTATATGTACTTTTGATGTCTGCCTACAGTATTTTTCTCTCACATTGCGAAGAAACTCAGTGTCTGGAGTAGTAGTTTAATCTTGTAGTAGTTTGTCTGGGAAAGAAGAAAGAAAAGATTAACAGAAGTTTTATTCTTAATGTTTTTCTCTAAGTGGTCTAGATTTACTGGCATCTACCTCAACATTACTAGTTGCATCCTAATTAGAATAAAATGTTTGGCTTGTTTTCAAAATACATATTGTCTTCTTGCTACAGGATCACTTACACTACTCCTCAGAAATATTAGCCAAAAGTTTGTCCCTGAAAGGCAGGTTGGCATATGAGTCATCTTTGTAGCGCAATAGTGACAAGGTGCTGCAGAATTTATCTGCATTCAGTCAATCAGAGAGGAGTTTCACTTCATTGTGGGAGATAGAAAAGTGCACAGTCTTTGGTGGGCCTTCCTATTACTAGCTGATCTGTGTAATATATTAATTAAAATGGTGAATTGAACCCCTTTTCATTTAATAATTTGATTAAAGAAAAAAAAAAGTCTGCTAAGACCAGGGAGTAAAGCATATAGTTCTTCACAAAGCAATGTGTGTGGCTGATAACTCATCAGATACCAGGCTGTAGCGCGAAGGTGCCTGCAACATGCTGTGTGCAATATGTTCCTTGGAGGGATCACGCATGATGTGGAGGATGTGTGCTGTACGACCTGCTATTACTCTGGGTTACTGGATCACACTTAAAAGGCATAGTAATGGGCATGCCAGAAAGAAAGCTAGATTGGCATTCAAGAGGTTAATTAGAATGGGAAAGAGCAATTAAAGGGACGTGAGGAAGTCTTCATAAAACTATGATTGAGCGCTCTTCATTAAATGATCTCATTAAACAAGGCAGAAGATTTTTTTGTTGTTGTTGAAATTCTGAACCTCCCATTAAGATTGTCTAATCAGCTTTCTGAAAGAAGAGTTATTACAATACCATAATTTTTGAAACCTTTTGTTGTTCTCCAGATACTGCTAGGTATGTTTTATGTGAATATGTTTTCCTTGGCCTCAAAATGGGGAAATAGAAGTGATAATATTGCTTGGGTATGAATGTCACGAGTCTATTATTTTTATTTGATCAACCTATGAGACAAATGAAGATTTAGCTCTTAGTTTCAGTAATTGCATCGTTGTATTATGTATATTGTGTCATAATGTGGCTACACGTACAGAATACAAATCAATACCTCGACAGCAAGTAACAGATGGATGGCTTCTGCGAGAGAACTTTGTTGTCCGTTTATTGATCACAGTTAGTAGTTTATGTTAGCAGAGACATACCATAACTACTGGTGCCAAAATAAACATCAGTTTGAATAGTGGTCCAGTGAGAACAGGTTCTTGCTGGTTTACGTGGTAAGTGCAGTCGTGTTGACTGCTAGACTGACTCTTTGGTCAAACTTAAACAGAATGCAGGGACTCAGAGACAAAAAGGAAAGGAAAATTATTAAAATTACATTTGTGTTGCTATAAAGTACCTTAAGTATTGTGAAGAAGTAAACAATTTAAATCACAAGAAATAACGTCTGTCAGGAAAAAAAATAATTTAGAAAGAGGCACAGTGAAATGTTGCTGACTTAAAACCAACCAAACCAGAAGTAATAGCTTCGCCTAATGTGATGCCCTTCATATTCCCGCTGTATATCGTTATGTCAATGATTTCTGTTGTTTTTCTTGTCTGTCTCTGGATGAAATACCCACAGAACTGCAGGAGCACATGTGGAGAGAGGACAGCAAAACTCAGGGTGCACAAAATATTGTTGGCATAGAAAGCAAGCAAAATGAAAACAGAAGGAAAAGCTTCATATCTCTTTGCTTTCCTGACCCGGGATACTGTGCTGTAGCGGTAAATGCCCACATAGTGATTAGATTACAAATGATTTTTGAAGTTATTGGTGTCCTTCCAAAATCTTTTAAAGTGATTTACATGCGTGAGTGTGTGACATGCATCTCATGGATATGTTTATGCTGTCATTTTGGCTCACGCTCTCTTTCATGGCACGGCCCCAGCCCTCTGATTGTCCGGTGTCAGTTGTCTTCTGGCCTCCCCTTGGCACAAAACCAATTTGTTCTCTCTTAGAGGAAACCCTGGCCGCTGAACACAGATATATTGACATAGTTTCCACATATCCACTGGGGCCTGCTTTCTACAGAGCACTGTAAATATAACCAACCTGGAACAGCATGGATGCAAGCCAATATATGCCATGTGCTGCCAATTTTTCTTCTATATTGCAAGAACAGTCTAGGGGCATCCACAGTATACCCTTACTGTAAACAGCGTTGCTCTGATTAGTCAGAGTAATAAAAGTCCATTTTTCTTAAATGGCCCTTCAGTGAAGTACTCATTAACTCTAAGAATTTAGGAATCCACGTTGTATAGCTTGTGTTTTCTATTACCAACATATGTAATTTATTGAAAAAATACATGGATGAGAGAAGAGAGAGAGATACAGTACATTTTAAAAGTGACAGGGAAGGTAGTTGGTTTTAGTCTCAGACAAACTCCTAGACATAAACAAGGAAGGACCCTGTAGGAAATACGGCTTTTCCTCTCCAGTAAGCAGGAGATTTTGAGAGTGCCTTGCCTGTGTTTGCTCTTGCTTTTTGCTCCTGAAGTCCAGCAGATAACATTACCCCTCAGTTGTGTCCTGGCACCTGCACTGTATCACTGCAGCGTATGCATTTGTATCTTTAGAGTTTTGGGAATATGGGAAGTTATAGGAGGAAAGAAGTGGCCCAGAAGTATAGCAATTGTTTTCTTTCCTCTTTTAGCATTTATACCCATTATCTATTTTATTTAAGTAAATTACTGAAGAAACTATGTATATATAGACTTGCCCAGACCAGCCACACACACTGGAAAGCAACTGTGGCAAATTCAATTATTACCCCTTCGCGTGGACTTGGCTGATTTTATAGGGTTGAATCATGTAGTTCCTGTAAGGGTTAGGAAGGTCTCAGAGACCATTAAACCAGATCTCTGCTTTTTTTCCCTTCCTAGTAGGGAGAGCACAGGACATCCTCCTGCACGTTGGGTGCTGTGCCATAGCTCATGCATAGAAATAATGAGAATTGCTGCCACTGACAGCCTGCCTTTTTTTTATTATTATTTTTGAGGGGGGCAGCATTTTTTCTATAGAGGTGTGTCAGGAAGCTCAAAGGAAATGTAGTGGTTCGTATAATTTAGCATGTGGAGGAGATACCTACAATTCAGGTTGATGTATAGGTCACATCTGTGGGAGGAAAAAAACGAAGCCCAGACTCTATGGTTTGTAGCATCACTACTTTATATTCTGAATTATGCTCATAGCTGGCTGAATTTTACTTAGAAATGAGATTGACATTGCAAGTACTCTTTGACCCTTCTTTGTCTTCTGCTGAGGAGGAAAGAAACAGCCACTCCATCCTCATACAGAGATCTTGAATAGGGGAGCCAGAGGCATGCAGCACATGAAAATTGGATAATTGTAATAAATAAAACTTGGTACTTTTCTTTTTTTCCTGAATGCCCTTGCCAGACACTCTTTCCTGATACTTTGCCAGCTAATTAGCATCTTGTGATAGTAATTTCATTTCAGGGTGATAGCAAAGCTTAATTTGTGCAGTTAATTACTTTCCATCAATTTTCCCATCTTTGAAAGGACAGTATATGTGTCTATACTATTAGTGAAAAGAAAAAAACTCTCCTAGATTAAGTGAAAAAAAGTGGTTTGTCTTCTCTCAATAATTTTAAAGTTTTTTAAGAGAATGACACTGGATTATGAAACATTTCATTTTAAATGTAAACGCTAATTCAAATTGTAAATTTTGTAAATTCTAGCAAAATCATAAAGGCAGTATGCAACTCAGAGAAGTGCTTCCAAATTAATATCTGGGATCTTTCTAGATGCAATTAAAATGTTTTAAAACATTAAAGTGTTGACTCGGATAAAGAATTTTTATTTAGTCGTTAGCCAGAAAAACAGTTCTAAAACAATGAGATCTTTATAATATGACCTATTAATGATATCTAATGGAAATAATTGAGGAGACAGCATAATGTAGCTACCTAATGACTTCTCTGAAATATATGAAGGTCTGAAAGCTGATGAGATGACAAGCTGGATAAAATTGCTGTATAAACACAACTTGACTATGGAGCGCAGATAACGGTTTCTTTAACTGCAGGTTTTGATTTAGTGGGACTCATACCTTATCTGTAGTTTTCCTTTCTGATGTATGCAAAGGTAGCACTTTGTGCATATCCCTGTTTTGTAAAGGTCTATCTCACTTCTCTGCTGATGGAAAGTGAGGAGTTGAGTATAGCTGGGGAATGGAGGAAGGCTGCTAAAGTGATTCTTGTTATTAGGATCCTTACAAACCTAATGGAGGCTCCTACTGAAGTGTTATCAGGATAGTTACTGAAGTCCATTCATTTTGGGCTGTATAGATGTGGAAGTTTGTCTGTGGCACTCAGAGGTGGGGAGCGAGATCCTGTGCTTTCTTCTCACTGTATTTGCAAAATTGTCACCCAGTTCTAAACCTGAGATGATGCTGATTTCTGTGAAGTGTGGAGTCCTGTCTATAGTTTGCACTTGCTCAACTCATCAGCAAGCTCCCTCCTGAGGGACGAAAGCACCTCAGGTGCCAGAGAGGAGCAGGTATGGATGTGTCCCCTCTCTCCCTGCCTCCCATTAGCGCAAGTGCACAGGGTGAATCACCCAGGAGCCTGCTTACTGCGTGTGCTAAGATGAGAACCAGGCCATTCGTCCATGGCTTTGAAAACTATCACCAAGAGCTCACAGCACGGTGTGGTACCTCTTCAGACTGGTGAAAGCTCCTCCCTTGATTTCAGATAGCTCTGAATCAGAACCTTAGAACAGAGGGTGCTTGTTTTTTGCAGGTACACGTAATATTGCTACCATCTGCTTCTAATTTTCTCTAGCCCAGTAAAAGATATATGTAACCAGGATTCTCTGTCTGTGTACATTGCAAGTACCAAAGTTAAATAAGTAACAGCACAGCATTCAAACTTGGCAAGAGCCAAAGCAGTGTCTGTCAGTAGGAGAAGATTTTGCCTTCCTGATTGATGTGAGAATGGAGCGAAGGCAGACACCACCCTTTATGTACTTACGATATAGCTGTTCTATTAGAGCAAGACAAGCTATTCCTAACACTCTTTCTCTGAATTTGTCTCTGAGAAAGAGATTGTGATTGTGACAGGAAGGATGCCACTGCCTTGGTAGGTCCCAGAAGTCTCCCTGAAAGAGCTGTCTGAATTCTGCTAACTCCCTGTGGCTGGAGGAGCTCATGATACCTGTTCTGGGGAAAGGTGGGAAACCCAGGACAAGGGGATAGTGCCTCAGGGATCCTGCAGGAAGCAAACTTGAGATGAGTGGTTGATTTTGATTGTTTTGCTATTAGTTGTCTAATTCAGCCAAAACTAGTTGAAGAAAGAGGAGCAAGTTAGAATTCGGCAGTATTTACCCTTCTAAAAAGTGTTATAGCTATTGAACATTGGTAAAGGATACATGATGAAATTTGCAGATGGTAAATTCAAAGCAAAACAAAGAAACCAGTTCTCTGTGTGATATGTTGTTAATCAGTGGAAATCCTTGCTGCAGGACATTGAGGGTATTAAAAGGTTGCAAAAATTCTTTAGAATATTCTCTTGAGAATTAATAAATGCATGAAAGCATTCTTGGCTTAAGAAAGGCTCTGGCTTTAAATGTTTTGGGAATAGGAGAGTACTTGAAGGAAGTGTAGTTTGTCCTCTTCATATGCTCATTCCTGAGGATTTCACTTAGCCACATTCCTTGTGGCTCTATTCTTGTGGTTTTGTTGAATGCCTTGCTCGCTGAATTTGCTCACAAACTTTCTTCTGTAGTTATTTGCTTATAGTGTTGTGTATCTGTGTATCCAATAGTTTCTAGCTCTGAGCAGAATGGCTGGGTTTTATTTATTTGTTTTAAGTAGGATAATTTCAGAAAGTCATTTCCAGATAAACTGTTGCAGAAGCTAAAGAGTTTGGGAGACCTGCTATCAGCCAATGTTCTACAGGAGAAAAGTGATATTAAGAGAACACAACAGGACCAATTTTTTTTTTTTTCTGGTGCTGATTGGAAGAGGAAAGGTGAGACAGAGAGGGCTCAAGGGCTCTCAACACTCCTTTGCTTCCAAAAATGCTCTTATGCAGTTTTTGCTTTTACACTTGCCACAATCTTACCCTCAACATAAAACCAAACAAGGAGAATTTGCGAATGATAATCAAACTAGAAAATACTTTTGGAGTATTCAAAGTATTTTCAAAAATACTTTGGCCATGCCTTATCACTTAAAATTAGGCCTTAATTTCAATCTATATTACCACTGAGTTGTGTCAGAAATAGTTGGAGAAAAAACTCAGAAATTGTTACCGCCTGTAACCAGCTGTTAATTTCACATTCCTCAGTTCTATGGGGAGTTTATTGTAATGATATTTTATCTAGTTTATCATCATTTCCATTAATTTCACTTCTGCTTATTAGTTTATATTAAATGTTTTTGAGGAAAAATTTCTCTTTGCCTTCTATTCACATCTTGTGGACTGAGCTATCCAAAAGGACACACCCTCTATGAGTTAACTGGAATAATTTTGAAAACATTTTGATGGTCACTTCCCACCCTTCCTTCCCAAACAACCCAGATTTTCCCTAGCTTGTGGTAAATAGGCAAAGACAACCACTCTCTAGTAATGATTGTCACTCCAGTCACTTGTTTTCTTTGAATCATTTCCTTATTAAGAATACAATTCGTTTATCACAAGTTAGTCATTCTCCTCAAAAAAAACACAACTCCAAGGACATTGTAAAAACAGATGTAAAACTATCCTTGCAAAAATCTCTTAAAATGAGGAGAGTTTGTATCTTTTTAGTCCTCATTACATGTTTAGGCTGGTGACTTAAGTTGATATCCAGAGCGATTCATTTTATGTTTTCCTCTGACACAGTGAAGGTAAAATGAATAGCACCATAGATTAAAATGTTCTATGGCCAGAGGTAGAGCCAAGATCTTTAGTGATACCCTTTATAATATTGGACAACAAACCACAACAATAATTGCTATGTCAGACCCATGGATGTGTGTCTGAGTTATAGCACATCTTTGAAAAGATAACTAGCTTTGATTTAATGGCATCAGGCAATGCTGAAGCCTCTGCATTTCACTACGGTGTTGCAGTGATTAAACTTCTAGCCTGCATTCGGTTAGCTTCAGTTTCCACTGGTATGGATTGTTATGAGTTTGTCAGAGGAAAAAGCAAAGAATCTCTTCTGCACTGAGACTATACAGTAATTGCCTTCTTATCGTTTCTTAAATAAACTAAATAGACTGATTGAAGCAGATGCTTCCAGCATGAATAGTCGGATTAAGATCATTGAAGCTTGCTGTGGTGAAAAGATACACACCTTGCTAGTGTGTAAGTCAGTGCTTGCATGATGGTGATGGGAAAATACGTATATCTTGAGTCCCATTTTGTTAGACCTTTCCATGGATAAAGAATGCCCTCAAAGTTGCAAGTGTGAATTAATTGTGCCCGAGACCTGTATTGAGGGAAGGAGCTTCCCAAAAAACCAGTTTTTCTATAGGTTTTCTGATGCTGGAGCTATCAGCAGCTGCTTCCAGCACAGTAGGGGATGGCCATACTGTGAAACTCAGTCTTTTGCCACTGTGAAATGGATGTTGACCATGACCTTCTCCCTGGATGTTGACCAAAGTCAATATCGCTCTCTCTGGACCTCCTGTGTAATCTGCTTATTTTTCAGTTTCCTAGCTGACCTAATTCCTTTTGCAGCACGCATTCAGACCTAATCAACTGTGGTCATAGCCTGTGCAGTGACAGTGCAGCTAAGCAAAAAAGGTAAAAACATGAATTTCTGCCAGCTGTACGCTTAGTCCTCATATCCATCTTGTCCTAGGAATAAATTGAAGAAGTTGCCTCATGGGCTTTTTGCAGGTCAGGGCTGACAACAGCTGTGCTGTTTCTGAAGCAACTCTGATTTTCCCTTATGCAAGGTGAATCCTGTTTCTTCGCCGCTGTATATTTCTGCTGCGAGGTGGATGATGCACCCTCTGCGGTCCTAGCTCAGATCCTAAAGCTACACCTGCTCCCATAAGCAGATCTACTGATATCCGTGAGAACATGCTGCAAAAAGGAAATGGCTATTTAGCTATTGTTATCTACTTGCTTATAGCGATTATCTAATGTAACTAACTTTGAGGGATGGCTCTTGACATCACCTTTAGGGACACTATATTTGATCTCTGACTGAGAAGTGGTCCAGGCAGTTTTGGTTTGGCCTTGGTCTTGATATAAGGAAAGAGATTTTTACATTTCCATTTGTTGCTCGAAAAAATACTGACAATTTGCCAGTCGATACTACTGTTCATATTGAAAGAGCAATAGATCACAATCAGATTTCTGGATCTGTAAAAGAGTATTCTGCTTTTGAACTTTTAGGGTGTGACTGATTTGGGGGTCACAATGATTTGATCTGAATCATCTTTCATGTGTATCGTGGAATCACTGCTAAGTTTGTTTATCCTCTACTGGCATGAGGAAGAAAACAATCTGCTAAAGCCAACATGAATGAATTTGGGTACAAAAGTTGGCAATGAATGATGTTCCCTCTCACTAACCACTTAGCTTGAGGGAGGGCAAACAGCTGTGCCTTTCTCTTGCAGGTCTTTTTAGTGGCCCAAGTGCCCTTTCTTTGGATTGGTTTCTGTATCTGTGCTTTTGGGCTGTATCACTTCCCTGCTGCCAGTTGCGTGGAAGGGAAGAAGTGACTCTTCAGTGTTAGTTCATCCAGGCAGACTGTCACTGCAAACCATTTCAGCCAAAGTCAGCATCGACCTATGCCTTCATCTATATTTTAATCCTGTTAAGTTCACTGAGTGGTACCCTGATTTTCCTGTACAACATGTAGAATAGTGTATGTGGCATGGAAGCTGGGGCACTTCTGGTGAAATCAGGTGTCTGCTGATAATGCTGCAGTGTCAATAAAGTGTAACTTAAGTAGATTGTACTCTGCTTGATCTGCACTTGCTCAGATTGGTTATAAGGTTGTGAAACATCTTTGTTTATTGTATTTTCAAATTATATATTTAATATATATGTACTCAGTGGAGTCTTGATTTGTATGAATGTTTATCCCACAGGCAGAGTTAAGTATCTTGCAAGCAGATCTATCTGTGCTCTTAATGGTGTTCATTTCTCTATGTAGGGGCTGGGTCTCAGCAAAGGAAATGCTGAAAATGCAGAGGGCTTCAACAGTGTATGAGCTATTTATCTTCTGATTTGCATTTCTGTGTCTGGTTTGTGTGGCATACTGAGGAAAACAGATCAAAGCGACAGATTCTGTAATTTCATTACCTTTGTGTTCCACAAATTCTGTTTGTGCCTGTTCTCAATAGAATAGCATTAGGACCAAAACAGAGATTTGAGAAATCTTTGAAGTTTGGAACATATGGGAGGAAGAACAATCTTGTGACAGTAGACTTTGCTTGAAAGCTAAACTTGTAATTTAATATACAGACTGCATTATGGAAAACACTCATGTTTAAAAGCATTGACAAAACATCAGTTCTTAAACAAAAAACAAACTCTGTCTTAGATTTGCACAAACTCTCTGTTCTTGTGTTGGCAGTGAATGAGCATGGAGACTCTATTCAAGACCATGGTGTTTCCCAAGCCTAATTGAATTGTTTTGTTTATTTTGGGGGGAAGAGAGGGGTAAAGGATCTTTTCAGAATCAGTTCTTCATTAAAAAAAACCCAAATGGCTCTTCTACCCGGATTAATGAAAATGAACACATACTGCTGATGGGCCTGTTTTTTTCAGAGAAATAAATCAAGGGGTAGTGTTGAAAGCTGTGAGGAGCCCAGTCCCATTCAAATGTCCAACAAGATTTTAATCTAACCATTTTTATCCTAGAACCATCTTTTGATGTTCCCTAGTACTTTGCATTCTGTCTAGTTATTAGCAGCAAACAGCTGAGAAATGCCACCAGGCCAGAATCTAAACTCTGAGTTACATCCTTTTGAATGTGTTTAAATGATATACAAAGAAGACGGGTTCCAGTTCAGGTACATAATGTCATGTCTTTCGAAGCTGAAATTTTTGATTGTACTGAGTTCTCACAAAGCACAGCAGAGTACACAGTGTGATGGGGAATCCTGTAAGAAGTTTGATGTGCTTTTAATTCTGCTGGAATTCAGGAATGGACATTAAAGGTCATGTTTTCAGCTGAGTCTGATCCTTAAATTTGTGGTGAGATTGTAATTCCCAAATTTTTGAATTTTTTACTTTGACTTCTCTGAAAAAAGTATTAAATATAACTCATAAAATAGTACATTGTTTTATCTGTAGATATTGAAGTATGTATTTGTAGTTTAAAAGTGCAGATTTATATTTTAAAATTCCTAAATGCATGGTAATATTTGTGTACTACTTTTGAATAATTTTCCAGATTAAGTATAGACCAAATTGTAAAAATGTAAGTTCAGTTTGAATTGGAATAGGTGAATGAGCTACAAAAAAAAAGGACACGTGACAGTTTGCCATTTCTAATAATATTCAAAAATAGCTCTTCTTGGATCAATATTTGGTCTGATGCAAAATGTGTGATACAGTTGATTTATCCAGCCAGTTTCACTGAAACTGAATAGCCTACCTTCATTCTTAAAGCTCAGAGAAAATGTGACTGAAAATGAGGAATGAGTTAAAAGAAGAATTTGAAAGTAATCCTTCACGAGTTAGTATTAAGTCCTATGTTTGATTCAGGGTAAAAATTTATATTCAGATCTGTCTTGAGTCATTGCAGTGAGAGCTCTGTATGTCCAGGAAAACCCTGAAGTGTTTGATTGATGAGCAGTGTTGGCCAGAATGTAATTTTCCATGCATGCTGCTTTTAAATTTAGGAAGAAGTAAACATTTTAGTTATGAAAATTTTCAAGCTGAAAATAGACGCAACATGGTAAATGTGATCTTATTCTGATCATATTTCACATTACATTAAAGTTAACTTTAATACCAGTGCTTTGGCTGGTGATATGTTTTGAAAAGAGCAGTTTATGGCCAGTATGTTTTCCTATTTTGGTGTTTCTGAACATAGTTGTATGATATATGGCAATAAGGAAATTAGATGTTATATACTTTCAAATAAGCAAACTATATTTTACATCTCCATCTCCATGTACCATAGGAAAATCTAGTTCAGTTGATTGTTATCTCTGGAAGGTAAATATTCATAAAATCAGGTTGTGCTTCACTTAGGATATAGAGTGATCTGCAGTCACTTCCCTCTGTGCTTGCAGGCCTCAACCTCTTTCCACCTAGAGGATACTATCATGTCTAGAGCAGGCAGGTCACCTCTCTTCACCATCTCCATGACACTGTTATCACCTCAGTGGATAAAGAAGCAATGCAGGGAAGGCAGTAAAGTATCCAAAACACTCATTAAAGTATCTGTGTTTTTAACCAGAGACTTAATCTAGAAACAGATGGGACCTCTCTTGTACCTTTTTCTGTGGACAACCCCAGTGCCTGTGGGATAACAAGGTCATTGCCTGTTTGTGGAGGGTCAGCCAGGTGCTGGCAATACTTTCAACCTATTCTGAAGATATAAGTGCGATTAAAATTGTTTTCTATTTCCTGTACCTTGTGTTCTGCCTTCATAAGGCAAATGAAGGTTTGGGCCTTGCTCCTTATCTTATTTGAGTGAGTCCCTGGTTCTCTCTTCAGGGTCTGAATAAAGAGACATGCTCCGGCTCCTCAGTTCTTGTCTCAGGTTAGTCAGCTGGCCAAGCTTTTCAGTGCCATCTCCCAGACAGCATCAGACATATCACTCATACCTCATAGTTCACCTATATAAGAAGTGGAGTGCTTCTCACCCACATGGCGGTGCTGTGAAGTCAATGCTTTGCAATACTGCAATGCCCTCAGATGATCGAGGGAAGTAACAAAAGAGTAATCAGTAATCTTTTATTATATGAATAATGTTCGTGTCTATTCCTCGTGATTCCCTACATGTATTTTAGTCTTTTTTCTCTGTATGTGTCTTGTCTGTCTTCTTGATGCGTTCCCTACCCCTGCTCCTAAAGGCTGTGGGCTTGTAACAACATCGTTGCTTCTTACCAGGGCCCTGCCTCTTTCCACACAGTGCAGACACCCAGGATGGTGCTATGATCCGCATCACAGCATTAGCTTCTTTTCTCAGCTCTTTGGTCACTTTGGAAATTTACAAAATGCAGGAATCCACCTTACACTTGTAAATAAATGTACACTAACGCTGTTGTCAAGTCATTGAACATGTTTCTGAGCTCACTTGCATGTGTGAATGTGTGTCAATACACACACATCTTAATTTTTACTGGCATACGTATACATAAGTGTCCAACAGTGCTGACCTCTGCTTTCATCCCATAAAGTTCTGCGCTTGTCACCTACATAGCAAAATATATGCATATGAAGACCTTTCCAGATGCTCAGATTTTAGTTTACTTTGTAAATTCTGCGTTTATATCTGAGCATTTTGTTGCAGGGTTTTTTTTTCAGCTCCTGAGCTTCTCCACTGCAGTGAGAGTTTGATGTCTGGAATATGACGTTTCTTCACATGATTCTCAATTTCAGATAGAACTGCCTAAATGTGTACATTTCGGAGGTTTGGAGACTATTTAAAGGTTTCTTAAGACCTCCAGAGTCTTGAGTTTTGGCAGCAGTTTTGTCTTCTCACACACTAGCCTGAATGAAGGAAAATAGAGATGAACAGATAAACTTGAAGGAGCTCTTTGTGACCGCTGACATTAGGATGATTCTCCATCAACTCCATCTATACTCAGTGGAGGAGAGGGCACGTCTCCTCCAGAGAGGGCCTCAGAACAGTTAAATCAGGCTTTGGTCATAAATGTTTTTCTCTCGATTGACTGGAGGCTGTTTAGACACATTAGCCACATGCGATTAAATTAGCCTTGATGAGTATTCTTTCTGATGAGCTAATCTAAGAACTGAGTTTCAGTCATTAGGAAAGCTGATACGCAAATGGTATCTCTGTATCTTGGGCAGCTTACCCAAAAGATGGGCAAATTAAGCAGCATTATGAAGTTCTTTGTAGATTATTTTGCATTAGGGTTGTGTATTTCAGAATGGACTTTGATCCGTATTACCATAGACAGGAAAGTTTAATGAACAGGAGGGAAAAAAGAAATAAGTATTAAAACAGTATGAAGATGGAAGGAAAAGAAATCAATCTTCCTTGAACCACTGGGTTTCTGACACGAGATCTTCAATTTGTATTTTTTTTTTTCTCATTAAAATAGTTGTGCATATAATTTTCATTTGCTGACTGAAAATGGAAAGGTGGCAAAAGCAACCTGATAGATGAAGGAGATGTTTGTTTCAGGAAAACTATCTAACCCTCACAGTTGGAAAATCTTCAGGTGGCAGCTGCCCAATGTCTGGATATACTGACCCTGCTCGGCTTTGTGGATTACAAGAGAGTTTGTAGGAAAAGAGAGGTAGAGTACTGGGTGCAAAGAGAATGTTAAATACAAAAAGTTAAACTTATGCAATGTTATGATTGCAAGTAGAAAAACAAATTGGAAAATGCAATACAAACTCATTCATAATGTATGTTTTATACGTTAATTACATCATTGAGTACTGCTGGTGATTTTTATGTTTACATGTTATATTATTTAAGAAAGGCATATTTTCTCTTATCATTTGAATGGGTGGTTCCATGCAGAAGAAATATTTATATCTATATTTTCTTTATGTGAACATCTATCTGTTACATTAAACATTGTAGGAAAACGCAAATGCTACTGTCTCAATCTGTTTCATATCGGTTTTAAAAAACTGAAGTTGTGTTCTTTTGCTTGATATGGTGTCATGACATTCTCTCTGGTAGAGAACAACTTTTCTAATGCAGTGTGGCATACCTTTCTGAGGGTGTTATGGGAACCACATGCCTAAGGGGTTCCCTGGAGGCCCTCTGATGTAGGAAACGTGCAGTCTTACTGGGAAGCCTGGCTCTTGCGTTAATATGAGAATGCCACGTTCTCAGACTGTCACTACCGTAAAGCTGGTGTGTCACAATGGGAAAGAGCAGGTTTCCCAGGTAGTAGTTAGTAGGTGGGTTGTGTCAAGTCTTGTGGCTTTAATATAATATGTAATCTAGCAAACATGAGAGGTTTTGAAAGAAAGACAGGTTGAAAGAGCACAGCTAGGCTTCCCTGAGAGTGCTGTTGTGCCCGGTTGTCTCCTACAACAGCTAAAAGTGTGTCTGCCTCGTGAGCATCATATTTCTTTCCTGTCTTCAAAGAGGCAGGATAAAAAGGAACATTAAAACTTCAGATAAAATATTTCAAATTGGTTGAAGAAATAAATATTGACTGTTATCACTTTGGGAGTTGCAATTGCTTGGTTTTCATTAGGAGTGCTCATATTAAACGCTTGTTACTTGTCATTTAAAAGTGCTTTGGAGATTGTGTGATACAAAAACAAAGTATTTCCTGCTCTTTCTGTTTGTGTGTGTGTATGTATTGGAGGATGTTTTCAATTCAGTGGCCTTAGGACTTGAACAGGCAGGTGCAGAGCACTCTAATGCTGTTTCAGCTGAGCCCTGAACTATGTTATTGAGGTTTTGCTGTGATTATAGCAAGAGCACTGAACACTTTGCAGAATAAAGTTTTGGGTTTGTTTTTTTTTTAGATGTCTAGGAGTATTACATAAAGCTAAAATATAATAGGATAGGCAATTGGGAACGGTATAGGGGGCTACATGTGGTTTATGGTCTTTATGTGAGATCCTATGAAGATCATATGAATCTGATCCATTGGCTCTGATATGGAATGAGATCAGTAGGATTTAACCTCTGACATGCCTCTCTTCTACCACTAAACATCTACATTCTCCTGGTTTCACAACATTCACATGACTGAATACCCTTTTTAAGCAATGACTTCATATATTTTGATTAAAAACCAGAAAGACAGGAATGAGATGAGAGACGCAGATCTCAGCCCTCACTCTGAGGAGAATGTTTCTTGTTTAAGAAAGGACTGCTTTCTTGTTTAAAATATTATGCCAAGACAAGTGATTCAGAAGGGATAACTATATGAGCAGTTTTACCTAAGCAAATGCAATTTTCTCCCCCCTTCCCTCAAAAAAGTCACTGATGCTGATAAAGACATTTTTTAAAAGAAAATTAAAGGAATCAGAGATGTCTTTAAAACTTTTTTTAATCTCAGTTCAAACACCACCATTCATTTCTCATAATAGTTCATAAGATTGCAGAAAGTAATCAAACAACTATTTAGA
The DNA here is from genome assembly GCF_964106895.1 of Numenius arquata. NCBI lineage: Eukaryota > Metazoa > Chordata > Aves > Charadriiformes > Scolopacidae > Numenius > Numenius arquata. The sequence continues at coordinate 28,642,446 of NC_133577.1, read as the reverse complement.
GATATTAAAGTTGCTTTTGGTGTAAATTTCATGTTAATTGAAAAAAATATTTGATGAAGGGATTAATAGTATTTAGTCTGCAACACTGATGTATTAGATAGTAGTAGTCAAAGTAGCAGACATTACAGGATGGAAACAGTGACACTCAGAAAACAGCTTTTATTCTTACATTCTAATTAATTCTGCAGTAGCATCTAAAGGCCTTGAATTTGCAGTAGTGCCACCCTGTGCTAGACCTGCCCAAGCACATTATGTGAGATGGTCTCTGCCTGGAAGATACAGTAGAAACAGCCAAAGCAAATAAAGGGGGGAAGGAAAAAAATATGGTGCAGGAAAGCGAAGAAACTTGCTGAAGGTAATCCAAGAGTGGAGGTAATGCTGGGAAGTGAATCCAGGTTTTATAACTGTGGTTCAATGCTCAGTCCGTTACCGTACTGCATCCACTCACATTCCTGCTATTTCTTCTGGGAGTTCAATGTTTATTATAAGAATTATGATGTCAGCTCAAACTGAAATGAGGAACTTAGGGTCTAACTCTAAAGCTTTAAAATAATTTCATGGCTTCACTGTGGGCAATTCAAAACTTAAGACAGGCACAGCAATTCAGCTGAAGTGCTAACATTTCAGTTTAGCCCATGATAATTTGCTCAAATATCTATTACCTAAATATATGTTAGGATCTGCTGCATATAAAAATCATCATTACAGTCAGTGGACCAAACTTTGGTTAAATTTTCTCAAATTCTACAACTACATAAGTGTTTCAAGCTAATATATACTGTTTGTGTCTTTTTTAGTGAGTATATGTAAGTTCTTACCAATCAGACCATCGACTTCTTTTTTCAGCACGTGCAGTGCATCATAAAAGGAATATGTGGATTTATTCCTTTTTTTTTCTCTGTGAATATTATCTGCAAAGTTTCTAGTTTTCATTTATCTCACTCTGGTTTGATATAATTGGATGAGTGATTTGAAAGCATTTATGTTGCCCATGCCCTATTTCCAATAGTTCTTATTCAAAACCAGGTCTGCTTTTCTTTCCAGTCAGCACACATTAAATTGAGATATGCAGATTCTTTAGAATCAGAATGTTAATAGAAATGTGTGCATTTCATTTTTTTTCTACTATTGAAAATATTTTTTACTTTTGTATTGTAATTTACGTAATGTAAAAATAATATTGTCTTTATAGCATAATATATAGATAAAAAGTTGAAATGAAAATTTTGATACTACTAAAAATGAATCTATGAAAAATAATGTTTTGATCTCCAATCTGTCTTAATTGCTTAAGAAAGAACAAAAAAGTTTGAGAAGGAAATATTTCAGAATATTTTGTGTTTAGAATAGCTCAGTTTTTGCATGCCAGTGCTTGCAGTGATGGATTCAGAATTTATCTACAGTGAATAACAGCTTAAAAATGAAAATACATCTTGCGTTTCCTAGAATATTTGCGGAGCATTGTATATAATATTTGCACTTAGGATATATGAATAAAACTTTAACTGCATTTTTCACATGTTTAGCACCAATTTCTTCTTTATTAACTCTTCTCAATTTTAGGAAAGAAAGATTTCCAGTCTTTAACAGATTTTTTTCAATAAAGTTCATATAAAGGAGGCCAGAATGTGAATCATTAGGCTATTTTCCTTAGAGTTTGGTACTTCTGGTGTTTGGCTTCCTTAATACTGGCTAAATCTGTGTTTCTTAGACATTTAGATAGTTGTGGTTATTATTAGAGGTCACTGAAGACCCAGCACTGTAGCCGCTATTGTCACTGTTAGATTACAGGGAGGCTCCTGACAGTCATGAGGCTTACAAGATGTTTCTACCAATTCCATGAAACATACATGCAAGAAAAGGTTAAAAAATGAATTGTGATCTGAATGATGATCCGTGCCCACTTTGTGAAACCAAGATATATGCTCTGAATCATAGAACATCTTGTTGCAGCCAGTGTGAGCAACTCTGGGATGCAAGGTGACTTGTACATTGCCAAGGACACAGGACACAGCAGGAAGGAACTGAGTCTTAGAGAGTGATGAACTGACACAAATGGGTCTGGCTTCTGTACTCTGCATTGAATGGGACATAGAAAGTACCATTTTCTCTTTTGTTGTGTTCCTTCGTCTAGCCAAAGCTGGGTGCCCACAAGTCTTCATCAGGTTTTCATGGCAAACCAACCTGAGCGTACGTAGGGTTCCAGCACACACCTGTAATGTCAATATACCTAAACAATCTTTAATACCTTATTTTAAAATTATTTTGCATTGCTTCTTGATACTGCAGATATTTGAAATGTTTGTCTTAACATATCTTTGTAGTATATGACTTACTATGGAAATGATTGAAATTGCCTGCATTCTTATTTATCTTTTGAAATAATAACCTACAGCCCTGTCTGACCTTATTTTCCCAAACCTAAATAATATAACTCTTAAAAATACCCCCAAACTATTGTGCTGGTACCATGCATGCAGTATTTCAGAATCAGCTTATAGAATGACTCCCGTCTCCATACTATTATAGTTGCTAGCATGATGCTTTTGAAAATGCAGCATAAAATTACATGGTAAGTACTGATTTAATTTTTTTTTTTGTTATTGCTGAATATGTGGGCCTGTGTTTGAAAGATGTTATGGTTAATCTCTGAACTTAATCCTTTGAAGGAATGAAAAGTAGAAGGGATTCAGCATTATTTTGCTTGCTGATGCCAGATGACAAATACTTGAATGTTCCTGTGAAGAAACAGGCAGCCAGATATGCTTTTAGATCTTCCTTTTCTAAAAATTTGAGTGGACAGTGAATAAATTCTTTGAAGTAGCTCCTAGTTTTGCTTATCAAAACATTCAGCAGAATAAAAGCATAGTACTGGAAAATCTTTAGCCTCTTTAAATTCTAGATCAGATGCAGCATTAGTGAAACTTTTTATTTAAAAAATAAATCCAGGTGCTATGTTATCTGCAAGCAAAGTTGTATAAGACCTTCTCTTACAGTATTTTTTCATAATAAAGAATGGGCGTGGAATTCCCCTGCTGGTCCCTTCCTTGTTCCTCATCTCTCCTTCCACTTCCCACAATAATGCCATAGCATGCACTACTCAAGTTAGATAAAATCTTCTAAATCCTGACCTTTACTACTGGAAAAAAGAGGCTTATAATGGATCAATTGTCAGACTGTCTTCAGGTACCTGGCATTTTATTTACCTAAGCTCACTTGGGTTATCATTCATATTTATTTCAAATACTTTTCTAATCTCTCTGAATTTGGAATCCTGTGCTTTTCTCTGGCAACTTAGGGTTTGGAAGAAATCTTTTGTTTCCAGTATGTTGTGCTATTTATAATTTTTGTTATTTCACCTATGTTCTCAGGTTTGTTTCTTATACTATTGTGATATTTTGGCATATCGTTTACTGTTCTTTCAAATAGATCAGTTGGATTTGCTACAGATCAATATTCCCTTCTCTTGGCTTCAACTGGGAAAAAGAAGCATGCTGGATAGATCAGGAATTAACAGTTTCAGAACTGAGGTCCTCCTTGAGCTCCTCCAAAGAGCTAGACAGAGTCTTGAACACCATGTGGTCAAAGGACTTTGCCTTCTTCCAGGGACAGTGAAACTTTGTTATGCATAGGATGATGTATGTAATCAATGCTCTTTGAGTGTTGCTTCATGGCATATCTTCCTCCAATTTTTCCTTTCTGAAACCTCGTCTTAATGATGGCGCATGGTCTGAGACTGCAGAATAGCAGTCACATGTTCACACTGAAGTCACAGAAGATCTAATCTCATGTTGGTTGGAAGTTAGTTTACCTGAAGAGCTCTAAATTATAGGATTAGAGAGAGATTTTGAGGATGCTGGGAGTACCACATATGTAGCAAGTATGCAGTTCCCTGCACTAAATGTGGCTTCTGCAGGAAGGATGGGAAGAATTTGGTGTAAAACTTGGATGGGACTTATTTTCACATTTTGAAGTTGAGCTTCCTTATAATTGGAATTGCAAATTATATCTGTAGGCATACTACAGACATGCTACTTCAAAACTCTTCACTTCAATTTAGAACCATTAATAAACCCTAGGGTCCAAATATGTTGTTTACATATGTAGTCAAATGTTTCTTTCACAGGAGAGAACATTTCAGATGTTTCGGTCAGATATGTTTGACCATTATTGATGTTGAGAAGTATACAACTGCAGTTTTTAAAAAGTTGAACATCCAAAATGAGGACATACTAGGATACTCTTCTCTCCTAAAAGAGAATAAGTAACCAGAAATTAGAGAGGAAAATGTTTACCCACAATGCTTATCATAAACTCTACCACATGAAATCATTGGATGTATATGATAAATTTGTCATAAGGTGTGGTGGATCTGCCTGTATAAGGTAAACTGTGCCAGAATGCCCAAACCCTATTAGAAAAAAAAGAGATGAGCATCATGTGTTTATGACTGTCACGTGCATTATTTTTCAGGGGATAAATTCAGAGGCGCCGTTGCATAAGTATTACAGAGCTTGTTTCCAGAACTGATTAAAAGCTCTAGATTAAAAGAAACTTCATTAAAGTCCACCAAAGACTTGGATGAGCTATGAACTTTCATGAGGCAACACTGCTGTTAGGAAAAAATTGTAGTCAAATAGCAAAAGCTGTCAAATGTGTTGATGACACTGCCCAACATCTAGAATGAACTCCTCCTGCTCACCATAATGTGTGCTGCCTTAGGGATAGAATCTATCCTGTGTCATTTTGGAGGTTTAAAAGATAGATATATATTTCAAAGCAGGTTGTTTGGACTCTCTTTGCAGTCAGGAGTTCAAAAGTAAGATGGGGTGTAATTCATCAAATCTAAACCAGACAGCAACTTTAAAATGAGATGAGGCGATTTTTCTCTAGTGATTCTAAAGCGGAGTTGGACAGCTTCCTGAGATGTGTGTCTAGAATTGGATTGACTAATCCTAGCCTAGATTATTACTTACTCATACTAATTATGTGTGAGTGCGTGACTTTCTGATGAAAAAGCCTTGGTTAGAGGTTTTCTTGGGTCTTTGATCTGTAACTCTAGTTTTGATCTGTGTCTCACAGCCAGACTGTAAATACTATAAAACCATCTCATCATCTATGAAACTTCTGATGTTATGTTTTTTGGCAGTTCCATGGTTTGTAGCTTGCAAACAGGCAATGAGAAGTAAGAAACAAGACATTATCATTACCAAGTGTTCAGAAGTCCTGGTTTTCCTTCCTATGGTTGAATCACTGATCCAGCTGGTTCATGTATGTGCTTGGGTTCACACCTTGGACACATTCAATCATTGCTGTTCAGATAATTTTTTTTTTACCTCTGTAGTACCTGTGACACATAATCTGGACTTTCCACTCTCTGTGGTTCACATGATACTAAGAGCATTGGAGCTCATTTCTACTTCAGTTTCCTCCCATTTATTGTCTGTGTTACACTTTCTGGGTTATCTTCCCACTGTTTAAAAGTATCACAGTCTTTTAAAATTTTAATTTAACTTTGGTTTAGGGTCTCTTTTAGTGCTCTTGAGGGCTTGTACTGTTTTATTCTTTTGCTTTATAACTTTGGTCCCGGGTTTGCCAATCTCATTCTTTAATCTCATACGGTAGCTTCTGGCTTTGTCCCAGAAAGTATGTGGTTATGATCTCCTTGAGCATCAAGGGCTGTGGTAGAGAATTTTTGGTTTCTAGTGGGCCTACCCAGTTGGTTTTCCTGTCTGGAAGAAGAAAATATCCCAATTAAATAACCTGTATGGCCCTTAAACCCAGAGCTAAAAAGAAATGAAGAAGGGGGATCCTCAGCTGCCCGATAGGTTTGCCTGCAAAGGTTTATACCACATTTTCCCTTCTCAGCGCTCCTAGAATCAGCTATAAAGAAAAATAATTTAAAAAGCCCTTGTTTCCAGGGCTGCTCTCTGGCACAGGTTCCTTGGGACACAGGAAGTTGTGCTCTTGTTAACCGGGCTCCAAAAACAGACAGAATAGTCTTCAAGAGAAAATTGTCAGCACCAGAACTGCTGGTATGTGTTTCTGTATTGATAGAGCACAGCTTTTCAGAGGACCACTCACCTTTGGGTGTCTAAAATGGACAGGCCTCTGTTCTCCCTTAAAAAACCCTGCCACAGTGAATTTCTTACTGTGAAAAGGAACATTCTCAAATTGGGATCCCCCACTCCCCTGAAGGCCAGCAAGCAAGACTCATGGTTTCTTCCATTGCACTATATCTGAGAAGTTGGCAGAGCAGCTGCCTGGATTCACAGTTTTGCTGTGTGTGTCACTCTTGGTCTTTTAGGAGCAATGCTGCAGTTGGTGGGGGCTGTTCTTTGGGTTTTGTTCACGTCATGGCTTTGTGAATCCCCATGGCACCCTAGCTGTAGTCATGCGGTCCTGTCTGGAGCCATTAACTCTACGCACAGGCACTCAAAGGAGAAGGGTGTGATGCTTGTATCTCTCCTACTTTGAAACGTGCCATTAGTCTGTACATTTGCAACCTTTTCTCCTGTTACAGTTCCCCTGTTGAAGTGTTTGATCTCATCTCTGAATTCTCTGGCTGCAAGGAAGGATCCCTCTCTGCCCCCTGTCTCACCCCATGAAGGGAGGGTGGCTCATGGTGTGGCCTCTGCATCTGCTGCTAGGGTAGAAACTCTCCAGGTGCCAGCATTACCTGTACCCTGTGTGTGAGTTACATATGGCATCACATCTAAAAAGAACTGTTAAAGGTCAGCAGCATGTCTTTTTTATCTTGGCACTTACCTTTACTTTGACAGTGCCGTTCTGATCACTTCTGGGCAGGAGCCTTTGTGTGGGTATGAACTCGGCAGCCTGAGTTGTCAGTTCCCCTGTGAAATCCCCTAACTACAGCAGGACTGTGTTTAGAGAAGAAATTTGCCAGATACAGATTATATTAATAGTCCAAAGAGCTACTTAGGATTCATTCCATTTAATTTCCAAAAATGAAATCTCCATCTTGTCACCAAATATTCCACAGGAATGGTTAAAGTTTAATTTGACTGACAAGCAGTGCCAGCCCAGCTGAAATTTGAAACGCTGAACCTGTGAGCTGCAGTGTTTCGTATTGTTGTATTGTGGCTCTCCTAATGGTGTCTGCCCCTGCGCATGCACGTGTGCACACACACACACTTTAAATTTCCTGGCATTGTGCACATGCGCAGCAAATATCTGCCTGCAGGACTACTACAATAGTATCCACTCCCCGAACCTCCCACCTGAGAGTGGGCTGCTTTGCTAAATAGAACAGTGTTTTAGAAAAGGAATGTGCAGAACATTTGGCTTTCCATCACAAGATGTACTTTGACTCTTTTTTGGAATGTTTTTCATACATAGCACAATTCCTAAAATCCCAGTTGTTTCCTATTTACTCTGTTGTAGAAGTTTGTTATGTACATATGGTTTTTGATTCAGATGAAATAATAAGGGCTGGTTTAAATCATGTATTTTTTTGTAATTTTCTTGTTAATGGAAGTTATCTCCTCTAAGGGGTTTCATGGCCAGCAGCAATGTCACCTTCATTTAGTATATTTGGAGGCTCGTTCCTTGTTCACATACCTAGAAGGCCTCAGCACAGAACAAAAAAAAAGGTTGCCTAATCTTTAACAGAACTCAGAAGTCTTGCTGAGAAGTTGAAACAGGATTAGAAATCTCAGTATCTGATCCTTTGAGGACAGCTGCTTCAAAGCAAGTATGCAAAGCTGGGAAAAGGGAGTGAATGAGCAAGCTTGAACCCTTTGAAATATTTACTCTTCAGTGAGTTTGGACAGGAAGGAGGAACATGATGAGGCCTTAGCTCTCCTGAAAGTTAATAGCATCCTCTTGTTTTATTAATAGGAAAAAAATGATATTACTACTTTGACATTTCTTTTGTTTGACAAAAGCTGGAGACACTGATCTAAGTATTATACCTTATGTAGATACACACAAACATATGTGAAAGTGATAGAAAAAGGCTGTAAGAGTTCCGTTTGTTCCTAAATATTACCAGGATTTTTTTCAGGAATACTTCAATTCCCTGTAAAACACATTCAATAACTGGATCAATAGCCATCATTTATAGAACATGAAGCGTTAAGAACGAATCTTTTACAAGGTTTGCCCTATTGCTTGATGTCCTGGCAGCAGTTCGTCCAAATTTCAAACTGGTCATGGAGCTTGAGCTTTTCTTTTGGCTCGCTGCATCAGATTTAGATCTGCGTGCCCTGATGAAAATTCACACTTGGCAGGGAACAAGTCCCCTTGTCACGAAGTGTGTATCTACTCCTGTGCCTGAATGTATTTACACAGCCACTATTTGCAAAGAACTGTGCAGTTAGCCTCCAGTTTTTTCTCTCCTGGTAGTGATTTTTTGTTGGTTTTCTTTTGTTTTTGTTTTTGTTTTTGTTTTGGGGGGTTTTTTTGTGTTTTTTTTTTTATTTTATTTTTTTTATTTTTAGCCCAAGCTTCAGGTTTTTGTTGGTAAACTTGAATGTTTTCATGATATATTTCCTTGTCCTTCTCTTCTGAAAACATCTTATAGTTTCACCTAATCCATTTCTAATTTTGCTTTTAGAGTAAGCTACAGTTACATAAAAATGGGTGGGCTTCCGTCTCTCCAGGTGACCATTTTCTCATCAAGGTATCTTTCCAAAGGACTCAACATAGCACACTTTGGATGTCTCAGGCCACAGCCAGTGTTAATCATGCAGCACTGTGTTTATATGAACTCCTAATTGCAAGGGAAACTTTTCAAACATAAAGAGAAGGAACTTTTTTAAGGGAAACTTTTGCAAACATAAACCAAACATAACTTTGGAGTTTTTATTTGGGGGCTTCATTGAATTGCTCTATGGAGCCAATAAAACTCAACGTGGAGCAACAGCTCCTGCCAGCTCAGCCTGAGAATGAGGATCCCAGTAACCAGGCATGCCCTTCCTGCGTGCATGGTATTGGATTTTTAATTGCATTTAGTGTAAAGGTAATCAGAGCTTGCTAATAGATTTAGGAAGAATAATTTTGGAAAAGATAAGCCAGTCTTGAGTCAAAAGTTCATTGGTTTTGAAAGGATTGTAAAAATATTTCAAGGGAGGCCTTAAATTCTTGAGTGGATTGCTATTTATCTATGGTCATGCACATGCTAAATAATGATATTAAATAAATTACTCTCCTGTTGTGTTTTATAATAAAGCAAAGCCTTCCAGCTATATAAACAACACTTTATTTTTCCAGCATTATGGAATAAAACAGGGAGAGGTGGCCTTGTGGGTTGACTATTTGAGGTTCATGACTGAACAGTAATTTCCAAAGCTGAGCCTAACCGAGATGGTAAGTTATGCCTTTTTCTCTGCTCACTCATCCAAATTAAGGCAACTTTTGAACAACCTAGGCACATTAAATTTCATATTTGGTAAACCTTATGTATTTCCCATCATGTTGGATGGAGCTGCAGTGTTTTAAAAAAGCAATTTATTTTGCTATCTTTGAAGTAGCTGGTGCATTAGTAACCCTGCCACCTTTGAAATTAAACAGGGTTTTGTCTGCAGTTTAAGCACTCTGAAGTGTCTTCTATTTTTAAATCTCATATGAGTATTGGAAATGCCTTCAGCTCTCCTGCAAATGGGTTTTGTTTAATGATTGCTGTTGTCTCTAAAGGGGTCTTGGCATTTTTAGTCAGTTTGTAGTGAAGCAATTATTTTTGCTAATTGAATTTATAGGGGAGTGACTTGGGACAGGGAGCAAAGAACATCACATAGTCATGGACGCTTTAGGGTTGAGAATGTCATCCAAAATATGGGATAGCGACCTTTGTATTTCAGCTTATAAATATCTTAATATGTGAGTCGTTTTAATGTCTGTGATGCAAAGGCTTCATTACTTCCTCAAAGTAAAAGTGAAATATTCACTTTACATGTGTAAAGCTTGCAACAGAAGTGCCCTAAGTGATGTTTGCCAAAGCACATTGTTTGCGGTACACTGCTTGTTATCATTAACTACTTAAGTACTACATTGGTGAGTGCAAACACTAGAAAGATAGATATCCTGTCAGATCCTTCTGATTACCTGAGGTTTTTCACAACAAAATCGGAGCAATGGAAGGAAAGATGGCTTTGAGCCAGACCTGAGGGTCTCAGGTGCTTGCAACAACAGTAGATGTTCATGCGTACTAGGAACATAGAAATGTCCCAACCTTTTCTTTGCCAGCCCATCACTGACTATATCTTAGAGCAGTGTAAAAAGTGCCTTACTGTAAATCCTTTGATGTAAATCATCACCAGACACGGCATTAGATAATTTTCAGGCTAAATCAACCATTTATTTCCTTCAAAGAGTGTACAAAACATACTAATTTCTGCTGGATTGTATTGATAGAAAAAACTAAGGAAAGAAGGGAGCTTACTAATTGCATAGCAATTGAGCAGTGAGATAGCAAAGCTTTGGGAGAAGATGAAGTTAAGAGAAAACTCAGCTACATTTTAGAGAGCACTCACTCACTAAGTTGAGATAGTCCTGTTCAATGTACCTCTACTGCCAAGAAAGGAAACCAAACGAGGTTGTATTGAGACTGGCAAAATAAGTAATATTTGAAAATACCATATGGATAACATTAGTCAGTTGCTATTGGACAAAGTGAACTATGAGGTTAATGTAGGATGGAAAATCCCATTGATAATGTCGATATATGCCCCACAAAATTGGCTGCCAAGGGAACAAGGGAAGCACAGCTCTGTTGACTTTAATGTGTAACACAAGAGACCTGGAGCAGTCAAAAAATCCGGTTACTGAAAGATAGTACAGAACCAGATGGCAGGTATTCGCTAAAATAGCATGTGCTTGAAAAAGGACTTCCCTAATTTCTCTGTATGACTGGATTTGTATCGCAGTGTGTGCATCACCAAATTTCCTAAAACTGTGAAGCAATCTGATCAGCTCTGTTTGGGAGTTTCTAAGTGTCACATATTGTAAAGTACTGATTCTTAGAAACTGCCAGAAAAGTGTATGAAAGAGAAAACCACAGAATCCCTTTAAAATACACCAAACAGATGAAGCAAGGACAAAAATCAGGTGGCAGAAATTGCATTTATTTTGCATTTATGCATGAAATTTTGCTGTAAGCAAAATGATGCTTTGCCACCACTTAGCACCATTATTGCTGCACTAACATTCCCTGAAAAAAACTCTCCTTGCCAATGTATTTCTGTTAATTTGACAGCCTCTGGTAACATGCAGATCTCTCTTGGGATGTTAATATGTCCGGGGCTGAAATGAATAGAGTGTGTAAGCACGGTTTATAGCTCATTTCAAAATCATTTTCTTCTTCAGAAGATTAAAAAAATTCCTATGCTTGGTTTGAACTTAACACTACCCAGAGGATGGGGAATGGAATAAACACAAACAAAAATTGGTCAGCATCCTTGCAGCATGCTGTGGCACATGTCTGGTCCTGGGAGGGTTGTATTAATTTGACTGAAGCACCTTGTGAGAGGAACAGTGTTGCTGCAGAGGAAGCCTCCAGGCAGAGTCAGGTGCAGTGTGCCCAGAGCTGCAGCACAGTGTGTATTTGCCACATACCTCTGGACGCTGGTGAACACACAAATTCTTGTGGGGTGAGCGTGTGTGTCTAGCAACTGCTTTGAAAATATCAGTCCTCTGGAAGTATCAGGGCTAAAGAAGCAGACAAGTCACTGTGCTCTTAAGTAAGACATTAGAACCAGTGTTTTTTGTCTTCCATCTGATAATCATGGCCTTGCTCTTTTGTTAAATTTCCACATTCCCATGAAAATGAAGTTAGGATGTGCACAGAAATACTGCCATGCATTTTGTATTCTTTCTAGTGTACTTTTCATCTACACATCACGGAGCAGAAAATGAGACACTTGCACTACCCCAATTCTCACAGGGGATCATTAGGATTCCCCACTGTTGTCTAATCATGTGCTGTCCTATTGATGTGTAGTCGATTGATAGGGTAATTGTGTTTTGTGCAGTAGATCTCGCTGGAGTGCAGCAGTGCCTTGGTTTTAGTTACAAGAAGCTGGTATGGATTTTAAGCTCTTCAACGAACAACAGATCTCTCTCTGCTTTACAAAATATAAGCACAAATTATGGAGGGATTAAGTAATGGATAAAGGAACACTTAAAATATATATATTTGCAGATGGGCTTCTGTATGGAAGAAGTATATCAGATGCATGCCAAATCAGCTGAGTTTTTAATTTTTATAATGCTGGAAGGAGCTGACAAATGACACTGCCGGTCCATTAGAGGGGCTGCCTTAGCAGCTGGAGTGTGTCTGCCATAACACACTGGACTCACAAGAGCTGAAGTTCCTGCTGTGAGCCGGGGAGCTGCAAGGCCTGAGCATCACCAGAGAAAGCTAATGAGGGTGTGGAAGGAAGAAGTTGTCTTCAAGCTCTTTCTTTAGTGTGTATACTTTATGCCCTGATCTACAGTCATTAGCTCATTGGGGGTAAAGGGAATAAGACTGTGGCTGAAGCTGTGCTGGTTCCCCAAACCTCTTTGGTCTTGGCATTAGTGCAGAGGTTTTTCTGCAGACTGAGGGAGCGCAGGATGCGGCAACCTAATTTCCAGCTGTACGTTAGAAAAAGAATCCCTCAGCACCAGGGCAGTTACCGTGAGCCCCACAATGCCTCATGGGTGTAGGTGAAACCTTATTTATAAAAGAAAACCTTTTCCCCACAAAGCTATAGACAGACTGGGTTGAAGGAAGGCTCGCTTATTTCACAGAAGTAGCAAATTTGCTGATCCTGTCCACTTCCTACAGTCTAGCTCCTCAGCCTGGAAAGTGCTTCTGCCTTTGAGGGTTTCTACAGGAGGGGACCATGCTCTCTGTCACCTGCTGGGGGACACGCTGGGGTGTCTGGCCAGGTTTGACTTTTGCTTTCTTGCCACCTCTGTGGGGTACACTGATCTATTTTGAAGCTAGTGATATTATTGTACTGAATTAAATTAAACCGGAAACCTTCATGAGGATGTGGGAATGTCTCTCCGGTGCTGAAGGGCAATATTGATTAGCCCCGGTGTGAATCTAAGAGTGGCAGCACTGGAAAGGTTACTTAATATTATTTTGTGTCCGCACATGTGTTTTGCAAACTGCCGCTTTGAAGGTCAGCCATTTGCACATACGGCTTTTGCCAGGTTTCCTGTCCACCTTCAGCTCATAGCCAGGCCAGCCATGGTCATTTCCTCATAGTAATTTGTGAGATTGCATTTGAGATGAAGGCAAGAAGAAGGGCAGATTATCGGTGATAGCTGATGAGGTTGTTATGATGAGACATTAGCTGGGGATAGGAGAAAAGTGAGAAGATAATGCATTTGCCTGCCTGTCTGATAATGATGTGGCAGGTTCTGTTTGTGCATATATATCACCAGTAAGTCAGCGTGTTGAGAACCACTAATGGGAAGGTTATAAAGGCTGCAAAGTTCTTCCAGCTTCTGTTTTATACAGATGCGCCACAGTACGAAATCATGAAATTTGCTTTTAGCAAGTTTTGCTTCCTCTTATTTTAATGTACTTTGTATACTAATGTGTTCTATTATAAAACTACATTTTCAGTGACCCATACATTTTCTTTTAATGTGCAGCAGCTTTCTCAGACAAGGCAGGGACATATTTTTGTTCAATTGTTTTAGCAAAAGCAGGGAAAAGGAGTGTATCGTGGTGGATTTTGTGTACAAAGGTGCATCAGAAAACTATCAGAAATAAGACTTAAATAAGAGCTCTGTGACATACATAAATGTTTCTTATATCATTTTTGCTACTCTTCTTTCTTATATAAATTTTATTTCCCTTTTCCCTAGTCCTTCTTTAAATATTGGAAAACTCATATGAAAAGATGTATGTGAGCACAGTCTGATCTTTACTGTCCAAGAAAAATCATCACGACATCCAAATGCAGAATTCTTTCAGTCTACTGACTCTACTGATCAAAAAAAAAAGTGTTTTAGTAAAGATTGGGAGGAACTATAAAGGTCCAGTAAGATTAAGAGGGTTTTTTGGGTAGATGTAATGACTGAATAAACAGTCGTTTGAAATGGAAACGAAATCCTCAATTTAGCCATTAAAGTTCACTTAATAATTCCGCAGTGAAGTTATTTTTACTGCTATAAGGTAAAAAATCTGGTGAATATTACTGTAACATCACTGATGTTACACATGGAGGTAAAAGCAGAGTATTAATGCTTTATGTAAAGGTAGAGGAGAAACACAAGAGATTTGTAAATATTATTTCATATTTTTATTCCTTGATAGAGACATTGAGGGGATATTGCATTACCATCTCACTTTGTATTAGAAAATATAGGCGTATATGCCAAATATAAATGGTTCCCCGTTGTTCATTGTGGCATTTTCAAGAAATCCTCCAAGTCTCTGTTCCACTCACCACTCTCTTACTGCCTGCAGGTAGATAATACTTGATGAGTCATCATCTGGTTTCTGAATTTAAGAAAAATAAATATCCATTTGATGTGAAAGGGGCTCTTCCCACAAAGAGAACTTTGAAGTTTGCAGATTTGTCACAAGTTGCACGTCTTATCCTCACAATATGGCTTTACATGTTATAACAATGAAGAATGCAGTCTATTACTGCCTCTTCACAGTTGTCAAGACCAACCTGTTAACAGGGATGGATGTGTATTTGAGGTAGTCAGCATGCTAATTACTGCTTCCTCAATTTGGGAATTCCAGCTTGTTCATCAAACATGAAATACCAAAGTCAACAGCAGTCTGGCATTTAACATTTTCATATTACCATCTTCACTGTTACTGATATGGGTTTTTAAGTCATATTTGACATGACTAGTTGCAAACAGAAGTTGGTTTTCAGTGTAAGAACAGCTGTTAACAGCAGATTGGGAATGCAGGAAAGAACAGATGAATTGCCCAGGCCTGTCAGTTGCCACACCAGAGGGATATAGGAATTAAAATGTCACTGTTTTAGAGGGGGGGTGATCAATGTGATTTTGAAGCCTGTCTCCACCTCACTCCAGGTGGCAAAATATTCCTGACATCAGCATTAGGAAAGACACTTGTATTATGTCACCTGTGAATTGGTTGGAGACTTAACTTGTGTGGAGAACCTTTTGATAAATCATCAGCTGAAATTCTCATCAGACTCATAGAAGAATTGCAGTATTGGTGCACACTCACCAAAATTCAGTATTTCATAGTGTGGACAAGAAAATGGAAATCTCAGCGGTAGACTCATTTTGCAGGAAAGTAACTAAAGGGTGTCAAGCCCACCTCATTCCAAAGGTAAAGGTTTTAAGGTCAGCTCTTATATACCCCAGTGCAGAAGTCTGAGTTCGCACCCAGTGGTGCTGCTGACTGAAAATGCAAATGAAAGTATGAAGTGTTGGGCTTAGTTTAAGGTTATGCCAGATACCCGTATCTGTAATTTAAGATCTTACTACACTGGGAAATGAAATAAAAAAACCAAAAAGACCCCAGAAAAATCTCCAGCCCTTTCTGACTAACTGTTGCCTAGGCTAAATCAATTGCATATTATATATGCAGCATTAAGTATTTAAAAAATAATTTAAAAGTATCTATTCTTTTATTTTCCTGCTAAATATTATAGTCAAGATTTTTTCCTTCTGTAAGTAAAATTACAAATATATAAACTTGTGCCAGGATGTGTGTCCTGTTGGACCTATATATTCACTAGAAGCACAGGGATCAGCTAGGATAGGGATCACCAACCTATTCCATGCCTATAATTGAATATTCCTCGTAGATGATAGCTGTTTGACTGACATTATTGACTTGAGCGTAATTCCATTGAAAACCTTATACCTTGCATCAGTTTATCTATATGAGATCATTGACATGATGTAAAAGATTCTCATGAATTTCACCAACTGATGGGGCCATTCAACTGCTAAAGGAAAAAAAGCCTCTTAATAGTTAATTATACACAGCTAGCTGTAATATTAAAATTGAGGGCAGTGTCTCGATGCGTGTTTCCTGTCATAGTCTGCAATACCAACACTAATTATAAAATGAAATAGAGTATCTGCTGGCCAAATTAAACCATCCTTGTGATTATCCATTTTAATGAAACTTAGTAGAGTAAGTTTTTGAAATTATTGAAAAAGCTGATGTGGTTGAAAGACTGGTTTAAAGAAATAGCTGATTTCTTTCAGTGGACAGAAGGCAGGAAAAACTTTCCAGACATCTCCTGTTACCTTTTTGGTGAGGACAGTGTTTTTAGATACTGCACAGCAGAAGGAGACAAAAACATTTCTAGACTTTATAAAAGGAATCCCTGAATACATATGTCAGTAGATTGGATTGGATTCAATATCCCAGAAAGGTATTGGTCAAAGGTCTGCTGCTCTCAAAAGACCAGAACAATTTAATTAGAAGTGAATCTGCCCTTTGCCCAGATTGAGGTGGACACTGTGGTCACGGGTGCTTGTACATAAACAGTCCAGGAGGAGCGCGGAAGAGGGGCGGTCATGGGTGACTTGCCTCAGGTCAGAGTATGATGAAACTTTATCAGATTGAGTCTGCTTCTTCTCGAAATGTCAGTCAAAAGGCCTGCCCCTTCCAGGGGACTCTTTTGTAAGTCACAATGGTCATAAGCACAATTGGCTTCTCTAGGGGTAGTGCTTAGGCTGGAAGGGTGATCGAAACACCTTAGGAGTAACTGTGGATAAATGTACTAAATTTGCACATACAATGCAAATCTGAAAATCAAAGCAGGACAAAAACACAACTGCATGAAAACTTGGTTGTATCAGTAACCTGGCAAGCAGAGTTTAAAAAAAGAAAGTGGCCTTTGTTCAGCACATTGCCAGCTTCTCTGTTATGTCCTAAAATATTTGTTCCAGTTAACTTTCTCCAGATGTCGGTAGGGATTTCTGCATGAGCAAGGACGGCATTCTACTGACGTCTGTACCTTTTGAGGTGTATCACTGCTTCATTCTGTGGGGATTTGTACCAATGGTATCTCTCCATAAGCCCAGCTGTAGTATGTACTCTTAAGAATTCATGTTGGTTGTAAAATTTCTTGACTAAAATGCAGTATTTCCTGTGAATTATTAGTAGAAGCCATCCTAAGTCTGTTGTCATAATTTACATTTCCTGATTTCATGGCAAAAATGCTGTACTTTTTAGGCATCTATTTCAAAGGTCAGCATGGAGTTCTGTCTCAATTCATATATGAGAAAGAAAAATAATAAATACAGGAAAGCGTTGCTTTCCATTGGCTTTTCCATATATCTACTTCTTGTTTTTACTTCATTTACAGCATAAGGTTTCAGGGCATGAAGCCAAAGTGGAGCTTTGCATCAGCTAGACTCACTTGTATATAGCAATTCCTTGGTTATCACTTAGCTTCTCCTTTTTTGTGCTCCTTAGATTCTAAGGATAGCTTTCAGTAAGACAGCTAAACGCAATATGAATGCACTTGGAGATGAAAGTCCTGCCTGTTAATTTGTTCCCAGCTCCTCCTCTTTACAGTTAAAAATCTACATCATGTAGGAATCTGAGTGCACCTGGTTTTGGCTTCTAGCTGCTGATTCTTGCTGCGTCCTAAGAGTGTGAAGCAATAGAAGAGCTTTGGCTATGCAGAGGGAAAAACTGTAAATATTATTTGAATGCTAATTTAATTGTGCTTTAGTATTTTTAAGACATTTTTGCTATAGGACTTATTAGTCTTCTGGGTTGTTGCATTTCTGTGCTGGTGTGACCTGAACAGAGAGAATGAAATCATAATTTCCCTTCTGGTGGGGCCGAATATAATTTATTTGTCTTCTTATTATTGGAGTCTCTTAACAGGAATTAAGACTCATTGCTTTAAAGACTCATGCATTTAATAACAAGGATTTGATGTGTTCTGATCTCAGTGCCCATATGTAGTCTCCTACAGATCAGAAGCAGTGCACAGCTGCAGATGTTTGTGCACATGAAGTGCCTTACAGGACCACTGCCTAACTGCGTACATTCTACATGCTTTCCTTCTGATATGAATCTAAAGCTGCCAACAACAGCGTGGGAGCAGCAAAAATGAAAAGGAAGGGAAGGAATGTTTCCAATAAAAGTCTGTCTCCCTTGCATAGTCGAGGTGACAGTAAGCGTTCCAGCTTTGAGGGCTTTCAGTTGGCATTGTATGCAAAAATATTTCAAACTGGGGAGAAAAAGACAAATATAAAGAGGAGGAGGAAAGGATTGCGGCACCACTGGGCTTCATTCAAATTTGCAGCCCAGACTGTGAAGAGGGAAGTGATGACAACTGCAGAGTTAAATGTGCATAAGAGCAAAGTTTCCCACACGTGTTCTCATCCATATCACAGTTTGGGGTGCTTGGTAGTAGAGGCTTGGGCTCCAGCCAGTAGGGAAGCAACGCCAACCACAAAGTTCAGATCTGGATCCAAACTTCTGCATGTTTGGGAATAGTTAGCCCTCTGGTTTGAGATTTTGCTCATCTTAACTATGCACAAAAATAAGTAAAAAATGAACAAAGATGATTTCCAAGTTGCGGCTGTAATACTACAAGCTCCTTAGCAGTTTTGATTAACCAGGGGATTACACAAAATTTTGTTGTGCGTTTTATTTTATATTATTTTAACAAATTTACTTTATATATGACAAATACTTTGTCACTTGTATTGCATTTCAGTCTCAAATGAACCTGAAATCAGGTTTGGAGTAAATGCCACTTGTGTCTCTGCATTAGATCTTGTGCTCTAGGGAGCACCTGGTTATCTGCAGGAGGGAGCGAGCTCCTGTCCTACTCTAAAACCAGCTCTTTAACCCTACTAGGGAAAAAAAGACTGCCTGGGAGCCACTGTGCTGGCAGTGGTGTGGCAGCCACTGGCCAGTGTCACCAAACCACGGGTCCTGCTGTGGGCTGAAATGGCTGTATTGAGATGCAGCATGTTGTAGGGTACCGCTGCCTTTTGCTAACCAGCTGTCCTTTCTGCCTGGGAGGTCTGATTTCTACCTCATTTCTGGGGACTCTGCTGCTATTAACATAAATATAGACATACTGTGCTCATCTTCCTGACTTAATTGGATGAGGGAGAGCGTGCAGAAGATGATGGAGACTGCTTAATTCTTTTGAACCTGAGGGAATGGCTTTGACTGCTGGAGTTGGTGTGGCAACTGCCTATAACCTTCTCCCTTTTCTCTTGTGCTTTCCTTGTGGCAGGAGCTGCTTAGTTCTTGGAGGTGCTAGAGAGACCCTGCTTCTTGTAAGAAACCCACTTTTGCTAGAGCTTCACTACCTGAACTACTAAAACGCAGTTCCTCTGCACACTGGAGTTCTGCCTGATTTGGGGTCCAAAGCATGTCCAGCAGAGACTGGAATTATGTCAATCACTTTTCATTTCATTCCATTTGAACCACAAATAAAACCACCACCAATCATTGAAACAATCTTGCATGTGTTGATCAGACTCTGAAATTTGCATTTATAGCTACAGTGATTCATGACATATTATATAAATATGAAGATATGATTTGCTTTGGTTTTGTTGTTTTTGTAGCAAAAGAAGCTAGTGGCCCTTTGTAAAAACTCAGTAACTAACTCAGGGAGACTACTAAATGGCAAATATCTGTCTTGAAAATAAGACTGTCCCAAGCCCCTTTATGTCCTGGTGGTTAAGTAACATTAAGTAGACAACTGAGCAAACACACTGCAGAAGTCTAACAATAGATAGGTATTTGGGAGGAGTCATTCATGGTGTAACATTTTTTTTGAAAGCATAATCTTTTTAATGTAAGCCAAAGAGTTTTTTCCTGTCACTCAAAAATAACACATCTAAGTAGTCTTCATGCTCCTCCTAATTACACTAACTACTGATTTTGGATTAACGTGGTTCATTCCAATACAGACTGTTCATGTTAAGGTGCAGTTTGCATCAAAATGATCCTATCTTAGGGTACTACTGTATATGATATAATTTAATTAAGGAGTAATCCCTTTCAAAATTGGTCATTAGTGTTAGCTAAATTTGCTAAGTTTGCTTCAAAAGATTAATGCTATAGCTATGGTAAGCAATAACTAATTTCATGGGGATTTATTGCTATTAAAAAGTATAATCAATTTCTAATAGCAATACTTAATTTTTTAAAAAGGCTGTAGGTTACTTGAGTGCACTCAGATGACTTTACAATGGATATTTTTCTGGCAGATGAATAATTCTCTGCTACTCAATTCAGTTTTGAGTTCTCAGATTTAGCACTTCAATTATGCATTCTTCATTTGTTTTATTAATTGGTTATATTTGACTATGCTGAACTATACATGCATGAATAATATATGACATATTATTCATGATATTTTCCAATGTGACAGGCTCTGGTTACTCATGAGTAGTACAGTATCTGTCACATAATAAACAGAGTAAAGCGACTTTATGTAAGCTTGTTCTAAGTTCTTAAACGTAATTATCTGAATTGTTGAAAGGAACTATGTGTTGAAACTAGTCTGATGCATGATGTAGTAATTTGAGGAAAGAAATTCTTATGCATCAGGTAGAACTCTCCAAAATACATTTATGACAGGAACAAATGAGATAAGTGGAGATATTCTGTATTTAATACAAAGGTTGAAGCTGGCTGAGATTGTCATGCCAACCCTTGCTTTTACTAATTAGTGGTTCATTCTTTCTGGGCCAAATTATCTGCTGCTATAAATTTCTGCAGCTTTATTAACTTCAGTAGAACTGGATCGAATTACACAGGCGTAGAATTTAGTGTGAAGAAGGATTTATTGCTGCTGTGTGTAGCTGAAGTTCTCACAGGATTGGCCCTGCATGATAGGAAACACATGACTGATGAATTCCATGAGGTGCAGTACGCTGGAACGCCTGGTTTCATGTATCCTCTGGTCATCAAATGCATCAACCTCAGCTCCCTCTCAGTGCCTTCAGGTGCAAATGTTCTGCCATGGAAATGGAAAAAGAAACCTTCTGTCTTGGTTTGAATCAAACACAACAAAACATTCCAGATTGCTGAACTGCGGTCTCATTTCAGGTGAGTTTGAGGTCTGTGTGGCTGGTGTGTGCCACCCTGGGGCCTGGTGGGACCTGTGTGTAACTGGTTTGTCCCCTCGTCCTTCACTCCTTCTGTGCTGCCTGCTCCCCAGCTCTCCTGGTGCACAGAGATATCTCTGAATTTGTCAAGCCTATGAGAGTCTGACCGCAGACTTCGTAGGTGACAGGGGAAGGTGAGGTGACAGTCACTGAAACTACAGCTCCCATCAAGCTCCAGTGCTTGAGGATGGCAGGTTTTACACTGAATTTGAGTTATTCTTCTTGCAAAGCAGCATCACATAGGGACTGAGGCAAATATATTCCAGCACTGCCATTAAATATTTTGAGGCTTTAATGAACTAAGTACTTTTGTTTTAATTGAAAGTGCCAGAAAAAACACTGAAATTTTCAAATAAAAAAATTCAGAACATTTCATTCTGTAAAGCATTTTGATTTTAAAAAAAACCAATTTTTCCTTAGGGTGCATAATGTTACATTGGTCTTGTTTTTACATGGCAAAATATTTTTCAGTGAAAATATTTCCCAGATGATACAGGGCTTCTGCCTACATAGAAGGAGGAATAATATTAGCAGATAAATTTTGCCACTTATTGAGTTCCATAAAATGCATACCCACCTCTTTGAACTTGCAGAGTAGCTTAAAATAATTTTTTAAATTTCCAAATATTTTGTTAAATCCTCCTCTTTGGTGCTCTTTTCCCCCTCTAAAGCCTGTATTAGCACTAATTTATACTATTACTTTTGTTATGTTCTCTTCTGGTAGTGAGGATTAGATTCTGCTTTCATTTTTTAAAATGCAAACTACTGACCATGTAGTTCATTACGTAGCATGTAAAACTGCAGTTCACTTGCGTCTTTTTGCGAAGTTTTGCCTTCCTGGTGCAATACAAAAAGAAATCTGACTTCCCCAAAAAGTTCTTATACGCAAAGGGAATTTTGGGATACTCTAAGAGAGTGAATTCAGTGGCTTTTTATAATCTGAATTACACACTCCATTAGGGAATTACCCAGAATAATAATACTTTTTTTTTAGGCAGAAGTAGTTAAGCTTGTAGAGCAGTGAACCAGTTCAGTAGAAAAAGTTCTGCATGAAAATTCATTGCAAACAATCGATATATAGTAATATCTCCATTGACTCCACTGGCATTGTGCATTCCAGAAGATAGAGCAGTCCAAGCAGTCAGTACCTCACACAATACAAATTAATGTACACTTCCCTTTTAGTCTTACTATATTAGATATGTCATTTGGCTTGCATCTGTGCATTGGTTTTCATGCTACAGATGCTATTTGTATTGGGTCCAGGGAAGCATAATTATCAGTTCATCCAGTGTCCTGACTTTTTTGACACAGGTATGTATGTGGTCACGACATTGTTACATTAGTCATGAAGTCACACAACAGTAGTGCATCTATTATTTTATGGAGATGTATGAATGAAATGCACTATTAGTATTGAATAAATGAGCTTCACTATGGCAATTTTTACATATGGAGAGTATGAAAGGAGATCTGTCTTTCTGTAATATCTGAATAATAATCCCGAAATGTACAAAATGCCTAGTAGAAATGTGGTTCCTGGAGCTCTTTTCCTATACTGAATGCTAAATATAGTCTTCTGAGACGGAAGAATAAAATCAGCACTCAGAGCATATTTGTGTTAGGGCTGTTAAAAGATTTGCTTTCCATTCACTACCAGCATTTTTGCTCTCACATTTCTCATCTGTTTACCTACAGACTCACCAAAGGGCTTCATTGTGTGCCCTCTTCCGTCACGCAAATGTGCTGGCTAGCAGAAAACCAACAAGAACATTACTGCATTGATTTTCTTTCATGCCTTCAAGCCATGAAGTTTCCATGATTAATATAAATCAATATTTGTGGTAGAGCAGAAGGTGATCTGCATAACTGTTGATGAAAGAGAGAACACTGAAACTTTCATTCCATACTCTTATTTTTTACAAATTATTACAAATTTATTATTACAAATAACTTATTAAGTTATTTGTAAGTACTTATCTCGGTGGAATCAGAGGATTCCCACTGCACCAGGCTTCATACTGTGAAGCTTGAAGTTTTTAATGCAATATTGGCAGAATTTCCTCAGCTGTGACCCCCTCAAAAGATTTTAGCACAAGGAAATTAAGAAATGACCTAGAACCTGAGCTAGATCCCCTGCTTTCTTACGGCTTGTTAGAGGGGAAAATAGAAATAGAATAGAATAGAATAGAATAGAATAGAATAGAATAGAATAGAATAGAATAGAATAGAATAGAATCTTTCAGTTGGAAGGGAACTACAACGATCATCTAGTCCAACTGCCTGAGCAATCCAGGGCTGACCAAGTTAAAGCATGTTATTAAGGACATTTACCAAATGTCTTTTAAACACTGATGGGCTTGGGGCATTGACCACCTCTCTAGGAAGCCTGTTCCAGCGTTTGACCATCCTCTTGGTACAGAAATGCTTCCTGATATCCAGTCTGAACCTCCCGATTAAGGCTATTAAATCGTTCCTTGAGGATTGAAAGAGTTGTGTACATACTGATGATGCTGGGCTTTTTGCAGGCTAGAAAATTGCAATCCTAGCTATCCTCCAGCTTATCTGGTCTCCTCTGTAATAACAAGAGGCCCCGTTCAGTGGTATTTCCTTTCTGCTTTCCTCATGTAGGATTCTTTTCAGTCTCTTTTTTACCAACCCTCTATAAAGAGATCAAAAAACAACAACTGTGAACTTTGAAATTGTAATTTATAAATTAATCTGTTAAACATATGTGTTCATATATTACATGTATGCAAGTAAGCACAGCGTAAGAGTTTTATGCAAGTGATAGGGGGAATTAATTTCAGGTAAACTCTTTATATATGTTATAGACATGATTCATAGTTCAAGTTTCAGCTAAGAGTCCACTAGAAGTTTTATTCTTCCTATGCTCTTTTTTTCAGGGAAAAAAAAAAAAAGCAGCTATTGCTATGAACTTGGGTGTATAATCATTTTAAGGCTTAAAAGGATGTGTACGGATTTTGAAAACTTAAAAATATTGGTTTTCGAAATGGAAGAACTCCAGAGTGTGGTTCTTGCTCACATTTTTACATTTTTTTGGCTGCTTGTACAAATTCTGCTTAGAAAACTGGCCTGCCACACATGTGGCATAATGTACATTAGAAACAGCTTTGCAATACTTCACTTTGCTCACTGTTACTGACTGGCTTTCTGTCAACAAATCCACCTTTTAAAACCTTCACACATATAAGTAACTCAGTGAAAACAGGTCTCTTTATGGGCTAGTAACTGAACATACTGGAAGTAAATGGTGGTTCTGTATCTCTTTAAAGTTTTACATTACTTGAAGGGAAACTATATTACAGCCAAGCTAGGAACACTTTTCGGGATATGTATGTTTTTTATATATCTAAAAAACACGGCATAGCAAATGGTCTAATCTGCCTATCACAAGCTGTCTTTGGACCTGGATAAGTATGTGAAATGTCAGCGATCACAATGCTAATCTTTGGCAGTTTGTTGTCTATGAAAAATGTCTAGTCTTAAACAAACATCAGTATTGAAACACTTTGTATAGAATCTGCATTTCAGTGTTTAGATATATAGTTTTAAAAGTAAAGAAATGAAAAAGGGAGAAATGGTCACGTCCGGCCCATCTACAGCATGAACCGAGACAGGAAAGAAATAAGTGATTATATCTTCACAAACTTTATGTAGGTGTCTGTGTAACAGAAAAATTTTGGTTCTTTGTTTCTTGGTGTTAGAAACGGATGTTTGGTGCAAGTAGGATGCATTATTAGTAAAGTCAGATTGCTTGTATTTTTTGATAGAATTAAGACTGAGAAATGTATAAGGTGAATCCCTGCAAGCTAATACTGCATCCAGTAGTGTGAATTGTGAAATATGCAAATTATATGTTATTGTAGGTAGCAATTTCCTTTTAATACTAAAGATTTTTCTCTCTTAGCTCTCACACTTATGTAATTTGTGTGAGAGTTGTAATAACTGGTGCAGAAAAAATTTTGCTTGTGCTGTATTACTGCACAGCTCAGCGTCCCAGAAACAATGATTTGCTTGAGATAGATCTGATGCAGAAGTGAGGTTTGCGTTAAGTCCCAGCAGTTCCCAAAACCATCTGCAGTTTCATTGCTCTTGTTCTGTACTTGTCTTTTGATACACTGGTATTCATCCCCACCAAATGCTTGTCTGTCCAGTACTTTTTGAATCACTACCTTATCTTCTTTTTTTGAATAACAGCAAGGACAGGTAGCTGTGTAGTTTCTAATCAAGAAAGAATGCTAATGAATTATACAGAACTTCTGACTTGCATTTGACACGTTATAACAGCCTGCCAAACCCAAGTCACATTTCAAGGGGCAAAACTATGCACCTGTCATAGCTGAGGCCTCTGCAAGAGTCAGTTTGAAGATATGATTTGCTCCATCTTGTAAAGTACCTTTTTATGATAGATATTTCCTTTTTTAATGGATTAAATAAGATAATTTGATATTTTCTTCCTTCTGCCCAACCCAGACAGCACTGGGCTTCATTTCTGGAAACACTATTATTCTTTTGCAGAAGAAAATCCATTTCAGGGATGGTGTTTAAATAATCATTGGCAGCATGCCCAAAGTATTGACATTGTCTCACCAGGACTCTGTACACCTGCATGTCCATGCAATGTCTAATCTTATTTAGCAAGAAATTGATTTTATTTAAGTTTGTTAAATACCGACTGTTACATACTTCTCTTTGTGGTTATATAGATGACCTGGAGCCTAGACGTACCATTGGCAGAAACACTATAAAGACTGATGATTTATGTCCCAACAAATGATGGCACAATTTGTAGATGTAACATAAGGAACCACATACGATTTCTTCACTAGACAGCGATGTGTGTCCAGCAACATTAAATCAAATGGGTAGAGTGATTTTATGATGTAAAACAGGGAGTGTTTCAGAATTTATCCTCAGGTCTTTGGGTAAGGAATTACTCATCGTTTTCAGAGGATCATAACAATAAATTTGCCTCTGCAATTTGACCTGATTAGCAGATCTTGGTACAGAATTTCTTTTTTTTTGAAGAGATCAAGTCATTGGAGAGTTCTTTCTGTCTTACAAGTGAAATGAGCAGGAAGGAAGTGTCAGCACTCCGAGGAAATGTTCAGCCATCTTAGAGCTTTCTACATTTTCTGTTACATACCTGTATAAGAGATCTGTACAGCTCTGGGAGATACTGTTTGACTTCATGGAAACAAGAAAGGCTAAATCCCCAGCTCGTATAAATCAGCCTTGTTTTACTGAATCAGTAGAGCTATGCACCAGCAGACAGGCTGGGTGAAAGTGCACATTGGAAAAAGGAAGCTTATGTGCATGCAGGTATTACTTACTATGCATGTTAGTAGTAATTATCAGTAATACAGTCCTAGTGGCTCCAGGGGATATATTAATAACTTTTAAAATAGAATTAATTTAAAACATAAAATATGTTTGAAAATAAAAATAGGATTAAACTAAAAAACTAAGGCCATAGTTGTGTACAGTTGCCACTGGAAGTGCAAACCTGGTATTTTATTTTATATATAACTCATTCTGTATTTTAATTCAAACTTTGGTTTATGTTAGTTTTGGGTTTAATTTATTTAAGGGTAAATTGTACCTCTTTTTTTGATTGACTGCTACTGCTGATTTATGTGATCAAAATTCCTCTCTGGTCCTATTGCCTAGTTTCTGTCATATTGTCTAGTATTATTTCTGCGGTGCATAAATCCAGTACTTGGATTCTCCTGCATTTGCACAAAAACACTTAGAGAAAGCATTAAAACCAAAAGAAGGGGGAAAGGAACTGTTGTCACTAGTTTTTCAACATGCTCTAGGATTCGTCTCAGTTCCTTCATTCCTCCTAAGAACAGGTGGGGAGTTTTGAGGGTTTATTCAGGCAAAATACTGTGTGCAGGCAAAACAAGGTCACGCCTGCCTCCTTTCCAAGGGCTCATTCCTCAGACCACTCCCAAGAAACATCCTTGGCAGTGGACTCAATGAATTGTCTCAACAACGGATGTTATCCAGGAGAGAAAAACATCATGAACTGTATGAAAGCCAGTTACACCTAGCAAACAGTGTTTCCTGCAGTCCTCATCATTGCCCAGCCTTTTGGACTGATGCACGATTAACTAGAGAGTTGATGTGAGGTGGCGTTCACTAGAAAAAGTAGGAGGTTGACACAGATGCAATAATAAGGAACAGGACACACAGAAAGATATGTGAGTGCATACATCATGAATTTATAGTAATAAATCTATGCAATGAATTCCATGTGTTCAAAAATTATGAAAAAATACTTTAAATATTTTTCACTTTCCCTATAGAGTTATGCTTTTCTTATGTCAAACCTTGATCTACAGTTCTATGGAAGGAAGAAGCATTTGCAATGTTAAAACAACCCCTTTCACTTTAGATTTAAAACAGGATGACAGAAATCTAAACATTGTATTAACCAATATTGATTTCTCATTTCTTTTGGAGGGAGAGGAATGAAAGTAATGAGAAATACTGAATTTAGTTTCAAACCCCTTATTCTGAAAGTTTAGTCTTTTATGTGAAAGAAGTGCCTGCTGACATTATTGAGTACATAAGTCAATGACAAATCTTCCACTGAATTAAATGGAGCCACAATTTCATCTCAAGATATCAAAACAAATCTTTATGTATGTGCTCATTTGCTTTCTGTTTTAACTTAAATTTAAAGCTTATGAACTGCATGTTGTGTTATAAATTTTCTGGATTATGCCGAGGAGCATATTAGCGATTACAATTTGGCATGTACTTTAACGGGAAGAAACTAAGCTGTTTATCCCTTTCCTGGAATATTTTGGATCAATTGCTTGATCTTCTCTGAAATTAATTTCCTCTACTTGAGTTCAGTTACATCTAAAAACACCACATAAGATACAAGTGGGACTGAAAGCAGTGTGATGGCTGTTGTTTGTAGCATTCTTAGCAGAGGACTGCATTGGTGGAAAGTCAAAGCAATGTAATTCATTCACGCCCAGTCTGGCACAGAGCAAGCATAATATGTCATTTGGGAACTAGTATGCAAACAAAAGAATGTTGTTACGTGACGGACAGGTCTGCATAGGTGTTTAGATCCAGCTGACAGCTACAATATATGCTAGGCAGGTACTTCTTTTCAGAAAAGGGAAACATAAGTGTTTTACCAGATCACATTTATATTCTGTCTGGGAATCCTCCTGCCTTGAGAGAATCCTACATGCCCCTTCCTGTCATCTGAGGTTGTTGAGTAAGCATCCTTGACCCACCCCGTGCATGATAACATAAAGTTGTCTTTATCGTGTATTTACACTTAGCTGAGATGTGTGCATTGCACCTGTAAACTTACCCAAGTGGACTCAAACAGCATGACTGTCATAGCATACACCCCAGTGTAGCCTGTTCAAGCTCACCTGCATGCAGCCAGC
Organism: Numenius arquata; assembly: GCF_964106895.1. Taxonomy (NCBI): domain Eukaryota; kingdom Metazoa; phylum Chordata; class Aves; order Charadriiformes; family Scolopacidae; genus Numenius; species Numenius arquata. The sequence goes on along the minus strand of NC_133577.1, from coordinate 28,613,932 downwards.
TGGCCAGTATCACAGCTCAGCTGCTTTGGCTGCTGTTGGGATTGAATTGAAAATTAATTGTTGAAATTAATCTGACTTGCTTAGACGCGCTGGTGTGAGTTGCAATCCAATTTCTTTGTAGATATACTGTGAAAGAACCTGAAGTGGGCTATGTTAGGCAATGTTACAGAATCTGCCTCCTTACTTGCTTAGACCATTCTTGGGAAACATTTAAATCACAATCTTGGTGCAGAAGCACTGTGGCAGTCGCAGACCCAGATGAAATACTGAAGGTCACTAAAGAGTGTCTTTAGTGTTGTCACAACAATTTATTTGGTTATTGAAATTGGGATTCTGGTCAAGTTTTCTGTTTTAGTGACAAACTTTACAACTCAATGTTAGATGGTAATAATACAGCCATTATAACTGCTAAACTGGCGATGTATTTAGAGGCTGATAACCATTAGTGAAGGTACTATGATAAAATAATGAGCAAATTCTACAAATTCAGGATTATGGGGATTGCATTATTGCTGTAAATGCAGAAATAGTTATTGTCAAAGATAAGGAAGATTCTCTGAAGGTATGTTCTATCTAATCAAAACATTTCCCACATGAAAAAGTAACAAAAGCAATAAAGTGATAAAAGCAACATTAAGCTGTACAAAGATGTGATATGCAGACAAAGAACCACTTTAGAAGGAAGGTTTCCAGTTATGAAAGACAATTATGGCTGTTTGGTCCCCTCAGAGTTCATTAACAAACACTTGGGAGCACTGATTAGGGCCTGTATCTTTGTTTTTCCACTAGCGTAACAGAAATAATTAATGGCAAAAATGTGAAAAGATTGACTAAGAACTTGGTATTAGTTTATGGGACATATTCTTAGCTTTAAGCTAATTAAAGTGAAACTGAAAAACTCTTCTGATCCTCAACAGTTGAAAATTTTCTCTTTTATGTCGTTTGGAGACCATTTAACAATGCAGATATCATAAGGGAATAGCAGAATGGTTATTTAATTTGTTTACTCCCTTTGGTGAAGAACTGGCTTTTAAGACCTTCACTAATTTAGATCTTTACAGAGCTATAAGAAGCCAAAAGCATTTTTTATTTATATTTTTACTGTCTGTTATTCTGTTTAGGCTTCAAAGTTTGGACAAAATTAGAAAAAAACCCTCTCATTTAGGTTTTTAAAAATAATAATAATAATAATAATAAAAAACAACTGGAAAAGCTCCTTAAGATTCTGCAGTTTAAACCACTCTTGCTTTTGTCTGATCCTTCCATTATCAATATGTCTTTTCCCATGGTTCATAAATTTCCAGTAAACCTCAGAGAAATATTCCAAGACCACAGATAATGCTTAAACCATTAAACCACACTTAGACCATGTTAAATTAAACCCAGCCCATAACAATTATTAATTATCTTAAATGCTTCCTCTTTAGGCTTCATTTCCACTATTGGCAGACTGAGTTTGAGAAAAGCCAGTGATCTGAATACCAAGGAACGCTTGCAATTTAAAACCAGGGAAATTAGCAGTTATTTCAGATCTAAACTGCAAGCAATGTCAGTCTGTTTTGCTTCATGGATTAATCTGCAGCTTCCCATATGGGATCTGATTTAAGGACCTGACTCAAAGTTCCCAAAGTTAGCAGGTTCACCACAGACTTTGAGGGACTTCGGTCTATGCCACCAAACTCCAGACCTTTTCTCGCATCTATGGATATTGCTATAGCTACAAGCCATCTTCCCAGAGACTGTTGCTTGTGGAAGGCACGTCTTGTTTTGCCAAAGCCTTCTCCCATACCCACGCATCTTCCTGCCATTCCCTGTGGTGCCATTTCCAGCTTGAGGGAAGGACACACTTCATATCCTGACAACCATAAAATAGGTGTTGGAAATAAGAGTATACTTGCCATTGGGCTAAGCCTGATGGTTGCTTCCTCAGGAATGGAGAGTTTCCTACCTGTAAGATTATTTAGAAGTTACTCATAGTGCTAGGAAAAGTCAAAGAAAATAATGAGTCAAGTTTAGGTTAGGTATTGAATTACAGAATGAAAAAGAGTATTACACAAAGGAGAAAAAAAAAGAAGGCATGTGGTCCGGTATACCTGTGATTTAATTGTGTCTTTTTTGTAACATCTCACTCAGGTGCCAGAACTGAGGGCACTGTCCTTACACGCTGCCCCAACATGTCACACCTTGGCACCTCACCTGAAGAAGGGCTTGTATAGCCAAAAACTTGTCTTTTCCCCCCTGCCCCTCCACACTGTATCAGTTGTTCTGATGCAATGCAAGAAATTTTGCCTTGCTTAAATACTTAACCCATCGGGAATACAGTGATGCCACTACTCGGCCTCTGAACTTACCCTCTTCCTTAGTCACTGTGTCTTAGTTTTGGCTGGAATGACTTTGGCTGTCCTTGGACTGTATCTGTGGAGTGAGCTGCCGAGAAAGCGCCCTTCCCTTGTAGCAGCTTCTGCTCTGAGCTCTGCTCCCTCACTTTCTCCTTTGTTCCTTTTGAAAGTTCTTTTCAACTTCCTTCCTAGATCTTTTTCAATAGGAAGGCTGCCTGGGGACCTGCACTAAATAGAGATGTGAAGGATCAGTGTTTCCCTCCCCTGCTAGCTGTGGCTGGGCCCTGGGATATGATATGCAAATCTAGCAAGGGGTACTCTCCCTCCTTCCTTCCTGTTTGGGGCCAGGATTTTCCCTTCTCCTTCTCTGGCTGCTTTTAACTTGCATTTCACTTGTATTCTTTAATTAGCACATTCCTTCTAGCTTCGCTGGCTTTTTCCTGTTTACAGTGTCTCCACAATTTCTACTCAACTCTATAAATCATACAGTATACACTCAGTGTAAATATGCATGTTACTAGACTCATCAATTCTAGTTCACTGGGAGCTTTGAGTATAAATTCTGTATTACATATTAATAATGCAAATAGTAACTTAGTACTGAAAGTGACTTCCTAAATGGCCTTTTTTTTACTGCGTTTGGGGGGGTTGTCATACCTGAGTGGGTATTTCCAAGAAAGAAAGTAATGCCTAAATATATCAGGTGACAAGGTGACATTTTTTGTGACGAAACGGGAAAAAGGACTTCACTGAGAGGTTCAAATTAACAATTTATTTGGACTTCACTCACAGGTCCAATACGTCACTATTGCGAGTTCTATGTGTACAATGGCGATTACACTATTGCAATTTAAAAACAATTCATGGAATACACTATTGCAACCTACAAGTGATCCCGAAAAGTAACAACACAAACCACAAGCGCGCTACATATTAATACCTTAAAAGAGTGCACAAATCACGATCTTAATAGCATGCCATATACCATACGTATGTTTCTTTATCACTTACCCTTTCTCTCAGGTAAGGTCGCTCAATCCCTGGGAAGTTACCCTGTACAGCGTCCTGGACAAGGCGGGGGACGAATCTCCTACAGGCCAGCTGTATCGTTGGAAGATTACCCCCCATTTTCCTCCTCAAACCTTGCGGTTTATATTTCCTAATTCTGTGGGGGTGCAGGATTATGCCTGAGTGGATTACACTATCTGGGATGTTTACCTCTGGTGGTGCGATGGCCAAGTCTCTGTTGCCAATTTTGTGATGTCTAGCACTCAAAGTCATGGGACTAGTGGTGGGATGAGACTCAGGGCATTTTATTTGTTAAGGGAGTTAAGGCTCCATTCGGTTTCGGTTCTTATTGTGATGCAATCTTGAGACAACCCCGGGCTGAACCGTTTTTGCAGCTCCCCCCAAGTTATCTCTGCATAGACAAGGCAAGGCGGAGATGAAGCTGAGTCGGATGACAACCCCCTGCATCTCACCTATTGTGCTCTGAAACCGGTTTGGCTGGGTGCTCCCATACATTCCACCCTGTGACCTGAGTCACAGATCCACCACGGATATGTCATCATCACCCAATGTGTCTGTATGATTTTCATCTGAGTGTTTAAGTAGATCCAGGTATTCCCCAGTTTCCAGGACCCTTACCTGAGAGATAGATTTTACAATAATTCTTTTGACACAACTAACGGCAACGCATACTACAATAATGCAAATTATGATAACAAACAATGTTTGCAACAAGTTAGTAATCCATCCAGTAAATACCCATCCTATTTTAGCGAAAATATTTCCCAACCAAGTGTCCTTCATTTGGTCCTGCAGCTCATGTGTCACTTCAGCTATCTTCTTCATCTTCTGGAGGTTTTCCCGGAGAGGTAGTGACACATTAGGAATTGTGACACAGCATTCTTCTTGTTCGTGGTTTGCCTTTAGGTATCCACACACTCCTTGTTCTTTGAGTAGTATCATGTCTAGCACAAGTCGGTTTTGAAGTGCAACTTTCGAAACAGCTTGCACTTGGGCATTGAGCAATTCAAAGTTGTCATTAGTAAGGTTTGCTAAAGTTTCTACTTGTGCAGTTAAATTGGACAACATAATTCTAGTTCTAAGGTGACCTATTCCTAATCCAAAGAATCCTTCCGCCCATACTGCTAATTTCTGGGATACAGTCCAACCAGTACCATCTGTACTTCGTTTGGTACGGGGATGCCACAGTCCTTGAGAAATAAATTTCTCAGAGTAGTAAGAAGGACATAATGATGGTACTCCCAAAGTACATTGCAGACCAGGATGAATAGGGTTTAACATATCTGTAATAGTCCCATCTGAGCATATCCAAGTTAACTGGCGAGGAGCATATATAGGTGAGTCATCACAATTGCCCATGGTTCGAGGGATCCGACAGGAGGATTTTTCTGAATATTTTAAGTCCTTATAGCTTATGCTGGTGTTACACCCCATTGCTGGGGGATATGGCTTTGTGTAATTTTGACACAAGCAGCAACACTAATTAAATGCCGTAATGAAGGGATTAAACACACCCAACTGTTTTGTAGATTCCCACCAGTGGTACAATTGATAATATTTGTGCAATTCCACAGTGGGCTTTCTACACTGGGTTGTGTTGAGGTCTTCTGTTGAGACCTCCATGGATAGCAATCCTTCCTGTCATCTCTTTTCTCCTCATGGACGTGAGACCATAAACAATCAGCAGGTGGCCCCTGCATTACATTGAACCATGTACATGAATTACTGGGTATTGAAGGAAACTCAAAGCACCACTGGGTGTTTACCGGTTCCACATACCTCAGGACTAAACGTTTCCCCCAGTATGGTTTCTCCCCATAACGCGTATCTGCCCAAGGGTGTTTGGAGCACGGCTGTTGGAAGAATTGTGGTTGTTTACCTCTACATCCCACAGTCTTATTGTCCAGACAAAGAAGGGCATAGGAACAGTTTAAACTCCAAACAGAAGTTCGATTTAGTGTATTGTTAAATGGCCACCTCCATTCAAATTCACCCCAAATAATAGACTTATTTTGATTCCAGTGCCAGTCTAAATTTTTACCCATATCCACGGGGAGAGCTGTTATGGGGAGCCCCTGAGTGGGGGTATGTGGTAGAGGCAGACAGGTAGTTACATGAGAAAAATTAAGCATGCGGGCATAGCCTTGTATCATCTTATAGATCACATTGTCTGGTTCAGCGTGATTTATAATTGGGGATCCATCAACATGTTGTTCAAAAGCCCGAGGCTGTCTATTCCATATTCTAGATTGCCTACTTATACCTATGATTATTATGGAGCTAATGACTATTATTACAAAAGGCCTTACAATCACTGCCATGATACAGCATCTAATATTAAAACTTAGGTTAACAAACAACCAAAATTATTCTTATCAAAACAAATATACAAAGATCAGAAAAAAAACCCCAAACCAACAACTCAGAAAACAACCAAGAACTTCTGGTCCACTTTCAAGTTCTGCACAGTTTGTCCATTCCATGCAAGCACAGTTCATACTTCGGGTCGACACATCTTAGGTCTCCACCCCGTCGTACTCCTCATCCCTCCTTTTGTTGAGGCGCACCTGCAAGCAAATGGAAAAGTGCTGCTCGACCGTATATATGATCGACAATGAGTCAGTTAAAAATCTGGTATGATCCACCTACTACTTATTCGACGTATGTGGTCAGAGTTATCTTTTGCTTCCCATGCATGTGATCCCCTTGGATTGGTCAATGTCAGGGGTATAACTCCAGTTTGAGGTATTTTGACCATTACACACCCATTAGAAGTCTGAAGAGTATAACGGAGAGATGGAAGAGGGGAACAGGAATAGGGTAATGCTTTCCCCTCGAGGGCAGCGTGTCCACTTGGCCAGGTCAGATGTGCAGTGTGACAGTTCTTTGCCATAAAGGAGCCTGTGCAACATTAGCTGATGTGCTGCTCCACTAAGTTCTCATTTAACAAATTTCAACATCAAGCGATGCACATGTGAAATACCTTGTGTAGTGAATTTTAAAATACTTTTGGATTGAAGATTATGTACAAACGGTAGATGGTTTTATACTTCTTAAATGATATATCAAGATTATGGAGAGGTTCTAGTAAAGTCTCTGAAGTCTTTATGCATAAGCTAGCAAATCAAAAAACTAAATTATGTCTCAGAATGGTGGAATCTTTTGGAAAGTAAATTTGATCTGTGATTATGTAAGTTGATAAATACATTACTTAAAAAAAGTGTCCAGAAATACATTGAAAATATATTGCACAAATCATAGCAAAGTGATTAGAAGCTGGTCATTTCTCCTAAGCAAGAGCAGAATTTGGATCATGTTACTTCTGCAACGCAGTATGGGTTGTGTATATATATCTCAATATCAGCGGAAGAATGTGAGACCCTCAGTGCAGTGTTGAGCTGGGATTACCATACAGTGCTATGAGAGATATTGGGTTTAGGGACTGTGTTGTAGCCATGAACGTCAAAAGAAAGAATTGAGGCTTGTAGGCTGAAGTAGTCTTTTGTTAGACCGTCTGATATAATTGGAAAAAATATCAGAAGCTTATCTGTTTTTTTTCTCTAATATCAATCGCTCTTGTGAAAGATACTACTTTCTTCCTATAAACCTTTGCTGTTATATTTATCTTTCTAAATGTAGAGGACATCTATTCTTATGTTGAATGTGCACTTTTTAATATTGATTACTTGAGAGGTTGTATGTGACAAAGGTAAAGGAAGTAAAGAAACAAGCTTTGATGAATGTATAGCAGAGCTTAAGCCAGGCAGCCTTTCCAGGCTGGGTTTATTATAAAGCACAGATCTCTGATGTGCAGAGACTGCAGTGAAGTGGTTTGAACTGTACTATACAGTGGCGTGAAGCTACATACTAAAACATTTAAACTGAAGTTTACACATTTAATTTTGAGGCAATTGCCAAAGCTGGAAAAGATATTAAGGTTTTCTTTTTCTCATTCTGAAAATCAGAATACTCTGTGATACTCCAATCTTTCTTTTTGTGAAACAGACTGCAACATTTCAATCCCAATTCTTTCAATAAGACTAATGATTTAAGGATGAATTAAAACATTATCTTTTGGAAAGGTATATGCTCTAGATCTAAGAGTGTAAATGCAGGAGAATTTATCCATGTCCCTCAAAACTTTTTCAAAAGTGCCTCTGCTAACTTGATCATCCAATCAGTAGATCTTCCTACATGTTTTCCCCGAAGGTTGAGAGATACCCAAAGCTAAAATATTTTTGATAAAATAGATTACATCCAATTGCTTTAAACTTTCTGTTCTTTATGTGGCTAGAGTTTTCAGCACAATGATCTTTAGTAGCTTCAGCCTGCACTTGCAATTCCAGCTCTAAGCTCTGATATACTTGTATACTCCAGATGTTAGTCTTGCTGTGCTACGCATGCCTTGAGCAGCCCAGATCTTCATCCAGTGCCAACCAAATGGGAGACAGAAATATCCGAAGATGTTGGATTTCAAGCATGCTGTGCATACTGTAGCTTGACATGGATCACTGGCTTCACTCCTGTTAATTTCGGTGCTTTCTAATGCGTGAAATGCTAACTGAAAAATGTTATCATATGAGGGTTTGGCCTTTTATGGGCAGAATGAAGGATCTGAAATCCAAAGCTTTCACAGCTCAGCTGAATGTCGTATTTACTTGCTGAGTGAGTGAAAGTCAGACAGATTCACCTCCTATTTCGTAACAAAATTAATTTGAGACTTTAAACTTAAGCATAGCAAACAGATTAAAAGTACTAAGAAATAAGAATAAGCAGATCATCATTGAAAGCTTTGAGGGAGAAATGTGTTAATGAGGCAATTGAAGTTGGAAAGGATCATGTAGTCCCTGACAGTTGGGAAAAGTGACAGAAAAATATAACAAAACCAGAAAAATCTGCAAAGAAGATTTGCTCTGGATTTTGAAAGTTGAAGATAAGTTTTCAGTCCTGCCAAAAGGAAAGATAGGAAACAGCGAAGGTTTTGTGTGGGTTAGGAAGCAGACACAGCGAGGGGAAAAGAGAAAGTCTTTCATATTCTACAGAAGAGGCAGGCAGTGACAGAAGAAAATAGCTAATTCTATGCAGAGAATACACAAGAAAGTAGTGATCATACATTGTCTTGATTTAACCCTTAATATCATATACTCGGCCAAACTTGCCTTCTGTAGCTCTTTTGATTTTGGTAGAATTATGTCCTAGATTGATTTTGTCAATATATTCCTCTCCTAAACCTCACGTTATAAAAGCAAAAATTATATAAAATTATTTTGGTTTTAAGTATCTGTATGTGCAAAAATGGATACTTAATAAATGTGTGTGGTTGGATATAACCAGCTAGAAACAAATAATTTAATGACTTCAGTATGAGTATGTCAAAGTTTTTATGTTTAAAGAAGCTATTGGGCTCCAAGGAATAAGCTGTTTATGCATGATATTGTTGTTACTTTAGCAGTGGTGCAAAAATGAAAAGGCTTCATTTGCTTCAATCATACACCCTTAGTGTATCTTGGCTCCCACAGATGTGGAGGATCATTTGTAGCACTCTAGGTGTGAGCTGCAGCTCATATGGGAAGTGAAAATAATTACGGCAATGGTATGTCCTTTACTGAGAAGTCAGGAATGGCATGAGAGAGCAACAAAGAGGACAGGTTTGTAGAGTTTAGCTGTGATCCATTTTAGCTCAAGTAAAAGTAACTATGGAAGAGAAGAGCAGTGAGCACTAGGGAGCAGAAAGGTCAGCAATTTTTCTTAGTTTGTCAGCACACAGAATAGTTACTGGTCCATAGTGGGTTTGGCTGAGGTGGAGTTAAGTTTCTTCATAGCAGCCCATATGGTCCTGTGTTTTGGATTTGTGACTAAAACAGTGTTGATAACAGCGCTTTCCAAGCCCCAAGGCTGAGAAAATGTTGCAGCATCATTCAGAAGATCAGCGTGATTTCATCTCCAGTTTGCAATTTGTAAACTTTCCTTTACTGATAGAGTTTTCTTGTCTTTCCTTGGTGACTGTCTTGCCATGCGCAGTCTTAAAACTTGAAATCAATACTGTAATAAAGAAAAGTAGGTTTGAACTTCATCAGTCCTGAATTTTTCTAAAACTAGCATTTTCTTGTGATGCTGAACAGGTAGCACCAGCTGGCACCACTCTGCTTGCAACTTTTACAGAGACCAAATGTATGACACGTGGTTGTACTAGTCTTAGTAGTTGATACTGTAAAGAGTACAAAGCAATGGCAGAGATGGGCCTTATAGGCTCTCCTATCATAACATAGACAGTTGTCTTGGAAACACTCCTTATCCTAGTGCTGCTTTTTTGTAGTGATAAATGCCATTAAATGACTTTCTGGACTAGAATAAAATGGTCAACCATAGGGATGGTAATGATGAATATGCAGGTAACTGAATATTTATTTTGCTTAGTTCAGTAGGCAATTTTGATACAGCCCTGAGGATGTATTTTAACCCAGAAAATTTTAACTTTTAGTGATTTTTGGTGCATGTATAATTGTCAAGAAAACAGTCTGTTGCCAGCAGTAGGGAAATGCTGTTTAATAACATAGCAAATATTTAATGGATTATAATCTGTTTTTTATAAAGTTGATTGCTATTAAAATATAATGATTATAAACAAAAATTAGAGGAAAAGTCCTTAAGAATGGGAGGGAAAAAATTCCTTTTTTAGAGAGCAGATGTTATTCTGCCAAAAAACTGACTAAATAATATTATGAAAACATATTCTCTTCCTTCATTTTCTGCAAATCAACAACTCTCGGGCTTGTATATGAAAACATCAGATCAAAACACTTTGAAGTCAGTGGGAGTTTTTCCATTGAGTGCTGTGAGCTTTGTGTCAGACACTTGTGACAACTTGTGCTAAACTTGCTGGACATGGGGAATGTGTTTCTCCACTGGTCTAATGCTAAAAATGAGGAAGTAGTGTTGGTTTTCCGCATCATAGGATGCAGGATAGCCGATTGGTTTTTACTAGTTCTATGCTGATGAGCAAACTAATAGGATTTTGTGACTTCTTTCTGCCTATTTAGAGACCAAGCATAATGTTTGTCCTAATGCCAGCACATGATTGTTTTGAATATTGAATATGAAGGTTCATATTGAATGAGAAATGAGAATAAGAATAAGACAGAATGACTTTAGATGTGGCAGTACTGGGCATCTGCCAGTGTCAGCAGATATCACTATACTCTTCCCTACTTCTGGTGACATTAAAGGCCAAGAACAAAATGATCCTTAAAGACAGAATTTACTTCTGGATACCTGAACTAGTTTTGTTGGGGCACATTTCATAGAATCATACAATAGTTTGAGTTGGAAGAGACCTTTAAAGCTCATCTAGTCGACCCCCCCTGCAATGAGCTAGGAAATCTTCAGCTAGATCAGAGCCCTGTCCAACCTGACCTTGAATATTTCTAGGGATGAGGCATCTATCATCTCTCTGGGTAACCTGTTCCAGTGTTTCACCACCCTCATGGTAGTAAATTTCTTCCTTACTTCTAGTCTAAATCTACCCCTTGTTCTATCACAACAGGCCCTGCTAAATGTTTGTCCTCATCTTTCCACTAGGCCCCCTTTAATTATTGAAAGGCTGCAGTGAGGTCTCCCTGGAGCTTCTCTTCTCCAGGCTGAACAACTCCAACTCTCTCAGCCTGTCCTCACAGGAGAAGTCTTCCATCTCTCTGATCATTTTTATGGCCCTCCTCTGGACCTGATCCAACAGGTCTATGTCCTTCCTGTGCTGAGGGCTACAGAGCTGGATGTAGTACTCCAGGTGGGGTCTCACCAGAGCAGAGTAGCCATACATTAGTAAGCAATTTCTTGTAGTGCAGATCCAGCACTTCTTATGCACACATGTTGTGATTGGATTTCTGTAATTATTTAAGGCAAAGGAACCCCTCATTTCAGTTGGTTCCAAGCAAGTAAAATTTCAGCAAGTATTCAGGGCTTCCTTCGAGAGAACTTTCTCTCATACTGTTATTCCCATAAACCACTGAGTTTTTCTTTAAGCACTTAATGATTGATATTTATACAGTTTTTTTCCTCTAGGATGGAAGTATAATTGAGTTAAAACAATCTTTCACTGATGAATACTTCATTTACAATAAGCATAACTGTAGTAATTTTATGTGTCACTCAAGAGTCTGCTATCTTGTAAAGCTACATTTAAGAAAACCTGCTGTTTTCTTCCCTAGGCTAATTTGAAATCACAGTTGGTTAAGCAACATTACAGAAGGTCATTGTTCTTACAAATAAACAACAGAAGATAAAATTATCCAAAATAGTTGAAGAAAGACCTCTGAGTATCTTTTTCACGTAGAAGTTCATTATTACAAAACAGTTTTTGAGAAATTGACAACTGTCTGTCAACCATATGAGGCAGTCTAATCCAAGTCAGTGAATTCTGGTTAAGAGTTCAGGTATGTTTGAAACACTGATATTTAGCTTGTTTGAGTTTATGTCAGATGTACAGTTTTTACATTCCAAGAGTCTTGGCTGTAGCTTGACTCTGGGCTTATTTACTGCAGAAAACAGGGTGTAACATTAGGGCAAGTTGTAGGAAACAAGAACAAAGCGTCTGAGTTTTTTGTTGTTCCATCACATTCTTATGAAATGGTATTGTAATCCTCACAGGACAAGGAGAAAACAAAGAAAACCGGGATACAGAGCTGTAGAGTTGGATTAGACTATTTCTATTTAATGCAGAACTCTGGGTCACAGAGAGGGTAAGTGATTTGCCCAAAGCCACAGAGGAAGTATGTTCCAAGGCAAAGGATTGAAAATTGGTGCTCAGATTCTGTTACTCTTCTTTTACTGCAAGAATTAGTGAACATTGCAGCCAAACAACACCATGTCTTTTCTCTCACTCACTGTCTCTATCACTCTCTTCCTATATTTGCTACCTCTTTGTTTTATTTTCTTATGTGACATTGCAAAAAAAAAAAAAATTGAGGAAGGCAGTAGCTGGTATATTTTTACTGATGTACCACAGTTTCTGGAAGCCCTATTTGTATGTTATGTATTCTACATTTTGCACGAGTAGAATAATGATTTGTGACGGAGTGTATAGCTAAGGGCCTGCCCTAATTTGCATTGTTAAAATTTTAACTAATACAATAATATCCCTGCAGGTCATTTGCAACCTGCATAATCTATTTGCTGAAGCAATGTCATGTAAATTAGAAATGTGAGTAGATGATTGTAAATGATTAAGTTAGCATGTCTTAAGAAGTTACCAACCTTGAGCTGAGATGCAGTAACTGATTGTTGCATGCTTCTATTTCATGACAGGTAAACTCTCGCTCGTTTAACGCTAATTTAAGTCTCTATGTAGTGTATGATTGTCTGACCTTACCTTACTTTCTGTTCTTTTAAATACCTAGGTAACTTTATTTTTTTCACAATGAAGTCTGAAGTTGCTTACAAGCGATCTAAAACTCAGTCATATGACAGTGTCAATACAAGGTCACACATTTGACTCTTAGCCTTTTCAGAAAATGAATTCTGTTCAGGGATATGTTTATGGCACTCGAGGCTGCTGCTGGTTTTAGATTCTGTTTCCAGTGCTGATGCATGGTGGCACACCAGCTGGCTTGGTTACTCTGGCGTGGGCATTGAACACTTTGTCCTTGAGGATGGTGTAGCCTCTGTACCTTCTCTGCTGCCTTTGAATTTTCTGTGTTTACTGAAGTAAGCAGTGTTAGATGTTGACATCTTTCTATTCAATAACTAACATGTTAAAATCAATGGGGGATCAACCAAAGGACAGCAGAATTTTCTTGGGAAGTCTTGGGAAGCTTCTTGGGAAGCTCTATATACAAATAATTTTGGCACACTTTAGAAGGAGGGGCAAGGCATGAGCCAGAATGCTCCCTTAAGATTCCTTTATCCAATGTGAGACACATAGATTTAACAGGCACTGTGTTTTCTTGGAGATCTGTGACACACTGCATAGCCATAGAGTTCCCCTTGGAAGAAACAGATTTTCATAATGGGACTATAAACAAACATGCTGGTTGGGGGAGCTTTTGGGACAAGAGGGGCTTCCAGAATACAAAGTGCAGGCTGATAGTCGGGAAGTGCTCAGATCCTACAATGAGTGCTGCCAAAGCAGGGCTCCAGCTAGACAGTTAAAAAACCTAGACAGAGATTGTATCGGAATTATTTTTAGAAAATAATTATGCACATTCTTTTGAATAGTTAAAATGGTGAAAACTGTATCATTCATCAGGCATGTTGGTTTAAAAAACCAAGAGTTGCTGTTAGAGCCTGAGAACAGAGGCATCGTATCTTTATGAGAGATTCACAGACACTTGATTTCATTCATCCGCCCACACAGTCTGTGATAAGCATAAGAAAATTATTCTTCTACTTCAAGACAGAAAGTTAACTGATTGGAAAAGCTGTCTTGGAGGTCAAGGGCTTCTGTGATTAGTCTTCTACATTTTTATTTGATCAGTTTGATGATGTTTCTTAAAGTCCATATAAGAGTTGGTGGGTTTTATGTTTTAATGTCCTCAGAGCAGAGAATTCACATTTTGACAAATGTACTGCTGTACATTAAAAAAGGATGCTATCATGAATCTGCTGTCATTACCAATTAATGTTCTTACTGCCATTTTCTTTCTTGTGATAATGTTTAATTCATTCTAAACTTAACAGAGATTCCTGTCAAAAAGAAATGAGAGTGAATCTCAGACAAAAAGAATTCAGTAAATGAGTTGGGCCTAGGTAGAATATCTAACATTGCGAAGAAAGCAACTGACTTCCTCCCTAATTATGTTACGTTTTCGTCACTATCTGATGGATCCTTCACTGTTAGAAATTGTAAGAGTACTGTGTGAAATCTGCTTGAACTGTGCTGATAAGCATAGTTGAGGAACTGGAACTCAGAAGTTGGATGGGCTTAATCATTACAAGTCTGGCTACGTTAGTGTAGGGGCATTCTGCTCGTTAGTGCAATTGAGAAATCAAATTGGTCCAGTAGTACGATATGCAGTCTGTTTAGCAACACTGCTAGAAACAATTGTATTAGTTTTTTGACAATGGCTTTATTCATGGTGTTGCTTTGCTTTGTAGTGATGTGGCTGGTTGAGCTCCAAGTGCCTGACTCATGTCAAATTAGAATGAGACTTCATTCTAAAAAATTTTTTATAAATAGGAAATTCCCAGAAAAAATATCAGAAAAATTCCCAGACTTCATACATGTTATTGCTCAAGTTAAATGTGCTCTCCAGTATCACAACAGTTGTATGAGACTGGCATTTCTGAAAAATACTTGCATTCTGCAATATTGCATTTTCTGAAAAACCCATCAGTTAAATGTCGTTTACAGATTATCCTTAAAGTGTTCAATGTCAAACCTATTTTCTCCTTCCTGTGGAGGATATTCTCCTCTGATTTGTCTAAGCCATAGCTGCTTTCAGTTTTGATCTCCAGAAGAGATATTGTCTGGGTAAAACATATGGTCACATACCCTATGCCATCTAAGTCAAACAATTATACTTCTGTTAAAATCTTACTTGCTTGAGAATGAAGTTCCTGGTCTGCTAATGTAAATGCCTTCGCACTCTTTTAAATTCATGGCATCTACAGAGCTGTTTTCAACTATGGCTTGCATGAAGACTGAGGGGGAGTTCCTGAAAGCAGCATGAATCATGCAAGAATTTGTGGTTTTCTTTTACTTGATGGTGTTATTAAGGCTTATGGACCATACCTAGAAAAGAAACTTGTATTTCCAGTGAGGCTATGATTTGTGTGAAGCACAATGCAAAATTGTTATACAAGAATTGCCTTAGTTTCCTGAAACAGCCTTGTAATTTTGGCATTATTCACAGAAGGCTACATAGCACAGTTTGACAGCAGTGTGCATACATGTAAAGCATATGAAAGGTTCCAGAGCACCAGAAATTTGTTGAAATTATTTTTGAAATATGATGTAAAATTAAGCAAATGGGTATATCATCTGAAACCAAAACAAGCGATGTATTTCTCTCATGGTTTTTAAGAATTTGCATATGGATTTGAATTAAGAATCTCTAGTTGGGCTGACTGTGAAATAAACTGTGTCTTGAAGAGGGAGGTGGGGGAGAACATCCGTCATTCAACCCAGTGGCCAGTCCGGCCCAAAGCATGACAACAAACCAGAGAAATAAGTTGCCATTCATCCCAACCTGCTCCTCCTGATATGGCAAATAACATAGATTTCATTGTTCACTTTCAATGACTTGCAAGTAAAATAGCTCATATTATTTGTCCACTGAAAATGAATAACAGTGAATGTTTTCCTACATACATTATTTTCCCACATGCATTGTTTTCCTATATACATTTATATATGCCCTATATGCATTAGTTTTCTCACTTTCCAGACTAAAAATACATTCTTTTTCTAAAATTCATTATAGACAACTTGTATAGGAGCCAGAGTCTGCACATGCTTTCAATATACAGAGAAGAGCATAATTTTGGAAAATACACAGTTGATGATTAATTGTTTTTCTTCTGTCACAGCAAAAGTTTGACTACTGAGGGCTATTTCCTCATGGAAGAGGGGAAAGGGGGAGACAGCCTTAGACCTTGTCACGGTTTCTTCTTTCAGTTAAAAAAAAAAATATTTAAATTCTTCCAGAATCATCATGCTTTTCTTGTGACGCCTGTTTTGGAGACATCAGTTTACGCACTAGTTTTCTACTAAACCTTCTTTCTGCAGGGTTTTGTTGAGGATATTCCTGCGTCACAGAGGGTGGGGAGGAGGAACTGAAAGTACTCGCTGTCAGGCTGGCGTAATTATGTTTCTGTTGTGATTATTTCTTAAGTACTGTAATCTTTTCATAGCAGTATTTTGCCATGACCTGATTTGCTGAAGAAAGCAAGTAATGTAAACTGGCACGGCATGGGCTGGGGACGGTGGGGGCTCCCCCATGATCTCAGAGCAGGAACCAGCAACCAGGGCCTGTCCCACTGCCCTGCTGCCATGTTGCTGTGGCAGGGATGGACAGACTGCCCTGGGGGGGCTGAGGAGAGGTCCTGGGCTGTGGGCAGGTGAGGGGAGGCCCAGGGGGAGGCCTACTGGTGCCCTCAAGGCCCTGACAGGAAGCCCTACCACGTTTGTTTTCTGACTGCTCCAGGGAGACTGGTGACAGCCTCGGGGCTTCCTTGTGACTGGCATGGCGAAGGCCCTTACCACATTGCCTCCACTCCGGGCAGCGGGTGCCTTTCTGAGCTTGCTGGGAGGCGGGAGCTGACTTGGAGCTTTTCAGCTCCCAGTACGAGTGTTTTGAGAACAGGGCACACAAAAAGCACACCAGCTGTGTTAGTATTAAATTTGGGGCCCGACAAGTTTAGTGCTGGGTACCTTCCTCAGTGCCTTCCTGGCCTGGCACAGTCATCTGTGTCTGAGGTGTAGACATGGTGGCCCACCACTGCCACTTACCCCCCTCACCCGGCAGGGCCCAGGTGAGCCGTTCCCTGCAGTGGGCACCCCTTCACCATCAGCTCTGGAGGTGCTGAGAGGCAAAATAACCCTTGCCAACCCTTGCCTCTGGCTGCAGCATCAGGATGGAGGGTGCCCTACAGCAAGTGGATGAGGTGGCTGCGTGGCCTCTCTGTGCTAGTTTGGTTGCTCTTTCCCCCAGTTCTTCAGGGGTTTTCCCTTCCTGATTCATGCTTGAGCTTTTAAAAATGTTCTAGTGCTTTATAGGTTTTGGCTGCTGAGGAGATTTCTTTCCCTCCTCTTTGTGTTGCTCACTGTCTTGTTTTCTATATGATGATTTTACTCTGTAATGGCAGTTAACAGGCATGCAGTAATCTGCATAAACAGAGAAAGGCAAACACAGACTGAAAATGCACCAGAGAAGCGCATTGGAGAAGCGCAAGGTACCAGACAATTTCACAGTGTCACACAGCCAAGACAGAAGACATGAAATAATACATGTCCCCTTAACTGGCATAACATGACCGACACTGTGCCTGCAGCTGTACTGCAACACAGCACCATTGACGATGTGCCACAGGGAAGTGTAAAGCCAGGAATCCCATTTCAATTGTGGATTTTATGCTTCTGTTATTTTCCAAAGAACAATGACTTTATTTTTCTTTTTAAATGTAAACCTTTTGGTTACAGTCAAAGACTTTAACAAAATTCTTTTGTATACCAAACTGCTGCTGATGTGCTCCGTGGCCTTGGTGTTACACTCAACATCTTTATGATTTAGTTCTGCATTTCCGTTCTTCACAGGGATGTTATATTGCTTAACTAATTAATGTCTGTACATTGATGTCCTTGAGCAAATTGATATATAAAGCTACAGATATACAGACAAATAATAGTATTTCAAGCCGGCTGAACTCCAGTTTCAACTTTAAGTCACAAAACTGAATTGTCAAAGTGAGAAGCTGCAGTGAGGAAAGGATCTCCAAAAGCATTACCTTTTTTTCTTCCATGTAGATGAAATGTTCAATTATTTTACTTCCTGTGTTTGAAGCCTTGTTATTTTTTGATCCCAGTTCTTTTCAAAAAGCATTTAAGGAGTTGTTATGCCAATAACAAGATGATAATGGGAAAAGAAAAATTTCTCCCCAAAATCTTAACCCTCAGGATAGTCTGGGTGACAATTTCTGTATGGGCTAAAAAATAAAGAATTAATATTTTCCAAGATTCATTATGCCATTAACTGCTACTATTCTAGGGAAGGGCTTTTTCTAGCTTGTCTTTGGGATTGTGATTTACATTTAGCATCTATGCTGCAATGCGATCACAGTAATAAGCTACAGTATTTTCAGTTTTTAAGTCAGTCAATGTGTCTGCAGGCTCAGCGACTCTCACAATTTTAGTATTTGAGTGTGAATTTTTACTACCTAGTTCATGGTTTGTTCATTGACTTCAAAAATAGCAACAACCAGAAAGAAAGATTTCAGCTGATTTTGAATGAGTTTTGACAGTCTTATAATTACTTTCAGGGATTCCAAATGTAAAGACAGAAACTGCTTTTGGAGGGTATACGATTTGTTGAAATTATTTGCTCAGCTCTAATTAGGATAAACTTTTTGACTCATGGAAATGAAGGGAATGTACAGGCTCAGATGTTTATTAATGCAAACATGTAGCATTTTTGTTTGTGAATAATTTTGGAACTGATAATACCCAAGTTCAATTATTGTGTGGTTAGTTACTATAGACACTTTGTTTGCAAAATGTGTGTCTTTATGGGTAAATTTCTGCCAAAGACCGTATTGTTAATTAACTTGTCTTTTTTTAGAGAAACACATGAAGTACCATAAGAGTATGTTCATAGTCATGCACACAGATCTGGCAGAGAGAAGTCTGAGTAAATACCAGTGAGCTTTATTTTGCAATAATCTCTTTGTAACTTAAACAGGAATTAAGGTAATAAATTACTCTTTTCTGTCATAACATGTAAAAAGGAGAATTATTTCCACATTTGTTGGTGAAAAAAGGTATTAGGTAACTTTGTTTGTTCTCATATAGCTCTTATCACGAGAGCTAACAGTCAACGAAACCTTACCTAGTGTGATTTTGTAATTTTTCTTTAAATTCATAATGTAACATGAATGGATCCTTAGAGTGAAACATCTTGGTTTTAGGAAATACTTTGTAATTTTACCTCATTCTATTCATGAAAATGTAAGAATTTAAAGATAAAATTTTCATAAGCAGTCAAATCAGATGAGAGACAAGTCCCAGATGAAAGGAAAATAATCATAGCCAGAATATTGAATTTTAAAGGGAGTCATGTAGTTCTCGGCATTATGCTGGGGTAAAAAAGTATGAAGTGTCATAATGCAAATTGTAAGGTGAAATGCAGCAGTAGATTTGAATAACCTCGTGCCTTTTGGTTCTTATTTCTGATGCAATTTTGCACTTTCTTTAGTTCTGTGACATTTTTGAGAGAGCTTAGAGTTTTCATTGGAGATGGAGATGAGGAATTTTCTAGGATCCACTGGTATTGTTGTGACCAAAATTAGTATGTTCTTTCCTGTCACCCTGGCTTTTGTCAGGTGTAATAGAAACGCCATCTGCTCATTGTTGCTTGCTGAAATCTCTTTGTCTAGCTGGTTTGCTTGCCTTGAGTATGTGTAAAGATCTGGTTTGTACAAAACCAAAAAAAGCTCAAAGTAAGGAGTATGAAAACTGTAGATAAAGAATTGCTGAGAGAGAATCTACATATCAGAAAAAAATAGCATGAAGCACTTAGAAGAGTGTTGTGAATCAAAGGAGTATTTTGTAAATCTGTAGTTAGTTTTGCAAGGCCAGCGCAGCCATCTCAGCCATCTTTCTTGCTTGAAATATATAACACAACAGCGTTGTAGTTTTCTCAGACTATAGTAAGCATTGAGACTTTGAAATGTAGATATTGACGTCTGCTCTTAAAGTTTCTCAGATCATGAATCTAGGTTATGAAAACAATTCAATTGGCTTAAAAATTATAAGATGAAGAAAATTAAATTAAAGCATATTGGTATTCATCAGCTTTCTAGGGTATACGATTGGTATTTATTTTCCTGGTCTGCATATATGAGGGAAGATGATACAAGTTTTCCTATAGAGAAATTTGATACTTGCTGGTAGGTAAAAGTGTCACTTTCACATGAAAGAATACATGGTTATGGCAGTCACTTTGTAAATGGCAGTATATCATTTGAATGCTGGGAAAACACAGACATTTTTGATAAATGCAAAGCTTCAGTGCCTTTCAGGCTATCTCAAGCCAGGAAAAAAAAAGAATGAAACAAAATTACATGTTATTTTTTAAAATGTTTGCTCAGCTTTAAAGTTGGACTAGTCAGGCTATTGAATGATATCACATCTACTGTCTATTTTTTTAAAAAAATTTCTGTCTTTTCATTTTAGTGTTTGACATGAACTTGAGGCATTTGTGGTGAAGAGCTTGGGTTAAGAATTAAGCAACCCAGAGTTTGCAGATGTTTAATGGCAAGGATTTGTTTTGTCTGAAATGTACAGGATTTTAAACATGTGGTGTTAGATCACCCAATCTCAATGCTCACAGAAATTATTTTTTCGAGTTCAACTTGTAAACATTCTTCCTACCCAGTTGTTGTTTTGTGTAGCTCATCTGATGCCACTGAAGTCTTTGCCAATTTACGTTAATGTAAGTGCAAATTTTGTGCTCTTATTTGTGTTAAAAACTTAAAAAAAAAACCACCTAGGTCTAAACAGGGACAAACGAACAGGGAGTAGATCATTTTGTTTCAAGCTAATTTGTATAAAAGTATATCCTTTATCAATTAATACTTGCTAAAATCATGTTTTGGAGAAGTTGACAGATTCTGTTCCTAGCTGTTAGATTTAATTCATCTTATAGAGGTGGGGAAAATCCTATTCATCACAGAAATGCTCTTAGGAGGTTTCTTTGCTGCTGAGTTTGTGGAAGGGCAAAGGTGAAGGAGTGAGAAGAAAATTCTTCTGCTAATGCAAGTATTTCCTGTAGACAGCAATTACATACAGGTCTGTGAACTTTAGTTAGCTACCCACAAGCATTTGAACTATGAGCTCAACGTAGTGTTTGTCTAACCTTCCTTTATTTCTGTATTTCCAAGATACCTGATAGAGACTTTTCAAAATGAAATACTTTTCTTTTGCTTTATATGTGAAAGATCAAATAATGCAGTTATTTGACCATTTTCTCACCAATTTACAGTCTGTGTACCGTAAGAGGGTTCATTAAGTAGGAAGCATACACAGGAGTTTGGCTTTTTCCTGACTTTTTCTGCAAGCTATGATTCTAGCTGCACTATTAAAAGCTGCTCTATATATAGTTATTTTACAGCTCTTTTGTCAACTCATTGTTCAATGTCACATTGATGAGTTCTCTGTTTGAACTTAATTTATCAGCTTATTTTGCAGTAAAGCATTATATTTCCTTTACTCCGTGGCTCCTACTTAAATGAAAACGTAGCTTTGTGCTGTCTCCAGGTATTGTGGATTTTTTCCTAAATAGTAATAGCATATAGTAGTGATACAGAAAATCTGTATAATGGCTAGTACTAATCTGGTACAGTAAAGAAAAATGCTATTTCAAAGGAAAATCTATTCTATTCAGTTGTAGGTAGAACAGTATCCTGGGAGTTATCTGTTCTGTTGAAGTAGTGGCACTTCTACTAAGGAATTCTGATGGGTGGGATGGTGACGTTCCCTCTACTAGTTTCTGGGTTACAGGCATTATGGGTGCCGCAAGCCTTGTTCCCTTATAACCAGCCAAAATACATACATGGTTCCTTCTCTTGGGGAAACAAAACGGTTATTGTCTACTAGTACTTTCAAAAGTCACAAAGGAAGCGAAACAAAATGTGAAAGGGAGGTTTTCAGGCATTTCTGAATGGAACAGGTTGTAGCATCCAGAGCCTCTTCAAGCAAAATCTTCTGCCCTAGTCTGCTGATAGGTAATGCAGCTCTGAGATGCTCTGGTTTAGATCCCGGGTGTCAAATGCACCCTGAGGATCCAAAAGAGTAGAGCAGGATTATTATTTTTTTCCCTGATTTAGCTCCCTGTTGCTTCCCTATATGGTCAAATATAGGACACAATGCTGGCAAGTTGTCTTTGGTATTGTTAGATGTTGTTGACTGACTGTGGTTTATCATCAAATAGGATTATCCGATAATGTTGGACTAGCATCATGGGAATGAGAAAACGAGTGGCATCAGCATGAAAGCTATGCTTCACAGTAACTAGAAGAGTATGTACTGTGTTGAGACTAAACATTTCCAATGTTATGGAATTCTGAAAATTAAATTATTTCAACTGTTTCCTGATCAGAGCAATGTTTGAAATAGCCCAGAAAATAGAGATGTAGAAAAAAAGTAGTGCTGGCTGGAAACCCCTGGGGAGTTGATTTTTCAGAGATGCTAAGAACGCACGCATCTTATGGAAATCCAAGAACTCTTTGAATAATGAGTACTTGTGTTATACAGGCCTTAAAATTATTGCTTTAGCTTTAATTTGTTCTATGCATCACATCACATCTTTACCTTAAATGTAATACTGTTCTATTTTGTCCTGAGAAGGAAATAGAGTTTGACTTGTATTTGCTGCCTTATCATATCCTGCTGTTTCCTGATATGCACCCTTCTGTGCCAGCGCACACCTTCACAGTGCAGTCAGGTTTCCCTTTCAGAGAGAAAGGGGTTTAGAACTGTGGTCTGGATTTAAGCATCTCTTCAGTGCCTTTAGTAGCCAGTTACCTTTTTTTTTCTTCCCCAAGGACCTAAGGCAATCAGCTGAGTATTTCAGTGTTTCAGGATTAAATACGTAATGGACTTTTTGTTTCACAGTTTTGCTTTGTCCTGTTAAACTTGTAATTGTCTCCTGGACTTATTATATGTGATAAATATCAACTGGTACTCCACTCCTTTTCACTGGCCACAGGCAGCTCTAGCCTGTCTCCTGCAGAACACCTCCTGTGGTACAGTAGCATCAGCTGTTGTACCTGACAACACCGTTCATATGCTCTCTGTGGAAGAAAGAAGTAAGGGTGAGTTCAAAAGCATTTTTCAGGCGTATGCTAATCAAGGTCTGAAAAAACTTTTAAAAGACAGTATTTTATGTATTAAACTCTACATTGGCTTTTGTGAACAGCTCATATAATTTTCAAATTATACTTTTGCATGTAATTTAAATGACCGACTCTCAGCTGATGTTTGATCTGCAGCTATCTGGAAGAACACAGTCCATGTTTCCTGTTGTCTTACTTACTTTCCAAAGGCCTTTAATGGGGAGAAGGGGGTTTAGACCACTGACAGTGATGGATTTACAAAAGGGTATGTCTAGTCCACTGATTTTTAGAAGTAGTAATGTCACCCAGTTTGAATGATATTAATAAGTTAAAAAATAAATTATATCTGAATAACTTAAATATTTTTTAATTTGTTTTTGTTTTAATGATTTGATAAAAAGAACAGTGCTTATTCCTTTTTGTAAAACTGTATGTCAAAAGAAAAATAGTAGTACTTTATCTATAGGGAAAGGGCATAAGAAAAATAGAGGAAACTGGCAGTGATATCAGTATTCTTTTGCGCCTCCATGTGCAAACATTACAAGAGCCTGAGATTTTGTCTGGTTAATACAAAACAGCAGGTTGTAGATAGTCTTGCTTTGCAGTGATCATGGACACATACAGGGTTACAGTGTCATATGTGGCATGAGTGGTTTCTGTGTAAAAAGAATGTAAAATAGGTCTGAGATTCTGTTCTAAAGCTCTCCAGTCATCTCTGGTTTAGATTGTAACTCAAATAGCAAACAGAGACTAGAGCTAGTTCAAAAACCACATACTACTTATGAAAAAGTTATTAGAAAAAATGTGGTTTTTTTTCTCAAAAAAAAATGCTTTCCAACTTTCTAAGTTGATCAGGAATAATGTTTTTGTTACCCTTTTGAGAAAAAATTTTAAAATCAGGCCTTTTATTTATGTTTATGTTTTTAAGATTTAAAAATACTCATTTTATGCCATCGCATTTTGGAAGATAAGTTTAAATTTTTTTTTAATTTTTTTTGAAATTTCCTCCTCTTCAAATATCCTCAGTTTTTTTGCTTTCAGAAATTTCCTGGTGGAAATAATTTTAAGGAAATGGTAGGAAAGAAAGTTTTCCCCAGATTTTCAACTTTCTCTCACTTCCCCCCCTCAGTAGAAAAGATATTGTTGAAAAAACTACTAAGCCAAACAGACCAAATCCATAGATTTATGGTTGATGAACTTCAGGAGTTAATATACTTGAAGGTCTAGCTCAACAAGCACCTCCAGAAGGAATAACAATTATATTGCAACTCTGAAAATAAAGTCAGCAAAACTTGAAACATTTAAGCTATGTTTCATCTCACCTAACTTAGGCTGCCTAGTGGTTATGAGCCTGGAATGAGGAAATCATCTGGGTAATGGAAGGAGATGACAGGTAGTAATTTATTCCACTTGTATTGTTAGATGCAGTTATATAAGACTAATCCATTAGTGTTTTGGGCTTATGTATGTAATTTTCATACCAGCAACCATAGCTGAATCTCAACCTAATTTTTCATATTAATTCCAACATTTAGTTTTTGAATATACCATTACAAAGCAGATAAACAGCTATCTGTAACAAAATAGGCAAGACAAATTCAAAGTCAGTTAACCACTCTTGGATGCCCATGAAGTTTGATCCCATTCAATAAACAAGCATTTTCAATAGATGGACATACAGCGGCTGTTGAAATCGTGTTAATAACTCTGCCCCATTTCACAGGAGTGGAGTTACCAGTAGGAAAATGAGAATGAAGAGAAGGATGTCATGCCTCTACCCCACTCCAATTAATAATGCCAAATGCTGCAAGCATACTGTAATATGACTTATTAGTGGTTTTGCAGTTCCCTCTCTCCAATTCTGCTCCAGAAATAGATGCATTTCAGTTCTGTTCCAAAAAAAGCAGGAATAATAATAATACTATCTGCAGAGCTAGGTAAAAGCTAGAATTTCACCAAAGGGAATATGAGGCTTGGTGACTGTTGTCAGAGGAGAAATTTGTGAAAAGGTTAGGACAGGTTGTACAAAATTTTTAATGGGAGTTCTACAAAACTTCAAGATATTTTGTTTTACCCTCAGAGTACAATATTTTTGCATGTTTCAGGCTTTAGCTTTTCAACTATCAGATTTGTAACTACATCTTGCACACACTTAAAAAAATCCCAAAACCAAAAAAGTGCCCATAGCAAACATAACATTTGTCCTAGTAATGATGGCTTTGAAATTCTTAGTAATCGAATATATTTAGCTGCATAGCTAAATATTTTTATTTGAAAGATTGGAGAAGTATGTGTGGGGTTGAGAAGAGAGGAGGTAATTTGCCATGACCTATTTTCATTCCATTCCAATCAAAATTGCACCACTTAGCTGAGTACTAAAAAGGGATGCCTGAAGCACACTTGCATTAAATCATCTGTTAATGTCAGGCCAAATTTATCTGGTCTACTAGCTTGTAGGTGGTGACAGCCCTCTTCAATGGATACCTGTGTTCTGCACACTTGTCAGAATCTTTTATGTGCTAGGGTAGCAAAAAAGGCCTGAAATATTGACAGTTGATGTGAAGAAAGATCTCCAAAGACATAAGATGAAGAACTAAGAGAACAGTGGGAAGTACACATCTTTGCTGTAACTAGCTCTGAAGTAATGGTGGTTTCTAATTCACCCAAAACATTGGTGTTTTGGCACAAGAGATTAATTGAATGAATTGTTCTTTAAGTAAAATGAAATAAATGCAAATTCAGTCATGATGTGAAAGAAATGTAACTTCTCAAAATTTCATGGTATTGCAATAAAATTTGGCTTCTGAGCAAGTATCACAAACAGTTAACTACTTGTCCCCTTTCCTAAGCCTGAAAATCTAAATGAGGTAAAGCTTTCCCAAGGCCATTCTAAAATGTTTTGATTTTTTTGTCTGGAAGAAAACACCAAAGAATCTTGTTTTCCTTGGTTTATTTTGATCCTTCTGATGTCTCGTCTAGTTTTGGTTCTGTGGTTCCCGTGGAAGCCAGTAGGTAGGTCCCAAGTACAACGCAATGTAGAAATGGATTCAAAGATCCTGATTTAGTAAAACATGCAAGTATGTATATATAAGCCGCAAAGACCTAATTTGCAAATGTGCCTTGTAACAGGACTTCTTTCAGCACAGCATTCTGATAGCAGATGCCTTTCCACTATGTCCCATCTCCTCTCTCCCTCTCCAATACCCCATCCAGTGGACAGAGCTGGGGTTTCAGAGCGAGAAGCTCTGCCTGCATGGGAAGCCTGGGTGCTGTGGGCTGTGGCCATGAACAGCTGAGTGAAATACACTCAAAAACAGGGGCTTGACAGGTCTGTCACTGCCGTGGCATATTGTGCATTTACAGTTTAGCACTGTTGCTGTGTTTAGCACTGTTGCTCTAGCGCTCCATGTGCCAAATGAGGTCATTAGCGGATTTGAGATCTATCAACCATCTGTGCCTGGTATCTGTTCATCCCTAAGTGGGAAAGATCTATCAATGCAGAGCTACAGTGGCATGTAGTGGTGCTAGAAGGTCTCTGGGGTATGTCTTGGTCATTTGAATTAGTGTGCCCCTCGCACAGCATTTACTGCCAACCCCTTCCTCCTGGATAATGTTTGTGTCTCTTGAGAAGCCTGTTAACATGAGAACTGGTTAAAGCATCTTGTGCTAAATATTTGCCAATGACCAAGTATACCCAGCCAGCTTTGGTGTGAATGAGAAAGTTAATAATCCATGAAGGTTTTTTTTTATATCTTTAATTTACATTACATTGAGTTCATAAATTAGGGAAAAAAGTGTTAGTTATGGCTTGCTTTCTGGTGGTGGGTTAGAATACACCAGCTGGGACACACCATTTACAGAGATGGCTGGAGTCATTGTACGTTAAAGCTGAAAATTATATTGACCCTATCAGGGCAATATACCCTTTTGGAGTCCTTCTCATGAGGGTTTGTCACCCGGTTGTAAGAGCTGCCTCACTGTGTTGCAGTAACATACAGGAACACGTGGAGACAAAATGATTGATTATTAGTCCTGGTGTGTGTAATTTGATCTGTGCTGCAAGTGTCAGCCAATAATGATTTGTTTTCTTTCCCTTACTCCCTTATTGACATTTTTCATTGTCTTAGTGTCCAAAATTCCAAATCTGGAATGCCCTGCTATCAGGTCTGAGTCTGCTTTATTTAACCCGAATGCAAATCCGTAGTATAAAGCAATATGAATGAGGTCTGAACCGAAAGCAAATCAACTCAGTATGTTGCCAAACTGAAGCCTTCATACCCTGTCAAATGCAAACACAGAAATAAATCTTCATGGCTGTCCACTAGACTGTGGGTCTGGCAGGGATTGCTCAGACAGTAGCTACAGACGTCTTGAGAACCTCCTTACAGGGTAAATTTACTGAGTTTTCATATGTCACTCAGAGGAAATACAATTTAACAGATTGCAGTAATTTTTGTTTGCTGATAAAGTATGCATGTGAATAACGGTCAGTCAATAAAGTTGGTTTATCTCTGTGTGTTTACCAGTCTGGGAAAGATTATGTCTTCTACTTGGGTTACCTTTCCGAGTACAGGATACCTCTCTAAAACATTTGCAGCCTCTCAAAAGAACAAATCTATTTATTTCAATTGGTTTATATAATATTGTTTGTTGTTTGAAATAGCAGTTCCTTTTAAATAAACTTGCAGGATTTATTGCCATGGAGCCAACTCAAACCCTGAGAATTGATTCTTTAAATTGTTAGTGAACTGCATGGCCAATCAGGCTACCATGATAAACCCTAAGAGCTCTTGGATATTCCTAAGTAAGTTTTGCATTGCGGAGGTTTGAAAAGTCTGTGATTCCCCAGAGAATTTTCCCTCGCTTCTCATGCTGGGAGACGTATTATTTCAGAAATTTTAGAAATGGCAAGGAATTCAACTTTGCAACTTTGAAGTTCTGAAATATAGGCATTTATCCTTATTTGTGAGTACAGCAAACTCTCTGAGTCCTCTGTTGTGTCTCCATATGTGGATATGCAGTTTTAGCGCTGTGTAGCTGAATAGAGAGGAATTTTTAGAGGAATCAGAAGGGACAAGCTGAACAACAGCGCAAATTAAATAACAGAGATAAATGATTCTGCAGGACTTAAGATGACAAGGGCCATGCCTTTGTAAGGAAGGAGCCATCTCTTGAAGTGCCAGATTGCCAAGAATTCTTTCTTATTTTAAAATCTGGGATCACAGAGAATCAGAACCTGACTGTAGTATAAGGAATAAGGTCAGTCAGTTAAGGCAGAAAAAAGACAATGCAAGGTGACCATGAAACCTGAAAGAAATACTGTGATGACTGAGGAAGATGTTGGGTTTTTTGCCTTGGTTTGGTTTGTTGTTGTTTTTTTTTTCCTAGAGATGCAGTTAGTTAACTTCCAGTCCCAGCAGTTTTTGATCCGTAAACGATTGCCTCAGGAACAAGCAGCTTACCTGTACTCTCCTGCAGTGTTAGACACTCCAGATTTAGCTGTTATTTGAGCTACACATAAACATCTGTGAATTCTGGGAAGCTAGGAAAATGGATGTTTCTTCAGGTGTTCTGTAAAATAAATACCTTCCTTTTGTTTCTTGGGAGATGCGGTCTACAAAAACTCTTGTGGTGGACTTTTGAAATCTCAGAACTCCCCTTGGTAGGACTGGTCTTTGAGATTTAAAACCTCTTAAAAGTTTACATACATTGAAATGTAGAGGAGATTCAGCAGATTTTTAGAGACTTTGTAACAAATCTATAAAGAAAACAACTAACCAACCCTATCCCTGGTCGACAGACTATGGAGATTTCATATTTGATACCTATTAACCAGCTGCTGTCTGTGAAGGATTGTCATTATATCAAAATTTTTGATGAGATCTTCCTCTCACCACCACCACCTCAATTCCTCTTCCTCCACTTGCTGAGGACAGAAAACAGCCATGACAAAGGTTACTATCTGTAGTACACTTTATATGTGCATCACTGTTTCTTTCATACCCAAGTTTAAAGGACAGGAAAGATTGTCTCCTAATGGGTCACTCAAATCTCAGAGCACCTGAAACTTCTTATGCCTCAGGTAGAATTGTGAGCAAAATCATGTAGCTCAAAATTCCTGGGACCAGTTAGACTTCTGCCTGTGTTTATGTACTTAAATAGCTTTTTAGATCTGGCCCTGTATACTTTGGTTTCCCAGTCTCATGTTTGAAACGGCAAGTAATTAGAAATTAGGTGGTATTTCACTACCTTACTGGGATATTGAGATGCAACTGCAAACTGTGAAAATAGGTCAGATAGAGAGGTTAAAAAGTGCCTCATGGCTAACTACTCTTGAAAGAAGCTCTTGATGTCTGAATCTCGGAGCATCCATTCATCGCACATTTTTCTTCACATATATCCTGGTATAAAAAGTTAATGCATGTTTATGAAAAGGAAAAAGTAACTATTGTGACTTCTGCGTGTAAAACTATTCACATAATACCTTTAATAGAAAATGATGAAACAGTCTCTATAATTCTACAGTGATTAAAATTCAATATCATTAATATAAACAGTTTAATGGTAATAAAAGGAGATTTGCAAGGAAGAGGAACTCATTTAGTTCTAAGAGATGTTTGACCTCTGCTACTTCATAATCCATTAGAGAGAGGCTGAGGTCCACATAAGCTGGCTTTCTTTCACTTTTACCTGAAAGCCATTATTTTTTCAATAAATACCAAAATCAAGTCAATATTTTTAGAACCAAGATACTTGCAACTTTAAATGGACTAATCTTTGCTCAGAAGTTGTCTGACACTTTATCTCCAATGCCAGCAGGAAAGAAATAATTAAGATGTATGCCTTTGGTAATTGATCACGAACATTTGAATGGGTTAGATAAATAGTAGGCTAATCAAAGTATTGTCTAACCATTTAAAAAAACACATGCCCTACTGCATGTACATTTATTTAAATTAACGTTGCTGTCAGAATTTATGAGAAATTTTGAAAGAGGATTTCATTTTCACCTTATGGCTAATGCTCTCATAAATAATAATTTGTCAATTTATAGGGTAAGATATGCTATTAGATTGTTCAGTGTACCTCTTTAAAATAGAGGTGTGCATTTACTGTTCTGGGCAATTACTCTATGGATAAAACTGCAACTTTCAAATCTCATTTGCATGTCTGCCAAATCCTACCCTAACTCATTTTCTGTTCTAACGAGAATTAATGAAATTAGTAATTGAATGTTATGCAGAGGAGACCTGGGGCTTTTCTTGTATATGCAGTATCATGCAGTGTTTTTCTACATAAAGTATGTTATTAGTATGTCATAGATAACTGATAAACAGATTATCTAAAAAAAAAAAAAAAAAAAAAAAAAATTACAAACCCCTCTTCCCCCAAAAAATCATATATTTAAAAAATACATTAGGAATTGGGTTCTGGTTCTTCTTTAAGCCCATGAAAATGATACTTGCTAATCATTTACAAAGCGCTGATCTATCTTAAGTTGAGCACGAAGAAACTTTAGTCTGATATTTTGGGGTAGTGCTATATCTACCTGCAAGCAGCTTCCATTCTTCTCCACTCTTTTCTTAAACCATTTTAGCTTGGTATGATTATACGGGGGAAGAATACTCTGTCAAGCCAAATATTCCTCTTGAATGGCAATTTGAATGTGCTTTTTTGTGGGATCTTTTACATGCAAACCAAAATACCCATAACGTGAAAGATATGCTGTTGCACAGTCTTTGTATTTATTTATGCCCCTTTCAGGTTGCCACACTCAGGACTGCTATTTACTTCAAAACTGTCTCATATATGTACTTTGGGCTCCACTGGTAGTCATTAAAAGGTGCTGTGACAGCCTGGCATCAGCAGAGTCCCTGCATAGAAACTGTCACTGTTTTCATCAGCCGTCAATGTCATCTGCTATGTTGTCTCTGGGCTGATGTTTTCAGGCTCTGTGTAGGGTGGCTTTTTTTTTTTTCCTCTCTGGACAGGAAAGCAAGGCCTCTGCATGTGTTTAACCCCACATTTTTGCAGGGTACTAATATTTCTGCTTTTAATTGACTGCAGTTTTACAGGAGAGTGTGTCCCAGATGTGATTGCTCTAAAATGAAAAAGCACCAGTGTTGGGCTTGAATGTTTCCCATCCAATTACCAATTGCCCCTTCTTTTTATTTTGAAAGTTTTTTTTCACTTGAGTATGGGGTTTCCAAATGATTCTGGTAATCCTGGATTTTTTCCCTTGTTTTTACAGGTGACCTGTAACTGTTTCACCATCAGTAATGGAGAGATGCAGGATGTTGGTGTTGGCCTGTATCCCAGGTACTGTGGACACCGTTTCATTCACAGGGAAAATCTATGTTAGTTTTTTTCCTTTTTTCCTAGGTAGCTGCAAGGGCCATCAAAGCAACAGGTAACATGTCTAAACAAGAAACTGGGAAATGCAAATAAATTAAAGGAGAATAAAAAATATGAACAAGTTGAAAACTTTCTTAATATTCCCAGTCACAGAGTTACAGCAGTTTAAATAAAATACATCTTTATATTTTATTTTTATGGAGGTGGTAGTCTTTTTAAGTAAGAATAAATGCTGACATCAAAAATGTGTGACTGGGACTATTAAAAGGAAACCTGTTCAGCTTTGCTTTAGAATATAGATATTTTGCAGCGGAGAGCCTTCTGAGCTGGTAATTAAAAGAAAAAGATTGAACACATTTATTTGTAAATTACCATAACCAAGAAACCAGTAAGGTGAAAAGATAAGCCCCTTGAGAGACGGATGTTAATGTTTTAATTTCTTACTATTATTTCTTATTTGTATTAGGTAAAAAGTATGTAACGGAAGATTTTGTTTTCATAGAATTAGTTACCTGTAATTATTAATGTGGAAAATTAGTATGTATAGTTTAAAATTATATTTTACCATCTCAAATTTTTGTTAATGCACGGTTGAACTATGCTGTCAATACCTCAGTGGGCCTGTCACTGTTTTTTCTTTTTCTACTAATGTCACATGTGCAAGCTTTGACTAAGGACACTTAATATCTTGGGGCCTGACTTGTGGTAAAGATAAGGGAAAGGTGGTTAGGAGCACATGGGAATTAGTGTTATGAAAATTACAGAACAGTCATTTAATTTCGTAGTGGAATGGAAACAAATTCTTTCACATACTTGGAAAAAATGGAACATTAATTCAGAGCCTTATTATTAGTGAAATGTTTTCTTTTGGTTGAAAAAAGCCCCTGACTGTGAAGAAAGTGGCTATGTATGTTCTGTGATAATGCACTGCCAGGGGATGCAAGAGACTTTTTCTCAAGTCAGTTCAGAGCAGTTTGAGTTTTGCAGTAGTGAATTACTCTGAGCTGGGAAAATTGTAAACTTAAATCTATGGTTCCCAAATCCTAGGAAAATACCCTTCCAGATGAAATTGTTGTCAAACCCACTAGTGTTTACATAAGATGAAATTTGATTAAAAGTGCTTTGTTTAGTCTCATTAAGAGGTTGTATATTGCCACATGACTTGATAGCTTTGGCATCCCAGTATATTTTAAAATAGATAAAATCCTCTGGTCCTTCTCTGCACCACCTTGCTAGCAGCTTTGGGAGTATGCTCAGTGATCTCACAAGAAGTGAAATGGATACTCTCTCTCAGTGTACATTACTGGGGTCATGTGGAGATGAGCGACAGACATTTTATTAGTCCAGAAGGGATATCAAAAGAGTCAGGCTCCTGTTGATAGCTCCTTTAAGAGTTTATTGCAGGACTCTGGCCCTCAGCAACATCCTCTATTTTGCCAACAGCAGTTGGGATTTTGAGTTGCTGAATCAGGCAGACAAGGAAAGCAAGTAAAAGCAGCCAGGAGCTGGATAACCCAAAAATTCTTCTTCCAGCCTAATGATGCCAGAATTGTTCTTTCAACGGATCATTCCCATAGGGGAAGAACCATCAGCCCCACATCTGCTCTGGGACTGATGTTGGCCTGGCAAAGTCAGTTGTTTCTCAGCTAAAAGAAACATGGGACTCAAAAGTATATAGTGGATGTTGTTGATGTTTTTCTTAACAGTCCCCCTCAAAATAGAGGGAAGTGTGTGTCTGTGTCAGGAGATCTACCTGTGTGTGGTGGTACCTCTTGGGGGTGGCAGAAGCTCCCCAGTGAGCTGTGCTGCTTTAGCTCTCACACGCCACAAAAACAGAGGCTGAAACAAAACATGCATAAACCAGAGGCAATGGCTTTATCTCTTCTTTCAACTCTGCACACCAAGTACTTTGGGTTTGGGACATAGTATACTCCATTTTCTACCTGATATGAAATGCGGGTTGATTGCTGGCCTCTTTAGCTGCAGTTCCACTGACGGTCAGGGTTACCAATAAGGTAAGTGCCCTGAAACTGAGCAAAAGCAGCAGAAATAAAACACAGTCCCAGAGTACTAACATTTTGCTCTGAACTCTCCAGGTTGCCTTGTTCCCCACTTGCCTGCTTTGCCCTCTCCCCTGAGTCAGGCCTCTTGGAGAGTCATTTGGAGGCCATCAACTGCTCCAAGCCCTGAGCACACAGAAGGCAGAAACACGTTAAGAGATCCAGGCATGGCTCCTATTAGCAATGAATGTGGATCTTCTAAGCATTAATTTTCCTCCCCTATCCAAGAGCAGCTGATTTACCAGGGATTTTATTTGTTTAATAACTTAGTTGCTTGATACTTCAGATGTAATCATGTTAGCTACTTTTAAATGAATAAAGGGCAGCAGCAGTGGAGGCTCCTCTGTAAAGTTCTTTCTCTCTCTCTTTCTCCCCTTCTACCACCCGTTACAGCATGTCTTTACTGAACCACAGCTGTGACCCAAACTGCGTGATTGTTTTTGAAGGATACCAGCTTTTACTTCGCTCTGTCCGAGAGATCCAGATTGGTGAAGAGGTAATTAACTTGTCCTCCCTTCCATCACAGACACCTGCAACAATGACATCTCCCTAAATAAATTCCAGACTGCAGGGCCACCAGCTTAATATTTTGATGATATATTGATGCCACTTTCTAGCACATAGCTATCAGGGGGAAAATGATAAATAGAATCATCTCTTCACACTGCCTGGGCCCCATAATCATTACTTCTCATAAATCACTAGCAGTCTTGATAAATTCTTGTTCCTTCTTTTCTCCTCTAGGCACTTCATTTTGTTTGTATTTTAACATCTTAACCCTGATGGAAGCACTTATAATATTTCTGGGTGGAACGCAGTGTTCACTAAGTCATTGCAACAATAAGCATTTGTCAGGCTGCAACCAGACTGTTGTAGTAAACCTTTCATTGGCAGTGCAAGTAGCAAGACAAGGTTTGTTTTCTTGTCCATTTCACTAAAAAAGACTTCAAAATATCCCTTTCAAGAGATTTCAGATTTGATGTAAGGTATTCTCAGCTTTGTTTTTATGACAGCGTTTGTTTTGCTTTGAAAATAATGATTTGTGGCTAGGTAAGCATTTAGAAGTAAATGTCTTTTGCAGAAATGCAATGTTGAATTTGCTTCGCAAGGCCTGCAAAGACGTGTATCTATGTAACTTTACACACACCAGTGACCTATGTAGTCCTAGCTGTTGATCATTTCAAAATCATGACCTAATGTAAATACAGTTCACACCTCTAATTCAAGCTCTGGGAAGACCAAGGGCATATTTATCCTAACTTAGAAGTAGTATCTCTTTTCCTCCCTATAAGGTGTTTTCTTTTTTAATGTATCCTTTCTCTAAGATAGTCGTCTATCAAAATAAGTAAATGGTAAGATAATTTTTTAAGGAAAAATACTGGGGAGAACCAACAGAAATGCTTTTGTATACTTACCTTTTGCCAAGAGAGATCTTTTAAGATGCAATATACTTTTGTGGAGCTACTAAGTATAGACATCATTCTGTCTGGCATTCTCATTCAAGCCAAATTATACACGTTTTTCTTGCATTTCATCCATATACCATAACTTTTCTCTTGGCTTCCCAATTCACCAAGATGAGTCATTTTAAAATGCGATAGATTTTAATGTCTTCCCAGGATACATTTGACTTAATTATTAGAGTTCTAAATTCTGAAGCTATCTTATTTTTATGTATGTAGATATATTTTTCCAGATACATTTCATAAAGTGATTTTTTGTAACAAGCAGCTTTTCCAGGGTAGGAGGGGCCCTTGAGTGGCCCTGGATGGTTCTGGAGTGAGAAGTGAAGTAGAATTCTGTTGTAGGCATGACCCCCATGCAGACTATGCTACAGCTGTGAAGCTGTGACCCAAATTTTAGACTTAGTGGTCTGTAACCCACAGAAGTCTCTGGGCTAAAATCAGTGGTGAAACAAGTATGGTGTAAGTTACAAGTCATTCATAAGGCAATCTAGAAATAAATATAAGTTATAAAGCAGGGCAGCTAGGACCAGTTTGTTTGCAGTGACTTCAGCAATTGTGTGAATACAGCCTTTAAAATGACTGCACCTTATGTGGTCATGTTATATTTTCTAAAAAACTCTGCATCCAAGGAGGCAGTAAAATAAAATCAGAATTTTCCAAAGAGCTCAATTTCTGGTTTCTTTGTTGCATGTATTGCTCCTGGGTTTGGTACTGAATGGAAAACTTGCCTTAAGGAACATGTTAGGTTTTATATATATACATATATATACACTGTATTAAAGCAGGTGCCCTCTTAACTTACCTAGAAATAAAAGTCTCAGTCTGAGGTACGTCCTTCTTTAAATAAGGATTTGTCTAAGGGAGAAAATGGGTATAAGTGAGAAAGTCAAGATACAAAGTGAGCATTAGTTTAGATCTGTTATGGGAAGAGGAAGGAAAAGAAAATTATTACGAGGGTATGTACAAGTCAGCAGTTTAATATTGTTTTCAACACCCAATTACTTTTCCTCTCACACAACTGCTACTGCTTTTGATTTTGGGTTCTGCATGGTAGCTTTGATATAACTCTTTCCACACTGCCTTACTGCTTGCCTGCAGCAGGGTGAGCTCGGTTTTCTTAATAGCCATGTATTGAATTCACACACCTATGTACATGAAACTACATTACCAGTTATGAGCTGAGTTTCTACTTATATTACTGAGGTCATGATCGGAGCTAATGGGAGAGAAAATACATGTTAGGGAGGAATCTGATTGGGTTTTCTGAATACATCAAGCGCTCTGAGGTGCTAAGATGAACATTGTTTCAAGTCATGAGACAACAAGAAAACTTAAATAATTATAAGCAGTAGAAAACTTGCCTTATACTGTTCAAACTTATACTAGATAGGGTCAGAATGAGATCCCCTACATAACAATTAATAGAAAGTAAATAAGCAGTAAGGTTTATTAGAAATGAGAAGCTAAGTAGCAAGTCAAGCTTCAATTAGTAGAAGATGATTATGGCTTTAGTATCCATACAGGAAGAAACTTGATAGAGCTTCTGGACCCTTGCCCAGAAAATATCAACCACTGCAATAATGTGTTCACTAGGCCAGTGAGAAGTAAAAATATTTTTGCACATTTGTAGTGCTTTCTGTCAGAGGACACTACAACAATTTACTCATGTTTAAGGAGTTGTTGACCACCTATAATCACAGGGAGTGAGTATAGAGACACAGGGAGTTTACAGGGAGTTTATGTGATTGTGGTCATCTCACAATTATATAAGGAGGGAGGCAGCAGTGGAGCTGATTTGGGTTGTAAACCAGAAGAAGAGATATTATTACATTGGATGTAGCTGCTGCAGTGTGATGCAGATTTATTCAGGAATAAAATTTATGGCACGACCACGCTTTAGAGTTCTCATGCTATACACAATAATTATGTTTATCAAATCAGTGATAAAAAGCATGCAAGATTATGAGAACCTCAAAAAGTCTTTATGTCCTGATAGAATTTGTTTCAGTTCAGTTTTAGTCTGATGTCTAGGCAGATTTTTTGGCTTTGCATGTTTTTGACAGGAAGGCAAGTGGCATTTAGTGTTTTTTAATTGAAATTTGGTTTGGGCTTTGAAATTTGTTCAAATCCTAACACCAAAATGTATCTCAGGCAGTAGAAAATTAGGACAGAAAATGTTTGCCTCAATCTTTATAGGATGAAAGTGCTAAATTTTATGGTGCTTTATATTTGGAAAACTAATCACTCCTAAAATCATATGCAAAAATTCTAGCCATCTAGGCCTTTTTTTTTGTGGCAAAGGCAGTGTTGCCAGTCCTGAAGTACCAAGAAAGCATGAGTCATGAATGTTACTTTTTTGTAGGCATTGAAAGAAGGGATTCATTCATGTATAATTACATGGTTTCCCAAGTTGAAGCTTTAAGAAAACGAAGTGTATTGCAAGAATCATAATAAAATGCTTTGATTTGGCAAGATGGAGAAGTATCTGGTCCTTAAATTTTGCTTCAGAAACCAAAAGTTAAGATTTATCTTTAGGTTTGGATTTTATACTAATGTGCTTCTATGGAGTCACATGCTCTTTGAGGGCAGAAAGTTACCATTGTAAACAAAAACACTACATTCGCATTGGTTTGGCCAATGAATGCATTAGTTGATGTTCAAAATAAAAGATTCCATTTCTGCCATTATCTAATCTATTTGTCTGTTTAAATAACATTTACAATCCTCTTTAAAAGTGGTATTTTTAAAGTGAAAATTTAGATCTGTGTGGTGGGTTGAGCCTGGCTGGACACCAGGTGTCCACTAAATCTACTCTATCACTCCCCTCCTCATCTGGACAGGGGAGATAAAATACAATGAAAGGCTCATGGGCCAAGATAAGGACAGGGAGACGTCATTCACCAATTACTGTCCCGGGCAAAACAGACTTGACTTGGGGAAATTAGTTTAATTTATTACCAATCAAATCAGAGTAGGGTAATGAGAAAATAAAAACTAAATCTAAAAAATAAAGTTCTGCTCAAAAAATGGGTGCATGGCTTCTCATCAGCTTCAGAGTTCAGTTAGAGCAAATTTGTATCTTTCTGCAGAAAGTCACATAACAAACCATACTCTTACAGAGCAACTAATTTTTAAAATTAATACTAAATAGAATTTATAATTTCAGATGACCAGCAATGAAATCTATGTTCATGATAGATTTCAATGAAGATATTTAATATTTCTGTTGTTACAATTCTGTGAGAAGTTTTATGTCTCTGTTTGACATATTACATTGTGTCACGTTACAAATGCCTTGAGTTAGAAGGCATTTTGATCATATATGCCAAAACAGAAAGAGTACAGACTGTTCACCACTTATACAACTCTGTCTCAGGAACAGATTTTTGTACACAAACCTCCATAAGATCCTGAGACCAATGAGTGCAAAATCAAGAAGGCTCACTTCCCCCACGACCCCTGCTGTTCGCATTAAAATAATTGATTTTAAATTTCTACAGAAACCTCTGTCTAGAAATTTTGTAGCTTATAGCCTGTTACAAAAACCATAAATTAAGTCCACTGCAGCATTGTCAAGTACTGGAACATCGCGTCCACCTCATTTGGCAGATGAGGAACACGAGAAACTAAGCACCATACCCATGGTTAAAAAATTTCTGTGTCAGAGTGAGAAGCAGGGCTCAGACAGTGCTGCATTTTTAAGGAGAAAGTCTTGAGACTCAGTAAGTCTCATGGCTGTTAAATAATTCCCTGCTTTCATAAATGTTATTTAGTATATATTCTCCGGTTTGGGGGAAAAGATTTACAGCATTCTTTATAAGCAATGCAATAAAGAGGCAAGTTTTGGTCAGCTGAAATAATGTTTTAATTAATACCATACATTCCACATGCAAATACCATTAAGACAACCATTGATAATGGGCATATTTCCTAAATATGTGCGAGTTAAATGACCCTTGCATCTAATGAAAGGATCCAAAATTAAAACAAGTGTAGGAGAGAGACTTGAATACAGAAATTTTATGTTTAAATGAGTAAATTATTAGTGTAGGCTTAGTCACCATTAGGTTGGTCATGTTTCTAAATATTCTAATTACATTTTCCCACTCAGTCTGCCAACTACGAACATTTTTTTACTTACGGATTTCTGCTGGCAGGAGTGGGAATTCAGATTCAGGCCTCTGACAGCAAACAAAACCCTATGTTGTTAAAACATTGAAAGGAGGAATCAATGTGACGAAGCCGCTTGTCCTCCTTCTGCCCAGTAATATGGTCTAATCCAGAGCAAGTTATTACCTGACTGTTCACATCCACACCTGCTTGCAACCTCTGAAAAAGAAATTACTGGTTTCAAACTTGTTCCTACTTCCAAGGTTTCTGTAACATGCATGAAAAAAAAAAAAAAAACCAAAAATGAAAAGAGAGAAAGGGATGAAGCCTGTAGGCTGAAGACAGATAAAGCATGTTCGATGTTGGCTATGGGTTTGTTTTGCAGTACTATAACTGAACTCTGCCTAATGATGGGTTATACAGTAATGATAGGGTTTAAACCATTGTCTTAAGTATTTTGGCAAAGCATAGACTAATCTCACATGAATGATTTTTCCCAGAAGATTCCTACAGTCTTGCACGGTGCCTGAACTTGCTAAATCACTTTTACTGCTGAATGCCACCTGAACCTAAAACCCAGTAGGACATGAGTCGGAGCCAGTGTTGTTTATGCCGAGGATAAGAGACAGAGAACAATCCAGTTTGTGGAATGGTTTTGACAGAAAACACTTGTGAGTTGGAAGGAGACATGAATATCAGAGGCTGGAGATGGGAGAGTAAAATTGGGCTTGGAACGGCTGAAGGGTGAGGTTAGGACTACAGCTTGACTGGAAAGTGCTTTATGGGAAGGAAGAGAGACAGATCTTTCTCACCACACCAGGAAGGATGCAGAGTAGGACCAGCTGGGGAAAGAAATGAGGGCAAAGTTGGTGGGGTCACTGACGATGATTGAGAAACCAAGGACTGTTAACTTGGGAGAGTAAGAGTGTTGGTGATCAAATATGGGGAAAAGGTATAAGATCAGGTATGCAGGGGAGGCAGAAGGGCAAATCTGGGGCGGGAATCAGCCCATTGTACCAAGAATGGCTATGTAAGGAGCTAGAACTGAGGGCTGGAAACCAGGTTTAGATAACCAAGTGTGGAGAATGAGAGTGGAAAATGATACTCGTGTCCAGGAGCAGAGAAGAGAGAGAATGAGAAGAGGGACAGATTGGAGAGAATTTAGCAGAAGAGACCAAGCTTGTGAGAAAAGAGTGGAAAAGAAATAGGCAAAACAATTTCCACCCGTTCACCACAGAAAGCTCAGATGGAAGCCTACAGCTCCCAGGTAAATGTAGTACAGACTGTTCTGCTCTAAACCAGCAGTGGTGAAACTAATCCCCTCTTGGCTCAGACATGCATAAGCTGGGACAGAACAACATTATATAGAATGCAAAACCTAAAAATCTTCTCACACTTTCTAACTTTTGATTATCTGTGGAACTTTTAATTTCTCTCTTTCATTAATTATACTATTAATCTTCAATTATGAGACCATACTTATTTTTTTCCGCAGGCTTTCTGCTTATGATCATTTTAAATGCTTGACTTTGCCATCTCAGTGATCTTCTTTTAATACAGTTTTCCTTCAACGTGTAATCAAATTACATGGTAATAATAAATGAAAAAAAATGCAGGCATTGTTTTAGTTGCTTGTTAATTGCTCGTTTAATTAGAATGCTCACTAATTTGCAAAATGCAGGTTCTGACAATGGGTTTCATAGTCATTACTACAAATTGGTCAGGTTTTCCTGTAATTTCTTTGAGTGGATTCTCATGATTTAACTGAGAACCATGTGAAAATTCTCCCAATTAGTTGAAGTGTCTAGGCTCAGGATGAAATAATGTGACCTGATTTTTTTAGCTCTGACCTCTCTGGAGTGTTTCAGAGTGTGTTGAGCCTATAGTGTAATCACTCAATAGCATGTATGACTGAATGCTGGTCTGAGCTGGGCTGTTATTTTGTTATATGCTTTCCCTTATCGTTAGTTTGTGCCTGTGCACTTTAAACATTTGAAGAATGCTACAAATGCTTAGCCCTGTAATATTCCTTCTGGCAGGCATCAAAGTGAACAAACTACAGACTTCTCTGTAGTTCATTGGAATTCACTCTCTACAGCGTGAGCCATTGAAAATGGCACAAATATAAGCATTTTCTTTTATCATTTTAATAGATTTTCTTGTCAATTGTTTCAACAACTTTGACTGCAATGCTTTTGTTCTTCCATGGTCACAAAAGAAACATCACAGACATACTGGAGATGGGTATGACATAAAAGGAGCTTTTCTCAGGCTCAAGCATATATTTGTGAGAAAGTAGGGGCTTCCCTGAGACAACATTTTTGGAGATAGTTGGATGTTATATAAATCCAGTGCTAAATACACACTTAAGCTTTGGAGCTAGATAGAAAAAGAGATTTTTTGCACATGGAATTCAGATACTGAGCTGCTTTTTCCTCTCTCTTTCTCCCTGTTTCTTCTTTCTTTTTTGTTTTTCTTATAAATTAGGATGAAAAGTTGAAGTAGTGATAATTTGGAGGGGATTAATAATTTCAAACAATATGGAACTGGCAATGTCAAAAAGTGTTCCTCCACAGAAATTATTTTTGACCTTTTTTTTTCCCTTTGAAGAAGTTGTCACTCTCTTCTAGGAAATAATTTGTTAAGATAAAATTCTATTTTATGCTGTAAAAACATTGTATTCAAAAATGTTACCTTAGCTATACATACACTGAACATGGAGTTTTTTTTAAATATACCAACTCTGCTTTTACGTACTGCACACAGCTCACCATCAGTTATATTGAATCACTGGTGCCCACCAGCGAACGCCAAAAGCAACTGATGCGCCAGTATTGCTTTGAATGTGACTGTCCTCTCTGCCAGGATCAAGAAAAGGTAGGTTGAGTGAAGAAATTCCTTGCCAATGAAACAGAATTTTCCGAGGCCTGTCAGCAGCTTCCCTTCCTTTACGTAATACTTATCTTTTGCTATGAATCGAATAGCTAGAATAGAGAATAAAATGACCCCTGGCCTCAGTGTTGTTTGTGTTCCTATGAAAGACAAACGTGAAGGAAAGAAAAGCAGGAAATGTTGACAACATAAGAATAATTTCTTGCTAAAACATGCATTGTTCATAAAGCTAGGAACCACTTTCAGTTCCGAGATGTGGTTTGGATCATTTTTGAGATTCAAGGACTTCTGAACATGAGAGTTAACATGACTTTAAGCTGAAAAGAAGGGATTATTTTTTTCTATTTGAAAGAATAATCTTGGAACTTTAACTGAAGCCACTTGTCTGATGTTGCAGGAAGGCTGTGCTCATCCTCATAATAATGTTAAATTAATTCTGAGAAAACACCTGCATCAATAATTTTCAAGAGCTACCAGACATATTCAGCAGTAGTTAGAGAGGGTGGTGAGCCTCCTTGGATGACTGTAGTTTTTATGGTCTCTTTCACAAGTTCTTGGAGTAGCTTGTCAGTAGTTGTAGTAGATAAAATTTTGTTCAGCATAAACTTTTACTAGGGTTCAGCCTAGCCTGGTTTAATTATATTCTAGGTTTCTTCATATTTATACAGCCTGGCCAGAATAATTTTGTCTCCAAGCCTCATGAGGTCAAATGGAATACGCAAAATGAGGCTGGCTTCATAGCAGTTTACACACTTTGTCCCTCTAGTTATATGTACACTTGTTCTTATTTTCACAAATGCCTGTTTTGGGTGAGTCACTTGCCATAGCTAAATGTGTTCCCAGTATATTAGAAATGGTAAGAAAGTTATGATGAAAATGTGATTCCAAGGAGCATGGTATGATTCATGAAATAATTGCTGTACAGAAAAAAAAACAAACAAAACCCCACATCAAAGTTTAAACTCTGTTTTGGGTGGGACAGTTGTGTGTCTGTAGTTGTGTTCAAGGCAAAGTATCAAGGCAAAAGCATTTATCCTTTGATTCATCAGTAAGCAGTTCAAAAAAGAGAACACAGAAAAGTTTCAGGTTTATGACATAACCCTAAATTACTTGCTGTCCGTGTGCAAAAGTTGTTGGCGTTCTGTGCCTGATCAAGATTGCTGCAATGCTACTTGGAGGCAGTGAAGGGAAGACGTCTTTTTGTCTTTCTTTCAAAGATGCTAACTCAAGTGCCATGAAATCTTAGATTAGTTTTGGGGAAAGGTATCCTCACAGATGCAATGACAATTAAGAAAAGTAAGCAAGCTAAAGAATCTTTAAGGATTGCTTAACAGTTTGTGAAAGGGTAGACAAGTGGTGTAAAGACCATTCAGCATGTGGAATGTTTTAAGAGACAAGATCCACAGGCTGGAGTGCACTTCACTATAAGAGTCAACATACAACATCAAAAAATATTGTAGTGAAATTATATGTGCATATATTGATGAAAACAAAAGTCTCATACATAGGTTAAAAATAATTAATGATTTTCTCTCTTTGAAAATTTTAACTGTTGTTTGAGTTCATCTTCTATATATCTTTTTCGACCATTGTCAAAATTCCCTGTGGGGATAATATTGCAAAATGTTAGGAAAGCTCTTTGTGACTGCATTCTGAAATTCTGTACTTCCCTCATTGTTACCATATAAAGAGGTCTGTGAAGGACTAGGAACCTCATGTCAGCTTTGTCTGTTGATGTCTATGAAGAAGACATTTTTATCCTCAGCCTCAGTCTAGGATGATTAGATATAATCTGCAGTAGTCCTCATAGTACTGCGTTTTATTTCTCTGTGACAGAGATTTTATAAATACAACTGTTTACATGACTAATTTGGAAACACAGATTTTTATTTTTTCCCATTAATCTCAGACACTGTCAGTAAGCTGAGAGGCATGTAACACTGCAGCTACAATGGAGATAATATTTTTGGAAATTCTGGGGTTTTTAAATTACAGAATGACTGGATTTAGATGCTTAAAAGTCATTCAATAATATCTGTGCTGAAATACCCCTGATACTGAGACAAATTTCCAAGACATCTTGGAAAATTTTTAAAAGGCAAAGTCTTTGTGAACAGAACAGAGAACTGCTGCAACTTTGCGTCATCAAGGGTGGCAGATTCAACATTGTGATTCAACAAATATGATCAGCTAACAGTAAATTCCCAGATTACAACATTGCTTGTAAATACCATGATTTAGTCAAGAGTGATCCATCTCATAAAACTTTGTTATAGGTAAAATTGCAAATTCCAGTTCGACTTTAGGCCTTCAAATAAGTTCTTGGGTGTTGGGGATTTTTTTCAGTTGTAGTCATCTCATCAAAAAAGTTAGAATCCTTTTTCTAAGAACCACTTATAGAGATCATAGCTTCTTCTTATTTCCAAGTTCCAGTCTTGCTGAGTGTGCATCCTAGCTGCTGAGCACATACTAGGGACCAAGGAAAGCAGACAAATCACTCTTGAGA
Organism: Numenius arquata; assembly: GCF_964106895.1. Classification (NCBI taxonomy): domain Eukaryota; kingdom Metazoa; phylum Chordata; class Aves; order Charadriiformes; family Scolopacidae; genus Numenius; species Numenius arquata. Next base: position 28,569,633 of record NC_133577.1, on the reverse strand, counting down.
TGCACACATCAACTTACAGTAAAACTATAGAATAGAATCATCTAGGTTGGAAGGGACCTTCAAGATCATCTAGTCCAACCATCAACCTAACTCTGACAAAAAAACCATCACTAATCCATGTCCCCCAGCACCATGTCAACCTGTCTTTTGAACACCTCCAGGGATGGTGCCTCAACCACTTCCCTGGGCAGCCCATTCCAATGCTTGATAACCCTTTCAGTGTAAAAATTCTTCCTAATATCCAACCTGAACCTCCCCTGGCACAACTTGAGGCTGTTTCCTCTAGTCCTGTTGCCTGTGACTTGGGAGAAGAGACCGACCCCCGCCTCTCTACAACCTCCTTTCAGGTAGTTATAGAGAGCAATAAGGTCCCCCCTCAGCCTCCTTTTCTCTAGGCTGAGAAAGTCATATCCATTGTAGCTTTTATTCTATATCTTCTATATCTTTTGTAATGTTTCTAAAGCGATCCTGAGAATTCTATAGGAAGTATACCTTAAAGTTTATATGAAGGGCATATAAACCTTATATGTATTGGTACTTAGTTACATGTGAGCTTATTTATTCATATTTATAAAAATACTTTGCAAGTTTCTCATCAGTGAAGTTAATGTCTCCTGCTGTATTTTCTAAAGGCTTGTTCATTTAGAGTTACATGCTCAAGTGAAGAAGGAAGATGGTATCAAGTTTCTACTCTCAAGTCAGTTACTGACTTCATGAGTGACCTTGGGTAATTCATTTTAAGCTACCGTTTCAGTTGGTGCTAAACAGATTTTTGACTAGAAACCAGACCAATCTGTCTAAATCAGGGACCATTTTTTGGTGAATGTTCTGTGAAGCTCTGTTTTGCTCATTTTCCCCAAATGCAGCATTAAGATGGCAATTTACTTCTGCTGAATGTTCTGATGTCCAAAGAATGCTGCATTTTCTAAGATCTTTTACCTTTAACTGATAGGTTTGTTTTAATGAGAATAATTTCTTCAAGTGGAATGGTTTGAGACTTAGTTGAGGTTTAACTGTGTGCTTTATGCAGTTCCCATTAACCTGTGGTATCTTAGTGCTGTAAAAAAAATAATGAAAAAAAAAAGGTCATATTTAACCTCAGAGACCTCTACATGAGCAAATAACAGATTTAGTCTACAAAATGCTACTAATTTCTCCTAACTTTATTTAAGTATCTAATCCAAGCCAGTTTTTAGCCTCCCTTTCTACCCAAACAAAAGACAAACGGCTCATTCATAATATGTTGCAGTAGAAATCTATGAAAACTGCAATGAATATAAAAGAGGTTAAAGGAATTCCTTTGAGTAAATGCCTGCACTTTAGACAGATAAAGTCGGGCGAAATAAATTATGGTGATCCATGAAGTATATATGAACACAAAATCAAGAATCACATGATTATGTTTCTGTGCTGGCTGACACGGGTAGCAGAGTGCAGTTGCAAGTATGTATGTTTCAGCACACTTAGCATCCAGATTGTCAGTAAAAGCTGATTATGCGGATCACTTCAAGCATTTGTGTCTGGCTGTAGCCAAATATATCTTACAGCCAGTGTCACTGCTTCTTCACTGTTACATTTGCTAAAATTGATTAAACTTAGGTAGTAGTTACATCATACTAGAATCACATGGTTTAGCTATGCATACAAACAAGAGTAATGTGTCAAAGTGCTCTTCTGCCATTCTAGATTACATGATTCTGTGTGGGCTTTTTCTAATATTTCAGGTCTCTGATGACCTATGATTTAAGAGACAACTTATCTATTAAGAAATATTCTTTATTTCTTGTTTACTGTAGTATTTTATGTCACAAATGTATAAAACAGCAAAATTCACTCCAACACCAGCAATGACTTTAAAATTCACAGTCACTTGGTCTTTTTAGCTAGATGCAGCAAGTTCATACAGCATAAGAATCTTCCCTAACCCCTGCCTAAGCATATACAATTCACTTGCACAATTGTCTAGATCTGAGACTGTAATACGGCAAAGTCCAGATTTTCAGGTACATTTATGCTGCAGCCCAACCACTGGGACCTTGTTGAAGTGGTTGAAGTTGAGCATCAACTTCAGCTGATGCACACTGGCATGCTCAGTGTGAACAGACACAGCCCTAGACCAAATGGAGAGGTCCATGCCTGTGCAGTCACAATTGCATTGCATATCATGGGAGCAAACGTTCCTCACTGGTCATTGCTGATGAAAGGACTTCAAAGTGAATCTCTGCACAGCCATGGAATAATCCAGGTGCATACCTGTCATCAAGGAGGAGAAAATGTGGAGGCAGACAGTAGCAACTAGCTGGACCTTTGGATCTCAAATAATTTTCGGTGCCTGGGCCTCAATGTCAGCTGCATTTTGATTCTAAGAGGTCATACCATAATGCTTACCAGTCTCTCTTAGCAGCTGGTCAAGCAGCTTGGCTGCTGATTTGACAAGGGAAGAGTAGCAAGTGCTAACACATCAATGTCAACTGGTTAAGAAAAGATTAAGGTGCACCTTTTGGAAATACAGTTACTGCCAAATTCAATAGCAGAAGCTACAAATCTAACCAATATTTTTAATTGATTTTGGCCCAAGTTGAAAAAAAAAAATAATCAGGAAGTAGAAGAGGAAAAATACCATGTCTTTCTAAAAGTCACTCATAGAATATTTCTTGGGTGTCAGTACTCTGTTATTGCTACTGTAATGTCTTCAGTTCATTGTATCTCTGACAGCTTTATACATTATTATTTGCTCCATTTTAAGATCAATCTCCACTCTAATTAGGAAATGTGTGCCTTCCTAAAAGCTGAACTCCTGGCAATGTGTTACCATTCCAGCACATAAAAGCCCCTTACATTAGTTGTAATTAAAGATGGGATTACATTGATGACAAACATTTTAAATGGAGAACAGTTTTTTCCACAGTCATGAGCCAGGGTATTGTTCACATTCTACATTTTCAGCCAAGGATTTCAGGGAGAATTGTGCTTATAGAATCACTTTGTTATTAGTCGTCTTTCTCCTTTGGAGCCAGGATTTAATATTTTAGTCTATCTTGGTTTTTGGAAGGCTTTTATTTATTACAAGGTCAAGAGCAATGGGTTTGAATCTGAATCATTTTTATATTTGGCCAGTATTTGATAGTTGCCAAAGCTAATAATAACATAATGCCAGTAAGTACGTTATTCCTTTAATCAGTTTATTGCTTTGCTTAGTACTTATTTATATTGCAACCTGAGTTTTGGTAGAGAACATCGTAAGTCCAGTTTCCAACTCAAGGACTCTCAAAATTAGGTCCTCTGAACAGCAGCCAAGCCATCTACATAAAAATGTCACCTGCAATTCTTTAGCTGGTATTGCATTTCCATATATCTACCAGCTCTTTTATAAAAAAAGTGACTAAGTTCCTGAAAACTTCCTACTAGAAGTTTTGACGTTCTATTCCTATCCTAGGAAACAACACAGTTGTAGTTTAGGAATTTCATCAAATGTAAATGGTCTTCTATGTCAGTTGATGAAATTTGTTGCTAGAGCATATATCTGTGGTTGACTTGCCTCATGGAGGTTGAATCCCATTGAAGAATATGTGCTTAAATCACAGAGGCATTAATACATGAAGAATATTATTATGGACTGTTGTTTTGAATTAGCATGTAAAGGCTTCATTTATGATCAGTGTACTGGTGTTAGTACAAAAATATCATCCCTCCCTCAGGGAACGTATATTTAGGACACAGGAAATACAAAATTGCATGCTAAGAAGCGCCTTTTTAGATTGCTGAATTGTCAAGTTCCAGAAGTTTGTGTCCCAGTTTCCCCAATATTTATTTATTTTCAGCCGTTTAAATTCTCACTAAGTTTTACAAGAATGATATGAAAGGTGAGATCTCCAAATTAATTCAAATGATAAAGCCTGAGAAGCAAGGTTTAAATATCATTGTTGAAAACAAGCCTATTCATACAGCTAACTGAACATAAAGTTTCTTGATCAAAGCAAAGAGTAAAGTAGGAGCATCTGTATCTGTAGTCATGATTCTAAGGTACTTGCTAAGTACTGAGGTACTAAGGGTGTGTTAAGGAAAAAAAAAAAGGATCAGGACTTTGTTCTACAAAATGCTGGTTTACTCCATTTCCTATCAAAAGATAGGGTTTGCAATAGTTTATTTTAGAAATTGTCTCTTCGTTCCTCATCTTCTTTTTACTGTTTTGCCACTAGAACTGCCTTTGAAGCAAACTACAGAGGGAAGTCAGGCCAGAGCTCAATCATAATTCACCCACCTACCCTTTCAGCCCAACGTTAGCATAACCACTGTGTACAAAAGCCAGTGGCAGTAATTAGCAGCCCACTGGGACACAATGCTAATTCTTTCCATAGGTAGTTGGCTGATTAACATCTCCTTCCTTGTGGCAAGACATTTGGTAGTGACATAAAGCCTGGATATGTTCCTGAAATGCAACAGTCAGTCTAACACTCTTCTGTTCCCTTTCAGAGGATCTTACCCTCTTGGGATGTATTTCCAAACAGCCAAGGACAGAGGCCGTTTTTTTTTTTTCTAGTGCCAAAAATGACACTGAAAACCAAGGCAACCAATTCTAATTTCTGGGCTCTCTTGTTCATTAACAAAGGCGTCATCTCTTCAGCTTCTTAGCATTTCTTACATGACTTCTGAGGCTTCTTCCATCTTTCAACACTGTAATATTTTTCCATCAAAGGGCAGTCCCACAGCCAGTGTCAGACGATGACAAATGGACTGTGATCAGTTTTCCATGACAATTTACCTCTCCCAGTTCCTTCGGGACTGCCTCAGTATGCTCTGGTCACAACTTGGCAGCAGTCAGCTGGAGCTCACTTGGGTTGTCAAAGGTCACAGAAAAGATACTGCTGTTCTTATAAACAGACAGGAGTTGAGAGCTGTATGCAGACTCCTTTCTTGTTCAGGGGATCCTTAATAGGGAAGTCTGCATCAATTTGGTCCAACAATTTTGTATTTCAAGCTGATGCAGGAGTTAGAGTGTGGCACTCTCCTGGGAGCCCGGCCTTCTGCTCATCTGAGGGGAGCAGAATCTCATTCCTTTCTGACCCAGCCTTATAAGAAGAAATTTATATCTTTTGGCAGATTTTAAGCAGAGACACGTTTTTGCCAAGGGAAGGGAATCTGCTCTCATCACTGTGTCAGGCTCTAGTGGATATATTTAAGTGCCCAGCTATCAGTGTTCCCCCTTTCCAGACATCCAGCTTCCTTGGGATGGTCATTAGAGCTAGTTATTACTGTTATTATGCTTGATAAAACAAAGTATTAGCTTCATTGCTTTGTCTATTGTCCCAGTTTTCTGATAATTCCAATGAAAGGAACAATGAGTGGTTTTGTAAAACAGACTTGTGCACAGTGGGCCCTGATCATCATTTTGCTTTATATGGGTTAAGAATGGGTTAAGAAAAAGTCTGGAAAAAAATTTCATCTAGTAATCCAGATTTTAATATGGTAGTCTGTCCCATTGTTAAATCTATGAACTAAACAATCTCCTTAACCTGTCTACTTGCAGGTGTATTCTGTGATCCATTTCACTGCAATTACTTTATGTGGTGAAGTGGACATGTTCTACACTGCAAAAAAAAGAGATCTTAAAAGGAAAAGCTATATTATATATGCATATATTGTATGCATATGTGTATGGGTACATGTATGGAACAGACGGACAATTTTGAAGATATTGTACCTTTTTAGTGAGCAATATATTATACACAGAGTACATTTTGGTGGCTGTTGTCTTTTGCTGCTATTTTTTTGTGTTTTTTGGTAAATAATGTACTGCCCTGTTTCATATTTCCCTCTATAAAATAGATACAGAAATGCCCGGTATATAAATAACATTAAAAAGATGTATTATTCTTTAGAATATCTCAGTATGAAACTTACTACAAAGATGTTGTTGTTTCCCATGCCACATTGTGGAAGTGCATCTTTCACTCTACTCTTCTTATTTAAATGAAGATAGCATTTCTGTCATCTGCCTCTAAACTTTTAGACACTTCACAAGCCAAATGTTATTTTTAATTTTATTTTTCAAAGATTGATTTATTGATTGATTTAGGACCCTCTAGCAAGGTCATCAGGTATCATGACTTCATTCAAATTTCTTTTTGACAGTGTAATTCTTCAAAGTTTGGGGCTCTGGCTGAATTTTTAGGAAGCATCAAAGCGTAAGAAAGAGCCTGATTTTTCAGGCTCTTCAGTGCCTAAATCAGTTCCAGTCCTTAAATAATATTCTCTGAAGTCTATTCAAGCCAGAATGAGCTCATCTGAATAGCAAGGAAGTCTATAACTTTTGAGACTGTAAAACTGCAGACTGAATGCTTTGGATTGAAAAATTGCTATGGTAAGCAATGTGCCAATAATTTAATAACACAATAATGCAGTAATTAAAGCTGTAGTTACAAATTTTGCATTTGTGAGCTTTATTTTTAGCCATGAATAGGAACTTTCTGTTGTGTAAAAGGCAGCAGGCTTGACAAGGCTGAATTTACTGTAGCCATGCGAGTTACAGCAGAGGACTGTGTAATTTGTTGACCCATTGCAGGATGTCCTGCTATTTTCCACAAGACTGCCCGGTGAATTGTATGAAAGCCGTTGATTACACTGCAAACAGTGATTTGAATTGGGGAGCTTGGTAAAACAGTGTATCCCAACTCTACCCAAAGATTTACCTGACCACAGTCATTAAGAAAAATATGTTGCTGCATCATATTGCCTTAGAAAAGATAAGGCATGAAACTTTGCCTTAGTCAGTGCTGACAAGTGCTGGATATAAACTAGAGTTTCTGCACTTTCTTTGACAAGATCTAGACAACTAAATTTTACTCTCAAAATATTTATGGTGTACACCCTTATGTTAAGTTTGCATCATTTCCATGCACAAAATGAGTCCTGAGCTTTGAAAGCTTTTGATAAGATTCTAGCTACTGCCTAATAATACCGTAGTTTGAATCTATAGACATTTGGTATAGGGGAGAAAGATGCTGTGAAGTTTTCACTAGTACGTTGTATGTGGTTAATGAAGGTAGGAATCCATGCAAAGTGAGCTGGTTCTCCCCTACCCCAAACCCTCAGCTGCAAAAGAAATTTTAAAAAGGAGGGGTTGAGATAGCATGCTTTTTAGAGGGGTGATGTTCATCCATCTGATTAGGAAAAATATTTTAGGAAAACAGTGTTTATAAGCGATGAGTGAAGCACTTAGTGGAGAGTACTTACCAGGAGACAGAGAGATACATTACTAGTACCATGAACTGTTTTGGAAAATTGGAAATCCAATATAAATTATGCATCACTAGATTATGTTGTTCCAGCAGGTCCCATAAACAGTTGCTTACACGTGAGTCAGGAGGTCTAACTTTCAGTACACGTTTTGTGATCTAGTCTGCCTCTCCTTGCTTTGAGTCACCTTGGCCAATCACCATTGATTGCTGAGTCACCTAAAAACTTGTAACGACAGTCAGCAGGAACCAGCTGTGTGATAGCTATTCAAACAGCAGATGAAGGCCCTGAGAAATATTTAAAGGCCTTATAATAGTTTCCGTGACATTATTACATTTTAGAGAATGTCCTTTTCTCTCTCTGGGTTGTGGACATTTTCCTGTTTTTTCTGACAGTGACTAAAATGTCCATATTATTGAATCAGAATAATAGAGTACTAGAAAAGTACTGGAAACAGTTTGTTTCAAGCACTCATTTGCCTTATGGAGTGTTTCTAGCTGCTTCCTGTAAAGACTGGAAGAACCTCTACTAGTTTAAGTTGGTGTTAGTTAGACGATAGTCAATAATAATTCTCCAAAGTAGAAGTTCTTGAAATGACTAAAACACTGTACAAAATCTTTTAAAGGTATTTGCATACTGCTCCTTTGGTTATATGAAACTAATATGCAGCTAGGGGACGATCAAATTTGTTGGCAAAATTCTAGAGGAGGAAACTCCACATGCTGTGCTCTCTGAAGAGCTGCAGTTGAACAAAATTAATTCAACCTTTTTTTATTCATGACTTCAAAAAACTTGGAGACTGGTCAGTGTGGATTTGGGCATTGACACTGAATATTCAAGCAACGTGCTAGTGAGTTAGGCAGTCAATTTTTATCAGCACTCTAGGAATTGCCACTTTCACTTGGTATCTGTCAAATATTTTAAGGTATGGAGTAGATTGATCAACTGTGTGCGATCTTAACCATGTTTCATGTGCTTTTCAAAACCATAAACTCCCTGTATTTCATACCCATTCATTCAGAAAACATATACTGCAGTAAATATTGGTATTTTACATTGCAGTATACATTACAAAACATAACTAGTATAGATACCATATTATCATGTGATATATCATGCATTTAGATATTAAATAGTTTTTATATTAGTATTCAAAATAAATATCTAACTTCATGTCAGTATATCTTCAGTTAGAACCAATAATTCAATGGGCACAAATTCTTCAAATCCCTGAAGCATAAATTGAACTTTGATACACAAATACCTACACCTCTACTTAGTGAAGTGTTTAGTCATTCACATAATTATTAACTTTAATGGGATTTATGCATGCATATAAACTTAAGTACATTTTTCAATGCACTGATTAATGTGGATTGGATTATGGATTGTGAATACCTAAGTATTCTGAGGATTTCGGACCTACATATCTCTTTTCAGCCACTAAATGTCCTCAGTGGCACTCTGTGTCTCCACAGGTTGCAGAATTAAGGAATAAAGCAGATTTGCCTTATAGCTGTCAGTTTGTTTGATAAGATAGAACTAGAGATTGCCTTAAAAAATGAGTAATGTCTAAGACAACCTGCAATACCAGCCTCACAATTGCTAGGGATTAGGCTGAACAGTATCCTTCCTCAGGTAACCAATTACCCACAGGGTTTTTTTTGACTGATGCTGGAGATGGTGATGGAATTACAAACATGCCAAGAAATTTTGGGTGGTCTGGCATATTTCTCCCTATTTCTCTGATGCTATGCTGTAAATAGTTTCCTTTGCTTTTCCTCCCATCCTCTGGCTTTTATGAGTTGATAAATAGGGAACTTCAATTTATATCTCTTCCCATGTTCCAATCAATTTTTATTTTGGTTTGTAACCTGTGCAGCTTGGATAGGAATTTTGCAGTCATCTCTAAACGCCTAAAATCAGGACGTTTATAAAGGCAGTGCTGTTACAGACACAAAACTCAGTCCTCTTGCTCATGGAATAAACCGCAACTTCCGTCGTCTCGGCTGGGAGTAGGCACTGGGGTTTTGGGCCTGCAAAGTTCCAGTCATCCCCAGGGATTTGAGCTGTGTGCAGCACTAGGATTTTGTAAAACAGTACAGAGAAAAGGCAATGAAAAGAACTATGATAGCCCTAGTGTAATTATGACTCCTTTTTCACCAGAAGGAGTAGTATTTAAGGTATCTAATTTACAAATAAATATGGGAAATGCTTTGTTGAGCGACCAGAATGACCAACACTTAACTGTAATGACTTCAGAATGTGTTAAATGCACGTGCCTTTCATTTGAAGAGTCCCCAGGTCCAGGCAAAATGCTATGGTGAAGATTAGCTGTGTATTAGCCCTGTGTATTGTTTATATTTTGACAGCTCTCTTTAGATACTATCTTGCTTTCTTGCTAAATTGCCTGGCATTCTTGTATGCTGCTTTTTATGCTGCTGAGAGGAAATACTGTCTGTAATGTTATTTGCTTAGGTTTTTATCACAAAGAGTGCATGTAAAACACAAAAGCTTTAATAATAACACTTTATCTCTGAGCATTATTGGTCTTTTTAGAAATTCAGTTGGGCTGTGGTGTTCAAGACTGATGAAAGCTTTGAGCTTTTTTGGTGTCTTTTGTCTTATTACAGGAATTTATACATATGCGTTCTAAATATATATACACTTGTGGTGAGTTGACCCTGGTTGGACACCAGGTGCCAACCAAATCTGCTTTATCACTCCCCTCCTCAACTGGACAGGGGAGAAAAAATATATGAAAGGCTCATGGGTCGAGATAAGGACAGGGAGATCCCTCAGCAACTACCATCACAGGCAAAACAGACTCAACTTTGGGAAATTAATTTATTACCAATCAAAATCAGAGTAGGATAATGAGACAATAAAAACTAAATCTTAACATGCATTCCCCCCACCCCTCCCGTCTTCCTGGGCTTAACTTCATTCCTGATTTCTCTACCTCCTCCCCTTCAGCGGCGCAGGGGGACGAGGGACGGGGATTGCAGTTAGTTTATCACAGGTTTCTGCCACTTCTTCCTCCTCAGGGGGAGGACTTCTCACACTCTTCCCCTGCTCCAGCGTGGGGTTCCTCCCACAGGAGACAGTGTTCCACAAACTTCTCCAACATGAGTCCCTCCCACAGGCAGCAGTTCTTCACAAACTGCTCCAGCGTGGGTCCTTTTCACAGGGTGCAATCTTAAGGAGCAGCCTGCTCCAGAGTGAGTCCCCCACAGGGTCACAAGTCCTGCCAGCAAACCTGCTCCAGTGTGGGCTTCTCTCTGCATGGGTCCACAGGTCCTGCCAGGAGCCTGCTCCGTCATGGGCTTTCCTTAGAGCCACAGCCTCCTTTGGGAGGCCGCTCTGGCAGATACCCACTTGCTGTGGGTGGGAGGTCCTCCACAGGCTGCAGGTGGATATCTGCTCCACCATTAACCCCCTGCACAGCAACTTGTTTTCCCCTTCTTAAGTATGTTATCCCAGAAGCGGTACCACCATCACTGACGGGCTCGGCCTTGGCCAGCGGCAGGTCTGTCTTGGAGCCGGCTGGCATTGGCTCTATCAGACAGGGGAGAAGCTTGTAGCAGCTTCTCACAGAAGCCACCACTGTAGCCCCCCCGCTACCAAAACAATGCCATGCAAACCCACTACAACACTCTAAAGGTTGTTCTGACAACACACTTCAACATTAAATCACTGTAATCATCAGTTATATATAATGCTTACCAAATAGTTTCAGAGTGTGTCCATAATAAGCCTGTTTCTACAGTACCCAGCATTTTCATGAATGAATTGGAAGTAATTGCAAAATCATTACCAGTAAAATTCATAGATGACAAAGACTGAGAGAATAATAAACACTTATGAGAACAGGTAAATAATACAGAGTAACTGGAATTGCTTGGTAAATTAGACCCGTTGAAATATAATGCACAACCACTGCAAAGGTAGAACACATGTTCCACATCTGATTTGAGGATCTACAGCTATGATTTATTTCACCATATCTCAGACAGCTACAGTGTAAATGTCGGCATCTGGGTTAGTTACTCTAGACTTCCTTTATGGATAAAATGAAGAAAAATGAGCACACTTTGACTCTTATTCATCTGATGTATTTTTGGAGCCTGCTTTAGGATAATACAAATTACACCCTGAGAGTGTCTCTTTTTCTCTGTCAAATAGAAGGTAGCCCAAAATACTACACTTGGTCAGATGAATCTCAGCGTGGGTACCTGAGTAGAAATGGAAAACATTGTGTTCTCCTCTGGCAAAGAAGACTAATGTAACCCTTGAATCTGTAGGCAGGGCAGTCAGTAGGAAGAGGGATGTCATTTTACTTCAATATAAAACATTTATGAGATTGCCTCTCTAATATACGATATACAGATGCAGTGATCTTTGAAAAGGCTGTTTAAAAATGTGTGTGTCTAAAAAAACCATAGAAATAGCTGAAGTGGGATTGCAATGGGTAAGAGTGGAGTATGAGTATGAGTCTGACAAAAATGCAGTTACTGTTTTTGGTGTGTAGAGCTGTGAGCCTGACAGATATTAGTCTTGCAACTGGAGAGGTTGAGAACTGTTGGTCTATTTGCTCCTCTCTTAATTTATACTTTTAGACTTAATTAAATCTAAGGTATTATTGGGATAAACATCTTAGTCCTATTTAATTTTATTAAATGGAACTACTTCTGAAAATGGACTTGCTGCTCTTAATTTTCTCTTTATGAAAAGCATCTCATTTTAATAAATTTCCCACAGTTGTTTTCGATGCCTCTTTTTAGTCTTTTAAAATTTCTGAGTAAATACTGTAATGTTATATCTAAGTTGGATAAAGTTAAGGGAAGGTTATTCATACTGCCATGTGAAGATCTTTTGCACTAATTGTATGCAGGGTCTGGGGAAACCTTCATCTTGATTTGAATGCCTAAGTAGAGCACTTAAACGTGAATGGTGTGAACAACTTAAATTTTTCAATACCTATACAATTTAGATTATTACTAGCCTGTGCAGTTCTTATGCACTTCCAGATACCGGAGTCAGTAATCCGTGAAGAGCTGGTATTGATTATGTGAGGTAATGTAGCCTGCCTAATACTGAGCAATGTACTGCACGGCTGCAATATGGCATCCAACTGCAATGTGTCTTATTGTGCTGTCAGAATTCAAAACTAAAAATTACAAATTCAATTAGTTCAGAAGCCAAGTTCACCACCTCCCAATAGCCTCACACAGAACACAACATTGTTTTTGTCTGCAGACAGAGTAGCTTTGGAATTGCCGTGTGTCCCGTTGGCGCTCTTCAGAGCCATATGACAGCAAACACGAGGTCTTCTCTTCTGACAGCTCGGCTCCTGGTCAGGGCAACCTTGTTGGAAAGGATTGTTGAACTGGCATTTATGGAGCTGGCATTATTTTTCATGGGACAGGATAGAGGAGCTTTCAAAACTTCAGAAATCACATTTAAACCTTGCTTTGTGCACTGATCATTTCACACACTTGTAGTTCTTAACAAAGTACATTTGCAAGTGTGAAGGTGAGTGAAATCCTCAGCTGAAGCTGTAGGCTTCTATAAACCACAGCCCTTATAATAATAGATGAGGGGTCTTTGATTCTGAATTTAAACTTCATCCAATATACAAATATAAATCCAGCCCAGGTTCCAGTGTGGAGTCAAACTCTAGTACCACAGGTTGCTTTGCAATAGCCTGTGCTTCCCAGTGAGTATACATTCTTCAGCTATACAGTCTTCTATCACAAACTGCTGTTCCACCACAAAACTGCAGCTTCAAAGTTGAGCACAAATTATCTACGGAAATGAGAAAGACTGAAAATGTTTTATAACAGATGACCTCAGATATTTTGGTAAACTGCTCAAGTGTGCTTTCTCTTGCTGTACCTGTAGTTGCATGCACCTGTGATTGCCCGACAGGTCCTTGTACCCTGTTTGCTCTGAAGCACTCAAGTCACAAATTCAGGTTACCTGCAGTACAGCAACTTACATATCACATTTTTTTATTGACATTTTTCTTCGTCTTACTGAAAGTGAAGCTTCAGAAGATCTGCAATATCTTCTATTCATTTAATGCTTTCCTTTTGCTGCCAGATATAAAACAATGAGTTATTTGGTTTACTAGAAACATATGTTCAGTAGTTGCTGCACTTTTAAATAGAATCAGAAATAGAAAATTGTTGTTTATGCTTTCAGAGCTTAAAGTATGAGATCTGTTTTAAAATGTCATGCCCTAATTTAAATGTGTCTAAGCTCTTCTGACACCTTCTGCAAACAAAGCCTAAGAAAACCTCTTTTGATTTCAACCCATCAAGTTGATCAGAATTGTTCTGTGAGATGCACATCTCAAGTTGCCACTTAAATTTTTAGAAATTAAGCAAATGGTAAGCCATGGTCAGCAATTTATGTGAAATACTCGGATATTTAAGGTATTTGCACTCTTGTATACCATTTGTGTATTTAGAAGAGAAGATACTAATCATAGAAAAGCGTAGACCTTGTTTTTTACTCCTCTCAGGGCAGCCTGGCACTCCAGTACCCCCTACAAAGCTTTGCTCATTTCTGCCTATATGGGACTGGACACCTGAACACTGGAAATAGACACATAATGAGGATGCCCTTGGACCTACTTCTTATAGGAGGAAGGCTGGGAAGAAGAAAAAGATGTGTAGGAGTTAATTATTGTTTGGAGTTTCCTGTCCCCACCTCTCCCTTCTGTGGAGGGAGGAGGGGAGAGCTTCACGGTTCCTCTCTGTGGCAAATCTCTGGCTTGCTTTTCTACCTCCATCTGTGAGGAGACAGATTAACTTTGTAGAGAAGACAGAAAATCTGTGTCCTATTTCTATCCTGTGGCCTAGGTATGAAAGAAGGACTAGCCCTTAATCAACCTTTTCAACGTTCAGGATATTTTTGGAGGTGCAGTGTATTACTGGTGAGCAATTCTGGGGCCACGGGAGTGTATTTGGGCCGAGAGGGCAATGACGCTGACTGGGTGACATATGCTTGTTTTGATAACAGAGAGATCTCTCAGAGAATGTGCTGTCTGTGGGGGAATATTTAAACATTCAGGATTTTAAATGTTGGGATAGCAAAGAACAGTGACTGCTGACATTGCTTGCAAAAGCGGTGGCACTTGAATAGGTAGGGAGCACTTTTAGGGAGTATAAGAAACAGAAGAGTAGTCAGGGGAAGAGGGGTAGTGTGAAGTAACAGGAAGGAAAGAGAAAAATGTATCTGTACTTTGAAGATTATAGTCCTTTCTAAGGGGAGTTCAGTTAAGGATGGGATGTGTTCAGAACACTAGGATAGCAGAAGAGAGAGATATCTTAAAAATTCTTACAAACGACATGGGAGCAAAGGAGTAGGAAGGAATGGGGCAAGTGAACATTTGTAAATGCATATTTCTGTGGTGGTTGATATCTGTAATTGTTTCAGGAGACAGTGCTGTTATAATAAATCTTTCTATCACTTAAAGCCAGAACCGCAGAACATTTTACATTTGGTCACTATGCAAACAGATTATAATCCTCATCAGATATCCCCTGGTTTTCTTATTTTGTCTCTCTTTTGTTATAGCTTTGCTATAAGTGATTATATCTTCATTTTTGTAAGTGTCACTAATGGAACCTAAACTTTGTAAAACTGCATAATATTTAAAGCTAATACTGACATTTAGTCATGTATTATGTACCACAGACTATTTATATGAGCATTTACAGGATGCACTGGAAAGAGCTGATCATGTTTGTTCTCAGACTCCTGAAACAAAGATTGCAATGACTATCTACAAATTTAAAAGTCTGGAGAATAATTGGATATAAAAGCTGCAAGTATTCTGAAAGGAAAACAAAAAATGTTGTTGTTCTGATCTACAAGCTATAGAAATTATGATGTTCAAGCAAATATTTAAAAAAATTAATCTTGTTCTTGCATCCTTTATACAGCAAAATTACTGTGAAATTTAGAGTAGGAAAAATGGTTCTTTATGTCAGGAAGATTTTGCTTTACAGAATATTTTGCATTTGCCCCTTTTGAAGAGCCAAATAGATTTCAAGGGTAGAATTTTGTCTCGTTGGATTCATAGATTCATAGATTGGTCCAGGCCGGAAGGGACCTCCAAAGGTCATCTAGTCCGACCTCCCCGCAGTCAGCAGGGACACCTCCTACTAGACCAGGTTGCCCAGGGCCTCGTCGAGCTTCACCTTGAATATCTCAAGGGAAGGGGCCTCAACCACCTCCCTGGGCAACCTGTTCCAGTGTTCCACCACCCTCATGGTAAAGAATTTTTTCCTAATATCCAATCTAAATCTCCCCTTCTCCAACTTAAAACCATTGCCCCTCGTCCTGTCGCTGCAGGCCTTTGTAAACAGACCCTCTCCAGCCTTCCTGTAGGCCCCCCTCAGGTACTGGAAGGCCGCTATGAGGTCTCCCCGGAGCCTCCTTTTCTCCAAGCTAAACAACCCCAGCTCCCTCAGTCTGTCCTCACAGGAGAGGTGCTCCAGCCCCCTGATCATTTTTGGTGGCCCTCCTCTGGACCCGCTCCATCAGGTCCATGTCCTTTCTATATTGAGGGCTCCAGACCTGCACACAGTACTCCAGGTGAGGTCTCACCAGAGCAGAGTAAAGTGGATTGTGTGGGTGAGTCTTTGTTTTTTATTTTCCCTAACTAAATTCAAGATGTGAGATGTCAGGTGTGAAGAGTTTAGCTTATAGCTTGTTTTACTAGAAGGACCAAATATAACTGGAAATTGCTCCATCTAAAGGATTTGAAGTACAGGTCTAAGTAGTCAGGGATAGGTAGTCCAAGGAATAGGTAGACCATGGAGTTTTCCAGAAAGCTTCAGTGTTAAGATGACAGTTCCCCAAGTGTGTTTTTTCAAGAAAGCTGTAGTAGCACCTGCCATGGTATTGGTAGCATAGAGAGATGGAGTTGAAATGTTGCTGTTGCATGTTAACTCACGTTTTAATGAACAAGTTTCCTCTGCACATGCTTGAAGTAAGTGGAAAGCAGGTGCTGGAACCATCTTCCATCTGGAATAATTGCTCAAAAGAAGTCACAGCATCAATTTTATCTTTCCTTGCGCTCTAGATTGTGGGTTCAGCTAGCACATCCAGTGATGCTTCTGCCTCCAATGGATTGTACCTGTGTTATTAAGAGTATTGCGAGGTTGTGTTCTTGCCATGGAGAAGCATGTGTTGCAGCCATCTTTTCTGCTTTCCCCATGAGACTTCAACACCTCATTTTTCTCCAGCATGCCTCCGTGTGTGAAAGCTGAATTGAAAAGAGTGCCAGTTTCAGCCATCATAAAGTTGTCATGCATTTTTGTGACTAGATTATCTAGTCTAATTATTTTTTAGACCAAGACACAAATATTTTGTTTTTCTGAAGAACAAACTCTTACGTTTAGTGTCAATGTTAGAAATAAGGAAAATAATTAGGCACGAGTCGCTAACTCTTCCTTCTTTTTCAAAAGCCTCTTCCTCTTCTTCAGCTAGGGTTCTCCTTTTCTACAGATGAAAAAAGCCTTTCTGCCGTTGTTGTTGGCAGCTCTGCACACCTGGAGGTTTGACTGGGAACATGTTCTGAAAAGAGATGCTTTGAATGGGTGTTACTCTGTGGAAAGCTAAATCTCCCATAGCTGTTACGGCCATGCTCTTAGATTAAATTAAACAGTTTGGCATAACTATTAATCACTTCAATTATTTCCATAATTCCAACTCCAAGGCAGCTTTGTATTTTTAGCTGGCTTAGTCATATCACATGGCCATGACTTTCAAGGTATTGTCCAAGGGAGAGAAAAAATTTACTTGGAAAAAGCTTATTAGGCCAGAAGACGGAAGTGTTCTCAGTGACAAGCCCTGCTGGTTATTTTGCAGTCCCTGCTTGGCTGCCTGTTTGGTAGCAGCCTCCGTGCCTTGAACTAGAGTGTTGTTTAGGAAAGGACAGGACTTCTTTGGTATATGAAAATCTGATGAAGAATAGTAGAGGTGTAAAAGGCCCAGCTAGCCTTGTCTTTGCTTGTTCTTATGTAAGCCAATCCCCCAAATGCCACATTTTGCGAACATTGTCTCATTGAAACCTGTGACTTAAATCCTTCCCAGAGCTGGGCATCCTGCCCAGCTCACTTCATCCTAAAGTCTCTTACAAAAGGATAAAGACCATGAATCCAGAGAGGGCTGGGAGATTATTGGTCCAACAGACACTTCCTATTCTCTACCTGGATATGAAGCCAGTAATGACTTAGCCCTGTGCACTGGTGTAAAGGTTAGAGGAAGCCCCAACCTTGCACTGCTTTGTGTTGTTAATGAAATGCTAGAAGACAATGAAAAGCAACTCAAAAGACTGCACAAGAAAGAGAAAGATTAATCCTGTGTCAATGAACACTTTAACCTGATTCATCCATATGTCCCACTGTGTGCAAAGCGAGCCCTAATGATGCATCAGTCATTGCCTGTAACAACTGTATGGTTGGTTTTTTTCTTCACCTATAAATCTGTCCCAATTCCCATGTTTCTGAGGTTTTATTTGTAAGGCTTACAGCATGTTACAGAAATACTGACAATTATACTTGGGCCAGTGGGAAAAGATAGCTTAAAAGAATTTTTCTTTTTCAGGTAGCTCCTTAAACCTAAAACTTCACAGACATTATTATTAGTATTTTACAGGCCAGATTTACCTTTTGGATCAATCAGTGAGCAGTGCTTGATCTACAAAGATGTTTTAGAGACAAATTATTACAGGTTAATAGGTTGAGTTCTGAAATCAGTGGTAGAGGTTACATTAAAGCTAACAGATTCAGGGGAAGTCTGTCACAATGCTGGGTATGTACATTAACTGTGCTGATAAAATTTCTACAGTACAAGCTTGTTTATCCTAACATTCACCTTATGCCTTCTGATGGCAAATTCAGCTATGAACACAATTACTTCCAGGTGATCTTTTTGATCAGAGAACTGATTGTAGGGGAAGTACACATGCAAAATCCAGTGGGGTCAGGCTGCCCTTCTTGTAAGGCTCTACAGAATGGTGGGGCAGCTGAGACCAATCTTGATTTAATCTTCATTTACTCATCCCAGGAATACACAGAGGTCTGCTATTTCATGGAGCAGATAGAAAGACAAAACTGCAAATCAAATGTGAAAGTCAGTGCTGATTCTCACTATAAATATTTTCTGTTCTGAATTTATGGTAAATAAGGAGCAGTGGAATAAGAAAATTATGCAGTTCTAGACAGATACAGATTACAGGCTTTTTAACAGAGGTAATCCTGTGATGCCCAGTGATCATCAGTTGCTTACAACGTGCTTGGATAGATTTTCACGCACCGTCTCTGTTCATCTCCAAGCCCCCACCCCTGCTGAAGGCTGTTTTTTTTAGAACTGTATTTAAAATATTCCTGAAAGAATTTGCACTTACAAACCCTTTTGTGAGCAGCAGGGCCTTTTATAAGGAGAGAGCGAGAGATAATGAACTGCAGTGTCTTAAAGGCCAGATTTTTAAAGGTGTTTAAATGCTGACAGTGATGGAAATTTAGTATCTAGATGCTTTTGGAAATCCCACAAGATGCTCAACTGTGTCTGTAGATGCATTAATAAATTTGTTCCAAATGGTTTGCCTAGGGAAACAAAGGTTAAAAGGGAAACTTACTGCTGTAGCCATTAAACATTTTTGCCTTCTTTATGACAAACTGATGGGAAAATATAACTGTTTATCAAATCTGATGGAATAGGGAAAAAATAGCAATGAGTTATAAAAGAAAGCTGAAGTTCATCTTTTTCTGAGTAGTAGACTTCTCCTGTAAACTCATGCTTATAACTGTAATGGATGAAGGTAGACTCCCACTGTTTATAAAGTCTCTATAATCACCACATGGTTCATCAAAATTATTTGCTAAATCCTTTCTACAGTGTGGTAGAGGATCTGTGAAGTATTAGGTAGCAGGTCTTTGAGAGAATTTGATCTTCTCAATGCATTTGGGTAGTAAAAATCACATGCTATTATTTCTCTTTTCTGGTTGATCATAGGTCTTGTTGCAAAACTTGTATCTGGTTTGAGTATTTAGTGTTTCCAAGTTTGCATTAATCTTTCTTTATATCTTTTTTTTTCTTGATATCTTTCATCTGCTTGCAAACATAGGGTGAGTATGAATGCCAGGTGAAATGATTTTTTGTGTATTTACAAAAAAAAGTGATGCAATCCCCACAAGCAGCTTTAGTTAGTGTAATTTTTTTACCGTGGTTTTCATCATTACTGCGTATTCTCAGTTTACTGTTTTTCTCATCAAATACTTTTGTTTCCATTAACCAGGATGCTGAGAAATTGGCTGGTGAAGAGCATGCCTGGAAAGAAGTCAAAGATGCTGTAAATGAAATGAGATATCCAAAATCGAAAGAAGGTATCCTTTCAGTGACAGGCTACAGTCTGTCAGTCACTTGTGAAAACAATCCAAAGAGCCCCTTAATAAGCTATTCATCTTTTGAGATTTATTTCCTAAAGTTTTACATTTTTATGTTGTTTTAAAATGTATTTTTAATTCATTTGATGTTTAAACCATGTCATATTCTTAATTGTATTAAAAATAATAGAGTTTCTAATTATTTGGACTGGAACTGCTTCATGGCAGGGATAGTAGGTACCTAGAATTTGAAGGGATATTTTGGCTCAGGTTTAGACTTCTGCCATCACAGCCTACCACTTCATATAAATCCATTTCTAAATGAAATAAAGCTTAATTTGGAATGTTGTTAAATTCTTTGTCCCGTTAGTCCAGTTGTGAACATTTCTAGGTTCTCATTCTTTGCTCAACAAGGACTATAACAAGGACATAATCAGAGTCAGGTTCACTGCAAACATAGAATCATAATAAGTTATAATAATAGATAATTAAGCAAATTGAATGAGATGATCTTGCACTAATAAACAGAACTGGAGCCTAATGGCCATCACGTAGATATTCAATCCAATTAAAAAAAAAACTAGTGAACAGCAACAACCAAGAAAAGATGAGCAGAAGAGAGGTGGGCTTTTTTACTAGAAGACTATGAGTAGATTGATCCCTCTCTCATCTTAGTCTATTCAGTGAAATTTCACTGACTGTGAATTTGGTCTATTGTAGCAAGGTGCCTGACCATTTTCAGAAACATGGGCTATCTCTGGAGCTAGAAAGAATTAAATCTTATAGTACTCCTTTTCAGTAGCATAAAAGACAAGTTTGCATAGTGATATTCCAGGTTGGAAACAAGTGATCACAATTTTTATTGTAAAAAAAACCCCAAACAACTGAGTTTCTTTCTTTCTAATCCAGAGGGATTCATTTGTTAACAAAAGGGAAACACTCATCGCATCTAACTTTAATCTTCATATAGTTTTTAGTCTGTCTTAAGTTCCTCTGTAGTCACTGGATTGAGACAGACAATACTGAAATAGATCTTCAGGCATTCAGTTACACTTCAGGGCCAATGTTTTAACATGAAAGTTAAATTATAGATGTGCAACATGCAGTTGCAATCATTTTTATACCAAAAGTATGGAGCCAGTCCTACTTAATGTTCCTATATTTAATTGCAGGAGGAATTGCACCTACTGAATTTTGCTAGGGTCTTTAATTAAGTTTACTGATTTAACTGATATTTTGAAAGGAATCAAACACATGGTAGTAAAAGGTATCAGGACTGGTTGAAAAAAAATATGTCCTTGTTGTCCTTTCAGCTTCTGTTGTCAGACATGAGCTATTTGAAATGTGTCATCTTTCCTTCCATTGCACCACAATACCGGTGCTAATTGGCATGCAGTGAGTGCAGTACCTGAAGAGGGGGCTCGAAGTTTGTCTACTTGCCAAGAATGAGTAGAAACCCTTCCTTGCTGACTGAGGCGCATAGTCATTAGTTTCTGCAAGTCTAATTTTTTTAGCAAATTAAACCAACAATTACTTAGTGACTTCCAAAACCTGAGCTGCTGTTGATAACTGATGCAGTGTTGTAATGCTAAATTTGCAGTCAGAGGACTTGAAACAATATGGGTGAGTGAGCTGACTCAGGCTCAAATTCCAGTTTAAGCATACAAATTGAGATGCTAAAGCCCAATGCAAGAGGATTATTGTGGGGAAAAGGATTCCTCTGCATCTGAGGCCACACAACAGTAGCAGAGCTGCTTGAGGGTGGCTCCTCTGTTCTTGGGCAGATACAGGACAGCCAGCTTCCCTTTTGTCCTGTTGCAGCTGAGAGTGGGTTTTCCAGTTTGCAATTTATGTACCTGAAAATTTGGTCCGAACAGGTTTTGCAATGTAGCATATCTGCTATTAGATGCTAGTCACTGAACAAAGGAGTATAATGAGAAGCAAAAGCAGACAGACTAATACTGTGCATCAGTTAAAATGGTAATCTTTCAAGAATGTCAGTGCTTTGTACTTTCTACAAAAATTGTATCAAGTGGAAATAATATCCTTCATTCTTCTGTCTGTCTGTCCTTAATCAGTTGTAAAGAATACATGGATGTTTGCCAGAGATATAAAGGTTAAGGTGCAATTTTATAATAACACATTCCTTCCCTTATATGGTTCTTTCAATCCAAGGGCATGAGAGCAATTCACAAATAATTAGTTTAGCCTTGTAACAACTGTGCTATAAATCCTGGCCCAGCCATATAGTGCTCACATTCTTAAATTTGAAGTATGTAAATATTCCCATGTTCAGAAAGGACTAATTACTTCATCACAGAGTTATCATTGTACACTTAAATCCATTGCTGAATTGGGGTGAATAGTATTTTCAGTAATGTCATGAAGATAACTGCTGAAATTCCTTGAGTTGATTGTACGAAAAGGACTGTGATACAAACAATGTTATTACTTCTTTTACTATAAGTCTATTTTTTTTTATTTCATTTGTTCTTACTGGTGTGTATGGTATCTTTTTGGTGTTTACACTGCTTGCATGCTGCGACTCCCATGAAGTCCCAGATGACAGTACTCATTTAAAATTCGGGTGTATCGGTATTCAGCTTAGGTGTGGTCAGAGAGAGAAGAATCTGGTCCACGGAGAAGTCAAACCAGTGCAGAATGCAATGAAAATAAGTGATTTGTGGCCACGAATATCCAAGTAAAGTGGGTGCAAGCCCCAGCTTACTTCTATTCCAAACACAAAAAATCTTCTTGTAGCACTGGAGGTAAAAATCTTTACTGACAAGATACCTAATCCTGAAGTACAGTAAGACATCAGAACTGTGATACTTTTCTTTCTCATGCATGAAACATACAACTGTACATGAAAAAAAACAATGCTCTTTACAACTGTCTCAAGGAGAAAGAAAATTAATTGCGAGAAAAGGTTCTAGTTTCATAAGAATTCTAAACCAAGTCTTGGGCAGCTTAAAAGTATGTCATTATTTTAAAATCTAAAAAAATAAATTTCTTCTTTTAGCTGCTGAGACATTTCATTAAGACATGTTTCCATTGGTTAGTGCCCTTAGGTGTAAGGTTTGGAGGAGTATTTTAAGTAAATAATAATATTTCAGCAGCTAAATAAAAAGTACTTGAAATTTAGTTATGTATTAAAATATCCTTTCATTTTTTCATCTTGCTTTTACCCTTTATTTCTGAAATACTGCCTTCTTTAGAAATTGTTTTGCTAAATGAAAACAAAGTATAGTTACCTAAGCTACCACTTCTGAGTTCAAGTATGTTTGCAAGAATTGAAGCAGAGTCTGGAATGATGGCAGCTTTTTTATCTTAATGCCCTATAGCTCTTACTCCTTGCTAACAACATTTAGAACTTGTGGTTTTGTTTGATTAAAGATATTTCTTTAACTGAGTCTAATAAAAGAGTGGGAGCGGATTCTGGCAAGATGCCAGAATCTCTTGAGCAGCAATATGGGTCGTCTTCCAGACACAAATATCTATCAGCTGAAAATGCTTGACTGTGCCATGGATGCCTGTATTAACCTTGAATCCTGGGAAGAAGCTTTGTATTATGGCAGCAGGACTCTGGGACCATACAGGTAAGAGATGTAGTTGGTTCAATGGTTTCCAAAGATGGGGGAGGGGGGACTGTCTCTTTATTAAGCAAATACTGCATTTCATATAGATGCTTCTTACTGGTTTTATTTCTTGCTGTACATCTTGCCTTGCTTTCCAGGTTAGTGGATGAGGCAGAACTCTCATTCTCCTTCCACAGTCAGGATGAGAGCAACTAAAATGATAATGGGAACTATAGTAATAACTGATTATTAGCTCCTGACTGTTTCATGTGTTCAGATGCTGCCCCATCCCTGATCAGAAGCTGACTTTCTGGTTCAGACTCCACTGCCATGAGGGTATCAGTGTTTTATGCTGAGCCAGGTCAAGCTTGAGGGGCAGGTAGTTGGCTGAAATAATGTATATTCTTTGTATAATCTATACATAGAATTTACAGAAAGAATAAAAAAAAGTCTCAAAATGCAGTTTCAACTGGAAATTAAAAAACAAATGGGCCGAGGTGGTGAAGCACTTGCTGTTCCTGTTCTTCTCTCCTGGTCAGTACTTGCTCCTATGGTATATGTTGGGAGAGTTTCTGAGTCTGATGGCCTTTTATCCATAAGGAAGGATGCTCTAGGAGATCCCACTTCATGTGGTAGGTCTTGAAATTGGTTGGAGCTTGGATCTGTAATGCAACTTCGGTCATCGAGTGGAAGAAGAGCAGGTGCTGTCTGCTCTGGTCTGTTCTAAAAGCTCTCTGACTCTAATCTTTGGATTCTGGATATTTGCATTGTTTGTAACTAAATGTAAACCTGTGCTGAACGTCCAGATACAATGTCATTCACGCATGAATGTTCATTCTTGGTAAGGTATTTTTTAGAATGTCCATTTCTTCTCTGTTGGTTCTTCTACACCATACGATGTTCTAGTACATAGTGTGATGTTGAAAAGTGAGATGAGCATGCTAGTGGTGAACAATATGTGCTACTGTGAATATGAACATCTCGGATTTTACATGTCTTCCCTAAGCAAACCAAGATGCCATCAGGTTTCAGCATTTTGCCTGAGGAAACTTCATCTGGCAGCCTGTTTCTGCATAAAAGTTTGGGCTTCACTTGAGAAACAACACAGCATTTCAGAGCTTTCACTATAAAGTAATTAGCAAGAAAACTGCATAGGCTGGTGTACACCGGAGCTGTAGAGAAGCTCAGTGTTCATAATGACTATTACTTCTCATAGAAGAGGGCATGAGTGCCTGCAAATTCTCACATTTCTTCAGGGTGAAATTCACATCATGCATGTCCCACTTAATCTTTCAAACAGGGCTTACGTAGTACTGCAGCAGTACATGTTTCCTGCCAGCCTTTTATTGTGTGGCATGCTCCAGATGAACAGAGTAGTCTGCCTGTTTAAATGTTCCTTTATGAAATAAAAAAAACCTCACTTGTTTTTTTTGATTTTATAACTTGTTAACTCAGTTCTTCACAACTGACAACTGAGGATTTTTCTACAGACATTTCAGAGAGCAGAGATTAAGGTGAGACCAACTGCAATTTTACCAGATAATTTAATAAAGCTTTCTCTGTTCTGCTTACTGAAATATACTGTAGTTTTCAAGCTGTTAATGCAGGAGTTTGGAGATGAAGGAAAGGGTTCTACAGTGCATTCAATTAGTATCTCTTAAGCAATGCTATTTACATGAGGTATTTGACTTTTTTAGCACCTTGAAGAGCTTTTCCGTGTTCTCTTCTCATCCAAAAGCATTATTTAAAAGAGATTTTCAGGTTTTGTTTTTTCTTTATACCTTTAAGTCATCACTACAAGCTTTGACACACCTGAAACAAAATCCTCAGTTTCTCATTACAACAAATTGTGCCCTAAGCAGCAGGAGAGCAAATCCTAGGAAATCTTTTGGGATGCACTGAATTTCTCCTGTTGAATCAATCTACTGCTTGGCTGCTCCTGCAGTTCCATTATAGCTATCTATTTTCCTTTCCTCAGCTCTGGAAAAAGTATTCATACAGCTCTCCACAGGGAATCACCTGAGAATTCATGTGGTCCATATAAATAGGAAATCATTGTTACAACTTGTAAGGCTCTGGAGATTTGATCAAAAACAATTTTAATTGTTTATTGTGCATCTTCCATTTCTTTAGCAGCAGGATTAATTTTCAGTGCTGTGTGACACTTTGTATCATAACGTATGTTTTCATTATGGTGGTTCCTGGCATTTTCAGAATCATCCACTTCATATAACTGGCAGAGACAGGTGGTTAAACTACATGAAACTGATTTGTCGTACTGAGTACTGACCTCTGTGTTTTAGGTAGTGACAATAGCCTATGAGGAACATTATTTAGGACCTCTCAAATATTTTTAGAACTTCCAAAAGAAGGGGAGAGATGGCAGCTGTCGAGATGAAAGGCTGCCTTCTCCTTTTATGCTAAACTGTAACTGTCCATTATTTGTTAAAACCTACAACGTGTACTTTCACTGAGTAGCCTAAGCCAAATCTATTTACACAGCTTTTCTTGTACATGTCACAGTAATAGTCTGTCTGTCCAAGAGCCTTAGCAAAAGTTAAGACATTTGCCTAAGTGAAAGCTGCCCCACATCATAGTCAGCATTCAGCAGCTTGCAAAAATAAACTTCCTTTCAAAAATACTCATGAGCCTTAACCACATAATAACAGAATATCAGCAAGAGGTGTTACGTGGGTTTGTCATGTCTCGGTTAGCACATTTGCACTCTGGGCTGACTGCTGCTCATGAAGAATCAAATTCAGAGATACCGAGTAAGGCAGACTTCCCTTAGATTACCTCTGAGGAAGGACCCCAGCATTTAGCCCTTAAATTGCAGAGAAGGCACAAATGTTCTGGGGATTGGGTTGGGGTGGTTTTTTTTTTTCCCTTCTCTCAAGTATTCTGCTTACAATATAGACAAAGAGTGGAAGTATGCGCCTGTTATAAAACTCTGCTGGATGTCCTCAGCTATTGTAACAAGAGTAATAGGAGGAAAAGAAGTAGCTAAGTGACACCATGGGCCTACTGGATTTAGGAAGCAGAAGGGACTGGGTAAAGCTGTGTCGCCTCTCTGGGCTCCTGTTGCGTCAGCTCTGTTCAGATTCTTATACTGAGAGGAGAAACGTTCATCTTTTTCTGTTCTGCACTGCTCATCATCTGCTGAACTTAAACCTAATGTGTAAAACCCACTGATTTTCAGATGGGCTGTTTTAATTAACAATCCTTCATCTCTGGTGCTGCAACATTTGAAGTTACTGGAGGGCTTCAACATTAATGAGAGGAAATTCCTTCATTTCATGCTGTACAGAAGTGTTGTGCAGCAGTGCTGTTCCGTTTCTTCCCCTGGCAGCCTTGCACATCCTTCCCTCTCCATCCCCCCTCCGCTGAGTCAGCACGGATACAGGGCTTGTGCTGATGTGGCTGTTCTGCTTCTGGAGTGGGAGGGAGCTGGGTAGGTGCAAGCATCCCATATTTGTGCGAGGTGTGCATCCTTTGTCTCTTCTTCTCACTCCTCCTACCCCTTCCAGTGATGTTTTGCAGTATCCCATTACTTCACCTTTCCTCAGTGAGTGAGATTTTTTAGGGAACAGAAAAACAATCCCAGTCAACACAATTTTTGGTTGTTTTGCAAAGGGCTGAGTTAAAGAACAGTG
The DNA here is from genome assembly GCF_964106895.1 of Numenius arquata. Classification (NCBI taxonomy): domain Eukaryota; kingdom Metazoa; phylum Chordata; class Aves; order Charadriiformes; family Scolopacidae; genus Numenius; species Numenius arquata. Next base: position 28,542,759 of record NC_133577.1, on the reverse strand, counting down.
ACTGGCATATGCTTCTTGTTGAGTATTTTCAGAGAACATGGTTGAATTTTCATTGCGTGAATGAAATTTCAGCCAGGATTTTTTTATGTAGAATTCTAATCCAGTAGATATGATGGACTGTAGTTTCTAAGTATGTGAACTTCAGTCAACAAGAGGATTAAAAATTGATGGTTGCTATAGTGTCTTTTCCATGAGTCATGATCTTGTAAAAAAGCCAAAAATAGCTGTAGAATCTAATCTTATTGGAAGAAACTCTGAACTTATTTTCTCTTCTTCAAAAATGCTCTCCAATAAAGAGTCTGATTTTCTTTTGGTCTGATTTCCCCCCATTTTCAAATGCATTTTACAAAAAAATCCTGCTCTTACAGATAGGTGTTTTGTAGTACACTCATGATATATGCCGTGACTGGAAACAAATTAATTTTTTTTCATCTTTACCTATGATCAAAGATATATGGTTCTTTACGGAGTTCAGCAAACTCCTGAGTACCTACTAGTTATGAGGCACTTGGCTTGAATTAACATTTACATTGAAAGAGCACTTAAAAAACTCAAAAAAAAAAAAAGTGAACTGCAGTGATAAATAGGACCACTGGGGGATGCTAGTGCTTAAGGGTTAAAGTCTGGATTCAGCGCCAATCGGCACCCTGGTTGTGGGAGGTCCCCTGGGGACTTGTGCGTGGCTGGCAGATTTCTGAACCCAGAGACAGTAGTAATTCAGGGACCAAAGTTCAGTGTCTTAATCATAAACGTCAGTAGTAAACATAAATCTTACCTCTGGGATCACTTGAGAGGGAGACAAAAATGTGAAGGTGGAGAAAGCAATTCAAAGAAAGAATGAAACAAGGAACAAAAAGAATGAAATCTACCTTGCTCACTTTTCTGGGGTTTTAGAAAATGGCCACTTAGAGATAAATGGGCATTTATCTCTAATGTTTAGAGCAAAATATGTGGAAAGAAGAGAAAAAAAAAAATCTTACCAAAGAACTGTAAGAGATTAAAAAAATGGGAAAATCTGAATAGCTGAGGTATCCTTTCTTTTGGTTGCCTAAACAAAAACGTGTGAAGTAAGATTTAGGAATTGATTTTTGGTTCATGAATGGTTCCATTGATTTGTTATCTAGAGCTGGTAAGACAGTAGTCCTAAGTAAACAGAGGTTTGTGAAAAGAAGAACGAGGTACATTTGCTAAAAAAGTAGGTTGTGTCTGTGTAAATGTGCAAGACTGGGGGCATCACAACTCACTGGACCTCAGGGAGCTGTTGCCATAAAGTGAGTGAAGAGCACCAGGCCTCCTTGGTGCACCGTCAGTGTAAGGAAATCAACAGAAGGATGAGAGCTTGATAGTGACAAACTGCTAAAGCAGGTAGAAACAGTGGACAGCACCAAGATCACCTCTCCATTTTCCTCCCAGGGATCACTCTTCACTGCCTGTGTTTAGTGAGTTATATGAAATTAGCTGACATTATTAGCATAAATCAGTGGTGGCCAGACCACATATACAAACCACCACAGTTCATGAAGGCGTTAGAAATCCTCATGAGAGACTGTTATATTTGTAGTCTAACAAAAACATTCTTCACTTGAACGTGTCTCCTAGTGTAAGGCAGACATTCTCATGCTCTGTACTCTGTATATTGTCGTGTTATATAGCTTTTCAAAAAATTAGAATATATATGAACATTTGTGTCATTTGTATGATAATTGTCTTTGTTCCCACTTTATCTCACAAATCTTTTATGTGAGATAACACAGGCCTCAGTAAAATTTTTTGTTGCATATTTGTTATTTTAATCAGAAACTTAAAGATGGTTTGTGTTCTGGAGAAGTTTGGATAGCTCTTGTGCAAATCTGAAAGGGCAAAAATATACACCACAAACCCATGAGAACTGTAAACTCCAGTTGGTTCTTTTTTCTTGGCCCTCATGGTAGGAGAACCTGGTATAAATTGGAGAGTGTATTGTCTCTTGTAGGTAACTCTTCCAAAATACAGATATTTGTAGCAGTATTTGCACAATTTCTGGCTTCAGTGTACCTGTTTTACAGATAAACAGGGAGCATACTTGTCCCTGGCCTGATATCTTTAGGAATCCCTTAAAGCACTTCAGCAGTCCAATCCTATATTCCATTCCTCCCTACTTTTTCCCCTCCAGATCCCTCCAATCTCAACAGCCTTTTCCAAAACAGAAAAAGAAATGTTTTATGTCTGAAATCTGGTGCCCAAGTTATCTGTGTCCTGATCAATCCATTTCCCACATAGGAAATGGATTTTTCGGTTTGCTGCTTGCTTGCTAGGTATGTCTGCATAGCATCAGCACCTTCCATTCTTTGGTTCTTTTCTATTTGTTTTTCTTGTATTCTTCCATTACAACCACATGCTGTCCCCAAAAGTGATAGAGCTGCATAATTCTCAATGACTCCTATAAGCTCACACTCCCATAATTGCTCCACCATCTACCTTTCCTCATTTTCACATATTGTGCATATGGGTAAAATTTCTTACTATTCTCTCCAGTCATGCCAGCTGTTTTTCAGGCATAATTTTGATGTCTCTAGGTTGTCCAATATACTCTTATCACACATAAGTTCAGCAACATCAGCGTTAATTTGCAGTACCTCTTTCAGTATATACCACATTTCTTAGGTAGGCTAAGACTTTGTTAAATAGCTTCATTGCTGCAAGATTTTTCTGACAGTGTTCATCCAGTAGCTCTATATTTATATACTGGTGCTAACTAGCTTCAGTTTTCAGTTTTAGTTTCTAGTTTCACCTTTCACTTATGCCAAGAGCTATATGAATCTGAATATTACAGACAGTAATCTCCTAGTGATGTTAGTGAACTAAATCACCAAGAGTTTCATTTCCCAGAATAAAAACCCAGAAGAACCCAAAAGATTCCCAGAGTTTCATTTTTCTCTGACACAACTACAAGTGTTGATTTCTCCATCTCTCACATAGCACTTCCAAGGTGTTTTAAGAAACTTCTTGAAAGAGCTGTGTTCTCTGTCAATGATTACTTCATCTGTAAAGATTTATTTATTTATTTATTTGCACTGTGGGATCTTTTTCAGATTAAGATACAAGACCATTCAGGGCTTCCAGCTTTTTCTGGAATAAAAATTTCAGTCCTAGTCTACCTGCCTATCAGAACTGAAAGATTCAGTTTGGTTTTGTTTTTACGTAAGCAGGAATAGTTGGTATCTTTATCTCATAATCAGGGGATCCTTTTTTTTTCTTTTTAGTACATGCATACTCAAAATTTACAAAGGACTTATGTAGCCCTTATCTGAGCTCTTTTCATTAGTCTGCTTGCTATTACACACCAATTAAAGGACACACATGAATAAAATAGAAGTGGGAATTAAACACATTCTAGGCAAAACCAAAGCTCTCACATGCTAACCTAAAAATGCCTGAGTAGATATTACAAAGACCTGTGTGCTGTGGGAAAAATGCAGTGTAGTTACTCAGCTGGAATGATTTTGAGAATGATTTTTGGGAATTCACAGTGTCTTTGTGAATTTTGCTAAGACAAAAAGGGGGGAGTTGGTGGCATAGAGATTCTAAACAAAGGTTTGGTTAGAACCTGAGCTAAAGTGGGATTGGGAAGTGATATCAAGGGAACAATTAATAGCTAAAAATAGATACATATGAAGCATATGTGGAGTTTTGGACTGCTTTGACAGTAACTGAACATTGCTTTGAAAAAGCTATTTTGGAGGCAGAAGTCACGGTGAAAAGGGAGACAAAGGGGAGGAGAATCATTAAAAAAGAAAGATAAACTTACAATAGTATCTCTGATGAAAGAGAAAAAAGAGAGAGGGCATGGAAAAATTGCATCAGAGAAGTCATAAGGAACAAAGCATTCTCTGGGGGGAGAATTAGGAAGAGTCTGACTTTATTCAGAAAATATCTATTTCTTTGTTTTAATAAATTGTGAATTTGAGTTGAGGTGGCAGAGAGTGGAGACTTGGCAGTGCTTTTAAGAGAGAATCAATTAAGAGTTCCTAGTGGTGGAGATATGAACAATGGTGAAAAAGGAAAACTGTAGTATAAATTGCAAGAAAACAGTCTAAACAACCTTAGAGATAAAGGCTGAAGAAGATGAAAAAGCAATATTTTTTGCTATTGAAAAAGTGGAAAAGTTACTGAAAAGTTAAAACACAGTTGTGAGAGAGGGAAGAGGAAAGGAGCAGCAGATAAGGAGAGCAAAGAAATTGAAGAAAGTAGAGTCTGTGTAAAGGGTGAATCAATGAGCTTGGAGTGAGTGATGGAAAGACAGAGCTTTGAAAAGGGTCGTGCAGAACCAGAAAATTGAAGGAAGTATTGTCAAACAATAACCGTGTCAATGATTGACCAAATTCCTAGTGAGATGATCCATCCAGCAGGGAAAACAGAGAATGAAGGTCAGAGAGGTTCTGCAGCGGAATGGGTGATGCTGAGTAAAGCTGAAATTTCCCAGACTGATGTTGACAGGAAAGGAAGAGAAAAAACTGAACATGCAGGTGAGAGGAAAAGGTTAATTAGTGCAGTGAGCAAATCCTGGAGACCACACAGTTACTGGTGTGATGGTAGACTACAAGCTCAAGGTCTGTTAGTCAGCTTTTCTTAACCCCATAAAACCAGAAAATCCAGTCTTTCTATACAGGGAGCATTTGGAGGTATCAGAACTACTTGTAAATTATCTAATCCTGGTATAAGAAGTGACATAGCCACGTTAGGTTTGCACTCTGCCTCATAGAATTAGCAGTAGAATTGTGCCATAGGTGACTACTCAAGGAAATACTGAGAATAATACTGACTGCTACACAAACACTAGTTGCACTGCTTCATAAATACAACAGCTCCTGGCCTTCAGAAATTTAGTCAATGGCTAATCTTCTCCTTACTTCTCTGTACAACATATAAATGTTGGATTATGCAATTTAGAGTGAAAGGATTGACGGTGTGATGTGACCTTATGCTCACGTCCTGCAGAAGGTGCTTCTTCCTTCCTTTCCTCTCTGGTTTTATACTAGAAAATCTATCTATCTGCTTTAGGCCAGAACCCCAAACGCTGTCTGATGTTATCTAACCCTGAGATGTATGCCAAGCCCCAGATAATCCAATGTCATGGTTAAGCAGCCGATTCAGTGTTTCTCCTCTCCCACCCCTCCCTTCTCCCAGATGCCTTTCTCCTCCCTTGGGTATACTGGAACCTCTTTTCTCAGGTTCACGTTGTCATTTCATCATCAGGCAAAACACAGAAGCCTGAATCACCTTTAGTAATGTGACTTTGAAGATGAAAGTAACAAGAAAGAAACAAAAAGCAAATGACTGTGGCTAGAGAGACAAACAAAGATGGTAACTGACTACAAATGTTGGAAGGCTAACAAAAGACAGGCTAGGCTACAGCACTGGTAAGAAGAAATTCTCTGAGAAACAGAAAGTAGGCTGTCCAAAGGGCCATGAAAACTGACAAAAGTGAGAATAAGATAAATATATCAAAGAGAAAAAAAAAATCCCCTTCAGAAAATTATGCAAGTTTACTAATGAATTATAAAAAAAATCATATTTTACAAGCAAAACAAAGTCATCTTGGAGGAAAACTGAGGAATGCAATACACACATGACCAGTAAAGGGAGAGAGGGAAGAATATAAGCAACCAAAGAATAACTAGAAGAAGCCCAGAAATATAAAAATTAGGGAGGAAAAGCCTTCCTTTTAAGTTCTCCCCATCATCACAAAAGATAAAGGAGGGAGAGGGCAAAGAAAACTGATACTGCTACAGTTGCAAATACTTTCCTAAAAGGAAAATCAGCTTTCTCTAGCTGTACAGTGTGCTTTTGGAAGGTATGGTTGATGCGCTGCCAGAAGTGAAGATAAAGTTCTGGAATCAAAGTGTGTTCATTACAGCCACATCACGAATACATTTCCATATTAATTCAGGTATGTTGAATGATGCACACCAAGGATTTAATGTATTTTTAAGGCTGGCCAGCATTTCAGAAGTCTTCTGAAAACTGGCAAAAGTGACAGCCAACAAGTAGAAGCATCCTAAACCAGGTCTTTCAACTCAATTTATTGTTGATGAAATAGAAAAGAGAAAAGAAAATCTTTTCATGCAATAGCGTGCTTGGCAGACTTTGAAAAATTGAATTAGATCCTACATTGCTACAAAACAAAAGCCTCAGTATATGCAGTCATAAAAAGGAAAAACATTTGGGAGATTAATTTTCTTGTCATAGAGGGAATTTGCGAGATTTACCACAGCATTTTGTGGAAAACTTCGCTTTAGACGGTGGCACAAAACATGTTTTAAAAATGTTTATCTAAATACAACTGAAGATCTTACTTGGGAAGAATGGGAAAAGGCTGCATGCTGGACTGTTTGAGGTGTTCTGAAACACAGACATTGTGTCCTATGAAACACATTGTACCTTCTCAAATCTTACAAAAAAATCACACAAAGTAACTTATGACCAGGGGAATGTACTGCTAGTTAGTTGCTTGCTCTCATGACAATAGCTAGAGATAAGTTATCTTAGATATTTGTCTCAGTACTACACCAGCATAAGGTTTTTCAAGAGATTTCAAAATACGTAACAAAGTTGGGTAACATTACCTCTACGAGTTCAACATCTCAGAATTTTGAGATGAAAAGCAGGTTTACGTGCTTGCAGTAAGATAACATCCTGAATGCATACTCAAGCTTTATCTGTTGCTGCCTGTCTGGATTAAGATCATCTGTGTATTGTCTTGCTGGCATGTTTGCAGTGCAGGTGAGCTCTACCAATGCTGAATATGTATCAAAAGACACTGAAATTCTGCAAGGTTGCTTGTGCCACTAGAGAGCTAGAAAGAGAGGGAGGGGGAAAAAAAAAGGTCTTTTTCATGTAACAGAGCATCAAGATTCATAGAACAATAGAATAGTTTGGGTTGGAAGGGACCTTTAAAGGTCATCTAGTCCAGCTTCTGTGCAATGAGCAGGGATATCTTCAACTAGATCAGGTTGCTCAGAGCCCCGACCAACCTGACCTTGAATGTTTACAGGGATGGGGCATCTACTGCCTCTCTGGGCAACATTTTCCTGTTTCAATCCCCTCATTGTAAAAAATTTCTTCCTTATATCTGGTCTGAATCTTCCCTCTTTTACTTTAAAACCATTAGCCTTTGTCCTGTTGCAATAGGTGCTGCTAAAAAGGTTGTCCCCAAACATTACGCTGTGACAGAAATAAAAGTATATTGGCTTTCACTAAAATTGATAATTTTGTTAAGTACTCCATGCGTTCAACCCCCTGCCTTGCTCTGAGAGCAGCATTGTCCCAGATAAGTACCCCTGTCTTCTGATAACTTGAGGAGAACAAAAAAATACAGTGGTTATACACCTCTGATGTGTTAAACTGTCCATTGGTGAACAGTCAACTCCAGATATTGCAGTGGGGTATGACTTTTTCCCTCCTGTTTGCAGTGGTGAGGACTGTCACTGCGCCTGATCTTTGCATTTGAAAAACCCCAGGGATGGAGCATTTACTGCATCCAGTGACATTAATAAAAACCCACAGTGAATTGTACTCAGACCCTGCTGAGTTAAGCAGGGGAAGAATGACAATAATTTATCTGATAAAAAGACAGAGCTCCATAGAAATCAGTGGTGGTTTGTGGATCCTGATTTCACTGAATGTGTCGGCAACATACAGTTCAGTGCCAAAAGCCTTCGCTGTTGGTGATAATCACAGAATCACAGAATCTTCTTGGTTGGAAGGGACCTTTGAGATCATTGAGTCCAACCAACAAAAAAAAAAAAAAAAACAAACCCAAAAAAACCCTACAACACCAAAACCAAACCAAAACAAACACCCACAACCCCACACCACACCCACCCACAAACAGACAAACAGCCGCAAACCAACAGTCTCGGGCACTAGAGCATGCCCTGAAGTGCCATGTCTACACGTTTCTTGGATACCTCCAGGGATGGCGACTCCACCACCTCCCTGGGCAGGCTGTTCCAGTGCCTGACCACTCTCTCAGTAAAGTAACTCTTCCTAATATCTAATCTAAACCTCCCCTGCCGCAACTTCAGACCATTTCCTCTGGTCCTGTCATTATTCCCTTGGGAGAAGAGGCCAACACCCACCTCTCTACAACCTCCTTTCAGGTAGTTGTAGAGGGCAATGAGGTCCCCCCTCAGCCTCCTCTTCTCCAAACTAAACATGCCCAGTTCCCTCAGCCTCTCCTCATAGGACTTATTCTCTAGACCCCTCACCAGCTTGGTGGCTCTCCTCTGGACATGCTCCAGCACTTCAACGTCCTTCCTGTAGTGAGGGGCCCAGAACTGAACACAGTACTCGAGGTGAGGCCTCACTAGCGCTGAGTACAGAGGCACCATCACTTCCCTACTCCTGCTGGCCACGCTATTCCTGATACAGGCCAGGATGCTGTTGGCCTTCTTGGCCACCTGGGCACACTGCTGGCTCATGTTAAGCCGGCTGTCCACCAACACCCCCAGGTCCTTTTCTGCTGGGCAGCTTTCCAGCCACTCTTCCCCAAGCCTGTAGCGTTGCCTGGCGTTGTTGTGACCGAAATGCAGGACCCGGCACTTGGCCTTATTAAACCTCATCCCATTGGCCTTGGCCCATTGATCCAACCTGTCCAGGTCCCTCTGTAGAGCCTTCTGACCCTCAAGCAGGTCAACACTCCCACCTAGTTTGGTGTCATCTGCAAACTTACTGAGGGTGCACTCAATCCCCTTATCCAGATCATCAATAAAGATATTAAGCAAGACTGGCCCCAAAACTGAGCCCTGAGGGACACCACTGGTGACTGGCCGCCAACTGTATTTCACCCCATTAATCACAACTCTCTGGGCACGGCCATCCAGCCAGTTTTTTAATAATGGTATGGTGTATATAATTGGGGGGATCATAGAATCATAGAATTGTTAGAGTTGGAAGGGACCTTAAAGATCATCGAGTTCCAACCCCCCTGCCATGGGCAGGGACACCTCCCACTAGAGCAGGTTGCTCAAAGCCCCATCCACCCTGGCCTTAAACACTTCCAGGGATGGGGCATCCACAATGTCCCTGGGCTACCTGTTCCAGTGCTTTACCACCCTCACAGTAAAGAATTTCCTCCTAATATCTAATCTAAATCTCCCCTCTTCCAATTTAAAACCATTACCCCTTGTCCTGTCACTACATTTCCTGACAAAGAGTCCCTCTCCGGCTCTCCTGTAGGCTCCCTTCAGACATTGGAAGGCTGCTGTGAGGTCTCCCTGGAGCCTTCTCTTCTCCAGGCTGAACAACCCCAGCTCTCTCAGCCTGTCTTCATAGGGGAGGTGCTCCATTCCTCTGATCATCTTCGTGGCCCTCCGTTGGCCCCATTCCAACAGGTCCATGTCCTTCCTGTGTTGAGGACTCCAAAGCCGGACACAGTATTCCGGGTGGGGTCTCACGAGCACAGAGTAGAGGGGTAGAATCACCTCCCACGACCTGCTGGCCACACTTCTCTTGATGCAGCCCAGGATGGGGTTGGCTTTCTGGGCTGCCAGTGCACATTGCCAGCTCATGTTGAGCTTCTCATCCACCAACACCCCCAAGTCCTTCTCCTCAGGGGGGCTCTCTAGCCATTCTCCGCCCAACCTGTATTTGTGCCTGGGATTGCCATGTCCCAGGTGCAGGACCCTGCACTTGGTCTGGTTGAACTTCATGTGATTTGCACGAGCCCATATCTCAAGCCTGTCCAGGTCCCTCTGGATGGCATCCCTTCCCTCCAGCGTGTCAACCGCGCCACCGAGCTTGGTGTCATCGGCAAACTTGCTGAGGGTGCACTCTATCCCACTGTCCATGTGTCTGACAAAGATGTTGAACAGCACTGGTCCCAGTACAGACCCCTGAGGAACACCGCTCGTCACTGGCCACCAATTGGACATTGAACCACTGACCACAACCCTTTGAGTGCGGCCATTCAGCCAGTTCCTTATCCACCGAGTGGTCCATCCATTGAATCCGTGACTTTCCGATTTTGAGACCAGGATGTCATGCGGGACAGCGTCAAACGCTTTGCATAAGTCCAGGTAGATGACGTCTGTTGCTCTGCCGTTGTCCACCAAGCCTGTGGCAGTATCATAAAAGGCCACCAAATTTGTCAGGCACGATTTGCCCTTGGTGAAGCCATGCTGGCTGTCTCCAATCACCTCCTTATTTTCCATGTGTCTTAGCAGAGATTCCAGGAGGATCTGCTCCATGATCTTGCCGGGCACAGAGGTGAGGCTGACTGGCCTATAGTTCCCTGGGTCTTCTTTTTTTCCTTTTTTGAATATATCAGCCTGCTTAGGGAGTCAAGCACTAAGTTTTCTTCTATAAAATGTATTTCAAAGGTCAGAACTGGACATATATTTGCCTGGTTGAATGTGGAAGAAAATTTATTTACAATTTCTCTGTTTTCTCTGAATTTACAATTCACCCTAAAATGCTCTCTCTTCCTTTTTGTGCCCTATAATTAAACATAAGACAAGGGGAGATTCTTTGCTGCTCTGAACTAACCAAACTTGTTTTACAACAGGTACGGGCGTAAAGGATTCTCCATGAAACTACCTTTCTCCCAGGCAAAAATGCAGATATTCATGGTGTATATATGTTTTGCATATACTCATACCAGTTTCTCTTGCTGTCACTGCTTCCTAGCTAGGTAAATTCATGGATTGCTGATGTCTTTAGCAAGTTGGGTTGTATTTTACTTCAGTTTTGTTGATGTTGGTTTTTATATCTGCCTATTATTCCCTGTCTTTGCAGTCATTTTATGAAGATCTATTTGTAATGGCTTCAAGCAAATATATGCATGCTTAAGCCACACAAGTTGCATTCCAGTAAACAGCACAATCCTTTGGCCATTTCTGCACACCCCTCAAGTGGCTCATCCCTATCCCCCAGGGCTACCCTTTGGCAAAGTTCTGCTTGCTTTTGTTTAACTGAGGTTGACAAAAGTGATTTGATTTCCAGGGTCTTTGGCAGTGCTAGTGACAGCAATGGCTTATATAGAGATACCTTAGCCTGTTCCTGAAACAAAGTTAGTGTGTTGTATTCAATACAATAACACTACCCCAACTTTGATTAAGTGCTTAGTGAGTTCCATTTCCTTATAAGAACATGTGTAAGAACCCAAGAATGTATGCCACAAGTGAACTAAGCATTAATCTGTCAGCAGCTTAAGTGTGTTTGGGATAGCGCAATGGAAATATGCGGTATAGTGACACAGTATTTGTTCTCTGGGAAACACTTAAGAGCAGATGGAACCTGTAAAATAGACTGATTCATGAAAGCATGCAGCTTCTATCAGATTTGTTGGATGCTTCCTTGTTTTAACCTAAATAAACACAGGCCACATATGCTTGTATTTTCAGTAAGGTGCCAGTAGCTGCAGGTGGGGATCCTAACATTAATAGGTGCACAGAAATTCATCAGGAAGGGACTTTTACTTAACAGGCATGCTTCTCTCCTAAAATAATGAGATCGGTAAAAAGTACATTATCATTGTGGGTATATGCTAAGGAACTGAAAAAAAGTTCAAGGATTCAGTGACAACATAAAGAATAAGATGCTGGACTCTCATTACAATTCAATGGAAAGCTAAATCTATAGCACGCATGTCTTAAAATTCTAGTATAAATCAATAGCATCTATAAAAATGAGGTAGAGCTGTACGGAAGTGACATACAAATCTGTAGCATTTAATAGAAAAATGTTAAGCATCCTACAGATCTGTTGAAGCATATTGTAAAACTCTGCAGACAATGGATATAGTTGCAATTTGAATTACACTAGGGTATGTACGTAAGGGAGACATTACATTTGTATCCTTAGGGCTGACTTTCTGAGCTCCACCACTTGCTAATATGAAGAAATAATAAGCGCCATATCAAGATCTGGAAGACCCTTATATTTGTGCAAACCGTCACCACAGTCACTACTTTATGTTTTTTGAGTTGTGTGCCATTGTGGCGATGACAATTTAGTTTTTGCGTTCCAGAATTTGCACCGAGTTGAACCTTGGGATGGAATTTACAGATAACCTGCATTGATATTTATCCTAGTGTTTTATACTGACTTAAATCAGCTTAATAATTGATTCAAAAGAAAGGCTAGATTTTCAGAAGCTTGGGGTTTTTTTCATTTTTTGAAAGCAATCAAATCAATGTGTCTCCCAAATGAAAAATGAGCATGTAGATTTCTAACATCTTGCTTTCTGTGTAGTGCAGGATTTCTGTACCTGTAGCAAAGATATTGTTTCAGCTGAATTTTCCTAGAAATTTGCCTGGGGTGAGCGGAGTAAGAAACAATATTAAAAATGTGTCTCTGGAAATATAATTCTGCTCTTGTGAATTATGTGTGTTGCAGTCTCCAGTTAACTTTAAAACTACATTTTATATGTTCTTCAGGGTATAGTATATAATATTCTATTGAGATAGTTTTCATGTGCTGTTGGTAGGAGGACACATCCTTAGCATGCTTTTAAAAGGCACAACAAAGGTCATACGTCTTCAAATCCAAGTGAATCTTGACTATGCAAAGTATGGCAAAAGCTGTAGAGCTGCAAAAAAAAAAACCCAAAAACCGACCAAACCCCTCAATTTTTCCCAGTAGTAGTGTATCGTGTGTATTCTTTCTGCCCAGAGCACAGGAGAGCAGAACGTCAAGGGTCAGGGACATGCTGAAAGAATGCCTTACATTGTCCCAGTAAATGCTTCCTCTTGCAGCAATCACTAAGAAATTAAAGACATTTGGGTGTCAATGAGGCTTCTGTGATTGTGTTGTCTGTACCTTTGCTTGTTAGTGCTACCTAGCAACTTGCATAAGGACAGAGATGTCAAGCATATGAAGTTCCTACAAGTTTGTAGAAAATAAGAAGTAACATACGGGGTGCCTATAAAGAGAGAAATTTAAGCTTATGTTCAAATGTATTAATAGACACCAAAAAGTCCACATAGCAAAAAGCAGTTTTTAATGTCCCGGTGGCAGGGAAAAAGCTTCACACCTATCTTACTATGGTAGTGTAAAACGACCACGAGCCACAAAGGAAGGTTTTGGTAAATTTTGGTGTTCCCACCAGTTGAACTCTGTCATTTCACTACTCATCTCAGTGGCACAGCTATGGGCAGCAGCTAAACCCTTTCTCACCCACGTTGGGACAGAGACAAAGTACAATAGAAAGTGAAACAGAGCCATAAATAGCAACCAATATATTTGTTTATTCTGAGGCCCATATTTTTCTTAGAAATGATGTCATCAGAGCTCAACATCTGTATTTTACAGTCATAGTGCTCCGTGATATTATATCTCAGTGAATGCTTTAGATTAACAGAATTTGCACAGTATCAGTGGAAATATTTGCTTTCCTGCCTGCTTTTTGTGCTACAGAATTGTTGATTTGGTTTGTTTTAATTATTTTATTTTTAATGTATGGAGCAAAAAAAATTACCATGGTAAAAACAGGGCAAAAATTTTAAAACCAAGGAAAATCTCGAATCCTGTCTGCAACTTCAATGTTACTTGAACGTTATGTGGAAAAAAAGTCATTGCATACACTGCAGTTCTTACTACCCTGCCTGGACAGAGTTGAGAGGGTTTGTCAAGTCTGCAATCTTTTATATATCAAAGTAAACACAATCTTTGGTTAATATGTTTGGAAAAAATTCAAAGCCCTCAGGTGGAATACTTGGCACTGTTGTAGTTACTGGCAAAATTCTCTTGGCTTCATTAGGGGATGAGTTTCATCTGTTGTGCTGGTTGTAGATCAGTCAGCTGTAGATGGCTTGTGGATGAGTCATATGGAAGTGTCCCCAGTATCTTCAGAGCTGTCAAATCTCACACACTGGGTAAGAAACTTGTTCTTCTGACCTCTCCCTAGTACTCCCCACCCCTGATGCAGTGGCTGTTGCTTGGCTTCATCTCCATGTCTGTCTCATCTGATAATGAGGATTCCTGGGAAAAGTCAGCTGAAATAATTTATTACTAGGTGAGTCATTATCCAGGAGCAATGCAGTGACAGGTCCTCCTTTCTCATGTTCCTGGAAGTGCAGACAGTCACACACTTACACACCCATCATCCAATGCTTGAATCTTGTGTGTGGAGCTTGTAGCATATTTCTCTTCCTTGATTCTTTATGAGTAAGGACACTTTCATAAATTCAGGACCTGATTCTCTTTCATGTACATAATTTTTAAATTAGCAAACTTCTCTGGAAGTAAGAGAGCTGCACTTATGACTTTTGTTCACTGTAGGAGTTTTTGTTACAATATGTTGACAGATGTTTCTAATTCTCCCTGAGTTCAATGAAGCATTGTCTGCTCTTTAATTTTAGTGTAGCCACATTTTGCAATTTTACTTTATTCTCGGTAGTTGAAGATAGCTGCTTTTCACAGTCTGATGGAGATTACAAATTATTTTATCATGTAACCCAGACAAAGCATTGATTTAGCAAGCAAAGAAGATTTCATAAGGCATCAGTAGAATGCTCTTCACTGTATAACACACCCTCTTCTGCTAAGCAAAAGGGGTTTAGATAATGCAAAAAAAACCATTATCAAGTCTTTTTTTAATTATCACTTTTTAACTTAACATCAATGAAGAAAACTAGTGAGTAAGAGTTCAGGGAAATGAAAAGGAAACTTATAATTAATAATTTTGAAACTGTCCAACTACATTACTTTCCTCTTCTTGAAGAGCACACTGTGCAGCGTAGGAATTTGTCATATATTATGGTATTTTTTTGAATGGCAATCCTTAACAAGCTGATATTTATGTATTTAACATTTCTCAGAAACTTTTTTTTGCATGGACATTATGTGGGGCCAAAACTGTCATAAGATTGTGTATCCAATTTTGTGAAGATTGATACTTGTATGACTGTTGCCCTCTTTACTCTTTCACAGCATTTGGTTTTCAGTGACTTCAGTACGGTGACTTTTGATTTCAAAATGTTTTTAAAAAGAAGCCAAAGAGAGGTTGGTGGATCAGAGGGACCAGAGGTAGTGATACTATCTAACTTGAAGTGATAGAAAAATGAAGTCAGTGTGTAGTGTAAGTGTAAGTCTAAATAGTGAGAATAAATCCAGCCTCTGGCTGACGCTGACAATATATTTGGTAGTGGAAGTGTTGGGAATCGCTCACCACCGTCTGTAGGAGCAAGCCCTGATTTATGTACTGCCTTGTTTTTAATAGCTGCCACCTTTGTTCCTTCTCTAGTGTGAAAATATCCCCAATTTTGTACATGATCTGCCTTCTGTGTCATGTTGCCCTGTTTCATCCCTGACGCCAACCTGTGTGTTGCCCTTCGACCAAGCTATCGCTGACCTTTAAATTTCTGCTGATACAAATCATACCAGTAACCAGAGTTGTGATATTTATGTATCCAGCCCTCTATTAAGAAGAATTTTTCTATTTTGTTTTCTGTTATCTCAGAAAAAAATGTTATTAAGTAGACATACTTTATAGAATGTTGTCTGGTTTATTCTCCTCCTGAAGACAGTTTGCTAACAACAGTCACTCAGGAGATCTGTTTTTCTTCTTTACATTTAAATGTTTGCCTTTTGTAAGCCACAGATTTCCCTGAAGTGCTATCCATAAATGTACAAGCATACGGAAAAGTTGGCTACAGACATGTGCAACGAGCATATTGGAAACTCACAGTCTGGGGGCTCCTCAAAACACAGGATTTCAGAACCTGGCTCAGTATGTGCCTTGCAGCTCTTCGCTGCTTCTTAACACACAAGTACTTCATGATAGCTGTGAGCAACACCAGGACAACTTCTGGCTGTTAGAAGCTCTGGACAGTGGCATGTCAGCTCTAAAGGAAAAATACCCCCATGCCAACAGTCAACAAGCAAGTTGCTTACTGGTCTCCAGAACTTAGGGAACTATTTTTCCATAAGATTTTTGATTCTGATTGACTGATTTTTTTGTCCCGATTGACTGAGTGATAACTATGCTGCAGTGTTCATGCACAACTTATTACACATCAGAGAATTCACTAGACAGACAGCATAATGATTTTATAGTGCACAAACCAGTCTCCCATGAATGAAAAATTTATAATATTTTTCCTGCATGCATTCCATCATATAAAATAATAATATTCCATCATACAAAATCATAAAATGTCTCCGGTGAGACTGGAAGAGGTTGCCCGGGGAAATTGTGGATGCCCCATCCCTCCAAGTTTTCAAGACCAGGCTGGATGTGGCTTTGCGCAACCTGGTCTAGTGGAAGGTGTCCCTGCCCGTGGCAGCGGGACTGGAACTAGATGATCTTTAAGGTCACTTCCAACCCAAACCGTTCTATGATTCTATGATATCTATCTGGAGGCAAGCTCACACTGTGTTCTTTACCTTGGGGAACGTAGTATTGGTATCTTTATCTTCTGTCATCTTGTTTTTTTAGAGTACTAAAGAATCTTTGAGATTTCTCCTTCACTGCCAAATTTAGCTAAAATTGGCCAATGGATTTAGATGTTACTAGAGAAGAACTGGCAGACAGATGAGGCTCCATAAATCTTGTTATCAGGCTAAAAAAGGGATTCTTTTCCCGAGCTATCACAGAAGAAGATAAAGCCAGCAGGTCAGGGAAAGACAAGCTAACAATAAGATAGAGTATGACCAGGACATCAGTCCTTTCCAGCCTTAGATGGTTTGACTACTGGGCGTGCATGACGTGTTACCAATTACCACATAATCTAGACATTATTCAGGAACTGTGACAAGGAGGAATTTTAATGAGGAATTTGCTGAAAGCTAATGAAGTAGTTTTGTGGATGCTTATAGGAAGCTTCTTCCAGGTGTGAAGGGCAGCTTGAGAGAAAGTGTAGCAGGGAAAAATTGAAAGTTTAAACTTTAGGGGGGATGTTTCTCCTATTAGTGTAACTAAGCAGAGACAATGGAACATATCAGTTTGTTAGGTACCTTAGCACTGTTAGTGCTAAGGTAAAACTGATAGTGTTAGCTAATCAGTTTTCTGATTGCAGTGGAGCATCAAATTCTTTTTGCAAGACAGTTTTGGCAGCTGCTAAATCTCCAGGAGTTACTCTCTTTCCCACCTGGCGTTGGATTCTCATTTCCCCCCTCATAGCCCCACTATCAACACCAAACACTATCTTCCTATTTCCTCACATTGCTATCCCTCTCCAGGCACCTTCCCACCCCTGCCCACTCAGCTACAGGTATGTATTTTCTTTTCCAAATGCCAACCTTTTTCTTTTAGAAGACAATCTACAAATGACAAGCAGCAGCACAGAATTTTCCTTCCTGCCTCTCTGTTTACCCCCTAATACTGTCACCACTTCCACTGCCTGGATGTTGCTCCTGCTGCAGGCAATATTCACCTTTGGATGCTTTCCTAACATTTAAAAATGAGATATTTGATTCAAGGGGAGACTCTTGCAAACCCAAAGCAATTCTCAAGGGACCATATCCTGGGAACTACTCCATTAGGATATATCACCATCTTGCATTTTGTAGTTCCCATAATGATTTTTCAGCAGTTGAATGTGTGCCAATCCCACACAACAAGACTCGACTCAGCCAGAGGTTACGGACCTCCATCAGTGATATTAGAATTGGGCCTGAACAGAGCTAATTATGAATAGAGCTAAGAAAATAATGAATAACAACTAATTTTTTTCCCAAAATTCATTTCTCCTTTGTCCTCAGAACAGCCATGAGCATATTTGTAGTTTTCCCAGATTTAGTTTTGGTGGAGTTATTTAAATGACTATGTTTTAGAATATTTTAGAATATCTTACTTTGTGACTGTATTGTGAACCTTTAAAACCCAAAGCTCATCTTTTATCCCTCTGGTAAAAATGCTTGCTTCCATTCTACCTGAGCATTAAGGCATTTCCAGCGAAACGCTGGCATTAAAAAAAACTGAGAAAATTCTCCTGCAAGTTTCTGCACAAGCACAAAGCCATCTTAGAATTCTTACTGATGGCTTTAATTATGGGAACCAAGCTTAAGTTTACAAATTCGCACATATGACTGGAATACGCATACTATGAATATTTATTTCAGTAGAATTCAAGTTGTCATGGACTGTGAAACAAAATCAGGGACCTGATAAATTCAGTTAAAATGCAGGCAAGTATGTTCCACTTCATATCAGAGAACAGAATATTTTGTGCTGCTTCTAGCATGTTTATGAAATGAGGAGAAAAAAAACTGTAATGTGTACATTTCCGGATGCTATATAGATGGTGAAATACTTTAAATGTTTGCAAAATGATTTGCATCAACAAATGAATGCTATCTGTGGAAGACTTTTTAATTATTTTTTTTTTTACGCATATGATCTAGCTTACTGTATAGTCTAGTTTACAGATCTAATTTACTTCTCTCCTGTGTTCCTGGCCCTGATACTTCACACTTTCTGAGTGGTTGCTGACTTCCATGAGCTACCTAAAATACTCCATCTAAGCACTTTATTCTGAAACAAAGACAAGAAGATAGTAATGTGGTGTGTTTGTGCTGGATCCAGTTGTACCACTGGCAACAGTGACCAAAGTCAAAATCCGGGTGTTCCAAATTTCGCAGTTAAGTTGTGGGTGAGGTTACGGCAGTAAACAAGCCTCCTTTCACACAGAATCACAGAATCACAGAATATTTTGGGTTGGAGCTGCAAAACCTGATATTAGACCTGAGAGAGTTGTGTTGATTCACTGGTTGTGCTCACTACCATGCAAGATTGCTGACTTGGGTATATTTTGTTGGCCTGCTTGCCTAAGAGGGAGCTGGCAATATGGAAGGGTATTCGTGACCCTGTGAAGGAGAGCTGACAATGCCCACTGTCTGCTCAGTGAAGCAGGCATGGATAAAAAGGCATGCTCAGTAAAGAAGGATGTAGAAAATATTCCAGGAAGGAGCATGATGTATTTTCATTCTCGGGTTTAAAGATATGTGAACTTTTAGTGTTAGAGGTAGTATGGATCTTCTAGGATCCCTCATTTCACGTTCTTCTTTTTCTCTTTGTCTCAGTAGCTGACCTCAGGGAGATGTTTTGGATCAGGCTCCTTCCTCTCACAAATTCTTCTTACACTCCGTACTGCTTCTTTGACTCCTACCTGTTTATCTTCATTTCTTTGATACCTCTCTCTGTTCCTTGGTGAAGAATGAGTTGGGAGGTGCATATGTGTATTCCTGTAATTTCTTCTCCTTTACCCCCCATGACCTCAGCAACTTGAAAGTACAAATGTGTATCATCACTGTTGGCCTTTCCTTTTACTATGGGAGACAGAAAACTAGTCCTCCTTCCAGTAGCTCCTGTGGAAAATGGATGACGACCCTATAACTTGACTTCTCTTTTCTCCAAGGAAGAGGTTGTTCCTGTCACACAAAGTTCTCATTTCATAAACTGTCCTTTCTCCAACCAAGTTAGCAGAGGATCTTTTCCAACTTCCAAGAAGATTGAGGGGAGAAGCTCCTCTGCTCAGGCAGTGCAGGAATGAGGAAAATAGTCAGCTCACTAGAGCTTAGCTGCTCCCTTCCAAATGGACACGTGAGCACCTTGGCACCTGGTTAGAGGGAAGTGAAACTGCAAGGACATCATCCAAACCTCATTGACTTCTGTGGACTTTGGATGTGATTGTCAGAAGGTAGACCTTCACTATAGCCCAACCATTCCCCACCCAAAGCATCTGCAGACTGTCATAAGGTAGAAGAGCAGTTTCAAGAAAGACATTTTTTTGGAGAGTAGCTTTACCTTTGTTACCCTCCTCCAGCATTGCCTTCCGCAGGTTCATCTGCTGTCTTGGCAAAAAGAAAAAAAAAAATTAAAAAAGAAAAGCTCAGTGTAGAAAGGGTTTTCATGTGCTATAGCTGCTTAGTTTGTTAAATCAAATTTTGACCTATGCTGAGATCCCTGTAGGTTATATATTATTTTCCCCTTATATTTAAATGGACCATCAGCTCCCATGGAACTACACTCCCTGGTTACAGTTTACATTACTGTGCAAACTTACCATGTGTCTGATGTAACAAATGGTCCCACAGTGCTGCTGTCAGGTCACAGAAATTGTGTGTGCATCTGCTTCAGTGGGCGATGAAGGGTTAAATGCATTCCCTTGCAGTACGTGCTTTCTTATGAGTTTTCAGAGTTTTTTATAAAGCTATTTTCTTTTCACCCCTTTCATCTATTTGTTGTGTATGCCTACATGACCTCCTGAAAATACAAACAGAGTCTTTTATTTGCAGAGCCCATTATCAGCCTTGTCTTTAGCCTCATGATAAAGGTCAAGTAGATTAGTTAGGGAGGCTCTTGCCTTTCTAAATCCACGTTGGTTATCTCCTTTTAGGTAATTACTATCCATGTACTTCTCTAATGTGCCCCAGGGTATAGTTTCCATTCCTTGAATACTGCAAGGTTAAATTCATCTACTTTTGACACATTTTGCTGGTTTTCAGCTCTGCTAACTGATTTAATACCAGTGCTTTTGTGATTAGTCATCCCGGACAGAGGAAATAAAGCAAGCGCTGAGGAAGAATATTATTCTCCAGTGCAAATCCTCTAAGAAACACTTGTGCTACACCAGCTAATGTTTCTGACTCTTCATGTAACAGTTCTTCAGCTGTCCATGCTTTAATGTCTTCCTTCAATGCTGTATTGCCGATGCAAATTCATGCTGTTTATGGAAAACTTGTGGGAATAAAGGAGCACAACAGTAAGAAAGCAATGACTAATAGTAACCTCCCTGTAACCTCTAGTCAGACTTTAAAATGTCGCTGAAACATCAAGGCTTTCCAGGTTCTTATTTTAAAAAATAATGTTCTGATATTAAAAAGCCTGCATTTCACGCTTACCAGGAAAAAAAAAAAAAGATATAGCAAATTTCTTTTATTTTATACTCTGTCTTCATGATAATAATTGCAGGAGAAACTTGAGGGCTTTAAATATATACAAACATGCAAGATGCAGCTCAAAATTAGTTGCTTCCAGTGAATGTTCTTTATCTGCTGAATACTTATCTACGGTGTTCCTTTCAAGTTCTTTACTCTCCTCTGTGATTTGCTAATGATAATACCTGGTTCTGCCTCATTTACACTTTCAGTGTAATATTGATTCTTGATGTGAAAAAAAAGTGGGAGCATTTTGATATTTCAATTTTGACAGTACTGTATCTTTAGAGGCCAAATATTTTCTTGTATGATGTATCTCTTCAGCAAAGCAGCAGTGAGGATTTATCACAGTGAGCAGCCCTGGTTCTCTAAATAATCCATATCAGGGACTGTGTGACTATTTCACTATTTAACTCCTCCCTTAAAAAGTAGAAAACAAAATAGTAGTAGTAGTTGTAATTAATAATAATAATAATAATAATAATTAAAAACAGTCCACGTTACTGTGCCTGATAAAGATTTACCAAAGATAAAATTTCCTCAGTCCCAGAGGGATATTTACATTTGTAACTGATGTTCATTTGTAGCTAACACACGTGTCCTATGGTCAAACAAATCTGTTATGGTAAGAAGCACAAAGCTTCACACATACATTTCCTTCCATCCTCTTTCTATGAGCATGGATAGACAAATAATTTCTCCCTATCACACGTTTCCTGTTCTTGCTAATTCCCCAATGGCATGTACTGAATACAATTGTATGTATTGAATTAATTCATTCAGCCATACTTTTATACTTAGGAAGCTCTCCTGTGCTTGAGGTCAACATGAACAAAAGACATTGAGGCCAAAACAAAGACATGCTGGTTTGCCTGTTTCCCCATAACTCTAAACAGAAACCCTTTTTAAATGTCGGTTTGTTTTCAGTTATGAGAATGTTTAAGCACTACAGAGACTTTGTCAACATATTGTCATTTTGTATGCTATTCAGATGCAACAGTATGTCGGGTGTGATGTGAAAGCCAGGCTAGACTGCGCTGTATCCAGCCTAACATTTTTCCCTTTTTTTTTCCCTAACATTAACCCTTTTAATAAAATCCTTCAAAATGCTAGTATGTTTTTATTCATTAAGGTTTCGCTATATATGCGATGTTCTGTGCTATTCCTGAATGATTACAACACCTCTGTAGAAGGAAATGTGATAAATACTGCAGTATACAAAATATTTTTCAAATGCTAAAGCTCTGACCTTATAAAACAAAGAAGGAACCTTGAGTCAGCCAGCCAAGGGTTTTTTATCAGTTTAATGTAGCAGAACTCAACCAAAGGGGCAAATTTTTGCATTACCTTGCCACTGCTGGGAATGCTGCAGCTGTGTTTGTGTATCCATAATCATTATTGCTAGTGTTCCTCCTGGATTATGACTAATCTAGAAGAATTTGAATCTTCATTTTGAATTTTTAGTTTTGTTTTTTTTTTTTCATTTTTGTAGAAGCAGACAGAAAGAATACTCAAGGCATCCATTATTTCTTTCCACAATTTGTTGAAAGTGGCAGAAGCTATTAAAAAACAAAGGCATACATATCTCATGCTATTCAGCTGACTGGTAATTAAAGTGCAATTAAATTTTTCATGGTGTAGATTGTGTCTGTTTTCCAAAGAAATTAGAAAATGTGGCCCTTTGAGAATTGTGCTTTTAGTCTATAGACTTTTACTGCCACAGCATTTATTAAATGCAATCACTGATGAAGTTTGCACATGCAACATACTTATAGGAGGAAGTTTGCAGTCAGGTGGCTTCTCTTTTTGGAAGTGTGTTGTTGCTATAGAAATGAACTGTCCTGAAGCTTCCCGTATGTGTCATGGATTAGTAAATTACAAGCAAAATCAATCATTCTGTATCCCTGTTTCAATTTGGAGAATCAAAGTGTGGTGCAAATTGCCCCCAGGTTCGGAGTCTGAGTCAAGATGACAGAAAACTGAGCTCATAAGGTGATCTTGAATTATTAATGCTGGGGGATATTCAACAGAGTTAGTTATTCTGGATTTCCTTCTCAAGGAGCCCTTGACTCTGCACTGCCTGTACTGGGAACCTGGGAAGATTAAGCTTCCTGTCCAGGCATCTAAAGTTAGATGCCTGTGAGCTGACAGCGTGAATATACTGTTGGCTAAATCCTACTCTTACTGTCATGTAAGAGTTTTCTAAAGTCACGTTCAAGTATAGTAGCAGAACTGATTATTTGTTAACTATTTAGAATTAACTGCAGGTAGCTCTGGAAAAGAGATAGACGTGCATAAGGCCCACAGAAGTCAACTAAGCAGATGCTTAAGCACTTACTTTAAATGCTTTCCTGAATAGAGATGGAATTAGTGCTCAAATGCTTAGAAGGTGCAGTGAAATGTAGAGCACGAAGACATGAAATGACCTCACAGAACACACTCAAAGATAGACGGACAGAACACGTTTCCCAAAAAATCCAGTGGCAGGGGTGACTAAAGGATTCCTAGGGTGCAAAAAGGCTCAAATTCTGCTTTCTTCAGGCACTGCAGAATATGTAATTTGCTAAGAGGGATTTAAATGAGGCAATGGTGATATTTTGGTAATTTGGCATGAGAGGAAACCTAAGTAGATACAGAGAAAAATGCCCAGAAATTAAATTGGGAAAGAAAAAAATAAAAAAGATTTCTTGAATCTGGTATTGATAATAGATCAGATAGGATCTGATAGGAGAAAGTCCAGTACAATGCAAAGCCTGAATTCTGTAGTGCTTTCAGTGCTTCAGTGCAAATTACCCATCTGAATTATCTGTGGCTTTTCTCCAGGAATTATGAGTTAAATGATTCCAGTAGATTTGCCCTTATTTCATATTTGTCAAAATGTTTCATTTCTCAAATAATAATAAAAAAATAACGTTTTCTGTTGAATTCTGTGGATAAGTAGAGGTTCTAGACTTCAGGATTCTACCTTCCTTAGAAATGATGACAAATGCAGAAATATAAAGGAATGGACAAACCTTTAATTACTAAGAGTCCATGAATCCTAAATAATTGTTCCTCAGGGATCAAATTCTAACTCCTTATATAATGCAATTAAATCATGCATTTAAAGTCTTATATTTATGTGAACAAAGCAGGTAATCGAAGGCTTGTGCATCTTGGGAGCTTAGTACGGTATTTGTCCTGCCCTGTGTTTCCTGACATAGAAATGAATTTTATTGAGTACCACTAAAACCTCTTCCTTTAAAGAGGGCAAGAGAGAGAAACAATCTTTTTCTTCAGAGAGTACCATCCATCTTCCTCTTTAGGGCGGCTTAAATGAGAAAATTTAGTATGCTGGCTGCAGTTGCTTGCACTTGCTTTGTGAATGTAACCACTTTGTTTTGCTATGAGAAAGGGAAGTGTGACAAATACAATTGAGGTGACAATGTCTGAGAATTTTGATTTTGATTTGCTAACAACCTCCTTAATATTCAGATTTCAGCTATCTTGACAGGTATATTCGTAGAAGATGAAATTCACATGCAGACAGACAGCCCCAGGCTTACGCACCACATAAATCCTAAGCCTTTAAAATGTGCTTTAAGTGGGCCTAATTGATGTACAGGACTTGTACTGGCCCCCATACACATGGGAGAATTGCTCCTAGTTTTTAGGCTTGCAATAATTAGCTATTTCACTTTGCTTTAAAAATCTTTTATTCTTTTTGTTCTGCTTCCATTTTTCCTGTGAACTGCTTTAGCGCTGCCTTCTGTTTAAACACAGGCAGAGTGGAATATTTGAGATCGCGATATATATATTAGATACAAACACAAATGAAATGTATATTGGAAAGGTCAGCATTCAATAAAAATTCAAATCAGATATTCGGATCTGATTAGACACTGTGTGATTTGTGCAGTATGCACATGGGGATTGTGCAGAAAATCCACTAAACACGATTATGGGAAAGCATGCATTTTGTAAAGGACAAAATCCGCCATAGCCTTTAATAATTCGTAAGCCATAGGTGGAGACTGGAATTTATGTGTTTGTTGGCGGTTTGGTATTTGCTAGTACATTAACCATAATACGCCATTTCTGATTAATACTTCACAATTTATATTTATTGTACCATCCATTTTGTATTAAAGTGTAGCACAACCAGCTTATTAACCTAATAATGCAAAATGCATTCTTGTATCTAGTTTGCACTTTGCCCCTTTTTGTCTAGTATCTGGAAGGACAAATATTTTTTTTTCTCCATATTAGCCAATTTTCTAGCTACTTCCTGTCCACTTATTCTGAAGAGAGGATACTTACATGATCTTCATCATAGGATTTGAACTTTATGCACATTTTGGTCCAATGTTTGGAAGAAGCATAGGCTTTTTGGTTTTTTAAGCATACCATTTTTGTTTGAGCAATGTTTCTGCCTCAAGGGTAAATAACCCAAATAGATTTTGAAGTGCTTTAATTAATCTTTTCAACTAACTGTGTTTCTCTCAATTTAGTGCAGTATGGCCCAATTTACTTTGGAAATGAATCAAGCTAAATATGAAACGACCCTGCGTTAGTTTTCAATGACAGCATCTACAACATGGCTGAAGCAATTACTTTAAATTCACACCATTAACGAATTCAAATTAACCTTGAAAGTCTATAGGTAGACAGGCTGTCTAACTCTGGTACTATGCAGAAGAATTATGTCTACCCAAGAATTACAGTTATTTCCAAACTCCTCCTGAAAATCAGTGTGCTTGCCCACATATTATAAATGCTGAAAATTTGAAATTGTGATTGGAAAATTTTTCATATAGCAGTCATAGTTTCTAATCAAGTCAACTCAGGGTTAATTGGGATACTCCCACGTACACTGACAAGTGTAGAACTGAAATTTGACCAAACACCCTTTAATGTACGTCTAAAATGTCTTTAATATGTTTTGGGTTGTTGACGTTACCTTTTACGTAGAGAGATTTGTTGGAGTTCATAGAGTTTTTAATAAAGTGTTAAATTAAATGTGATACAGTAATACACATACAGCGAGGTAACCAATAGCAATGTTTTGGGATGGTTACAGGGTGACAAAGATACACTGGGTAAGCTGCTCTACAGGTATTAAATGCCTGAATTGCTATCAGTTTGTTCACTACTCTGATTTATGGAATCTGTTCTTTATCAAAATGGTCATTCACTGCTTTTAAAAATAAAGATTTTGCTTGTAGGGTCATGCTAGAAAAGTGCTGACAATGAAAGTATGTGATGGAAGTAGTTGAGTACAGGGTACCAAGGTTATGTCTCAGGTTTGCTACCCTACTCTATATATGAGGCTTGTGATGCAATTAACAAGTCTGATGACTTGTTAATGACAAGTTGACTGACTGACTGGTGTGGAGGTTAGTGATCTTTTCAGAAGCCCTTTGCAGGCAAAAACACAGGAAGGATGTTCAATGAAGGGGCCTTGGGCATGGGCAAGCCTCGTTAAAAGCTAAGGGAGACTTGGTGGTGGAGGATTCAGAAGAGGCTTGGCAGTTCCCAAAGCAAGAAGACAAGGCTGCCAAGGAAAGGAGAGAAAGAGATCAGTGTCTGTGCTCTGGAGTGGAGACAAAACAGGGTATTCCTGTACCCTGTAACTCAGTAATCTCTCCATTTATTCCTTCTCTTTTGAGGGGAAAGGCTCTTTTGAGCCTTTTTCAATGGTTGTTTTCCGATATAAGCATTTCTCCACATGAAACTGGCTTAAATGTTATGTGTGTTGTATAGTTTTGTATGACATACTACATGGAATGACTTGATCTGTGTTCTATCATGTAGGAATTCAAAAAATTGTGTATGGTTATATTTAATCTGCCCAGGCTCATATTTTTAAATGCTAAGGCAATCTGCATATCTGCATGCATTCATTTTAAATCTACTTACGTCATGATGGAAATACTTTTACTACACAGTAGTGTTCATGCTGTCAGTGTACTTCTGTGCACAGCAAAATTTCCCTTTTGGATCATCTCTATTCATAAACAAATGTCACGGAAAAGTTAATACTCTGCAGTTTTAAAGAATCTATTGTATCATGCCTCAAACGAGCAATGAAAAAGGTTATGTATTTTGCAAAACTTACTTGCATGGTTAGCATTTTTTGTACTTTATAGCAATATATAAAAATCGTCATTTACATGGGTAAACTATCAAGGCCTTCTGCTGTTTTGTAGCTAAACAACTCCGTGTTCAGAAGTGGGCTTATTCTTACCTCTATTCTGGAAGCGCACTGTCAAAAAGACCTGCATGACTTTGGGTTTCCTTGTCGTGTAATTATTATCTTTTGACTTAAAACAAAACTTACACCAAAAAATTGCAACAGTAATCCAACCCCCAAATTCTGAGGAGAAGGGATGTCAGATCTCAAAACCATGGCCTAAACACCAAAGCAGTTGTCATTCAGCTTTAGGACAGGATCTAGAACATGTCTGGGATAGGGAAAATGGACACATGGCAAAGCTGCTAGGAAAAGTAAAGCAGGAGCTCAGCCATCAACATGTCCATCCTGTTGCCTATCCATAGCGGACCTGGATGAGAGCAAGTCTGATGGTTCAAGGCTAAGGATGACAGTCAATGACAGCACCAACCAAGCAGGGGCTAGAACTGAGAAATATACCTTCTTATATGATGGTACAACTCTCATCAGCTGTTCAACTGGTAAGGAACAATGTAAAGAAATGTCCTAAATATCAAGGACAGTGATAAGATATGTCATAGTTTTTGCCCAAACAATTCTGCAGAAAGCCAACAAGCAGTTAGCAGAGTCCTTTCTAAGAACTGATCTTTCATGTGAGTCCAAGTTCCTGGTCCTTTGACAAAATCTTATGAAAAAGGGGAGGAAATGGACCAAGAACATTACTTGATGTACCACCATGAGTAGAGAAAGAAAGAAGATACAGCTCCAAGGAAGAGCATAAAGTCCTTTTTTTTTAACAAAAGCTTGCAGTGCCATGATATGCATCTGCAAGGTGACTCCAGGAAAGATCTCCATTTTTCTGGGAGAGAAGCTGTCACCTAGCAGAGGCTTTTTTCTGCACTCTATTGATACATCTCGCCCAGCATGAAATACAAACTGGAAGTGATACAAAAATCCTCCAAATGGATGCCATGAAAGCCAAGAGATATCTAAGCCATATTTCAGAGAAATCACAAATTGACAATCAAATGGTGAGATCCCATTGTGCTACTTTGCAAAATCAGATGGCGCCATGACATTTTGTTTTAGCTCGAGGCAAGTAAATGCCATTTTAGATTTTGATGCCTGCCTCATGCCGTAGATCCATATTTAATAGCAAAGACTCAGTATATGGTTTTCCTGTGCCCCACAAAGGAGTATTTACAGATTTCTTTTCATGACTGCCTCCTGTATCAAGTTAGAAAGATGCCCTTTAGGCTGCAGAGATTAATGGACATGTCATAGATCAATGGGTAGTTTCCTGAGGCTTCATGCACAGTACACCATTGCATGTCCTAACATGTAATTTTCAGTGCATATAGGGAGTTTACTTTGAAACAGCTGTTAGTGGTCTAACAGTTGCTTCAAAGAGGTGTATCTTGCATGTAGACCATCCAAATGAGCAATCAGCCTCCACAGGACACATTGCTTTGGATATGTGTAGGTAGACAGGACCTGGGAGTGGAAAAACTATAAAATGATGAATAAAAAGATGGCAAAATGAGGTTAGAGGGGAAGAAAGCAACTTGGTGGGATAGAAAATAGCGAAAGAAGAAAATGTAAGGGTAAGGATAGAGAGAGTAGGAAAGAAAAATAGGAAAACTAGAAGAGGAAAATGGAGAAGAAAACAGGAGACAAGTATGGGGGAAGAGGGAGAAAAGGGAATTTCTTCTTACTGTTTGAAATAATGACTTGTAAGATAGATTGGGGGTTCTGCCTGAGACACAGCTGGTACATGTAATGGGAAACCAATAGTAAGTATTATGCCAAAGGGTTTTAGCAAATAAAAGGGTATAACCTGGGACACAGGGCTCATAGATCGGTTACCCTGGCAGTTCTGAGGCACTTGCACAACAGCTTGCTGGAGCTCTTCCCAGTGTACTGGCTATTATTTCTGGGCTAGAACTGTGAACCTTGTCTCTTTGCATGGAAATTGTCTACTGGGAACTGTGGGCCAAGTATTACAGAGTCTTTCTTTAGCTCAGTGGGACACAACCAACATTTGATAGAAAAAAATAGTACTTGATAGAGTCCACATGTGTTTCTTTTGCTCATTTCCCCTCCTCCACTCGTCCATAAATCAATGTGCTAATTGCCTCCACACCATTGGCTGAGAAAGAAATGTGGTTGCTCACTGTTTCGTAATTTTGGACTGCTACAAGCCATTTATTCACATGCTTTAAGCATGATAGTGCAGTTGTAGCTCTTCCTATGTGCCTGCTGCCCTCAGTGAATAGGGTACAAGGTAAACATTTATCAGGTTATTTCAGAGGATTCCTGTCAGAAGTGTGATGCACCAATGGGATGTCTAGGGGACAGGAGGGACTCTAGGGAAAGGAGGTTGGACACGAAATGTCTGTGCCTCCACTGGTGCCCGGGTGAGTACCGTTGTAAGGGCTGGACTGATTAGGTACTTGTCAAGTAACGCCACAGGATTTCCTGTGCAGCTTCCAGGGGTTTTCTTGGTTGGTTTTTTTCTTATGGTGAGCTCACGGCCATATACTTCAGTGTCATGTTCAGCCACTGCATTTGTGGTCTGGCCCAGAGAGGCGGCCACCCTTCCATGGCTCTCCTCACAAGGGCTGGAAATCCCGTGATTGGAGAAAATGCTAGCCTTCCAACAGACCCATCATGTATTTTTATGTAGTAGCCATTAAGTGGGAGAAAAACTAGCTAATTCTTTGAGAACTGGGTTCCTGTGTATTGTGTCCTATATCTTCAGTCTGGGAACTCTTTGTTTCTGTTTTTACTCAAGAAATTTATTCAATAGGTCCCTGAATGCATTGCGCTTTAGCTTAAATGAATTGTTCATCCCTTATCTTGCCTATAGAAATATATCCTTGTCATGTCAAGACATGAACCTCTAATGACCTAATCTAGCAATGTAATCCCAAATCTCATGCTGAGGAAATTCAATGCAAAACACCCACTGGACACTGTACACTGTCCAAACACTGTACTGTTTGGACAAAAATCTTTTAGTCCAAAGTACTGTGCATTCTGAGCAATGTTCTGGAAACTTTGTTTTGATTCTGTGATGCTGACATTAACATTGTTTTATAGCTCTTAAAAGCATGATGTTCCACATGCTAGCAAAAGGTGATATAACCATGGCAGTCTATGCATCAAGCATTAAGATCAGTGGCATTGTACTGGTTTACATCAGTGGAAAGTGCCTTGAGATGTTCTGTTATCTGTAACATACATGTTGGATTTAGCCATTGGAGACAGTAACTCACAGACTAAACTAGCTACTGATATGAGATACCATGTAAAGCATGAAATCTTGAGAATTGCTTTACTTTATATGAATTGAAATATTCATTTCATGGATCTATTTCCTCCTCAAGCAATCTTCTCTTAATTTTTTTTTAACCCTTGCCTGTTCTGCCAAGGTACAAACGTGCTCATTAATCAAGGTGTACAGCAAACCTGGCTTTCCTTGAAAAATTCTTGCTCAGTGAACATGCTACTTTCAATTACAAACAGAGAATTCAAGCATGCCTCAGTCTTTTGAAGTATTGCACACCATTTTCCATGTTATGAAGAGGCGTAGTGGTGTTACCAGAAAAAAATCTCTCCTTTGTATTCAGCCAACATTTCAGGCAGCACTTTAGAGCCTGGGAGGGATTATTGCTCATGATTGCTGTTCATAAAGTTCATAGCAGGTCTCTTTTTTTCTGTAAAGAATGCTATTTTCCCCCTCCCCTTTCTTCCAGATTGTTTTATTTCCTAGGAAAGTCTGGAGCAATTTACATGCCTTTTGGGTCATGCAAGAAATTTTCTAGCCAGCTGAGTGACTGGATGGAAGTTAAGTGTTCTCCAGTTCAGACAGATGGTCTTGTTTAGCTGTCACATTTTAACTGTGTAGCTTACCAAAGATTTGTAGTTCTCTTCAGAACTAGTGCTAATATTTTGAACTTCTGCAGAGTCTTCCTATTGAGCTCTCAAAGCTCTTTACAAACATAATTGAATTTACCCCTCATATCAGCTCCACCGAACAGATCAGTATTCTCATCTTAACAATAAAAAAGCTGAGGCACGACGAGTAAGTCTAGATGTCTAAATGAGATATCTGACATCAGGCAATGGAGTTCCTGTTCAGACATGCTGTTAACAAGTTATGCATAAAAATCTCACTAAATTTTGTAAATGCCAATTCAGCTGTTACTGTTGCTTTTATTATTGACAGTAAGTATCCAAAAAGCAAGAAAAAAGTAAAAGTGGTGCTCCAAGAACATCCTCACATCAGAGGTGACACTAGACAATTGAAGAATAAGACCCATAGTACTTTAGAAGGAGGAACTAGAGGGCCATCACCTCAAAGATTTACAGCAAATTATGAAAGGAGAAAAAAGTGAAAGGAATGGAAAATGCTGTAAAAAACAGTGTAGATTTGCTAAAAATAGATCCTGCAAGACTTTAATTTTGATAAGATGATATAATGTCTTATCAAAGAAGAATGTAGTGGAGTATTACAGAGTTACTGTCATTGTCGTTGGTCATTTGCACAAAAATGATAAGGTGGATAAGAAACTGAGCAAGAAAGAGGCAAAAAAGAGGGACATTCCTATGAGTTCTTCCACAGTCTTCCACGTGTTCTAAACTGGAAGCTTATGATTTGGAAATAGCAAACAGGGAAGAAGATTTGGTGATCACAGAGTGACTGTAACGTGCCAAATGATGTAGTCATGGAAGAAGACAATATGAACCTGGACTTGGTTATCCATTTGCTATTTGATCAAAAATCAACTGCACCTTGAGGTACTGGGCTGATGGTTCAACTAGTGTCTGAGTGAGACAGAACACCTTTTTATTTGTTCTGAACCTGCCAGTTGTCTGATATCTTCTGGTTATTACGAGAGACAGCGGTCATTCCTCATTCACCTTTTCTATGCTACCTGTGATTTTGTAGATCCATCAACAAGTCCTTCCACAATCATTTCTTTTGCAGGCTTGTCCAGTTCTATTTATTTACTCCTTCATTGCACTGCCTCTAACTGTCCTAATCACCTCTGTCTATACCTTTCTACTCAACTCTTCCGACAAGACAGAATCATAACTGCATGCAATACCCAACATGTAGGGGCGTGATGGATTTTTACAGCACTTCTCTGTTTGCTTTTCTTAAAAATATCCTAATATTTGTTTTGCTTTTTTGACCATAATGTTCACAGAGCTATTGTTTTCACAGAATTATCCGTTATAACTCCAAGATCTATTTCCCGAGTTATCCAGGTTACTTCAGAACCTATCACTGTATATATAAATGCCTACTAAAACACTGATCTATGTGTATTAAAAACATAATAAAAATAAAAATAACTGTCTAGTCCCCGGAAGTGGACAGTGACAGATATCCAGCCAAGAACATGCTGCTTTGATTCTTTCCTGACCCACAGCTGTCATGAGAAAAATTACTATGTCTCTCCAGATTTCAGCCATCCTATCTGAAATTGGTATTTGTAATCATCTCTCTAAAGAGAGAGAGAGTCATTGTGCTACACCTGAAAGTTTCTCTGGAGAATTATCTGATATGATAGATATGATAGAAGAGAAAACAAGTTTGATACTATTGCTTAAACAAGTGATCTAACTCACATGTTATCAGTCTTTTGTATTACAACGGATTTCTGAGGGGTTCTGAGATACTGGTGAGTGGAGAGAAGACATTTTGCACTGAGGATGTCAGTACTACCCGCTGCATCCTTCCTTGTGCAGTTTGTGCTTGCACACATGCACACACACTCGCATGACCTCTCTGAAGTTTACTGACACTAGTAGCAATTGGATGCATGTGGCTTTGATACTGGGGAGACTCAAATCATAGCAGAGGGAATCGATTAGAGGAGAGTTATCTGCAACTTGAATAAGGGATCCAGCAGTGCTTTTTATTTTCCTGTCGCTCTCTGATTCTATGGCTGAAGAGGAGAGATCATGCAAACCTGTAGATTCACAATCTAAGAAAACTTGCATTGCTTGTGTCTGCAGACAGTCTTGAAGTTGTATTCTCAGCTGTACAAGATACTGAGGGTGGGCTGTTTTTCTTAACATCAACAGCTAGTCATAGGTTCACCACTGGAGGTGAAGGTGACACCAAAGCCTTTGTCACAAATTACAGTGTCTCTAGTGTACATTTTCCTTCCATATTTTACTTCTCTTCTCATGCATGTTCTCTTTAACTAGCTTTCCCATTCTTCCTTTCCTGTTTTTCCTACACTTCTTGTGTCTTCTGGCATTTTTCCAACCTACTCTGTATGGCTTTTAACATCTTTTTATAAATCCTTTGAACTGTTGACCTTAATCTCTTGCTGTTCTGGTTATGCAAGGACTAAGATGGTATGTTCCTATCTGCAGCGACAGTCTATCCTACCATCTTTAGCTGTAAAGATGGTGAACTCATGACAAAAAAGCCAAGAGCTACAAGATGTTTTGAAGATCAGCCAGGACACAGAGACAATCTATATAAAATCTTTCCCTACTTCCATTCCAGATTGAGCACTCTTTCTTTCCTTAACATCTCTTAACACCAGAAGAAAACAGAAAATTTGAAGTGGACAGTTCCAACAGATAGTGTCAGCATTTTAAGTGGATGAGTGAGACAGATCGAGAGCCAAGATGAAAATTGCAGTTTATACCACTTGGTCATTTTACTAAAGTTATCATTCAAATCTTGGCAGAACCAAAATCTGGAACAATATCTATTTTAATGTGACATAAATTATCACCATAAGGAGTACAGCAGAATGATCAGCAGCCAGAGGGAAATTATTTCTGAGATGGATAGCTAACATTTCTTGAGAACTGAATCAATTAAGAAGTGTGATTGTTTATTTGATCACATCAGTTAAATTACTGAAACAAATAGTAATGGAACAGTATGAGATGCAGATGTAATGAAAAATATTTTGAGCCATAATTTCACAGATCTAAATCCTGAACTGTTTGCAGAGGCAGTTGTTTCACTAAAATAACTGGACATTTTGTGAGTGAGGACAGAATTAAAAAAAAAAAAAAATCAGAAAAACAAATTGGCAATCTGACGCAAAAGTTTCTAAACTAAGGTTACTGTCTCTACATTTCATTTGCAAAATACAGCAAGCCTGTCAAGCCTATAAAACTGCATTTACTTTAATTTGGATTGGCAGAGCCAGAGAGATGGACAAGATAGCATAGACACAAGAACCAGGCTCTGCATGAACCAAAAAATATCCTAAAGTCACGAGATCTAGGTTCTTGTCTTTCCCTGAGGTTTTCTCTTGTAACACTGGACCAACCACTTCATTTGCCTGGGCCTTCATGTCTTATCTGTGCAGAACAAAGACTGTCATGCCATGCTTTTTAGTGCTTGGTATGATGATGCTCGTACACAAGTTGTGGTCGTTGGTGAAAATTTCAATATTGGGGATACCGAGAGTTTTGCCAATATAGCAATAACACAGATAGAGAGCACATGTAAATTAAACTGCAAAAGATGTATAGCCAGGATATATTATAAGAATATGGAGACTTCCAAGTGAACTCTGATCAGAGGTGTTAAGTCTACACATCTCTACTGATATCAGACCCCAGCTGGTTCAGAAAATTATGCTGCCTTTCTGCTGTTATTGGTTAAATCAGAAGAAGCGTAATCCTCTTAGGGGCAATTAATAGTTTTATGTAATAGTAACAGAACGTAACTTTTCCTGCTTTAGTTTGTAAGCTAATTTCCAGCATTAAGCTGGAAATAACAATGTATTTTTATCACTGGCAAAGCTTTTTTGTAATGCTTTAGGGATGTGCACTAGCGGTTACCTCTAGGAAGACCTCCCTGCTAGTGCTGAGGAGCTGATCCCAAAGTCCACATGAGAGAGGTCAAATCTGGGAAAAAGTAGAAAAGAGTGATGCCAGCGTTAAACTGTTCACTGATGCTTTGATCATCTCCATGAGACACTGTGATGGGAAGATAAAATGGACAATAAACATTTCAGGGCAGCTGGAGTATATCAGGCCTGCCACAGGTAAAGAAATTAGTTCACTACTCCAAAAATGACATGGCTGCTGCTGAAGGTATAAGGGGATTTTTAAGGTACTGACTTAATTTAAAGTTATCTGGCCATCCATGATAAATAGGAAGTTTTTAAGAGAAGAAAAGAAAGAGAGAGAAACAGAAGCCAGAAAGAATAACAGGTTAACACCATTATTATTCCAAGAAAAAACACATTATTAACATGAGAGGCAGGCCAGTATTCTTTTGGAAAGCTTTCACAGGGACCTCTAAAGATTATACACAGGTTAATGTAGATATATTGCCCTTAGAAATTTTACAGTTCCAACTAGACTTCTAATACTTAGCATGCAAAACAGAGACACTTAGTCCAGTGTCGATAACACGTTCCCACTTCCTCCAAAAATAACCCTGTAACCTTGTTCCATCCCAGGCAAATCTCTTGCACAGGGCTCATGCTTATTAAAAAATACTAATATTGAGCAAATTGTGTATAAAGCTGCTTAAGATTATTTTCTATAAATAGAACATTGCTCATTAAGCACTATTTCAGCCTCAAATTGCTGGGTTTGGAGCAGGAATTGCTAGGTGAAACGTGTAAGAGATCAGACTGAACAGCTGCAGCACCTTTGACATTAAGATCTGTGACCTTCTAAATGAGCAGAGTTAGTTTACCTGTCTTATGCTCCTGAGATAAAATAACTGGTCCTTCCCTGGTAATGTTGATTGATACCAAATGTTTTGTACTTTTTAGCACAAATAATAATTTGTCCTTAAATTTGTCCTAAAAATGTTTCTCATAATTGCCATATTTAGAACCCATTGATCATCCCAGCCAAGGAATAGAAATACTATCATGTGAATTATGACCATCTCACATCACTGAATAATGAAAAACCAAATAACTGGACAACATAAAGATAATTCCTAAGCTGCAGTTCAGTGAACAGCTTTAATGAATGTACTCAAGTACTGAGCAGTTCAGAAATCAAGAGTGAGTCAGAGAAAAAAGAGGAGGTTGAACTTATTGGGTGCTATATTTGAGGTAAGCATTTCCACCAGCTGTAGCTAGTGTCTTTGTGTCATGAGGCTGCCGCTGTCCCCTTTGCATTCTGCTCACCACCTTTCCTGAAGCCCAGGAGCCTCTTAATTCATTCTCTGTTGCTGGGGCTCCTAAAACTGCTTTATGTCTTTTATGCTGTCATATTTACTTGCACTAAAAGGTACTGCAAACCAATTTAATGTACAGCATCACTTTTTACATGTCACCATATTAAAGAGCCTTGTAACATTTCCGCTTTAAACCCTTACTTCAGGTTGTATAAATCCTTCCTGCTTCTAATTACATCAGGCTGAAGACAACAGTGTAAATGTTAACCTCACACACTGATTTACAGGGAATAGTAGGCATGTCTTTATTTTAAAACATGAGGCATCAGAAGAGGCAGTGATTTTGCATAGTCTCTTTTTTTTTCGATACTAGGCTTTAACTCACAAGAGAACACAAAAGCTCTGATTATTTACCCAGTAATGGGAGATAAGTTGAGTGGAATTAATGGAACTACAGTATTAAGAAATAGAAGGCATTGGCTAAAATTTGTCAAGGGTTGTCCTTTACATGAGAACACAAGGGATTGCTTGAAGAGATTCAGAGCTAATATATAGAAAGAAGAAAAGTATTTTTTTCTTTATAAAGTATATGATCAGTGAATACTCTGAGGGTTAATCAAGGCAAACCTTGTGACTGAATTACAAATAGGAGCTATTGATCTCATGGTGTATTAGAAGCAGGTATTGCTTTACAGAGTATGGGGTCATGGCTGTTGGATCATACCCTGTTTGGATGACAGTAACAGTAGGGTTTCACAGGGGTCTGTCCTGGGACTCATCCTGTTTAACATCTTTACCAATGACCTGGAAGAGGCAACAGAAGGCACTTCTGTGAGGTTTGCAGATGACACCCAACTGGGGGGACCGGTTGATAGGCAGGAGGGCAGGCTGGAGAGACAGACCAGCATAGATGCTTTTGGTCACAGATAGGAACAAAGCTGTGCTGTCTTATATAAGCAGAGGATGTGATACAAAATGTACAGATATTTCTCAGCCTCCTTCAGTTCTCTTCTTTACAGTGCAGCCTTACTTGTTAGTTGTTGTATTCTGTTTAATCTCTCTTTACAAGGGGACTACTGGGCATTGACCAGTGCCAAGGGCCAGGAAACATCACTCCACAGAACTATCTTTATTTCAGCTTTCAGTATGTTACTCTTCCCTTTCCTGTCCCTCAGGCCTTGGTAAATCTCATAAAATCCTTTTCAGATTGAAATCCTACTCTTCCCAAGCTGTAACGTGTTTTAGAGCATGTATTTCTCTATAGTTGTCTTAGTCTCCTGTTGATAGTCTTTAGGTATCAGTTCCTTGGCTGGTAAATGTCTTCCTTATTCTTAAATCTATCCACTTCGGTTTGTTCAGAGCAATATGTGGGGATAATAAATTGGCTCATAAGTACCTGACACTGCTCCTTAGTTCTTTCCACCATGCCAGTTTTTCATAATACTGAATCCTAGGTATGCCTGGAAGAAGCCAGCAGCATTTTTCCCACTTACACATCTCCCAGAAGAGCTGCAACCTGCCTGGATTTCTCTAGTAAACTTACTCAATGGATGTGCTTCTGCAAAAGGTGTTCCAATAGTTTAATAGATTTATTCCAGAGTATGATAATAAACAGTTGTTTCAAATGTCAATTTTAAGGCTTGCAAAATGTAACTATGTACGTGCATAAGATAGAGCATAAATCAGCTCAGTAAAACAGATTTGTAAATATTTATGAGCACAGGGCTCTTTGTTTCACACTTACTCCTCTGTCCTCATCTTAAATTTTCATGTGCTTTAGTTTATGGCTGATAGTCTGGGCCAAGAACCTGACATTGCTAAATTGCTGCCTGTTTTCTCTGGTATGCCATATACCACAGTCCTAAATCTTTACAGGTAAATGTATGGTCCTCATACATTTCAGAAAGAAACCTGTTTGCATGGAGGAGCAGATTCTGAATTCTGATGGACCTGTGTGAAGTTTAGCAGATGCCACGTTACTGAACTAAAGCATAGCCTGGATTTGTCCATGTGAGCTCCCATCCCTGTGGTGGCTGCAGGCGAGACAGGACCCAAGTTCTCTGTGTTGGTATTTTGGGTGGGGCTGGTTATTCAGGAGGGAGAGGAAAAGGAGAGGCATTGAAAAGATGGTTGAAAGGATGAAAGGTAAAGGTGTGGAATGAAGGAGATGTGAAGAGGCCATGAAGGAGCAGTGGAAAAAGTATCAGAGCTGTCAGGATACAGCAGAGGCAGTCTAGTAGGGACTGCAAAGATGAGTTATCATCTCATGCAAAAGTCTTTGCCTCCCTGGCTCCTTCTCCTGTGGTCATGATCCTTGCCCCAGGCATCCTGGCATTTCGGTGGCCCAGGGGAGAGGGAATGACCTTTTTACTCCTTCCTTTGCAGCAGTCACAGATGAGTGCAGAAGTATGCAATCATATAGGCATCATTTTTTTGCAATTTTCACAAAGTTGTGCACATGCTCACTACTCCCATTTGTGCCATGTTAGTGCTGCAATTTCTATTACTCTTCACTAATTCACACCAAAATCTCTGACTTAGTTGCATTTTCTCCCTATTTAACTAGTAGCAGATAGCACCATGTTAATTGATGTAATAACCAGAAACAAAATCTAAAAATAAACCTACTGATAATTTTCCAGTGTTTGTTTAACTGGATCCTTGAAGCTCCTGAGTGGTCAGTTTGGACTGAGATAAGTGCTATAATTTTTCTTCTTTCTTGTCTGCTGGCTTTCCAGGCTTTTTGAACTGCAGCCCACAAGGGGTCTGAACAGGGAGTGCTTGTGGCAATTCAGGATGGATTGTTCTCATTGAGGAGTTGGTTTCTGCTGCTTCATGAGAGGCTTTGGCAGATCAAGAGCAGTTTCTCCTGAGATCTTGCCAGGCATGCTTCCCATGTGTTTCTGTATGTCTTCACTGAAACTGCATAGGATCAGCAGAAAAGGGGGATTTGGGTGTGAAAACGTTTCCCATGGTGTTTACATATCTTCATTTGAGATTTGTAAGGACAGACAGATACACTGCCATTTAAACAATTAGTTGTATTTAATCGTGTTTGCATTTTCATTAGTGAAAAATAATGGAGAAAGATAACTCATTCATTTGCATGCAGACTTGTCACAAGATTCCTATACATTGTACAAATTTACATCATTTAATTTCTTAGCATGCATTTAGTCCTACTCATGCAGAGTAGATTTTGGGAAGCTTATTGGATCTTCTTCCTGCAGTTGTGACAAATTTTGTATTTTTTTAGACACTCCTCAAGCACACTGCTGGTGTACTTGAGGAAATAAATTGCTATTTGATCAAATAGGAAGTTTGTCTTTGGTGAGTTGTGCTTGAGGCTTTTATTCTTTCATTTGTGTAGTTAGTCAAAAAAGATCTAAGATCTTTTGCAAGTGACTTAATTTCCAGGTGTGTCCCTTCACCTCATGTTTCCTGCTGGCCAGTCCCAGGCAAGTCACATCAACAATTTTCTACAGCCCCAAGGTTGCTCTTCTGAGATGCCGTGCTCTCCACATCCAACTCACAGGGCTGGGGTGGAATCCAGGTGTTGTGAGCCAAGGGCTGGCGGGATTTGGAAATGTGGACCGACCACCATGAAAGCATGGACATTTCAAGAACATCTTGAGAGGAATTAATGATGACATTACTCTCCACCTACTTCCTAGGAAAAAAAAAAAAGAGAACATAGTTCTGCTTTTATTAACTCCAGTGAGACTGCTTCTGTGAAATTAATTAAGAATAGGAGTGTATCCTCACACTAGCAGATACCTTGTCTAGATGCACAAGCCAAGACTGAGATGTTTACTTTAATGTGCAGCACCAGTTCCTTCTCTAACAGGGAGCAGCAAGCAAACCCTCAGAAATGGTGGCCTCCATGCTACATACCTGCTTTCCCTGCAGTCCCTTTCCTTCATCTTGGAGGATCCAGGACTGGGTTCCCTGCTGAAACTTCCTTCTTAAAAATTATAACTCTCCAGAGATCTCGGATTGTGAACGACCACTGTTTGTGACACTAACTACAGTAAATGCTATTTTATTCTCCAACAGTAGCGAATTAAATAATCCCACTCCCGTCACTTTCTAACAGGATAATGTTAAAGGCATTCCTCTGAGATGGAGAGTAATAATTTGCTAATTCCCCTCGGTATTTCATGCTTCTCAGTAGTGCAGCTAATTTTCTCTGAGTAGCTTATTAACATTCACAGTGACTTTGCAGTCCCACCCTAATAGATCTCTGCAGAGGCAGTGACTGTGAAGGTGAGAGCTGACAGTGACACATTTTCCTCTTTTTTCTCTGCAGACTGTATTATCCTGGTTTCCATCCACTGAGGGCTGTCCAGCTAATGCGAGTGGGCAAACTGCAGTACAGTCAGGATATGTTTCCTCAAGCGCTGGAGACCTTGAAACAGGTCAGTATTGTGAACTGTTTCTTCTCTGTCCCCCTCCCTCTCTTCCCCCGAACCTGCTGTGTGTCCCCCACTTCCGCTCTGACTGTACCTCACACCTTTGGATACTCCTCATGGCTTTTTCCATCACTGGTGGTTCCTCAGGCTGCAGACAAGTGTGGTGATGGGTCACTGTCGCTCGCGTTTCAGGCACTGATTTCCTCCAGTATCAGTCACTGCTAATTACAGTTTGATAACTCAGAGGTGCCTGGATGAAAAATTACTATTAGATCTGAAGAGATAAAAGTATCTCAGTGCCTCATACTCTCCTTCTCACCATAGCAAAGTGAATCTGGGAGCACTGAAAGTACAAGAACAGGCGCAGAGCTGCAGTTTCTACCCTCCTTATCCCCTATCAGAGATCTGTGATTTCAGATTGGAGAACTTTGCCTTTAATGCTTTTTTTTTTTTTATTGTGAGCCACACCAAATCAACAGGCATGCTTCTTGATCCCTCCTGTTTCTTAATCGTTCATCATCTTTCTCTTCTTTTGATCTGGTTTTGCAGCTGGTGCTTTGCTAGTTACATTTCAGCTTTAAGCCATCCCTCTTGTACCTGAGCTGACTTTATTATATTAATTTCCTCCTACCCCAGGCTTTTATTTGTCCTGCCATTATATTGCTGTTAGTATCATCTTAAATATATTGAAGAATCCCCTTCCATGTACAACATGTCCTCAGGGCATAAGCTCTCACTTGCTTCCCATCTCAATCCCTCAATTGCTGCTAGGGTGTTTTTTCTCCCCCTGAAAGGTGTGCTGCCTCCAGTTCCCCCCAAAGAGGTCTTACCCTTATTCCCTTGTATTATTGATTGTCCTGATGTCAACTTGGCCTGAAGAAAGTAGATGGTCCGTGTGGTTCCCCCTCTCATCTCTTGGCCCACCTCCAAGGCCTGACACAGCCTCCTCATTGCCTTTGCTGGGTGCTGCAGAAAGCCACCTGGCCCAGCTACTTGCCTCTTGCTGCTGGGCAGGAGAGGGCCCCAGTGCTGGCCCAAGTGTTGGAAAGAAGTGCAGAAGTCGGCTGTATGTCCCCTTTGCTTAACATCTATACTATATGAAGTGCTAGTCTTGTGGGAAAGAGTTGGGGCAGCTGCTTGAGATAGAAGGGGATGGGTGTCTGCACTGGGGGCAGGGGAGAAGTGGTTTTTACTCCTGCCTGGATCTCCTATAAAGTTAGGATCAGCCAGGACTCTCTAGATAACTTAGTGTTTTGTACTTACTTTTTTCAACCCCCATATGTATTTGGTTTTAATATATGACTAATTATGCAAGCTGAATAACTGATAATTTCCACATGTTGAAATAATAAATTAGTATTTAATACGATGACAGTCTTACTAAGTCTTGGTAACTTAAATCTTCACTTGATATATTTAACTTAAATTATGGCCAATTCTGATCATTAAAAAGCAGATGGAAGAGTAATCAATTCTATTTTCCACGCAGTATTCAGAAGTAAGTCATATATCTGTCATGTGCCAGGTAATCTGTTCTGCTGTTTCCCCCATAATATTTATAATTTCCAAACATTCAGTCTTTCCATCTTAGCAGGTGGAGTGAGACCCCAGTCAGAGGAGCTTATATTTTCATTCGTACTACCACAATATATCAACAGGCATTCTTCTAATTGCATTTCTAATATGATACTGCATTAAATTGAACTGGAGTGAATTCCCCTAGAGACATCTGAATGCTGCTCATCAGTGAAGGTGGAAGTTGTGATGGGGTTTTGTATGTTTTTAGTGAAAAAGTCCGTTGTAAGCCAGATTGCTACTGTATTATCCTTTGAATACTGAGCAATGCCTAACACAGAAACCTTTTTCCAAGCTGTGATCTCCTCTTTCCCTGAAAAGGCAGAATCAGGTGCTGCTTCCTGTTCTATGCCATACCTCAGTGCGTTTCTAACTGTGGTCTCCAAGCCATGAGTGCTCCACAAGGACACAGTAAGTGTTCTACAGCTGGGATGCAGAACCATTTACAAACTAATCCTGTTCTGGTTTTGCCTATTCCCTGTTCAGCCTCCCCTTTTTCACCCACATGTGTGAGATGGAGAGACTGAACTCCCACTCTCTGGGAGCACAGCTGAGAGGAGGAAAACCTTGTCATCCTGTTTCTCCATGCAACTTGTAAGCACAGGACACAACGCTTCTTTGGATAAAGTCTGAAACTGATTCCGTTCATTGCTGTCCACACTGGAACAAATTAGAGCAAGATAAAATTCCCAGTTTGTTGCAAGTAAAGGATGTGATTCCTAATCTAACTCAGATAATGTCCTAGAGTTATATGAGAACACAGTTTGGCCCTTTGTGATTAGATGTGTCAACAGAACATGCCACATGCTCAGAGCAGAAACTCGATTACCTTCTCTGCTTCATTACTCTTCTTAATACACTCTGACACTGAATAGCACCCCGTTGGAGCCCTCGTCAGAATAATTTCAGTGCAGCATTAAGGAGAAGGATGTGTAAGGTGCAGAGGAATTGAGATCGGAGTGAAATTCACCTCACTCATATAAATCCCGCTTAATCAGGCACAGCCTCAGAGCTGCTGGGGATTGACAGCCTCTCTGCATCAGATGCGCGGTCTGTTAAGACCAGTAGATCTTCATACACAGCTCTGCAGCCCAGCCCTTACTGCTGCTCTCGGTGCCACCTGAAAATGAATCACCATCACAGTCACCTTACTCTTAGTGCCCTCTGGGTTTAACTCTCTGCCCTGCACCCCCAAAGAAGGCTTAAGTAATGTGGAAGGTTTTATGTTACCCATTAAAATGAAATCACCCCCTAAAAGTATATTAGGCTTTGCAGAATCTAATTTGCCAGGTTTTGGAAATACAAGTGTTACAGAGAGCCAATACTCCACTTCTGAAATAAAACCTGAAGGTAGCCCTTGGTTTATTGTACAAACAACATATTATTTTTAAATTTATATACATATATATATGAAAGATGCAATGGTGGGAGAACAAATGGAATTATAGGGCAGGAAAACCTTTGTCAGCAAAAGACTGGAGCTGGAGCCCATTCTGACAAATCTAATTTAAAGAGCTTGGAATGACTGTAAAAAGCAGCAATAATAAAAGTTGCAGCAAGCTGTCTTGTGAAGAGAAAAGCTTCTCGACCGGGGAGCAGCACTTTTGCAGGAACCCAGGATGGGTCTGCACCTCAGGAGCTCACAGGAGCCCCTAGCAAGTGTATAGATTTGCCCTGAGGTTCATTCATTAGCATAAATATTTGTTAGGT
Organism: Numenius arquata; assembly: GCF_964106895.1. Lineage (NCBI taxonomy): Eukaryota > Metazoa > Chordata > Aves > Charadriiformes > Scolopacidae > Numenius > Numenius arquata. The sequence goes on along the minus strand of NC_133577.1, from coordinate 28,498,913 downwards.
GTCATTTGTTACCTTCACAGGACTGTACACTCACCTCTTCAGTTGCCCATAACCTGAGTGGACCTGGACTTGATTTAGGAGAACAGGCAGGGGGCAGAGAGGAAGGCTTGGATTCAAGGAGAAGACTTCATTTCTGAGCGTCGTCTCCTTGAAGAAAGCCAATGGGTGCTGCAGCACGGTGTCTCGGAGTCTGCTCCATGCTCGGGGCTGCGGCGGTGATGATGGTGGTGCCTTCCCAAGAAGGGTAGTGGTGCCCAGCTACTGAGTGATGGCTGGTGGGTACGGTGGCAGGCAGGCAGGAGGATGCACACATGTATGACACTGACCAGCCAGCTTCCCCTGCAGACCCTGCACTTGGCTGGCACAGTCACAGGAGGACCTTTGTCCTCCCATGACCTGATGGGCATGGCTGTCTTCTCTCATGAAGGCCTGCAATAAATACAATATCGCTTTCCTTCTTACTGTAATCCCTGGTGTGAAGGCGGAAAGCACAGGAATTGGGGTAAAATCCCTCTCAGATTTCACAGCAACATTGAAGAAATCCTCTTTCTCTAGGTGTTTGCTTCAAACGCTGAATTGTTTGCCAGCTGTGGTTGATAGTAACTGTGATTTTGGTTTTCCTGTGCCTGCTTTAATAAGTGTCCCCTTCAATCAAGAGAGATAGAAAAACACAGACACTCCCTCTGAAATATCATTTCGCTTCGTGCCATTTTGGCACGTGGCCATTTCCTTTCTGCTTCCCCTGTGATGGAGCGGTGCCGTCCCGCATCTGCACACAGTTCCCCGCAGCTGTGGTGATGGGCATCCCGTCCCATCCCTATGCAAAGCAGGAGCAAACGACTGTGCTGCATTTCATTTGCATTCATGGAGCAACAGCCGTACCACTAATCTAATGGGGTTTTTTATTCTTCAGGGAGGCAGTGTGTGGTTGATGACACTGTGGCTTGTGTTCCTGTCTTGTGATTACTATAGCTTTTTGTAATTAGATTTGTTCTTTTAGCTGAGAGGAAGGCCACACAGACCACAAGCCTCTGCTCAGTCTGGACTCTGCAGGTTAGCTGTGAGATTTAGGAGAGCAGGGGAGTGTTCAGAGAGCCTGCATATTCCTGCTTCTGCCCAGTAAAACAATTCCTTGCATTGGAGGTGAAATTATCCCCAATTTTGCACTGACCTTTGCAAAAACAGCTACATAGATTAATACCAGTTTAATTTGGGGATTACAGAAGCCACTGCTATTCTAACTTTAGTACAGCTGGCTCTGACTTGTACTGCAGTGTGTGAGACAGTACATTGCATGAGAATTATTTTCTCCCTGAAGGAGACAAATGGCTAAAGACTGGGTGCATTTATCTGCACATGGAAAGGAAATGTTGGAGATGAGAGAGAAATCAGCAATGGTAGTGTTATCTCAAGATTGGGTTTTATATTAAGAATTTTTGCTTATTAACAGTGGCATATCCATATGGACATCTGTGGCTGTGCATCGGGTTGTCCAGGTCCATCACTACTAGCCTGATCTCTGTCCTGTAGGTGGGCTGAAGGTCAAGGTCAGCTGCCCCGGGACTGTGACTCAGATGTATCCAGATGCACAGCTCTTAGCATATGTCATTCACAATAAAGCCATCAGCTTTCTTGGCCATGGCATGCAAACACTGTGCACCAAGTGTGTCTGGATCCGTGGCCAATTCACTCGGCCACTTTGCTCTAGGGTGGTCCTGTCCCTTCCTAGTTTGCTTGGGTGCAGCTATGTCTTGCTGCACTGCAACACACATGGGATCCCACCTGCAGATCTCCTGCTTTGCACCATCCAGGGATTCCTATTCCATGCAAGTGTACACCCGTCTCCCATTCCAGTCTGTGTCAGGTAAGGACTGGCTCTTATTCTTGCTTTTAACACTACTTTTTCAATTATTTATTAAAAAAAAAAAAAAAAAGCTTTTGTACAGCTTAATACCTCACACTCCATGTTGAAATATTTTTGTGATCTATTCTTTACAACATTTCCCCAATGTGTTAAATTAGGAAAAGCAGAACACTAAGAACAATTTAGGTAGTCTTTTCAGAGAATATAATTATAACTTACTTGCAAATATTTTGCAAAAACATGACCAGCTTTGTATTTCTGCTAAAATAGAAATATTCAAAAATTGAGGATTTCTGAATTTATTTCACATTTTTGAGGAATTTCTAATGGTGAGGAAAGCATGTCCATTGTTCTGTTTAACTGTTTTATCATTTAGTAGTAGAACATTGTAGGTCTACATATTTGACTCTTTTTGGTAGTTCTATTTGGGAGCTTAGAACATACTTGACTCTTTTTAGAGCTCCTTGCTCTCTGTTTTGTTTTGACTGCTATCTCAATTTGTTCTTTCATTCTTTTGCTGTCTCCCTTTTCTTTTAAAAATTAGCTAATTTGAAAGAAAAATAAACTATGCTAGAATTTCCATATGCCTGCCAGTCTATAGAATTTGAAAGTAGTCTTTCATTCATTCATTCCACCAAAGAATATATTTATTTTTGGGTTTATCTTTTCAATTTAAATAAGGCCTCTTACTCAACACTTGTTTCCAAAAAGATTCTTTTTCTGCAATCCAATAGCTGATCTAGATGAATGTTATCAGCTGATTGGACCAGGAACTCAGTGAAACACAGGCTCCATTTAATTTTTGACAATTCCTCAGTTTGCAATGAGGAAAAATCACTGATGTCTGTTTTCCTACCAGAACACCTTTAGCTCCCTTCTCCTTTCTTCAGAAGTGCTGAATCCATTTCCATCTGGTACTTCTCTTCTTGCAGAAGAAATTTAATAGTTGGAAGAAGCAGAATTGTCATAGAGTGATGACCTGGATCATCACAGAGTGATGATCTAAATATGAGCTAGGAAAAGAGTATTTCAGACATATCTGTGACAGGGAATCAGCAACACTAAAGACAATATCAGCAAGTGTAAATTGGCCTAGCAATATATGACCAACACACAGAGAAAATAATCCCTGGGAAAACCAGCAAAGAACCATTCCTGTGTATGCATTTTTAGAGTGAAACTGTTAGTGGACTTATTTGTTTCATGCTATGCATATTTTCTCTTGATACAGTTAAGGCACTTTATTCCATTGGTTAAGCATTGATCCATTTCTATTCGCAGGACTTTGAGGCTACTAACATCATGAACATTACAGTCATCTTTTCAATAATGTATCAAAACCTTGCGTGTTGTATTTGACCAATCTTAAAATGGCCTTCATGCCTCAGTGCAGAAGTATCTTTCCCTACTATTCCAAACATCCACCTGTGTAACATGTTAGTGGGCTTTAACACCTAAGAATAACGTGTCAGCGCCTCCTCCTTTTCCAGGGGCAATCATTATACACTTTGGGATACCCCACTGCTATTTCTATTATGCCATGCATTCAAATCCCCAGCTGCCAACCATAGGAGGACCAGTACTCACATCCCTGCCCCGCTGCAGTGACCAACCCCTTCATACGGTCTGCACAATGACTAACGTGTCCCCTTCTGTTCTCTCCTCAAGGCCTATAATATTATGAAGGTGACCCATGGGGCAGACCACAGCCTGATGCAAGCCTTGATGGAGATAAAGGAACAGTGTGAGGCCGTCATGAGAACACAGTGAAGAAAACCTTCAGCCTGGAAAACAAAGAATTTAAGGAGAAAGGAAATCAAATGCTTTTTATTACATTGGGAAGCTTTTTGATTATTTTGGTCTTTTCATTAGCTTCTACTTGCTTTAGAAAAATGTTTAATATTTATAAGTTTTGCTGAATTGATCTGAATTGAGTTGATGTTTGGAGGAATATGAAATTTTCAGATTTTTTTTTTCCTACCAAACAATCTAATTGACAATACCAAATCGATTTACAACACCTACTTCAATTGATAATAAGTATTGGGAAACACATATAGAGTCTTCATCAGTTATAAAGTGATATAATTCCATTTATATCAGCAGTCAATTTTTTATACCTGTTTATTCCAGCAATTAAGGATCTCATGTTAGACACATTATAAGCAGAGCTAATATATTCTTTCCCTTTGCCTTGCCCTTAGGTTTGGTTCACAAAAGCCTGATCCAGTGCTCTTTGACATCAAATAAGTTTTCCAGTGTTCTAAATGAGATTTTCCTCCTTCCCAGTATATCTGCAGGGCTCTGTCCCTCTTCTTCCTGCATTTCATATGTTATAATATTGAATATTAAAATAGATTGAATAAAAAAATTAATCAAAAGGTTATCTATGTGGAAATTGCTTACTCTGTTTTCTCCTCCTTTTGACTGCTTCAAGAGTTTCTCCCTTCATACCAGATTTAGCAAGAGAGAGATTTGGACCTATGAGCTCAGCAGTGTGGCTTCTAGACCTTTCTGAGCCTGTGGGGTTTGGATTTCACTTTCTCACGTAGAGAAACTCTGGGGCCTATAGATGACCACTGAATTTGGAGGTCATTTATGTGGGAGAGAGGGATGTCTTGGAAAGCACAGGCGCCCCATTTCCCCACACTCATCTGCGAGAGAGTTGTTCTTGCCAGAGCTGCTGACTTCCATTTTTAACACAGAAACAAATCTTAACAAAAGCCAAATATTTATGAGCAATTTTGAATCCTAAATAATTTAAGGCCTTTGAAAGTATCACTTCAGGTGTGTCACTCCTCTAACAATTTATTGCTGCTACTCCAGCCATGACTGTTATTTCATTAATCCAGTAGTTGTTGTGAAGTCAGGCTTTTTTCACACCAGTAAGTTGACACCATTAATTATTATGAGATGAGAACACATTTAAAAAGAAAATGAACACTCTGGGCGTAATTTACAGCCACAGCACATGAATGCCAATGCTGAGGAAGATATCTCCTTTCAAGGCATTTGAATTTGTTCCAGCGTATGGAGCGTTCACTTGCCCGGCAGTAATATGCAAGCAATAACCTATGAAATGCGGTGCATTTCTGGAGTACATAGCATGGCTTGGTGCCAGAGGCCAAGTCATATCAAGCCACCCAAGAAGTGCAATAATCCTCGCAGAAATTCACTGCCTGGTTGGATCTTCTTGCTATTATGAAAAGGAAATTATCTGGGGGAAAAGGTCAGACCTTTGCATTTATTGGGATTTCTGACAAAGTAATGGCATCACTGATGGACAAACAGAAAATGTGAGGAGTAGCCAGTCTTCAAGAGCTCTTTTCTGGTTTTAAAGGGGCACATGCAATTAGAAATTATGTGCTTTTGCATAAAGATGATGTGATCTCATGATTACATAACTAATACTAAGTTTTTCCAATGGAAGGGACTTCAGAATGTAGGGTAAGACGATGCATTAGTTTATGCAGCATATACTGGGAGATGGCCCGCCAGCTCTTGTGTGTGCAGACACGTCTGTGTGTATGAACTGCAGCGCTGGCTTCTGGTCCAAGAACACCTCAAGTCTACAAGCGCAATAGCAAGAAAGAATGGGCACTAGGGCACAGCCAGAGTTACCTGATGTCAGATGAGAAAGGCCACATTACATCAAGCTGAAGGATCTACCAACGCTGGTATTTTCTCTCCAGCAGTGGTGTATAGCAGATGGTGGGGCTGTAGGAAATTGCTCACCGAGCAATGCAAGACACCAAACTGGGCCCCTGTTGGTCTGTGGCTCAGATTTCCAGATCAGTGTCCTGAGGGCACCACCGTGTTGCCTGCCCTGCCTGGTCTTCTTCTCTGGGCTGGTCTGAGGAGATTCCTTAGTACAGAGGTATAATTCATGCTTTATATTCTTTACTGTTGATGCAAAACTTGCATTTCTTTCAGCTTGATCAAGGAAAGAGTCAAGTTTTCTGGTTGGTTTCAGTCACTTACTGAGCGGTTTCCCTTGGAGGTTCACACATACTAACACCACTGGCAGGGCTGCTGATGATGCAGGGGAGGGTGTCACAGGGCAGATTTTTCTCTCCCAATGTTCCCACTCCAGCCTATTTTCTGCAAAAAAGGCTGCCGGTGACTGCAGAGGGATTTAGCTAAATGCATCATTTGAAAGTGCGGTAGCAAGCAAGCGTGCCAGTGAGGAAGGAACATTAGATAAGCACTCATTTCAGATCAAGTAATCTTATTTTTTCAGCTAAGACTCAAAGTAGCTGGAGTTGCCTTTGCACAGACATCGTGTTTTGGCCTTCAAGAATAATATCTGTCAAATTTTTCAGGTGGTATCAGCTTGCTAAGATAAAGATGCTAAAGTCAGAGAGAGGCAGACTTGCTTCCAGCAGGTCAGAGAATTTTCCAGTACCTTTTGGAAAGTAACGGTAATTTGGGTTCACCACAAGGTTTAGAAATATATTTGCAGTTACTTTTCATTTGTCACTATTCCTTAAATTAGTCCAGGAGCAGCAATGTTAGATTGCACTTAGAGCGAGCATTGCAGTGTAGTATGTGTTTGGAATAAAAGCAATACCAACATATAGCAAAAAAACATGGGGGATGGTACGGCTTTGCTGAGAATCATTGATAACAGTTGAACAAAACATCTGTCTTAAAAAAAAAAAATAAAAAAAATAAAAATCAGTTCCCTAAACTGTGCTGTTTCTTTAAGCGTGGTGTAATGCTCTGTATCTGTACCCTGAAGGTGTACTGACCTGATGCTGGAAGTATAAACTCTCTGGGCCCTTATCAAACAGAACTTGCATCACGTAGCAGAGGTAGTAGAAAGTAAAGACACTTGTGAGAAAATGCAGTGAAACAATTTTTTAGGGCTGTGACTTCCTTGAATCTATCAACCTGCGTGTGGAGTTGTGCGTGGGTTTGTGCCAGCAAAACTCTCCCACTCCTCAGCCCTTTCTCTGCTTCTTGCTGTAGCCCTGTTTCCTGATGGCTGGGTTTTTAAGGCTACCTTTTCTTAGACTTGTTATTTTTTTAACACAGCATATTTATGAAATACAGAGGCTATTTCCCCACACAGCACATTCCAGCTAGTCCCTGGCCACCGCAAGACTCTTAATGAACAGAGTTCTGCTTTTCACAGAGATTGTGCCAATTATAAGGATATTTTTTTTCCCTGATTCAGAATTAAATCTCCCATAAGACAAGGAGAAGAAGGAAGGTCTTACAGTTACGGGTGTAGAGTTCTGGCTTGGCTTCTCCACTGCATCAGAAACTGTCTGACCTTGGGCAAATCAGCCAGGGTCAGACTGATGTCCATAGCTGGGCTTTGTCATTGCGGGATGCACAGGATGCAATAGGATCATTGTATTTTCTTGTAATTACAGGTGTTGCCTGAGAGTTCCACCAAAACTGAGTTGGCACACACAGGCAGAGTGCTGTGAGCTGCCCCTGCCTAAGTCATGCTTCCACCACATTGAGAAAGCTTTGGTCTCCACTCACAGCACTGCAGCAAACTCTAAACCACAGTCAAAAAATTGACACGGTGCTGGGGGACATGGTTTAGTGATGAGTTTTTTTGTCAGAGTTAGGTTGATGGTTGGACTAGATGATCTTGAAGGTCCCTTCCAACCTAGATGATTCTATGATTCTATGATTTCAGACCAAAGCCACATTAGAGCCCCTCTTTCTTCTTCCCCCGACCCTGCTTTTTAAAATGGCTTTTTTCTCTTTTTTCTCTTTTCTATCAAGGTACATTTTCTTATACAAAAGTCCTTTTCTGTTTCAGTTCTGATTTTACAAAGTTAATCAGCCTAAAATACATTTGAGATGGCTGGTTTGTAAAATGCTCGCTACAAGACTATCTAAGTGTGTATTTTTCCTGCCCTAAACGTAAAAAGTGCACCGTACCTGAAGGTCTGCAGCCTGCTATTCTTGCTGTTCAGCACAGGGGTTTCTGTTTACCCTCCCAATAGCGATGTGTAAGCCATGCTTATATGACCCCCATTAGTATTTCATGGGGAAAGTTCAACGTTTTGATTTGCTTTGCACTTGTGATCAACATGGACAAATCAATTCTAATTCCATCATTCTTTAGAATTTTTGTAGGTTTTAATAAGGACCTTAGAGATTCCTCCTCCCCCCAAAAAAAGAATAACTCAGGCTTAGTAATTAGGCTTCATACAGTCACTGCTCACACAGAGGAACCTAACAAGTTCTTTATAGTTCCCAGAAGACCAATTAACCTTCTTTTAAATATATCTCTATATAGCTACAGAGACAGGCATGCAGAGAAAGGCACATACACACAAGCTTTCCAGTAGTCTCAGATGTTCCAGCACCTTGTTAACCAAATTCTGATGGGGCTCATAGCAAGCAAGCAGGGCTGAAGCATTCTGCCTGAGTCCTTTTTAACTCCAAAGATGCTTAAATGAGGACAGAGCACAATCTCTTCATCCGACTGACCCCAGGATAGGAGGAAGCGGGTAATCACGCAGCTTTGCTTAAAGCTCCCCTCCATCTCCTGGGCTCAGGCAGGCAGCACTTGCTGGTCTCCTTACCTGAAGCTAAGGACCCTGGTCCCCCACCTCTGTTTCCACCAAGGGCTGGTCTAGTGGGGCTGAGGAGACTGGAGGGAAGAGCAGAGTTTTCTTCTTCCGCCCCTCCAATTCAGCAGCTCTGATTCCCAGTCCCCAGAGGCTCGGAATAGGAAGGTGGCAATTTTACATACTTCTTGGAGGAAAACTGCACTTTAAATCACAGGTGATTCCTCTTGACAATTCCACTTGACTTTCAGAGCAGAAGCCAGGAGACGGTAATAGAGAAGGGCATCTGATGAGAAAATTAGCAGAGCTCCACTCTTCCCCTCCCCCAGGACTTGTGCTCTACTCTCTGCTGTAATTCCATTTACTTTTAATGAAACTCCTTTTAATGAAGCCTTTTTAGTGTTGCCTTCCTTTGTAGTATGTGCCAGGTGTGGTGCTGAGCACCGTGTGATGGAACAGGTAGGCCTGATCCTCCTTGTGCCATCCCTTGCCAAGTTGGAGACAGCAAAGTGACGTTGCGAAGTTACAGAGCTGCCATCCCTCCCACTGGCAGCAACACACTGCAAGAACCCACAGTGAAGGATGGAAAAGCTGTTGTGGTCTTTGGAGAGAGGCACAGGCATCACACTGCTGCAGAGAGGAATTGGTCTCTCTACAGCGGTAGCTATATGGATGAGGGACAGCTGGTGGTCTGGGAACTACTATTCCCCTGGAGTAGTAGAGATGATGGGGACTGTGTGAAAGGGAGCAGTCACTGACTGCATGGAGAGCACTGTTTCTGCTTCTCCCGGGCAATTTCCTTTCTTCCATTTGGATGCAAGGGTCCTTCTTGTACTTCAGTCTCCTTTTCAAAGTCACATCAGGCTCTGGGGAAAAATTCCTCAGTGAGGTACTAGAAATTTCTGGTTTTATATTCTCTTTAATGACTTTAACGTCTTGTACCGAGCTTATGCCCTATACAGGACCATGATCAAAATGCCATTACTGGACAGTGATGTTCCCCATCATGCTAACAGGAATGCTGGGTGAGGGCAATACTTTGTCACAAGTTGGGAATGTTAATTTCTAAACGTCTCTGGCTGAAGGCACCAGTAAATAATGGTATTTTAAAAGGTCAGTGTAACGAGGGTGTACAAAGAATATTTTTTCCCCTTATCAAATGGTTTCTGTGGGGACTGTTACATAATTTGTGAAAAACAGTCAAAAAATCTGTTTGGTGTTTTTTTTATTTTCTGTAAATAGGTCTGTGTTGATTGCTGGGCTGTTTGTTTGTTTGTAGTTTATTTTACTGGAGTTAAACTGCAACTCAACATGAAAACAAGGGAATTGGCAAAGATGCCTTAAACTGCCAACACAAAGCCTCTGGAAATCAGAAAGACCTGAGGAATACTGGGATGGAGCAGCCTGCCAGCCATCAGGCAAGGATGCCACCTTGCTTTATGGCTGGTAGATGGGAAGATGGATAAAAATCTTATAGATGGGCATTGTCCAAGTTCATTTCATCGGAGTCACAAAGCTCTTTGTGCAATCTATGTAACGCCACTCTGATACACCCAGGCTATAAAGCTGTTCATTTTGCTATTCATATCTAAAGTCTTGGCAAAGGTGTTCCTTGCAAGGTGGTGGAGAAGCTCGTCAAGAGACCAACATCTTCTCTGCTGTGGAACAGCCCTTTGAAATCTGCTGCTAAATCACAAGAAATGATGGTTGTTGGGTGGTGGGAGTGAGGAGCTTGTCCTGCTTGTGAGCTGGAAAAAGGCCAGTTTAATGAGAAGCCCCTGGTTGGTGTTTGCAGACCTGCAGAAAAGCTGTAGGTTTAGAGCTCTGCAGGCCAACGAACTCACTCAAGTCTAGCCCATGACCCAGACAGGCTTTAACCTGGGCCTCTTTCCTCTCGGCCACACCCTGTCAGACAGTCAATTAGCCAGGCAGGTATCTCAATACAGACCAGAGCCAAATGGGGAGCCGGCGGGGAGGCAAAGACAAAGACAAAATTTGTTCCTCCTGCCTGATGTGATGCCTTCAGCGAACACCTTTCCTCTACATTTGGGGAACGCAGCAACATGCCAAAGCCAACTCTAGAGCACATTGTGCTTTTCACAGGACAGGAGGAAGGTGCCTTGGGGCAGGTCCCCCACCTTGCACAGCTGCCAGCATTTCATGAGCTGCAGGGCAGTGCCCGCTTCCCCGCTCTGTGCCACAGGGAAACCCATGCCTTCCTCACTGCCCTCTTCGTGTCCTGCTCTGCCAGTGCTCCAACCTCTCCCCAGGGACCATCACACTTGAAGCTGTTGAGGTTTTTATCCTTGTAAAAAGATATCATGTCCAGCTTATGGTGGGGGGAGGAGGGAGGGCACAGAGGGCAAAAAGCTCTATTTAAAAAAATTAAAAAAAAAAACCACCACCAAAATAATAATTTCTGAAGTAGCACGGAAATGTTTAGCTTGCTGCTCCTCTCTTGGCAAGTGTCAGAGAACAACAGTTAAGCAGGACAAGTCTTCAACTACTACGTCAGCTTTGGACCATGGCAGCTTTTTTGTGCCTGTCACTCCCTGGTGCTGCCTGAGCCGGGCCAGTCCTGGCGCCGTCTGCCTTCCCCCGACGCCCGGCCATGGGGGTTGCAGTGAGCTGCATTCAGCTGTCACCACTGTTCTGTGGAGCAGGGCTCTGCAGCCTGAGGTCTGGGGACGCCTGCGGAGGGGGGTTTGCAAAAGACACCTGAGGAAAGCAAACCTTGTTGTATTTAGGCTTTAATTCCTTCTACAATCTGCAACTCCCATGAAAAAGCTTATGCAGTCTGCCAGATGAAAATGGTGGAAACCCTGAACTGCCTCAGGCCGGCAGATGGTCCCAAGCAGAGAAGCCCAGTCTTGGCACAAGCAATCCTGCGCCAGCCTTCGCCCAGCCCTGCCATACACCTCAGGCCTTGTCTGAACCGTCTTGCAGCAAAATCTCACTGCGGGAAGTGGAGGCCAGCGAGTGGGCCAGCTCCTGGCCAGCCAGAGAGGCTTTGCAGCCAAGCCAAGCTTCTAGGATGTGGTCAGGTGTATGATTTCTTAGAGAAATGGGTTTACAGTTGTTCCATCTCAAACACTTTGATTATTTGGGGTTTAATTATGGGTTACTTCGCTGTGTGCTTTAAAAAAAAAAAAAGAAAAAGATCTATTCTGTCTTGCCTGGGGAAGAATTTCTAGGGTCATAGAGGGAATTTAAAGCTCAAAGGTTTACAATCCCAGCAAGATAAGGCAGTATAACAGCCTCCACACTTTATGGTGCCAGCTTATGAAGAGGTCAAAATGGCTTAGCATGAGGGTCAATTTTACACAAAGTTCCTGTTTGAGGAAGGGAAAAAACAGTCAAAATCTTCATAGCTGGCTTTGACATAACTATCAGATTATAGTGGTTTGGGTTGTTTCAGTTTTTTTCCCCCTCTAGCCCCAGCGGGTTTTCTGCATCCAGTGTGACAGTGAAATGACTCCCAAAATGAGACGGTGTCTCTTCCACAGGCCGTCAGCCACGTGGTCCCACTGAGTGTCCCATGCCTTCGTAGGGGCGAGCAAGGCACCCTCACATTCATCCTCTCTGCAACTCATCTGGTATTGCTCTGTTCTTAAATTGCTGGAAAAATCTATGAACATCCACCAGCATCTGTGGATCTGGACTGGTTCTGCCATCCCCTTTGTCTTCCCTTTGTCTTCTCTTTGTCCTGCCTTTCTGCAGCATAGCACTGGCTTCTCCCTGCTCCTGTAGCACTGGCCTCAGTTTCAGGCTGTAGAGCAAGCCTGTAACCACTGGGACATGTCACGGGGTCTGTGCACAGGCAGCATCACTGTCCTCGTGTCTAGGTGATACACAGTGGTGAAACCAGCCAGCTCAGAAGCACCTCAGTAGGCTTTGCAATGACCTCCTAGGGAGGCTCACATGCTTTGACTTTGATGTCTACAATAACCTGCCACAGAGAGCTGGAAAACCTGAAACTTTTGGAAAATTTGGAAAGCAAACTGTTAACAGGACATAAACACAAGCCAGGAATTGTTCAGAGAGGCAATAAATAGATATTTCATAGAAGAATCACAAGTGCCTAGGTGATCTTACTGGGTGGAGAAATCAGGCCCAGAGCAATGTTTTCACTGTGAAAGTATTTCAGTGCCCCGGTGCTCTCAGACTAAATGCAGCCTCATCAAAATCTCAGGTGTGAAGCCCTCTTGCTAGGCCAGGGGTTTATTTAGTGTGCCCATAGTATTTGGTCCTGTGACTGTCCCACTCTGCAGACCACTTCATGCCACTGCAATGCCAATTGTCAAGCAGACCAGGATTGGTGTTTCCATTGTTTTTGGCCTTGCCAGCAGAAAGAATAGAGTCCGATGGATGTAAAGTCTGCAATGCCAAGGCTTAGAGGCTGTCCAGAAGCTTTTCTATGTATTTCACAGCATCTTAATGGCTTTACATATAACCTTCAGAGATGTTCTTTGAGCCATTGGAAACTCAGAGCAGGCATGAGTCCCAGCTAGCCAGCCCCTCGGGGCAGCAGGAGTCACCAGCCACAGGGCAAGGAGCTGAACTGTTATCTTTCTCATTATTCATGTAATTGCCATGCCTTCCATTGTCCTTGGAAATTATGAGAAAATTATGTTTACAGTGTCTTGTTTGGCTCCCGTGGTGCCTCTTGCTGGGTATTGTGAGGTTTCAATAAAATATGGTTTAGGAGTAAGCAGCTTGCTCTTGAACAAAAACAGGGCTGTGACTCTTCCCACAGCTACCGTGACTCTTCATAGCTGTGTCCCTGGGCACCCAGCTACAGCACAGAGATGGGAGCAAGCTGAGCCACTGTGCATGGACCAGCACAAAAGCCAAGGCAGGTGAAAACACTGCTACTCCTTCAGTGCCACTGGGTGTGCTTGTTTCAAGCAAGCTCCAAGGGACATCTTGCAAGGGGCCATGCTCAGTGGCACAGAGCATCCGACGGCACTGGTGTGGAGGAGTCTGCAGAGCACAGGAAAATGTCAGTTTTTCTCCCATCTCCCTGGCCAGAGAATGAAGCTGAGCAGGGATAAGACAGGGACAAGGACAGTCATTGCTCCTTTTACAGAGTGTAACAAAGGTCCTCCATTGCTGGAGGTGTGAGAGTTCCTCCAAGCAGCAAGCCCCAAGTCCCACATACTGCACCCACACATCTGGCTGCACTGGGGTATCTAGGAGGCAGAAATGGAAATCTGGATGTGTGCCAAATGCACACAGCTGCATACGTTTGGCTGCCAGATGGTTGGCATGTAACCTGCAATCTGATGCAAAGCATGGGTGCCAAGCCTGTGCAATAAGTTTCCACAGAAGAGACACACTTAAACACATATGAAAATGAATGCAGATCTTTTCCCTAGACAAGCATCCATTGGGGATGGACCATTTCCAGCTGTCTTAGAGCTTTTCCCAAGTCAGTACTTGCCAGGGTTGTTCTTCAAGGGAGAGTGGATAGGAGCGCCAGCTACCTACTTGCTTTTGGAGGTTATGAAAGTGGTCTTTGAGCAATGTAGAGCATTTGTGTGGTCACAGCCAGTATAGCATTGCTCAGTGGTTAAAATAGCAGATGTCAGCCTTCAAAACTGCCAGATTGGCAACTGTCAAGAATACTAACAGATAATCATAAAACATAAAATCCGCTCACAGATGGCCTTTTTGCGGAGGATCTAAACATTAATGTTGTGTTCATCTGAGACACTGGGAGCTGAATTTTCTTGCTCCCTGCTCTCCTCAGCGGCTTCCAGGCAGCTAGCGCTGCCAACCAAAATGAGGGTGAGGTCCTGGGAGCCCCAGTGGTTTGCAGGCAGATGTGTGAGAGGAACCAGCTTTAGTAATTACTTCCCCTTCTGGTTTTCCAACAGTTGGGGAGCTTGTTCAGGATACCATGAGGAGATGGGGGCTTGTCATATTCCCACACTAAACCCTTTCCTGATTTTTAGCCTGGTAAGTTATTGGTTTTAAGGACAAGTTCAGACTTGGTCATGGCTAGGGCATTAGTTTACAGGAGGCATTAGTTTCAAGCAGGCCTAATAAGGACACCAACCTGTTGCCAGGTGTGAGCCTCTGCTCTCATTCCATGCCTGAAACATTTCCTGGCTGTCTTTCTCCAAACTGGACTTGTGTAGCATTGAGGTCTGTAAGACTGCAGAACTTCAAGAGTGAATTGATTTGGTTTTGAGCTCATACGGAACTCCTCACCATTAGTTCTGCCTTAGACAAAGTCTAGGACTTGCGCTAAACCATTTTTCTCTGGTTTTGTGACTGTAAGGCACTTCGGGCTCTTTAATACTGATGTGGTTGCATGATAACAGCAATGAAGATAAATTACTTCAAAAATAGGCAATAAGCCTTTTAGCTCTTTAGAGCAAATCAGAGCTATTCTGAACAGCCCACAGACAAAAGAAATGGCTGTTTATCTTCATTTACAGCTACTGTGGAGAGGCACAAGCATGCAAATTCACTGGCCCAGGGGCAACAGCTAAGGTAGTACTGGAGTCATAGGGTTTGCTGCTGGGAGAGGAGACAGGAGGAGAAACTCCCACCTCTCCACCATACCATCTCATTACATGCCAGCCTTTGCCTCTGTAGCCACCTTGGTATTTTTCATTTGGAAGAGCTGGTCGCTATAGATGACTGCAGCCCCTGCCACTGTGACTGCTAGCTCTGCCACTGAGCTGATATAACAAGATAGAAGAAAGGACTATTTTAAATGCTTACCAAACTGTCAATCAGATATTTAGATTCCTAGCAGGCTAACAAGTCCCTCCTAAAGTAGGCCATATGAGGGACTCATCTGCTAGCATATGATGTGTCTTTAAGAAGCTTTTTAAATAGTTTCCTTTTTTCTCTTCCCAACAAGAAATAAGACTTCTTGTTTTCTTCCAATGGGAAGAGCACAGTATCCTCATCAGGGCTTACCCAAGTGTTAAGGGGCATTTGAGATTTTCCCAGCATTAATTCACATCTTGCCTTGCAAGTGAGGCACTTCCTTAATTATCAACAGGGAACACCACAAACGTGAGCAAAAGGCAAGCAGATATTGTGCACACCTTAGCAGAAGTTCAGGGGTCAGCTGAACCTGCCACCAGATTCTCTGAGGGAGAAGCATGTCTTGAGTAATGGACTCAAAACTCTTTATTACTCTTACATTGTGTTATATACCTCCATGGGGGCCAAGGGAAATATGACACAGTTCCCAGAGGTGATAAAAAATTATGCTTATAAATACATTTTTATCATTTGTTTGGCCTCAGATTTTTCCCTTGCTCACAGACGCAGACAGAGCAATCCCCGCTAATATGGGGAGGCATGTATGAATAAGCAGCGTATATGAAAGGCTGACCAATTCAGGCCCCGTGACTCTGTCTTTCTGTTTCTGGACAGCAGCAGGGGAGCAGTTAATGGTGCTATGCTCGGTTGTAATGTTTCTGTTATTACTATCAAACCCCACAATTCCTTATTGTTGTTTTCTGGTGAATTTGCCTCTCAGCAATACTTGCTTGGTAGAACCCCTTCGGTTGTTTTATTTTCAGGTTTGACCTTGCTCTCTCCCATTAGTATAATAGCGCATCCTCTTGTGGGTCAAAAGCACCTTCTTCTCTGCCTTTTCATAAATACTCTCATTCAAAGTGAAACAGTCAGGAGGGGGAGGCAAATGTATTGGTAAGATAAAAGTAAACATTTAATGCCACTATAGTTTGATTTTTTTTTCCAGACATCGTATTTTTGACAATGTTTCACACCTCAGATACCACAAAAGGGATATTTTTTAGCCAGCAAACAATAAACTGTACAATTTTAATGGCAAAAGGCTCAATGCATTTTTTGACCAACTTGGAAATGGCCTTGACTTTCCACAATTGGAACTGGTCCTCATGTTGTTCTTTCTTTTTCTTTTTTTTTTTTCCCCATAAAATTTAGTTGATAAAATATATATATCCACTACTGATACATCCTCTTCTGGAATTACTCACTGGTGGGACCAGCATAAGTTCTGTATCTATCAGTCTGTCCCCTCCTTAGCCCTATTTTATACCACTGTTATAATGAGAAAGAACATAGCCACGGACAGAGTGAAATGGATTTAGCAAACATACACTTCAATGCATAGCACTTAGATAAGCATTTCCAACCATGATGTGTAAATAAATTATAAAATACAAGCAACTCTATAAAACAAGAACATCCTGAGTTTACAAATAAATTATATCCTTCATACATAGAATATGATGTGGATGTTAGTAATCAGCAGTTTCAGCTATGAGAGGGAAAGAAGTAAAACTTAGAAAAGTTAGTATCTATGCATACATAAAACATATATGTATGTGTGCTATATGTAAATACTCACACACATACATATACAATATAGAGGGTGAATACATCCATATCTATAGTATACAGAGAATATGTAATATAGCTGAAACTGCCTCAAGCACCATTTTATTATCATTATTATAAAGTTTGCTCAATACTTAAGTAGGACCACTCAAAGTAAGATAGTTTGGGTTGTGTTTTATTTCCTGTCCAGAAGGGGTTTGAAGGTGGTTTGAAATATTACAGATGAACGTCACTATTTCATTTTCAGCCCATTCATTCTTTGCAGAATCATCATGCCCTTTGTGAGCTTCAAAATGTTGCACAAGTGAGCACAAGTCTGCTGTCAGTGAAGCTGGTGGCAAAATCCATATTGACTTCAATGAGATTAGGAAAAGGGTGCTACATTTTCAAGGGAAAATTATTTTTCTTTTTCTTTTTTTTTTCTTTTGAAAGCTTGCTTGAGAAGGAGAAAGAAGAAAAGATAAAGACAATAATAAAATGGTTTATTATTTCCAAGAGCAGGTATGGAAGCTCAGATAACCTTGGGATGAGCGCACAATAAATGCAAGAGATAAAGATTATTAACTTTGCATTGACAAATCATTCACAGTTTTGTTTGCCATAGTTATTTGGAAACCTGTTTCAGATCAGGTAATAGCTAGCAACGGCCAGTCTTGTGTCTCCAAAAACTGCTGGGTGTTGCCAATGCAAAAGCCTGTGGAGTAACAAAACAAAGACACTGAGGACATCAGAATTAAGCAAGGTATGTCACTCATCAGGGGATTTGAGAAATAGCACCTGTCTGCATGGTCATCATCTCCTTCTATCAGTATTTAATGATACAAATGCTTTGATCTCTGCAGTGAGCTGGTGCATCCCTGATGCTGTGCAACCATCCTTCCCATATGAGCTGGCATCAGAGGGCCACTCAACCTCTGGTTTATGAGAATCGTATTTACTTTAGGCAGTACTTTGTAATGCAGAAGCTTAAAGTTACACTTTTAAAACGATTAGGAGTAGACAGAAAGCTTTATCTCACAGGCAACTAAGAGTCCAGGCTTTCAATTGATGTAAGTATGCTGTATGTCTCACACATACACAGAAATTGTTGCATTTAACAGCCATGATTGTAAGATGTGTTGCCTTAAATTCATGACACCCCCAATTATAGAGTAGTTCATTTGTCTTAGTTTTACAGGCTTTAAAGTTTCAACGGCAGCCTCTACATGGGAACTGCGGCAACTTGGCTTTGTAAGCTGAAGAACATGGGGAAGAAAAGACCTTTAAAAGAAGCATTCAAAAGTGTTTAAAGCATAAGTTTTCCCTATAGCGTGGCATAAGTCAGCTTCATCTTGGTGAATGCAAGGAGAAAGGTTTTATTGATACTCCTTGGACAAGGAAGGGGAGTGACACCCCCTACAGCATCCTTCTCTCTAAATTGGAGAGATAGGGATTTGATGGGTCGACTGTTTGGTGGATGAGGAATTGGTTGGATGGTCACACCCAGAGCGTAGTGGTCAACAGCTCAATGTCCAGATGGAGATCAATGACAAGTGGTGTCCCTCAGGGGTCCATATTGGGACCAGTACTGTTCAATAACTTCATTGGTGACATATACAGTGGGATTGAGTGCACCCTCAGCAGGTTTGCAGATGACACCAAGCTGAGTAGTGCAACTGACACGCTGGAGGGAAAAGTTGCCATGCAGAGGGACATGGGTCAGGGCAACCCCTGGTATCAATACGGGCTGGGGGATGAAGGGATTGAGAGCAGCCCTGCCAACAAGGACTTTGGGGTACTGGTGGATGAAAAGCCAGACACGAGTCAGCAATGTGCACTCACAGCCCAGCATGCCAACTTTATCCTGGGCTGCATCAAAAGAAGCATGGCCAGCAGGACAAGGGAGGTGATTTTGCCCCTCTACTCTGCTCTGGTGAGACCTCACCTGGAGTACTGCATCCAGCTCTGGAGCCCTCAGCACAGGAAAGATATGGACCTGTTGGAGCAGGTCCAGAGGAGTGCCACAAAAATGATCAGAGAGATGGAACATCTCTCCTGTGAGGACAGCCCCTGAGAGAGTTGGGATTATTCAGACTGGAGAAGAGAAGGCTTTGAGTAGAGCTTATTGCAGTCTTTCAGTAGTTAAAGCAGGCTTATAAGAAAGATGGGAACAAACATTTTAGCAGAACCTGTTGCAACAGGAAAAGAGGTAAGGGTTTTAAACTAAAAGAGGGAAGATTCAGATGAGATAGAAGGAAGAAATTTTTTACAATGAGGGTGGTGAAAGACTGGAACAGGTTGCCCAGAGAGGTGGTAGATGTCCCATCCCTGGAGAAATTCACGATCAGGTTGGATGGGGCTCTGAGAAACCTGATCTAGTTGAAGATGTCCCTTTGATGATCATTGCAGGGGGTTGGACTAGATGACCTTTAAAGATCCCTTTCAACCCAAACTATTCCATGATTCCATGATTCTGTGTTGTTTCCATTTGTGAATGCCACCTCCCCCACCTCCCCACTATAGGGGCTGGGGTGGTGGTGTGTGTCTCAGGCTGTGTACACCTACATTGGTCTGTATCTATATACAGTTGTAAAAGACAATGTTTGTAAAAAAGTCTAGATACTGCAGCTGGCATAAAATTTGAATTCCATTGCACAGGTAATAGTTGCTATTTTAAGACAAACCATATTATTGAGAGAAATGAAAAAACCACAACACTTTAAGAGGTACTAAGTCCATCCTGTGAGCAAGCTTGGGACTTGTACATTACTCTCAGCATCACTTCCAGCTTTCTTCCTCCGTAATTGCCATGTTCAGAGATGAAAAAAAAAAAAATTATCAGTGTGTACCTTTCATCTTCTTTTGTACATTATCTGCAGCTTTCACTTAGCTTGCTTTGTGCCAGAGGATCATGCCATTGCTCTTTACTGGTTACTATTCTATGTAGCTGCAAGTTTCAGAAGTTACGTTGTATGGCAGTGGGAGTCTTCCAAGACTGGATTGCAGCCAGCAGATGTTCAGTGACAGGCCTGTGCTTGGCCCTCAGGCAAAATAAGGGGGTATCAAATAGGTAAGAGGAACATATTCTTTGACTATATAACTAGCAGCACACTAAATACCCAGAAATGGCAGGTGGATGAATTTTCCTTTTCCATGCAACTGTGTTTATCCTGCTATAACTCTCCAGACTCTTAATGCAATTGTGCCTCATTTATACCTGCACAGGTGAGATGAGAACATGCCCAGTAAAGAGCTAAGAAAGGAGAGCCTGGATATCACTTTGCTTCCTTGTCTTTCTGTGAAATACTTCTGATTGCTTAGATCTGAATGAATTGGCAATTGACAATTTGAGGGAAATACAAGATGTGCATGGCAGGAGAAAAGACATGTGTCGTTCTGACAAATGCACTGGGAATTAGGGCTCTCCCACACCCTTTAGGATACGAAGTGACCCAGTATCAGGAGTCGGTGGGTGTGCAACCCGTGGCTTTCTGCCCGCTGCAAGAGCTCACACTGATCAGTGGGATGTCTGAATCCAGATCGCAGCCAAACTCTCCCGTTTAAGGTTTCACTTGAATTAGTGGCTATAAAGCAAGTTCTGTCCCTTGTATAAATAAGGTTTATGTGTGCCAAGCCGAGCAGTTCTCAGAATGAGGCCCAAACTGCCCAGATGCCCATGCCTGGGCGCAGAGGTGGGGATGAGCAGCAGTGGTGCTATTCTGCAGCCGTCACACAACCTGACAATGAAGAACTGGGATCTCCTGTCATACATGTGAACAAAGAATTAACCTTCAAACCTAATTACCTTAACATTGCTGTTTCCTACTAAAGCTGTCCCAGGGAAATAAGATTGATTTCTGAATGTGCAAATGACTAAGATGTCCATTCACATTGCTTATGCGTATTTTAGGCAACTTGATGTCTTTCAAAAAAATCAGGATACGAACAGCATTGCACTGGCAATTGCTTAAAGAATGGGACCTCCTGGATGACTTGCAGAAGTGCATGGGTCTTCTATAAAGTGCTAGCTATCTTAAACTAAGATCAATTTCATAATAAGGCCCTGATGCTTTCAATTATCTGTTTTGCAGATATTTGAAGTATAAAAATACAAATTCTGAAGTAAAAAGCTATTTTCAATGAGAAAACATTTTGCAGATGTCAAATCTCCACAAATTTTCATTCCCTTTTATGCTTTAAGCCACCACAATTCCCTAAAATAGCGGCAAACTCTGAAATGCACTGACAGAAAGTCAAAAAAGAGAAGATGAGTATGGATTTTAGGGTATGAATATGAGTATATGATGGGAGTGTCAACGGCCACTCTAATTAAGTCCTCAGAAATAAAATATTTGCAAGGACTGTGATTCTGCTTCAGTTAGTATTTTCAGTATGCCAAATTCATCCTTGGCATAATCCATTTGATTTCAGGAATCGATTTTGGTCCATTGTGATAAAGAGGGCAAACATATGCTCTCACTTTTTAAAATAATGGCTACATAGACACGCTTTTTGCTATGCTTCCTAATCTACAGAAATACCAAATCTAGAGACAATGACTAATTGAGTTAATGATGCTGAGGAATATTACACGTAATAGATATTTTACAATAGCTCTGAAATGCGTCCAGTTGATTTATAGAAACTTCACCACTTCTTTGCAAGTCCCAGACTATGTGAGAGGGCACCTCTTGATAATAATGCATTCTGTGCCTGCACCATTTGCTAGGATTTCGCTTTCTTTCTATCAAGTGTGTGTTTACTTTTACTGTACCACTTGCCATTTACCATCTCACCGCAGGCTCCCAGGGAGCCCAACACACTCATTTTGAGTTGCTTGTTTTCAGCAGAGGAAGGACAATGTGGCCGAATTACCCAATGACCACCTTCCAGCAAACACATTTTCAGAAATGCTTAAGCTTAAAGAAGGCAACATTTAATTTCATGTGCATAGCGTGGGTGGGGGGGTGGTTCTTCCTTGAACGTGGGGGTATGGCCTGGGAGACGGGCTCAGCACAGTGTCACAGGTGAGAGCGGTACTCGGACGCAGTCGAGTGAGAGATGGGAGCTGGCTGTGAAAGTCTCTCTCCTGTGCGTATGTGACCTGGCAGCGTGTACCTGGGGCTCCGCGGGACTAAGCCCATAAACACAGAGGCACTCCATACCCCAAAGGCACTAGGTTTTCATCCAGCACAAAACTGCAGGGGCAATTTCCATGGCTCTGTGGAGTCATATTGAATTCATAGGGCTTTGCAAAGAAGAGATGGCCTCAAAAGAACTGATATGTAACAAGTGCTACTGAAATCGTTACAGAGAAACAATCGCATTGTCTGGGATTTTTTTTCCAGAGTTTTTTTTGCCTTGAGAGAAAAGGGAAAAGAGATCAGACCTATGTCTCTAATACTTACTTGGAATATGAGTTTCATGATGAGAAAATGCTGTGGAACAGACTAGTAAGAGACTTTCATACAGGACCTTTTTTCCCTCCAAATTATCCTATAGGACGTAAGAAGGATCTTTTACAAAATCTAGTGACAAGGCTAATAAAATGAATAAGATTTGTTATTACAAGTTGAAGAGTATTAAAAGAAAATAAAACGATATAAATGTTATTGCTTTGCTTTAAAAAAAAAAAAAAAAAAGCTTTTTTTTTTTAGCTAACCATTAGAAAATCTGTCAGTATTTATGTAGGGTTATTTTTCCATTGGGGCTTGATGCTTGGGCTACTGTAAGGTGGAGTTAATATGATGGTGCAGGTAAAAGAAGAGTTGCATTTAAGTACAGCAGTAAATTGATGCATATTGAGTATATGTTAAATATTGCTCTTATTTTCTCATAATCAACAGGAGGGTAGCACAACTGTATGTGAGAGGAATTTTTGTGAATGGGCTTATTTCAATATAGAAGAAGAAATCTAATTCAACAAAATAATTCTTCATGCTCATATGTAATTAAAATGCAGATTTCACACATTTCTTTAAGAAACACAAAGAATGTTCCTTCTCACATACTGCTTTGTAGATAAACACAAGCAAGTAGAACATTTGGTTGTGCATTGATGCACAGACCCTTGTCCTTTTGATGTCAATGTGAATTTTGCCGTGGCTTCAATACTGGAGGAAAATAAGGAAAATGCCATAGTCAACATGCCTGAAGTGCTATATCCACTCACGCACGACTCCCATTTATTTCTAGACGTGCTGAGCTGAGCAGAGCCTGCACTTCTCAGGTATGTCTTTGACTACAGACAGACTGGGCCAGGGACCAAAAGCTGCCAAAACATGTTTTGCAGTGGTATATGTCAAAAAGAGGTGAAGCTAAATTTTATCAATCATAGTCTCAAGAAAGAAAGACAGAATAAATCACTCATTTTTGGACTGATAAGCATGGGAGCTCTCAGCCTAAAGAGTAATTTTCCAGAAAGTTATTAGCACCAGAAAAAGGGGTTAAGATAAAAGTGCCTCCTCATCCATAACTCTAGCCAGTACGAAGCTAAAAATACATGAAAAAGAAAACAAGTTATGGGGGTTGGATCAAATGGAAAAGATATTTACGTCACTGTAATGTCACCTTTCCTCTCTCATACATTGCAGAACCTATGGGCTGGGAAAATTACTGTGTCCTCCAGCATGTAAGATAGTATGGAAGAATATATAAGCAAACCTTACTCTGCTAGAAATATTTTTTGTCATCTGGGAAAGTTGAATTTCTCTTTGAGTGCCCTTACTCTGGTAACAAGAAAAGACAGTTAACATTTATTCATATGTTGTACTGATTAGGAAATATCTCTACAAACACAAGTTACTTAGAAACAGCAAGTCTGAAATAGGAGAAAACACCAAGAGAAAAACAAGCTGTAAATACATTTTAAAAGTGTGTTTGTTTTTTTCCTTTTTCTTTTCTTGACTAGCACCATCTGTACACAATAAAGTATGAACATAAATGTTTGGATAATAAAGATTTGCAAGGCACTTAAACAGTTTTTCTGGATAGTTTTTTTTTTTAATGAACCTCTCAATGGAAGTCCTACAACCACCCTTCCTCCTCCCTCAGCTAATGCAGGGAAAGAAGTGTCTTCTGCCAGCAGTTCTTATTTACAGACATGTCCTTAAAAGTTTCTCAAAGTGCTCTTTTAGGCTAAGAGAATCAACAACCTTATATCTCTATTTTTCATGCTTGTCCTGTTTTAGACTTTTCTGTCTAGTATAGCAAATCTCTCATACACACAGCTGAGACTTGACTCCAACCTTCATCCTCATTCTGTTGTCTTTGGGATGCTATTCAGAAGGGAAAAGGAGGATGGCAGAGATGCGCATTGAAATTCTCTTGAGGTTCATACTTTATCGGCGTCTAGAGGTGATGTCAAAGCAGGTGATCATCATGAGATGGGCCTTGCAGAAGTTGACACGGTTTTCCAAACGCTCAGTCACACACTCCAGGGCCTCCAAGTATTCCAGAGAATCCAGCTCAAATACCTGCTCCAGATCAACTGTGAAAAAGAAAATACACAGATAGGAAAAGCAAACAAAACCCAGTGCTGATTGGTGGGAGAGAGAGAGTTAATTCAAGTCTTCAAACCCATCAGTACTGTACAAAACATTGTCTCTGGCTTGCCATTGTCCTTAAAAGTTGCCTTTTCTGTTAATGGCTATTAAAATGGCATATCAGCTTGTTGGAAAACACTGTTAAGATTGCATTAGATGCTTTCTTGAAAGATATGCTCTGCCACCCTCTCCAGAATTGCAGGTACCTTTTGCAGCACTCCAACACCCTTAAGCAAATGTTGAATGCTAAGCATGTACTGAGTCTCTCACACATTCTGCTGACCTCCCCTGGGAGGCCAAGTCTTTTGTGGAATTCAGAACTCAGAATTGGAAACCAACCTCCAACCTCCTTGCTCCTCAAACTTCTACCTATTCCATGTGATTCTCACTAGACCACTCAAGAGTTGCAAGGGAAGGTGTACACATCAATCACTCCAACATAGGGGCCAGTATTCTGCCAGAGAGCAGCTGGCAGCGGCTTCCCTGGAAGCTGAGTGTGAGATAGGTTGTCTGAGACCAGCACTTCCCATCTTATCTGGTCCCTGAGGTCTGTGCCGTTCCTTGAGGCTTTCTGCATTTATCACACTGGAATCAGAAGCAAAGGCATCACACAGGAAGCAGACAGCAACGCATGGCAAATTCTCTGCTCCCTTTACATCTGTTCTTTTTACTGCTCTTCCTTAACAGCGTTCCTAAAACATATACCGTGGTTGTTTCGCAGGTTGTACCAATCTAGTCTTAACTTATGGCAGCTATCAAAGGAAGAGTTAGGATGCTTTAAGAGAACACACCCACCAACCTCCTTTTGCTACCTGAAATTATGCTAAATAAATTGAAAATAGGGTTTTTTTTCTAGAACTAGTCTGCTTGCTAATACTAAAAATTGTTGTACAATTACTGCAGTATTCTTTATATTTTTTCCTTTGAGGTGTTGAGGTCCTTCTTCATTTAGATGTGAATGCCTTTTAAGCTCTCTGAACTTTACATATCTATAGTTATAAAAAATGGACCAAATTAATTTTTCACATAAGCCCAGTGGTGCCAAGGGACAAGTTTGCTCCACAGTGTTATTTTGTGGTAGAAGAGCAGGTTTATAATATTGCTCATATGTTTGAGTGATCTGAGGCCAAAAAAAAATATCTCATTTTCAGAAGCTGTGGACTGAAACGCTTGAACGTTAATCTACCAATGGCAATATTCACCACTACAATGCTGTACCATTTCAACATTCAGCTCTCAGGCAAAAAGGATTGTTCAGTTCTACTGTCAACATTTAGTAAGAATTATAGGGACTAGTTCTAGAAATACAGTCAATCTAAAACTTGCCCTTAGGTCATATGTTGGTTCATTTTAGTTTACAAACACAATAGCTCACATCTCATTCTTAGCAAACATTTCTGCTACTCTCCGTCCCCCCTCCATGAAATAAACCAAAGGACACCTATGAGTCCAGGCAATAAAATGACGCCCTTACATTCACTGAGCCATTTATTAGGGTCCAGCATCAGGTACTGCTTGGTCACCTCCAGTTCTCTCATTAACCATTCGTACTTGGCCTTGACCTCAGCAATTCTCTGCTGGCGATGTTCCAGGATTTTCAGCTTGGCATTGAAACATATCACCTCCTGACAACCAGGAAAAAGAAGCAGGGAAGGAATAGGTGAAGAGGGGAAGAAATATCCAGATTCATTCAGCCGAATGATCCTTCAACCAATAATACTGACAATGAGCCATTTACTCTGGAAGTGTATGAATCACTGCATGAAATAATCTATCATCTGTTTTATTTTTATTGCTTTTGTTTGGTTTTGATGTTTTCAATCAGGGAGCTTTGGAGACTTTGCAATGATAGTTAATAATAAACCATAATAATTAATAACAGGCAGCATCTTGAAATCAGATTAACTGTAGCAAAACATTTCTGGTTTCTGTCACCAGAAGTTTGGCTAAGAAAATCTAAGCTCTTGGGATAAGGAAATCCATTGCTTGCTGTATTAAAATCCTAAATTCCTCTCTGTGGTTGGCGCATAAGAAATGCAGTAGTCATGTTATAAAATAAGAGAACCGGTAGCGATATAAAATTTAAAACATCCTTAAACAAAGGGAATATGTTATGAAAAGCTCTAGTAATTCACAACCATTAATAAAGAAGATATATTTTCTGTAAAGATATGGGGCACAGCAACAGCATAGGGTGCAGTGCTCTCTGGGACACCCAGCCTGGCCTCGCATGACTTCTGAGGGATGGCAGCCATCAAGATGTGCAGTGAGTCTGTGCTACCCTCGCTAGTATGGGAGCATTCCCAATACCAGAACTATCCTCCTCCAAGCCCACGTTGACACTATTCTTCCTTCTGCTCTGTACACAAGTCTGCTGTGTAGGTGAAGTAGAAAGCCCATGCCAGCAAGTGATTCTTTTTCTCCATACAAAATCATATCAGAGAACAACATCACAAACAGGCTAACCAAGTGACAGGAGCTGGGAATAAAAAGTGCCTCAAAATAATAATAAAACCTATATACACAGTTACTCTAAAATTGGCGCTATTTCACCAACTTCAGATACTCTTCCCAATCATAACTCTCAAGAGCTGACCTTCACAATTCCCTGATCTTTTTGTAAATTTAGAGGCCTGAGGTTTGCAGGAACAACTTTGTCAGAGAGAAGACATTAGCTCTCCTGAAAATAATACCCCCAAAGCACTCTCAAGTGCCTCAGCACCATTTCTGCCTTCAAAGACAAATATGACAAGATGCTGGAGCACACAAACCACCAAGACTGTAAGCAAGGGACAAAAATTCAAGGTACCAATGTCCATTAGCTGCTACAGAATTAGGCATAACTTGAGTCATAACTGCTCTTAAATGACATAATAGGTTTTGCTGCCTGTTGAATTAATTATATACGATACTACACATTTCTGAACGCATAATCTGAATTCCCCCTTACACCTTCCAGGAGAAGGGATACATGGATTACATGGATTGTACTCACCTTGCTGTCCCCACCTCGTCGCCGCTGGAGCCTCTCCACATCATCTATCTCATAGACTTTGATCTCAAAGGGTTCCCCCAGCCCCCTCTGCCCACTTCGTAGGGGCCCATCCACCCAGCGGACCCCAGGGCTGTTGGCGGGCTTCCTTGCTGGAGAAGTGGTATCAAGTGATAAAGCTGGAATAAGCCTCCGTCTCTGTGAACCTGCAAATGCAGAAATTGCCATTTCATGTTAGCACAGTTATTGCCTCTCCTTTCTGCTCTATCTTCAGACATGTTTACAAACTATATATTCAGTCTTCTTACGCTCAGAAGAAAATGGAGTGAAAACCCAGGGAGGCCATGGAAGTTGGGAGTGAGCTGTAGCTGCAATGTGCTGTACCCACTCACCATGAGTCAGATCTTCACATATTCTTTGGTACCTGACTTCTGGATTTGATCCTCACAGGGCATATGTACCCTAAAGTTTCCAGAGCTTGTGCCTGCTTCCCTTTGCTCAGGTCTCGGTGTATACAGGTATGTCAATGAAGGGGGAGAGCAGGTTGCTTTCCTCTCTCTTCACTCGTGCTGACTCTTAAAGCCAAATGCAAGCATTACCCAGCCACTGCATAGATGATCTCCAGGGGAGGTGTGGTTTTCGGGTTTTTTAATCACAGCACAAAAAGCACTTTGATATCGAAGTTCTTTTACTATGCTGGAGTTGAGCGCCAGTATACCACCACCTAGTCCTTTGCATAACACCATTGTAGGTTGGCAAGAAGTAAAAACACTAGAGAGGACAAAATGCCAAGCTTGCCACCAGAGTTGCATTAGCCTCGTCTCTGTTCAGGAGATTATTCTATTAAAACATTTCCCGCTTATGCACTTAATGCAGCACTGGTGATGGGCAAGAAAGCAGCAAGAATGATGGGCTGGCAGAAGGGTTAGTCACTATGTCTGCTTCAATACCCATGCCCATGCACACCCACCCTGCTTTACAATACCAGCACAGTGGATGGGAGCACTGCAATAGCTGAAAATGTACCATGGTTGATAAAGCCTATGCCATATGGAAAGCATCTGCCGTGTGAGTTGCCAAGTCAGGGCCTAAGGTAAAGCAAGGGAGAAAAAGTACGTCACTGGCCTGATGGCAGCTGTAAGGAAGTTGAGCATATGGTTTGTTGGGAAAAAGAACAGACACACAAAAAAGAAAAAACAACTGGTTACATTTCCTTCCTTGGTTTAGTACAATCAAAGCAATAGCTGGGTTTAAAAAAAATAAAAGGTTTTGTAGCTGACAACTCCAGCAGGGTCCCCCATAGGAGACAGCAGGAATAGAAGGGATGGGGGAAACCAAAAACAAAAGCTGGAGCCAGCAAGTTTGAATGAAACTATTAACTGACTCTCTTGGCTGCAAGAACAAAACTGATGCCAGCAGGGAAGGGATACAGAATGATCATGCAGATTTTATTTTAAAAACAAGATAAAATCATTTAGAGGAGTCTCCAGCACTACATTTATTGAAACTTGAATGTAAATAGCTTCAACATATCTGCCAACTTTGTGCTTCAATGAAAGCCAAAAAAAAAATAATCCCTAAACAAAAATACCTATTGATTGTCTAGTTTTTGCATTTTTAAGTAACAAAGCATTGTCTAGTTTCATTCATGGGAGTCGGTTTCTCTGCCAACTTCACGAACTATCACACCTTATCCCATTGATTTCTGAGTGCAGCAGTCTGTACTAGAAGCCAGCAGTTAGTAACCAGTAATTAACCTAAGAAGCTCTAAAATGGATGAGAACAGTCTATTTTGCTGTCTATCTGCAAAACCTAAGACTACAGAGCTCTTATTTGAATGCATCTCAGATAACTCTGTGCAAGAAAAGGAGAGCACAGCCAAGGCATATAGACAGGGAGCTCTACAGGGCCACTTTATACCAAACCGCCCGAGATCTGGGCTGCCCATCCTGTGACACATCACAGTTGTATTTACTACTCAAACTGCAGGCCAGCAAAAAAGCCCATGACAGAACAAATGAAGCCTTACAAATACCAGCAAGTCCGAGTTATTTTAGACCTGCGGTACCAGCCACTGGAAGTCAATGCCAGCATTCACTTACCTTGAATGCATTTCAGTTA
Source organism: Numenius arquata (assembly GCF_964106895.1). NCBI lineage: Eukaryota > Metazoa > Chordata > Aves > Charadriiformes > Scolopacidae > Numenius > Numenius arquata. The sequence goes on along the minus strand of NC_133577.1, from coordinate 28,469,519 downwards.
ATGTCTAGATTAAACTGCCTGATCAAGAGAAGAATCAGATCTTAATAAAAGGAAAAGCAAGACCTGACCCATTACCATAGCTAAAAAGCGACAACAATGAGACAGACACAGTTTGGGAAGAACCAAACAAACTGCAATGCTAAGGGTGACTCCTGTCAGTGATGCTAGAGAAAGGCAACCAAATGGTGAAAGCAGCTGCAAACTTGAAGATTTGTGAGACAGGGTGGTGGTCTATTAGATTTTGTTGCATGCAGGGAGACATCCTGCAATGGGCTCAGCCTTTCCTGGGAAATGAACCCTCCACTTGCTTAGATGTGAAGGGCACTGAGTACATCCCTTGTGTCACTCAAGACCAAAAGGATTTAGGCATGAAATATGTTTTAAAATACTTTTTAGGCTTTTGGCTATGGTGTCTCACAGTAGCAGTCTTTCAAATTTTGTTTGAGTGTGAAAGCAATCTCTTTCCTATCTTTGCTGCTTGTCAACTTTTAGAGCCAGCAACACTTATAAGCATCAGATTGTCCTCCTGTGTAATGCAGCTGAGTGCTGCTAATTCTTTTTACTTTGTGCCCCACATTGATGGTCATGTCTTCTTTCATGCCGTGCTTTCAGACTAGCTCTAGCATTTCAAGGAAGCAGCTGAGCAGATTGGAAATTCCTTCTGTCTGGCTCTCCCATGCATGGCTGAACTATGACTATGGTAGTGCCTTTTTCTGTGATGTTTGATTTTCTTCCCTCTTTCTTTTTTCCCCACTGTGGCTGTTAACACCACCTTCTTGTGTAATGGAGCACTTTTCCCCACTGGAAAAACTGTGTCTCTGACCACAGTCAAAGCCCAGATCTGAGACACTCTGGGAATGCAGGTGGATGTGTACAATTCACCTTACCATGAGAACAATGTCAGGCTTTTATTTGGAGCAAAGCAAAACAGATGCCACCAGCATACGAATTAGAGGAGTGATGGTAAATGTTTTTGCATTTAGTTGCCATTCATATCCATTTAGCTCAATGAGAAACAGAAGCCTGTGGTCTAGGAGGGCTCTGACCTGAAGCTCTGGCTAATAGCGCTTACTCCTCAGATAAGAGGCAGCAGAGACTACAGTAGTGGCAGGAGACATGCTAACATGAGCTTATTATGTTTTTCTAGCCAGAGCTTGCGCCTGGATAGCCCATGGGTTATCACAACAAAGCTCTCGGCACAGCGGGGCAATGTGGCAGGGCAGAGCTGCTGAGGCAGGCAGACTCACCGCCATCGACCCAGGGGCTCCTTTGGGATGCAAGGGCCGTCCGCACAGGTCTCCCTGCTCCGTTGCAGTAGGTACGTCTGCATGTGATGCAGAGAAGAAAGAGGGATGTCTTTTTATCTTTAATGCTGACTCAGGATGATTTATCTGAGCTTCAGAGTGCTTTGGAAAGAAATAAAATGAAAGATCTCCTGCATCTTTGCAGTCAGGCAAAACTGAATCCAGTTTATTCTAAACATGCACTGATTAATAAGCTGCTTATTAGCCCAGGTACAGAAAAAAACAATGTTTTTTGACAGGAGACTCCTGCCACTGACCTCTCCATTTAGCCTCTATTTTTTCTGATTTCACTTTAATTGGGATCAGTAGGGAGATACAGCCAAAGCAGAGCTTCAGAGTGAGTGTCACAAAGCAGCTGACAGCTTGCTCATCCGTATCAACATGCAGACACAACAATCAAATTGTTAAAATGAATACAGTTTTCCATTTACATAGAAAATACTCATTTGAAGTCCCAAATTTATTGGGAGCACTTGATGGGGTTAGAATCTCATAAATTTTGACTATATAATAAATAAAATGCTTTGTAGGAATTACAGCACATCACTCCTCTGCTTTCATGCACATATATTATGAAGGCTCCTTATGAGCCTGGAAGCTCAGCAGGAGCAGCTATCAGCAGGTCCCTCCCGTCTCTGCTCCACTGGCTGGGACTGGGAGAATGTGCACCCTGCCCAGCACCTTGGCAAACTGACTGACCCTCCCACCAGGTAAATGGGATTCACTCCTCAACTAAAAAAAAGAAATTTATACCAAAAACTAACTGAAAGAAATCCTGTAAGCTGAACCCAGGACAGAATAGTGACACTTTCATTTATGACCATACAGCATGTAAAGCAACACACCGTTTGCTAAATGTCTTGGAGGATATGTTTTTCACTTAGTTTGAATTTATCCACACTCAGAATAACCCCTCTTGAGTCTAGCTTGGGTATGAATAATTAGAGTATGACATAGCTCTGAAAATGCACAGAACACAAGATTTGCTTTCGCAACAGATTTTTTGCTCTACCTTGAGCTATAGGTTAAGGTTTGGCCAGGTTAAAATTAAGATAAAGGGAGTAACACAGCAGTGGAGGTGTGCAGCGTGAAAGCTGATCTAACGAAAGAGCGGCACTGAAGCTACAAGATACTTCAGCAAAGATAAGCCCAGAGAAGCCTTAAAGTATTAGAAACACAGACCAAGCCAGCCAGGTATGTAAGGGTAACTTTAAGGACAAGAAGACTCACTGACGTCAGCAAAATTGCCCAACTGCATAAAGATGTGTGCTCATAAAAGTTTGTGTTGAAGAGGGTAGAAATTCTAAGAGGTCTGGTTTTGCTTAAGTACTGTATATTTCTGAGTGTTCTCCTTAGATTGCTTTCCAAGCACACATTCCAGCCTGAGCATCTTTTCTATGAAAAAGGTAAAGGCAAAAAGTATAAATGCAAAATCTTCATGAAAAGAAGCCTGATGCATATATCTTTAAAGCAGGATACATCTGAATGGAATGCAAAACAAGTGCTGTCCTAGAAATTTCAAGGTATTCCAAAGAGAAAATGAAACTGTAACTTGATATATCATAATTTTGGTAGTTTATAGTGTGTACTCAAAGGCAGGATGTGGAGCCAAAACTATTCCCCACTGCACTTAATGTTATGGGAGGTAAAATTGCCTTTCTGTACAGAACCTGTTGTTCAGTATTTCGTTTTTTCTCAATAGACAATCCATCCAAACTCAAGGCGATTACAAAAACCAACCCTGGTTAAGCTGAGCAGTGCCCCTAAACTCCCACTGTTTCTTTTGTGGCTTCATTTCAAAGAAATACTGTGCTTCCAGTAGCAATAGCATCGACCTCAAATGTAGCCTCAAACTGCTTGCTTACTAGCAAAGATTGTATGTCCTGCTCCCCCTGCTGCTCCTCACTGTCTGACAATGGGGCTCCTGCTTTGAGTTGAAAACACAGTGCTGACTTCTCCTCTCATTCCCATTTCCTAATGGGATCTGCCCTAGTGAGCAATTGTCCATGACTGAACCAACTCCTCCCCATTTCTTTGACGTCCTTTCTCCCAGTTTATTTTATAGTGCACTTTCCCCAGTGCAGAGCACATCGCCATAGTACTCCAAACACCAAATAATCCAGGCATTTATTGTCAGAACATCTAAACAACGTTTGCTCATCCTGGCAACTCAGATTACATGGGAAGGACTATGTTGCACCCGAACACCTGGACTAGGAAACACTGAAAGGATCCATCATTGAGAAAAAAATCTTCTATGTCCACCTCACTGTAAAATAATTCGGTCAAATTCTATGTTGACTTGTATGCAATCCTGCAGTTGTGAATCAATAAGAAGTACAAGGACACTTGAGGCTAGAAATCACTGTTTGCTGTATATAGAAATAAAGCAGCCCTTGTTTATAACATTCCAACCATACGTGTACTAAATATGTTGCTTCTGTACTGGTATATAGAACATGCTGAGGTGCAGACTACTCCTAATTTTTATCTACCCACACAGTTAATTTCTTAACCTAGCTTCCTGAATTACTCTCTCACTTTAAAAGGAGCTTTTCAGGGCAGTTTAAAGCTGGTGAATGAGCACTGCTGAAACCAGATCAGGAAGCAGCCCTCCTGCAGCGTGGCAGGTTGACAAGTAATCTGGGGGATGCTCCAGGGAAGATGCACATCAACAGGGGATTCAGCACCCACGATTCCTAGCAAAAAATGATCAGAGTCTCTCCTAAATATTTATCTCACTTCAGGCTGGATTTTTGTTTAAGAGGTTTTTGTTTGCTCCCCCCGTCGCTGGGGCAGCAAAAGCAGAGGCTGGAGGGGGAAGTGGCTCTGCAGCCAGAGCCTCCCAACTAGACAGTGGTGGAGGCATTCCAGTGAGCTAATTCTGTGGCAGTGTCATGAGCAGGTTTTATTTACACCCAGCCTAATGGTGTGCGACTCAGTCATGCATGTTACATGGAGCCTTCACTGTGCACAATAGCCTGCTGCCATTTCCTCTATTAAATCATTCCTATGTTCATGTGGCTGAAAGCTCAGCGCTGGCATGCAGTAGTCAAGCGTGTAAAAAATGATTACTCTGATCCCTTTCAACACAGATTTGCTGCATGAAATGGCCTGGCTTTGACCTGGGAAAATCAATGCTGTTGTTTTAATGAACAAAAAAAAATTGGAGCTGAAGCCTGTACTTCCCCTCCCTCTGCTTCCCCCCAGGGCTGTCCAGCCAGCAGTCACATGCATAAAGTGGTCACCTGCATGCAAACAGCTTTTTCCTGTATAATTCTTAACACCCTTTGTCATGATAAAGGCATAATGCAGGATTTCAATTAGCTACCATCACTTGTAAGCAAGTTAAAGTAGAAATGCTGGAGGTGCCCTCCCGCTTCATGATACAAAGGGCAATTTTCAGCTCCCCACATTGTGCCTTAGGCAGTCTAAACACGAACCAAATTCCTTTTCACTTGGATTCAACAAGAAAGGCTCAAACTCTTTTTGTTGGTGTTTTGTTTCATCATTATCATTTTGGCCACATTTCAAAATGTGATGCTTTGCAATATTGGTTGGAGACGGACTGCAATATTGGTTGGAGACGGACTTTCATAATTTACAGCCCATGAAGTCAGCCTCTGGCTTTTTCTGCTGCTTCCGTAGGCAGGGCTAAGTGCTTCCAGAGATTGAATGTGTTCAAATATAGAATTTTCAGGGCTTTCCAGGAACCTCCAAATCTCCATCTTTAAAACCATTCCATCAATGAAACCCAGAGCACAGAACTCTAATTGTAGATAATTATTGTCATGTCTTAACAGTCTGTCTTTTTATTAAAGTGCTTAAAATCATGTAGCAATTTGCTCTGCTTTGGTGGTGAAACTTAGTACTGAGAAAGAGCTGCAAGGAGTCATGAAACTTTACTGCAAAAGCTATAAACTGCTGCAGCAGGAATCTTTAATTATCTATAGTCAGGCAGGTTCCCTGTACAAAGAAGATTAAAGCATGTGCATGAACACACACATACACGTGTGCCAATCCTATCCTGGACAGGCAATAGCTGGGTCCTGCAAATGCTGAGATACACACTCCAACTCAGGGCACGGGTCTAAACTTTAGGAAGTCAGTAATTTGAAACCTTGATTTTTCCCAAGTCTCATTTCTACTTGGCCTTACTATCAATAGCATCCCTTAGGTTTTTATTTTCTGATGTTAACTGAGGCTCAACATTCATGAAGGCTGAACTGGCCTAGACTGACCCACCTTGAAAGCACTTTACAGGTAAGGACTTTCTCCTCTAAGCCTCATCTCTTTGACTATCTCCATCCTTCACACACAAGTCACATCCTCTCATGCCCAGCTTCTGGGTCTTTGCCCCCATGAGTGGGTCTGTGCATAGCAGTCGACAGGCAGCAGTCCCCAGCAGTGCGTTGTGCTGGCTGCTGCACGCTTGCTGCTCTCCCAAGCCTGCTTGGGTCACAGAGTGCTACCCCAAGCGTATCACCCTGCTGGCACCAGCCCCAGCACCAGTAAATCTGTAGGCTTAGACTCAGCTCCACAAAACTGCAACCAGACAAATCAAAGGAGACACACTCCTTGGCAGAGGTCTGTCCCAACTTGGCAGAGCACTGCAAGCAGTGCTACACTGCAGCTCTTGGGTCTAACTCAATGTCACATGGGACGGGGACTCTCTTAGGCACCGAACTCTATCCCAAAAGGGAACAGGAAAGAAAACAGCTTCAGGATGATCTCTGCGGTCTCTATGAAAAGCCTTGTCTGTGATGAATCATCTCACAGCCCCTCCCGTTCTGCAGTTCCCAGGGAAGGTCTCCTTCCAGTCAGCTGTGAAACATTGTAAGGGGCAGGAACCAGTAAATAACACCTATAGGTGGGAGGCGGGGGGAAGAGAGAGGTAAAAAGGAGAAACAACACATTTGTGCACATTACATGGGAATGCAAACAGGACCTGGCTTTAGTGGGTAAAGCTCAGTGGAGCCTGGGCTCTTGTTTTCTGTTGGCTCCCAGTGGGCAGGACCTGGAGCTAGCATCAAAGCTACATCTCTGAAGTCATGTTTTGCATTGAGAATTATTTTAAAGTAAGGCCCACACACTTCTGAACTAAACTAGGGAAAAGATGCTAAAAAACAAAGCAGAAGAGCAAAAAGCAGGTAGGTAACACTTCTGATCTAAGGAACCTGCTGCTACTTTTTTCACAACACCATTATCTAGTTTTATGAGCTAGTCACCAGGGAGCACGGAAATTACACGAGTTGCCCAAGGTGATATAGCAAATCAGCAGCACAACAGAGAATACAACATAGATCTTGCAAGTCCTAAACTGCCACCTTCCCCCCGCCTCCCTCTCATACCTGTCATGTTCCCGGGATACAAATACGGCTTTCATAAAATAGAGGTCAGCCAAAATGCATTTCCTGATTAAACACATTAGTATGTATTATAAAAGTATCCTTGTCATTGCCTTTCTACAAAGCAGCACTGGGCTTTTGCACTTGAAATTTCTGAGGAATTAAAAAATAGTATATAATTGTGATCACTGTACAAACTATGCCCTAACACTTCAGTGCACTGCTCAAAACAGCACTGCCTGCCTGAGAGAGGGGAGACTACAGAGTCAGAGCCTGAAGCATGGCTGAGATGCCAATTGTTTCTTACAGGTGAAAGGCTAATGGAGTGAGCAAAGAAATCAGAGAAAACACAGCTGCACAGATGCTTACGGGTGTAGAGGGAGAAAGGGCCTTGCCACTAACGAAAATAACAAATGAAACCCTCCAGTGCTCAGCAAGGGCAGGGGAGGATGTGCAGCCCAATCAGTTGAGACGGAGATTAGGAGCCAGGGGTTCCTGTCATTTAACCCTGGATCTGGTTCTCACTTAGTCGTATGCATTGGGCAAGTCAGTAAAGTTCTCTGCCTTCATTTCTCCATCTGTAAAATAGGGTCTGGAATAATATTTACACCACAGGGTGGATTAAAGAGCAGCTGTACAAAGCTTCAAAATGTACAGCCGTAGATCAGGGCTAAATAGCCCTGTTTCTGCCATAAGCAGTCACTTTAGGGCAATATATGCTGACATGATGTTATAGGACCAACATTAAATGCGAGAAAGATGGAAATGTTTATTAAGTGGATAGGTTAGCTTCAGGAGAAAGGCGTATGTGCTTCATGATGTAAACACATGATTTTTCAGTAGGTACCAGAATTTGAAAGAGGCAAATATGTATTTTTTAAAATTTTATTTTAATTTTGTACACACAATAGTGGGCTGTCTGTGAAATGTGCAGGTACCCAGGCAGAGCTCAAAATTTAACCTAAGGCTAACACTGAAGGATATGAACTAGCTTTATCTTTCAAAAGCTGTCAATGTAGGTCTGAGGCTTCATGTATGACATTCAGGGCAGAAGCACCTACACATACAAATAATGCACTTAAAAGCACTGAAAGACAAGATCTTAATCTCAAAAAAAAAAAAAAATGACGTCTCTCCAATGTGTCAGAACTTCAAAAGTAATTGTGAGATCTGACAGGGCTGCTGGTGATTCTCTTAAAGACTCTTTAGAGCTCCTCTTACAGGGGCCTTCGGCTGATTCATGTTGATCGTGTCTGACAGCTAGCATTTCTGTTAATAATAATCATAAATAAAGTGGACAAGGTTGTCTGACCTGAAATGAGCATATCTATAGTGCCATATCCATTACAGCACAGTGGATCTGTGACTGCAAATCAGGGAAGGTCTAATGCTCTTGACACTATGTATTAAAATAATATCTGTCTTTTAAGAGCTCAGAACCTTTGTCTGCTTTTTCATTAAAAAGTGTTCCTTAAGAGAGAACATTCACACTAGAACTGACCTACAGAAAGGAGATACTACAGAGGGTGAAAGATTGCAAACCTTTGCATTTTTTTTTGTTTATTATGCAATAAAAATATATCTGTGAACAGCTCTATTCTCCCTTATACATCAGCTCCTCCTTCATGTTCTCCTGCATTGAATCATAATCCTGGTTTTATGCCATCATAAATCTGCTGACATGTGAAAAATTATACTATTATCAAACACATCAAAACAGAATTATGATTTCACTGCTGCAGGACCAAATGCAAACAGGAGCTGGGTTATAAGAAAGTGAAGCCTTATTAATTTCTGGGCAGTAGTTTGCTACTAGAGATATGGAAGGTAGTAAAGATTTTATTTTTTAAAATTTGCATAAAACCCCTGGTTGTACTTATACACAAATACAAGTCATTCGAAACAATACAGGAATTACTTGCAAATATAGGGGATCACTCTCAAAAGTAGGAGAAATAACACACTTAGAATGTCTCCACGTATGGTGACAGGCTGAATCAAGAGAGCAGCTTTGCAAAGTACTTTGAGGGAGGTCAGCGTGCCAGGTTATGCTGAGCCCACTGGGGCTCTCAACTTCCAGGGATACAGGCCCTCCACTGAAAACCCTCCACCCCAGACATTCAGGTCCAACAATGGGTAGGTAGCAATGTTGCTGACAAGGGAGAGAAGAACTAAACCTAACAAGAAATTAGAATAAAGAGATGAATCCGTCAGCCAACGAAAAAGCTGTATTTGGTGAAAAACACAGGTCAGACGTTACACAGCAGTAAAAAAGCAGCAAAGCTTAGATTCTCTATGTATCCTGCTAAGGAAAGATGCCTGCTCACCTTTGCATATCTGCACAGCACGACAAACCAGCGTCACTGCTCTACCAGGTAGGCCAAAGCTGGCTAGACCATGGAAAAGTCTCTTCTCTCCAGCTGTGTCTTCCAGACTGCTAAAAGAGCAACCTAAAACCTGAGGCTCAGACAGTCCTCTCTTCTTAAGTCCCTCTTCATGGCCACTGACACAATGTTCAGTCCTACACGGGGGTTATCGAAAGCCAAAGCTGTAAGCCAAAATATAACCCTGATATAAAGTACAACACACAGATCTGAAGCTTTTCTATAATTACAACATAAAGACGATGTTTTCCTCCAGCCTTGTCCAATATGCTATCTAAGCAGAGAGAGAGAAGTGAAATGAAACTAGTTTTATGAGCATCAGAGTAAACAGATCCTGGTCTCCTACTGATGTAAATTTGGGCTAAACTCTGGAGTCTAAAGAATCCACAGGCTCTGCCTGAAGCTCTTCTCAGAGTATTTTTTTAAAGTAACTCCCCCAGGGAAAGGTGTGTGTCCTGTAGTCTCTAATAGGATAAATCTCATTGCAACTTTCTCTCTGTTCCCTGACCTGCACAGATGCCTGTTTGCACAGAACTTGTCCTGTGGAAAAAGTCCGTAACATACAGGCAGTTTCTCCACAAGATACAATCCAGTTCACAGTATACACTCAGAAACACAATCTCTGTGGACAACTTTGTTTTCCTTTTCCATAACATACAAACAATCCTTCTTTTTCTTGCAAGTTACCATTAAAAAGTTTATATTTGAAAGGAGTTATTAAAGGAGCAGCTCTTCAGAAAGAGGAAAATCAATTCATTGCCACATAAAATGAAGAGATAAGGAAGAGGTTTTCTCATAGGATGCAAAGTTAACTTCAGAAAGATTATTTCATCACTTGGTCTGTGCTTGCACTGTGTAGAGTGATCACTTTCAGATGCATCCTCTGAACAGGTATAATCAGCCACGCTCTTATGGATATGGTTTTAATAGTGGTATCTATTGTATTCACATCTGTCCTGCACATGTTCTTCCTGCTACCACAGTCAAGAGTATAAAAAAAGGGAGAGTTATGCATTACTCAGTTCACTGCAAATGAATCCCAAAGGTGAGTATCACAGCAAGTGGGAATGGCTGGTGAATCAGGAACTCTATGAGAATGACACATTTTGGACAGGTAGCACTACTGTAGGATAAGTAGCCACTGATATTTCACATACCTACGCACACCAGTTCCAATGCCAATGTGTATTCTTTTCAAAAGTAGGTTAGACAGGACTCACACTTCAGGTTGGGAAAACATCACCCAGGAAAAAGGTGAGGTGACGAGCTGATGGGTGTTTCTTATTCCTGTCGTGCAATTTTCTGAAACTCGTTCTGGTGGGAAGATGCACCAGTTGCAACTGCACAGACTTGGTATGACCCAGGAAGCTCTTGCCTTCTAATTAGAAAGTTCTGATGTAGTCTAAAAGCTATGGGGGATAATACCTGAACAAAGATGAAGTCCTTCTGATCCCTTCTATGATCACTAAACAGTGCAAGTGCTCCAGTGCAGTAATTCTCATATTATATAAAATATATTTAATAATAATAATATTATTATATAATATTATTTATATTATTTATATTTTTTATTTATATTTTACATATAATATTGTTTATTATTTGTTATCAATAAATTACTGGGAAAAGAAGGACAGATAACTCAAAAGTTAAAAAACAAGAGTCTCAGAGGCAGGATAACATCTTTCAAGGGGCATGGGCCCCTTGAACTTTTTCCATCTTCTAGGTGGGAAGTAGGAACTCAGCAGTGGTTTCAGCTGTGGGGTATCTTGCACCTTTGGGCATCCAGAGAACACAAGGAGCAAAAATGGGCTGACAACAGATACTGGTACTCAGCAAGTCTTGTGCTGGTGCAACATGTGCATACCAAGAGGGGAGTCTGTGTCTGAAGCGCTTGCAAATAACAGTTACACTTCACTGCTTCACAAAGGCCTCTTTCTGGAATCAAATCAGAAGGATATTTGTATAAATAAATACTTGAATATGGCTGCCATTGGCAATACTAACCAGTTTAGGGAAAAATGTTCTTCTGTTCATGTGAAGTAAACCTAAGTGAAATGGTTGAGCGGCAGACTCCACTGCAAAGGCAATGAAACCACACAGGATTTGTGCATGTTGCAAAATAAAGAAACTCAAAGCCTAGGACACTTACCCTGGCCTCACTTCTCTGCTAAAAGATATAAATGGTACCGAATTAGCTCACCTTTAAGGCTAGCCTCCCCACCACATACTAGTTATCTGCTTTGGTCTGCGTCCCTCTTTCACATCACCGTCAGCTTACCTGCATTTGATCGTTTCTTTGGATTTTTGAGACTTCGGCACCTGCTGCTCGCGGAGCTGCTGTTCTCGCTCATGGAGTCTTGTGCTGAAGAGGCACTCCCCGTCGCCTCGCTGTCCCTCATCATGCTCTCGTAGCCACTACTCCCCCCACTGTGGTAGAACAGGGCTGTTTTCCCCATGGCGGGGGGCAGCTCCCCACTCAGGACACTGCTGTTGTCACTCCCGTGACCACTGCTGCAGCGGTGTGGTTTCCGAGGAGGGGTGATCTTGCTGTAAGGGGAAGGCAGCATGTGAACAGTTGGCTTCTCATCTCCAGGAAGGCCCCCGCGCTCCTCTGCCTCTGAGCTTCCCCGTGCCTGTAAGCCTCTGGCACTGGCACTCCCTTGGAGCAGCTCTGAAATCCGCCCATTGACGGCCCGAAGGGGCAATTTGGAAGCAAGGCTGGAGCCCCGGTTTCTGCTGAGGGACTGCGTTGACCAGGACATGTTCTTCCCACTCGGAGGCAAACTGGAGCTCTGCCCTACGGACTGAGGCAGAGACTTGGTCGAGAAGCTGAGTGTTTTGGTGGCAGAGGCAGACAGGCTGCGGGCCTTGGGACTCGCCAGCAGGAGCTTACTGACTGCAGAGATCTTCGACTGGCTGGCTTTTGGAGAGGCACCTGCGGACTGGGAGAGGCCCGAGTTGGTGGGTGAGGACATGACACTGCGGCTGAGGCTCCTTCCGGCCCTAGGCATGGTGGTGTCTTTGCCAGGGCTCATTTTGGAGCTCACAGAGGACAGGCTTTCTGCTCTTTCCAGCGACAAACACTCATAGTGGCTTCCTGTGGACCTCCCAAGGGAGTTGGTCCTGCTGGCGAGCTGCTCCAGTTTGGCACTGAAGAGCTTGCTGCTGCTGTTGTTGCTACTACTGTCGATGCCAGGGCCCTTCTGTTTGGCATTCAGCTCCTCTGGGAAGCTGGCCAGGAAGGAGCCAGGCTGGCTGGAGGGACTGCTCGTGGTGCTGCTGGCTGCACTGTGCTGCGGGCTGGCTCTGTTCTTCTGATCCAAGCTTGACTTTCTCACTGGTGGCAGGGGAGGGGTCCCTTTGGGACGAGTGAGGACACAGTGTTTGGGAGAGGCCATTTTCTTGTCAAGGCTAGCCTTAGAAAACTGGGGGAGGACAGGAGAGCTGACTCCGCTGGTGTCAGTGGCAGTAGGGTGGAGGTGGCTGTCAGGCTCCTCCAGCTTGCTTGCCTTTGGGAACCCTCGAGGGAGGCTGCCATTCTTCAAGCTGTCACTGGAACGAACAGGACTTTGGGTTGCAGAGCTGGATGCTGCCACCTCACACCCATCCACAATCCTCTTTAGACTGTCAGATCCTGGGGAGATAGAGGTGTCCCCGCTGCTGCTGCTGCTAAACCTGTCCACTGAGTACTGCTTTGTGCTGTGCTCAGGCTTGGCTGAAACTGTGGCCGTGTCAGTCCTTGGCCCATCACTGCTCCCAGAGCTGTCCTTTTGTACATCTTCTTCTCTCTTCAGCCAAGGGTCTTCAAATTTGATGTCCTTCTTAGCATTGGATTCTTTCCCATCATGGGGATGAGCAACCTTTGAGTCTGCAGTTACTGCTGGTACAGCATCATCAGTGTCTTGTGCTTTGAAGGGATTAACGGCAATACATGGATACACGGTAATGTTTGTCTTCATTGGGATGTAGCCTTCACAGCTGCTGAGGTTTGCAGTGTTTTTAATTGTGACAGTAGTTTTCCCTAGAGCTGATATTTTACAGCCTTTGATAGGTGGCACTTTGCCAAAAGCTTCCTCCCCCATTTCTGACAGTATAAGCATGTTGTCAGTCACTGGCTTCTGTTTGTCACTTACACAAATCATGCTGGCACTTTGTATGGTGCTTGCAAACTCAGAGACAGGGGGTTCTGCCATTGCTTCCCCATGCCCATAGCATGCCTGGGCTATGAAGCTGTGGCACGACTGTTCACCATCACTCCCTGTGCTCATTTCACTCAACCATGAGCTGATGGATGAGCGCCTGCTTCCATCATCCTGGGATTTGTCATCCAGGCCCAATTTTGGAAGTGGAAGGAACTGTGTGATGCTAACTTCAGACACAGGAGCTGCACTGGAGTAACATTCAAGATCTTCAGATATGCTGCTGATAATACTGACTGGTCTAGACCCAGAGGCCAAAGCCTGAACAGAGCAGTCACTGTTAAAACTGATGATACTGGTTGGGCGCCCGTTGTCAAGGACCCCACTAATGGTCAGCTCTTCTACAAGGGTGAACACCAGCTCATCCTCTCCATTCAGCTCTAATGGCTGCTGCACAGTCACCATGGTGGTGCTCAGAATCTCCTTCTTGGATTCTGGAGAAATGCTTTGTTGCTGATCTTCACCAAGAATGGTCTCTTCAAAATCCCCATTGCTAGAGGACACTGATTTCTTCATGATTTGAGGACTCATGCCTACAGGTGGGGTCCGGATGTCTGGCTGCAATAAAGATTCACTAGACATCATCCCAGTATCCTTACTCAGGGGAGCTGGTGGAGGAGTGGAGCTGGGCAGAACTCCTTTCTGTGTATAGACCTTGCACCTCTGGGATGGAGAAGTTGGTGGCTTGTACTCAGATGTCTTTGAGAGGCTCGCAATGCCAAGCCGGGGTGAACCCATTGGTCGAGGTTTGCCTTCCACAAATCCACATGTGTTGAGACCTTCTCTGCTGCTCTGCAAGCTGGTGCTGTGTGCTAACTGACAAGAGCTAAGCTCTTTACTAGAGCTACCTGTTACACTCCTGGGAGAAGACGGAGTCGAAACATTAGTAAGAGCTCCAACAGGAACAGGGGAGTGATTTCGCTTAGTTTTGCTGGGTGTTGCATTTATATTTTCCTTGGCTTCTCTTTCAGGATGCTGACATTCTGGCATTGTATCTTCCTTATCTGACTCTGGTAAGTGACTAAGCTCTGCCAGCTGGCTTGAGACAGAGCACTTAGACATCTGGTCTGAGCTAAATAGAGCAGGCATCTCTTCAAAGGGGAATTTGTCTGTCTCTTCACTGCCATCTATGCAATCCAGCCTCTCCTGGAGCTCTGCAAAGGTGTTGCACTTCAGGCAGTCTCTTTCAGATGTGCTGGGCCCTGATTCACTAACTTCCTCCAACCTGCCCTCGGTTTTGGTCTTTTGAAGAGCAGGAACTATGGGAACAAAGTCAGGGGGACCCTCATTATCTGTCAGTTCCTTATCAGAAAGGGCAGTGCCATTGGGGCCAACGTAAATCACTGTGTCACACGACTGCTCACTGCTGGATGAATAATCAGGGTCACTTGATAAATGCAAAATAGGGAAGTCTGGGTCAACAGTGTTTCTAGAATGGAAAGGCCTCAGCTGGGTTGGCCTCCGCATCCTGCCCTCCTCACAAGAGCTCTCTCCTCCAGAAGAACTCGATGTGTACTGCAATATGAGAGAGAGAGACCACAACATTTCAGCATTGCAAACAGCTCCTTGCACAAAGCACATACACAAAAAGGTCACAGTCACATCTAAACTGGCAATTCTCCAAACTGAGGCACAGAGCTCTGAAGCTTCTTATCCATAGTACTACAGCAAACACACAACAGTGTTCAATGGAGAACCCAATGCACCGACTCTGTGTCCCACTCAAAATCATGACACTTCAAACAAAAAAGTGAACAAATCGATTAGGATCTCTCCCTTAACTGAGTCTTGTCAAAGAAATCAGATATTTGGCAAAGGCTTTGCTGATTGTGTGTGTGTGTGTGTGAAGAGGAACAAGAAAACTCATTACACAAATAAGGCACAGAAAATAAAGGCAATCCCCGTTTGGTCATACTACCACTATGTGGAAGTGCATAACATGCACTCAAATGTCTCTGGAGACATGCTACTGTGATGGTGTGTGGACTAAATCCCTTCATGTGTCTCTCTTAAATCCATTGACGAAAAAGGTTTTGTCTATCCATAAACTGTCAATTTAAATGAAACTCATAAAATTCACTTGTTGTGCCCAATTCACACCATAAGCCATATAGAAGGAACCAGGACTCTAAAACATGAAAGCGGATACAAGCCATCTTCACTCCTTGGAAAAATTTACCACCCATATTTAGAAGCAGTGGGAATAAAAGGGGCATCAGTGCTGGCAATGGACACACTGCTTTGCATTTATTTTGCTCCTGTTCTCTCTGAGAAGTACAGAGAATCTAATTCTTCATTAATCCCAGTTTCGTTTAACTCTACAGCAGTTTCATTCCTTATTATTTCATTAGCACTAAGAGCATAACTGAAAATAAATGCTCTCTGACAGCTATACTGTTAAATGAGGCCAGATTACAAACCTGCTCTAGCAGATATGTCTGAACTCGCTCCTCCGTATCTGAAGCTGGAGAGTTTACCCGCCCTAGTCTCTGCTATGTGCTCTAAGCCACTCGCTTAGGACAGGATACATACAACCCATGCACTTTGGGATTGATTTCTGATTTTGTTACATGCTGCTCTACCCCATCAAGGATCCTTTAGGGACCTTCTTCCTCCCTCCTCCACCATGACAAGAAGGGACTTATACATTGTCTTACCTTAGTTTTCTTTTTCTTCATCCTGAGGACCCTTGATGCAATCTGGATGGTGGACAGCGTCTCAGCGTAGTTCCCCGCAGCGGCTGAAATGTGAGCTATCATTGTGGTACGGCAGTTCATATTCCCCAAGGACTCCCGAAGCAACATGGTGAGCTTGCTGTCTCTGCAAAATAAAATGAATTAAGGCTACATTAGCGAGCAAGGTTTCACTTTGACCATCGTGATGTGACTTGGGTCTCAGCAAGATTTTTTCTCCTCTTTTTAATGGAATCCTAATTAGTTTCCTTCCTCAGGTTTGCACTGTGTTGTGTCTGCAGCTGAGCATGCTTAGAGACCCTGGACTGCAATTTGAACTTCTTTCCTCTTCCAAATTCCCCTTTTCTGTCTTATTCTAGCGTCAGTCCTTCTGCACCGTTACCACTGCCAATACAGAGATGCAGACCAGTGTTGGGGACTGGTTAAGGAGCCGCTGCAGCAAACATCAAACTGCTGCCCTTTTCCAGTGCACAGGATTAGATTAGAGGACCCACATTTTTTCTTGCCTGCTAGGGCACTGCATAACTCCGTAATAATATTAGTTAAATCACTGAAATTAATTTCAGATAATGCTGGTGAAATACAAAACAAGCAAGCCCTAAGACTTTGCACAATTGTTCTTTCATATTAGATCTTTTCTTCCACTGAGGCGAGAATCAAATTTTCTGTCCTTGCCATTTACTCTATTGTTCAGCATAGTATAGCTTTTGAAATGCTGATGCCTTATTGTGGGGCTGTCTGTGATTGGACTAGGAATAGGAATTGTCAAGCATGACAATTTTAACAGCATAATAATGCATATATAATGCTTCTATAATGGTGGTCATCTAATCCCGTAGTCAGAAATGCATGATATAATTTTTAAAGAGAGCTTTATCTACAAGGAGTACAGGTCAACTGGATGGTTAGTCGGGAAGTGGCATCCTCTTGAAGAGAGCCTCTCCTACACTAAAAGTTTACAATAATAGTTACATATGGCTGAAAGCAAAGACGGCATCAGCCTGATATTTACTTATTGCTAAAGGAATTGCTTTCACTGTTGTGATGATAGCAATACCTTCAGTGGCAGGGGATCAGATTTTTGGAGCTCACCATTTCATATCTACTAAGGACCTATGGTGTGTGTGTGACCTTGGTTGTCCACTTAATATTTCCAGCTCACAAGAACTCTCTATAAAGCTCCAACTGCTGGGAACTGAAGCTATATCTACTGGATGGGACTGACAGACAAACACCAAAATTCTTGAACCTCTCTTTTGATTGAATAAACAACAGCATTTTGGATACATATTTTGATGCATCTAGCAAGAGGGCTGGGGAGCTCATAAACTGTGCGTCTCCTGAGATTTCCAGTACTTGTGATTTCAGCTAGGCTAGCAATACTGGAAGTAAAACATTTTTTGTTTCAGGATTTCTGCTTCTATCTGCTCCATACACATTGAAGAGACTCTGGTGTCTTTGAGAAGCAAACGTTGGTCCATAAAGACTACACTGAGACAGGCTCACTCATTTCACTTATGACCTCAGGCTGCTTTGAATCCACAGATCCAGAGTTAATAGGCTGCTGTATCTCAGGTTAGTGGCCCTCCTTTCCATCAAGGAATAATTAAGATGTCAAATTTTGTACATCAGTTACTGCCACTCCAATACAGAGTTACACAAAAATTATTAACATCTGCACAGAAATCAATAACAAGCCTTTTATTTGCTAGTGCTACTATCATAGCAAAACATGAGACGACAGGGGAAAGGGCAAAAGAATACATTCTGAACATGTCGGTCTCCTGAGAACACATAACCCATGCAGCCAGCATCAGCACACTGCAGCGTGGCTCTCCTAGAGGTATATGCATTATGAATATAAAATAATCTCTGCCATCTGCCTTGTACTGAAATACACACTTGCAAGAAGAATGACGATACAGAGGAAATTCCTATTCTATAATTCAAATGATCCTCTGACATATATCAGATAGGAACTAAAGGGCAGATTTGTTTAGGATTAAAGCCTGACACCCAGCAGCAAAAAAGCTCAGCCAACACTGATTTATAATTTTAGAGTTAGCTCATTTAGCACTGTCTGCATCTTGACTATCAACTTCACTTTACACCCAGACAAAGTAACTAGCCTCATGTCAGTATTGTACATTGAAAAATAAAATAAAGAGGAAGAAATTTGCTAAACATGGGTTTTTGTCCGTTCTGGACATTGTCATAAGACAAGTTGATCTGTTCATGGTCACTGATCTTTCACAATAGCACCTAACTTCTAAAGGAAAGAAAGAAAATCAAAGAGAACATAGTAACACAAAAATGTGCAGCTTAATTTTTAACTCACCCCATCCTCATCAAGTAAAATATTGGTAAAATATTTGGATGTCTCACTGAAATTTGCTTGACAGACAGTGTGAGACAAAGTAGATGCTTTGTTCTTCTGAATGCTGACATGGCATTTCTGCCTGAAAAAAAAGAAAGGCTCTGCTTTGTTTCATTAGGTGATTCATGAGCTGGTATTTGCAAAAGCAAAATTTCCTGTGAAAGCAGAAGTTTTACAAAGAGATGGTCTGCACTTCTGCACTGGAAGAGCTTTAAGAAGAAAGACCTTTGTTGATCTTCTAGCTGTGCTAACTAAACTAAGACACAGGAAATTTTGTAGAAGCTCACCGAAGGGCTGTTGCTCCTGGGTGCACATTACTCCCTGTATTAAAGAGAGGCTGGTTTGTAGAAGGCCCCAGATTTCTCACAGCAGCACAGTGAATTGCACCAATGTCTTTATAGCAAAGGGGAGATCCTCAGGAATGCTAATGGTCCACTCCTATTCTGCTCCACAAGCAATAAAATGATATGCCAGCACAATGACCCCATTTGATACAGCCATCTTCATTTTAAATGTAGTTCTATCCCATCCACTAATGTTTTTATAGTTTAGGAACTTTACCGTAACCAATCGTGAATATGGGGATATAACACACAGAGAACAATGAAGGTGGGATCGGAAGGATACCACACTTTAGACTCCAGAGCCTTTATATCACTAAGTCCATTCTGCAGCCTTTTCAGTACTTAAAAGTTACCTCATTTTTCTAACTGCATCACTTGATCTAATAAAATACATTGCCATTACTTGTAAAACTTTTCTTACCTAGCTCCTTAGATCATCATGGCTACAGCAAAATACTGCTAAATACTATTCATACATCCCACACAGGTAAAACCCAAAAATAAAGTATGCAAAGCTCTATCTCTGGAGAAGTCCAGAGGCAGGAGCCCTAGGGGCAGGAAACTAAACTCAGATCTCTAGAAGTATGTCAGCAAGTATGGTACACAGGGTCCAGAAAGGAAGAACTCTGCAGATTGCCAGGCAGAAATCTCCAGTTTGTTCCATGGGGTAGCAGCCCTTCACATGAAAAGGAGCTCTCTCTTCTCCATGCTCCTCCCCTATCTCCTTCATATTTCCACCCTTTCACATTACAGCAGCTACCAGAGGACTCATCGTGCTATTTTCTGAGTCTCTCAATAGCTACCACCAAGGAACCTTAGCAGGTATCAAACTCTAGCAGGTATATAAAGGTGTCCCCAAAAAAGAGATTTGGCAGTGCTGTGGTGAGCACAGTGTTCTTTATTCCTTCTCTTCTGAGACTCCACCATGCAAATTGAGATCAGTGTAAATTAGTCCTTTCACTTGCTCAGTAAAAAGGAAAAATAGACATCTTTATGCTCCTCTTATACATATCTGTATTTTCCTTCCTCATGAATGATTAATTATACTCAGATTCAAACAACACAGAATCTTTCAGATTCTCAGAAGAGAATGAAGACCATGATAATTTTCCTTGGACACTGCCTAAATCCCACTTGCCTATGTGCATTAAGTCAAAGTCTTTAATTTCATGACTGCATACTATTTTTCCACTAGACCCCTGCCTCAATCACCGCACAGGATAAACAGTGCTCACTGAAAAAGAAGTTATTCAGTCTTTCATTTAATCCTTGCCTTTTAATGTGCGGACTTGTGCCTTATCTGCTGTTAGGACTATACAAACTCAGCTCTGAATTCAGAGTGACTGATTTTTTCAAAGGCCCTCTTTTTTCAGTGGATCTCATCAGTGCAGTATCTGATGAATGCCTCTGAGGTGAAGTACAGAATCCCCTGATAATACCTGCAGAACTGAAGACTTCACTAACTACAGGTGTTTGGTGTGAAGCACTGATCTTTCAGAGTACTGAGCATTATATAGTCTTTTATATTCAAAGTACAACTAACTTTGACTTCTGTTGCGGAGAAAATGGGGCAGCTGATTCTCAGTCTGGATACCCAGAAAACCAGGAACATACAAATAATATATCACCTAAAATTTTTAGGAATGCATTGGCAGAGCCAGTTCTGAAGATGGTACCAGCTCCCTTCAGAATACTTCCCTTCCCTTCCACAGCCCTCAGTCCCATTTTCCATATACCTTCAAACTTCTGCTACAAATTAGCGAAGGAATTTATCGACAATGACCAGATCCCTGTACAGTCCTGATTCACGTCCAAAGTAGGTCCTACATCTGCCTTGAGAAAGATAATTTTAGGGGTGAGGGGGAAATCCTGCAGAGACAACACAATATATATACCACAGGGCCAGAGTAAGTTTTCCAGGACAACCTTAATTTTGGCATTTCCTGGCCCTATAGTGATTGATTTCACAATCTGAATGCTCTTATTATATTTTTCCTGTCATTTCATGTGGATTTGTGTTTACTCATCAATGAGACATCAGCAAGCCTGGAACCTTCCAATGTATTAAAAAGACTCAGTTGCTGAACTAGTTGGCCAGCTGTCAGCAGCAGCCAGCTGACACCTTTTGTATGGACAAGCAATAGGGAAGGGCGACGTGACACAAATTACCATGAGGTTTTGCTAGTATTAGTTGCCTGTAGAGAAACAGTGAGACTCAGGAGCACTGCTGCACTGTAGAAAAGCTGTGCTCTCCTGTGTTCACGTCTTTTTTGCCATGCTCTTCTCTCATCAGACAATCCTGTTCTCTTCTATCAGTGTCTATCCTGGGCTTTCCTCATCTGACCTGCTTACTCATTCTCATTCCCATTCCCATACCATGATCCTCATCCCCCAGCCCTCACCTAAATAGCCCTCCTCACCACTTCGTCCTGCTGTGGTCTAACCAGCTACACCGGACTTTGCCAGTCTCTAGCATCATTGCTAGACCCTCTCCCAGTAGTAATCTCCTCTTTCCTCACCTCTTGCTCTCATTAAGATCCTCCACTGCCTGACCTCCAACGCCCCTCTCCCCACTCAAGTACCCCTGACTGCTCACCGATCCCCAGCAGAGGAACCCCATAACCCCACCATAATTTGGCATGTCTGACTGCATCACACTGCATAGGTGAGGCGCCAGCCAGGGTGAGGGGCACGGCATGGACAGTGCCTTCCTGGATCTTCCTCTGTTAGGTCCTCCAGCTTTACGAGAATCTGTGTGAGCAATGTGTTTGAAGTAAGCTATGCAGAAAAGAGGCAAATGGTAATTGCTTTTGTTTAGGGCTGCAAAATAGAATTCATGAATAGAAAATGAAGCAATAAGAATAAATATTGCGGTCAGGAAATTTGCAGGAGTCTTCGTTGCCCAGCATCTCATTCTCAGTATGGGAGAGACAAGTACAAGACTGTTCCACAAAATAAGGGAATATGGGAGAGGAAGATCCAGCTAAAGTCTTGAAATAAAGATTTTTCTATGGAATTATTTAACCATTCCTATTATATGCTTTTTTTTGTTTGGTTTGGTTTTCCCCCACCTTGATAACCAATATTTTCTTTGTCTTCCCCTTCCTCTCCACTGCTATGAGGATTTTGGCTATTCAGTGACTACAGCAGCACCATCAGGAATAGAAACAATAACATTCCACCAGGGACACAATACAATATCATAACTAAGCTTTAGGATGTGCAAGGGTGTGTGTTTGTGCTCTCTATTAATCATATACCTTAGTGTCTTCCTAGGCACTTGGCCAAAAGGAGAAGGCTGTCAACTCCCTCAAGGTGTTATTGTTACAGGATCAGATTATGTATGCCCTCAGGTGTCTTGTAATCTAATTATTTATAGAGGTATGTCAAAGGAAAAATCTCAGTAACTATGGTAGTTATTTTTGATCTTAACTCTGCTCCCTTGTGCTGATGCACTGCTTTATTCGTAGTAATAAATGCTAGCATAACGAGGGAATCACATAAATACTCCAATTGGTTTTGGCTCTTACTGCATGGAAATAATGTCTACAGAGGACAGTTTATAGCTTAAAAAGCACAAGCCCAATAGAGGATGTTACAGGTGTGTAACAGCTGAGTTCATGATGAGCCAGTGTAGTTCCCTTCGCTGTGTCTTCCCTTTCTGTTAATAATTTTGATAGAGGGAGAGAGGAAATGGGAGAAATGTATGTAGGCACAGGTGAAATGAGGCCAGGTGGAGTGATAAACCCCTCGGTGTTTCAGCCACGTGAGCCTGGCTTTGTTAGCAGAACAAAGCGAGGCAGTTGACAAAAGATGGTGAATATGTTGGACCTTTAACCTGGAGAATCCTTCACCTGGTGAAATGAGGCATTGGGGAAATCATGAACTTTTTCCAAGTGGAAGCTGACTAGCCTAAAAGGGAAAATTAAGCAAAGTGGAAATCTCCACTGCCACTGCAGTTAGTTATGTGGTATGAAGTGCACTAGAATTCAGAAAGGTTCATGTACTGGGAAAATCACAATCACATCTGGAAGGGATGTGACACTGCTGCAGTCAAAGGCAGGAGAAAGGTGTTGTTGCATCCAAGTATAGGATAAAAGGGACATATACTTGAATTCTAGAATTACAAAATGTATATAAATTGTAGGGGGATCTCCCCTATAATTCTTGTCTTTTAAGAGTCTATGCAAATTTCATACCGCAGAACAATCCTTGTGCCTGTGACAAGACATAAGCATATGGGAAATGCACAAAATAGCATATTTTGTTTCTTTTCACCAAAGACAGAAAAGAAAATTAATGACAGAAGGACAGAGTCCAAATTGCTCCAGCTACTCTGATTTCTTGAAACAGACAGTCCCTCTCACCATAAAAGAAGCTCATTCAGGAGCTGTAGCTTTTGTATAGAAGATGCTCCAGAAACTAATAAAACTTCAATAGTCTGCAAAATGGCCAAGGAGTATGTTATCCAAAAATGACATAAAGTACCTCACTCTTTGGAGATCCTGCTGACTGATCTTACCAATTAAAGCTTATCCATAGTAGAACTAACTCACAATAAAGCAGTCCCTATCACACCCCTGCTCCACTTTTACCCAGGTATTAAAGAGCCTGTGGTTTCTGACACTGCCAGCCCAGGTCTGAGCTGCACACTACTACGCTAGCCTTGGGAAAGCACAGAGAAAGACGGCACCTCCATCTTCTCATTTCTGCCTTGTGCTACCAGTGAAGCTAAAGCAGCACGGGCTTCATTTAAATAATTTGACAAATGAGAGAAAAAAGTTCCTCGCAGTCTTTGCCCCAGCTACCTGAATTTACAGGGTTTTGTTCATGTGCACTTCACAATTTGGTAATATCAAACTGAAGACGTAAACCCTTATTTACAGGACAACATGTTACTCGAATGACAACTCAGAGATTCAAATGTACTTTAAAGACACAACAAGAGCAAGTGTTGGAATGGTAGGGAGGAGGCGGTTGGGAGGGTAGTTCTGATGGAGACCAATGACGGTTTCAGAGAGAGGACTGCACTGAAAATGGACAAAAAAAATCCCTTTCCCCTCTGTACTCCAATGGGCAGCACATTCACAAGCAACCATTAAAAACACACAAAGCTCAAAGATAATCAAAAAGCAGAAGGATCCTAGTGGTCTGTCTCATTACAGTGCCAGCTCCTAATAAATTCTAGCTGAAAAACAGAAGCTCAATTAATCCAGGGAGCTAATTAGGCTCAGCAACTATATTTTGGAGTTAAAGCCAGATTCCCCAAAATCAGCAACACCACTGGCTTAGAAAACCTGCACAGTAAATAGACTGTCATTTACAGGAGAAAAACCACCCCACAGTTAAAATCAGTAATGATCCAGATTTTTAATAATTTAAGGACTCTGCATGTGTCCAGGCTCCATGCTAACTTCTACCAAGGTACACTCACAAAGGGAAGGAAAACGCCTTCCCTTCCCCCATACTCCTCCTTGTTTGGCCGACTTATTTGGAAGCATTATGGCAACCACCAGTTTGGCTCAGTTTATCTCTATGAAGCCATTTGGTTGCTTGATACGAGAAGGCGACAGTCGTATCTGCTGCTGAATAGCAACTGGAGCAGCTTGGGAGCCTGCCTGCCTCATCTCTGGGCTGCCTGCGCCCTGGCAGCACAGCGGGAGCACTGGGAAGGAAAAGGGTGAAGAGTGGCTGGCCAGTGCCTGTGCCTGTGGGCAGCAATAGGGGAAAACACATAGAAAGAAAGAAGCATGAGGAAACATCCCCTGACAATCTTCTGAGGACATGTTCTGGAAACCACATTCACACCAGCTGCTCTGCTGGCTAATATTGGCACAAGCACAGCAAAGAGACACCCAGCAAGGGCATTTCCAGCACCTCTCCGTCAGCATGAAGAGCAGGATCCACTCTGTTGCTCAGTGTCTTTGCCTGCAGCGCTGCTGCCCTCAGCTCCCACCACCTTCCCAGGGCCAAGCCGTAGGCTGATCAAAGCAAGGCTCTTCCCTCTGCATTCAAGAGGCTAAGCAAAGGGGTTGTTTTTCAGAAGGCCTCAGCTCACTGCAGCTCAGATGCTGCCAGTGTCTGCTGGGGTCACATGTGCTGAAAAGCCACCATCGGTGACAGCCCCTGCAGAGAAGGTGGAGCACCAGCCACCTCAACTCCCCTTTCACTGCAAAGACAGACTTGCATACCAGACTGTCATAAGCCTTGCATTACCCACATCCCAGGCAGCTAGGTGACCATTTAGGCTGCCACTCCGGTGAATGGTGATTTGGAGGGGACACAGAAAGGTTGCTCGCTGCCACACTGAGCACTCCCACGCTGCCCAGCCAGAGGCAGCTGGCTGCCATGCACACAGCGCTACCCGTGACCCTGAGCAGCAAGCAACAGCGCTTTGCCCTTTGCTTGCAAGGAGTGTTATGATTCATATCTACTGAGAGTGGAATACCAGGGTTATTTCCTCAAACGAAAATTAACCTCAAATGTTTGTAATTGATCCATGAATATTCATGATCTTTTGGGAGGATTTCATAATTACTTCATTCTGGTTAGGCTCATTTGATCTGCGGTAGCGACAGCAGTAGTTTACACTCCTTCATCAAGATGCCAACAATTTGGCAGCATGACCTTCCCAGTTTCCTGTGCTGGAGAGCAGCTCTAGTTATCCTAATTGCAATCCCAAATGGAGTGGTACCTGAAAATAAATTGACTGCTGTTCAGTTTTAGAAACCACTCCGCTTGGCACTGCCACTAGCGTAAATAGATGACATATCCAGGAAACTGGGAAGGTCACTCAGCAAAATACTTCACATTTTTATAAGTAAGATTTTATATGCTGACCTCCTAGAGCCTTCAGCACACAGCAATAGAGCAGAGGGCTGTGAAAGTGCACACGCTGCTGTGCAGAAAGGAAAAAACAGAAAAAAGAAGGCAGACTTCAGTTGTCATTAATATTATGAAAATTATACAATTTATCTATGCCACTTACTAGATGTATTCCCAAAGAAAGTTAGGCTTAAGAGTTCATACTGCCTATGCACCTGTGCCCAAGCTTGCCTCATCACCTCCAGCACTAAACTTCCAGCCTGTTGACCGATTTGAAGAAAATTGGAGAAAATAATATAAAAGCCTCAAAGATAGTAAGTCACTGTAAGTGCTGTGAGAATTGATGGCTGGGTGGATGGAGAGAAATCTTATTAGTGGTCCCACAGAAACAAGACTGAAACTCCTTTAACTCTCCCTCTTGGACACATTAGAGAAAGGACACAGATGAGAGAAATTCCCAACCACAGAGGAACTTTCAGCCAGTATTTATACCATTTGGTTGTCAAAATTTAAGAGACAAATTGTTAGAAACATAATTTTCTGAATGCTGATGCTCTTAGAACTGTTCATTTAGATCAGTACACCAAAAAATATGCACTCAATATGAAAGTAGGTCCTACCTATAAGCTGTCAAAACACAAAGTAAAGCTGCAAAAATATAAAACTAAGAGCATTAAAGCAAAATAAACAGTCAGAAGCTTCAAGTCGTGCTTCCATCTTTGGTAATCAATTTATTACCCTTCAAAGTTCCTTTTCATATACAGCTCCAAACTCTGCTTCACAGAGAAGCATGAAACTGCTAAAAGCTGCTAAAAGAAGCAATCCCTATCCATTAGCAAGGAAGATGGACTTTGCAACAGCCAAGTGATGTGGGAATTTCTTGTATGTCATCTCCTATTTATCAGTTGGGGACACACTGGCCTCAGCTGCTTGGCTCCAAACCATCTAGGAATTAAAAACCCATGACTGTTGTTTAGGAATACTGTGTTGGCATGGACAGGCAATATGTACAGGTACCAGACAATATGCATGCCCATCTCCTTCTAAAAATCTGGGTAAGTGGCTAAGTATGGATTTTGCTGTCCAACTTTACACATTCCTTCTCTTTTGAGAAGTGTAAGAAAGCTGAGCTTCTCCTTTACACCGAGCTGCTTTTAAACAGCAAAATGGACTAGAAAGCTGGTTTCACTTCACAGACTCCATTTGCTTTACTATTCGATGTATAGTTTCAGGGTCAAAATAAGTTTTTTAGACACTTGCAACAATGTTTGCAGAATATGATGAACACAGCGTTCTCTGGCCTGCAAGACCTTGGCCTCCATATTTTTACTGCCAACAGTCAATAGGGGTGGGGTGAGCTTATCAGGAACTAGAGAGAGACCAAAAACTCCTTTCACATAAAAATGAATGCCATCAGACAGCAACAACTTTTATCCACGGATGGCCTGAGCTACTCGTGCGGTGGGCTGATTTATAGATGTGATCAATAGTGATGATGTTGATCGTGCATGGCAATTAAAGATCATAGATGAAACATTCTTTACCCATGCCTGCTTTCGGTGACATCTGAAAACAAGCTCCAAAAATGAGATTTTCTGAACTGAAACCCATGGCACTGTGGTTCAAACCCAGTTGTCACTGAAATCTAGAAAAAAGGCTCCCATAAGCTTCAGCAGGGTCTGACGTGGACTTTTACAGATTTAGTGACAGGGTACATGAGATTATTAATAAAATAGCCCCTTTTACTTCCCTTCTGAAGTCAAGTACACGGCATTGAAGTTAAAACATGGAACCAGAGGCAGGTTTATGATGATATTTTTGGCAGCATAGAGCCAAATCTAGCAGCTGCTGCAGGGCAGTGGGAATTTAACCATCAACACAGGCACAAAAAACCTAAAAGTTTGGTTCTTTTACCCCTCTCACACTCCATCATACTTTATTCACAGAGGACTCTAAATAAAGCATGAGGGACCCCAGTCTCCACATAAGTACTATGTATTGTAAGTAAGAGTGGCCAAATCAATAAATAATTATTTTAATGTATATATATTTGCTATTTAAACCATTTGGAGATAGGCTGTAACAAAATACATTTATCTTCATCTATGCAGCAATTTAAAATATTAATGATGCACATGCATTTTTCATGTTATCTGAAGTTTCTCTCCCCCTTTAAATGGATTCTTCTATATATTTTGCCCACTACAATACCATTAATTAGACAAGCTCCTCAATAGCCTCTTGTATCTTCTACACTTCAGAGATCTCTTAATAGCCTGTGACAGCAAAGGAAAGGAACTCTTTTAAACTTGCCATTTACATAGATTGCAATTTTACCTAAGATAACCATAGCATGCTTTAGAGTTTGATAGGTATCTATTATGCCCAGAAAATCAACTGTAAATTTGAGTATTTCCATGTTAATATCTGCCTCTCCTCAAGACTGCTAATCAGAACATGTGAGTGCCAGAAAGTAATATACAACTACTAATGTTTGTATGTACTTAGTTTGAAATGATAAAAATATATCTATTAACGAGTTAGCTGTTCAAAATCCCAGAAGTACTAAATTAAAATTTCAAAGACAAGCTGAGCCAGTCTTTCATAAAAAGCTCCTTTCAACCTTCAAATGTTTTCAAAAAGCCTCAAACTCGACTCACAACATGTCTGGAAGATACCCCTTCTGTTTACAAAGTCGCTGCTCAAGCTCAGAAATTCCTGCAGCTGAAAATACTTGAGGTTGCAGGAATATTTTGACAAAGTACTCATTCTAGTCTTACACTCTCTCCTTGGTGTCTGCTGTTGAATTTAGACAGAGACAGGATACTAGAAGGACATTTGGCCTGAATCAGTATGGTCATTCTTATGTTCTTGGTGTTAGGTTATAGAGGTTTACAGCGAGGCTCTGCCTCCTTGCTACATCCCCTCTGCATGTCTGCTCCTAAGGGTAGGGAAGAGTGTTCCTCAGCATGCAGTCAACCCAGCCCTTGTCAGTGTGTCTGGAAACACAAGAGAGGCCAAGAGGAAAGGCAGTCATTCTGTTAATGAGAGCACATGGACAACAACGACAGAATGAGAAGGAGGAAAGAGAAATGCATTGTTTGGTCCTGTGAGCCTGATCCCTGGTGGATGTCATCAAAGCAAAGGTGATGCTTAGGATGAGGAGAAACTCCTGTCCCTACCAGATACGGATAACCCTTAAGCATTTAGTAAACTCATCCTTAAAAATATTAGGGCTTCCTGGCACTGCTCCCACACACTTCCATTTCAGAGTGGCATGCTGGAAGACATCTACTTCTCTATTTGCCCATGCTCCAACACAGCCCTTTGGTTTCCACTGCTGTCACTCCCCAGGGATGGGAATGCTCCTGCCACATGTACAGATGTACACTCGGAATCATGGAATTCTCAGAGTTGGAAGGGACCTCTAGAGATCATCTAGCCCAACTCCCCTGCCAAAGCAGGATTGCCTAGAGCACATTACTCAGGACTGCATCCAGGCGGGTCTTGAAAATCTCCAGAGAAGGGGACTCCACGACCTCCCTGGGCAGCCTGTTCCAGTGCTCTGTCACCCTCACTGTAAAGAAGTTCTTCCTCATATTTAAATGGAACTTCCTATGTTCCAGCTTGTGCCCATTGCCCCTCGTCCTATCGCTGGAAGCCACTGAAAAGAGTCCAGCTCCATCATCCTTCAACCCACCCTTTAGGTACTTGTCTCCTTATCACACTCTCTCTATTCCCTAACTCTATTTGGGTATGTAAACCAAATTCATATCATCTTCTCTCACATTAAAAGCCTTCCTTCTCTCCTTGCCAGTCTTTCTTGTACTTGTTTCAGTCTGAATTCATCGTTCATCTATATGGGTGACCAAAACTGCATCCACGAAAGGAATTTCTAGCCCCTTGCATAAGGGCATTACTGTTTTTCTGTTTTCACTCCTAATGCCTGCTTAGAGTTCATTATTTTCTCAGTGTTACATCAGCTGTAGACACCTGTGTTCATTAACCAATATGCCTAAATCAGCACACAACCACCACCCCCTTTTTAGCTGATGAGCTCCCAAATTTCAGTAGAAATAGTTAGCAGACCATCAGGGCAAGCCCTTGCATTAGTGCTATTTCTATTACAGTAGCCCTCGAGGTCCCACAGCTGCTCCCATCTGATGTTCTGATCTTCCTTTGTACAGATGATGGCTCTCAGCTTTGTGTAACCAGCCACTATGATTAGCATGCTCCTGCTCCTGTGCCAAGTCTGCTGATAATAACACTAAATAAAATCTCTCCCAAAACTGGTCCTTGAAGAACTTCCCTGGTGGCACTCCCTCTAGTCTGAAAGCTCCCACTTCAACACTAGCTATTGTTGTCTCATCAATCTTCACTATCTGTTGCATCTTACAGCTCCTTGTCTTCTTCAGCTTAACTAATAATTTCTCAGGGGACACCAATTCAGTTCTTTGCTCAGGTCTAGACAGATTACATTTACCACTGATCTTTCACCTAGAAATTCTGACATTAGGTTTCAAGTCTGCATAAAACAGTGTGAGAGTTGCATCCAAATGTATCCCCATTTTCAGAGGAGTGTTGAATTTAAATGCACAGACAGCTGTTCCAGATTTCCTTGTCTCAGAACAGTCAAGATATTTCAAGGCTTACCACTCTGAGAAGGCAATACCTGTTGTCTGGATTTGCTCTAAAGTGAGTTTTAACTCAGGCCTTCAGGATTTGTTCCTCTCACATGTGAATGCTAATACTGAATTTTTGTTCTAGCAGGACTTTTTTAACAACTCAGTGTTAACTTTTGCAGCTATTGCAGTAACAAAAATGGATCACTTAATTCAGACAATGTAGCAGTGAACTCATTCAAGCTCCTCTCTTCTCTCTATCCCTCCTCCTCCTTCATACACACTGATGAGCAAATCATTTAGAGAGGGGTTCGTCTGCTGACTGCACGAATTTTACTCAGCAGGAAAATATATTAATCTAATTGCATTTCAAATAGTGAGGATCTGAATAAATGAACAAGTTTTTCTATGAATAGAGGAATTAATGAAGACTAGTTTCCTGTGGGTTTGTGTTCTGTGTTCCTCCATTTCCTACACTTCTGCTGCCCCTTCTTCTATAGTCCCTATAACCTCACCTTGCCACATCCCACCTAACTCATCCACTCCAGCTGCAGCTCCTTCCTCTCTCCCTGTTGGCTTGTGTGTGCTGGCTGGCTGGCATGAGGCTCAGCTTGGTGGCGAGCCAGCACGCAGTGGAGCAGGTAGGTAACTGCTGACTTCACACCTTCATGGCCCAGCCTGCTTCTGCTCTGTTCCTCTCCCAGTCCCAGGAGTCTTGCACAGACCTCAGATATCTGAAGGCCTGTCCCTGTGTTAAATCTGATTGGAAATAGTCAATTAAATGGCCAATTAAAAAATGTATTTGGATGACTAGCACCGAGATGATGTGATCATGTATACTTCAGCCTCTCAGGAGGTGTCTAAATATCTTTTGGAGCACGCATGTCAGAGCCAGTCATGCTCACAGAGCTTGTCAAGCTTCACAGTTTTGAAGCACGACATTGTGCATAGCAGTCATTCCCACCACCAGCTACTGAGGACAGATAGGACGTTTCCCATATTAGCATTATGAGAGTGATTAGAGCCACCTAATTATAACTGTGCAGTGACAAAAATCTCAGCACGCAGATGTCAAGTTAGCCAGGCTTTTAAGTCTTTCATGTCCTGTGGCTTAGATTATTCCTGCTTTAAAAATTTTCAGATCCATGTTATGATTTTATGTCCAATTAATTCTTTAGGAGGACAGCAGTTCTCAAATGAACACGGAGTAAATACAATCAATAACAAATGGGTGGTTGTGAGAGTTCAAGTCATTACTGCATTGTTAATATTTTCCAGTATTTCAGATTTAGGGGGTTTTTTTTGTGTGTGTGACATACGACATTAAATACATAGCAAATGGTTTAATGGTCTTCTTGTTTTCAAAGCCACTGCTGTACCAATTTCAAAAAAAAGTAATAATGACCCAAAAGGGACCAAAGAAGTTTATACTTCCCTCAGTGCAGAAGATTTGCATATAATGTACCTAAGAGGTGTATTTGACCCAAGCATTTATAATTAACTCTTAACTTGTCATAGATAAAGAAAAGCTTTGTTTTCATTTCAGTGTTTTTGTTGCAGTGCAATTCCAAGAAACACCAATTAGCTATCAAATGCTGACAACTTGTACTTATCACTGATTAGGGCTAGATATGAACTATAAACCTAGCACATTACCATAGTGCAACAGCTCATTACCAGTCTAGCTTTCCTAGCTAATCTTTTCTACTAATTTTTATTTAGGGACCTTCTGGCTAGCTCACCTGAAAATTGTATGCTAATGATCTGAGCAGAATTGTGAGCTTTAAATGGTAACACGGGAGAAAAAATAATCCTGTTTGATCTCTTTATGTTGTGATAGATGCCATTTAATCAATTAGCACAGCAGAACATACCATTCCATTTCAGACCTGGCAAATATAAAAGAAAATAGAAAAGGGTGAGAGCTTCACACATCTCTACACCTTTTCCACCATGTAAAAGAGCATCATATATAGTACCAGGTAATGTTTAGAAGCAGTCACTGAGACAGCAGTCAAGACACTATTTCCTGCAGGTCTCCTACAAGTCTACCACAGGAAAATGTCAAGGATGTGACTGCTGCTAGTAGAGGGGACATGTCAGAGACAGGGTGCATTGTGTCCTGTGGAGATGTCAGGCAGAAGGGTGGCCCAACAAACACGCTGGGGTGACTGCTGCCAGTTGAGCCTCCGGAAGGTTTAGCATGGGGCGCTGTGCCCCTGGAATGCCCCAGAATCAGAAATGTGGCTTCCAATTATGTTTACCTCCTTCTCCCCCGCATGATTGAGATTATGAAGGTACTTGAGAAACTGCAACCAGAATTCAGATTCTTAATAACCGTGGACTAAAGATACTGCAGCAGTGACAACAAGTGCTTCACAGTTATTTGCCAAAACTATATGATAAATTAAAATTACTTCTGAAATACACTGGAGATAAAGAAGGAAAAGAATAGGATGTTTCATAATGTTACCACTTGTCAATGAGTGCAAAGGATTAAAGATGGTAAGATGTAGTTAGGAACAGGTAGGAAAATATATCTGATCCACATTCTGTAAAGTTCATGCAAATTAAGAGCATCATGGTATATAAAAGTTCTATATTTAATGATTAATATAAACAGATTGAGAGCCATAACAGAAATATTTGAGAAGTAGCACAAGATCCCATTTAGGGGCTATCTCATTTCCTGCAAACCAACTGGGCTGGAGTTTCTGTTATGAAAACTATGAGATTCACACAGCAATACCCATACCAGTGTTTACCGGTTCCTACTCTGAATGAGTCAAAAATAAAGATGGTAAAAATGCACGTTAATGCCTGGAAAACTAAATTATGTCTCTAAATTAACCACTCAAACACATCCATTGCTGGTCCATACTTGGGTATTTCAAAACTTGGCTAATGGCAGAGGACAGTATGCTGAGCAAGTTCTCAACACTCATATAGCCCTGTCTTTAAGACAATAAGTGCATAACCTTTGATCTGCAAGAAGCTGGACCTTTTTCCTAAATATGTTGGTAGAGAATTTTTCTTCCTACTGTGGGCTAAAGGAGCAAGAATCCCTCAGGACTCTCCTTACTGGAACCTGCACCACAAGAGGAGTGAAGATTTGCTGCTCTCTGCCCATCTTTCTAGATCTCCCAAATGTTCTCTACTTAAATATGCACAAGTTAGCAGATTTAACTGCCAGAAATGTTTCAATATGAACATAACCAGACCATAGGGATGGGAGATATTCATTTGCTATGAAAAAGGAGCCAGCAGGAAAAAACACTGTACATATTCCTATTGCATATTATGAGATTAACCAAGGAGAACTTACTCCCACATTTAGGTATTACAAAATGCAGTTAAAGGTCATATGGGCAACATATAATTTATAATGCCAGCATAGAATACTTAACTCTGTCCCTTTGTGTTTAAGACAATAGTCATTAGTAAATTTTATTAGTTGGCTTCTGGCACAATAGAACTGTACTTCCAAATTTTGCAGTCTTAAAAAGGAACTTATATGAAGCTCCAGTTACTGGCAGAATTAATGGATAATACACAGAAAAGAATATGGAATTCATTAGGTTTAATATGGATTACAGATTATATACTAGTAGGAAACATTTGGATTTTTTTATTTCTGGGAGATGAATTAAGGTGAAGCAACACACTGGTTGAACACACTTATCATGAAGCATACTGTTATTGGTTTTATATCTATATGGATAGGAACATAAAATTATTAAGAAAGTTATCTGTGTTCTGAACTTTAGTTTCAATAGAGAGATAACATAGCTGTTTAATGTATAAAATAGATGTGTAATTGCTAGTCAAAATGATTCTCACATACACACACTGTTACTGCTAGAGCTGAATATTACCTTACTATAATTTCATACACAGCCCGCAACATTCTTTATTCATAGCTCACAACTAATTGTTCCCTGTTGAAAAGATGTAGTGTTTTGTTGTTATTCTTTGCAGTTATCTATTGTTCTCCAGCCTTCAGCAAAGGATACCTTTAGCAACAGCAGAGTTTGCCCTCTGATTAGGCATCTGAATGGTTATTAGTGTGAAGATGAGATTCTTTAAAAGAATCAGGTATTGCTCCACAGAGAAGCACCATTGATGGATGGGACCTAGTCAATGGAATTAAAAATGTATTTTTAAGGGCTATGTTATCTTTTGCATAGGTGTGATATAATAGCATTATCAGAGAAAATTCAAAATCTTAAATATTAAACAATGTAAATTATTCTCTAATCAAATGACCCAATTTGTAAAGAAAACCTTATTGTGCTATCTGTTTCCAATGGCCAATTTATTGTCCTGCTTGTAATTCTTTGCTTTCATTGTCTTATCTCTCTGTGAAAAAAGACATTTGGTAGAAAATTTTAAGCAAAACTATGAATTTTCTTGGGAGTATGACAAAATCCATTTCAATTTTCAGAGTATACCTAACAGATGTGTTTGTGATACCAGTAGAGAGCAGAGGGGTTTTGCTACAGCACCACAAAAGCATCATGTCCCTGCCTGAACAAGCCCTGACCCTGCTGGGAAGATAAGTGACAGCCCCTGGGAGCACAGGATGTGCAGTAGAGAGACTCAAAGCATCACCTTCAGATTCACAGCAGCCAGAACTTTCCCCCAGACAACACCCTTATAGCCAGGGGGCTCTTTGGGCTGAGATGAACATGAGGGGAGCTGACACAGCACATGCAAATGGACACAAAGGACTTTGCCAGTTCTGTAACCTACTTGAAGTTTATGTCTGACACACACATAAATGATTCCAGGTGAAGGAACTCACAGAGGACTGCAATCAAGAGTAGCTCAAAAACAACAAAAGCCACTGATTATAATGCCATTACACAACACATAGCCATCCAAAATGGCAGTAGTCACCTAACAAGAGAAAAGAAAATCTGTTACCAGCTTAACAGGCTTATTTTATATTCTGTATGATGCAAAGATCCTAAAGGTTACCAAAACACACCGTCACTTTTTCTGTAACACACACTTCACAGTAAGCAGCCTTAACCCTCAGCTGAAAAAAAACAGCAGCGTTTCATAAATTTCACTGGAGCACAATGTGGTAGAGTGCCAACTGGTTCTTTCATAGACGTGTATTTTCAGAGTCAAATCTTATCCAGCTTTGGTGCTCCATCAGCCCCTCTTTCACACCAGTTACCCTGGGATAACTTTGACATGAGAAAAACTATCGTCCATGGCTCCAGCAATGTCCGCATGAGAGAGATGAGCAGGATTCAGGAGGTCCATGTCAGCAGGGTCTGACTGAGTACACAGAGCTCCTAGAATACTCTCTCTCTTTCTCTAACATGGTACCTTTGGAAACATCTTCTTTTTTATTATGCAGTACATGCCGACTGGGTAGCAAAGCTGGATACTACATGTAATTCCTTTCCTCTTGCACAGAATTGTAACTTCAAAGCACATCACATGGAGCTTGTGAAAACTGTTGTTTGCAAGAGAGAGGAAACGCAGTCTAGGAGCACAAAAGATTCTGCTACACTGTTTATAGCTGGAGGCAGACATGAAAATTGTGCTGGATCCTTAAAAGACTGCTCCAAGGAGACTCAGGCGCCTAGTGCAGTCTGAGCTGCCTGAAGGGAAGGGCACACGCGACACAGGAGCTATGCGAGAGCCTTGTCCTCTGGAGCTCTGCTGAAGGCAGGCAGGACACTGTGCAAGGTGTCTACTGCAAGGGCAGCAGAAAACAGACTTCAATTGGTGAGAGGACCCACTCCTGCAGAGTGGAATACATTGTGCATCCTTTTCCAAGCCAAAAAATCCCTTCACGTCTACCACAGCTCCCAGTTTTCTCCTTTTCTTCTAATCATAGAGACTAAAGACTGTATCTCTGTAGCTCTCAGGTTTGTAACAGCAACCAAAACAGCCACTGCCACCATTCTGCTACCCAGCTCTCTGCACTTCAGAACCAGCCGTACCAAAGGGAGCCAGAAGGGGTGGTATTTCTGACAGTATGAACTTAGATTTTGTCATTAATTTTCAAAATGAGTGAAGCTTTATTTCTGCCCAAGAGCAAAACTAAGGAATAGGGAGAGAAATAATTTAGTAGCTCTCCCCACCCCTCGCAAATAACCTGGTGGAAAATAATTTTAAATATGGCAGGTAGAAGAGTTTTGCTGATGGGTTGATGAGAAAAAATACAGCTAAAACAGTTAAGCCTGCTGTCTGAAATTAATTTTACTGAGTCTTGTCACATATTGCTAGAAAGCATGTCACCTGATGGCATTTATAAACAAACAAAATTTTAGAAATTAAAATAATCTAACAAGTTAATTCAGCAGCAGAAGAAAGAGATAATTTTAATATTTCAGAAGATAGTTCTAACCAGCCTGCTTAACTCTGAAAAGTCAAGGCATATTTTAAAAAATTCACTTCACATCTGTTCATTGTGTACAAGCCTGAAGGCAACCACCAGCTAGAAAACTTTGATCATCCGGCAGAAGCTAGTTGGTACCTGAAGAGCACAAGAGGACTGTCTTCATTGCTTTCCTCATAAACATCTTATGAAAATAAGAGCTTCAATAAAAGTTTGCGTGGGAAAAAACATCTTGCAGTTGCAATGCCATTCAAATGCTCTTGAATCAATAGGAC
Organism: Numenius arquata; assembly: GCF_964106895.1. Classification (NCBI taxonomy): domain Eukaryota; kingdom Metazoa; phylum Chordata; class Aves; order Charadriiformes; family Scolopacidae; genus Numenius; species Numenius arquata. The sequence goes on along the minus strand of NC_133577.1, from coordinate 28,432,784 downwards.
GAACGGGCTGAAATATTCAGTATTTACAAGCACGCAGTTCGCTTCAAAGTTGCTAGGGCCTGTCACTCCATTCAGGGTGTGGTGGTAAACAGAGTGGCAGAAAAGAAAGAGTATGAAGAAAAATTGTTCGACTATTTGCCCAGAAAATATAAACCAAGTTTTTGTTTATTTTTAACTTAAAGTCACAAATACTATTTATATACATTGAAGAGGAAAATCAAATAGTCCTGCTTGTACTACTTCAGTAGTCACAAGTTCCTATTTATGTGGCAAGTTTCTGTATAACCTTCTTGAGCTCCAAATTCATGGTTCCAGACCTATTTGCAACCAGTCAATAGATGATTGTACATTTCCAGTTTTCACATTCACCTATTTCATCGATCACATCCCTTGCAATCCCAGAAAACCTCATCACTAAGTTAACACTTAACCGCATACTACCTCTTTCAACAAATAAGCTGTTAATCATCAAATACTGAACATGAACTACAGTATACAATATCCCTTAGCAAGGATTTGAGGATTATCTCATCTAATTAGATATAAGCATGTTTACTAATCTGTGGGCTTAAGCCAAAGCCCAATAAAAAGATTTCCATTGACTTACACTGAGTTTTGGATCAAGCACTGGGAGAACTTGATTTTGCAGTTCAAAGAGAAAGAGACCTTAAAAAAGAAGTGTAACTAAACGATGAAGGAAGAAAAGTGGTTAACTGAGTTAAATCATCTGGCACAGAAATGGACTGGACATCCCCTATCCATGATAGGGTAGAGTCTTGAGAAAGACACCACTAAGACTTTCTGGATTTCTTTGATGCCATGCAAGTGTAACAATCCAGCTGACTGCTAGTTTTCAGGCTCCTAAAAGCAGAGGAGATTCGAGTAGACACACTAGAGCATGTTTTATTGTTTATTTCTATAACTGCCTGACATGTGCAAAGACTTTCCAAACAAGGATGAAGATAAATTATCAAAATGGAAGTACAGCTATTGAAAATTGTTAAAGATTTGGCTCCAGAACTCTGCACTGAAATTGCATAAGCCTAGCCCCTATCCAATCAGGAACTGTTTATTATATAACTGCAAATTAATATTTGTTAGTTGCATGTTTATTTTGCTTTTAAATCATTCTACCAATGAAGTGTTCACTTCAGCTCTTGGGAAGTTATTCCATTGACTAACAGGAATCACTGCTAGCATGCTTTGAAGTTTATATTCCTCTGTCTCATTACTTAAGGATAAGAAATCATTCTGACACTTTGTCTCACCAGAAAAAAATGTCTCCTCCTGTGTGTATTCACATCCTTCAAATACTACAGAGTAGTTGTCATCTCCCCTCTCAGAGGTCTCCTTTTCCCTGCCAGCTATGAAGCTTTATTTCTGTTACAGTGTTCTTTCAGGTGAATAACCCTTTCATCTCAGACCATTCATAGTTCTTCTTGCTTCTCTTAAATTTTCTCCAAACTGTAACCTCTTCTTAGTGATGAGATGCCCAACTCTGAACACGGGGCTACATACTGGCGCTATATAAAGAAAAGCTATTTTCTTTGGTCATCTGCAGTGGGGTGTCTCTGCTCTCTTGCCCTGAGTCACACGGGTTTTGTGCAGGGAAAGAAGGATCAGTAAGGAAATGAAAGTTAATTTCACAGATCATATCCATATGCAACTATTCAAGAAACTGGAGATAACTAAAAACATGAAATAAGGCTAATAAATATTACTGCATGCTATTTGATGATTTGTTGCATTGCAGAAGAGCTAGTTATTCCAAGAATAGGACTATTTAAAAATTGTTCAATTATACATGAAATTAATTATCACCACATTTGCACGAGAGAAAATGTATTAATGTTCAATTGAGCCTGAACCAGTGGTAGAACAGGTGAAAATAAACTGATGGATACCCTGACTGAAGGTTCAAAATGGCATTTTAGTGAATTAAGTACAGATTCATTTGTATATAAAAACACCACAATGGCCTATTTGGGTCCCACTCAAGTTATATTTCAGCAATAACTGAACGCTACTGGATTGCTTGTTCATTACCAGTCATGTCTGTGCTGGCCTGGGACCAAAGTAGTGTCCTTCCATGAGGCAGCTATCTGCCGCTGATAGGAATGGCTATTTAAATGCAATTAGTAATTGCTATTAAATCTGACTATAAACCACAAGCATTTCCCTTCTCATTTCATTCTGCAGTCCATCATTACTTGCTTGTTACAGTATCTGTAAAGCGGTAATTCATTGAGCAGTTCAAAGAGCATTAAAAGAGCTAGCTCATGAGGCATGATTCTTCCCACTTCAACAATTGTGCAGAATGGAGGCATGTCAAGTGAGATCTGTTGTAAAACTGGTGTAACGGGGATAATGCTCAGTGAATGCAACACACTCACTTACATCTACTACACATGCACGCAGACACCTCTGCTCCAATAATTATCACGTTGCCAGTCTGGCAGGACTGAGTTGAAAACGCAAAGTTGGGGAATGGCAGCTCCACTGAAGCTTTCCTTGAGGATTTTGTCTACTCTCTCTCATTAACTTGATGATGAAACACAGTGTTGTAAGACGTGCAGATAAAGCTCAAATCTGCACTATCAGCTAAACAAACTGTCCTACAATAAAGTGCATTGTTGATGAACACTACAACAGTGATTGCTGGAGCATGCAAAATCCGTTATCCTCCTGCTCCGGAGCTGCAGATTAAATTACTCTAATAAAACGCAAGAAGTTTTCCTACATTCACAGACCGTGCATCCCTGATTCCATCTATTTTATGTAGTTCCCTGAAATAAAGAAGAAAATTGACAGAAATTCAACCTAGTAAAACTGTCAGCTACAGAAAACCCCCAAAGGTGAAAGTAATTGCCAGATGCTCCAAGTCCTCGTTATATCCGCACTGACAGTGCTTCAGTACCCTTGCTGGCAACCACATTGCTCTTCCACATTGCCAAAACACTCTGGCTAGTGTCAAAAAACATGCACCTAAGGCCAGGTCCTCAGCTGGTATCATATGGCATTGCTGCAGTAGCTTTAGTGTCTGTTAGCCAACACTCCGGCCCATATGACCTGTCTGCCAACATCATGGAACAATTCTTTTGTTCCTGAGCAGCTCATGTTTTTGATAGCTAATTAGGAACTATTTCACATTCAACAAAATCTCTATTGACCACTCTCCTACAATTGGATCATTCAGGGGTATTTCTCAGGCTTATTCCTCTTTTTGAATGGGCTCATTTCTTTTTCTCTTTTGCTTCCCAGTTCTTCTCTGTGGTTTGTTGTGTCCTTTACACATTATGTCAGCATCTCTTGGAGTTCTCCCATTCATTTTGGGGCATTTCCCAGTCCTGTGATTCTGTTTCAGCTGTCACTCATGTCTTCATTTTCATTCTTTATTTCCCCTTCTTCTGCTCTTATATTTCCACAAGTGAAATAGTAAAACAGTTCCATTTCTAGTATGCTCAACACTAAATTAACACAGAAAGACTGGAGATTCCAAAGGCAGCACCAGACTTTTTCTGAGGCTTTCTGTGGTCTTTGTAACGTGCTCTTCTTGAGGAGAAGCAAAGGCAAGGAAGACAAGACTAGTAGATGCAGCAGTGGAAAGCAAAAGCGATTGAAATCTCTTAATTAAAAAAATAATTACTTTAGGTTTAGGCGCTGATGAAGTAACCATTAAACAGATTGCTCACTGGGTATATAGTTCAATTTTGGCATTGAATTCAGCAGACATGGTTGCATGAATCACACAAAACTAAGACTTAGTATAAGCTCATAAAGAAGGATAAATCTCCAGTACTAATACTAGTTATGGTACAAGAATTGTATTGTAAACTGGTTTTTAGCTTTCCTTATCTCTTCCTGAAAAGTTTTTGCTGACATTTCTTCTGAGTAGAATAATCTAACTCATGCTATATTTGCAAAGGCAAGACATATAAACAAAAGATACCTGGGATCCCAGTTCTCTTCACACAGTTTTTTTACACAGATGAAACAATTGCAGATAGATACATCAATTTAACCAAGAAAAGAATCTGAATTACTGGATCCATCCAAACCTCATTTTCATTTTTATTCAAATAATTGACTAACAATTTAAAGAAAATATCTGATATACAGCATATTCTTTAGGCTCATTTTTTATAACACAATACTATAATCCAACACTTTCCCTTTTCTCCTCCTCACTTAAAAGCAATAATAGTCTACCCTTGACCAAAAAAACCCAAATTTTGCATCCCATTAGGATCATCTATGTGAGCCCTTAACTCTAAAAAAAGTGAAAAAAATATGGTAACACAGTCCTAGCAACAGTTAAAATGTAAGCAGTCTTTTTGCCAAGTCTGAATGCCCTTTACAAATCCTACTTTAATTTTTTCTTGCTCAGTTTTATAAATGGGAATAAATAAATAAATACAGAAATAAATTATTTTCCAAAGGTCATACAGAAAGAAAAAATGGATTAGCCTATGGTTTAAGCACCAGATTAGATCTTATAACATAGCCTCTTGTGCAACCTTGCACCAGTCACTTAATATCATTTTATTTTGTACAGATAGGATTAAAAAACAATATCAGCATGTAAGATCTGGGAGGAACTGCAACCTTATGACAGAGAAGCAGAATTGTCAAGAATAAAATTCATGCTTTTGACTCACGCCCATCTATTTTATGGGCAAGAATCCCTTTTTGGATAAGCATAAGTGTGTAGTTCAAAATACTTAATGCTCTGGATGCTTCCAGAAACACTAGCACATTGCAATAGCACATTAAGAGAGAAGCCTATTAAATAAAACAAGCAACAATTTCTGAAAGAGAAATTCATACAGCCTTGCACTTTTCTAAACAGTTTTCTTACATTCTCATAGTCATTAAAATGTATAAAAATGATTATTTCCAAAACAGCATTACCATGAATTATCACTATCTCTGTTGCCTAGCAACTAGAGTAATTTTTGAATAGTGAGCTATATAAACCAGTATCTGGAGTTTGTGCAAATGGGTATTCATCTGAGGGTTTAAAACACATTCATCTTGGAAATCAGAGGCAGATAATGCAGCACTAATGTAAAGCTGAAATGCTCTTAAAAAAATAAAATGGCACTAACAATTACTGCATCTTAGCAAAACTCTCCTCCTGTAGCAGATCTGAGCCCTGTCAAACTTGGTCAGGGATGGAGCTGACTCCCTTGGGCTTGCAAGTGCCCCTTTCCAATTTTTATGAAGATATTTGACATTCATGCAGAGAAAATAATTCTTGCCCAGTCTTTTGAGGGACTTGCTCATAACTCCAGAGCAAAAGAAACGGGTGACATTAAATGGCAATGTATTTAATTCAAATTAAAAATTCTATTCTTATACAACATACTGAGCTGGAAGAACTCACTGGTTCATACCAAGACAGAATGATGTGATTAGTAAGGTTCAAAACATATCTGGACTTTAATAGTGACAAAGAGATAACCCACTGAAATATTAGAGAGATTATAAGTACATATGTGAAAGATACGAACTCGCAGAAATCACAGCCTGGTCATTCATTAGCTGCAGGCGGTTGCCCATTATATTGCTTCAAACCCACATTGAATTTAACTTGAATGCAGGACAAGATCCCAAACCATATCAACCTATATTGTTTGAAGTCTGAAAATTTCTACATTACTTTCTTACAACTTTAGTAGACAAATTCCTGCTAAAGCCAGTGTCAATCTGTGTTAGTATTCCCAAAATTTGTAGGCGGAAGGGGTGCAGTGCTCCTGAGAGAGAAAGATTCAAATTTAATGGCTTCCAAGGCTTGGACTTACGTGTAAGAAATAAAAATGCAAAATGTGCTGAACACCAGCATGTGTTTGACATAGAGACTACAGGCAGAAAGGCAAATTCATTCCTGGCATAAACACAGAGCCCACTGAAGGCAATGCAGTCGCATCTGCTTATACCAGCTATGAATCTGAACAAGCTTTTTCCTACAACTACTACCTGTGGAGATAAAGCTGGATACAGCACTGAAGGGACTTTAAGAGCTTGCAGCCTCTCAGAGTTTAGAGAACTAAATTTCTGCAGTAAGAGAAAACTTGATGTCTATGAAATTGTGTTTCTGGGCTCCCAGGAAGCCATGCAGTGCCTACTGACAGGCTGCCATAAAATACTTAATAGTTGCTTAACAGCTCAGATAAAGAAAAGATGCTCCACTTTGTGTGCTGCTCTATGAAATTTGCTGAGACCATACACACAATATGCAGTGCTGTCACATAAGAAAAAAATTCTATTGTTTTCCTTTGGTTACACTCAAAAAAGGCAGTTAACAAAATTTTAATTTTATCCCTAACAGTGAAAGAGAACACCCCTAAAGAAAGGGAAATATGTCAGCTAGATAGGCTAGGTGTTGCTTTAAACAAGACGTATTACTGAACACATATCACATCAGTCTATGGGATGCTCAGCCAGCCTCTTCTACAATGCAGCACACACCCCCTCCTTCCTCTCTTCTCCGCCAAGGAGCAGCACACACCTCTAGGGCTGGATCACTGAGCAAACAGTCTTTATGCTCACCCAGCCACCAAAACTCTTATTTCCGTTGTTCATGAGTAGATCACATTTGGGAAAAAAAAGCTTTCTCCACTCTTCTCATGAAGAAGTAGACAAAATTTGCTCCAAAATATGCCAATACGTTTTTCAAATTGCATTTTAAAAGTCCCCCATAGAAACAGAGACATCACCTCTGATTTACAGATGACAAACCACATCTCTATAGTTATAATCTATACTATCTGCTCTTACAGGAGTGAATTCAAGAGGAGATGCTGGCTGAAGAGATCTTTTATCTTCTTTCAGCGGTACAGAAACATTGATGAGTGAGTGTGCTGGCACCTCGGGCAGTGTAAGTTCAGCAGTGCAACAGCTGGGAATCACAGCAGAAAGAGATTGGTAGTGCAGTAAGTAGAAGACATGTCTGGTAATGCTTTTCTCCCAGTCAGGCATTGCCAGGAAAGACAGCTGTTGTATTTGGTAACTATTCCTTGTGTGTTTAGTTCTAGCCTAGGGAGCATCATTAACATCACTTTTTCTATTCCTACAGTTGGCCTTCCCTTCAATCCATAAAATCCAAGAGGAAGGAAGACAGGTTTTTGATAAGCACAGTTTGAGCTACCTTTGTGAAGTGCAGAGTTCAAGCTATTTTCACACTGTGATTAGGTGCATGATCCACAAAATATTTCATGAACGTTTATATGTACAAATTTGGTTGGCCCTTAACTGAATTCCAGTCTGACTGAGCTCCAGGAACAGGAATATTTCCAGAGAGCATGTTTAAAGCCCAGACTGCCAAATAATTTTGGAAAATAAATGTTAGAAGAAAAATAAAATTATAACCAAACTCAATTCATCTTTATTTTCCAAAATGAAGATAAAACCAAAGAAGTAAAATTTGTCAGTGCCTTGCAATCTTGAATGAACGTGAAAAAATAATCGTATTTGTAGCCTTTAAAATGATAAAAAGGGTAAAATGTATGGACTGCAATATGGTCTGTGAATGACTTGGTTCATTTTTCATGTCATCCTCTTGTTCCTAACTCCAGAGTATCACATACATGTCCTTCCTGAATGGCAACATTCATTAGCAATTTGATTACAAGATACTACTGTAAGCCATTCCTGTGTTGCTAGTTGCTACTCCCTATGCTTTAGGCTAGAGGAAAGCAATACCATCCACAAAATCAGAAACTTTTCAACAGGAAGTCTGTAAGACTGCCTGAGTTGGGTAATGAATCCAAACTTGCTTTCAGACCTGCACACATGACAAATGGGGTGAAACAACGATGAAGAAAAATGAGTGCAAAACATACCCAGTAGGTGAGCAATTACTCTAACTTCCTAGAAGCTACCTGCAGTAGCAAAGGCCACTTGTCTAGGGTGACAAATAGGGCCTACTTCTTTTTTGCAAGTGAAAGGCTGACACTGAGATTCCAATCACACAAAAATAAAATGCAAAGTAACCTTGGATCACAGAAAGAATCTCATGACAAACATGCGTGCTCATGCGTGCTCATGCTGGCAGGGGGCTTGAAACTAGATATCTTTAAGGTCCCTTCCAACTCTACCCGTTCTGTGATTCTATGCTTGTGACACACATTTTGAAGAAACTAAACTCCACACAATGGACAGCAAAAAAATTTTCTTTGTAGTGCTGCATTATGGCAGCAACATTTGCCTCTGTGGAGAAAATATGAAACTGGCTTTCAGATGCTTTGAAATATTAAAAACATCTTTGAACAGTCCCAAAAACTGAAATCATACTGTGATGAACTTAAAGATCTGTTTCTAAGATCTTTAAGGCACCTATCTGAGTCCGATTTCAGCAGGCTTCTTCCTTTGAAACCCACATGTCAAATACAGTGTAGCTACCAGATACAACATTCGATCAGGTGTCAGGGGACCCTAGGCAGGTTTTGCCGTATCTCAAGGGGGCTGCACTGACCCCAGCAGACTCTCTCCCTGCTTAGCCGAGGTCTGCCTCAGGCTCAGACAAGCCCACTGCTTGCAAGCATCCTCTCATTAGAGAATATCACAGAATACCACTTACTTGTATGGGATGTGTTTGCTTCCATTGACAAGGGCAAGGATGACGTTCCCCAGTGCGGACAATGAGAGACAGAGGCCAGAGCTTCCCTCCCGGTTTTTGCTGAGCACTTTCACACAGCTACCCAGGTCAATAAGGTGCAAGCGGCTGCGACCTCCAGACACTGCCATAAACAAAGAAAGCAAACAGTTAGCATGTGCCTCCAAAAGCAGCTTCCCAGGAAAGCAAAAGACTCAGCATGACTTGTGAAGAAGAAACAATCCGGAAATCTTTCCTAATTCATGTTAGCAGCAACAAACTGTAGGGGTCCTGTTAACTCGCTGTCAGCCTTCATTGCTGTGCATTGCTGTCCACTCTGGACTTGCTTAAAAATTGCCAAGGCTTTCAGTACTCACCTGCTCCTGCAGGTTTAACTCTGTGGGAGTCACCACTCTGCTTTTCTTTTGTTTTAATATATCTCTATTAGCCTGTACCTGAGTTGGCTCTGTTTCTGTCTTTGTCATTATTGTTCCTCTGTCTGAAAAACTACAGGCTGGGAATTGCTGCTTGGTGAGCAGTGATCCTGTGGTAGCTTCTCTTGTCTTTCCCATCTTGAATACTGGATCTTCAAGAGAATCTGTGGTGTCTGCAGGATGTTCAACTTTGCTTTAAGTCTATATACTTTACATTATCATTTGGGCTAAGAAAAGGTTTGCATGCCATGGGTAATGGATTGTGGACAAGCTGCTCTGTTCTGAAAATAGTTTCTGTAAAATTAGCAGTGGCTCCCTACATTTTTTTCTTGCTTACTCTATATCAACACACTGTAATTAAAGTTAAAAGATGCTACTGTTGAAACACCAAGATGAACGATATTTGCTCTCTTTAAAAGCCTATGGTTCCTTATGAACACAGGATGGGGACTATGTAGACTTAGAAGTACTTCTAATTCTCTACTATCTCAGGACAATTTCCTAGCTGGGTTTTTTTTTTTTTTGGCATCTGATCTTTGAGCACTCCTCCCTATTCTCAAGAGTTAGTTAGAAGCAATCTGTAGGAAAAGGCAGTTTTATTTCTAGGATCTTAACTCAAAAGTTAAGAGCACTATTTAAGGACACAAAGATAACTTAAACAGGAGTGGAAATACTTTCGCATCTGAGTTTATCTCTATGCAAATAAATTCACAGTCATTTTGACACAGCACCTCAACTTATGCATCTATTAAAAAAATGTAGTAGTGGTGGTGGAAGACCAGTTCACAAGCAAAGATGGTGATGGGAACTACCTCCTGGGGACCTTATAAAAGAAGTTTCCAGATACATTCCATTGTTTTGGAAATGCCTCATCAATCATAGAATGGTTAGAGTTGGAAGAGACCTTAAAGATCATCTAGTTCCAACCCCCCTGCCATGGCACCTTCCACCATTATTGATTACTTGATTACTCAAAGCCCCACCCAACCCGGCCTTGAACACTTCCAGGGATGGCGCACCCACAACTTCTCTGGGCAACCTGTTCCAGTGCCTCACCACCCTCACAGTAAAGAATTTCTTCCTAATATCTAATCTAAATCTACCCTCTTTCTGTTTAAAACCATTACCCCTCATCCTATCACTATGCTCCCTGATAAGGAGGCCCTCTCCATCTTTTGTGTAGGCACCCTTTAAGTACTGGAAGGTTGCTATAAGATCTCCCCGGAACCTTCTCTTCTCCAGGCTGAACAACCCCAATTCTCTCAGCCTGTCTTCATAGGAGAGGTGCTCCAGCTCTCTGATCATCTTTGTGGCTCTCTACTGGACCTGCTCCAACAGGTCCATGTCTTTCCTGTACTGAGGTCCCCAGAGCTGGATGCAGTACTCCAGGTGGGGTCCCACCAGAGCGGAAAAGAGAGGGGGGAATTACCTCCCTTGACCTGCTGGCCATGATCCTTTTGATGCAGTCCTTCAGGGCTGCAAGCTCATATTGCTGGCTCATGTTGAGCCTCTCAGCACAAGCATCGTTTTTCAATGCATTCAGTAGCTGTGGTACCATGCCATGGTATACAGACATGTAAGTACCACAGGAGGTAGAAGGAAATAAGTTTACACATCATTTTGAATATTTGCTCATAGGAAGAAAGTCTACTATGAAAAATGTATATAAATATAGAAACCATACAGCTACTAAGGGTATATATAATTATTAGCTGTAACTTAAAGCATCTTAACATAAACTGAAAAAATAAGGAGAGAGATATTTCATTTTGCAAGCACTGTAAAACGCAGGGCTCACTGCTTATCCTACTACCCAGTGTCTTGCATGACATAAAACTTTCTATAAAAATATAAAGCCTTTCTGTAGAATGTGTTATATAAAATTCTATAATTCTGTTTCAGTTGTGGGTGATAGCTAATTAAAATGAACAACAATAAAATTATGAGAGGATTTTTCACGGAATCACAGAATTGTAGGGGTTGGAAGGGACCTTCAGAGATCATCTAGTCCAACCCTCCTGCCAAAGAAGGTTCACCTAGAGCAGTCTGGACAGGAACACATCCAGGTGGATTTTGAATATCGTCAGAGAAGGAGACTCCACACCCTCTCTGGGCAGCCTGTTCCAGTGCTCTGCCACCCTCAAAGTAAAGAATTTTTTCTGCATGTTCAGATGGAACTTCCTGTGTTCCAGCTTGTGTCTGTTGCCCCTTGTCCTGTCACCAGGCACCACTGAGAAGAGCCTGACCCCTTCCTCTTGACACCCACCCTTTAGATATTTATAAGCACTGATGAGGTCCCCTCTCAGTCTTCTCTTCTCCAGGCTAAAGAGTCCCAGCTCTCTCAGCCTTTCCTCATATGAGAGGTGCTCCATTCCCTTCATCATCTTCGTAGCCCTCTGCTGGACTCTTTCCAGTAGTTCCCTGTCCTTCTTGAAGTGGGGAGCCCAGAACTGGGCCCAGGACTCCAGATGTGGCCTCACCAGGGCAGAGGGGGAGGATGACCTCCCTTGACCTGCTGGCCATGCTCTTTTTAATGCACCCCAGGAGACCATTGGGCTTCTTGGCCACAAGGACACATTGCTGGCTCATGGTCAACTTGTTGTCCACCAGGACTCCAAGGTCTCTCTCTACAGAGCTGCTTTCCAGCAGGTAGAGCTGCTTTCCAGCATATATCTTTTTATGACAAAAGAAAAAAGATACATGAATAAAGAGAAAGAAGAGAAGGTAAGAAAATAAAAGCAAAGCAGAGAGAAAAAAGAAGAAGAAAAGAGAAGAAGAAAGAAAAGGGAAGAAGAAAGTAGAAAGAAGGCTTTTTCTGTGAAAGTCATTTATGCTATGGGATTTGAGAATAATATTCCAAAAATGTATCCAGCATCTCTGTCAACAATTGTTAATATGCAGTAACTTCTGCTTCTTATAAGTCCTGTTAGTTCTTCAGCTACATCAGGTATTGGGCAACACAGGACTTGCATATATTAAATTATATTAAATTATACTGCGATATTGGTTAAGTCATGCTGAGTATCACAAAACAGAACTGAAGAATAAATGATTAAAAGTAATGCTGGTGGCTAGACATTCAAAATGCTGTAACACTCCACAAATTATATGACAAACCATTAAACACGTCCACGGATGTGTCACCACTGTGCTCGCAGTGGTGGGAAGTGGTGGGATACATCTCATGGGGAAGTATTCACACGCACCACAGGCTCCTGCACTCACTGCAGAAAGTCAGGCTTCCCTGGGGAATCATCTAGACAGCTGCACCTTCATCTCCTCTGAACTGCTCATGGAGGACTTTTGCCTCCTCTCTATGAGTCATTAAAACTCTTAGACTTAATAGTCCCCAAGTCCTCTAAGACTGCTACACTCAAAAGGCTGAAATTACCTTTTTTGAGTATCCCCCAATGATTTCCTTAGAAAACAAAAGAAATGTGTTTAGTTGTTATTGAAAATGACTGCAGGTGACTTTACTGAATTATATATAATAAATACGTCTGTTGCCAAGATTACTGGGTATTGGGAAAAAAAAAGAAAATTAAAGAAATCACTACCCTTCAAAATCTCAGTCATATTGTTTCCACACATATTCCTGTTACACAGGCTGAGGACATTCAGAATAAGAGAAATTAACCTATCTTTCTTTATTTATTTAATTTACAGGCCAAAGTAAGACAATTTTAGGATGGCAGATCCACTTGCTTGATCTGAAAATGAAGTTATTTGTTAGACAAGTTCTCCACTAACATGCTTGGCAACTATGGAGAAAAGAAGTGGAACATCCTAACACTTGTTTTTGTCTATGGTCACAGAGACTTTGGAGAGCTGACAGCTGAAAAATGACTGTGCCAGTTCTGCCAAAATGCCATTTATTTCAATGGTGCTAAGCATGTTTCATGACATTCCTGGTAATGAATGTAACAAGGAGGCAAGTACAGTACCCATGCGTTATTCTAACAGTAATTTTTTACCAAAATCATATGTTAGCGAGCCCTTTAATCTCTTATCCTTTAGAAGCTGGGTTTCTTTTTCCTTTTTTTTTTTTTTTTCTTTTTCCTATCCTTTTTTAATCCTGTTACTGGAGTCTATACATCTCTACTATCTTCAAGGTGTTTTTTGTTCTGAGAAGTCCTTCATTACAGCAGGAGACAGTGATAATCACTAGGCGCCCTTTCTGAGCAGCTGGAATTCCCCCCTCATTCAATTATCAGTGAGATCTGACCCTGCCTGGCTTGTGAGGCCACTCAGATATGGGAACTTGAAGACAGGAGGTGGTGAGACAAAGATATAAGGAAAAGCAGTGGGCAAAGCATGCCATACTAGAATCCAACAGGATCATGCCTTCTTTTTTGAAAATGAGTCAGTAGACCCACAGGAAAATAATTTTTTGACTTTTATTAATTGCATTTGAAAATAGTAGAAAAGGACTGAATGTACATGTATTTGCGTGCAGTAAAAAGGATGGAGCATTAAATAATTGTAATAATGATTCCCTCAAAATCAGCCATCTTTATTCCTGTGAACCAGTCTGTCTGAACATTCATAGTCTTCCTTTCCACCGCAGGGCGGTTAATTAATAAACCTTTAGTTAATTGAAAACTCTGCCTGCCAATTCCACAAGGGTTATTACTTAAACACATGCAAACTGTATTTCCATTTAGAGCAAATTCCTGGTTTCCTCTCCTTATAAGTACAACCAGTGTAAATTTTCTGCATTCAAACATTAGACATTAATACCGCAGTGTTGTTCACCCACTACTCACTTCTCACATCATAGCTTGCAATCTATTCTGTATTATAAATAACCTATACAGAGCCAGGAGCTGAAGCATATGCTGTTTCTGCTGAATTGCTTAAGCCCACAAATTTAAAGAAGCAGAGGTCTCTGGTATCTTTCAAACAAACATTTTTTCAATGTAAAAAATGATTATTTAAAAAAAAAAAAATTAATGTTAAAGTTTTCTTTTTCGGTGGGGATGCTTCTTATATCATACAAATCTTTTAACACTGGAACTTACTAAAAAACCCTTTTGTCTATCTCCAGTTATAAACAATTTGGGAGACTTGAAACAGAAGATAAATATAATAAAAAAAATAAGTGGTATGAGTCAAATGAAACCTTTGAAAATTATAGAAACATGCAAGTAGACATGGAAGCATCTTCTACTCATTTATAACTGGGAGATGGAAGTAAAGACACAAGCCAGTGAAAGCACCTATGAGAGAGGGAGCGAGCCAACCTGAAAAGCCCAGAGCCTTTACAAAGAACCACAAGAGTGCTTTGTGCACATGTACTTGGACCAGCGACTAAAATATCAGGTATCTCCAAGAAAAGCTACAGTTTAGGCATTGCCAAAATCAGCTTACACACACACTGCCATATTTAGGTGCTGAAGGGGAACAGCTAGTCTAAGGGTGGCAGGGAATTCTCATCGCCACAATATTTTAATCCATGACCTCCACACTATCAGTAAAGATAATACTAAAAGTCAATCTGAAAAGCACTTTATTTTTCAGATACAGAGGCCCACATGGTGTTGAGGACTAACTGTTAGTATCTCCACAACTGCAACCAAATTGACAATTAATGGGAATAATCCCCAGTGGCCTTTAATGGCCTTTGGTGGGTCTTTACCAGGCAGGTGGACAGTCTGCTGGTAGGAATGGCCCCACCGCATTCTGAATGGAGACCTGCTTAAAGCTAGTCTCTGGGTATGCGTGGAGGAAACTGAAGAGAGCAAGGAGACAGCTTACTTCCGCCTTTGCCGCTTTTCTCCATGCGGTACTGGTAGATGTGCAGGGTGAAGAGCATGTGGGAGTTGCGGTGATCCTCCTCGTCACAGTCCCGCTGGCTGCTGCGACGTGAGGCGATGGCAGCGTCGAGGAAGAAGGCAGCCTTCTCTGCTGTAGGGGCGCGGAGCTCACTCTGATTCTGAAGCTGCAGGTTAACACAAGGGAGAAATGATCTAGAAACTCCCACACGAGTCAACACTACTAGACAACTTCCCTTAGTCAACGCATGCTTTAGATACATTGGCTTCTGACAGGACCACAAAGGAGGAAGTGCCCAGTGGAATGAGACACTCCTGACACTGGCCCCATGATTGAATCCAGGCTTTTGGGGGTTCTTACTTAGGGTACTTCTGGTGGCAGTTGTTACAAATAAACCTCAGCAACTGAAAACTGTCCTATGGGCTGGTCAGATGCATAAATTTGTTCCTTCACTTTCCCAGAATTTTAAGCTATTTAGGCTTATTCTTTATTTGCTATTTTAATTGGTTTTACTGCCTTTTTTTACCTGTATTGCTGGCTCTGGCAATAACTGTGTCCTTCCGATGGTTAGAAGTGAAAAAAAAAATAATTGTGGAAGACACATCAATCCCAAACTAACAGTTGGTGGAGACTGGAAAGGGCAGGACTACGTGTTACCCTTCAGAAAGTTTTAGAAGGGAGCAGTCCACAGGTGAATCTGGGAAATAACAAGAGTGAAGCTTGTGTTCAGAACCATAGCATGCGGGGAGCAGCACAGAAGAGAAGCTTTTTTCTTGCCCCTTCATACCACAAGCTTATGCACCTGCTCATGAGTCAGGGCAATCCATTAAATGGAAGAAGGCAGGTAATACACATACATTCACATTTGCTGGACCTCAGTCCCAGGCACCAGCCTGCTCTTATCTCTCTGAAGTGACAGACAGCATAGGTGGGCAGATATTATTAACCCCCCCCTAATGTTAGGAACACATGCATGTTTCATGTCACCTAGGATTAGTTTCTCTGTGGAAGGGACATGTGACAGTGTAATCTGATGGCATTAGTTTTGGCAGTACACAGAGCTGCCCCACAGCCAATAGAATAGACTTGCTTTGTCTCACATAAAAATAGTGAGGAACTCCCACTCTGAGGGTTTGTTCCCCTGCTATGTAATACAGCTAAAAGTTAAGTTCTAAAGAAGACAGTGCTCCTGTCTTCTCTTCATGACCATTAATCAGCCTGAGGAGGGATAAAGCTGAGACTCTGCATGGGATGTGGTGACACAGCTGAAGCCTAAGCTCCCTCCAGAAAGAGGCAGGAGGGCAGGAAGGAGTTAACAAGGCAAGCAGAAGGCAGGCAAGTCTGGGGGTTGATCTCACTAATGTAAGCAACAAGAAAATGTGCATACTTGGAAAGGCCCAATGACAGACAGTATGACATATGGTGATTATTCATTTTTTATACACACTGCTGATCTTGCATATCTGTATGGTTATAATATAATATCCTCCCTTCATCTGAGGGTTTTGAGAATTCAGGTGTAGGACACATGACTCCAGAACGTCACTACTTGGTAAACTTGTAAACACAAGCAAAAAGGCTTTTTTTTCCTCACAATTTCATTCAGTATTTTACACTGCAGAGGTACATAAATGTCTCATGGAGCTACCTTTTCTCCACTGATCTAAAATAATTCATTTCGTAAAAGGTTTTTCTGTCTCTATATATATGAAAATAAGCAACAATAATGGAATATTTATTATTGTTGCTATTGTGCTTAAATACTATAGGAAAGAATTAAACTATAAGGAGCAGCTAGTTGTTCCACAGTTATGTAACATTTATAACATGCATACGTATGCTAATTCAGATTTTAACTGGCCCATCTATCACCCAAATGGGAACTGTGAAAACTCAAATCTCCCATCTTATACTCACTGAACTGCACCCATTACTGGATACCAGGGGGTGAGGTCTCATGCTACTGAAAATGTTTCATAAAGCATTAAAGCCAGGAGTCAAGCGAGAATGCAAACCTTAATTGTTGCTTATAACCAAGATGCAGCTTTGTAGTGCTCGAGTAGAATGGAAAAGAATGGAAAATATGATCTAAGTATGTCAAAAAAGCTTAAACTACAAAGAGATAAAACACAAAATTCATTACTTGCTGTTTAAAATCACACAATTCATGACTTTTGTGGATGTGAATCATGATTTCTAGATGCCTGGAGCTGGAAATAGGGTACATGACACTGTAGACTTGTACCCTCCTCCCTCCCTTCCCCATCCTTGGATAGCCAGTGCCCTGCAGGTTCTGGACAGAAGCAGCCTTTGCCTTTAAGGTTGAAAGAATGTATTCAGGCTCCATCATGCTGGTTTGCTCCCTCTTCATCTACTTAAAAAAAAAATCAGATATATTCCCTCATAGACAGCAGGATGAAAGAATAGGCCTTTTTCCCCCTCAAACCAAGAGGGGGTGGAAAAAAGAGCTGCTAAGACTTTCTAGTGGTTACCCAGGAAATACATGAGCCAGTAACTCATTCCTGCTAAACCTCCAAACCTGAGAAGAGTTCGAGTTACTCTTGGCTTGCCCAGCTCAGGAATTTATTTCTTGGCAGCAATTAATAAGTAGCAATTAATGCTTCCTACAACATTGCTAATGCAAGTGCTATAAATAATGTAGTTTATAAAGAGATAAACAGCCATATTAATGGCCTCCAGCTATTTGTGCAGTACTGTAAATATTTTAGCTTGTTGTTTTACAAAAGAGAGATCACACTTTCTTTTTATTTTTTTTTTAAGAATGAGGTGAATTTTTGCTTGCACTGAATGTTTTCACATTTTATTGCAAACACAAGCCCCTGCTTAACATCAGTTATACCAGAGGTACAAATATTTAGGCCAGGAGAGCAGATGGCCCTGCAGCTGCAGGTCATAAAGTTCTTGCATGTTTTAAAGTAAACACTTTCAAGTCTATAAACTTTATGCTCTGAGTAGTTCTAGAATTTGAACCACCTCAATAGCTCAGAAAAAAAAAAAAAAAAGTCACATTGCTTGTTTCAGTGTAAAATGAACCTTGGATTCACCTGCATGCCACAAATGGGGTCCTCACAAAGGTAGACACCTGGGGACTGGCCATCTTGCAGGCTGCCTGTAGCCACTTCTGACAATAGGTCTCTCAGATTTTCTTCTTTCCCCCACACCTCCACTGCAGAAATTCGGACAGAGAAGCGGGCTCCTGTCTTCTCTTTGCGTTCATTAATCAACTTGAAGAGCCAGGAGATGGCACAAGGGATTATGCCAAGGTTTTGCATGGAATCATCCTTCCCAATCATGGTGTATGATTTCCCTGTTAGGAATGGGGAGATGGAGAGAAGATAACAACATCACTCCCAGGACCTTCACAGCCTTCTGCCAAGAAAGATTATCCCGCACAGCCTCATGAAAACAGCTTTTTACAATAAGAACAATCAGAAGGGAGAGAGATAGGAAGGCAGACAAATAGTACATGGAAAATGGAGAACATTTAAAACTAACAGATGAAATCTTGAGCTGCTTTCAAACATAGTTACCTCACACGTTCCCCTGACAACCCACAATGCCCAGGCAGGGTGCTGCAGGTCCCTACCACTCAACACTGCAGCCTCTGATGTAGCTGAATAGTGGGGAGAACTGAGCAGAGCAGGAGTGCCATGGTCTCTGAAAATCCGTGCTTCAGATACTGTGAGTGTGGTACTCTTTGAATACCATTTTACTTCAAAGCACTATATTAGGCTTCATAGACTGGGGTTGGGATTGACATAAACCTGGTCCTAGGATCATAAAGATCTAACTTCATATAGAAAAAAAACAAAACCAGGTACCTGTGGTCATTTCGTGCATAAGTGGGTCCACAACAAGAAATATATTTTATCTGGGTCAACACCTTCCCCTGGTTTGCTAATATTTGACTCTGCAATTATAGCTCTGGCTTGTCTCTGCTGTAAAAATCTGCTTATTAAGAACACACAGAGTATCTTGTGCTGCTTTACGTGTCACTACTTATAATGCTCTTAGCCAAACTTTCTAAAGCTCCTAAATATATAAGCCACATGATGAAAGTATACATCCTTTCAGACAAGTACTTGTGGCTTCTTTACCTTGTTTCATTTATTATGTTGAATCTATGTGGAAAAAGATCAGCGAAGAAAATATTGCTATCCATGTGTCTGTGGCAAAGTCTGGGTGCATCCACAGTTGGTGGAATGGTGGTGGTGCAGTTAACAAAGCAACTTTCAAGACTCAACTCATGCTCCAGCAAAGCCCTGGCTAGGCCACCTCTCTGAAGGACATGTAGCAATTGTGAGACACCATTATCTGGTGGCTTTCTTTTCCATCTCATTTGCCATGTAGTGTTTGGCAGGTCACAAGGGGTTAAATATCCACGTGCTAATCTTAGTGTTACTCCCACCTGGCCCAGAGAGGCCTTGGTTAGCTGGACCAGTAGCCCTGCTCCATTCATTGTACCAGAGCTGGTGGCATTGCAGCATTCAGTACTCTTCAGTTTTAGTCATCTATAATTTAGGATAATCATGGTCTGATACACTTGATCTTCTTTATCACTTGAGAAACTGAATTACCCTTTTAAGTTGTGTGTGTACATCTGTGTTTCTTTGAGACAGTAAAGAATGGAGATCATTGCACACATACAATACAACGCTCTTCATTACAGACACAGTATTTTCGAAATACTTTTAGATAAGCATGAACAAAATACATGATTATCTTGAAATACAGTTATTTCAAAAGAATAATTTCTTAATGATGATGATTCTCCTTTTCATTGTATTTCCATGAATACCTGAAATGCTGTTGATGCATTTGCAAAGAGCCAGTTTTGATCCATTGGTAACATTCAGTTAACCATTAGCATAAGAATTGTTGGAGGCAGAATCATAGAATCATAGAATGGTCAGAGTTGGAGAGATCTTAAAGATCATCTAGTTCCAACCCTCCTGCCCTGGGCAGGGACACCTTCCACCAGACTAGAATAGGAAGCGAATAGTGATTGAATTGTCTAATCAGGGAACAGAATACAAACCAAACTATTTGAGGGCCCAGTGACAGCACTTGAACAGATGTGTCACACACATCAAGTACTTGAGTGGATATTCAGAGCCTTTACACAGCTTGAGAAAAGTGGCATTTTGGCAAACAGTCTACAATACCAGGCACATTTGTAAAACTGTAGGTCACTGTTGGATGTGAAGACAGTGCTAAAATTGAAGACAGTGCTAAATATTGCTGTTGTACTCAGGGAACAGAACGAAGCAACAACTCAAAGATAACCTGTATCAAAGAGCATGCTGTCCAACATTTAGACAATATGCAAAGTGAATAGAAGTGTGAGAGGTGAAGGCTTTGTACAAGGTCATGCACAGTGTACCACTTTCAAATACAATTAGTATGCACAAACAAATGAAATTTTATTTTCCCTAATCTAATGTACTAGCAATCTTGGGTTAAAAATATTCACTTTGCTGCTTGAGTAGGGAAATTTAACAATACCAACCAAGCTTGGCATGGCCAAAGCAGAACACACAGCCATCTGCCCCATTGACAACAGACTGGATCACCTCAGCCACGGTCCCAGCACATACTTCAGCCTGTCACAGGTATTAAGAAAAAAAAAAAAAGGAAAAAAAAAAGAAAGATAAGAAAATCATTAACAATAGTAAGGAAAATCAATAGAGTATTTTCACTGGAAAATGGTCATAATGTCATCAGTGCTTCAGGCAGCATGTTGAAGTATCAAAAAGTCTAATCCTGCTTATCTCATTCATGTGACATATTTGTGTAAACATATGAAGCAGGACTTTTGCTCTGAGTCAAGTAAGTTTCATTTGCTGAAGCATCAACATCCTTTGAAGGGTTAAACAAAATACGCATAACTGTAAGGGGATGTGGTCAGCTTGTTAGAACTGCTTATTTAGGGGACTTTAAAAATAAATTTTTGATTAAAACCAAATCAAATAATGAGGAATTTTTACAGGCTGTATTATCTGCCCAATTACGGGCTGAGTTCAATTCCTCTAGCAAGGAAGGGTAAGGAACATAAGGGGAACGAACAGCCTCTTTGGTATTAGCTAAGTTACATTTCTTATTTTTTCTCTTCATTATGAGTCTTCTTAGTTTTTAGCAGCAATAGGCTCCATCCTGAAGACTGAAGCAGTATTTTAAGAAGCACAACACACAAATTTACTCTGGGCATTCTTAGACTTAAGGTTCAAGCAGGCTGAATGGTCTACACTGCTTCTGCAGCAACTGCTTATCAACAGTGGGTGAAAATAAATCAGAATTTGCAGTTTAGGCTTTTATGTGAAGCACTTCAGATTTGGTAACAAATCATGTAAATTTACGTAGTTCATGGGTATTTCTAGACTATCACTATAATAGTAAATAAAATGGGCCAAGAAAGGGACTGTTCACAGCCCTTGAACTGCATCCAGGCATTAGTGTGGGAGGTGCTAGCTGCCTGGACCAGAACTAGGTCAGGGATTGACCTAATGATACGGTCATACAACAGTGCTTTAGCTGGCCCTGTGTCCTAACTCTGTTAAGTTTATAAGTACAGAAGAAGCCTTACAGTATGGTTTTCTAATTATACTTCGCAATGTTACTTTATGCTTCTACTGTCCTCCTCATGACATTTGGGTAACATAGTTCATCAAACCAAAGAGGTCTAATAAAAATAAGAAATCTGAATATATACATATGAATAAAGATTTGTGGACTAAATTCCCTGTCCTCCTATTTTAAACTGTACAATAGAACACTATATAAATAATCCTTGACTTCTTAATGAAGAGGACTGTGTTAGAGAACTGCAGTTCTGATCAGATTGCTGTATACACAAAATAATATATATACAATAACTTGTTGATATTGAGGATTTGCCTACTAGGCACCATTTAGCACATTTATTGCATGTATAATTTTAGGAGCAATTATTTACATTAAAGAATAAAGAAAGCACACAATTATCAAGATACAATTTAATAAACTGATTTCATTATTGATGACATTGGCGGACCAAATTCATCCCTGGTGTAACTCTACTGAAAGTACTACTGTTGCAGCAGAAACAAATTTGGCTCTGGTGCATGCTATTGTTTAGAGAACTATTCTGATCATACATTTCCTACCTGTGATGCATCTTGAGGGAAAACTGCATCAAAAGCAAACATCTTGGGTGGAACCTGGTTGCCCCTTTTCTGGAAAGCATTCTGACCTCCACAGGCCAATGGGTCATACAGCATGATTTGCTTCTTACGGGGGTCAACTTTTAAGAAAGAGCTGGACTCAGATGTGTCTCTGGCAAGGGTGGAAGAAATACGCACCATGACTTTGACCTGTCAGTAAACACACAAAAAGATGACCGCATTTGATTAGTCTGTTGGACGCTCTAGACTAGTATGTTGAATGAACTTTCCAGTTACACTCAACCAAATCATACTTGCTTGCTGTAGCTAGTGTCTCAGTGGAAGTCACAGGAAATGAAGACACAGGAATTATTATAGGCAGAATTTGGCCTAAAATACACAGTGAATAAGCTAGAACTCATCTCCATCTACTGCAACAAGCAACTTGTGTATTTGCTATTACAAGGTACTTTATAGTGTTTTAGTGTTCATGTTACTTAAGTACAATGATGTGGTATTACATCACCTTGCCTTACTCTCAATATAAATTGAAAATTAACTGTGCCCCAGTGGCCCAATTAAGAAAGCTGAAAGGTAATCTAGATACTGCTAAGCTATCAGAACTGCTGCGGTTTCTATGAAGCAGTCTGATCAATAAAAGCACATAAAAGCCAGATCTGTAATTTACACCTTTCCGATTCTAATCCAAATGCAAAAAGATGAACTGCTCAGTTGTAAGTGTGATCATCAAAGAGTTGTGAAAAGAGCCCCATTTTAATGGTCATATTTTGAAATTATTGTCAAGGGAGTGGAATGTAATAAGCGATTAAAGATTTGTTAGAACATGTTAGCTCACAACTCATTAAATGGCTACATAATAAGACATTATTCCTAAAACAAAAATACATCTTCATGGATTTAATGAGGTTATACTGCATGCTTAGCCCAGTTGGTAAGCAATTTAGATGTAAGTAAAACTCATGACAATGAGTCTGGCTTTGGTTCTCCCCATAAATTCACCACCTGCGGACACACAAATTCCTGAACTTTACAGGGCAAACATCTCTCTGCCAGCTCTTGCCTCTAGCCACACCTGCACACACTTTGTCCTCACACAGACTGACTTTCACACCAACCACACAGAACTTTCATCCTAACGCTCCTGTACTGTATGCCACTTGTATCAAACCCACTCACAGCTGGCATGCAAATGACCACAAAGGGTCACCATAGCATAGTGTGGGAGCACATCTGCTATTGCAATGGCAGATGTACCCTGGGAGGATACTGTAGCTCTAAAAGCTAGACAAGACGGCAGTTCCTGTTGGCCTTACTGAGACGGGTACTCTTTGCATGGAGATCTCATTTCATGCTGGCCTAAACTCATCCCACATGAAAATAAATCAGCTGATTTGAGAAGTACAATCTGGGCAAATCCAAGTCCTTTGAAGACGACAGAATGAGATCAGAGATTAATTGGGATTATTCAGTATTTTTGTGATGTTTTCTCTAAATATCTGCGAATCAAAGTGGCAAATTGACTCCATGTATTTTAATCTGGGAAAACAACTTGTCATTAACTGGTAAAAATGTCATAAATCTGTGCACATGATTTCAGTTTTACACAATTAGTTGATGGAAAAAGTACTGCCTGGGTGTGAATGCATTCTCTTCTCAACTGTTCGTCTGAGCTGTTTATGAAACCTAACCTCTAACTGAAAAAAGCCGCTTACAATATTTTGCCAAATGCATTCTTCTAAACCCAACCCTAAGCAGAGCTGATTTCTACTGGGGACAAAGGCAGCCAACACACCCCGGTCAGTCCACATGAACTGGGCAAGGTCTGAATGTTTATTCCAGGCCTAGGTCTCCTCACAGGTCAGAAGGGAGGCACTAGTCAAGTTAGCAGGGAAGGGAGGGAGTTCAACACTGTGAATCCTAGAGGAGCAACAAAGAGCAATCTCAGTCGTAATCTGTTTTCCTATTTTCAACTTTGGATGCCTTTGGCTTTTTGTACTGTGTCCCACATTTTTAAACAGATGCCAATATCTAGAGTATTAGACCGATCTGCTTGAAACTGAAATAAATGCTATTCTTCAACTACTTTAAATAAAATACTTGTCTGCTTTAGAAAACTATTTCCCTATAAATTTATGTGTATTTGTGGCATCTATGAATCCACGTTCTCCAGATCCTTGATCCTTGTGTGCAAAGGAGAGTTAACTGAATACCCTGGGGCTAAGTTTCTTTGGGTTTTAGAGAATGGATAGTGCATGAAATTTAACAACCCTTCATATACAGGCAGTCTAAGAGTTCCTTCTGTATGGACATTCAGTTTTAATTTCAGCTACACCGGTTTTGTTAAAATATAATATCACTGGTTTGGGTCCTGATTTAAACCTGTTCACACAAAATCAGATTAGTACCTGTCACTTCTTACTGAAGTAATACTGCAAATCCTCCTAACTTCCAACAGCTATGGTGATAGAAGCTGAGGCATCAGCTTTCTCTTTCCCTGCAGTAAAGGACCAATTTAACTGAAATCCCAAAAGTTTACTAGCATCAGATAAACTGAATGAACCACTATAAAAAGAGAGCTCAACTCAGAAGTCCCAGGAGCTGTCTAACAGCATACATTTTCTGACCATTTGGCTCCTCAACTCTGGCAAATATAGACATTTCTCAATAAAAATACTGCTATTGCCATGAACCTTTGTATTTCTTGTGCTTTGGGGATTTTGTTTTGAGACTTAATGGTTCATAGAATCACTTAGGTTGGAAAAAACCCATAAGACCATCAAGTCCAACCATTAACCTAAAGCTACCAAGTCCAACACTAAAACATGCCCCTAAGTGCCATGTCTATGTAGAATCATAGAAACATTTAGTTTGGAAAAGATCATGTTCATGTGTGTTAGGGCAGAGGAGCATCATACTGATTACATGTCTGTATATCCTGATAGCTGGACCACATTTTTGCTAGGTTTTTTGCAGCTGGCATGAAGATCTCTGCGCACCTTGGCACAGCTTATCATGGGTAACTCCTCTCACCCCCATTTAGACCAGCCTGCAGGAGCTGTCTCCATCCAAGCCAGTTGCCTGACGCTTTTGTAGACAATAGAAACAGGCACCTCTAGCACTTCATTTGAATGGTCTGTTTTATAGAACTGCCTTCCAGATAAGACGAGTTGCACTCCGAAAATACTTCCCGCTTTCTCTGTACCACCACAGGCATCTTAAATGATTATCTGAGATGTAGGTGGCTACTTTGTAGGCTGTCTAAAGTTACTCTTTTTGTTGTAGGAATAATAAAAATCTTTTCTTGGGCAGCACATTGCCTGGCCCAAATTCAGCAGCGCACACAAATCTGTGTGTGTGATAGTCTTCAGCAAAAATCACATGCTAGCAAAAATCACATGCTAGCAAAAATAAAGGTGGGCACATAAGTGTGACGGACACTGAACACAAGTAGTAGCAATAGATTATTTGAACTCATCTGGTGATTTGTAAACCCTAGAGCATTCTTCCAGGCCAGTTTCACACCAGTGTAACTCTTTCAAATTACTCCTGATTTACATTGCATTAACTGAGAAAACAATTAGATCCTGGCTGTGCAAAATACATGTCCACTATATGCCATGGGAGCTGTGACTACAGCAAAAACCCAACAAGCAGGCAAGATACAGGCAAACTTCACCCCTGAGAAACACATACTGGGATTCAGAACTGCATACATCACTGTGGCCCAATAAGCTAGGCAGACCAAAACAGATTTTAAAATATCTGAGCTACAGGTATCTTCTCAGGAGAGAGGCAGGCTTGTGGTCTGGGAATCAGGCTGAGATTGAGGAGCTAGACCCCTCCTAATGGCTGTGCTTCAGATACAGTACGACTGTGAATTAGAGTAATACAATCTGTTTTACACTCCCCATCTGTAAAATGGGCTGAGTCGAACCTTACTTCACTGCAAGCATACGGATATATTCAGTCATTACTGGGCTCAAAGGACTGGCAGTTGCCCTTAGGTAGGCACTCCATTATTATGCATGTAACCTAAATCCAAGGATTCTTGCAAAGCATTTCCCAACAGTGGTTATGACGAGTAAATCAACTAAGCTAGAGAAGTAGAAATGATGGGAGACTGTTGCCTCCTGGTCTGATGTTTCGCAGTCCTTCATGCAATTTATAGCTGAGGGTAGTGGGGGGAGGCTCAAGTCTGTGCTGGCCCCTGCAATCCACGCCACAGGAGAGGCAGTGTGAGGACGGGTGAACGTAACTCAGCCAACTATGGGGATAGCATAGGAACTTAATGGACTTAAAAGACTTCAGACTTCAATTTCAGGAACAGACAGGCTGAAGATCACAGTGCTGCTCTGGAAAAGGCAGAAATACAGTACGGTTAATTTGAAACTAACTGAACAGTGAAGTTTAAGAACTCTAATACTTTATACTTGCAATTTATATTTAAATAAACTGTAAATTGAACTTTTCCTTAAAAAGAAGAATGCAGGTTTTCTGCTTCACTTCCTATGTGTCATTACTCCTTTAGTCCAACACTACAGTTTCCCACTAATCTCTTGTAATTGAAAGGTTTAAGAGATACCACTTGCGATTAATGGGACCACTCAGTCTGCCAGAAATTCTTAGTTGAATCCCAGGGATCACGTCTTGGCAGTGCCCAGCCTTAGACGCACCTCTGACTGTTTCTACTGGGAAACATGAAAGCAGTCTCTTGAGATATGCACTGTTGGTAAAACAACCAACCTGGGCCTAATTTTGATCTAATTTTACACTCATGCAAATCTAGCTGAACTCAGCAAGAATTACCCTAGTTTAAGACTGAAAAGAGAGAATAAAAGAAAAGGCCACTTGCTCTGCATCATTATTGTGCCTTTTCTAGGATATAACTTCACATCTTAATTCTGCTCATGCTGGAAGCATTTTTTAATGTGCTTTCTCCTGTGAGTTCACAGGATTTCATTTGACAACTATTCTATCCAACAGGACCCCCATTTACTTCTCTGGATTTTCGTTCCTGCCTACAAAGATTAGTTCTGTTCTTGATTGCATTCTACAGTCATTGAATTCCACAATATTACTCCTGATGTGCAATGCCACAAATGAAAGCAGAATCAGAGCTGCACTGTTTAGGTTTCCTCAACAGGTTTTCTTTGTATTTTGTCTATGTATTTATTTTATGCATATATAAGTTTGTGTGTGTTGAAATTATATACGCAATTTTTAAAATGGATATACATTTTCTGAAGATATATATAAAAATTTAATATATACACATTCTTCATTAATTTTTCTCTAAATCATAATTATTGGCACTGAAGAGTTCCTTCACAGGTACCATTCAGTAGCATGAAGGGAAGATATAGGGGAATTGCCGTAATATCACTATGCTTCTATACTGTAAAAATAAGCGCAGACCTTTTAATCAGCTCTATTACAATTTCAGCTGTCTGAACCATGTTCTGTTGCCTTCTCCTTTTTTATCTAGTGCATCCCTATATACACATCAACTATTTCTTTGCTAATTGCAGGATTTTTCCCCAGCTAAACTCGTGACCTACCATGGACCTTTTGTTATCTTCTTACTCTGTTGAGAAGGACAAAGGTTCAGCAGGCTCTGCAAGGTAGAACTGGTGCCATAGGAAAAAAAAAGAAAACAAGAGTCCAGCCCCAGCCACTGACACTCCCATGTCTCCTGTGTCTGCAGGGGTCTGTCTGGAGGACCGGCAGTGAAAAGAGCACGGAAGGTGAGAGAAGTAAGCTGTGTCAAATCTGTATCAAACATGAATATCTACAAACAGAGGCTGAAATGAGGCAACACAAGCGATTAGAGATTAACATTGGGAATATTATCACTTCCTTCTACTCCTGCCTGTAAGATTTCATTTGGGGTTCATTTATCTAATTACTGCAGGGACAGGGCTAGACAGCTGTTGCTTTGGGCGCTGTGCTTGCCTTTATGAGATGCTTTTCTCATCAATCATTTGAGCAGCTTCTGGTGGACGTGTGCTGGGTAGTGGTGGGAGGCAGGAGCTGCGGTGCAGTCACGGCGAGACAGGCCAGCCGGGGCTATTGAGCTGTATTAGCACTCCATCAATGTAATGGCAATCACTGGCTGCAGGAACAGCCTTATTGGAGGTTAATGAAGAGTGGGGTTTGTAATTTCTCACTGTTACAGTTGTAAATAATGGTGGCAGGCATGCATTTTTGCTGTAGCCAGCCACAAAATACTACAGCACAAGAAATCTATGACATTCCAAACATTATGCACGTACATGATTTTGTATGGTGGATGTAAAGCTAGCCTTTCTATAGTGCTCATAAAATAAAGCAACGGTCTATTAAGCATTTAAGAGGATCTTTCTTACAGATTATGAGACAATTAACTGATCATGCTAAAATGAAATCTAGGATGTAAAGCTAAACAGACTGAGCCAGAATCAGACAAATATAGAATTGAATGAGTCGATGTTTTAATAGAAGTCTCCTGGTCACATTTGAGAAAACAAACAAACAAACAAAAAACACCAAAAAAAAAAAAAACCAAACAACAAACCAAACAGGTAAATTATGCCAGTGTAAGCTGGTCAGGAAGCATGTGTAAACAGGCCTCATTCTCCCCTCTTTCTATTTTCACAAAGGTAATTCTTGTAGGCTTCAGTGCTTCACTTCAGCACCAGTGAGAAAATGCTCAGGCCTGATCACTCATATTCTTTGTGGAAATGGCTGTTACCCCTACTGCTGCTTTGGAAAAAGGTGAAAACAATTGAAAAAAATACCATTAGGGCTTTCAGGTCACCCCTTTTTTACAACTATCCCTCTGTTTCTTTCTTGTGTAATTGCTAAAATTTTACCAGCTCATCAACCCCATCCTGTACAGCAGTTAAACTAATTTGCATCTGGGGCAATAATGGGAAGTAGTATAAGTGTAGTGTGCCCAAACACCAATCACAATATTTGAAGAACTTGCCCTTCGTGGGATTGTACCCTTTTTCAATTGGGTGATGTAACTGTATTAGTAAAATCTGGTGTGAAATATGCTCAGGTCACAGGCCATGGCTCTTGTCCTGTTGGAGTCAGCAGTAGCTTTGAGTTTTGTCAATGTAATTTGGTACGGTCAAAAGACAGTGCTGAGCACCGACACTGTCTGAAACCAGCACGCACATCAGCCTAGTCACTCAGCTGTCACATTGCTACTTCAGCATTTACAAGATTAACACAGAGCACTGTAACTTTCTTCTGTTCTTTAAAAAAAAATAAAATAAAAAAGACATGAGGATGATCCTGTCATGGAAACAATCTCTCACTAAGTTTCCCCACATGCAACAAACAGTGTTCCTGGTTTTCCTTTTGCTTCCTTCTGATCTCTTTGAGGGAAGTCTGCATTTCAGACCCACATAGCTGGGACAGTCTGCATGTTGCCTCAAGCAGGAGGAGGATTTTTTCCCCAGCTTTTGACACTCAGTACATACCTGAACATGCATCCACAGAAGTTTACCTGCATCTATGATGGGGCCAACAACAGCCTAACTCAGCTCATGTGTGGGGATGAAATTTCAGGGTTTTGGGGTTTTTTTTTAACATCTTTAAACATCACTGTCAGTGGCATTTTCATAAGAACGGAACAAACCAAACAGCCTTCAACAATCCCAGAATGAACAACATGGGATCAGCTGGCAAGTCTTGTCTTCCCTGCAGTGGATCTGCAGATATGTGAGCATGCACCTACTGGTAAAGCCAGCAGATACCTTACTTAAGCCTCTAACACACTACTGCAAACATTTTCTCTGCTTCCCTCACTCCTATACCTATAAGAATTTTTCTGCTCTGAGGAGCAAGTACAACTGGCTGCCATGAATTTCAAGAGCTCCCCGTTTTGCTTCATTTCAGTGACGTTTTAGAGTTTCCCCCTTCCTTTTTTCTACTTAATACAAACTTTTCCAAAGGGTCTTTAGACAGAAATTATCTATCTAGTAAATTAAACAAGGCAAAAACTCTTCCCTGGCACAAAATTGCCAGCATCCTTCCCTGTAATTCTCACCCTCTGCTATGGTGCGGCCATATTCAATGGTCTGCCAAGATGGTCCTTCGCCCATGCTAATTTAAAAACTATGCCTGGAATTGTTTGGGAGAGCAGTCTAGTGGCCCAACACCATGCCAGGGATCTTGTTAAAAATGCAGGTATATGAACGATTCAGTGCCAGTGCCCAGGAGCGTTTCCTGCTCCTGCTTATTTTACTTTATAGTCTGTACTGGTTTTAACTGAACTTTTCTTCGTAGTACTTTCTATGGTGCTATGTTTTGGATTTGTGCTGAAAACAGTGTTGACAACACAGAGATCTTTTAGTTATTGCTGAGCAGTGCTTACACAGAGTCAAGGACTTTTCTGCTCCTCACATGACCCCACCAGCAAGTAGGTTGGGGATGCACAAGAAGTTGGGAGGGGACACAGCTGGGACAGATGACCCCAACTGACCAAAGGGATAGCCCATACCATATAATGTCATGCTCAGCAATAATAGCTGAGGAAAGAAGAAAGGGGGATGTTCAGAGTTATGGTGCTTGTCTTCCCCAAGTGACTGTTGCACATGATGGAGCTCTGCTTTCCTGGAGATGGCTGAACACCTGTCTGCCAATGGGATGCAGTGAATTAATCCCTTGTTTTGCTTTGCTTGCATGCATGGCTTTTGCTTTTTCTATTAAACTATCTTTATCTCACTTTTAGCCTTCTGATTCTCTCACACATGCCGCTGGGAGTGAGTGAGCAAGCAGCTGTGTGGGGCTAAGCTGCCTGCTGGGATTAAACCATGGCATAGTCCCAGCCACAGAACATTGCACAGCTTGTCTATGTTTTCCATTCTTTAACTTAAACACAAGAAACTTGGGTAGTGCAGTAACTACAGATCCTACAGACAGATTCACAAAACCCAGAAAACACATTTGCAGCACCACTGGGGCAAGCCTCCCTAAAGGAACTTCTCTGTTATCATAATAGATGACAAGGCTGCTGTCATTCTTGCTACACCATAAGGTTGCCATCATCCCATCAGGCATCCAGCAGTGGCAAGTCACTTGGCTCTTTCTCATAGGCCATATTCATATCCTGCTGCAGTGCAGAAAGTCTGAAGAGAACTTTGAATCACTCATTCAAAGTTTCATTTTAGAAACCTGCCCTTCCAGCAAAATGTGACTGAACCGCTTCAGCTGCCACAAGGACTGAAGGTGATAGAAAGCAGTAGCAATATCAACAGTAGCAGTATCTCAAGCATGCTCATTGATAATTATGTCTGCTATATTACTTCTAAGAGCCCCAGTTTCCCATTTGTGAAGCTGTGAAAAAAGTGTACAGGATGTGGTTTGGTAAGTTTAAGCAGGCAGGTCATCTTACCCCTAATTAGAGAAAGGGTGGCACTGAGGGCTTTACATTATACATTCTCAGGAGAACAGGAACTCCCAGAGGAACAAGGCTCTCTGTTTTGTTTTTGTTTTTTTGTCTAAGGAAACAAGAATTTCTATGGAAAGAATGCAGATAAAAGACAAAGTTTCCTTTACTCATGCCTTTGAGATGTCTTTTCAGTGGTAGAGAAACAAAGGATATACAGGTATTGCACAGAAGATGTATAATCACAATTGTAAGTTTTTCCATTATTTATAAAGATGATCTCCATGACTGCAGATAAAAGAAGATTCCCCAGTCTGCACATAACAGTGTATGGCATAGCACCATAAATAATGAGTAGCGATGCAATCAGATAAGAAGGATTTACATTATTTAAGCCAAGCTGGAAGAAGTGACAAATTGCAGTTTAATGCAGATAAGTGTGGAAAAAGATGTGTAAAACTTTGGAGTGGCAGTTGGTAATAACAGCCAGTAAACAAAGGAGATGATTCATGGTACTGACTAGGAAAAAGATTTGAGAATTCATGAGAAGGAAAAGAATTCCAAGGAAAGCAAGGGACCATATTGCTAAAGAGGGTCTATATAAATGGAAGGAGGTACAATTATCATATTAGGCAATATAGTGAGATATATAATATGTGCCTGGGTTTTCAGAGGAGAAATCCAGTCTCCAGAAGAGGAGTATAACCAGCCTCCAGTGCCATACATTGCATGAAACAATCAGCTGAGACTTCAGGGATTAGAGCTAGATGCTTTAGTGAGAAATTTAATACATTATCATGTCATTGAATTCAGCAATAATTCCTTATTTACCTGCAAGTATACGAGATGAGAATTTTACCTGAGTTAGGAGCAACCACCAACAAAAGGCAACTTGAAAAAGGAGGAAATGATCAACCCTGCATCCAAGCATTGATATGATCTATATTGTTAGTGAACCTTTTACTTAAAGATCCTAGACAGCTTTGTAAAGGCTTCTGACAGCATTAAGATGTATATTTACAATTATGCTCATTTTTCAACTGCAGAAGTAAGGCATAAGAACAAATGAATCACCTAAGAACCCAGGAAAGGCTTACTTTGCCTAAACAGACTGCCTGAACTCTATTTCTTCCCTTTCTTATCCCATAACTGTAGGCTATAATGTTTACAAGGGCATAAACCTGTTATTAAATTTACTCTTTCTTTCATGTTGTATCCTATTTAATACTACCTGCATGTTTCTATCTTTGGCAGTGATACAGGGAGGCACAATAACTACAGAGCCCAAGCAGCCAGTCACTTAGAATTAATGAGGTCCATTTGTAATGCTATATATTATCTCTTACTAAAAATGCATTTCTTGAGCTTTAACAGAAATCTGTGGAACTGATTTTTATGGTGGGCTTGATTCTGCATGGCTCTGAAACAAACAGGATTATTAATTGTGCCTGGGACAAGAGAACAGAAGACAAGACCATACAAGATGCCTCTAAAGGTTCATATAGCTCCATAATATCCCATCCCCAACAGTGAACCAACAGTCTTTCCTGTGAGCCTCCCATTGCATTGGGCTGCACTGACATCCCACTGGTCCCTTCCGAGCTGTGCTTTGCCAATACCCGCATGGTTCACGTGCCACTTGCATCCTACACAAACTGGGGGAACTTACACTATCAGGAGAGAGCCACGGGCTCCAATAAGCCAACTTGTAGCCTGAATCAAATCTACAGCCTGTTGGGGATATTATTGGGCTTGGTTCATAGTGCCATTTGTGGGATGTTGTCACTGCTTTCAGGGGCGCGGAGAGGAGTGCCCCAGAAGAGTCTCATCTGGGTACATACAGTACGTGAAGCTGCCTCTCCCAGCTCCCCCAAAATCTGCTGCTGAGGCTCTGGTTGCTTGCCCTTCCTCAATTTTATTTTTTTTTTTCTAATGCATTCCCCAGTCCTAACATTCAATCACTTTCTGAGCAGCAGTGAACATTGTGTTGTGATTTTCAGTAGCCTCTAGAAGGCACTACAAGCTGACTCTTACCCCTGAAGAAAAGCAAATCCAAGGAAGTCCTATGTCTGAGCAAATTTGCTCCTAAAAGCTGTGGATCAGCAAACACAGCCTCTGGTGGTGTAAGTGATGTCTCTTACTCACTTGGAAAAATCCAAAGACATATTAGCTAAGTCCACACTACTGGTGGAAATGATCTCCATGTTGTACCTGCAATATTGGTTCCTGGGCATGCATCTGACTCCAGATACAGTGCCAGTCATTTCCACTGCCTCCTGTGTTCCCATGGGACGAAATCCAGGTATGCAGGCAAGGAGGATGGTATGGTATACTTAGCACTGATCCTGGTCTCTCTGATTACAGAACCAAGATATCAGGATTGTAATGCTTTCCTGTGTTTTTTGTACTGAACTACCTAAATAACAGAAGCAAACATACCAAATCAAAGAGGCAGACCAACAAAAAAGACAAAACTAAGCAGCAGCCCCCCAGGTGAGAACTAAACGGAAACAGTACTTTGACAAGTGACACTTGCCTCACATCACAGGGAGCCACTAACTTTTACCCTCAGCTGTAGTTACAGCATAACATTGCAACTGACCCTCTTCCTTGAAGAATGGAACTCTATAGCAATGAGAAACAGCCAACAAAGTGCCCATCTGCCTAGTGACCCCTGCCACTAATGATTTCATCCACTGCTTGCTGCCCTGTTAAATGCTGTAATAAGTAACAGCGGTGTTTGTGAATAGACCAGGTAACTAACCACTTGCCCTGAAATAAATATTCAGTGCTTGTTAGTAGTCTTTTTGTACATGCCCTCAGCTGCAATTCTGCAATCTTAATTCAGGCAAAATTCCCATTATCTTCAACCTCTGCTGCGATTTCCTGACTTTTGAGTGCTTAACCATGAAACCTTAACGTTCCTTTAAGGTTGCTGTTCGTCAACAGAATAATTCATTATGTTGTATGTAGCTTAGGGACTCTGTAATTCTTTCTAGCAAGTAGCAGCCTTTAATGAATGGCATCTGATCAATAATGCAGAATTCAACATTTGAGAATAAATAAAAAACTTTTTTCGTAAGGGGTGTCTGTAGGAAATGTCAAAATAATTTATCAAGGGTCCAAGCTGATAGCCTGCAGCTGCTGTCCACAAGAACTATAAATACAAACTTCGTTGAGTTCTGCAAATGTTTTTTTGAGTGTAATTAGCTTTTTCCATGACCAAAACACAAAATAAGGATTTATTGAGTATGAAAGCAATAGTCATTACAATAGCCTTTTAAAGCAAAACTTTGCCACAGTAGTACTTTGTCCCTAAACTGCTAGTTATATAGGATTATTTTATCTTGTTTTCCAGGTACGCCTTTAAAACAATCCTTATTGTAAGCCTAGACAGGCTGAGCTGCTCAGTACAAATGCAAAAAGGCCTTTATATTTGGGTTTCAAAAACTCAGATTAACGAGGTAATTGGACAAACATTACAAACCAAGACAATGTTAAGCACGTTACCTCTTCCTGGTATCTAGGTGAAGCATCAATCAAAGGATCAAGCAGTTTTGACTATTATGGAAAGCTTTTCTTTTGCTTAATAAAAGATCTAACAGAGAAGCACAGAGTAACTCCAGCTCCTTTGCTGATAATTTGCATCCAGCAGTAAGTGGAGTAGCAATAGTTAAGGGCTATAATCACTCTTGACAAATATGAGCAAGATGATGAAAACAGAGGTTTAATGAAGTTCACTTCAGTCCTGCATGGCTTAAAAAACTTCATTGTAAGTGGCAAAGTGATCCCTCCTTGTCAAATCCTAAGCCTAGTGTGATCAGTTTTCTAGGCATGCTATTTAAATAACTAAGAATAATCTCATTCTGGACTCTACATATACAAGCAAGGCTCTTTCCAGTGCACCTATCACCAGGATGGGGACTGCATCAGCCATGTAATCTTCCTTTCTAAAGATCAAGCTCTTAATCACTTAGGAGCTGCTCTAGAAGACTTCACCTTTAGCTAGCCTGAACTATAGTGACAATTTGATTTCTCTCTTTTCTGGTGCAGAGAGAGTGATCTGATGGTGGATAAGAACAAGTGGATGGTCTTGGTAAGGCTGAGCAGGCAACAATTTTATGTCTTCATCCACTCTCTCTCACAGGTGGGTGACAGAGGTGGCTGCTTCATCTCTTCTAAAATCTTATGATTTCCAGTTTGGTCGCAATGATGTCACTGTGAGTTAACAATGAGATCCAGCATTCTTAAAACTGATATCACTCAGCAAAGGCCTTGGTGCATCTCTGTTGACACTACTGGAGATATCCTAGCTATTACACCAATGAATTTGTTTAGAAATCCATCTCTTAAACAGTCCTTTTCCACCTACTATGAAAGTTTCTGTGGTAACATTGCTATTTGTCATGGGTGGCCCTACATGCCAGACAATGGTTAGGAAAGTAGCAGTTAGTGTATAGGTTTCATAAATGATTGAAGCAACTAGCCTTCTATGGAGCAGTAAAGGGATCTTTCATTTTAAGCTAATTCATCCCCCATGCTTGTCACTACTGTAGCTTAGTTCAGGGAAGAAATGATCTTTGATGCTTGGTAACATTTTGTCACTCATTACAACATAGAGAGAATTAATGAAGAAAAAAAAGGGGTGGGGGTCAAATGCTTTTTTTTAAGAAGCATTCTCCCACAGTAGATCAGAGCATAGGCAGAACAAGTGAGCAAGGTAAAATATATTAGAAAGATAAAAGGGAGAAGACACCACAACAAATAGCACTTACAGAGTGATTTTTAATGTGCAGTATAGAATGAAGCTCGATGAAATACTCAAACTTCATATCTATACTTCATCCTAAATCAGCACTGTGTGGTGGGGAAGGAGACAGCTATACTGCCTGCCTGTCTGGTGCAGGTTGGTTTTATACCACAAAACCTGAAAAGGGTACGTCTTGAAGTGGGACAGCCTGAGTACAGGCATCAGTATGAAACGTGAGAAACATAGAAAGTGAGTGTGGCCAGGGTTGGGCCAGGATCCAAATGAGATTCATGCCAACCACAACAATATTCAGATTTACACTGGTGGAGCCAAAGTCCTAACTTGGATCTACTTGGTTTTTCCTCACTTCTTTCAGTACATAAAATCCTTCCAAATAGTTCCTGGAATTTGCAGTACCACATTTAGACATAATGGACCACAAATCTGTCTGGCTGAGAAGCCTCAGGTACAGACACAGGCATTATGACAACTATTACGGTGAAAAATTAACGATGCGGGTTTTTAATTGCACTTCTAAAGCTGCCTTAATCACTTCTTGTCCAGTACTATAGCTGTGCATTAGCCCTTCAATTTTTTAAGGACTGTCCTCAAAGCAACACTCATCTGTGAGTGCTGCAAACCATGCAGCTCTGTGCTTACTTCTTTAATAGTAAAGTATCTTTCATTCTTACATAGTATTTTTGCTATACAAAGAAAAAATTGGGATATAGATCTTAGTTTGGATGGTGTGCATTTCAACTTCAGGCATATTTACCTCTGGCTTTTGATTCAGATTACTGAATAACATACAGCCTAATAAATGATAATATGTCATGGTTCACACACAGCTTTGTCTATACCACTGCTCTTACTGTATTTTTGTTAGATGCTGGACATCTTACCTGACTGCATGTGAATACACATTAGCTAATATTCAGTACAAGTTTTGGTAAGGTGAATATTGCATATGAACTCGCCAAAGTAAAGGAAAAGCATATTGTCATTAATTTTTACCATTTTACGTAAATGTTGCAAGAAATATGGTCTCTGTCAAGATGCTTCAGGACATATGCCACTCACAGTGTAATAACAAGACAGAACAAGGTACATTTTCAATAGAGTGACTATATCTGGATGTCCTTGGATAGTGTGGGATCCGTAAACCTCTTAATATTATTTTAATTAAGCTGTTACAGTCCATCATGTCAAAACATAAAAATATACATTATATAAAACTGCATTAGGGAACCTTACAAAGCCCTGATTAATGGCCTGATAGGTTGTAAAATGAATCCAAACTGGATTTATACTGAGGGCTTTTCTAAAATGTCAATTATTGACTTGACAGATCATAATAACTCTTTCCAAACTATCTGGTCTATGGTTCAAATCTTTTCTCTATAGCTCACTGACATGCACAGTAAGTCTAATTTACTATGTCTCTTACTGCATGTCTATTTACTATGTCTCTTACTTCCACAGACTGCAACCTCCTCTGAAATATTGCAAGTGACCAGATGGACAAAGGCATGAGAAAGAAATTGTTATTAATCTAAAATGACTTCCAGATAAGAGTAACTCAGAATTCCTCCTACTAGCTCACCTAGCAGAAAAGTTTTACCATTAATGAGGTACACTGATGCCTGAATATGTTACATGGAATCTGCTTTATGCATCAGCTACCTTGGCTCTCCAGTGATTTCCTTTTGAAAAAGGTGGTTTATTTGCTGTTTCGGGATGCCATTATTTCCTATAACCCTAACACAGGAGAGAGATTTCTAATACCTAGCAGATTACTTCTAGACTGCTATATTAACATGACCCTCAAAAAACCACTTGAATCCAAAACTTCTTATCTGGATATATTTTAATCACCTTTAATTACCTCTGAAGACTGGAGCAAACCTCAGCTCATCAGATAGGAAATCTTAGATACTACAGGCAAAGAAGGCATTCTGGATCCTGTGGAGCTCAGCCCCTATAGACCATATAGATGTGACTGGATCAAGCTACTCAGTTCTGGCAACTGACACTCACTGTTGCAAATATCTACAAAAATCATAAAATGTAGTCTCTCTCCCTCAAAGGGCAGGGATGAACCCAAAGACTGTCTTGCTGAACCTCCGCAATGTGGCATTTATTTCCCTGAAGTTAAAATTCCAAACTCGGATCAGCCTATTTTGCAAGAAGCCTTCTTTTTCTCTTGGTAAGAGGACTCTCACTTACATATATCTAAATTGAAAATTTGTATCTTGTTCCAACACATACAGTTGAAGATCTTTTGATTACAAAAAATCACAAATACATTTTAACTTGAGAACTTTCAATTACATCTTTAAAGATCCATTACTCAGAATTTCTATTTTGCCAGGACAGAAACTTTTATATTTCAAAATATGATTTTGTTTTGAATAGAAATAAAAATCCCCATGGCTGAAATTTTCTGAGAAATGCTGAAATTATTTTGGATTAATTTAAGAAGTCCGTGATGGTAAAAAAATAACATGTTTTCCTCTCACTGACTTTAAAAATATTTTGAAAATGTAGTTTATATGATGCATTATACAAACAAAAAGTAATTTTGAAATTAAAATACTCCATACTTATGGGGTACGGTCAAACCATTTTTTTGGGGGGGGGAAAGCACACAAACAAACAAAACCCAACATAATCAAAAAACAACCAAACAAAAACTGATTGAAAAAATTTCAGCTATTTTTGGCTCAATTTTTAGTTCAACTTTCAATCAATTTCATCAGTTTTTAAATATTCTGATTAGATGAATATAGTGAACTAGAATGACCTGACAGGGAGCAGCTATCCTGAAATACAGCTACTAATACAAAACATGACATTAGATAATTAAGTTGTTGCTTTAGAAGAACTAGACCTAGTAACTGGGCATGTATTAAACACTTAAGTACTGAAAGAGTTAAGAAAATACCAGTAGAAAAAAAAAAAATTAAAACCTTTATATTAGACTCCACAAAATTGAGGAAAATAAAGACAGAGCAAACTGATATCTATAGGGTTCTAATCACACAATTATCTTTTTGAAGTAGTGTAACGTATTTTGTAGAGCTAATCTACACGTTACTCTCTCTAGAGATGCACACTCAGAGCAAAGTCTACATACATTCACCACATTTCACCACTAATAAAAGCAATTCATTATCTTAGTATGAAACAAGATGAGTTAAAAAAAAAGATACCCCCAAAATCCAGCCTAAAAGCCAACACACTTTTGTGCAGAAAACTGAAGTTTCTGTAGGCATACATGGCATACTATCTCAAATCTACATTTTCCAAAGAGTCTGCAAAGGAAAAGCAGGATTGCTTTTCACATATAAACTTGGAAAAGCATGTAGAAATCTGAATCATAAACCCTTTGCAAATAGTTCCTGCACAAGAATAAAAATGTAGAGGACAAGTATACAGAACTGCTCTGAAGAAAAATGAAGGATAGATATTTAAAATGTTTTTCAAATATTTGTCAATATTTGTCCACAGACAAGCCAAAATATACAAAATGAAATCCTGGCCCACTGACTTTATCCACAAACTATCTTTCAGACAGATAGGTAATCACAGGATGTCGACTTGTTGAAGTCAATTCAACTCTTCAAGATTAACAGGATCTTTTCAGGCTGGTAGGAAAAGATTTCATTAGAAGGAACGAACAAAAGTAAGAAAGGGAGATCATGGTCAGAGTAAGCCCAAAAAGTGGGTCCCTCACAACAGAGAAAACTATTAAGAACAACAGTCAAACTCTTTGGAAAGAGGAGTACCTGGGGCTGGGGACCGGGGACTGGACTTAGCCTTTGAGTCTCCTCCGCCTCATTCCCCACCTTTTTCTTCAGAAGAGAAAGAGAAGAGCTGGCTGGAGACCACCACTGCCCCAAGGGTTGAACATCTCCCCCGGGGCTTGAACATAGCCTATTACTTTAACTCTGCTGATGCCCTTGGTGAAGAGAAGGAAGAAAACCTATGCATAGCCAAACACTTGAAACGCTTTCTGCATCAGTATGGCCAGTTGTAGAATTCCCGCAAGTGGGACATCATCCCTGTGTTGAGGTTCAGCTACCCTCCATATACTGGGAACTTTGCTGTTGAGATATTCGGGACTATAGTAAGAGAAAGGTTTATAAATGACAGGAAGATGAAGCTGGCTTTTTTAGTTCTAACATCCCATGATAAACATTTAAAAAAAAATTTGCTTTGGATTCTCAAGCAGGGAAAGTAACTGTAGGAATGACAATACCAGGCATTTCCCTTCAATATGCAGTACTCGCTACTACATAAGGCTATTAAGGTAAACACTGCAACTGGATTATTTTATATTTTTTTTTAGTATCTAGATGATGGTGTAACCTTAACGGGATTTGTTCTGCAGTTATGGCCCCAAGGGGATGCTACGAATAATCAAGCCACCTACTACACAGTGTTACCTAATTGTCCACAGGTGTTAGGAAAGAATCCTTCCTCTCCTTTTCCCCAGCCAATGCTGCTGCACAGTTTGCAATTTAGTTTAAGATGTTCTTTAAATCACCTGGCAGTGGCCTTTGATAGAGGCAGCAGAAGACTGGACTGTATAGGCCACTGACCTAATATTTGCCAAATACACGAAGGCATGTTCATGAGTTTGTATGGATCTATTTGATGTCCTGGCATCTCCAACTGTGCTAAATGCCTTCAAGAGCAGGATTTCTTGTCCTTCCCTTCATTCCATTATACATTCCTACATGACTCAATTCTCTGCGCCTTACTATTGTGACTCAGTAGTTGTATGCTACTAATTACTTTGCAAGATACTCTAGTATCTTGAGGAGAAAAGATGCTGCTTTGTCCTCAGCATCTGACAATCAATGAATCCAACACTTCATCAGGCTAAATACTACTCTCTCCTGATAAATTCTATGGAATGAATTTTTTTAAAAGTAAGGCATTGTTCAACATCGCCTCAAATTTCAACATCACTCCCTAAATTACTGAGAGAGTGTTAGGTAGTCCCAGAACTTGCAGGATCTCACCTTCCTTACAGTATCATTCAGGCACACAGGGAAGGCATAAAGGTGCAGAACTGTAATTGCCTGGGACAAGTGGCACTGTGGAAGTGTCCAAACAAGCACCAAAAACTCTGCCTTGGATTGGTGGTATTTCTATTCATCTGCCATAGAGACAGTCTGAATGATTTTCTTGTAGTTCTCTATCAGCGCTCTTCATTTCTCACCTGGAAAAGCTCTACTGCTATTCCAGTCCTAAGCCTCTTCTGCCCAGAGATGGAAAGCTGCCAAAACATGCAGGCGTACTGTGAATGAGGTGTGCTAAAGAGTACTTTGGGACTACAAACTCATTTTTACACAAGGTCTGAACAGGGGTGTGAACCCAGATGTCTAGAGATAGAATATTGCATTAACCTACTGTGCCATTTGTCTGTGTTTGTAACAAACTCACACTGTATTTCATGGACAAGGCTGCACTTCTCTTCAGACACACAGTGACAAAAGAAGTGCTATAATATTAATTTGTAGTTAAAAAAAAAGTTCCATGTGGAGCCATCTTTTGCACTGACAGAACATGCACTGACACCGCAGGGAACAGTCATCAGATGTCAAGAGGGATCTTTCAAAAGCCTTCAGAGACCTAATTAGGCTGCCACTGAAGCCAGTGATAAAATTCCAATTGCCTTTAGAGTAATAGGAGCAGAGGTGGGCCCTTCTTGTGCTCTGCCAAAGCTTCTGCTCTCTCACCCATGTGTTATGCCACAGCTCAGATTCTGTTTTTCTCCAATCATTTGGACTTGGTCCATAACCTGGTCCTATATGTCATCTGTTTTTCCAGTCTTATTTAGAAGAGAAGATCATTGAAACAACACTGAACAAACTGATGGCAAAGATAAAAACAACAACAATGACTGTCACTAAAGGTCAGTTTTTCAGTGCATGATGGAAGGGAAATCTGTCTCAACTGAGAGCTGTACAGGTTTTAAAATACTGCTCTAAAAAAATAGGGAGCTTGTTAGTTGAGCATTCCTAGTTCAATGCCCTTATTGTGACCAACAGATAAATATATTTATCCAGTGAATTCACTGCCATGAAATTAAAAAGGGATAGGGTTGGAGTTTTTTCCAATTTCAGCACATTATAAATTACTCTTTATTTTACTAGGTCTCTCATATTGTATTAACGGAACTTTATGAAGTGTTTGCCAGGCCAAAGGCTAATCTAATTACATAGACTTTTCTGGATCAGATCCATTTGTTACAGACTATTTCAGTGTCTTGGCTTCTGTCTGTGCATGTATGTGGCTACACAAAATGATAAAATCAATGTTCTCTCCCCCAAGCTGTGAATTTTAATACTTTTATACACAGCCTTCTCAAAAGGTTCCAAATGTATTCAAAAAAGGAAGGGGAAAAAAAAAAAAGAAGAAATGGAGAGGTCATTAATTAGCATGAGTTCATCAGATGACCGTTTACACTGCAAAATAACTGTGTATCAAATAAATACTTTTGTCCCCAGTAAAGTCTTTTAAAATGGCTGTGTTCATTAAGAGAGAGACGTTAACTTTCTTTTCTCTCCTCACTCTTCCTCCTTTCTCTGATTCTCAGCTGCTTAAATCATTACTGTTCTGCAACAGAGCCAAATTCACAACTGATGTGGAAGACTGGTTTATGCGGTGAAAGACTGTGCTTAGGTAGTCAAGAGAAAACCCACATGGGTATAATGTACCTCTTGA
Source organism: Numenius arquata (assembly GCF_964106895.1). Taxonomy (NCBI): domain Eukaryota; kingdom Metazoa; phylum Chordata; class Aves; order Charadriiformes; family Scolopacidae; genus Numenius; species Numenius arquata. Next base: position 28,389,931 of record NC_133577.1, on the reverse strand, counting down.
GAGCGTAAAATGTCTGTTGAGGGAGTCAAAAACAGATGTCTGGTTAGATTCATCATTCTCCTGTTCCAGTGCATGAAACTCCATGTGCCGAATCACATACCAACACGTTGTATGCATGGGACAGCTGCATGTCCACTCACCTGGTGCAAGAGCCCCAGAACTACTTCATGAAATATGTACTGCTCCAGCCACACCTCTCCTCCTCCTCAGCCCAACACACTAGGCACAGCTAGTTAATACATCAGTCAGCAGGTCAGAAAGCAAAAAGGACATTTCACCAAGCTTCAAAAACAGGAGATATAGCTCTGGCTGTAGGGGAGCTTAAGACAAGGTTCAGCTGCAGTCAGTCTCATACACATCACATGAGACTTGACAACCTTGCTTAAATCTTAAATCCCATTAAAATTGTCTGGCGCATCTCTGGCACTGCAACCATGTTAAGGTTCTCCATGACCAGCTGTTAATTCCCCCAAAGTAGAGAAAGTCTATAGAATTGTGAAATAGGAGTAATCCTGATTTTCTGGGAAGAACACCAACCTGATCACACACACTGAAAATCCTAACAAACCCAAACACAAGCTATGTAAGAGTAATCTTCTGAGGTTCTTGAGAACGTTAGCTATTAGGTGCTTAGCATTTCCCCATCCTCAGCAAGAACTCACAGGTATTTCAGGCGTCCATGTTGATGGGCAGTTTTCTGCTTTGCTACAAGAAAGTTTCAGTGAAGTTATTCATCCGCAAGCCTGTCTGTAGTCTAGTAAAGTAACTTAGTACTGCTTTTCCTGTCCAGCCTCTCCTCTCATCGTCTCTTTCCCTCCAACCCCTAATCATTTTGCTATAAATTTGATGACCAAAAGGGGTAGAAGAGAGCAAAGGTGACATTACCAGAAAGGAAAGTGGTTATTAGTTAAAGAACGTAATGACATCTAGGGCAGAAACTGCCAAAGAACCTGTCTTCTACTACTGTCACCTTTAATAACTTCCTTCTTGTTTTTTGTTAAAACATGAAAATGAAGCCATTCAACTCAGATGGCTGCTGCCAGTCTGTCTGCCTGTCAGCCTCAGAGAGCAATTTGGTTTCTGTATTTCTCTGCAGCAGCACAACAAAGTCGTTAAGCCAATATTCATGTAATGTACACAATGTAAGGGGCTTCCCATGTCTAGGAAGTCTGTATTCCCACCGGACAGCCCCAGATAGGATCACTGTGTCAAAGGCATGCAATAAGCAAAGGAAATGCTGCAAGAGCACGCACCACTCCAAAAACTCTCAGGCAAAAGCAATGGCTGCTGGCAGGGCCACTTAAAACGTGAGAGCAACCCTGCAACTCGTCAGCTCTTGCAACTGAGAACAAAAGACAGTGCAAACTCACAAGAAAGGTGAGGAGCCACCTAGAACCCTTGTTATCCCTCACATCAGTCCTGTATGAAGTGAAGCACATTGGGGACTGAGAATGTGGCCCAATAACACCCATCTGCAGACTTTCCAGTCTAAGGAAAGGGAAGAAGCAACTGTCCATCTTGTTTCTGGTAATGTTCAAACTACTTCTCATCTGAACCACAAGGCACATGCATCCAGCCCCAGTGTCCCAGCAAAAGCCCTACACGGATATCCCCAGGCATCATTCAGGTAATAGATTTTTAAAGTTTACTTGACTTTGAACTCCATAAAGCTAAAAAGTGTTTCCTGAGAAGTCATAGCATACATACAAGAGAAACCAAAATGTTCTAATTAAAGGCCTTCTCCTGTTATCAGAGGATATTGGATTAGTGCAAACCACTTCAGGGGAAACTGGTTAATCCATGTTTGGTTGATTCGTACACTGGGGAGGCCAAAAGATTTTAGCAGTCATTATTATTTACAGCAGTTATAACATCCTGTCAGTTTAATGACAGAAAATCCAGCGTTACTTTTTTGGCTGAATGATAAGGGTTTTCTTTTTTAAATATGTACACATTTCTAAATATCTGACTTCTAAACCAATATTATAAATATACTTTGATTTGTGTTGTTAACTTCAACAATATCCATGACACATGAATTAACCGCGCTGATAACCTCCTGAGAGTTTCAAATAGGAACATGATGTAACAGCCATGGTAAATCATTTCAGGAGTACTTTAATTCCACATGACAACAGTTCTCTTGATGGAGGGGTGGGCTGGGAGAGGCCAGGATTTGCCTGGATTATTCTCTACAATTACTAGCGTGCATCCTGACACAACATCTACAGTTATGTTCAATAGAAAAGCAGGAGAAGTCTGTCATGTCCCACAGGGTGCATAAACCAGAGCAGCCTATTCAGCTTTTGCGTAGCTTTCTGGGTGAACATACTAATAAATAATGAGCATACCTCTAAACACACTCTTTGTTGAAGTGAAAATGGGGTTCTTCATTTATGGTCCCAAAGTTTCCACATTCCAGGTGGGTCGTTTCTGGCTTTTTTCTCCTTGGCACACTGTTTAGACAAAGAAGCGTCTGTATGCTTCACTAACCCTCATGTTGTACTAACTTTAGGCTTCAGCTTTCAGGCTAGGTGATATTTTTCCCCTTTTCTAAATGAATGCCTTGTTCAACACATTTTTGATACAGGGCTGAAGAGAGGTATATTATACCATAAGGGACCAGTTTACATACAGCAATACACTTTTTTTTTATTAATGCAATCCATCATTTACCTTATCCTCCCTGTGAACAAAACAAAAGGATCAAATTTATATGTAACTGCCCAACGCAGAGATTTTTGTAAGGCTTGTTTATGAAAAGAGAAACCAGTGTGGGAGTAAAATATAATTCATAACATAAAAATACTTCCTAAAGGTACAATAAAGATCATGGCATCAGCAGAAATAAAAAGCATTATGGGAGAAATAGTAGCATATCCTCACATTAGAAGGCAGCAGAGAGAGGTCAGGAAGTGAGTGTAAGGGGGAGCTGGGAGCCCCACTCTGGCCCACACAGAGTGAGCAGCAGCAACAGCTGAGCAAGGGGAAAGAGAATGGGAAGCTTCTGTCTCTGGTAAGTCTGTTAAAATGCTGTTTCTAGCAAGTAATATCTCAAATATAAGCTAATATAGATATTTTATATTGCAGTAAGAGCATCTGGACAAATTACTGTTGTTTTGTATGCCCCTTTTCACATAACCAGAATAAAACCAAGTACTCATCTACTTCTCCTACCTATAAAGAAAATAAAACATGATGAATTAAGTGCAAGTTCCTAAGATTTTAGGCACCAGATCTTTAGCAGATGTAAATAAGTACCGATCAGCAGAGCTGCTCTCACAGAACTCTGCCCCAACCTACTCGATCATTGTCTTCTGCTGCAGTGCCGGCATCTTCCTCCCCTTTTATAACAGAGTAAGGTCAGCAGGACAGCTTGCGGAAGCTGGATGGGAGTGAAGACACAGACTGGTGTAAGAGAAAAGACAGATTCCAAAACAGGGAGTCAATGAGGAAGGCAGCACTGAGAAGAATGTGGGAGGGTGAAAAAGTGGAACTAAGGAAGGCAACGTAGAAGGACCATATTCCTGGAAGCAAAGACATAAAGCAATGAGGAGCAAGCTGTAGTCAGAGGCTGTATTCTGCAGAGTAAAAGTGGTATTACAGTCCAGAAAACTAGATACAGCTAGTAAAAGGGCAGGCTGGAAGAGTTAAATATCACAGTCATTAATAAACTGAAATTAGATTATAAATTCTTTCCGATCTGTCACACATTGTGGTAATGATGCCCTGCCTCTTCATTTCACTGCAGAGGCCATTTCTGCTGATGAGACTGCAAGCAATTAGAACAAGAGTCCTCACGACCATGAAATGTATCAGAAGATACACAGATCAGAAGACCAGCACATCACAAACTATATATTTGTGGTGCAGCTACTATAAAGTATGTAAGAAATGCAATGGGATATAATGTTCTCGGCAGCTGCTGTCAGTTAACAACAGAAACAGGAAAGGTAAAAAGGAAGAAAACTAGAGGGCGAGAGGTTGCAGTTGCCACAGAAAAAATTTCTTTATCAGAAATGGAATGGAAAGAAGATAGTGCCCTATTTCACTTCATCAGGAGGTGATCGCTTCTCTTGTTATTGGTATAAAAACAAGCAGTCCTCACTGTTAACATTTGGTTCTGTTCTGTTTTCACGTACTCTGGGCCTCCCAAACCTGTTGGTCCTGTGAAAACAAGCCTTCTGAGAAAATAAGCAAAGAGTTTTGGAAAAAAATGACACCTTTTACAGCAGCAGAAACAGCTATTGAATCCCAGCTTTGTAGCACTGCTGTACTGTGTGCTGGCAGCTTTCAGGAAGAGAAGCCTCTAGGTCTGGGGTTTGTAAGCAATTTGCCACACTTGTCATCCTTGCTGTATAAAAGCCTTTCCCGGAGGACATTGTTCTAACAAAATTATCCACCGCAAAGGCCAGCAGCATGCTCATCGTGTCTCAATCAAGGCTGCATAAAGAGGAAAGTCAACCATGCATGTCTATCATTTGGACGATTAGCCTTTCTGACTGCAGACACTATCCTAAAAGGCTAGTCCTCAGAAGCACCTAATTTCTCAGTTGGAAATTATTTCTCTTTGTCAGAAGCACATAGCAATGAATGTCCTCTGAGAACAATATTCAGTGGCTTAAAGCAGTATCAATGCAAATACATCAGAAGCATCCTTGTAACCTCTCTACGACCAAACAAAAAAAATATTCATTATTTGTGATATGGAGTAGCTAAAAACAACAACAAAAGAAATAACATGAGCCCAGCCCACCAGTCCTTGTGCACCTCCATTTACACTTTTTATACGGCTCCTACCAGTCTCTTTCACTTTGCCTGTATTCCCTCTGCACCTCATCAGCTGTATTAGCTGCAATTATTTTTAAAGAGGAAAAAAACCCACACGGTCAAGAGGAAGAATTATTTCCAAGGAACTCTTCATAATCAAAACATACTGCTTTAATCTCTGAGCTGTATTCTGTATCTGATTTATACTAAATTACACCACCATCTATTATCAGTTAAGTTTTTTAGTATTGTCCCATCTGCTTGTGCTCCCTGGAAATTTAAAGGAAAGAAAACCCAGGAATTGCAGATGACAGCCTTACAGATCCACAAATATAAGGGTCTGATGAATATAACTGATAGAATAAAGCAATTTACATAATAACATAAAAATTATTGCTTACTCTGCGATAATGATTTATCTACCACCTTGTGTACTTTCTATGAAGGCGAAGAACTGAGCCAGGCAACGTCTAAGAATTTCCAGTTCATTTTTACTTTCCTTCATTCTTTTGTGACATTTTTAACATCTACTCAGAAGAAATTCTTCAAAGGGACCAGATCTGAACCATGATGACAAAAGCATGTCTAGGTAGAGCTAGGAGTAACACTGGGGTTTTTTTCAGTCTGAATTGAAAGGAACCTTCACTTCTTTCCGTCTTATCTGTAAGATCAGTAAAACACAGACAAATTGGCTTCTTAATGGGCGAAAAAAGCACAAGCAAAAGCATTTTTATATTAGGGGGTTGCAACAGCCTTTACTTTCAAGCTCAACTAAATATCAACAAATGCAAATTAACATCTCACTTAATATGAAGCTCTTCTTGCGAGTCTAAAATCCTCCTCATCCTTCCTCCTCCTCCCCTGTACTCTTGAACTTGATGTAGTCTCTGGCAGCTATTTGGTTTGTGTAAATTAAAAAACACCACTGCATGACAGAGGTGGTTTTGTTTGATTTCTGCATGCACAGGCTGGGATGTGAACTGAAGGCATGATTGCTGGGACAGCCTGCCCAACGTGCATAAATCAAGATTTCACTGAATTTCACTGAATTTTTAGAGTTGGAAGGGACCATAAAGATCATCTAGTCCAACTCCCCTGCTGAAGCAGGATTGCCCAGAGCATGTTATTTGTTTGGGTTTTTTTTTTAAATTAAGTAAATTAAAAACTATGGAAGATGCCATGTTGACAATTTTGGAGGCCAAAATCTTTCTCTAAACAGACCAGGTACTGCATAAACTGTATCCAGATCAGTTTACCTATTAACATACCTCAAGTCTATTTGATTAGGGCCATTTCAGAGGGCAAGAGGATTGTTTAGTGTCTGTGCCTGTTTAATCTTGGGCTCTCAGTCAAGACTGCTAACTCACATACTGGTTTTCCTGATCTATTTGTCTATTCACTGAGAGACCACCAACAGCTTTTTCTCCACTGCTCTGACTCTCTCTATTTTGAAAATACCAGGTCTTAAAATTCTCCTTTTAAGAAAGTATCTTTCCATTCTGCTTCCATTTTTGGATATATTACAAACTATTAAAATGAAACAGGCTCTCATGGTCTCTTTGAAAAATTGAATTCTCCAGCATAACATCTCTCTGGGGATCCAAAGAACAGAATTCCTGCACATCCCCACACAGGAAAAGGCAGTTGCCGGAGGACCCCCTTCCCACTGTGGGGTGACTGCTGTCCTAAATAATCCTTGAACTCCAGTACCATGTGCTGCTGTTACATGTGGTGTTACTGGGTGGGTACAAAAGCAGCAGATCTGTGAACATCCCCCAAGACTTGCACAGCCAGGCAAAAGCAAGGTACAATTTATCTTTCCATTCTTAAAATCCCAGCAGCAGGAACACACAGTGTTCATGAAACAACCATTTTAATTTAGCATTTGCCTTCTGCTAACGAGATTTGTAGCAGAATTTCATTCATATTGTTTAAGAAACTAATCATTCTTATAGAGCCTTACGTCCTTTTGCCTTCCATACTGAAGCCTGTTTTGGTATCTAGTATTAAAGAAATTTGCTTCAGATGGTAACATTTACATGACAAATGCTCAATTCAGCTTCTGATTCAGTCTTAGTTATTTGTTGTATTTCCAAAATTAGCTAAAACAAAGCTCATTATGAGGTATGAAAGGTCAGGCTCCAGAAAGTATCAAAATCAATTACCAGCCTTTAACCACTCACAGTTTGAGTTTCTTATCAGTTGGACTTTGAACAACCATTAAAATTTTGGACTTGATTAATTTACTTGCACATTGCAATGTAAGGCTGTGTGCATTTTGCCTCTGCCAATGAGGAGGAAGATGCTAACACTCCTCCAAGGAGATGAACGAGGGGTATTGGTGGGCGGCAATGCTGTAGGATTAAGGTGTCAGGAACAAGGGAGGGAGGAAGCGTGTTACCACAGCTTTGCTTTATCTATCTTGTCAGGTCATTTGGTCCTGGACTAAGTAATGGACATGTCTACTTGGTAGTGTATTTTTAAAAGATTTTTAAGGGGGTCAGAGAATTTGGTGAATACTCTTCTATCTCAGAGTAGAAAAAGAACGTAAAAATAAAGGAAAAAAAGAATTGGAATATGAGGGAGCAAGTTAAACAGAAGTAGAAGGGTGGTTGAGAGAGGTAAAGATAAGTTGCAGAGAAAGGAAAGCTGAGCTTTGTCCACAGTCTGGTATTTTAGACTTGCTAGCTAGAACATATCCTTTCTATCCATGTTTCCATATGGTATAGGACTACCCTGTAGGAGGAGATTGATATAAATCACTGTGTAATACACCAAAAAAAACCCCCAGAAAATCACAAAACCCCCACTGAGATTAAAGGCTTCCTATGAAAACTCTTAGAGCCTAGAAGGTGTTTTCAGGTCTTACAAACTTTCCTTGAAAAAGTGAGGACAAAATAAATAAATGCAGGGCAGGTGCCCACCTTGTATATTTTCTGTTTAGACAATAACTAGGAAATCTGCAAGAAAATACTAATAGCCTGCTTCTGTGGTACTCTTTGCAGATCTGTTTAGTCCCCTGACCAAATCCCCACGGTGTAGCCTTGAGAGATAGTGGATGCCAACAACGCCTTAAAACAAGGATTGTCTCATTAATCATTGTTTTGTGATTACTGCCTGAGAATATAGTGAAGGGAGACCCAGACATATGAGAAGAACAGTTTCAATTTTTATACTTTAGCTGGAGCTTTCGGTAACTGATTGCATGTCTTTCCTTTCTTCCCTTTTCCTCCCTTTAGATGCAATAAAAAAACAAACCATTTACTGATACATATGTAAATCACATCAAGAAAAAAAAAAAAAAGCCTTCCTGAATGAGAAGAAATGTTGACATTTAACATGCAGTGCGCAGACCGGAACAGGCACAGGTAGAAGGATCGCAGATTCAGGGGAGAGACAACCTGAGGGTCCCGTGGTGGTGAGAAGAGCGTCCCAGCTAATGGAGGTGAAACAGCAAAACTGAGATAAACAAGAGACACCTGTGGCAGTTAGGAACAATAAGTTGCAGATCAGAGACATGGACAGGTAGGTGGAAAACATTTGTGAACCATTTCTGGGGAGGAAACAAAGGGAAGAGAATCTGGATTTGGACTTTAATAACATGACAGCAGCTATTAGGATGGGTAATGAGTATCATGGATACTCAATTTGTTGGCAGTTTCTGTAAAAATGCCTATGAACCCTGAAAGTTTCACCATCCACATGAATTCGTGCACTCAAAGTGTTTCAGTCATCTAGTTCATAAGATAAAAATGTTTCACACACTGCTTTTGTCAAGAGTAAGCACAGGTGAACGGAATCTGCCCACTTCTCATTTGGCCAATATAGATTACCTACTTTCATTGCTTCACCTTAACCACAAAGCTGGTGAATTCACCTACTGCTATGTTCATCCTTCCATCCCACATCCTCCCCCCTTTCCAAGTTCTGTCTCATCCCCTCCCCTCCAAAGGACTTTCTTCTGTCTCCTGTTACTGAAGAAAACAATATTTAAGCAACAGCTTTCTCGACCTTTTTAATCTGACAAATCATGGAGGATATTCCTATTGCAACCAACTGTGATGAAGTATTCTCTATGGTAGATTGAATTCTTCAGTAATAACAATATTACATACAGAAGCTTTTTCAACTACTAAAACCGTGTAAAAAGCAGAATAACGTATAATTTACGTTTCTATTGAGCTCCCATATTGCTAGTATCACAAACGATGTTGCTTTCCAGAAAAATGCTGGAGTAATAGTTGTGCTGCAGTTCTTTGCTAAGCTTCTGCTCTTTCAGTGTATCATGTGTTCAATCAAAAGGCCTTCCCTTGATAGCCTTATCTCTCAGTGGGCTAGTGCTGCTTGGATGGAGCTGTGTGAAATGGCTGTACATTGCAGTAGCTCCAATACCTATTTCACTGGGAGTAGAATTTGAGTGTCCTGGAAATCATTTAGCAAATGGGACTTGAAATCAAAGTGACAGCAGTCTCATGCCCTAAGTAAGGCACATTTTGGTACCCAGCAGGGGACCAAAGAGTAGTTCTGAGTCATTGTTTTAATTCTATTGAAAGGAACCATGCAGAAGCCCCAAATCAGGTAAAGCCCTCCCAGGTCAGTGACTGACAGACATAGGCCGTGCAAGAGATGACTGGGGGGTGCACAATCCAGTGCCAGAGAACCAGATACTCACTTTTCTCTTTGCCCAGCCCAGCTACTACACCTCAAGAGATTTGTGGACACTGGGGATTTCATGCCATTGCAATTCAGAAGGAGCTTACGAACCTCCAGGGAACAGTTTGCATCAATTCATCCTGAAACCTGAATATTTGACATTTGTAATGTCTTGTCTGCCTTTATATTGTGGGCTGGGAGTGGGAGGAGAAAATGATAAGAGGTTTATGTAGAGGAAGGCTAATAATCAGAATACTCTTCTTATTCAGCATTATTAGTCCCTACTGAATTAGATGGATCAGCAAAAGATACTACATTTCTTTGGAGATAAAAAAGAACAGTCTGAAATCTTGAGGAAATATTGTGCCTATTAGTGTCTATGTAAAAGCCCCAGAAGTAATGCTCACAGAGATAAGATGAAGAATAAGAAAATAATAAAGGCAAAAGAGCAAAGGCAAATCTCCCTCTATGTGCTGCTCTGCAATTAACTGTTTGAAGCAATTCCCGATCCCCTTAATCTCAAGAACTCAGTTTATCTGCCCATCCAGTTATTTTTAATTTGTATTTCTATTATTACTGCTGCATTATTAATACACCCTGATAAGATAGGAAATAGCTTGGTGGTGTTCTGTTTCAGCAATGTCTCGCATGGCATAATAGTCTTTATGATGAATAACTCCCTCCCATCTGAGGAGATTCATGATTCCCACCACTCACGGAGCACCAGGCCCTGGGGGAATCCCATTTCCTCCTCTGCATTACTATTCCGTTTCCCAAAAGCAGCCTGGGCCTCCTTGTATTTATCACATCTGCACACGCTGTTATCAATCAGAGTGCATGCCTTCTCCTTCTGTGTGGCCAGGTGATATGCATCCTTGGTGCCTCTGTCAGATCTCGTGCCAGCACATACCTTAGCACTGCTCCTCATAGCTGACAAAAATGCAATTTTTAAGGTATTTTCTTGGGGATGGAGACAGCGGGGAGAGAAGGGGAGTGGAGGTAAGGGAGAGCAGTTTTTCTAGCCACGCTGCTTCCAGACTCTGGGCTTAGGGGCTGCGGCCAAGCTAGTCAAGAACAGATTTCTATTACAAATCAAGATTTGTATTTGGATAAAATTCCAGCAATACAGAATGGTGCAAAGAAGGGGGCAAGACATTAAAGCAAAGATAACTATGTTCACATTATACAGTTTGAAATACACGTCATATTTTCTGTGGAAAAAGGGGGCAGGGAAGAAAGGATCAACAGTTTTTAAGTTTTCCCACATTTATATTTCTGTAATTGAGTATGTGCTGCTGTAAAGGTTATTGTACAGCTTTCCTCCTGGCATTTTAATACACACCACATTTTGACACCACACCTTTTTCTAAGTAAGTGTCTCCCCTTCAGTACAAACATTGTAAATCGAACAGATCTGTGGAAAAATCCAGCAGCAATAAATATGGATGAGACCAACTGGGATCTACAGAAATGCAGCAGAGCCTCACAGATACCTAGAGAATTTAATGTAAAATGCTGCTATTTGTATGAGCATTTTCAACCACCTCACGGGAGAAAAAAAGATCATGCAATGTATGGGAAGACTAAGCTAAGCAAGAAGAGGGATGATTATTCTTGATTAAAATTCATGAGAGGTTACTGGGAGTGTCTTAAGGCAATGTTGAATTCTCCCTCTTAAAAAAAGAGTCTGCTAGTTTATAAATAAAAGCAAGTCTATAGCTAGTTAGCCTCTCAGGTTTTTTTCAGATAACTTGCTCAGAAACTCCATATATAACTTTTTGCAATATATTCCCACTGTACCGGTGGGGAAGGATAGATGAGTATGCTTATACATATATATATGCACACCTATATATGTTTGTAGATACAAATGCACACACCATATGTATAGTGTGTATTACACATATACCTTCCCATTCACCCATCACAGATGCCTCCATTTCTCACTGCTACAGGAGACATATTGAGGGTTACAGGCCTTAAAACTTATTAACCTACCTCCTGAATTTTTAAGATCAAACAGATCAGTGATTTCAAACTTTGTTTTTACCTTTACTATATAGAAAGATTGTTTCCTAAAGAAAAATGGGAACATCAAAGTATTGCTTTTCTACCTGGCACTTCATATCTCACTATCCAATGAAATATCTTTTAACTGCTAATCACTTTAGCAACAATATAGAAGAAAAAGTCTATTTACATTTGGAAAATGAAATGGCATTTGGGTATCAGGAATTCAGATGCACTAATGAAATATTTCCAAACCCAAGTCACACTGCCTACCTTTCTGGGAAAGAGTCCTCACTGGAAGTGATTCACAGGTCCTATTGCAGAGCAATGAGAATCTGGGCATCTGAGGGACAGAGGCTCTAATTTAATGGGTGTGCATATTGTGAGCAGCTTCACAGATCCATCCTGGCATAACTACAGCTGAACATATCTGGTCTTCAAATCAGTAAAGATCAGTTCTGATCTTTGGTTTGCATAAGGCCAAATGTGCAAAAGCTTGCTTGGTCTTTTTCCTTGAAGGTCTGGTTGCTTTATGCAACCTGCTCAGTTGCATGCAGGTCTGCTCGACCAGACCTGGTACCATATAGTGACCCTCTGATGTTTTCTTAGACTGGAAAGCAGAGGATGCAGACTTCCATCTGAAGGAGAGAATGAAAGTATCTAGAACTTTCTGCAAGCATCTTGTTACTATATCTCCCAGTAGCTGGTTTTCTATTAAAGTGAAAAGTTCAGAGCAGAACACAAGAAGAGTCTGTGTTCCTACTCAAGGAGAGACTCATTTCACCTTACTTGAGCCAGCCAAAACACAGATGTCTCATTCTAAAGCAGCTGTCTAGGTTGCCTCTTTAATCAACTGAAAAAGAAAGGAATATCTGGTTGGCAAGTCAACCCATCCTAATATAGGTAGCACTTCTCTCCATTCCTCCATAGGAGGAATTCATATGACCATCCTCGACTAGAAGGCTAGTGATCATTTGACTTCAGCTAGCAACATGAATTGCAGCCTAAGGGAGTGCAATAACAGTGGCAGGAAGAAGTGAGGAAAAAGATAGGAAAATAATGACTTGGAGCATTGGGATACGGGCTTCTCATAAAAGCACAAAAAATGGATAAATGTATCCAGAGAGATACACAAAAATGGGTTTGATTCCTAAAGGAAAAGGCAAAAATGGGGAGACAGTGAATGAGAAGAGATATATCTAATGGCATACTCAGTATTGAAATAAGAGTTCACATTAGGCTCTTCCTCAGCTGAGCTGGTTATCTCTTTAAGTCAATTTTGTACCAGAGAAATGAGGTAAAGCCCAGACCTTTAGGATAATGGAAAGCAGAATAATCTTGCAGCTGAATCAAGAGGCTCAACTGAATCATTAGCCCATGATGTTACAGCAGTGCTATAGTGGAGCCTCCTGCAGTGTCACCATCCCGCCTGCACCACTGAGCACTGCTCTCAAACACATGCCGAGAGGAGTCAAACACAAAAGGAAAAGGCTGGTAGGAGAAGACCTCTAGGAAGTTTTAAAGAAAAAAAAAAATTGTAATAAGGCCTACAGCTGAGTGCTTAAAGGATAGTGCCTACAATTTGCATAAGATCTCAGAAAACTTACCATGATCCCAGGTTTAGCAAACTATTCAGCATTTAAATTCCTTCCTCAGCATTGTATGAGAAACACCCTTGTAGTTTTCAGTTTCTTTCATCTTGACTTTCCTGATTTATATTAACCTCTTCTTCATGGATTTAAAAATGAATTTAATGAGGTGAGAGGTATGGGGGAGAGAACAGGGAAGAAGGGGACATTTCAAAAAGTACTACTGAAAGTCTTAAAAATGAAGTGGAAGTGATTAACTAGAACTGTCACAATACCCAAAAATACCAACCAGCAGTTCAACCTAAATTGAAAAGCAAAGGAAATAAAAATACAGTGGCTCAGAAAAACTTTGAGGAAATCCAAGTGCTAAAACCAATGAGTTTTTACATTCTAGAAAAATCCAGTAATTTTCATTCAAATTGTATAACCTTCAATGTTTAAGAGATTTTAAAATGTAGCCGCTGTACCGTTATACTATTTCAACAACATGAGAATATGTTTAAAGCATACTTACTAGGTGACCAGTACTAAAGATTTCTGTAGCTTCATTAGGTTGACAACGTTGAAACAAATTAATTGATCGATGTGGGCCTTGTGCATAAGGTTTATAGCCAACCAATTGTCTACAAATTATGGTCATTCACGCACCTAAGTGACTTCAATCAAGAAAACAGTCAACTAACCTAAAAGTTGTAGATTGCCTGGAATAAAATCATGCATCTATGACAATGCAGAGAGCACTGTATAAATAAAGTCCCTTAGGAATATACAAAACCTAATAGCACCAGCCTGAAGTGATTTGAGCTAGCTAATTTTCTTTTGAAATGTTTACAGGAAAATTAATCCAAACAGACCAAACAATACAAAACTGGGCGTTACAGCTCTTTACCTGGATGAAATGTACTATAAAAGAACCACAGAGAGGACTGATTCTTCTAACACAGAGATAAGAAATGTTATCAAAGTGAGGCACAGCCCTTTTCATATTTTGTCTGTCCAGTTCAATTCCACATGGAAATCTCCTCAATCCACTTCTCATGCTCACAAGCTCACTCATTAGTACAATTTCTGAATACATATAGGAAAACGTCACTAAGGGGGGGAACACTATTTTTGGTATTCTTTGAGGCAAAAAAAGGAATTTACTGAGCAACAGTCTCTTACCCATATTTGCTATCACCAGTAGTTGGTCCTCAGATTAGGGTATAAGTTTTCCTGTATGACATAGAAAGAGAAGCCTTTTTTCCCAAAGCTAAGAGTTTCATTTAAGAACTGTAGGTTACTCTCTAGAAAAACCTCACTTTCTGTGTTGCTGTTTTCACTGCCCCCCCGAAGTAAAAAGGGAGATGTCCACTAGTTTGAAGGATGGCTTTATTTTATGGAAAATCAGCAGAGGCGAAGGAATTAACAGAAGAGAGAGATACCTTAGTATCACACTTGGCCACATGGTGCCCAGATTGGTGGAGCACTCTGAATGCCATACAGCAGAACTGCTCCATTTAGTGGAGTCAGATGTAAGGACAGCAACGGTATTCTCCCTTCAATTTTCCCCTTTCAAGTGTAAGCCTATTCCTTGGTGTCCACCTCCATTTACCTGCCTGCCTCTGCAATGCTCCAGGAAACCATTACACTAGCATTCACTTGCCACAAGCTCCTCTCTCTGGGATCTGCTCCTTGCCAACTGACCTTAGGAATCCCATTGTCAGGAATGATAGATTGTCAGGCCAGGAACTGTGCAGAAATGCAGCCCTACTTCTCCATGCAGGAATTCTCTCTTGCATGGTAAAGTTTAGGCAACAGACCAGGTTTTCCCTTAGCAGACTTGGTTGATATGTGCTCCTAGCTCCCATGAAGTAGCAGCTTCTGCACTTCACAAAGAGAAGGAACAGAAATTACAGCCGTTCTCTGAATTATGGAAACATGACTGCATAGAAATTTCTTTAAAATATTTCTTTTCTTAAACCTCACAACCAACCAAAATGCAATCTGACATACTCCTGGTATGCCTGGGTTGGTACTTCCACATCCAGAATAAGCTTTACTTAAAGACAAACCAAGTATGCCTAGAAAATATGATTGAGAGGTAAGAGATTATTGTTTATAGCACTTCTTCCAACTTCTATTAATTTCACCTTTTTCTTAAAGCAGCTTGAGGTATTAAAACTCCTCCCAGAAAAGCCCACCTATCAGGAATCTAGCCAAGGAGCGTGAAAGCCTCCTCCAGGTCCAAACAGTACATTTAGTGAGGAAAATACCAGTTCTGAGCAACTCTATCTGGAGGGCAAAAGGCCACCTGGATTTCATTCCAAGTAGAACTAACTATTTAATTTGTACAACAATCCTGTTGACAACAAAGATGAACGCATATGTCTCCTTTAAATACCTCAAGGGATCATCCTCTTTTTTTTTTTCCATTTCAGTAACCATGGTAACTTTGGGCAAAACTAGCTTTCACCTCAGAAATTGTTTTCTGTGATAAAGGGTTTAAAATAGCATTTGTCATCTAATGGTTAACTTTTTCCCCCTATACGCCTGAGTGATGGAGAGAACCTCCGCTTTATGAAGGAAAGAGAACCTCTTCTGATCCTTTCCAAAAAACCTTAAAGATGGATGGCAGTGAAGTGAAAAATTCTTACAGCCAGGCACTGAAAAATTATTTTTAACTGAACCTTCTTTAGTATGCGGAACAGATCCTTAGGAGAAAGGTGTATGACTCAGGAGCGTCTATCACACCGGCAATCTCCTACCAGCATTTTGTGGGCATTCTAGGCATTTGGCCATGGCTCAGCTCCCATTCATGGACCTTCCCAGTCAGGCTCCACACTCAGCCCCTGCCAGGAGATCGGCTCCTGCACACCTCACTTACTAGACTCTCAAAACCCCCTCTCTGTGCTGCTTCCTACCCTGCTCTACACACTTAGAAAGGGCTCCTCAGAAGCATCTGCAGTGTAACCTATTATTCTCTCTTCAAAGATTTTAATAATCTCCTCTTCAACAACACCTACCAAAGCTTGACAAGGGGTACCTAATATTAGACTGCTGATGGGTTAAGGACACTGCTATCAAGATGACTGATAATACCTCATTGTTTCTTCTTGCTTCCTGTCTCTCTGTCTGTCTGGTCTTCCTCTCTGCACTGAGATCATAAGTGCTCTGGGACAGAAACAGGTTGGTTTTTTTTTTACCTGAATTTGTACATGATTTAGCAAAATGGGGATAGGCTCTGCAAATAGGAGTCCTGGTACTACAGAAAAATGAAAGTAAACACAGTATCACAAATTACAGTCCATTTTGCTAATAGGTTGAAATGACTACCCGAACAAGGTTCAATGATGACTTGTTTCTCCCTGGTAGAAACCTTTTGCATAAGGATGATTTTAACACACAAATAATGCTATTTTATTTTGAGATTAACAAGTACCAACAAACAACAATCACACCAAAAATAAAATATAACGAACAGTAAACTAATTTCTGCCCAAACATAACAAATACCTCTCAGTGACAGAGTTTTATAAGACTACACACAAAAAAAAAAATAAATGAAAGCAAGCACAGAGACCAAATCCATTCATTATAAACCCTGTGCCATATGAAAACAACCTATTTATTAAGGCTGGCAGAAAGCTTTTCGTTCAAGGTGTTTTTCATGTGTAATGTGGGATTCAGCAACACAACATCTTTCACAGAAGGAACACTTCATATTTTCATCAAAAGTATTGGTTTAGTTTTGGTTTTGTTTGATAGAAAATGGAAGGAGAGGGACAGGGGGAAGAAGGAGGGAAACAGATTGGGGAGCAAATCTAAGCAAACCTTACTAGAATACTTTTAATAGTTAATCTGACTGCAGGCATGGAATAATTCGTTATTTCTGCACGGAAAGCCTTTTTGCTCTATTTCTTGGCTCATTATCAGAAAGGACAAGACAGACTTACGAAGTACATTCCAGAAAACGATGGGACTTGGCAAAACTGCACATACAGTCATCCAGGACAGTGGCATTCTCTCTGTGTGTAAACCCAGCGAAAGGAATCTGCCGCTCTGAGAATATGATGATTCAAAGACAGCAGAGAGAGAAGGCAAAGCAATGCTCAAGCTGAGGCAGTTTATGGAGCAGGACTGTCTCTCAGCCCAAAAGAAAACTCTCAAGAAACAACTGTAGGGATACCACACTACCACCCAAGATCAGCTCCCTCTGCCAGCAAATGCAAACCCAAGGCACGTGTGTATGTTACTGAATTTCACTGAATTTCACTGAATTTCACTGAATTTTTTAGAGTTGGAAGGGACCATAAAGATCATCTAATCCAACTCCCCTGCCGAAGCAGGATTGCCCAGAGCATGTTGCCCAGAGTTACGACCCATACAACCCCAGATGTTAACAACTGTTAACGTATTTGCAACATGGTCACAGACCTTTTGTTTTACTTCAGGGAGAGCTTTTTGGAAATGAGTGCAACAGAGAATCTGATCCTTTACTATGTTATTTCACTTTGACGCTGTTGTATTTCTGCTAGTGTCAATGGTGTTTCTAACACTGAAGTAAAATGATGATTATGCAGTCCCAACATTTCATTATTAATATCACTTCCCTCCTTCTGTGAAGCTGAACTTTAACTTTCAAATAATACTTCTTCCAAATGCCAGGTTGGTACAGTTTGATTTGCAAGGCCTTTTGTAAGAACAGGAGTGAAGCATGCAACCTGAATATATACTTTCTAATTGTCTTCTCTTTTTTCAGTTTAGACTCTTCAGTTGTACCTTTAACTTTAAATATATTTGTTATAGGCAAGTCTTTCTAGTTTAGCTCACAAAAATTACATGCCTGCACATGACAGCTGAGAAACTCGACAATTTTAAATAAATCACTGTGATAATTTTTTTCAATAAGAAGAATCTTTGAAATTTCTACTAGAAGTGGCAACTTTTTGGTGACAAGTTCATTTTAGAAAACTATGAAATGAAATTTAACCTCAAAGTCTAAGCTTCAAAGCATACCTAGCTTCCTACCCTGCAGTGTCTCAGATACCCACCTGCTCTGGCAAACTGACAGCTCTCAAGCTGCCATCAAGCCAGCAACACCCAGCATCTGTGCTGGGGCTCTCAGACCTATAGCAAAGAGCCTGCCTGCCAGGAAGCCTGTCCCAGGACAGTCTGTGCACAGCTGTCCCGGGCAGTCTCAGAAATCCAGAATCTTTGGCAATGGCCAGCCTTCCAGTTCTGGTGAACCAGAATTTCCAGTAACAAACTGTCATGTTAGAAATTGCCCAGCCCACTCAAACACAATGTGAAACAGAGTTTTATCACACTGGGATTCCTGGTAAAATGCTATTTAAACACAAACCAGAAAAAACCCTAAGGCACTGAAAATAACGTTTAGCTTCCCTGAACCTACTTCCTCCACATGGGTCCACATTTTATAGATTTATACCCTTACAGAAAACACTATATGAGAGAAAACGCTGAGGAAAGTAACATAGTTTTTAGCATGCTGCTATCAAAAAATACGCCAACCAAACTGAACAGAACATGTATAAATAACAACAATAACAATTAAAAGCAAACAAGCTGGAAATTCCATTACCTCGTCTGAAGTTTTCCCACTCTGACAGATAAATTACATTGTTATCCTGTGGTTATTTACTTATTATGCCTCACACCTATTTCTGACATATTAAAATGAAAATTTGCTACAGAGGTAAGCTGATGGGAAACTTTGATGAAAGCTTGAGGTCATAATTATAAGGTGACCCCTAGGAGAAACCAAAGAGGTGAAAAAGGAAACTGAATTCCAGAAACTGCAGGTTTGACATATCTTTGCTAATGGAAATGTAGGAAAAAAAAAAGAATTTTCTCTATTTTGACTATATGAATTAACATGCTTTAGTTTAATACTTTGGACAAGCATGTGTTACAACATTTTTTAAAACCTCTTAGCTATTTCTATATACTCTGATAGCTACGGGATGATAAGTCTAAACTGAAAACCACAACATATCCTCCTTCATTGACTGGACTGCAATATTTCAGTTTTACTTACACAGCTTGAAAGTCTGGAGCCTCGTCTGGTACATGGTGTTGATGAAGAAACAAATCATAGGTCTGTTTGTGCATATTGCAAAACTGTTTCCCAAGCCCTATCCACTGGAAACCAATGATTAGAGGAGCAAAAAAGGTTCATATCAAGCTTGCAGTGTTTTGACAGAGCTATGTTTGTGTTTCTGTGTGTGTAGACCCTCTTCTTGGGAAGCGTGAAAAACGATAATCAGGGAAAGTGCTTACACAGTTCAACGAGGGAAATTTGTCCCTTGTTTTAATGAACACACCCTTCATAATTCTTCAATGAAATTTTTATTTTTATTCAGATATAACCTGTCCCAAGCACAAAAAAAAGTAAGAATCTTGAGAGGATGGCTTCTATTGTAAATGTTTTCCATAACAGCTTCTTAAAACAATGAACGGGTTCAAGCTTACTCTTCCTCCCATTAAATTCAGAGTATGCATTACTACATCGTGACAGATTTGTACATTTCTTCCCACCTACCACGTCAGAGGAAAGGAAGGGATCCCTATGCAGAGGGAATCCCTTTTCAAATAGGCAATAAACCATCCATAAAAGTAATACCATTGTTCTCTGGAAAAAAAACAAGCAAACAAACAAAAAAACCCAAACTGACCCTGGAACTGCACAATATAGGAAAGCGAGTATCCAAAATCAGCAAAGAAAATTCTGAAGCCCATCCTATGCTCAGCACCCCTAGATCATATATTACAATTTCTCTTCTAAACACAAAAATTTTCACCAGATTCATTGTCAATACTTAGTACTCAATGAATATGGAAAAGCCATGCACACAGATGCTTGCATAAGAAACTACCTTGATTAAAGCAAACTGCTGTCCTCAGCAACCACATGCATGTATTCCCAGATGTAATACGCCAAGTTCTCCATTTGTGACAGGGAAAAAGGAAAGGCCACTCGGACAAACAACAAAGCAATAGCAAACTATACAGCCACCTCCCTCCCTCACCTCAACCATTTTCCATTACAAGTATGCACCTGAACAGCATTTTAAGAGGGTTTGATTATGGAGAATGGGAGGAAATAACATGACAAAAGGAAAAGGAGCAATTCATTATTATCAACACAGGCTTTGTTCAGGTACGTGGCCCAGCCTTATCCTGACTGTACTGGAAGAAAGACAGGAAACATGATCCAGAAGCAAATTACGGTGTGTCCAGCCAAGACACCAGTTTGGACAACAAGGGCATCAGGAAGCCAGAATATACCACAGCAAGCAACTGCTACGCAGTTTTAAACACAGCCACAGAGGCCAACTCTAGAAACCCTGGCAGAACAGACATTATCACCACGTAGTAGCACTGTGGTCCCAATGCAGGCGTGTTTAGTCTAGCTGGGCCTTGAAATGTATTACTGCTGCACAAGTAGGTCTGGCCGTGTCAAGTCAACTTCAACTTTAATTAAGTACCTTACGCTGTTAGGCCTTTTTACATGTGTTCAGGGACCAACTACAGTAAAGCCAACTGAGAAAGGACATGGTCTTCCAATTCCCTTAATATTTTGCACAAGGATAAAATCTTCTCCCAAAGAAAACAAGTGTTTTAGTGATACTTGTAAGGCCTACCTTGCCCAGACCAGGGGTGTCTTTCACTTTGCTGACTGCCCTTAACAAACATGGTGGTGCAGGGGGTGGGGAAGTCTGAAGGATGCTGCTGAAGCTGGTGGAGAAGAGAGGAGATTCAGGAACAGATGATGCAGAAGGCCTGTGTTTCTTCTTTTTGGAAGACAGGTTCAATTTCTGAGCGGCTCTGTGGGAAAAATGAGAACAGTAAGGTAAAACAACCCCAAACTCATCAACACAAGTAGTCAAGACTAAAGAAAGGTATTCATCAGGTTACTGTTTAAGTAGGATCTTGGTTTTGATGTCATTGATCCCAACAGTCTTATAATTCTTGTTCTTAACTCATTACTACTAGCTTAATCCAACTGACTTCAAAAAGTTGCTCCAAATTTAGACAGTCTGCATTAAGTAGGGTCACAATCAGGTCTCTGTCACTATCTCATCTGTTGAAACAATTCAGCCTGCAAGAAAGCTCCAAAGCCTTCAATTAAATCAATGGCAATTTCTGTTCTAAAATTAAGTTCAGTCACCAAATGATTCACACAGAATTGTGTCTCTGATTAGAAAATGAGTACTTGTGCAATGTTTGAATGCAAGTAGCCACGGTTAAGTTAATTAGTATTAAATGCTCAGGTGAATTTGCTGATGTGTAAGAAGCCTTGCACTAGCTGTTTCAAATTTTTATCACCTCTTAAAACATAAGCCAGTCTAAAAACTAAACAAACGGCGACCAATGAAAATATTGCTGTTGCAGTGAGATGAAGACAATTATACCAACTACAGCTGCATTAACCACTAAGCAGAGAAAACAATGAAGAATCTTAGATAAGAATGCTGGAGTTTGTATAGACTTTGATTAAAAAGCTAAGCTTTTCTGGAACAGAAACATTCAGTACTTTTGTTTTGCAAAATGCTTTATTTTGAGACACAATTCAACATTCAGGCTTTGTTGCAGCTGTGTTGTTCCAACACTTGTGTGTTCTGCACTGCCCAGGGATAATGTTAATATTAATCACACCATCCCACGGTTTCCCTTTTATAAAAGGGGCGCTTTAAACAGAGCAGGTTCACTGGAGCACCATCTCAAAGGAGACATGGATATAACAATTCATGAGGCCTTTCATGTTGTTTGCTTTGGCAGACAAATTATGACTTAAGATAGGTATAAAAGTAGTCTGTGCTGACAGTAGCTCTCCTTACTTTGCTGATGTGTAACAGTCAAGACCAATAATTCTAAATCCTCCTAAGTTTTAAGAAGCTTTAGATCCATTACACTGGTATTGGTATATATTATCCAACACTGAACCTAGAAAAGTCATGACATTATTTTATCCCAAGCAGTCAGGGAAAAAAAGATCGAATATATATGTGTACACTGATTTCAGTATGCAAGTACCTTGTGTTTGTATCAGACATCTGAGACACATAAACAAATTAACACTGGGCATGAAGGTGCCGTATGTCAGCTGGTTGTGTGCACACTGTGTGCACTGCCACTATGTATTCTTCTAGCCTATGGCAAGTGCAAAGCAGTTCCAGATAGATTAGTTTTTAATAAAAGAAAAACACTAGGAGATTTTAATTGACCAGACACAAAATTACAACTCAGAAGTTTCTGTACCACCTTCTTGTCCGTGTCCTTCCCTTTCCCCTTCCCTCTGGCCTGAAGACTGTAGTTTATGACTTGGCCCTCTCTTTTAAGAGTCTGCTTTCTTTTCCACAGAAAACATAATCAAAATGTGTTGGTCAAAACAAAAGCAAAAAGCACCAATTTTTCCTTTTCCCAGCAACAGTTCAATCGTTCAAGAGAATTCAATTATTTCAGCTTCCACAGTGTCCATCACTAATGCTTTTACCAAGTTTTCCATGCTTAATCAAGATCTTCTGTATGTCTTAGCTTCATTATAAAATAATTTTAAGCAAAATCTTGTTCTATGTGCAGCAACTGAAAATACAAATGTTGGCCAAACACACTGAAAAATTTACTCCTGTGGTCAAGCACAGTAGCCCGGTCTTAAATATAGGCAGTGGTTCCACCCACTCTGGTTATACATCTGGTGCCACTGACTCACCTTGGATGAAAATACATTTCCTAAAAGCCATTTTCTAAGTTGACTGACAGAGTCATTATCCCTCTTGCCACTAAATGATTCTCCAGCAAACAGTGTAATACAAACCACTTCTTGACCCAACCAAGCCCATAGCTGGCATTTTCTTAAAGAAAAAACATTGTTGGAGGCACTTGGCCTTTTCAAAACCTTGGAACTATATTCTAGTTTGACAGTTATAACCTTTGAGATTACATTCAAATGGAAGAACCTGAATTTTCCTTTATATTTTTGCCTACAACTGGCAAAATGGATGAAAAACCAATGAACTATTTCTCACAACTTCGTGGGGTTTTCCATTTTTCCCCAAGGAGAAAAAAATCAAATGCACGGCAGACTAGAAGATCATTTACAAGCCCTACCAGACTTGACTGAATTTTGATAGGGATCAAAAAGGCAATAAACCTCAGGTAATTCCCAGAGCATTTAACTAGGAAGAGAAGGATATTTTCACCAGATGTAGGCTGCAATATGACACAAACATGTACACTGTGGCTTTCTTATGAGCACATCTGCGTGAGTAAAATTGTTCAGCTTGGGTGGCTAGCATTGCTCTGAACACAGTAAGTCATGCCAGCTGATGCTGATTTGGCCCTATGATCTAGCACAGGAGGTTAGAAATTCCATTTACTTTTCAAGTCAGATGCATGGCCTTCCCATGCAGACTCTCTGGACAGCCAGACTTCTCAGGCAAAGGACCAGGCTGGACCACAGGAGACCCGATGTTGCTGTGGCTCACAGCCTGACCAGCCCAGCCAGCAGCTGTTTAGACTCTGCTCTTTATACAGGAGCTAGCTAGTTTGTTTTCTTTTAATATCTAGTATAATAGGACTCTGATTTCCGCTTGAGACTATGCATGCTACTGCAGGAAGGGTAATGGTGATGACGGCAGCATGGCCTTATGTATTGAGAATAAGCTGATGATACTCCAAGTTACGTTGCATGCCACTTGAGCCCAGTGCTATCAGCTATGAACTATGCAGGGGAGCGCAGTGGGCTCCAGTGCAATGCAAAGCACTTCCCTGCTGTGTGCGGTACGGCTGTGGTAGGGATTGTGTCCACAGAGACACACAAGGAACTTGATCCAAATTAAATTTTCAAAGTGCATAATTTAAACTTTACTAGACCACTCTGTGGACACACTCATTCACAACAGAACTGACTTCAATGTCATTTTACTGAATTATCTTCCAAAATAATGCAGATTTAATCCCTTTTAGCTAATATACTCTGGATTCACACTTTCAGTTACTTTGGATTATTTTTTTCCTGAGTCCCTATGTAAACAAGCAGCTGGAGACTTTTTGAAAGCTTACAAGATTTGTGGCAGATGAAATAATCACAAGATCAAGATTTGAGATTGCAGAAGGGGTGTTAGAAAGCTGATTAAAGTTCAATCCAGATAAAACTGATGGATTGCTGGCAGGAAAGGGGAACTGCTTTGAATGTCTACCTGATCCATAGCAAAGACTGAGGTCATTTCCTGAAAGACATTCTCTGCTTTTTGTTTTTTAAAATACAATTTTAATAAGGTGTATATCTTTGGGTAGCCAGAATGCTTTTCACCTTCCATCTATGCAGAAATGGTGATACATTTTTTTCCCTTAAAACTCCAGGGGCAGGCTGGGATTTTCAAACACATTTATTGTAGAGCTAACTCCCCTACACTGGAAGCCAATTCATGACTGATATGAACTTTCTGAAATCTTAAGATCTTCTGTGGGATTCACTGAAGAAATGGAAGTTCTTAGTAATAGAAACAGCTTAGAAGTAATTGTGAGACGTGAGGGGGCAAAGTATGGTCTTTGGACACTTGTCTAGAGAGATGAATGAACAGAAATGGATTAAATCATCCATTTTTAACACAGAACAAAGGCACTGCTAGGGGTATTGCGAAGATCTCTGCTAAGGAAGTTATTCATACTACTTATAAGCAATACAAGAATGAAGTTGATGAAAATTTAGACAAAAATAAAAGGCATTATGGAAAGCTCTGTAAATACCTTGCTTAGAGAAGTCACTGGGTAATGGTTACAGTACAACATACATAAGGAAACACTGTGGAAAGAACAGCTTCAAAATTCATAGCTTCTTAATTAACATTGGCTGCTCACAAAAAGTAACTTCAGAAAATGAGGACAAACCCATACATCCACTTGTTGCTGAGCAATAGTCAGTGGAGAAAAAAAAAACCACAACAAACCACAAACGATGTGATACGGCACTTAAAGAAAAGAACAATAACTAAAGCCTCCCTGCGATACATAACGTTCATGTGCCTCCAGCTCCAACAGAATGGACTGGGACCTCATTTGGCGTAAATTCATGTAAGATCATGAATTTCAGTGAGCCTAGCTATGCCGACTCATAGCATATTTGCTACCTCTCTTTTAACTAAGAAAACAGGCACTGCTAATAAAATTCAAGGAAGGCTTATTTAGCTTGATAAAAGAAATTATTTTCTACCCAACATATCATCCAAGGCAAATTTAAAACTTTAGGACTCACTGTCAAAGTAGAGGTCAGTAAGGCCAGAAGGTTCATTAGATTCAGTAGGAGATTAGACATTTAAGTGAATAATTAAAATATTATTCACACTTGTGTCAGCAAAGGTCACCATTGATAAGTAACACTGACTCTCACGCTTCAATACCTGACGTGCCCCTTCACCACTGACATCTGAAGAAATTTCCTTAGGTGCATATCTCCGTATAATTATTCATTAGTGGAGTTTCATACTACACTATAATGCATCCAGTATTTATCACCCTTGGACACAGAATTCCAGATCATAGGGGCCAGTGAGCTGGCATATCAGTTTCTGTGTCAAAATAAAAATTGCAAATATGCTCACTTTCATGTCATATTTTCCACAGAGAAAATGTCTCTCAAGCTGTGGAGGCTAAACAGTCATATACTAGCTAACTTTAATGTAAAAATTCGCAATTCTCATTAAAACTAAAAAATTGTTTTTCTTCTCTATTTGGAGGCATAAATTTAATTTATAAGATAAATACTCTCTGCTGTACCATTCACAGAGTGAGGTATGAACTTTACATGTGCAAGGGATGGCTTACCAGAGGATGTGCTGGTTTGACAAGCCCAAAGGAGATTAATGGTCTTCCCTAGTAATTAAAATACTATCTTTGCTTAGCCAAAACTGCCTTGCCTGCTGTATCTTAGTGCTGGGTTGGAAAATAGATAGAAGCTTAGTTTGGAAATTGGTCTCCTGAACTAACTGAGCATATCTGTGCAGATGTATCACTAGTGATAAAATACAGTTATAAAATACATTTGTGACCACAGTGTTGGTTACCCAGCGTGAAACACTCATATCCTATGGTCTCAGGTTGGGCACCCAAAAGTAAAAGACACCATTCCCCAGCCCCACTCTCAACACAAGAGCCCTATCAATTTATTATTTTTTAAAAAAAACCCTGGCCATAATTTTTCCTGTAGAAAGAGTAGAAATTCTTGACTGTCACCTGCTAAGTAAAATGTAATCTGCATAGTATTCTAGCTAACGGATGTAATGTCAAACAAAAACATACTGGAAGCTTGCCATTAGTTTTATTATTTCCAACTGCAATGTTTGTAAATATGGGTTCACAGTGTATTTTCTGGTTTGGGTAAATGTGTTTATATAATCATATCATATAGATCTTCATGTAGCTGTAAGGTAAAAACTGATGGGATACAGCTAAATTTCAACCATGCAGGCTTTTTTTCTATGAGAAAAGCCAGTCTTGATTTGCAGTTACACAGGGTCACTCAACAGTGCCTTCTTCTCCGGGATATTTAGTTACTGAATTATATCAGTTATATGCTGCCTATGCAAACTGGACACAGGGCACTAAATAGAACGTTCACTTTTTCTAATTATAGGGATCATAGCTTCTCTGAATCATCACCAAAAGTGATTCAGTTTCTCCCAATCACCTGTATAGGTGATACAGGCTCATTAAGGTGAAATTACAGCCAAGTTGACCTGAGTATTACCACCAAAAGGGGAGTCCCCATACCTGCCACTGCCCTGTCTGCATATTCCTTTACCTCCCTTGCTTCTTTCCTCACATTTAATTTGGTTTGGCTGCTACTGCTTTAACCTTCTGAACTGGCTCATACCAAAGAGTGGTCTAAATCATACTTACTTGACATGGCTAATATGCCTGAATTACTATAGCAAGTACTTCCCCCACCTTAAAATCTGAGGCACATGGCAATAAATGTGGTTTCATACAAAATCTCATCTTTCTATGTGGAGGGCAATGATGTGGCCAGGAGCCATGGCCTCCTTTGTGCCATGCCTTTCTTTGCATCTTCTAAAGCAAAGAGAACAGAGGTGCTTTACAGGACCTTTAACCAACAAGCTAATGGCCATGCTCTGTTGCAAGGGGCCAGGTTGCCTTTTCACCATCTGCAGCAAACCAGGGGTACCACCTGAGAAGCATGCTCCATGGCAGAGTGAGAACAACCTCTAAGGGCTTTTTCTCATACCTCTACATGGAACAGTTTTTCTCATCCAGACTGAAAGCAAAAAGACAGTGACAAATCTTGTAGTTGGCTTGCCATGTTCCTTCCCAGCCCACATTCCTTGCCTTCCAACAGGGCTTACGAGCTACGAATGAGAATTGGGCAACTTTACTCCACTTTAATTCTCTGTGTGGCCAAACCCAGGGCTGTGGTGTTGCAGCCTAGTAAGATATGTAAAAAATGAAATAAGAATCCTCAGAGGAACATTTACTGGATTTGTAGTTCCAGTAAGATTCTTAGTATTTGTGTTTAATTATTTTACAATGCCTTTAAAATCTGGAGATAATTTGAGCTTTCTGCTTATGCTGTAGAAGGTATAATAAACATCTCTCTAATGCCCAGTAAACACTTGCCCCTTATTGTTCTCTTTATTTTTATGCATGCATTCAATTTCATAGCAACAATAAAGCTGTCCCAGGCTCCAATCTTTCACTTCTTGGGTGGTTAATTCAGACATTTTGGCCACAGTGCTTTAGTGACTGTGCTCTCTCCTGGAACTGTATCGTAACTGTCCAGAAACTCATTATTTTTAACTTATTTAATTCTAACAGAGTCAAAATAGGGCTTCAAACTTTATTCAGGACAGGTCTTATAAAACCTGAGCCTTATTGTACACAGGCAATCTTACTGAAATTAATAGCTCAGATCTGCTCTTATATCAAGTTCAATTTTGGGTAAATCACTGGCAATGGACCTGCTCCTAGGTTGCACAAAAATGAAGATGAATATGCTTGAAGACCAATAGCTTAATGAGAACCTCAAAGTCCTACTTAAGTACATATTTCAGGACAGAGGGCTCATATTCTACACAGCTGTTTTTTTGGTGAAACTCCCAGTTTTAGACAAGGATGTGACAAGATACAAAACAAACCACTGCTCATGTCATTACTGTTCAATCCACAAGATTGTCTTCACTGTGTATCACTGTGCTCCGGTAAAGATCATTATACCTAACCTAAAAGTTTCTGAAAAACCCTAATTCAGTGACAGATGTCCTTCTGTCTTTGGCAACAGAATCATTAATTAGCTCTCATGCATAGAAGTAATGTTGACCAAAAAAGTAACAAATCAAATGAACTATCACATTTGGAACTCCTACAAGAAATCATACGCTTATCCTTCAATAATATCTGTCAAGAAAACCATCTTGACTCAATAGCTTGATACATTTAGAGAAAGATCATTTCTGCTTTCTTTCCAAATCTTTTTCTCCTCATTCTCTTATCCTTTTAGTACAATTCCTAAATTTCAGGCATTACTGATCCAGGTCACCACACACACTATAAAAATGACCAGGTTTGCATTTCCTGCTGTGTTACTGACTGCAGGCACACATAATCAACCTGGATTTTTAGAGAAAAGAGTGATTTTGGTGATCAGCAGAAGAACCCAACTCTAAGAAAATGTTCAGCACTCAAACGCAGAAGACAAATCAGTAGTCAATTTTTTTAAGTAGGTAGAGGTTGTTTTTATTATTAATCTAGCTTATTTTTCTCTCTTAAAAATGCTTTTATTAAATATGGTAGTCAGACAGATGACAGTGCTCACAGCATTATCCCATTCTTGGAAAGCTCCGAGGATGAACTGGATATGTGTCGCTGCATGCTTAGTGCATGAAGCAAGCTGAACCATTATACTTGGATAAAACAAAATCAGATGTTTAGCAGTAGTTTAGTATGGGAAGAAAAACAGCTACATTTACTATAACTCAAATGAATTCGAATGTAAGCACTTACCAATTACTGCCATGGTTACTTGGCAATGCATCTCCAAGTCCCACGGGAAAACTGCATAGGCAGGAGACTGAAAACCACAGACCAGTGTAGCCTTCATTTCAATCACACAGAGCTAAGGGCAAGAGCACTAGTATCTTTCAAGGAAAGGTCAGAAACAAGCTCCGTTCAGCTCAAGTTTTGGGTATTAAGAAGTATTGCCTGTATATACTAAAGATTTAGATTGTAAGACACCAGCATTGCCACTAAGTAATAAGAAAGGAGACATGCACTGTTTTATATTTGTACTGTTATTGTGTAAAACAAGAAACACACGCAGGTCTGTCAGTTTTCAAGTGTTAGCTGGAAAATATTAGGGGCATAGGTTTACAGTTACACTGTCTTCTCCTGAAAATACCACCAGGGATGTCTGGCAAACAGATTTTCCCCATGTGTGAGACAACCTAGCAAACTTCAAACCATGGGACAGGACTCCTGTTTAGCCAGACCCTCGCTGGCTCTCCTCAGGACCAAGAAGTAATGACAGTTATGACAACTCAAAAACGTGACTAAAAGAAGCTTTGCAATGAGAGGCCCACAAACTGCTGGCCATTTAATAACAGTCCTTAAAATCATACAAAGCAATTTCTTTAACTGTAAATTTTATGAAGCTTATACGATTACAGTTATTCTATTACCTTGGATGCTAAAGCCTGACCACACGCTGTGTGGAAAGCTATTTTGCTTCATTTCTGTCCCATTCAGCAAAAACCTCTCATAGCACTAGGAGGAAAAGCAGCCAGCACACAGATTCACAGTCCATTTTGTCATTGTTTAACTTTCTAGTTGGCAGAACAATTAAACAGATACATAAAAAAGGTAGGTAAGCTTTACAGGGTTTTTTGCCTCATCAATATTTTGGAGGCCAGCACATTTAAAATAACATCAGCATATAAATGGTAAACTATTCTGACAACACAGATGCACTGAAAATTCAATGCACTTAAGCCCAGCTCTGACAAGCAATCTCCTGTCATAGTCAAAAATATTTCCTCTAAATGTTCCTGTAATCTTGCCTTGTACTTATTTAAGTCATCACCATGAGATAGTGATAATTCTTTGAGACAAGTTGCTCTAAGCTACTGGAGACTATCACCGTTACTATGTATAATACGTTAAGGTCCAAGACTGAGGTCCTCCTCTCAAAAGACTGCACATGTGCTAAAATCAGCCCAGCCGCAACAGCTTAGAAGCGAAACAGACAAAACAAAATAAAAATGTTACAATCCCACCTTCACAGAGATATGCTGAAGCACAAAGAAATTCATGGACAGTTGCAAATAGTAATTTAATCTAGATGTCCTTGCAGATTCACATATATAGTTATGGTGGTTTAGGAAGTGCCTAACAGCATTCCCTCCAGTAACTATGAGAAGGGTACCAAGATGACAGAGACAGGCTCTTCAAACCAGGGCATGGAAGGAGAACAAGAGCTAACGGGCATATGTTGTAACAAGGGAGGTTTGGGCAGGGTATAAGGAAAAGTTTTTTCACGCTGAGGACAGCCAAGCAACACTGTGCAGTCTCTGTCCTTGGGTAGGTTTCAGTCCCAAATGGATAAAGTCCTGGGCAACCTGTCTGACCCCAGAGCTGAGCCTGCTTTGAGCAGGAAGTTGGACTAGAAATATCCTGAGGTCCCTTCCAGCCTCTGTGATGCAATGATACCATGAAAGAAATGTTACTGCAATTCTGAGAATAATAAAAATATTCTGCTTTTTTTTCTTTCAAAACAGCTTTTCACTGAGAAGTTTCAACAAAATCACTTAGCATCAATCTCAGCAATTTATTCAATCCAAAATGAAAGGTTTCATTTTTAGAACATTAATTTAAATATAATTGAAGCAAATGTAAAAGTAAAATTTCAAATGGAAAACATTAGTAACTACTTTTTGAAGGGTGTAACCACAACACATTAAAAATTCCTTGATTCTTGTTTACTTTCTGGGGGGACATAAACTAAATCAGCAGAAGCTGATGGAGAAATTTAATTTGAATCAAATCCACATTTCTTGCTGGGGAAAAAAATGGTAAAATTTTCACCCAAGTTACCTTCAATGTTTTGTTATAAAACCTTCTATCTCTATCTACTGAAGAATCAGGAAGCAATTCTACACAACACTAAAGGTCCTCATATCCTACCATTTGCAGGGGAAGTCCTATGCACCCAACCTCTAGCAGGAATGCTCAGAATTCTGCTTCCTCAGACCCCACCTCCTTTGGGAACTGACCTTAATATTTAACCTACTTTAATCATGCTGCAGAAGGAATTATTACAAAAAATTATGAAACTGGAAAACACTATTACTGTTGGCAATTACTGTTATTTTTTAAATAAACCTGTTGTTCTTGTTTTTCTATTTCCAGGAAAGTGAAATAAAAAGCAACATGAAATTAAATACACCACACGAAGTAGTGAGACATTGCCAGAAAGAAGTGACACAGATGCGTGTCACAGGCATCAAAAAGCAGAATTCATGAGATGTAAAGCCTTTAATCTGCAGCTTTTTGCTTATGACCCGTACAAATTTCAGTGAAAGCCAATTAATTTTCAGTTCTGAGGGCACTTCTCAGACAGTCAGGTATACTGCTAAACTGAACAAGTATTTGACATGTATTTTTGTTTCTTAGCAAAAGTAAATTTTTGAAAATACCTCTAAAAATGAAAAAACAAGTTATTTACTATGGCTCAAAATTTTATGCCAAAAGTACTTCTCTAAATGCATCCTGTCACATATAAAGATATCAAAGAAATCTATCTGCTGTTTGCTTTCACTTGGACCTCAACCTCTTTTGTGATTTGTTGATAATACCCATACTTGCCCTTCTGTTCCACCTGAATAAATGCCAGTAATTCATGTTCAATATTGATAACATACAGTGGAGACTGATGGGTGTGAGGGGGGAGCAGCAAGGGTCTGGTCTGCTCTTCCAGATCACCAGAGGGACTGCAGTCTCCAAGTCTCATGGGTCCATGGTAGGTATGACAAATACGAGCAGTGATATTAGCCAGAAAAATTCTTTTCCCTCTTAAAATGCATATAAAACTAATCCTCTTCTTTCTTTTTGGATACAGACCTTGATGTTGTGATATATTTTTGTCATCTGCAGGCCAGAGTATTGCTGTTTGTTCTAATGACAGCAAGGCATGAATGTTTTGGCTGGTACAGCCAGAATGAAACCTCATTTCCTAAGTGGGGAGATTCAGCTGTAACGCTGAGCTCTCCTCTTGCCATCCTGTTGTCTTTCCCCACCATTCTCTAGTCATGCATGATAGCATGATACACTTTCTTTTTCTTGTCTTTCATAAAACAAACCATGCTCAATAAATACCTGAAGCATTCCCAGAGATGTCTGCATCTGAAAATTTTCTTCCTGGACAGCTGGCCTCCTGAAAGCTGGGTGAGCTCTCTCAGCACTGAGGTCTTTTGGTTCCTCCCTGTCCAATGACCCATAAGTTACTGACCCACAGCACCTACTACTTGGTGCAAACCTATCAAAAGGCACATCGCCTATGTTACAGCATCTTGCTACAAAGCATATTCTTCAAAAAATCCTGGTCTTCATCATCAAAGTAAACAGTAGGCAAAAAATTGCCTCTACCAACAACTCAGAGAATACTTGAAAAAACGGGAAGAAAATAACTCTTCCAAGAGACCTCTTAGTAATGCTTCTTCCTGACACAAGAGATCAGGGCACTGCATTGCCTTCATCAGAGCAGAATCACTTCTCTGTGAAGTTCTTTCTTTGATGAGAAGGTCTGGAAAACTGGTTCATCTACCTCCTTCATAATAAATATCTCAGAGTCAAGAAACCAGAGTGGTAAGTTAGGAATCTTATGGACAGCACTTTCTGTTCAACTCGGAAAACATTTCCAGTAATTCTTTCTCTCCACACCTCCCTCAGAAATTTCTATAGTTGTCAAAGTACACCTAAATCGTCCTACTATACATTTTATCCTGCTTTCTCATTTGCTATATAGGAAAAGCTTATGCATTCCAGGAGTAAGATGCAGGACAGCCTGTAGTCACACCCTAACATCTGTCTTCTCTGCAACAAACAGTTGCAATTTTTCCCCTGTCACATAGCACCCTAAGAATAAGACAAAATTGTATTTCTTACTATATTTCTTTTATACGAGATAGAGGACAGGAGAAGAAGAACTGGAGAAAGATAGCACCTGGGACAAACTCAGCACTGTGATACTCATTTCGAATGGTAAGTCTCTACTGCTTTGAAAGGAATACATCAACAGAAGCATGGAATTCAATGGCTGTGAATCAAGCCCTCTGCAATAAAGACAGTACAATGATGCATTTTGTAGAAGTCAGCCCCTGAAATTGAAGATGAAAATGGACAGGCAGGAAAAGCAGAGAGAGAGATCACCTATAAAAGTGCAGAAAACAGTATCTCTGTAATGTCAAAGATAAAAACACTTAAGCTGAATTTCTGAAAATCAGTCAGGTACTGTGTCTTCTTCTGTTAGTGAGCACACAGCTAGACATTGGCTAGGCACCCTATTGACCGAATACTGTAGCTAGACACTGTTGTCAAACACTGTGTGACAGAATGAGACAGCTCTAAATTTCATAGATGTTTGTGTGCACTACTGCAACACATTCAAAGGAAAACCTTGGTCATACCAGGAACAGTATGGACTACCTCAGATTAGAGAAATATGGGAGGAAGTCAGCTTATGCTTACTTACAAGAGGCAGATGGATGCAATCTGCCTCCAGAATTGTCCATCTTCTAAGCTCAGGTTGCCTCATCTTGCCATGGATAGAGCTTTCTAGTCAAACTTCTTTCATTGTCGTTCCTCTCAAGAATGCTGGTTTATCTTTCTGGTACATTTTTTCAGAATAAGGGCTTTATGGAAGAAGGCCTAGAGTATATACTGTCTAGAGTACTACAAGGAATCAGTTTGGCCCTCAAAACTCATCAGCTGATACTAGAATTATAGCAGTATAGCTTTTCACATTTTTTTGAGAAAATCTATTGTGTATGTTGATGCTCTGCAGTCTGGATTGTTGGTTATCTGGAAAAGCACATCCTGCGTACAGAAAAAAATGAGTACACCTTGCTTTCCAGACCAGAAGATAACAGAGAGATAAGAATTTGTTCCTTTTGCCCTACTTCAGCTACCTGCAAGGCACAAGCAGTCCAAGTGCTCCCTCACCCTGTGTTTGCAGCAAGAGAAGCCCTTCTTTTCCATTCTGAAAATTTGATTGCCTCAACACATCCAGTGTATTGGTCATTTTAAAGAACCATAAACTCCTTAACACAATGGCTAGCCAGAAAATAGAACTTGGAATTTAGTTTCCAATGTCACAAGACTCTGCTCTCATTTGAAATGTTATTATCTGATTTAAACAAGAGAGGATGGAAACCTTATTGAGTGGGTAGTGTAGTTAAAATGAAGTTGTCCGGCTGATCTGGCACATCTGGGGCTGCCTCCTTGTATTAAAGAAATCTCCAGCTCCTCCAGAGTAAAACATTCTCCTGTTGAAGTTTCAGATCAAAATGAAAACTTCATTCTATATGTAAGGAATTGATCCATTTGGGACTTATTTAAGCTGCCTACCTTTATCAGTTTAGGTCTCCTGGCCTCAAAACAAAACTGTGCCGTACTCTCTGAGGAGCCTCAGGCAGACTCTCCCTTCTCCCTTCTCCTCCCAGCCCAATTCTTCTGTGTCCTAATACCCAACAAATACAGACTGCAATCAGCCCTTACTAAAAGGCTGCTTGCAGATACCAGCATATCATAGCACTTTCCTTTCTCATAACCAAAAGAATCCACCCTGCACCTTCTCACAGAGCTGTAGAGTTTAAAAGCAGTCTTTTGGCTTTAACAGGACCCATCAGACTCGCAGTGAAGAGCGGGGCTGATAGAGCAGCCAAGGGACTCCTCTGCATGGCTTTGCACACAGCCGCACGGCCTCCCATGCTCTCAGAAATTAGGCCATTTTTAGTTAATTTTCTGGTTTGCCCACTTGCAGCACCACCATAAACTGTAGGCATCACTGAAGTAGCCTCACTCAAGCAGTCATTCAAGACTGAATATTACAACTCAGAACTCTACAAATATTGGAGGATGATTAAAGTAGCTGATAACACAACTTTTTTACCCCACAAGAAGTATTTCATTAAATTTCTAAACATAAATTTTGGCAAGAAGAAATACGCCACACAACAAAAATGACTGCATTATATGCAGTCCTGGTAGACAGCAAAATGACAATGAGCAAGCAGTGTGCTCTTGTGGCCAGGAAGGCCAACGGAATCCTGGGCTGCATAGGGAAGAGTGTGGCTAGTAGGTCGAGGGAAGTCATTCTCCCCCTCTACTCTGCACTGGTGAGGCCACAACTGGAATACTGCATCCAGTTCTGGGCTCCCCAATTCAAGAGGGACAGGGAACTACTGGAAAGAGTCCAGCGAAGGGCAACGAGGATGATTCAAGGATTGGAGCATCTCCCTTATGAAGAAAGGCTGAGAGAGCTGGGACTCTTTAGCCTGGAGAAGAGAAGGCTGAGGGGAGACCTCATCAATGCTTATAAGTATCTAAAGGGTGGGTTGAAGGAGGAGGGAGCCAGACTCTTTTCAGTGGTTGCCAGTGAGAGGATGAGGGGCAACGGGCACAAGTTGGAACATAGGAGGTTCCACTCAAATATGAGAAGAAACTTCTTTACGCTGAGAGTGACAGAGCCCTGGAACAGGCTGCCCAGGGAGGTTGTGGAGTCCCCTTCTTTGGAGATTTTCAAGACCCGCCTGGATGCAGTCCTGAGTAACATGCTCTGACATGCTCTAGGCAATCCTGCTTCGGCAGGGGAGTTGGACTAGATGATCTTTATGGTCCCTTCCAACTCTAAAAATTCAGTGAAATTCAGTGAAATATACATTTGAACACACACATGCAATACAGCTGTTTCACTTTACCTTGCAGACATTAACACCCACACCAGTCCTGCACGTGCAAACCGAAGGACAGAAGTGCTGTGGAGCACAGGATGGGGAGTCAATCTGGGGCCTTGTTAGCTTGGGCAAACAACATCATGCTGCTTCACACCTCAGCTGGAACAGCAGAACACTGCACCAGCCAAAGCTACTGGCCCACAGATCTCTCTCCTTCAGTCATCAGTATCACCGAGTTCTTTCCTCTTTCATTTCATTATGTGCTCTTGTTGCTACTTTACATATATGTTGTTACCTCTTTTTTGCTTTGTCTGGTTATTGCCCCATCAATTCATTTAATCAAATAATATTGGAAACACAGCAGGTAGATGAAATGCGTTCAGCTCATCACTAACACGTTGATGGTCACTCGGGGGTGATGTTACAGTCCTTAGTCTATTATTAGCTCCTGCCCACTGCATTAAGTTAGACTTTCATTTGCCGTTCTGTTCCCCAGGCTAGAACATACTTACACTCCCCTTTGGATTTATTTTCTGTTCTAAATATCTACCTCAGAAAATGAAGATACGGAAAGAAGACTCATGGACTATGTGACACATAATTAGACAGCATTT
This sequence comes from Numenius arquata, assembly GCF_964106895.1. Taxonomy (NCBI): domain Eukaryota; kingdom Metazoa; phylum Chordata; class Aves; order Charadriiformes; family Scolopacidae; genus Numenius; species Numenius arquata. The sequence continues at coordinate 28,353,331 of NC_133577.1, read as the reverse complement.
TGTACCAGGAGAAACAGTGTATCTGTGGGGCCTTTTTGCATGGTTGTATTTCACGTCTCTAACACTGCATGGAGACACGCTCTAATCACATTCAATGCAAATCAGTAATGTTAGGGGGAGTTTCAATGAATCTCAGGAGATAAGATAGCGCTCTGAAGCTCACTGAGGCCAATCTGAGATCACTTTTTTCTGAATGTATGATAAATTTGCCGTGCAAGTTCAGTTTTGCAAGGACCTAAGCACCTCCTCTGATGTGTGCTGCATGCCTTTAGCTCCTACTGAGACTAATGGGAGAGACTTAAGGGGCTGGACAAATTTCAGGAACAGGCATTTTCCGAGTTATTAAAGGGATTCCTGTCTGTGGACCTGAATCCATACCGTGATGTATGGCCTGTATTGCTGCTGAAGGAAGCAGAAGTAGAAAATTCTCATTCTCTGGAAGGAAGAGATTACAGAAAGCCCTAATGTTTTAACAGAAGACAACCAGTTCATGAATGGAGCTTGCCAATGTGACTGTTAGGAGACTCTCAGGAAAATTGACTGGTGGGGCTGCCAGCCAAACCGGGGTTACCACAATGTGTGTTAGGAGAGCAAGACATGATTACACAATCATTATTTACCAAGCGAGATGCAGAATTTTTTCAAGCATGACTGAATTGCATCAGCCCTTGAACACCTGGCTGGGAGTAAAAATGGCTTGCAAGCACAGAGAGGCTGGCTGCCATTGTTCCAGATAAACTATCACAAAAACTTAAAGAAGAACACATTTGGTAATTAAAGGAGTATAAATACAGGGCATGTGACCATGCCATCTCCCCTTCTCTGTCTGATGCCAAAGGAAGAAGTGGAATGACAAAAACAAAACAAAGATTATTTTCATGTTCTTTTCCACCAAGATTAAAGATTACAGCAGAAGCAGAAGGGCAGTCACACTGGCTTATATGAGGATAGTGCTGTGATACTGTCAAACTGGTTGGGGGTGGGAGGGGGGGAGCATCAATGTACACAAAAAATCTCTCAGTAGTCTATTTTAAGGAGTTGTCTTATATAACAGGAAGCAAGCACAGTTATTCTGGATGCTTGAACACCGTCTGTCACATCACCACAAGCAAAGGAAGTATAAAGAAGTATGTGTGACCATTTGAAGACTGTTAGTTTTAATTAGTCTGTAATAATGTTGGTTACATAAATCCTTGCAGGTTGAATTAGAGGAAGAAAGTGTCACGGAGATTAAGCCTACATGCTATCTATATCATCCCAAAGCTAAGGGGAAAATAGGTCTTTCCTTACAAATGGTAAGCTCAGAGATGAGGGTGGCAGTCAGCGTGTCATATTTACAGGCACTAGTCACTAACACTGGTCTAAATTCTTCAAGGGCAGGTAAATACACTTTCAGGGAGGCAGGGGACATGTGGTTGCTCCTTGACAAAGGAGCACTTTCCTATCCAAAAGGTAATGAGTGAAGCATCAGCTATCTATGTACAATTTAGCTGGGACCCTAGGAGGGTCCCTCAAGGTTGTGGTATACCAGCTGGTTCATTAGCCACTACCTCAGCTTAGCCAGCGAGTGCTCCAGTGCTGCCCGGAGCTGCTGGTGCAGAGAGCTTACATGCTCCCTCTACCAACAGACATTTAACACACAGCAGGATGTGGTCCTCAGTTTCTTAGATTTCTAAGTTAGGTGGTTTTTTTAAGTTAGGAATTTTGCTAATAGCTTTGGTCACAAACAGTGTTTAGGATGAGGGGATGTACTAGAATTTCAAAAAGACCAGTGAAACATTTCAGTGCCTTAAAACCACATATGCATAATTTTTTAAGCTTCAGCATACATGGAAAGAGAAATAAAATTCTCTGTATGAGATTGAAAAGAATGTTGTGTCTAACTCAAACCAGAATTTTGTTGCTTTCATTTCTGATGCCAAACCAAAAAACAATTGTTTATACAGCTTTAATTACTAACCCGGTGAGAACTAAAGGAGGAATTGCGTGGACACTACTCAGGTTTGTGGAGCTTTACCCCAACCAACCACTGCCTGCTTCTTCCAAGACTGCTCGGGTGTATAGATCAGAAACAGTACATATCCAGAAATGCAATGCCACAGAGAAACTTTCCAAAGCTCAAGGAAAAAACCCATAATTTAGGCACTAACATAAAACTGTGCACAAGACATCTGGGCCAAATTTTCAGGAAACCTAAGTTAGCGTCACTCCACATACTTCTGCATGATTTCATAGCAGCTGGTTCATGGAGAGCTTGAAATTTGTCCCACTCTTTATCCCGATTAGATACAAAACTAAAGGCCTCCTAATCTACAAATGACTGTTAAAATAGGAGAAAAGAGATGAAAGGATGAAAGTGAAGCCAGCTAATAAAAATATAAGTAAATATAGCAAATTACAATAAGTGAATATTGCTAAAGGTTAAGGTAATGCTTTACTGGTTTTTATCCATTTAGTTCTTGGTATACTGATTCAAAAAGAGAAAGACCCATTTGGGCATGTCTTTCACATGTAATACAAAGCCTCCCCTTCATGAAAAAACATCTGCATATCTCAATGCTAGGAACTTTTCATAGTGACTAATGCATAAACCAAGGAAACATATTTTTTTGATTATACTTTTAAAATGGGCATGTTGAAAGTTACAAAAGCAACAAAGAAGGTAATAAAACTCCCCCAATTCACCATCCAAGTAACTATAACCATATTACTTACATTGCCTTCCATTCCATCATTATCATTACTACGTTATGGCTAGATAATCAAATGAAAGAAACTCTTCTTTATGTCTGATAACAAAACTTTTTGCTCAAATGTTCCTGGTTAGAGCTGCAGCTTCCCTCATGGAAGTGCAACAGTATGGAGGCAAAGACAGCCGGCTATAAAGATCCCCATATCCACAGGGATGGTCCAAAGCCAAAAGGAATGGAAGAGTCATGGTTCCCCAGGCATACACAACCACTGCCAAATAGACTTCATCCGAGAAGGTATTTCAACTAAATTTCATGGTAACTTCCCGCTCCACACAGTACCTGCTCTAGCAATACATTTCTCATTTATAGGAGGTTTTGAATAGCCCATTATAAACTTCTCCCTGCAGCTTTCTGAAAGAAACTGCATCTGTTTCTCTCCTCCGTGCTATCCAACGTGTGAGTGTGGCTATGAAAGAGCAAGATGCACAGCATGTGTGTAACTGGGAGAGGCAGAAAGAGATGCAAACACCTGCTGGGACTCTATTTAAGCTGTAACTCAAGAATTCCCTTGCAGAAAGCTGAAGAGGTTAAGCCTTTAAAATGTACACTTTTTTCTATAAACACATGCATAAAATGTACTTTTTACCTCTGTAATTAAATGAGCTAAATATAATTTACATAGCAAAGTACATATAAACATAAATAGCTGTAGCACATAGTTCTCTTGTATACATGCAAACATGGGCTGTTGGAATGGCTGATGGAAAGGGCAAGTCCAATTACGGCAGTGCAAAAGCCAAGGCACATGTGTAACAGCCAACACGAACTGCATTTACCTCTGCTGCCCTGCTGGTCACAGCTTGTCATGTCGGGAGAGCAAGCACACCGCTGAAGAGTTGCCTTTTTAGCCTACCAGTGATCTGGTTTACAACACAGACACACAGAGTTATGTTGGCACAACAAGGAGAAGGAAGGGGGAGAGGGGTCAGTAAACTGTGGCATGAAATCAAGGTGTAGCCAGAAGTGTGATGAGGAGTGATTCCCTGCGTCCCCTCTCTCTTTTTCTGTGAAACAATGGTCCTTTTTTATCTTGGCCCATCCTATTAATGTTCTCCCAGCTGTTGTCATAACATGACTTTCAATTTCATTTCTCTAACTACAGTCTGATTTAACCATGTTTGCAAAAACTCTCCCGAGATTTTAGAATCACTGTTGCATGTCTCTTTATTCAAATAACAACGGAGCCTGCTCAGGGTTGATGATATACCATGCAGGCCTGAGGACCTGAGGCCTGATTTTTCACTACCTTGCAAAGTCATTAATTGTTTACACCTGCATAAAATTCAGATGTTAAAGCATTTTATACTCAGTTGGCCTAGGTATAAATGTTTGGAGATGAGACAGGATGTCAGAGCAAGCAAAGCATGCCCTCTTTGCAGCAGAGACACTCTGAGCAATACCGCACCATCTCCCCACAGCTGCAAGAACTCAAGTGATGGCATTTACATAAGGTCCCAGTAGCATCATATTGCATACAGTGTGCACAGCAAGCACACCGCAGTCCACTCAGAAGAAAGGCATTGGCAATAGCACCACCAGCACAAAGGAGACACAAGGATAATTCATAGGATAATTCAGGTTGGAAGGGTGGTCTCTAGTCCATCCCCCTGCTCAGACCAAGGCCTCGGTGGTCCCCACTGAGCTCCCTCCAGCTTGTCCAGGTCTCTTGCACTGGGAGGCCCCAAGCTGGATGCAGTGCCCAGACACAGTATAACAAGAGGTAAGCCAAGAGGGATAATCAGTTCCCTCAGCCTGCAGCTCCACTCCTCTCAATACAGCCCAGGATGCTGGTGCCCTCCCTCGCTGCTGGGGCACACTGTGAGCTGTGCCCACTCACTGCCCAGCAGGACCCAAGGTCCTCTTCTGCAGAGCTGCTCCCCAGGCAACCAGAGCCTGGCCTGCCATGACACAGGGCTTCATCCTGCCCAAGGCAGCTACATGTATACAAGTACATCTGCCTATATAACATGAAATTTGAACTGATTTCTCAAAGAAAAAAAACCCAAACATCAGAGAGCCTAGGGGTGGTGGATCCCTAGATCTCCTCTCTTCTCTCATGTTAGGACTAAGATTGCTCCAGTTGTATGTGGCATTTTTCCAGACAAGCATTTAATACAGGGAAAAGTCAGGCTCCCACATTTCTTTAGAGTGATTATTCCAGGGGGTAATAACCGAACTCTCATTCAGGAAATCATTCCCAATATTCAGATTAAGTTTTTCTTTGTTTTATTTCCTCCATTTACTTACAGCTACAACTCATCCTTTATGCTAAATAACTATTCTTCTCTCCCTCTTTGGGGGAGTTACTTCCCTCAAATATTTGTGGGCTGTCCTATCCCTCAGGCCACATTAGTCATCATTTAGCCAAACTATACATATTTAGTCCTTTTTATTAGGACGTGTTAATTATTCTTAATCCCTTCCTCTGAATGCCCTCATTTCTCAATCTCTCCCACAACACTGCAGCCAGTATTTCCCATGTTCCTGCACATCATAACACTGGAAAGAGGAACTCTCCTTTCTGCATGCCAGTATTTCTGGAAATAGAGAATACAGTTTAGCTGTTGCATACTGCATCTCTCCATCCCTATGTCTTCTTCAGTGTTATTGCTTCCCAGCACCAAATCCTGCTTCCCTTACCCACATGGCTAGCCCAACTGGTGCAAAGCCCACAAATAGAATTAAAAGATGGCTTTCTCCTCCATCTGAAACTGTGTTTACTTTTTGTAGTCTTTTTTTTTTTTTTTTTTAAATCCATTGCTCTCTCTTTCAAGGCTTAGTACAATGTTCACTTTAGCAGTAATAAAAAGGCCCAATTTTGAATAGTTTCTACATGGTTTCAGTAGTATCTAAAGCTACTGTATGTTAAGCATCTAAGTATCTAAAATCTGGCTTAAATGTTATTAACAGTGTATTGTGCTCAAGCCAATTCATTTGAGACAATTCATAAGCTGATATTTAGGAATCAATTTTCTTTCCGAGTACAGTATTTTCAGTGCTGTATACTTTAGCTCCAATAACAAGGTGGGCATAATTGTGTCTCACTGCTGCCATAGTTTATATTTAAAAATGCAATGGTTCTGCCATCATGGGCATTTTCTGTAAATGTTGGCTGTGAAAATAATGTGGCTTTTAAACTAACCAGCACTGCCCTGCTGTAACTAATGTTCTTAATAATCAGCCACTATTTAATAAAAATGCTCATTTTGAGTATTCAGTGAGGCACTGCCTCACTGTAAAACAACAGGAATTCACTGCCAGTATCAGTGACTTTGGGTTATACCATTAAAACCTCTGAAATGGTAAGGAGGTGGCTCTGAATTACACTGACTCAGGAGATGGATACAGGGGTAAGGATTGGGAAGCACGTACAGCACATATTTATGGAGTATATCATACCTCCCACAGAACTAATCCTTCTCTTTGGCTACAGCATATATGTCAAGAGAATGAGTGAAGAACATGTTCTTATCCCTTTCTCCACCCATTGGGATGCTTTGTACCCTTGGAGAGGTAAAGAGGGAACAGGGAACATAGATTGACTTCTCTCCTTCCAGCATGTGAAGGCAAAGGAGCATCCTGTCCCATTCCTCCCACAGTCTCAGCACACACCTACATAAATACAGCTTAGGCAGAGACCTCTGCAATGTAAGTAGTAAGAGAAGGAAAATCACAAGTCTGGCAAGATGAGAGATGGTGACATAAATACTCATCTGCTGAGCAGTCCCGGTTGTTAATGGAAAACATTTATCAGAAAAACAACCTGGACTCCTACAGAGCATCTTTGACTAAGAGTATGGGAGTTGTATCCTGTCCACAGGTGTCCATAGCTACTAAAATAACAGTCCCTGACAAAGATGAAATGATGAAGCACTACCTGAGGATAAATTTACTAGATCCAAATTTAACTGACAAGTCAACAGATCCTTTCCCAGGTGCTATGATGTCAGAGTATGGCAGAAAGATGATAAAGTTCAGAGGAGCCTTGACTACTCCATCAGTGAAGGACCTTGTTTTCCATTGACACTGTTAACCCTTAATCACTATTTAATAGTGGGTCAAAAGATCAACAAAATACTCTCTTCTGCTGCCATAACATTTATTTCTCTAGCAGAAACCTGACTGTTCTGGCCATTTACACTACAATTTCCAAATGTTAGCTACATATCCTGTGCCTGTTGTTCCTGTCACTAACCTCCAGCTGACCTTCAGATACATGCCACATTTTGGCTTTCATGCACTATGTGCTAGTCTCTGTTTCTGTAAAAAAATCTCTTAAGGTTTTTTCCAGATCCTACCTTCCAGGTTTACAGACTTTTTCTCCAATTTGACTGGAGTTGTCTACAAGCAGGAGGTGGCAAACTGTAATATATAATGCTAATATATTCCAGAAATTGTTCTATTGCAGTTGGCTAAGTTGCAGAACTCCTTTTGACAAAGGGATCTGGGCTTTGTTGTTAAAAAAAAAAAAAAGGCTTTTTCCAAAATTACGATCTTTGTTCCATCTAATGTTTACAGGTTTTTTTTTCAACACTTCTATCAGAATTTTGGATACTTTATTTGCTGAAAATCTATTGTGAACTAGAATATTGAATAATGAAGGTTAAATGATAAGAAACAACAAGAAGAAAGGCAGCTAAGTGCTGTTCACAGCTTAACATGCTCTCTACAGTTGAGTTACTAAAATGGCAAATCTTGGTACTAAACCCAGATTGTTGAAGAAATGCCATTCCAACCTAGCTGAGGACTTGCATGCTCAATATTTCCTTCATTTCTGCAGGGTATTTGTTCCCTTGCCCTGGTCTGTTAAGGAACAGTCACAGTGTGCAGCCACTTGTCTCAGCCAGGAAGACACTGTATACCACTTGACTGCCCAAGCTGACGATGCACAGATTGCTACTTACTCAAGAGTCCTAGATCAAATGAAGCACACAGTGCTGTACTAGTAATCAGACGAAGTACTCATGCTTAGACCCCACAGAATTTCTTGCATTTCCTCAGAAGCTGCAAGTTGCTCATTATAAAGAGGACAGTGAACTAAACAAGCATAAACTTGATCCAGAAGTTACTTCTGCTCTGCAAAAACTGCTGCTTCACACACCAACTCACCACTGTTTGGTGGCATGCCAGCATATGTTGTGTTCTGTAGGAGCTCTTACCACTTGATACTGCTTTGGCTCTGCTTCCCGTAACAATGCTTCATTACCTGATGCAATTTTTGCTTCATAAGAGTGTAGCTCTGGTTTGGCAGGCATGACCACAGCAATATCTAGCAAGCCACGAAAATGCTGTGACTGTGTGATCACCACCTGGCTACTCAGACATGCTGTTCTAAGCCACAGTCCATAGCGGACCTATGACATTTTGTATTGCATGGGAGCAGCATTTCATGTTAACATGAACATGGAATGGCTTGACTAGGCCACATTAAAGCTAACATGTGTGAATCCTGAAGGTCTTTTAGTGAAAGGAGTTGTGTTACATTTTCTCCTCAATAACATGACCAGGATGTGGATAGGAAAACTCCAGGCTAGGAAGAAGTCAGCCAAAAATACCACAGGGAGCCTATCAAAGGGCTTTGTGGCAAGAAAGGCATTCCATGGCAAGAACATGATCCACAAATAATTAGATTAGAATTTTCTGCTGACAATTCCCCTGAAAGATAAAAGAAGTGAAAAGAAATGTGAAACTGTATTCAAAGGAAATTAGGGAAAAAAACCCCACCAGAAATACAATCTAAGGCAGTGCAAGATATCTAATTGTCACTTACAAAATATTTCTATTCCATCTTTCTTCTTTTTTTTTTTTTAATTGGCATGATCTGAGGCAAATTATTAGAATCTAAATTAATTTACATTCTGAAAAGAATATAGGAAAAGAAAGAAGTCTTACAATGAGTAATGTAGCAACAATCAGTGGAGACTTGTTTAGAGGCAACTATTCTAATTACAATTTGTGGAGAAAATAATTTAAGAGTTTTCATTAAAATTGATAACATTTTCGTTTGGGAATGCCTTAGGTTTAAAACAACAGCTACGCTGTATGATTAGACTGGGTTGGCCTATTAGTGAATTCACCAAATGCACACAATTCTCTATACTGTCTGAGTTTAAAAAGGGAAAAGTGCTGTTTGAGCAATGCTTTATATATAAAACTAAAGGAGGGCCCTGGGGCATCCCTCAGGCTGCGTAGACATGCTCTAACCCAGAAAGAAGTCTAAGAGCAAAAGTCACAGTCAGGCTTCCTTTTAGAAGGGTAGCTCTGACAGCAGCAACAAATAATTAGAGTGCCAAACGCTGAATCAGTAACTTTCTTTTCTCTTCCCAGATCTCCACATAAATTTCCATTTATGTCACCTCCAGTGAGGAAAAGTGCATAGAAAACAATCGGGTGTATACATAATGCTGAACCACATGAACCTGAGCTGTCCAATGAGCCGTCCAAAAAAAGATTATCTCTAGCTTCTATACAGTCTGTGGAGATCTTCTAAAAGACATCGAGAGCATCTTATTAGGTTCCTATCTAAGCTGATGTCTGTAGGAGTTCAGCTTCTCCATAGATTGAGAATTTCAACATCTGGTTTAGTACGAACATCCTTCGTTATACAGACATCAGCTTAATACTACATCATACATCAGGTATGGCCTCCTCAAGATACTTGCAGAAAATCACAAGACTATCACTTCTGTTTTTAGTTGCACACATAGGTCTTCTCCACATCTTCAACTTCAGAAGCACCTCTAAGTATCTGCTGCTCTTTATAATCATTTTTCCAAAAATCCGTCTTCCAAGAAACCTAGGGGTTTTTTCCTCATTGAAAATGAATTTTTCTTTCTTATCAGCTCCTTAATCAAAAGTATGCCCACATCACAAGAAGTAAAATATTTGGTTTTTCATGATTAGACAACCAAATATTTATTCATAAGTGCACCCACCAGGAACAGGAACATACATAATCACTGATCTTAGTACTTCCATTTCTGAGCCAGTGACAACTAACCAATGAACTTTCAAATGAGTCCTCTATAACTTCAGAATATCAGAAGTAACTACAAAGGTCTTCTTCACCTAGTACATGCTTTTCCATGGCCTGGTCTGTTGAGGTTTGGACTGTGAGTGCTGGAACAAAGCAGTATTCAGAGGAAACGTAGGGAGAGGGCGACATCATGGCATCTGGTACACCAGTGACACAGAGCCTACTATACTGGGAACATGGAAAAGGAAAAAAGGCAAAGAAACAACAACAACATGTGAAAAGAACAAGGGTAAGAAGTGGAGTGATGTGAATTACAGATCACAGTAGAGGCAAATAGGGGAAACTGACTGAAAAAGAAATCATGAAGGAGCACTGAAAGTGTGTCAAAATGCAATTCGTTGAGCATCCTGCTGTCCACTGGAGCTGACATTACCTGCCCGATTCAGAATGATTTATGTGCTGAAATTGTAATGCATATTGCATCCACAGTCAATTCACTGTCAGAGGACACTTTCTGTGCAGAGCTTTCCCAAAACAGAAAAACAGAGCAGCCCCTCTGCAGAAACTCATTCACACAGAAATCTTTCATCACAAACTCCCTTTGCACATGGAAAAACCTTTCAGCAGCAAAATCCACTTACAGTGAATGAACAGATTTGCCAAAAGTTTGCAGAAATTTCCATTTGCAATTATCTACATCATCTAAATCATTCTTTGTAGACAGCCACAATGTAAAGCCAGTCAAAGTCAAATAAAAACTGCAATAATGTTATTCTTAAGCACAACTTTCGCTCAGTTATATCTTTATATTCCAGTCACTTCTGTACATGAATAACCATTTCTGTGGATAGAACCTATTTATTTATTTTGTATTGTGAAAACCTGGCTCAAAAACTTTTAATCTTCTCTGTACTGACAGATCCAAGTTTTCCAACCATAGCCCACTGTACCTATGCCATTTCTGACAGATGCTTGCCCGCTCTATTCTTAAAGACATCCAATGATGGCAACTCCGTAACCTTCCTAGGCTATTTACCCCAGTGCTCTGTTTTCCTTACTGTATAGAAAGTTTTCCAAATGTCCAGTCTGAAACATCCTTGTTATAATTTGTCACATTCATCATAAATATGGTGGAAACATTCTTTTCCACTTTTTTAGACTATCATCAAATCCTTCCTCAATCTCCTCTTTTAAACAGCCCTATTTCTTACAGTGTATCCTTAGAGATTTTGTTTTCTAGGTATGATCCTTCTCACCACGCTCCTGTCCTCTCCCCAGTTTGATCACCTCTTGCTGGAAGCAGAGCCCAGACACAAGACCACTCTTACCATAGCCAAAGGTTTGGTTATAATTACTAATTGTTTTCTATAGCCCTATCGTGCACCCCACTGCACTGTAAACACACAGAAAGAAAACACAACCCTCATCTCCAAATTCACAAGAGGTAAAAAGTGACTGGCACTAAATATGGAAGTGGTGTGGTTTTTTTGAAAATGCTGAAGACACACTTGTATGCACCTTTGATTTGCTGCTTTAAATACCTAAAACCAAATCTTTAGAAATCCAGTCCTTATCTTTTAAGTGAGGCATTCTTTCAGCCAAAAGACAGTTTCAGACATTTTGCTGAACATTAGCATTAACTTCAGTGTACTTATCCCATGCTTGAAGAACACTCTGACAATCCTTTGGAATTTAAAAAAAATAAAAAATCTAGTAACAAACATGGCAGACGAAGGTGATATTTTGTTTTAAGCTTTTCTTTGTGGTACAGCTTTGCTTCCACAACAAAGGTAAAGGTAATTTAACCAGAGACTTCAGCCAGAGCCAAGTCAGACCAGGACCACAACAAAAGTCCTCTCCTGCAGCACATGCAGATGGTGCATCAGGACAAGTCTTACAGTGTCATCTGGCACTTAGATAACTGAAGTTCATGGCTGTGCCTATGCTTGTACATAAAATGGCCAAGGAATCGTATTTTGGCCTCACGACCAGCTGGTAAAGAATTCAGCTAGACACTTTCAGACCTAAAGGTGCCTGTACCCAAACACAGCCACCGGGGATGATCTCTAGTCTATGCCAATGTGTGAGCTATGCCTAGGTCTTCTTTGAGACAGTGCCAAACACCCACACTAACTCTTGAACGGCACAGGCAACTCCCAGGCACTGATCCGGCCCGTGCCTATCCACACTACAGTCCGGACATCCATAAGAAAACAGAAGGCTGTGAGAGATGGGGCTGACAGGAGGTTTTAAAGATTTGCAAATGTATTTCTGAAAATAGAAAAGACAAAGTCTATGAGCATGTGAAAATATCACTTTTTTTCCATTCAAATCAATTCAGCATGACCCCAGCCTAGAGAGAGAATTCAGCCTGGCAGATAGGGAATGCCTGCAGCAGCACTGAATGATGCCTCTTTTTGTCCAAAAAGTAGGAAGAAAGTGGCTCCTGCTAGAAGGGTTAGGAAAGGATAGGGAAGAAGGGGGCAGAGGCAGCTGCCCCACCAGCACTCACCAGTCCTGTGTCCCCACGGTAGGACAACAGGGCTCAGCAGTACACACTGAGTGCCAGGGGAGCTTCAATGGAGGCAAGAGGGAGCCTTAAAACAAATAATTAGACCTTATACTTCATGAGAAACTAAGAAAAATTATGTCTTATTTTTTCATTGCTATTTTTTTTCCTTTGTTTTTCTTCTTACTCCCACTTCTGGAGTGTTGTCTTATTCTTTCAAGCCAGCTGTTTTAACTCTGGAAATACTACCTGCTCTGTTCAGGGCTTCAAGACAGTAAATCTTAAAAGAAGAAAACAGTTGCTACTCCTAAGATTAAAAACAACTCTGCATCTTTTCCCTTGGTAATGTGCCTATGAAGCAAGCACTGTCAGTTTAGACTGCAGCATAACCTACTGCGGTAAAATCTCAGTGTTGCCTCCAGGGATTTTTTGGTGTTTTTTTTTTTTTCAAATGGGCAGTCTCAGCCAAGCCAAATGCACTGTTTGTAAACAGAAAACTCATTCTTCCTTATGGCCTGCAAGTAGACACTCAGCAGCCCTGGAGTAAGCTGTGAGCCAAGTCAGAAAGCCTTTACATTCAATTAGTAGCTTTACTTTTCCTCTTGGATTTGTAACTGCAGAAACCAATTTAGGATGAGAATGAGCAGAATCCTCAGAGCTGTCAGGAGCACGGCAGCGCACTAAGCAGAACTCCACTTGACAGAAAGCACACAAAGAAAATACTGAACTCACTTCCCTGCCCTTGGCTCTCCCAGTCACCTTCCATGCAATGCTCCCAGGCCCCCTCTTCTCTCGCTTCCAATTATTCCTCTTCTCATATCATGCTCGATGGACACTGCAATCAAATGTACTGTAGAAAGGGAACTAGGGAAACTAATCGGAGGAAAGCACATCATTATCTACTTGTTCACTTCTCTTTTATATTTTTCTTTAAATAAGTATCTGTCTCATTAACTTGAGTTGGAATCTGAAGCAGGATTGACAATTTCTATTTCTTATGTTAAATACACAGGGTTCTATTCCAGTGGTCACTTAGAGCTCACTGAGAGCTCACAGACTACATGCCATGATAAGAAAACAGTGTGTGGAAAAAACCACAAGTTTATTTAAGCTGCTTGTATTACTCTTAATTATTCAAATTTTAAAATACTGTTTGATTTATATTTAAATGATTGGTGAAGTAGTAATAGTAGTATTTTGGGGAATCTTCGACATAATTCTGAGAGGACCTTTCCTGTCTCAGACCAAAATAATAATAAGAAAGGCCTGCCTCAATATTAATTTTTATCAAGCACCAAATCTAGCCACTTACAGAATCTGTCATATTAGGCCTCAATGTTATAATTCTACAAGTACCTGAAATTACATTACATCTAAATGGAATAACCAATAAAACATGTCACTTTGCTCTGGTTCGTTTTGAAGATGGCACTAATTTATGTTTCCAGAATTCCAATTACATCACTAGACCACAATTAACCAATACAGTGGAATGATCCATAACATGCATATGGAGAAATGATCTGAAATTTCATTTCAGATCAAATTGAAGCCTTGCTCCACTGAACAATACTGCTAGGATCCTCAGCAGTTATCACTGAGTGGATGCCCTCCAGAACAGGCTGTGTGTGCTGAGAATATCAAGGACAGTGTAAAGGACTGTCAAGGACATAACATCTACAACCCTCTGAAGTGCTCAAGAGATCCTAAAAATAGGGCTCTTACCCTTTTCCTGCAATTGTGCACTATTTGGTACAATGTCTTCAGCTTTCCTTGCAGTCAGGGAATGCCTAAGAAATTCTTCCTGGGAAGATCTAAATTTTTTAACATGTCTTTTGTAAGTATGGGTCAAAAACAATTCTTGTGGAAGAGATCTAACACAAAATTTTATTTTAAGGAAATGTAAATGGTTGGGGTCTTTTATGGGACATCTTTCCTTCACAGAAAGCACACATAGCATTGTACCACCAGTAATACCTAGTCCAGGTAGAAAACTTAGCCCACATAAAAGATTAAGAAAGAAATCACAATTCTGTTGAGGCAACAAAAGTTCCAATTAGTTTCCAGCAACAATTTTTGCACGCAATTCTTTTTCTTTTTTAAAGGAAGAGAGAGAAAGGGTTGCTTCCTCTTTACAAAAACATAAATCTAAAATATGTAACTTATAAAATGTAAAATATAATATAAAATTTAGACATCAACAAAATGTTTTAAATTTTCATCAAAAACATCTACACACAATGTTTTTCAGATAAGACCTGTTCACAGCTGCTCTGGAAATAAAAGCATTCTACAAATGGTCCAAAGTGCAATCTTTCTGTACTATACTTGCTTTAATGTTCAAGATCATATCTTTCCTTCCAGTGGCTGAATTCAAAAAGTATTAAAACCTACTACTTATGCATAGCTAACAGACTAATTCCTTTAGCTCACGTAACAAATTCTGCTTCCTGAGTCCAAAGTTGCTAGTGCTTAATCACCACTCTGTAAGTTCAATCAATCTTTCAGTATTTCAGGACAATTTAGCTATCTCAGATCAACAGTAGCACACGTGCAGAGACTCCTGAAGTACAAGATATTAGCTCCTGCTGGACCCTCTTGTAGGACACGTAGAGCTAACAAGACAAGTCAGACCCAAGTTGACGTGCCTCTACACGAGCCGTTCAGGCAATGCTTCCTATATCTGTAGGTTCTTGGAAATCATCTTAGCTGCAATGAAGAGCAGCACAGATGGATGCTCTGGCTGAGTGAATAACCCTGGCCTCCTATCTGCTCCACAGAAGTCAGCATTGGATTAGGAGCTCCAGTACAAAGCTATCCAAATTGTGGATGGGTTGGCTATGCATAATGGTCACTCAGCTGTCTCTCCTTAGTACTGCATTATCTGGGTTTTTCCAGGTGTTTTTCTTTCTTGTGCAATTGAGAATCAACTATAACATAGAATTATGTTAAACACTCACAGAAGCATTCAAGAGCCACGTAATACCTCTTGCTGTATTATAGGGACAGTGTCGAAATACAGCAAGCAATGTTACTCCTTTCAAAACGCATATGTATAAAGTAACAGGCCAGGTCACTGAACTTATCATTAAAACTGGATGTTTGGGAAAGGAACATGTGTGGGTGTAAATGGCTATGTGCTGGCATATGCTGGCATGCACACGTGTGCACAAGCTCATATGCAACTATTCATGTTCTGCAGCAAATGTGAGCAAATAGCTCATTATATTGTAAACTGAGTTATACTGACAAAAACTAACAATGGCAACTGCCAAATGTACAAAAAGCATACAAACACTCCTTTCAAAACACAGTCTGTGGTTGAATCTGCCTTTTTAAAGCTTGTGTGAAAACAGTGGGATGCAATAATATAAGCCTAATTTGTGAAATTCTGCAAAAGAGAAGGGAAGAGTTGAGTAAGTTTCTGAAGAAGCTATGTTACAGAAGAGGGTTTTTTGGTAATAAAGGGAAAAACATCATCCTGCAATCCTGCCTGACTTCCTGCATAACACAGGCCACAGAAACTCACTCAGCAAGTACTGCTATGAGCCTACACTTTCTGTTGAGATAAGACGTATTGTTTAAATAGATTAGAGAAAAAAAATTCATTCACTGCAGAAGTCTCTTCCAGTCTTCTAAGACTAACAGCTCTAAGTGTAATTTTTTAAACCCTGGACAGCTACTCAGAACATCAATGGGATACATATGTCACTAGGTGCCTAATTATATGCATAAAAACCAAGTCAGTCAGAATATGACAGTACCAACAAGCACAAGTAGTATCTATTGCAATACAGAAGATGACTGTAAAACCCAATTTTACCGGGCATGAATCATAAAATGCACTATACATGCATTTAAGCATGCTCAAATATTTGCCTAAGACATTTTATATGAAAAAAATTTCATCATTTTAACCACAAAGTATCTATGTCCAAAAAAATTTTGAGCCATGTATATATGGTCCACAACAAAACATACTGAATACATTTGCATGGAGAATGTTTTCCTCTCCACATATGGGATCTTTTTTTCATTAAGTGGAAAAATTGAAAAACTTGCCAATGGAAAGGAAGAATTTAATTTAAAGTTTCATTAAAGAGCCTGCTTTCGCAGCTAAGACTAAGGAAAATGGCTAGTAGTCCCAGCTGTGTACCCGGTATGCAGCATGCAGTCACAACAACAACAGAAAAATTAATAAACAAACAAATAAATAAAGGAATGGGCATGCCAGCTAAGCTGACATCCTTGGTATCTACTTGACACACTTATAAAGCATGAAGAAATTACCTACTGTATCACTTGTGGCTAGATCATCTTTAGGCACCTTCATGACCTCACAGATGCTTGAGAATGTAATAACTTAGCTTTTCTAATTCAGCATTATCTCAGAGCTGGGCAGGAGCCCGTCTCTGCTGTGATGGAGTTTGAGGACAATATAAGCCACAAGGCACTCCTGGAGATTTTTCTGAGGGCTCTAAAGAAAATCAAGTCAGTATTGACAAGCTGCTCATAATAATACCAAAAGCACTGCCAACATGCTCAAGGCATTCAATATGTTAACAGGTAGTAGACCAGATGCTATTCACATTACTTCTGTTGAACTTATCGTTGATAATATTTGGAGTTCAGCAAAAAATACTCTTCCCCTCACTGGCATCATCAGCATTATCATCATCACACCACTGCCACCAATCCAGAAAGTTCAAAAAGCCTAAGAAAGGAATGATCCCCAGGGTATCAGCGTACACCACACCTACAGACCGCAGGCAAGGGCCAAGCTTTCAAGACAATTCATCCACCTACAGATGATTTCCTGCCACCGTTGTTTTCCTGCAGGGCCTTCAGCCAGGGGTAGGGAGTGGGCTGTAGGAAGATGAATTGTTCTGGCATCATCAGCCAATTCCTGGCCATTCTCTTCCCCAAGGGCTCTGTTGCCTCCCTGTCGTGTGGCCTGACACACATCCATTACATGAACAGGACACAGGTCGGCCTTGTGAAATGATGAGTGAAAGCTACAGGCTGATCTTGGGATGAAAACAAGTTCAGTCATGTGTAGGGAGACACTACACCAGGCCACAGGTACCTGCAAAAAAGAATGGGTATCGCTGCTATCCAGGCACAAGAAGAC
Organism: Numenius arquata; assembly: GCF_964106895.1. Lineage (NCBI taxonomy): Eukaryota > Metazoa > Chordata > Aves > Charadriiformes > Scolopacidae > Numenius > Numenius arquata. Next base: position 28,335,962 of record NC_133577.1, on the reverse strand, counting down.
ATGCGACAGTTTTTGCATCCAGGCTTTTGTCTGCTCTTCTCAGACTTCCTCACGCTGGTACAAGCAAAGGGAACAAGCAAATCACTGCAAGTCAACAGGCTTCAGCTAATATTCTCAATACATTTGTAGGGAAAGCCTTCTCTGGGAACAAAAGCATATAGAGGAGGACTTGATGAATCTAGTAAGTTTACTTGCTTAACTAAAAAGTGGGGAAAAAATAGTAAGCTTAGATCTCCACAGCTCCAGGGATAATTCACTTTACTTTGGGAGTGACTAAAGGCAATCCCCAAACAGGGCTGGATAACACATACTTGCTTATTTGAGACAACATTTCTTAATAGTAATCTCAGCAGTACTCAGGTGAAAGGCTAATTTTTTAGAACAAGCAGCAATGAGTAAGGCCATTACTTCTCACACTGCCTAATGCAATTACGCAACATCCACGCACAGAACACTGCCACAAGACTTTTGTCCACTTCCACTGCTCCATTCAGAAGAAGAAACATCTCCTCTATTTTGGTCTATATTAAAATGTTCCTGTTAAAGCTAGTAGCAATGCTAGCATTAGGAGAAGAATTGAAATCCAAATCACATACCCAACTCTTGCCACTCATTATTCTGAAAAGGCATTTCCTGTTGTGCAGAATTGCTTCACTATATAACAGCCTGTGCTAAGGGAAAATGGGAATCTCCTGCTGTTGCTCACATACACCAGAGATCTGCCATTGATAGAAGAGACACTAAAAAACACATTGAAAACTGTCTGGCAGTACACCTCTTTTGCATCCAGTGGTTAATGTTTTTAACTAAAATCTGTTTTCCTTAAATATCTTTACCCACAAATCTCCCTCTGCCCACCTAAGCCGTTACAGCTTTCTTAGTGACTGCTCCTCACCTGTCAGTTAGCATTATTTAAATAAGTTATCTGATGTAAAAGCACTGGAGTAAATCAGCAGTTGAGGGTGAAAATGCAAATGCTGTGGTTATCAGAGCTAACACGAGCCAGCCTGTCTGCAAGGCTTGGCATGCACATTGGGATCACTTGCTCACTGAGGCTTGGGAAAGCTCTGTAACATCAGGCCCCAACAGATTGTGCTCCTTGTTTTCACAATTAAAGCTCAAGATGCGTTTTTTTTTTTAAGGTGATATGAACAGGTAGGATGGAGCTCAGTAGCTGTCATCTACAAATATGGTATTGGGGGGTCTGGGGAGCTGGGTTTTAAAACAAAGGCTCCAAAGTAACGTAGCATCCCTGTAGTGAGGAAAATTACCCAATCCCATCCACAGTCCACAGATACAGAACATTATTCCCCTTGATCCCACTGTTTGTATCAGGGCACTGGCTTTCCATTGGACTCCTATTGTTTCTGTCCCATCTTTAAGTTCTTCATTTTAAGGAAAAAGGAAATACCAGCAACCGAAAACCATAATGTCTTGAAAACCCTTTATCCCCTGTAAGACTGGTTTCAACAGATCCCTAGAAGTACTGACTTAAATTCATTACTTCATTCATATGCATAATGCCAGCCCCAGCATTTCTCTCCTCTCATTCTCTCCAATGGTTGCCCCGGATAAACAAGCCTTAGTTATGGTGCACAAACTGTTTGCCACATGCTACCCTTCATTACAGTTTCACTTCTAATGAAGCTTTTGACACTGGTAAAGCAAATGATAATCTGCTACTCAACTTCTAATTAAGCATACAGAGCTGATAGTGATAACCTTAACATCTCTTCCTGACTTTTCACTTTAGAAGCCCTTGAGGTTTACAATTCAATTTCTAGCTTCTCCGATCACACAAGAATAATTAGGTTGAAAATGCAAGTAGTGCAATGTGGCACACATCTTCAGCTGTACTGCAGTACTGTGGGTAAACCGCAGGTGGCAGAAATAAAATCCTGTCAAAGGAGAAAGCATGAGACAAAGGAACTTCAACCAGCAGAGATACCAGCATGTTTTCATTTTAGTCTCCCATTTGACCCGTGGCTTGCAATCACTGCATTTCTCTTTGTTCAAAGGCCTTGTTTTCTATCAGAGAAGCTGGGTAAATTGAACTGCTGATTTTTCTGTTCTTGGTTCTTCCATATAGGACCTATACAAAACTGTCTTCTACGTTTTTACCAAATCAGTATCTTACCTGTTTAGAAATCTTAACATTCTCCTACACGTGTAGATTTCGTAAAGTTTTATCGTGTTAAGTGTTGTGTAAATGTCTTCATTTCCCTCCCAGATTAATTGGCCATGAAGAACAACCTTATTACTTGAAGGGACTGTAAATTATGTGAAAAAAACACCTATGTGTTATACAAAAAGTGTGTTGAAAAGCACAGGGTTTGGAGTCTCAATATAAACAGAAAACACAGGGAAGAAGTATTAAGTGTGTGTGTTTTCCTCTACTAGATGTATTTCTATAGAAGATATCTAAAACCGTTGAATGCCCTGACAACTCTAAGGAGTCTTGAGTCATTGGACCTCGGTGCTCAGGTTTGCCATGGAAATTCTTAACCTGATATAGCCATACTTAGAGTTCAAACCAGTCAGTATGTGCATACTGAGCTCTATCTCAGCCCACATGCATGGTCAAGGGGCTGGCTTTGCACAATATTCAAGATGCAAAGAAAATTATAGCAACCCTAAATTACTTCTCTGTAAAAGAAAGCAAAGCCAAAAAAACTTATGCTTTTATGTTAACAGTATTTTAAAATGTGACTACCATATCCTAGATCAATGAAAAGCGCTAATTGTGTCACAGGTATCACTGGTTGGAACGCATCAATATAGGTGAAGTATTTTAACAGATAACCCTGCACTTTCAGCTCCAGAGATGTAGCTTGGTCATATATTACTTGAATGTACAACAAAGGCGCAATATAAGCTACCAGTACACAGTGTATTTATATCAAGGGACAGAGGGTCCATATGATAGAGCTTTCCTTTATGCTGCCATGCACAATCCACAGCTCTCTCTAAATTTAAGAAGTCAGTAGTAGCTTCAAATGGGACAGGAGACTGTATACTGTGCTTTCAGAATTTGAGAGGGAAGTGCAAAAGACAACAAAATTCACAACTTTTAGAAAAGGTACTTTCTATATTTACATTTATGCAGAAATACATAAGAAACAAGAGGTGATAGTACAGATACAGTGCTACAGTCTGTATTGTTATCCTGATGTTCACTTACTCTGATATAATGTTTTATCTTGCAGAGTACGTATTGTTTATACTGTGGCATTTTTAATATCATGACATAAATTTGAAGTTCAGGAAGTATAGGAAAACAGTGCAAGCACTTCAGTGTTACATTATGGATATTAATTTTTTTAAGAAAAATTTTTACTCAATCTTTTAGTAAGCTTTGTATAATTTGAAAAACATTTTGAATTTTGCATTTTTTCCCAAATACAGTATAAGCCTAAGAGAATGCAGGCAGATACATCAATTTATTATGTTACCAATTAAGGACACAGTTCTACATTTCTTCTACAAAAAATGTATACAACTAGAGGGTATTTTTTTCAAGTCATACTTCATTCAGTTTTTATCCTCTTCTCATGGGAAATTCCCATCAAATATAATGAGGATGAAACCAATAAAAGTTGGAAAGAAATTAAACAAACTCTATAGAAATTACTCTAAACAACATATGGGTCATAGGAGAGTTCAAAAAAATGTTTGTGTAACTAACTGAATTCTATGGCAGAGAGGCATTACCCTTTTAAATCCCATGAGCTGCTTTAAGAAGTCTATGAATACAAGATAGCCCTCTACCAAATTCTACAGGACTTTTTAACCAATGAAACAAATATCCCAGCTCTCCCCAGGAGCGATCTAAGAGGAGAATGTGCACAAGTGCAGCGGAAAGTTTTCAGAAAAATAATTCGGTTTAGTAGGTTTTTACGAAGAGCAGTGCAAGTGAAGGCAGGAGGGAAGCAGGGGAAAAGACAATCATGAAAGCTCACTTTTTACACTTTAGTAGCCAACAGGAAATGATGAAGTACAAAGCAAATGAATGAATAATTTTAAAGATTCCTATTATAATGGACCGCTACATCTCCATCTCTGGAGACATTCAAAAGCCACCTGGACACAGTCCTGTGCAACATGCTCTAGGCAGACCTGCTCTGCCAGGGAGGTTGGACTAGATGATCTCCAGAGGTCCCTTCCAACCTCATATCATTCTGTCACTACAGGATGGAAAATTACCAGTGAAAAGGAGGACGCAATGAGATAGGAGGTGTATTAGCATAAGAAAATACTGAGCTGGCAAAAAACCAGAGACATTAATGCTGACCCTTATTTTATGGGTCTCAATCAGACAAAACTCTTAAGGAAAAATCAACAGTTTTGGTCAGCAGTTTTATTTGGTGGAGAGAGAAAGGGAACCGGAAAGGGAATTTTTAGTTTCCTTGTGTAGCTGGAAAAATATGATTGACCAGCAGTGAGTCGATGCAACCAAAAAGATATTTTAAAAGCCAAGAAATCAAATACAGTATGAAAATAACATACAGAAGTGGAGCTGTTTGAAAGAACATTTCTGAAGGCTTTACTGCTTCATTTAAAATGCAAGGCGCTTGTCTTGGAAATGATAAATTGAGACAATACTTTCAGGCTCCCTTGGTGCCATTACACCCAATCATACAGGGTGACATTTCTTTGATTTCCACTCCAAGACTTCATTACATCTTGTATAATTTCCCACCAAAAAGAACTCAGAAGGGAATAATTCAGTTAGTGTACAAGTATATTTTTCTATGTCTACATCTCCATTCCATGTATATTAATAATTGACGTGTTCATGTAAATTGACAAAATGATCAAGCATTCTCATTTTAGTCTGTGACTTTGGAAATCAAACTGCAGTCTTTAAGTCATGTTTTAAATAAACCGTGAATAAAACTACTATAGTATTGTAGTATAAAAAACCTATCTGACAGTTTTGGTTCTGGTGTTTGAAACTGCTAATCCTGCCTTCAGCAACCTCTCTGTGAGGTTCTGGCCTAGCCCACACAAACTGCATATGCTGAACTCACCAGGCCGAGTCCAGAAAATCTATGTGGTGGTACAGGCAATTTCTCATAGCCTTACTCAGAACTAATCTGGCTGCTATGAGGCTGATGAGTCAAACAGCCACTGTGAACAACCAGAAGTAACCCTGTAGGATAGCGTCTGACAGCAATAAAAGTCTCAGCACTATGGCACTATCATCCACCTTCTTCTGGACAACTCTTAGAAATACATTTGAACACACCTCTTGCCCATTAATCCACTAAACGTGTTTCCTGCTTGAATACTTCATTGCCTCTTGCATCCACAATGCAGGCTTGTGGTGTTGTGAAAAAGGAATTGTGTTGTCCATCTTCAAAGCTCTTGCTGCATTTTTCAAAATCCAGTGAAGCATATATTACAAAGGAAAAAATGTAAAGCAAGAGCACCGTGCTAACCACTAACACAGTAGGGCTGCAATTAAGAGAGGATTACCATTACCTTAGCACTGCCTTTGCAGCCACTGTGTGTTACAGTATATTAAAGAAATTGTTCTGAAACCATCATGGTCAAAAGTAGACATTATCCTGGAAGTAAAATGCAAGTCATTTAACAGCTGAGCTCCCCAGTACAAAGACTCACTCTGTATCAAAGAGAAAAAATATATTTATCTTCAATTCAGTTTTGCCTAATGGTATGTCTCAGTGTATTGATTGTTCTGCCTTTCCATTTTAACATACAACAAAATCTGCACAGCAGCTTTCACAAACACAGCTCTCTTTTACTAGGACTTGTTAAACACCCCTACTGTGATAGCAGCAGACCATGACCCACACCAAAGAAAAAACAAAATGCTGTGTGAAAGTTCATAATGTCAGCAAATATCCATGACTGTATTGGTTTTCTCACCTTTTTTTCAGAAAAGCTTCACAGATGTTTCTTCATCTCACAACAGTCATGTTGCTGATTCATCAGCATCCTTTTACCCCTGCTGCCTCCTGCAGTGCCACTGTAGAGCCCATGCTAATAAGCCCAGCAGATACATTAGCCTGGGCTTTGCTACATATCCAGCCTCTTGTGTGGGTGTGTACCACCAGGACAGCATACAGTCCTAACTGGGAACGGGTGAACAAAAAAGTTTGAGTCAGCTCATCAAGTTGTTATTTTTCTACAATATACATCATAATTGAGCATCCATATTTTCTTACACTAATCCTCAAAGATTACAGTAATGGTTCTACAACCATTACTACTACATCTGCATATTTCCAGTTTACCTGGCAGTACAATTTGCTCTAACTGGGAGAAAAGCGTACAATTGTATTTTGCTTGACCTAGCTACATCACTAGATGGATTGTTCATGCTGGCATTTCTGCAAATGCTGGGAGAACAGATTATACTCAATCTAGTTGAAAAAGCCTACAAGGGCAAATTAGCCCTTCATATACCTTAAACAAACATGAACTGGCAGAATGGCTTGACATCATTTCACTGATTCACACCATTTACCTGGTGGTTTTCATCTGGTTCTGGATGGCCTTAAAACAAATTTACCAATTTGTGAACATGAAACCATTGCCTGATGTCTTTTTCTTACTTGGTGCTCCCCCTTGAAAGAAACACTTTTGATATTGAAAAATCCCAGCTCAGAAATCACTGAGGTACATGCTCAACATTTTAAAGCCCAACTACAAACTCCAAGTGCTTAATGTAAGCTCATGCCTTAGTAGCCTGAGGTATAAAAAATAAGTAGTGCCTGACCGAGTCATGCAGAGTCTGCTTCACTATGAAAATACTATAAAAGCAATTGGCTTTTATTCCTTTACCTCTCATACATGCTTATGCTAAGTAGAGAATGGGAGCACCAGGAACACAGATACTCCAGTCTGAAACTGTTACAAAGCCGCAAGGTAAGACAACTGCAGAGGCAGCGCATACATATCCCTGGTTTCATCTGTTCAATAGAAACTAAAAATATGAACTCACATAGACAGAAGTTTGAGTAATTTAGCTCACACAATTCTAGCAACACATGCAGATCCAAAGGTACCACCTTGCAGCAGGCTGATAGAACGATTTATTGTCTCTGTTGGATTATCTTGGGAACCTGACAGCTGTCACCAAGAGAGGTAGCAAATATATAGTATAGCACATTTCATTTTTTAAAAAGCTACATTAAAATTAGTTGGGTTATCTGGTTAAAGCACCCAGAAGTAGGGCAACACAAGAGTTCAAACTTTAGCTATCAAGACCCCTCTGTTCATAATACTTGGAGCAGTCTTTAAAACCACATTCTGTTTTGTACAAAGTGCATTATTATAGGAAACATTTCTCTCCACAGCTGCCCTGCAAAGAACAAGGGCAATCTGATCGCTACCAATTTTATGCATGTGGATTTTACACTGAAGGTAGATCGAGTTGGCAACTTATCTGACCCTACAGAATTAAATCAGGGGAAGCTGTATGACGCGAGGGTGCAGGAAACAAAACAGAGGTAAGGTGCTTTCAGAAAGAACATCAGCTGCTTCAGTAAAACAAGAGAAAAAAGGAGCTACCTACTGAAGAAATGCCAGTGTCCTTAGATGCAGGTTCTTTTCCTCAGCAAACGCAGAATGCAGGATGCAGGTGAGGCCAATGCATGCAAGTCCTCGAGCTAGAGAGAGCAAGCTAGAGACAAATGCAGCAGCTGCCTGAGCAAGATCCTAATATCACCACATGAACAGAGTAGCAGCTTGGCCTGTGTATTACAAGTAGGAGGATAAGCCGCTAAGTTTAAAAAATTTGAAAGGAAAGGAGATCTCCGTAAGAACACAGAGACCTTTTGCTGTTTTATCTCCTTTCTTGCTATTTACGTTTGAGTGAACGAACAATGTACTTGTTCTTAATGGATGCTTTTGGGTCACAGTCAACCTATGCTCTCAGAGGGAAGATGCTTCTCTGGTGCCTAATACAACTAAAGTGTCCCTCTGTCACAGGCAGCAGCAGCAGCAGCTAGGCATCTATCGAAGGAGCACCCCAATGAGGGGTTGAACCACAGGATCCCACCTGGACACATGTTAATGATGCCATGTTTGTCACCATTCTTATGAGTCACCTGACACTGGGCATTTCATAAGAGACAAGTGTCCTCAGCACCTCTCACTGCAGATTTTAAGTATTTTCTTCCTTCCTCTGATTCTAGCTCTGCGGTTCCTCCTCTTCTCTAGGACTGACTTTGGTGCTTGTTCAACTCACGCTTACCAGCAGATCTAACTAAATCCAGTCAATAGTTTTCTGCTAACACAGCTCAACGCTAAGACAGCAGCCATTACAAAAAGAAAGGAGCACAGCACTTTGTACTTCCAACCAACTATTCTGTGATTTCTTTCTGTCATTAAAAGACTCATTAACCTGAAACAAACACAGTTTTTATTATTTATGGCTTGGCACTTCATAGATTTGTGGGTTTTCTGTAGGCGTCTAAAACTAATCTTTGGACACCCCCTGGACATACAGAAGATTCTTTCCAAACCATCGCTTGACACTGAATCAAATACTCATTTTGATTATTTCAATGGTGGTTGAAATGGGGTGATATATGCTGCTGTGCCAACACTGGCATATTGTGGAAGTATTCCATCACTATCTATGGATAGAAAACACCACAAAGCAGCAGCATGCTGGATTTTTTTTTCCATTTTATGCCTATTTTTTAAAAACTTGTATCACTACTTCAGACATTCCATTCCAGAAACTGTTCATCCTTACAAATATGAGATGTTTTTCACAGTCTTTTTTTTGAGCAGACAATATATATATATACCAAAACAAGTCCCTTTCTTTGTCAAGAGAATTAGCCACTTTTCTGCGAAGTGACTTCACAAACCAGTCAGGTTTCACTGTCTTGTACTCAATCTTTTCACTTTTAAAGATCAAAGGTCACTGACTAAAAACTATGGTGACTGCACATGGCATACACACCACCATGGGACATGCAAAGAAGCATGAATCAGCTTCTGCTGTTAATTAAACTGAAAATTTTGACTTTTTAGGTATAATTGCAGCTTTCTCTTGAGGTGAAATAAAAACAGGTCTAAACATTACCCGTCATCTGTCTTTCTCTTCTTTAGTCCAGAAACCACATTTCTATTTCTCACAAAGTTGTGACAACCCAGCCTGATTACTTCATGTTACTGCAGGTTTGTCATGATGTTTAGGGATAAGAAATATTTGACCTGTAATCAGATTTTCAGCTCTGCTTTCTCCAGCTGAGGTATCATTTGCAACAGAAGTATTAATTAGTTTAATGACCCAGCCAGAACTAGAGGATTCAAAAAGTTTCACCCAACCATTTGCAACACTGTTTAGGAATTTAATTTCCAAAATTAATTTCTTATTCCCTTTAAGAAATAGTTACATAACTAATTTTTGAGTTGGGACTAAAATGGCTGGAGAAGGGAGCTCAGTAAATAACTTCCAAACAAATATCCTGTACGGCAAAAGGACAAGCAATCCAGGGTGTTTCAAACACCATTTAATTTTCTTTACGTATTATTCAGACTCGTAAGCCCTGAACCCTCCAGCTGTTTCCACTCTGAAATGTTGCTAAAAGAGGCAGCATGAGGTTCCTTTTTCACCGTCTTTCAATTATCCTGAGCAAATTAACTTTGCTTTCAAATTCACAAGTTTTTTCTTCTCCCATTGCCAGCCCAAAATGCTGAAGCTGAAAGAAAACTGTGTCCTTTCTGGCTCACTTGTTCAGCGCCAAGGGGAGCTGGTGTAGGTGAACTGCCTCGTGCCTCTGCCTTCATGTGGAGGATGTGCACACAGCTCTACGCTTCCTGGAGGAAAATAGAAATATGTGGGCCAAAGAAACTCCCTCTCCTATGGCTTTATGGGTTCTGTAATGCTAATGATACTTAAAAGTTGTAAAAATGTATTTCTTTCTTTACAGCTAATGGCTCTAAGTGAGAATACACAGAAAGAGCAAACACCGATACAGAGAAAGATGAAGTCCAGCAAGAATAAGTTTGTTAATGTAAAGTACAGTCTATCTTACTCACGTGGGACAGAGAATCATGTTGTTACTTCACATGATAAATATGTTGATTGTGACTTCAAAAATAAGTCACTATCACATAAGGAAAACAATAGCAACCTCTGTCACAATTGCTTTGCAAATCTGAGATTTGTTATTTGATGTAAGTTACAATCTTTTAAGACCATCAAGACCAGCAGGCTCACAATTAAAAGAAATTATTGCATATTTGTAAACTGATAGAAAAGGGCCAAATAGCCCTTTCTGAAGTGATCTCCCTTTGGCAACTTGCAAGTCTTTTGATTCTGGGAGGAAAAATGACCCTTAAAATAACAAGGTGTTTTCCCAAATTCTCATCTTTTGCATTAATTTCCATTTCAAATGACTGAACAGCAAGGCCCTCACCAACAAAACTGGAATTGAGTTCCCAATGAAGCAGAAGAGTAATGATGCACAATTAATGTATTAACAACAAGGGTGGAATTATATAATCATATGCAAATAGCCCTCTATTTACCATACACTAGCCTACAGGCAGACAGACGGCAATAAATCTATAGCATTTTTCAGATCTTATCTGCAGAACTAGAATGTATACAGCGAGGCTCCAGACATAGAGTGCAGAGCCGTGAATTGGTACAATTTCATATATCAACAACAAAAAAATGGATAAATAAATAGCAAACTGATAAGATGACACATAAGCAAAATGCTAAACAAAGCACTATTTATATTTAAATACACATATATTCCTTTTCTTTTCCTCAGGTGAAAAAACAACACTCTAGGGATGTTAGGGCTGAGATTCTTCGATGCCTAGCTAATAGTAAAACCAGAAGGAAATTAAGAATGACCTTGTACAAGTGAACCAGCAAATTATGCTTATTAACAACCTGTCCTAGTAAGGCAGTGTTGGAGGTAACCTAACCTACAGTGAGCGAGGGTTACCATGGCCACTAGTTCACGGACATTTAGGAGGAGCATAAGAACAGTAGAGATATTTGTGTCAAGATTAAATGTATACATGATGAAAATCATGCATTACGAAAACACTGAGCCAACATTTCTTTAACAGTGAAAGGTGCTCCACTAAAGCTATTCAGAACTGCTCTATGTATAAAAGTATTGATTTGATACTACTGATTAGGTAACTCCTTCCCCTCCAGCTGTCAATAAAGATCATAATGCAAAGGCTTTGACTACAAACGGTGCCAGAAAACTCTGTGGCAGATTGATTTTCTCTCTTTCTTACTGACAGATTACGTCAACTGAAATACTTCTTAATAATTTTAATTAGTTTCTTTCCTTTTTTAGGTCAATTGAAATTTAATTAAAATTATCTCTGTAAAGGAACAAGGCTTGCCTAATGCTGTTCAGCATCACTTATTCAGAGCAAACTGCACTCAGATGACTGTCCAGTGGCCCATGACATTGTGTACAATTTATAATCCAAATGCCAAAAAGAAAAAGAGAGAGAGAAAATAAATTTGATTTTAATAGGAATATGGAGTTAATGAGTACAAATTCTTCTTATGTTATTATCTAAACTACCTTGTCTGGCATCCAGTTAATTATCAGCTATAGCCTCAACAGAGACTGTTCTTTTACAAAGTTTCTGTAAAGTTAAAGCCTTCTTTCTCTGCAAGTAAAGAAAGACTTATTCCATGTAGGTTATAACAGAAAGAAGCCCTGAGCTAACAGGTTACCTCATCCAAAGCAGTGCAATATCTGTTGACGTTACTTTAAAAGTGATAAATATCCCTAAGAGCTATCAGACACCTTACCAAGAACTTGACACAGCTTCCATCATATTAAAGACTTTTATTGGTTTCAGCAGGAACTGGATCACTCTCTCTACCTGTCCCACGTACTGCCAAAAATAATGTGGTCAATTAAAAATTCTGAATTTACACTAAAAAGTAAACCAACATTTACTCACTTTCCACAGAAGCAAAATGCATTTGTTCCCATCCACATCCCTAGCATAAGCACACACAAATATGCAAACTCGAGCACGTTTCATTGCTGAAAGTTTCAGTAAAAGGTGGTTCTGGGGTGATCCTCATGCAGGTCAAAGACCAGAAGTAACGCCTGAACACACTGGGTGAGCTGCCACACTAAAGGATGTTCTGCCATTTACAAACCATGAGATTCAAAGATGACTGAATCAGCCTCTTCATCCTGATGATCAAAACTCCAGGATGATAATTCATATCTAATAATGTCTGTGCTTGCACCAGTACACTATGCAGACAAATGAAATTGGTTCAAATTTTGTTCTAGCTTTTTAATTATCCTGATATCAGATGTCTAAAGCCACATTCTTGAAATTATACAAAAACCTTCAAATAAACCAAAAAATAATCAAAGAGAAATACTAAACCCAGTAATACCTTTTTTCCTATAAAGAAAATGCATTCCCATACTAAAGTTATTAAGAAAATGAACTAAACTGTGCATTTTTTAAAAAAAATTCATCATTTTAATATTTTTAAAAGAATGCAGCTGATACAGATGTCAGGAATATCTCTATATACCTATGCTACCAAGAGATTAAAAAAGTTAGCTTTCGAAGAGCTACACAGCATATTTACTTTTTCAGGTTGAGGTTAGAATAATATAAATTTTTATTGCAACTCTTGAAGTGCAGAGCCCAGATGTAACATTTCTACTCCTTTCTTTTGCAGACAAGTATGGAATACCATTGGATAAACTGCACATTTATTCCAGAGGTAAAATTTTGTCCACGGCTACATCTGAAAGAAAAAAGCCTTTTACCACAAGTATTAATTTTCTTGATTTTACTTAGGAAGCACCAAGAATGAAGAATTATGATGATTCAGGAAGATTAAAATCAGCCCAGGTTTGAGCTGACAACTGACTATGTTATTTTGTTCAGTTGAAAAAGTAGTTACAGATATTGTAGAGGCAAATGGGGAGCTGGCAAAATAATCAAAACCATCTCAGAACTGATTTGACTAACTTGCATATTTCACATCCTTTTAAGTTCAAAAAACCTGTCTTTACAGGAGGTCTTCTGCATCATGAACTACTAATAGCAGGACAATGATGGCAATAATAGAAGACCAGTATAAAGTTCAGCAGCAAGAGACACAGATGCAATCTGGCACGTGAACTGAGGTAACACCAAGGAAGTACTTAATCATTCCATTGACTTCTCATTGATTCCAGCAGCAAGGCCCACAGCATGGTGAATGAGCCATAATGACAAACTGCATTTTACATCACCTTTCCACTGCTAAAAGCCAGCGTCATTAGTCATCTTGTTTAACCATGGTTCTCCTAAGAAACAACAGGCAACAAGGTTCTGCTGAGGTCCTTGTGGAAGGCACTCTGCCAACTGGGTAATGCAGGCAGTGACCAGAGGGAGGTGAAGCAAGGGTCAACATTTGGAAACGAGAGCATGAAAGCCTTGCTAAAGATAGGCTTGATACTTCTGAGGTACTTCAGTCCATTACATTAAAAACAGAAATGAAGAAAGGCTTTGCACCATTTCTAGATTCCAAACTGACTTTAACTGTTTGACAGGCAAATATATTTTTTATCTCTGAGCCTTTGAATGAGGTTGCTCACATTACAGATGAGTAGAAGCCTTCCAATACCCAAAAGGAGCCTAAAGGAGAGATGGGGAGGGACTCTTTATCAGGGAGTGTAGTGATAGGATGAGGGGTAATGGTTTAAGCTGAAAGAGGGTAGATTTAGGTTAGATATTAGGAAGAAGTTCTTTACTGTGAGGGTGGTGAGGCACTGGGACAGGTTGCCCAGAGAACTTGCGGATGCTCCATCCCTGGAGGTGTTCAAGGCCAGGCTGGATGGGGCTTTGAGCAACCTGCTCTAGTGGGAGGTGTCCTTGCCCATGGCAGGGGGGTTGGAACTAGATGATCTTTAAGGTCCCTTCCAACTCTAACCATTCTATGATTCTATGATTCTTTTGTGTTAGTCAGTGCAACTGAAATCCTTAAGGGATATTAAAACATGATGTTGGAAGTTAGTCAGAAGTAAATTGCAAGCTACTAAATGTGACCTAGAATAAGGGCATAGAAAGAAAAGAATTGTACCCAAAAGGAATCTCCATAGCTCTCCCAAGCTCAGTTTCACTAAAGTTTATCCTAAGGCAAAACATCCTGTGGCTGTTCTCAAAGTGATGAAGCTTGAATACCATGTCTTACTCAGACTTTCCATAGACTTAAATGGTACATTAGTAGTAGAAGGTACTATTTAATGTAGTTAAGAAATAGCAGTAAGCATATATTTAGATACATGATTTTTTTCTATTTTGTAGTGCAACTGGTATGTCCGTTGTTCATGTTCAGCAGAAACTTGCTATACAAATAGCATCACTCGAAAAGAAAAAAAGTCAAATGGTCAAATATCAAGCTCTATGTATCATGACAGTAGGTGGAAGAGTGAGATCCATAATTTTACAACTGAGAAATTATACAATTAAGAAACATTTAGAAAAACATGTTTGCAAACTGAGTATTTAACATAAATGTCTATTCACTGAAAAGTACATACACCGCTCCACTGTCTCTCAGAGTACACAGCTTCTCAGTTCAGCTCTTTCTCCCAGCCCTATCCCTGACTCCTAATTACGACTTCCTTGCCGCTTCTGCAAGATGAGCTCATCATCGTCTCACCCTCCCCCAGCCGACATTCAGTACCTTCCCATTTCGAGATCTGATGGTTTATACAGTTGGAAAAGATCATCATGATCACCACGGCTGCCCTCATATAACAAGCCACAGATCATTCATAGAAACACATTCATAGAAGTCCCCAATAATAAGCTTTTACCAGTCTTCAATCTGAAATGGATAACTGTCTTCACAGTAAAGATCTTATTTCAACTCTGAGTCTATGTCCTAGCCACTGCCTCTCTTTACACACCCAGAAGACTTAAGAGTCCTCAACTACCAAATTTCACATCAATGCAATTATATTTAATTAACTCTACTTGGTATTTCTTTTTCATGAGATTACAAGTCATTTTGACAAGAGCTATTTTCTGTAAGGTCATGCTGATTTGCATTAATTATATCGCCTTCTTTTATTTCTTTATTAATTATTCTTTATTAATTTCAATATGCAGCTCTGTTTTACAGGGTGCATAACTGGATCTCCATGAGCAACAGTGTGCTTTCGAAATGGTAGAGAAGTTTCAAAAAACAGCAAAGAACTGCATTGTAAAAGCTGCAGATCAAAACAAAACATCATCTACCTTTAAGTTCACTGTTCAGTCCTGACAAACCAACTCAAGCCCACCTGGCAGAGCAGAGAGCTCCTTGCAGAAATGGCTGCTAGGTGGACAGAGCTTGCGGGGGAGGAAGGATGCAAAAGAGGAGTGAGAAGCCTCACAGCACGTGAGGAACAGGCAAGTGTCCCTCACCAAGACAACTGGGGTGAATCCCCGCCAGCCTGCAGAATGCCTGAAGTGTACTGATGCCTCCGAGAACTCTGGGGAACAACTTGCATTCCTGTTCCCCGGCCACGTCCCTGCAGAAAAAACCCCACCAGAATACTGAGCACATGCATAATTTGACCTGAAGGACTCCATGGTCATGTAGCAAGCTTTGCTATTGTTTGGTAGAATCCTACTGAATTTGGGGAGGAGGGGAAAAAAAAAAAAAAATCAGAGAGAAGGAAAAGACTAATTTCTGGTGCTAAATGATAGGAAAATTGATACCACAAAGCACTTGGTGCCACTCTCAACACCTCCTGTGGCTACTTTGGCACATCACAGGAATCATTTAAGATTGCTTTTTTAGCAACAATCAGGGTAATACTGTCTTGACTGGTGAATTAAAAAACTCAACATTTGACATGTATACAATTTATAATGACTACTTCAATAAGCTCCATGAATGTTTACATAAAGGTAGTAACTCATTCTTCTCTCTCAGCAGTCATCATTTAGACTTGTTTGCTAATCATAATTTGCATATATTTAGAAACCATAAATTTTAACAAGTCTATGAGAATTTACATATGACTCAAAGCACCCGTTCTCAAGCTTTTATTGTTTACAGTGGCTTACAAATTATTTTGAACAGAGCCAAGGCAGCCTTTCTGTACAGATATATAATTATCAGCTATTGTGGGATTCAAATCTCAGTTACTTCACGATCTAGATAAACCCAAATCTTAAACTGGAGGTTGGCAACTGGCTAACATCCTCTCTGGTGTGGCTTGCATCAACAATTTAAAAACCAAGTGTTTTCTTTATTACACTTCAGTACTTAAACAAGTAACATTTACAGTTTGATACATACAAATACCCACCAAAATGTTTGTGTTGCTTTTATGAAATAATGTTTTGGCATGTGGTACCTCTCCATCATCATGCCTTAAAGGTGCAACAGTATAACTTAGAATGCAGTTAGAGATAACACTCCCTCTCCTTGCCTACAAAATTCTCATTTTAGCCCCCACCACAACCTCTTGCCCCTTTCAGCTGTACTGAATCAACCTTGTAACACAAAGCTGTAAACCAAATCACTGGATGTTTCAGGTTAAAAAGAAAAAAAAGAAAAACCTTAACATTGGGCATACTGGGCAGGCCCACAGTTTCATTAGCACAATAAAAGGGAAGGTGTAGAGCCAAACCAGGGCAAGAGTAAGCATCTGGAGAAGCTGAGGGATAGGATTTTTAAAAGATTACACAGCAAAAATTGCTTCTCAGTGTCCTAAAGTTATTGAACTAAGAGCCGTATGGAAGCAAATACCAACAAAGAAGGAGCCAAGGAACAGTGGTAACAGGAAAGTAGGATTAAATAGTAAGATGAGTTGGGAGAGATGACCGGAGAACCACAAAATGTTGAAGAATCTCCACAGGCCACAGGAAAACTTCAAAGGTAGGAAATCCTTTCAGAAGAGGAAGATTGATGTAATGGGAGTATCATATGAATCAGAAAAGATCAGACTGTTAGACATCTATACTGCACTGTAATGAAATGCTGGTAGCCACATCACTATGAACCACAAGTCAATGTGTTGACAGTGGTGCAGAAGCACCAAGGAAAAAAAAATATTCTCTGCCTATCAAAGCACAGAGGAAACCAGGAGTCAGGAGACTAAAGAGCTCCTTTGCCCTTAAATCCCTAAGACCTAGCTTATATAGGGGAACACAAAATACCACATCCTCTGTTTCGTCCTAAGGATTTTTAAAGCTCTCCTTTACTTGACCATGCTTTGTTCTTCTATCAGAATTTTGGTAAAATACAGGGAATATCATGGCCAGAAGACTACAATTTCTTAGGAGCTGCATCTTCCCTGGTGGGAAGGGAGTGAGAATCAGAACATTCCCTGCACATTTCCAGAGAATATATGCATTACGGGGTACCAGACAAGTCCTCGCACAGCTAAGCACAGATCCTCTGCTGATTCACCTGACCACCAAGCCAGGTAGCTCTCCCTAAACCAGCAGTTCATCTCTCCAGCTGCCTCAACCCTTTCTGCTGGCATGCAGACTAGTAGCCTGGTAGGAGCATGGAGTGCTCTTCCTGAGAAACCAGGGCATAGTGAGGAGACAGTGCCAGCCAGGTCTCATGGGCACGAGTACAACTTATCAACAAACATCAACTTTGAAGCAACAGACTGAAGAAAGAGAAGAATAATTTTTCCCTTAAGGGAGAAATTCTAAACAACATTATCCACACTATTTTCCAGCATAAAATTCCAGCTCAAGGTGGGACACTGTCTAAAGACTTGTGAGCTCATAAAGAGCTCAATTGCAAAAGCAAGTGCCAGAAAACAGCAACCTCCCCAAAGTACTGAAGAAGAGAATTGAGGGTGAATAGGGATGCTCTGTGAGCACTTCACCAGTTTGCACTTATTTTCCTGTGTTTGCCAGGCCAGAAGGTATTGGGTAAAACCAGGCAGATCCAGCTGGTCAAGAGATACTCACTGAGCAAGTTAAACAATCTCCTATTCTGATACCCATATGTCGGGGTTTGGGCTGAATTTACCAAAACCAGACTGACAGATGGCCCTTCCCCCCCTCTTCCCCCCTCAAAAGAGAGAGGAGAGAAAGAGATAAGGAGATTTAGAAGTTTAGAATGAACTAAACAACTTTAATGAAGAATTAATATTAAAATAAAACAAAACAAAAAAAAAAGAAAATAATGAAATAGATACAATATATACAAAACCATGTCAAGCTCCCAGGATGACAGTCACGTCTCCAGCAGGCACTGGGGAAGTCCCAGGCTGGGCTCAGCGATGAATGGGAACTGGATTCCAGCTCTGGAGTCAGGAACACAGGGATCAGGATCAAAGGCAGATGAACAGACAGAGTCCTCTCTGGACGTCGGCCATCGCAGGAAAGAGAGGTGACCCTTTGATCCCTCAGCTTTTATACTGAGCATGGGGCAGATGGGATGGAATACCCCAGTTGGTCAGGTTTGGGTCACCTGTTCTGTCCACTCCTCCCTACAGATGTGACCCCTTTACGTTTCTCCGTTTCCAACCCTCTAAGGGGGAAATAACAAAAATTGGCTGACCTTGGTTGTTATAGCAATAAGTATAAGCAAGGGCCTCTCTGCATACCATTCCTTGGCATGGAGCACAAACATTGGTCTTATCATTCTGAGAACAAGCAGTTTTCTCCACAATATACGGTTAATTTCAGACAGTTAGAAGAGGCCTAGCTAAGATGTAAAATTACAGAACAGAAAATTGGTTCGGTTTTACTTCAAACCGGGACACCAAACTAAGGAGGAAAGTCTGACATCAAATTATAGACAAGTAATTATTTGCATTCTCCAGTATCATCTTTGTGTCTCCAACTATGTGGGTGTGGAGGGAATTTGCTGTTTGCAAACAGACACATAAAGAGGAAATACTTAACTTAAAAACCATAATTAGCACTTGCTGCTGTTTTTTCTGTGGCTTGTGTGCAAAATGAATTGTGCCTGGGCTGAATTTCCTGACTCTCCTCTATTCCCCGTTTCACTAGTAGCTGAAGTAGTTGCCAATGCAGTAAGGCTCACGGAGATGAATGTCACTCCTCTATGCATCTCTGCTGACCCTCAATAGCGGGAGTCAAAAAAGTTCGAAATTACACTAGTTCCAGAGTAAAAATAAAGAGTGTTGAACAAACTGAGCCGTACAAGAAAAATTACAGTTCAGAGAGGTCTAGTTATTGGCCTGTTTCTCACATGCTGCAGACATGGGATTGGGACGTGCTCTGAGAATCTGATCGATGCTTACAGTCTGACAATTTTTGCAGACCATGCAGCAATACCCTCTCCTGTACTAATCAGATCCTCAGCCAAATCCCTCTGCAAATCACTGAGAGAGAAATAATTTTGCAGCCTGCTCTGTGGTTTTGCAGCCCCTTTTCAGCCCCATACCAGATGCAGCTCTGGGCTTTTGCCTTCTAACCCTAATGCTAGGCCTTGGCTAAGCCTCAGCTCCCCCAGCACTGTGGCCCATATGAACAGACTCACAGGTGAGAAACCTTCTCACAGCCTGCACTCTTGTTTCTCACCCCCTTTCCAGCCTCACACATGCTGCAGGTCCAGGCTTTGCCCTTCTCCTAACCCCAGCCCCAACTTCAGGTCTGTCAAGGCCCTGTGGGCATCCACAGGCCTTACAGGTCCTGCGCAAGGCCTAGGACCCCATGTCAGCCCCTGGGGCCATCAATCCGTGTCCCAGCAATGCCGCAGCAGGTCCAGTCTCCAGATCCCCACAGCCCTGCCCTGCCCAGTCATGGGCCCTGCTGAGCCATCCCATTCCCAGGGAGATGCTTGATACCCAGAGATGGGGCTGGCCTGGTACCTCCCAGCTACTCCTGCCTGTGTGGTGGGACAGGCTCTGGTTGCCTGACCCTGCCCTGCCACCCACCATGGAAAGCCCCCCAGCCTAGCAGCACCTGACAATACCTTGACATTGACTGAGCCTCCATCTGCCCTTAGGCCACAGCAGCAGCCTGCACGAAGAAGCTCTCCAGGGAAAAATCCTTTGCAAGTTCTCCACAATCATCTGGTGCCCAAATTGGCAGTCTGTAATGATGGCTTTTTCCATGAAATGTCGATATTTAATAGTTCCTGAGTATGTGAAACAGTGGCTCAGGCTGTCAATGCTGTTTGACTCCTGGTCAACGACTTTGCAAAGCAAATACAAATGAACCAGTGTGGGTGTTACACAGCATTACCCATATTTCACTACGAGAAGAGGAGAGAAAACATTAGCTGTAGAAATTACTACACATAAAATCTGAAATCACACATCATTGTACCAAATATATAAATTGGTTCATTCCCTCCTGACTATGTATTGCTCGGGTGAAAGCAATGGAAAATATATTCAACTTCAGAGATTAAAACCTGAATCTTAAAGTTCAGATTTTGACTGTGATCTCCAAGACCAATCCAAGCAAAAGCCAAACTGTGCAATAGTTAGATGAACAGTGTCTCACTGAAGGCGTATTTCCATGATCTTCTCTCCAACGAGACAACGATCTCTGCCCACTGAAATGAACACCCAGGACGGTGAGGGGCTGGAGCATGTAATATATTAGGAGATGCTGAGACAGCTGGATTTACGTAGCCTTCAGTAGGTGAAAGGGAACTCTTAGTGCTTTTGACAGCTGACGGAAAGGTTTAGAGAAGATAAGTCCAGATTTGTTCTTGGAGATGCACAGGGGGAGAAGGAGAGACAAAAGACACAAATTGCAATATGGGAAATTCACTTTATATAATCCTTTTTTTTCCTCACCATGAACATGGCCAACCAGTGGAACAGGGACTCAGAAGTTGTAGAAACTGCATCCAGAGGTATTCAAAGCTCCACGAGACATGACCCTGAGCAACCTGATGTAACTGGACCTGTTCTGAGCAGGGAGTGAGACTAGATGACCTCCAGGTGTTCCTTCCAATACGAATCACTCTGTGATTTTACAAACATTTGCTTTTAAGAAGCATGCAAAAATACTACTGTAGTATATTTGAGTATAAGGCTTTAAACATTTGCGTTTGACAAATACAAAGCCAACAATGGATAAAACCAGATTCTGCTGTAAATTAAAGAGGAATTTTGTTTCCATGAACATCTGGGATATGTGTGTGCAATTGCCATACTGCTAAACAAAGAGCTGGCATGAAGAAAAAGAAAAGGATCTGGTTTAGTTTAGTATGTTGTCCCTTGGAGCTAACATATTATATAATGTGTTTGGGGTTTAAGTGTAGTTATTTGTTAGGAATTAAAAATAAACATAATTTTCAAAGTACAAAAATAGTGCTTTATGATAGAATGAGAGATAAATCTGAATCAGAACACAACTACAAAATCTGCTTCCTGGAAGTACTAAAAAAGTTGTAATCACTTCACAGGTACAATTTCAGAAGATACCTAGATGTGCAGGAAGACTGAAGCGGTAGTCACTGTTACTTAAGCTCATAAGTGTGTCAACAATTTTTGAAAATGGGACCTAGGCTCCTGAATCATTCCCATCTCAGTGTTCTTGGAAACCTGGTCTCTTCAACAATTTTGAAATTTTTATTATAGGAATATATGGTTCTTGTATTCATGATGTACTTGTTATTTTTAATGCAAATTAAACCTGAAACTTTTAGTCTGAACACACTTTTCAGATTCAGGTGTAAACTTCAGCCTAGATCCATGTGATCCTTAGGCATGGAAATTTCTTAGCAACTCTATTAATGGGAAAGTCAAAACCTCAGATTGGGCACCTAATTTCTATACATAGAGTATAGGAAGATCGAGGCACTTGGCTCAACATTATCCCAGCTTGGCATGCTGCAAACATATAAACTGACACATAGGATGCATTTAAGACATTTCTTAAATAATGTCTCTTTCCTAGACCACAGCCCTTTTGTATCGCAGAACTAGGCACCTGTGTGAAAAAGGGAGTCACAGTCCCAAATTTCTTTCTGGGTATAGTCACACATAATGGCTGGCCACTCTCTTTTAGATGTGGCTGCTGGAGGGAAGAAAGGGCAGCTACAGTAACTGCCCAGCCCTGCTCTCCAAGTCTAGGAAACAGCTTGCTTCCTCTCACTTGCTGCCAGTGGACCTGTGGAGCCCACAGTCCTCCATGCACAGTGGAACATTCTCAGCTGCTGTTATTTGAGCAAGGACCTATTCCACCTTTGCATATTAAAGGCATTCCTTTGGGTTGCATGAGCTGTCATTTTTAACTCTCTTCAGGTTCAGGGATGCCTAGCCCAGTTATCCGGTTTCCAGTATATTGCTTTTTGTATAGTGACCTATAGGTTACTATACAAAAGTCAGGCATGTTCACACAGTACAAAGGTGGTTTCTCTAAGGAGATCTGCTATCACGTCTGCATATATATGTGCATAAGGCAGGTATAAGCAGGGATGAAGGTAAGCTTCATTCAAGATGTACTTAAATGCAGTTCGTATTTGACTCTTATTGAAGTTGACTCCATCTCCAGCCACAAGGGAAGCAAAATTTTTACATGTCCTCTCTATTTGCTCTATCATACTGCTTGTTAAGCAAAAACAATGTGCTGAGCACTATATAAGCCAGAAAATCAGCAGTGTTGATCTGTGCCCATGTTCAAGGCATCCTGAAGGTTCTGCTTTCTGTGATACCAGATGTCAATAACATGTAACAAACTCTTACCATGATGTAATATAATTTCACATAAGACAACAATGTGACCACTTCTTACACACAAATCCTGTTTGTAGAAAGGATAAGGCATTAGAATGACAAATGTGATGAACCAGAAATAACTGAGGCAAATTCTCCTTTTCTTTGTCAATCCACAGTTAATAAACCCAATGTGACGGTTCAAAAAAGCCCTTTATATTTCCTGCTCAAATTTGTTGACAATTAGTTTACTGATCCCATTGTTTGAAACCTCTGTGAAAGATATAGCCTCTGTGAAAACCCATCGTCTCCTTTTGGTTTTGGTATGCCTTGATTACCTTCTTGACTGATTAATCCTATTGACTCAGGTGTTGCTAGCTTATCAGTTCTACTCTTCACAGGTGAAAAAAAGAAATTTTATGCAAGGGCTGGTTCTATTGCTTATGTTAATCAAACTTACTGATTCAGATTTTGCCTCCTCCCAGGAAACCCCAACATCTTTCCAGCTTGCAGACAATTACATTATGTACTGAGCACTTGTCTGAAGCGTTTATCTGTGTTGTAGAGCGTCTCTGCAGCAGACAGCATGTCGGTGCCTGTGGATTCTCTGAATTCCCAGAGATGGGAACCAGATGCTACCATAACTATGCATATAAAAAATAGTCTCCATCTAATAAAAAAAGCCCTTGAAGGACTTTATTCGGATTTTATGAGCCATCAAGTGGAACAGCTGGGATTTTTCAGGGGTTTGTTTTTTTTTTTTTCACTGGTTTCATCCCAGTAATTTTAAAGCACAGACATTTGCCCCAAAGCCTTTGCCTTCAGATACAACATGTTTTTTATTTCAGCTTCAGCTGCTAACTTCTCTTAATTTATATATCAAAATATTACGATGCTCTTTTCTCAGTCATATGATTTTTACTGATCTACTTGTGTCAGCAATGAACGCGCATCACCTTTGCTGACTGACATCCTCAACCCAAGAGGCAAAGGAAGAAGTAAAGCACTTATAACTTTAGGAAGGTTTTTATGGTTTGGGTTTTTTTTATTATTTTTACTTTGGTTTTTAGTGATATATACTGATGTGCTTTCTGAAACCGACAAGAAACTGATGGAATCTCAAAAAAACAGGAAAACAATGCACCACTGAAGCAGATGTGCGCCCAGAGAAGCTATGAAAAAACCAGATTCCCACATCTTGTTGCATAAAAAGGCAAAAATGAAAATTCCAGATACTGGTAGTGTAAAAAAAGGGAAGAAAAAAAAAACCCGAGACAAAACCTCTGAAGTACATCTACAAAAACCCCATCGATTAAAAGACTTGTTAATCTCGCCTAGCTAAATTAAGAACATGAATAGTTTACTCCATGGCAATTTTTTTCTTGGGCTTTGTTACAGCATTGCTGTCTGAAAGAGGAACGGAAATACATACCTTATTGCTGTACCTTTACACACAATTGAGTATGTCTTCCCAAATTGTTAAGTGAGACTATTATGACTCTCTAACATAACTTCCCACATAGCAAAAATGATGTATCTTCCCTACATTAAATCTCTTAAAGCCCCCCCCAGACTGTGGTTAACTACAGCCTTTTTTGTTCAAATATCAATTTAAATTTAAAAAACACACACTAAAAGAGAACTCTCTGCTACTCTTCATTTCAGCAGGCCATTGCCCTTTCCTAAACATGCACATTTCATTATGATTCTGAGTTTGTCTGGATTCAACTTCCTGCCATTACATCCTGCATCTTGACATGCTTTTGTCTGCTAGACTGAAGAGTCCTCTAGCATCACGATTCTGTTCCCTGCAGAGGTTCCTTGCACTGTCAACACATCTCTCTCTAAATAAACTTAAGTAAAGCTATTGCAATGCACGTTTTCCAAACTTTTAACCAGCTTATTGTCTCTTCTCTTATACTCCTCCATTTTTTCAGCATCTTTCTTGACTGTGGACATCAGAACCAGACAGAATCAGCAGTGGTCATATCTATTCCTAATGCAGAGTTATAGTAACTTCCTAGTCTCTCTTCATATGTTCTTGTTCTTAAAGATATTCACGAGTTGCATTAGCCCTCCTGGCCACAGTGCTCCACTCTGAGCTCATGTGCAACTAATTAACCAAGAAACACAGCTCCTTTCCAGTAAGTTCTTCTCAGTACATAGGCCCCTATTCTGTAAGCATGGTCTACATTCTTTACTATTAGATTTACGATATTACATGTAACACCTATTGTTGGCCCACATAACTAAGCAATCTGTTACTAACAACCTTCCCAACACCATCTGAAAGGTTTAACAATATTTTTCCAGTTAGTGCCCTATGGCGTTCTGTATCTCTACAGAATCCCAACAGGAGCAGTCACTTAACATAATACATAATTTCATGTAGTTTAGTCTATTTAAAGCATTCCCAATTTGTTTCACATTGCTGCAATGTATTAATCAAGAATTCAGAGTGTTAACTCAAATAGCTCAGCAAAATCCACATAGATTGTATTGTACGTATATAAAGTTGTACTTTATTAACTTAACATGTAATCACCTCAGGAAAAACACTTCAAGCCAGTACAACCAACACCTGTTTTCCATAATCCTGAACTCATTGGCAATACTTTAATTTTTTTTTTAAATTTTATACCATTGCAGGTATTTTCCTGTTTGCCCTGATGACGCCCTGATCAATGGCATGTCCAGTATTGCTCCTGGAGACCTGGATTGTTCCTCTAAACCCTCCTTAAACAGTGGCATGTTAGCTCTCTGGTGCTCTCAGAATTTCATGACTTAATGAAATCCTTCTGTTGCCTTTTCAGAGTTTTATTTTGTTTTCCTTCCTTCTAATCCCATTCCCATGCATAACTTGATTTAGAAGATATATACGTATTCCTCACTCCTATCAGTTCTCAACACTATTTCATGAGTTTTGTAATACATAATGGTTCTCTTCAACATGTGGAATCATAGGATTATTTTTCTCAGCTATCATCATGCAAGTCCACTTCTGACCTCCATGCATGCAGAGAGAAGTAAAAAAACAAACACCACGAACCTAAGTGTACAAAACCTAAAGACTCTTACAACTTAAAGATCTAAGAAATTATCTTTTATCTCATAATGATTTTTGTCTCACTCATGACAGGCAACAGTTGAGGTATACAGAAATGCCATGTTTGGTGTGCAGACCCTACTGCATAGTGTCCTACGGAGAAAACCAAAATAAATCAGAATAAGCAAAGTTCAAACAGGAAGTCCAAGGCTAATTAACTGACCTGAACTAAAGGTCACGAGGCCCTTGGGAATCTCTGAACAGTGCTATCTCACACATATTCGAAATACATCATTGGACATAACTCAGCCATCTTTCGCCTTGCGCAACCACTCAGATATTTCCACAAGATCACATAGCTGAAATAAAGTAGTACAGTCTTAATAAAAGGTTGATGCTGCTGTGGCAGGGGACAAACATGGTGGAAGATGAGAGCTGGAAAAGGAATAGGTATTGCAATGGGAAAGTTTAGATTCACATTATTTTGTTCTCTTTCAGTAATGAAAAGGGAAAGCAGAATTAGGCAACTTTGAACTTTCATACAGTGTTGATATGCTCCATCCTGGACAGGTTAGTAACTCAGCTTGCTTACAGATGGCTTGAACAAGAGACACAATGCTGTCCCGTTTCTTTCTATGTACATATCCTTTCTAATGAAGGGCTGACATTTACCCCTATATTTGCATACAAAGAAGTATACAGAAAAGGAACAGAAATAATTTCTTCTAATATTGTCTTTTCTGTCTTTGCCTAGATTTCCAGAGTTTTCACTTATTCAGCATTCTTTCTTAGATTCAGAAAGATTTTTGCTGTAATTCTCACAACACAGTAACTAGCTTGGTTCCTTTCTCTCATGACTGTTAGGATAATAAAACCAAAGACTGCCTCACTTGTTACCAGCAGTAGTTTTTAGCCTTGTTGTTCAAAGAAATGAAGATGACTAATACACAATCTATGTGAATCTCTCTGACTACGTCCAAAAAGGACATTTGAATCCATTGACCAATTTTAACCAGAAGAACAGAGATCTTAAAGAAACCGAGTCTCAACTGATTTCCTGAAAATAGACAGCTGAATAAAAGAAGCAGACCCTGTCAACAGTTTCACTGAAGAAATTGTTGCCAACTCTTTATCAAACAACAGAAAACACACTTGAGGTAAAAGCCTCTAGATTTCTCCAGTCAATAAGAAAACCTCTAAAGCTACATCCCAAAGTCATGAAATGGATTCACAGGAAAAAGTGTCTCTGTTAGCTGCAATGTTCCTGTAATTACTTGTTTCCTAAATGTGTACATTCATTTTTTGTTTTTTCCTTTAATAAGGCAACTAGTAGTGTCAAATCAAGATGTGTGGTAGAAACCTCTGGAACCCCTGTCCTACATGCAATACATACATGTAATCCTGAGCTTGAGTGACTCAGAAGAGACCAAACCAATATTTTGACTTGCAATATGCCAATGGACAGCAGCTGTAACATGGCCATTATGTTCAATTTACAGCTGGCCAAAGAGGTGAGGTTCTAAATCTCTATTTGCTACACTCCACCTAGTCATGTATACAGGTGTACTGTGATCTTACCCGATTTTATAATCGCATCACAGGGATGCATATATACAAGCCCAACTGGCAGTTATCTACCCAACATTAAATTATTTTGCAATAAACAAATACTTCAATATTTCAACCCATTTTCTTGTTACAAGTTTTTATTCCATGCGCAATGAAAACCAAAATGGTCTGTATTCATTCATAATTGTAAGGAAAAGCCATTTATCAGTTGAATAGATTGCTCTCAAGGTTAAGAAAACACTTGACTCTGAGCAGGTGGTGGAGAACTCTACAGACAGGGTAAATCACAGCTGGAAGTTCAAGGCTGCTGGGGCAGCACTGTAACAGTACGTATTGTAACAGGAAAGCAGTAAGCAGAATAAAAAGTTTGCCACTGAACTTCCAGGTGTTTAGGAAAAAGTCTTGTTACTATGGATTTATGATCTCTTTGAGTGAAGGTTAGTTTGATGGTGTTAAGAACAGAGGGGAAAAAACAACTGGTGGTGCATATAATTTTCTGCTATAGACAGTGCAACTACATCAATTCATCTTTCTCTCTCCGCAAGCCAAGATAGAGACACTATAAATCAGAACTCTTATGTCAAGGTTTAAAGGAAGCAAGAAATATGCAAAACAGTAAATCAACATGAGCTTGCCTATGCTATAGTTGGCAGTCACAACTATACTAGAAGTCAGAAGATTAATGCTGTCCATTTTTATTTCCACTGCCCTAAGAGTAAAACACAAGATTAAACACCAGGAGTCTTTGGTAACAGGTGCTGAGGGATTACTGCATATGCTGCTAGCAATTTTTCTCAATGTACATGTCAGGTGCAGGGAAAGGCAGTGCCAAGGGAAGGAAATAGCCTCAGTTCCTTTAAAGTTTTCCTAAATCAGTGGAGAGAAGATGTTCATGTAGCAAGTACTCTGGCACCCTAAAAGCCCTCTTAGAAATTGGAAGGCCAAATCTATCCTTAGTTAACCTCCCCCCGTGCGATCTACTGAAATCAGCAGGAAATCACAAGATGTGGAGAGAAGCAGAAAAGAAGTTGCCTCTGTTTTAGCATAGTGTATGGAAAGCAGCAGGAGTTCGGCTTCCATACATGTAGGTACTTTTGCACTGAATGCTCAAAATCACATAGGAGAATTAGGAATACATATTCATGAAAAATTGCCTCCTTCCTTAGTAAACCAGTAAAATAACAAGTGCCTCAGTTCCATATGACCAGCATTCGATATTCTTCCCTGCAATGCAAAGCATTTATTGGTACACAACATCTAAGATGTGAGAGTCGCAGCAAGAATAGGGCCAGCACAGTCATTTTCAGGTCTAAAGCTTCTTATCTGTAATAGCAGCCATCAGTGAGGTACAAATAGAGAAAGCAAACCTTCAGCTATGGTAACATCTCAGAAACATCAGACAAAGGCCATTGCCAATTACTGAAGACAGGAAGTGTCTTACTTACCTCCTTCTGCCTCAACAGAGGCTACATAACACTTAGAGCTTCTACAAAGCATGTACATTGCATGAAGTAGATTAAGTAGTGTTTGCATTAATCAGTTATTGACTAGCATATGAGAGATGGACAGTGTCTGCTTACTAGCTAACAGAGACCCTAGTTACCATAAATTTTCATAGAGTTGTAATTGAGAAAATAAGCAATCAGAAAAAGGAGGGAAAAGCACATATAAATGTAATCCCAGGTGAATTTTTTAAATTCAAAAATTGAACATAACTGATTATATAAAAAAATAGTAGTGCAAACAAATTCACACATTTGTGTACATAAAGCAGAAACAAAAATGATGCAAAGAACTCACACATTTACAGAAACAAAAAGCTGTAACTAAACACCACAAATTCTTATATGAATCACAAAAACTGTAACATTCTGGTTTTCAGGCAATACATATTAGAAATAATTAATATAACGAATTATACTTACAAGACAAGACAACCATTTTAAAATAATCTCTTAAGCAGAAAGATTTTCATGGTATGCATCTTTTGCTTTACAGAACCAGATATTCATAAAATGGAATTGGAGATTGCATCACAGAGAAACAACATATTACCACAAAACTTTCCAAAGAAAAAGGGAGGAAAGAGGAGCTTAGAAAATTATCAAGATTTCTCAAGACTGTAAAAGGCTAACCAGTTACACAAGGAACTCCAAATCCTGATGACCATTTCAATAACAATTTTATTCAGTGATTGACATTACCATCAATACAAAGCATACTGTATGAGGGGCAAGTGCAGATCAGAAAATAATTACCTTGCACAGTGCACAGAAGCAGGTGTAGCATATTTCAATACCGACATAACATCAAAGTAACATACCTTTTGTGGATTGGAATTTTAATTTCTCTGTTCAACAGTCAATAAATTGTTCCTGGATGGTAATCTTTTACTTTAAATGGTTCTAAATAATTAATTTTAAAACATGCTTAGTCCTGAAAACTATATTTGTTAACTTAAGGTAAATGCCCCTGTACATCTGAAGTGGATGACTTTGATACTAGGATTGTGAGGAGGAATTACATCATTTTTATCAGTTATGTGCTTTGAGGCTAAGCAGATGGCATGCCCCTGCAACTATAGTATTCTACGATAATCTAAGGACAATTTTAGGTTATTGCTTTTTATAGCTCCATGGATCACTCCCAAAATCCTGTTTAAAAATCAAGGTCCATTATCTGTATTTTATGATGTAAATGAAAGAAATTAATCTGCAGCCAACATATAGTGGATCTAATTGGCATGAAAGTCCAAATTATTTCTGTCTACAGCCCAGTGCCAAATTAAATATATCAAGACTAGATTTCCAACCTAGTCTAAAAGTGCATATATTTTCTTAAGTTTTTGTGTAAGTAACAGCAGCATGCAAATATCCAAAGATTCACACACCATGGTTTCCAACACATACCCACACAATTCCTGTTAGAAATTGACCTAGTCTGGAATCCTGTTGCTAAACTTTTTTGTAATTAAAAGATATGAACTGATTCAAACAAAAGTGCCATGGGGAATGTGTCAGCTTTGAAAAAAAAACCCTATCACTGGAAATTGTTTGGGAACCAAGATAGAACTACCATGCAAAATTAGAGACCCTTCAAATACCTTTGTTTTTCCTCATCTAGGTATGCCGCTTAAGTCCTGATTTTTTTTTATTGCATATCAGATCATTGCCTCTACCACCAGGCCCTGGCTATTCTTGCATGTAGCTCACTCAGTCTTTCCTGACAGGACATTTTTATTTTTTTTACATTGAACCACAGAAAAAGAGCATTCTTTATGCCCCACCTGCCAGCCGCCTTTGGCTTCAGGAGAGTCAAGATTCCCTTTTGATTGACATTTACTTTATACACATGAAATAACACCAGTAACAGGACGTAGAAATGGCCTGTCAGTTAGCACTCTCACAGCAACGGGGAGCACAGAAAACCAGTGACTATGAACACAGATGTCCTACATTTCTAATGCACGTTGAACAAGTAGGAAAAAATCAGCCCCTGAAGTTGTGCACTCAAATCTAAGTGCCCATTTCAAATATTTGTTTCACAGTCTTTCAGGTTGACTGAGATCATTGTGATTGAAATTTTCCCCACTAGTCAGCCCCAAGACAGGCTTTGAAGGTAGAAATATTTGTGAAAATGATTTACAGATGTTTTAAAACTTGCTGCCAGCATTCTTACTGAAAGACTGTCTATGGATCTTTTATCTTAACATTCTTGTTTTTACATATTTCTTATGCAGTATATGATAAGGATGAGGGAAAAGAGTAGAAATTCTGATCAGAGTTGTTAAAATATAGTTCTTAAAAATGTCTGAGAGACTGACCACAATTTAACTGTTAAACTCAGTTTGTTGAGCTAATGAAAGAAAATCCTGTTAGGTTCTGCATAGTTTAGACAGCAAGAAACCAAAGTATGTTTTCACCGAAGCCTCAGAAAATAATCTTCTCTTAGGCATGTTGAGGTCACCACTATAGAGGACTTCTCAAGCAGTGCCTAAACCAGGGAATGACTGCATGGCTTGAAAAAGCAGTTGGGTCCACCACTCTTCAGCATGAAGAAATGTTGTCCTCCGAGTCATCTGCAGTTCAGACCATTTAAAAACATTCAAAACTTCAAGAGAACTTTCTCTGGAAAGGCACAGAGCATGGGACAAGCAGCTTTCACTCTCTGACAATGTTCACAGCTGCTTTCCTGAGAGGTCTCCCAGGCCTCAGCAGCACCAACACCCTGGGTGTGCCTGCACAGCCTGCTGTGCACCTGCACAAGTTACAGGACTATCAAGAGGAGATTCCTGACCTGGATCCACATCTGCTAGTGTAATGCTTCAGCTACACCAGTTACAGCTGGACTACTAGCACAAATCAAGTCTTTCTCCCATGGAGCTTCCCAGGCCGAAGCTGGGCTCTGTGGTACAGGAATACCCACTCCAACCCATTTCCTTCTCTACTAGCTGTTTCTTTCCTGGTTTTGCTGCGCATATTCCAATAAAACCTTTGTTGCGATGCCAGGAAAAGTCCATTTTTGTGAATTTCCACCAGACCTCTAAAAAATTCAAACCAGGAGCTTAAAATGGTGTGATTAAATTAAAACAATATACAGTCTTTAAGGAAAAGCCCTGGGTGCTCTTTGATTCCAAGCCTTTGGGCTTTAAAAATTTTCCCCATAAATAGAAAGATTGAGCAGACTAGCTCCTTACTTTGAATTTCAACAAAAGTCACATAGTATTGCACCTATAAGGAAAAACAGCAAACACCAAAATTTGTGTGATGAGAGTTTACCACATGTGTGCAAAAAACAGTGAGGCATAAGATTCTGGGGTCTCTGGAGTGCTAAGTCATCGAAACAGCACAACAGCTTTAACAGGAGGGTCCCACAAATGGCACTCTCATATAAGCTTTGTAGTTCACACAATATGTACCAGAATTTTAAAAAATATTCAAAAAAGGATTCTCAAGAGTGGAAAGGAAATCTGTGAAGGGTTCAGCAGCATTTTGAACACAAGATTCTCAATACCCTTTGGCAGTAAGGCACTGCCTCACCTCCTCCTCCACTAGCTGCCAAACACAGGGATGGGGAATGAGTATGGAAAGGGTCACGGGCAGTTTTTCCAAGAATGGAGGTAACTATAACTAGAGCTTACCCCATGCTGAGTAGCTACATGTCAGTTACATATGGAGGGAAGCTAAGGTTTTCTATTCTTATTTTGTCTCAAAATAAGAAGTTTTTAAAATATCGGGACATTTATGCATTTAATTTAAAAAACATGCCTTGCTACATTTATAACAGTAGCGTTGTGTGGCCCTGCTTAGTGTTTAAGCTGTATGAAGAAATGGAAAATGATTCCTAGAACAGATTTTTCAGGCTACTTTCAAGATTACCTATATTCCCATTAGGCTCAATTTATCCAAATATGACTATATCAGACTGAAGTGGGCTTTTGTTCAAGATACACTGTTACAATTCCTGACCAGCAACAGGAAACAACTTTAGGACTACCATTTAAAAATTTCTCCTTCTCAAAAATTTTTGTGTTTTTTGAGTTCCAAAGTGAAATTGGCTTTTATGCTTCTCCTTTGTCCTGATGCAATAAAAGTTTTTCCTCTCCAAGAAAGCAAGTCTACTGTGAAAGGGCAAACAAGGAAAAGTACCAAGATCCCAAAAACCTTTAGGCATTGTAAGGACAACTGAAAGGCTTTGGTTCAGTTGTGACTTAAAGTTCCTGCACTGTGCTATCACCCTTTGAGAGACTGTTGAAACTCTACAGCCCAGTCAACCAAAGAGAAGTTCTATTCAGAAGGGCAGGTTTATTCATGGAGTAGTCAGGCCAAAGCTGAAGTCAGAGTCCCAGAAGCTTTCTTCATGTAGAAACCAGCATAGATAGGAGCAAGGTTGAGTACAACGCCCCTTGACCTGCTAGAGCTTCACAGAGACATCGGGAAGACAAGAGACAGAAGGTCTTTCCCTCAGTTCTTTGTCCCCATCTGCACTGGCATATACTTCTCCCTTAGCTGGAGGTTGCACACTCCAACATTGTCCTTGGAGGACACAAGAGGCTAGTACACTTTAGACTGCAATGGCCCAAAAATGCAGTGCTTCTTATGACAAAGATCCAAAATGGCAGCAAAAGCTAACTCATGTAAATATCCTAAACGCTCCACAAATTATTCTTTTTGTGTAAAGAATCTTACCATTATTTCACTTTCTCTAAATGAATTATTTTCACCACAAATATGTACTAGTAAGAAGGAAGATGATGCTAAGTTAGCATGGATCGGAGGATCTCTCAGACAAAAAATGAATGATAGCCCTGAACAGAAAGGTAAATTTGGTGCTTGTCATTAAAAGTGCAATTGATTGAATTCAGTTTCTGTGTCAGAATCACCATTAGAAATTCATTACTCATACCTGTATCATCTAATATTCATAAGTGTACCAGCAGAATACTTTGGACAGTTTTCGATATTTGTTCCTTTAAAACATTCACCTACTGTCTCATGGGAATCCTGACATATAAGTTCTCTTGCAGCGAAATCGTGACAAATGACAGTTCACAGAAGTTGGAGCCCTTTTAACTGGCTTGGAAACCTATCAGCTATAGATCATGAAACTTAACAGTCAAGTATTGAAACAACTGGTAAGTCTCCTGGCTTTTCAAAAGGTTGAGAGTCACTATGGCCTTCAGACACTTCTCCGAGGCTCAATGCCAGCTGTAGGCCAGTCAAGTGAGTATCACTGTTGGACTAGCAGTGCCTAAGAACAGAAAAATTACAAGCTCCCAGTATTCCACTACTGATGTTCCTCAAGTAATTACAACCAAAAGTTCCCATGGATGCTTTGACATTTCCTCCAGACTACAGCATTTTAGTTAATTAGATTTTTTTCCTGATGATGGATGACTTTTATATCTGAGCCTCATAGAATCACAGAATGGTAAGAGTTGGAAGGGACCTTAAAGATCATCTAGTTCCAACCCCCCTGCCATGGGCAGGGACACCTCCCACTAGAGCAGGTTGCTCAAAGCCCCATCCAGCCTGGCCTTAAACACCTCCAGGGATGGGGCATCCACAACTTCCCTGGGCAACCTGTTCCAGTGCTTCACCACCCTCACAGTAAAGAATTTCCTCCTAATATCTAATCTAAATCTCCCCTCTTCCAATTTAAAACCATTACCCCTTGTCCTGTCACTACATCTCCTGACAAAGAGTCCCTCCCCAGCTCTCCTGTAGGCTCCCTTCAGATATTGGAAGGCTGCTATGAGGTCTCCCTGGAGCCTTCTCTTCTCCAGGCTGAACAACCCCAGCTCTCTCAGCCTGTCTTCATAGGGGAGGTGCTCCATCCCTCTGATCATCTTTGTGGCCCTCTGCTGGACCCGTTCCAACAGGTCCATGTCCTTCCTGTGTTGAGGACTCCAAAGCTGGACACAGTATTCCAGGTGGGGTCTCATGAGCACAGAGTAGAGGGGCAGAATCACCTCCCGTGACCTGCTGGCCACACTTCTCTTGATGCAGCCCAGGATGCGTTTGGCTTTCTGGGCTGCCAGTGCACCTGGTAAACCTCATATGAGGTTTGCTTTGCTTGTTAGGGAACTTAGAGTGAAATACTGTAGGACATTATTCAAATTTCAAAAGAATATTTTCTACTCTTCTACTTCCAACTTCAGCTTCACATTAGCAAATTTCCCTGGCTGTGTAATAATTTCTTACTTACTGACCATGAAAGCATCATGTGTGACACACATTCACAAAGAACAAGCAAGGCTGGTAGTCACTACTCCATATGTCACTTAAAATCAGAAAAAGTAAAAGTTTAGAATTCACGAGCCTGGCAGAAATGACTTTCATATTGTAAACAGTGCACCATCTCCATGAGTTTGACAACTGCTGCCTTCTACTTCGTGTTTTACAATACACATATATATGGGTTCATACACTTCTTATCCCAACTTTACAAAAATGCAAATAGACACATAAGATGGAAACCAAAAATTAATGAGATCCATGTTTTGAAAACAATTGTGGATTTTCTTGTTAAAAGGTCAAGCATTTAACAACTGACTTGGATTCGCTTCTTGAACTGTCAGCAGGTGATATAACTTGAAGTCCAGAACAAAACTGACTTATATAAAAGTGATATTATTCTAATTATGCTATAACCCAAACTAAACCAGGCATTTTTGTCTTGCTAAGTACAGTTTAAAAATAAACAGGCTAAACATGAGAACTCTGCTGGGCCAAGCATACCCAAGAATTCACACCATCAGCTAGAAACTAACAGAGTTCTAATTAAAATGCTGTGATTTACACTAGGGATTTTGAGTAAATTTAATTAGTTTCCTACATTTCAACAGAGTATATTAAGAGCAAATGTATTCTCTCTGCATAAATCAGTAAAACAATGAAGAACAAATGAGTTGTGCCATCTTCATAAACTAATACATGCTAAAATATGTGCTAATCCCAATCTGCACTCTGGTTAGATATTACCATATGAGTACATTCAGCAATTTTAATTTAAACTGCCAGCAGTTAAACAGAAAAGGGCAGCAAATCAAAACCACTGTCATCATTCACATTTGCTATTGCAGCATCACATCTGTAAAGAAAAAATGGCAGAGCTGCCCCAAACAATGTTATCTGGGTCTTCTAAAATGCTACTCTTAATCCTTTTACATAATTCAGTTATGGTGTGACACTGATTGAACATACGCAATCCTCATGTTTGTAAGGAAAACAGGAGAGGAATGTCTTCTTACCAGATTTACAGAGTGCAACAACTTAATAAGCTTTTCATTTACCTTTAAAATAAAATAGAATCATGTGGAATTACTAATAGTTGGCTCTCTAAATGGCAGGAGGTTAATGTGAGTATGCCTGAGATGTTTATTCAAAAGTTCACTCCATATTTTGAAGTTCGCATCTCTCACTAGATTGGATTGTAAGTGCTGTAAAATTAGCTTATTCTCTTTTTATTTCATTACTTTCACAACTCTTCCCAAGCCAATATTCTAATTATTGAAAAAAATTAAAAGACAAGGATTATTTCAACTTCTTCAGTTACATAAGGATTCAAGTGGGCTAAAAAGATTATGTTCTTCAAAGGGCATATTTCTGCACAGAAAAATATTTCTGTTGATGATAGTAGATATTTCACTTATTAGCTGCTATGCCCATTTAACAAACAAGTTTTACTAACAAATTAATAAAGATAGCCATAACATTTTTAAATAAAACTTTATCCTGAGATTTTTTGAAACAATGTCTGAATATTGAACAGAAAAGATGTTCTGAGGCTGTTTAGACCACCCTCAGGTCAATTCAACAGCATGAGAGGAACAGAAACTGAAATCAGTAACCTTAACTTCTCAGTCTGAAAGTGGAAATATTGATAATTTCCTGAAATGAAAGTAAAATTCAATAAGAGAGCCTGAAAGTTGCCTGCAAAACAATATATCCATCTCCAGTTAACTGTACAATTAATTGCCTATCTCCAAAAATTACTTGGGTAGGCCCTTCTCATTCAGGGATACACCCTTCTAAAAATGTCACTAATTCAGGTATTCTTCTGGAAGCGCAATCACATTTTAAACCAAAACAACAGTTAAAAAGATATTTCATAGAAGAGGGTAGAAGTATTATCCCCATCTTACATACAAATGCATCCAAATGGATTAAACATTTTCATGGTAATTCAGCAAGTTTGTGATAAATATCTATAGCCATGTTTCAACATGTGTGCTGTAGTCTGTCGACCCCACTTCTTCACTACAGAATCATCTACTTTGAACGAAATTTCATTTCCAGAGAAGGAAAATCTAAGAAATCTCTCTTACCTGGCAAAAAATGATGCTGCCACCGAGGTGCCTGTGGATACTTCACTGGCAACATACGTGCTCTGGGAAGCAGGGAAGCTGTACAAGGAGGGTTTATCTGCATTGTAGCGGTTCAATGCTGCTTCAGTCAGGCCCTCTCGATTAGTTTCTGTCATAAGCTGCGATATCTGAAGACAGAAAAAATCAAGTGTCATCAGCTAAAGCTCACTAGCTGACCATTCCTCATCCAGAAGTGTCTCTGGGTTGTAGATGGAATAAGAGAGGTATTTCATTCACTACGTCTTTGCTGCTCTGTGAAAAAGTTTATTGCTCTGTCATGCTATCTACAGTACTTTGGCTCAACTCTAACCTTGTCTGCATTAAAACTAATGGGATAAATTCATCCCATCACTACAAATGTCAGTAATGCCTATGGCTTTCCATCCATATGGAAAAGAAAGTAAACCATAATCCTTGCTTGGTTTTACCTCAGGATACCAGACAGACAACTTAAATATGTGTAAGATATTTATATTTTACTTCAGGAAAAAAAAAAAAACAAACATTTGTTTGCCTTTGTAAAAATAAGTGTATTAATCACTAGTGTATTAAGTACTTCTGTTGACCTTTCTCCAGAAAAGCCAGCAAACAGCACAGGAAGAAGTCCCTTGGGATCCTAGACTATTTATCATCTCTCTAAAATAGGGATCATTACCACTCACTTTCATAGGCTTTCTTAAAAGGTTTTAAACATCCTATGGTTTCATTCTTCTGATAGCCCATTTAACATTCTTTCCCCTCTTAGGAAGCCTCATCTCAGCTTTTCATTGCCTGGGAAAAGAAATGGGAGTTCAACCAGACTTGACCCAGCTCTCCTCAAATTAAGCGAAAGATCTTTATTGACTTCAGAGAAAACTGGGTCAGCCCTATTGAAGTACCTCCTGAAAACTTATTTCAGTTTCTTGACTATTACTTCCACATGAATTTACAATACTACGATGTCATCTATTGTACTTCATGCAATTCCTAACTTCTCTTTCCTCCTCTGCTCATTTCAACCACAAATAGCTTTTGTTCG
Source organism: Numenius arquata (assembly GCF_964106895.1). Lineage (NCBI taxonomy): Eukaryota > Metazoa > Chordata > Aves > Charadriiformes > Scolopacidae > Numenius > Numenius arquata. The sequence goes on along the minus strand of NC_133577.1, from coordinate 28,297,854 downwards.
CTAATGCACATCACAAAATTGCAACATATGCCTAAAAAGAACCCTCCCAAATTACTACTGGCAATCATCCAAGGCATTGCTTCCTTCTCCCTGCAAAAAGTTTGCAAGAATCAGTCTCTCACCTGTTCAATTTCAGTTCTCATGCCTATCTTTATCACCACAGTAACAGAACATCTTTGTGAGGCATATCAAGAAAAGTATTTGTGATCATCCTGCAGTTCATTTTCTGCTCAATCTTTATTTGAGCTGTTAAACATTTCAGTTATTAAAGGCAAAGTTGAAGAACTGTGATTTGTATTTGGGAGAGGAAAAGACGTGATATGGCAACATTTTTTACACTGTCAATCCACCTCTGTTTCTCTTATAGAGAATTGTTACCATTCTACTACAGCTAAAATGATAATCTAAGAGTTTATCCTTATTTTACATAGATTTTAGGCCAATCAACTGTAGTACTTCAAGAACAAGAATGTTAAACTAGCCACTATTTTACGAGGAACCAGTAAGCTTGCTGAAAATACCCCTATCATCAGTCATACACTGAAGCCTTTCTAATTTACTGATTCACTATATTGAATGAACAGTGCTTTCAGAAGGCTATAGCTGAAATCCTGGACTTAAATAATCTCATACTACTGTTAAACATACGAATTTAGGCTTGCTGCCAGAATACCTCCCTACATTTCCAGCAAGCAAGCAAATAGACATTTGTTCTTCAGTGTTCTGCTAACCCATCTATGTCAACTGGGGCATCCAATACATTTGAATTCACTAAACAATTTTCTCAAATCTTCCATAAATTTTGCTAACTCAGCTATTTATATCTGCAGTGAACTAGCACAAGATTTTGCCCTATCCCCTCAAATTGTCCTGAAACCAATTTTATCCCCTACCATGTTTGGAACTGCTAAGCACACAGATTTAAAAAGCTCTCCCTTCAGAGCAGAGAACACTTATAAACCTAACCTCTTAGTCCATCCAATTCATATACCTATAATCAGGGATGGACCACCGTTAATCAATTGCCATTGCTCACTGTCACCAGGAAGTGCTACTCACTTCCACAGCAACCTGACAGCAGTTAAGTTGATGAGTTAACTTATCTCAACTGCAATCTCAATTGCAATCGTGATCTCCCCATCTTCTGCCAAATAAAGTTTTGCAGCTCCAAATATGAATTCCCACAGTCAGTGCAGCACATTTCTATTGGTGTCAGCTGCAAGTTGTGAAGTTGCAAGATGGCGAGGCTTGAGAGAGGCATTTCAGCCAGCTGGAAAACAGGAAAGGATTTGCATGTCTCTATGTTTGGGACACCCAGAAAACATCCATCATGACGTGGGCTCAAAAACAGTAACTAAATGGTTTCTGTGATTATAAAGACTTTCAGGTGATTCATGCCCATATCCACAAGTCCTATTAATGTGAACAGCACAGAGAAAACAGAGCAATAAAAAGCCTCAAACTGATTGTGGACATTTCCTGAAAGGTGTTATTCTCAAGCTTCCTCAGAAGCTGATTATATGCTTGGTTCATGAGCTTTTGAATAACTAGTTCTTAAATATAAGCACTCCAAAATAATCAAATACTCACCAGAGAGACATGAGATTCTTTTAGAAAGATATAAATACAAGCCGTTCCCTCTCACCTATGCACTCAGAGAGAAATAGATATTAGTCAACAAATGGAATGTTAATGCATTTTAATAAACAGGCGTGAAGATCTTATAAAGCCTGTGTTTAGGTCATGGTTTTCTTATAGTAAAATGCAAAGAAACTTAATAAGAAGCTGGAAATAATCAAACATACTTACAATTCAGCATTTGTGGAGAACTGCACTAACCACAGGACAGAGACAGAAGACAGATAAATAATAATAATTTTGGGAATTGCACATACTATGGACAAATGCAGAATAGGGGTGTTTCTATATAAATATAGGTTTTCAGTAGTACTGCTATTTTATCATGTATCCTCCACAACAGTCCAAGTACTACAGGGATGGTCAGCTGCTCAAGTTGCAAGTTGCAAAACATCTGTCTGGTACTGACCACCAGAGCTTGCTAGAGAGGTAGCAGCTCTCCCTGTTCATTCACACAGCTTGCTTTGTTGCAGAAAACAGGAAGCTACTGTTGACATTGACATATTATCTGTGAAAAGCAGCATTCCAGTGTAAACAGCCATGTTAGAGAACCCTCCCAGAGCTGCCCTGGATAGACACTCATAATGGGGCATGTTGGGCTTGTTGAGCACCTTCTCAGTCCTAAGGGTCCAGCACCACTGCCTGGTTTCCTCACTCATGCCGGCACGCTTCCTGGGCAAAAATCCATTTCTCAGCATGAGCTCTCTCAGAACTAAACTCCCAAACGCACATGTCCTTGAGCTCCATTGATTTACTCTTTGCCTCAGCAGAGACACTTCTTAGTTGGTAGTGTATTACAAGGATACCAAAATGGGAACATACTCTGTTTTACTTAAATGCAAGACATAGACGGATTAAGACAAAATAAGAACTGGCCTAAGCCACAGTCCAGTATTTCCTAATCTAACGGTTTCCAGTTTTAGCACTTGCTTACTTTGTCTGCCAAAGTGGGATTTTTCAACAACGAAATGTCTCCAGAAGCAATGAAAGCTGAAATACTTCCCTGAATTTCAAACATTTTACTGTTCCTTATCTGGGAAGCCTGCAACACCACTTGATGTTATACAGATCAAAGCCCACAAAAGTACCTTGTGATACTGCAACATTCATAACCTCACTCAGAACTAGTTCAAGCAAAACCTGATCTTCTGCTTGAGGTTTCCTTAAGAACAGGACAACAAACTAGAACTTGATATTTAAGTACAGAATTGTCCCTTTGGTCATACGGACAGTACAGATGAAGGGCAAAGACAGTGTTATGACATTCTGGGCCAGGCTGGGAGTCTTTTTTGTGTCTAGTACTTATCAGAGTACTGTTCATACTCCACAAATTTGTACATCTGGGGCAATCCACACGCTGAGTACCTGACTAGACACATGCCAGCAATATTTGACTAATAAGTCCTCAGTTATTCCCAGAATCCAATATATATTTGTATTGGACATTATTTGGGACATATTGGGACGGCTGCTTAAGGGATCAGGAACGCAAGTTGTGTTCTCCTCTATCCCTTCAGTGGCAACTATGAATGAGGAAATTAATAGGGAGAGGCAACAGGTCAACCCGTGGTTCCGGGACTGGTGTTATTGGCAGGGTTTTGGGTTTTTTGAGCATAGGCAGCTATACGAGACACCTGGCCTGCTGGGGGCAGGTGGGATGCACCTGTCCCAGAGGGGGAAAAGAATTTTGGGGCAGGAGTTAGCAGGGCTCATTGGTAGGGCTTTAAACTAGATATGAGGGGGGATGGGGAACTAACTGGGCCTGTCAGAATTAAACCCAAGGGAAGCATGCCAAGGCTTGAAGGATGGTGGGTTAGTGAGGACTCTCGCTCTGTTGTTTATTTGAGAAAAGGGATAGACATTTAGAAATTTCTGATTGCGAACAATGGGAAAACCCTATCCCGAAAGGGGAAAAGGGTACTAGGCCAGGAGTTAACAAAGCTCATGGATAGAGCTTTAAACTAGAGGTGGAGGGGGAAGGGGATAAAACCAGGCCCACTGATAATGAGCCTGGGGGTAAAGGGCCAAGGATGGGGGTGAAATCAGGAGCCCAGCTCAAGTGCATCTATGCTAATGCATGTAGCATGGGCAACAAACAGGATGAGCTGGAAGCCATGGTGCAGCAGGACAGCTATGACGTAGTCGCCATCACGGAAACGTGGTGGGATGACAGTCACGACTGGAATACTGCGATGAGTGGCTATAAGCTCTTCAGAAGGAACAGGCAAGGAAGGAGAGGCGGGGGTGTGGCTCTATACATTCGGGAGTGTTTTGACTGTATAGAGCTAGATTCCAGTGACGAAGTTGAGTGTTTGTGGGTAAGGATGAAGGGGAAGGCTAATAAGGGGGATTTTGTGTTGGGAGTCTGCTATAGACCACCCAACCAGGATGAGCAGGTTGATGAAGTATTCTATAAGAGGCTGGCTGAAGTCTGACAATCGCCAGCCCTTGTTCTGGTTGGGGACTTCAACCTACCGGATATCTGCTGGAAATATAACACAGCAGAGAGCAGGCAGTGTAGGAGGTTCCTTGAGTGTATGGAAGATAACTTCCTGACACAACTGGTAGGAGAGCCTACCAGGGGAGGTGCCTCGCTAGACCTACTTTTTACAAGCAAAGAAGGACTAGTGGGAGATGTGGAGGTCGGAGGTTGTCTTGGTCTTAGCGATCATGAAATGGTCAAGTTTTCAATTCTTAGTGAGTGAAGGAAGGGGGTTAGCAAAACCTCCACCTTGGACTTACGGAGGGAGGACTTTAGCCTGTTTAGAACCCTGGTTGGGAGGGTCCCTTGGGAGATAATCCTGCGAGGCAAAGGAGTCCAGGAAGGCTGGACGTTCTTCAAGAAGGAAATCCTAAAGGCCCAGGAGCAGGCTGTCCCCATGAGGCACAAAATTAAAGGGAGGGGAAAATGGCCGGCCTGGATGAACAAAGAGCTTTTGATAGGACTTAGGGAAAAAAGGAAGGTTTATCACCTTTGGAAGAAGGGACAAGCAACTCAGGAAGAGTACAGAGATCTTGTTAGGTTATACAGAGAAAAAATTAGGAAGGCAAAAGCCCAGCTGGAACTCAACCTGACCATTAATATAAAGGACAACAAAAAAAGTTTTTATAAATACGTCAACAAAAAGAGAGTCAGGGAGAATCTCCATCCCTTACTGGATGCGGGGGGAAACATTACGACCAAGGACGAGGAGAAGGCTGAGATACTTAATGCCTTCTTTGCCTCTGTCTTCAATAGTTGGACCAGCTACCCCCAGGGTGTTCAGCCTCCTGGGCTGGAAGATAAGGATGGAGAGCAGAACAACCCCCCTGTAATCCAGGAGGAAGTAGTTAATGATTTGCTTATGCACCTGGACACGCATAAGTCCATGGGGCTGGATGGGATTCACCCAAGGGTACTCGGAGAGCAGGTGGGAGAGCTCACCAAGCCTCTCTACATTATCAACAATCCTGGTCAACAGGAGAGGTACCAGATGACTGGAGGGTGGCCAACGTGACGCCCATCTGACAGAAGGATGATCCGGGAAACTATAGGCCTGTCAGTCTGACCTCAGTACCGGGAAAGATCATGGAGCAGATCATCTTGAGTGAGCTCTCACAGAAAGTGCAGGGCAGCCGAGGGATCAGGGCCAGCCAGCATGGCTTTATGAAAGGGAGGTCCTGCTTAACCAACTTGATCTCTTTCTGTGACCATGTGACCCACCTTCTCGATGCGGGGAAGGCTGTGGACATTGTCTACCTGGACTTTGGTAAGGCCTTTGACACCGTCCCCCACAGTGTTCTCCTGGAGAAGCTGGCGAATCATGGCATAGACAAGTGTACTCTTCACTGGGTAAAAAACTGGCTGGATGGCCATGCCCAGAGAGTTGTAATTAATGGGGTGAAATCCAGTTGGAGGCCGGTCACCAGTGGTGTCCCTCAGGGCTCAGTTTTGGGGCCGGTCTTGTTTAATATCTTTATTGATGATCTGGATAAGGGGATTGAGTGCACCCTCAGTAAGTTTGCAGATGACACCAAACTAGGTGGGAGTGTTGATCTGCTTGAGGGTCAGAAGGCTCTACAGAGGGACCTGGACAGGTTGGATCAATGGGCCAAGGCCAATGGGATGAGGTTTAATAAGGCCAAGTGCCGGGTTCTGCATTTCGGTCACAACAACCCCAGGCAACGCTACAGGCTTGGGGAAGAGTGGCTGGAAAGCTGCCCAGCAGAAAAGGACCTGGGGGTGTTGGTGGACAGCCGGCTTAACATGAGCCAGCAGTGTGCCCAGGTGGCCAAGAAGGCCAACGGCATCCTGGCCTGTATCAGGAATAGCGTGGCCAGCAGGAGTAGGGAAGTGATTGTGCCTCTGTACTCGGCACTGGTGAGGTCTCACCTCGAGTACTGTGTTCAGTTCTGGGCCCCTCACTACAGGAAAGACATTGAAGTGCTGGAGCGTGTCCAGAGGAGAGCCACCAAGCTGGTGAGGGGTCTAGAGAACAAGTCATATGAGGAGAAGCTGAGGGAACTGGGCATGTTTAGTTTGGAGAAGAGGAGGCTGAGGGGGGACCTCATTGCCCTCTACAACTACCCTCTACAACTACCTGAAAGGAAGTTGTAGAGAGGTGGGTGTTGGCCTCTTCTCCCAAGGGAATAATGACAGGACCAGAGGAAATGGTCTGAAGTTGCGGCAGGGGAGGTTTAGATTAGATATTAGGAAGAGTTACTTTACTGAGAGAGTGGTCAGGCATTGGAACAGCCTGCCCAGGGAGGTGGTGGAGTCGCCATCCCTGGAGGTATTTAAGAAACATGTAGACATGCCACTTCAGGGCATGCTCTAGTGCCCGAGATTGTTGGTTTGTGTCTGTTTGTGGGTGGGGTGGGGTGTGGTTGTGGGCATTTGGTTTGGTTTTGGTGTGGTGGGGTTTTTTTGGGTTTTTTTTGATTGGTTGGACTCGATGACCTCAAAGGTCCCATCCAACCAAAAATATTCTGTGATTCTGTGATATACATAAAGTAGTGAGCAGAAAGAAATACAGATAATTCATATATCCAGAGGCTACTGACTGCGAGTCACCATTTCCTTGTTTTCCCTCATAGATTGGAGAGTGTAAAATTAATTTAAACTATTATACCAAACTGAAGAGTGGGCTTTGGAGGTAATCTTTCCATCTCATTTACTTTGTCCTCCAGTCACAGTATCAAATTATCCCTGTCTCCCCTGACATTGCTCGCTGAAGTTCACACATAAACAAACTTGAGTAAATGCACCCAGGATATATCAAAATACTCATAGAACAGACATGTCCAAAGCTCTTAGAGAAATTCTTTTTTTTCTCATCCCAGTTCAAAAGGTGTAGTTGAAAAATCACACTCTGAACATGAACACTAACAAACTCACTCTCTTTTTTTAGTTTTTTGGCCTTCCCGCCCCCCCAATAATGTGTGCCTGGCAAGTACAGTTCACATAAGTCTGTCTCTTCGGTGTCACTGTTTCTCTCACCAGATATTGTTTCTGGATTTAATGGGGAAAAGAAGAATAGATTCCTTGATTCTCTTTCCCTTCTCTTCTGTGAGTACCCATATAGCATATATATGAGGTTTAAGATTAGTTTATAGGATATATTTTGAGAAAATCCTTTATCAAATTGTTGGCAGCACATCACTGCTTGGATAAGCAACAAAAAGACAAAGCATGGAACAATGAAACCTTTCATGCCTGAATAAAAACCTTTTAAGTGCACATGGAACAAGACAGATGTCCCTCCCAAGGCCCCATTTTTCCCTCCTGTCTCATAAAAGCAAGGCATCCATTAACCTCCTCTTTCACTGCTTTCTGACAGCATACAGCAAGAACTGGAGATAAGTCATGATTTAAATTCTCTACTTCATAGGAAAAAGATGGTGCTGCAGTTAAACCACAGGTGTCAGCCAGACTAGGTTCTCTTCCTATTCCAGTTAAAGAGTCACTCTGTCCATAAGACTTGCCATCATGCAGAATGAGGTTACTTATATTTACATAAGGGCATTTTACAGCCAAGCTCATTAATGTTTTTAAAGCTTCTAACTAAGGATTCCCAACTGAAATTATTGTACAAATCGAAGTTAGCATTGATGAAAGATGTAAAACATCCTTCGATCTGGAAGTAGTGAAGCATTCAGGAACAACCCCAAAATCTAATTAATGTCAATGACTGATGAATGAACTGGATGCATAGAAATGTATGAAATGTATCCGTGTCAGAAGTCAAATTCAAGATAGAAATCTGTGTCCAAAATCACTATAAAGCAATCCTCCGTGCCCAGAGTTCCTAATCTCAGGAGAGAAGCTCACTAGCAAGAAGAAACAGAAGGTAGAAAGCTCTCTTTCATAAACACACACACGGTCATGAATGACTTCTTTGGCAATCTACTCTTGATTCAGCGCAGCACTGAATTTTCCGCCCAATAAATTCTGCCGAAATTACTTCCAGGTTTATTTTACACAGCAAATGTCTACATTAACCAAGAAAAATGTTCTTCTTAGACACCCCCTTTAAAAGATGAGTTGAAGGAAGCTCTAATGATTGTCTCTCTCAAAGCTTTAGCACACCAAAACCATCATAAATTCTTAGAAACCTGCTTAGAACACAAGCTTAGGAGCTTCGTTTCAAGTTTTCTATTACGCACAATCAGGTATTCTGGTTCTTTGAAAAGATTAATTTTTTACCTTCTGTCCAACTGCTTTTGGCTCATCACAGTTTACTCTGTCATAACAAGATAAAGTTATTCTTCCTCTTTCTTCTTCCTAGCCTTCCTTTAAGGCTAGGCTCGATGGGGCTTTGAGCAACCTGGTCTAGTGGAGGTGTCCCTGCCCATGGCAGGGGGGTTGGAACTCGATGATCTTTAAGGTTCCTTCCAACTCTAACCATTCTATGATTCTATGATTCTCTTTGGCTCAAGAAGCCTGGTTTCTGGTCTATGGGATTGATGAAACAAGCACTGGGAGAGGCATTTCACAGTACATCATTCACACGTGTCTTTCTTCTGACACATGTATAGAATATCAAATCTTTCCCAAGAACTAAGCAACCCTGTTTTTCCTGGGCTTGAACTACTCCTTCTAATTCTTACAGGTTGAGGCAAGAACTATAATTTACAAATTAATTTTGAAAACTCAAATAATTCTTCCACTTTCTTTAGCATATAAGAGTTTACTATCTGATGTGACAGTGTGGTGGATTGCAGAACAAGATAAAAATCTTAAGTCTTCAGTAAGCTACCAGCTTCCCAGCCACTACAAATTTCCATGGAAATACAGTAACTTGCTTAGAGGAAGCAGCATCAGAAAACAAGCAAGGCTGGAGGTGACAGAAGGTAATGAAGGAAATACTGGAGTTCTACTTCATCTAGAGAAGGCATTTCTCAACAAGGGAATGTATCAATAAGTAGTACATCCTCTTCCTGCAATTTGGCTCTTTTATCTGACTTTATCCGTTTTGCCTAACATGGAAGTTCTGCATTAAGTTCTGTGCAGTAACAAAAACGTGCAGCATAAATTTATGTATGGTAGGCATTCAAAGGACAGTGTCATAGCTGGAACCCACTGTGCTCAGTGCCAAAAAGAAAAAAAAAAAAAAACGTAGATAATTTGCCATTTACTATATTTCAATTTCATAATTTTAGAGTGTTGTTGGGAGAGGTTAGCATGTGAAAATAGGAAAGGGAAATACTTAACAAGTGAGTTTCAAATAGCATTGTCAAATACAGCTTCAAATGCTTTGAGGTTAATCTGGTAGAGAGTTTACTGAACTACCAGTAAACTGCAGTGGGGTTTTGGGGGCAGAAGGGTAGAGGGTAAGAGGAATCTTGTGCTGCCTACACAAGTATCAAATTAATTTTAACACATCCTTCACAGGGCAAAAAGGAACAATTACACCATTCAATCAGAGCAACTTGAAAGTGGTGAAGATTTGCTAAGTCAGTCATTTTTAATAGACCATGGAGTACCAAGGACATACTCCACATCTGTCACAAATCACTCACAACAGAGGTGACATTTAAGGAATTATTCAGGACAAAATCCACCTTTAGAAAAAATAATTTTGAAACGGTTGCAAGTTCCTGTAGCTAAGGGCACTGGCACAGTCTTATAGCATCTTGCCATTTGATTATGACCTTTTTCTCTCATAGCAGAATACTAAGCTGCTATAGCTCGAGATCACCGCAACCGCTGATACAGACACTGTGTGAGCAAGACAGCAATTCCTGATAGTCCTTTCCTGTTAAAAGAATGTGTTCTATGAAGAACACACTGAAAAAGGACATACATAACGCCTATTGCATTCAGTCTCTTTCTTGAACGTAGACATACCAAATACTGCTTAGTAAAGGCAATTCACTATTCATTGTGAATACTGACACTCTGGGGAGGGTCCTTGGCTAAGCTTTGCTCCTGCTTTACTCAAATTTACATGCAAAATCTGAAATATTGATCTAGCAGAAGGGGTTACCATAACGGCACAGATTTTGTGTCTAGAGACAAAACAGTGCACCTTGGAAAGAGTGAAGTTTTTCAAAGGGAAAATCACTGGGACGGCAAGAATGCTGATTATGCTTTGCATTTAACAAGGAAGAGTCAGAGTGTATTTAACATAAACTACTTTTACTTAAACATTACTTAATTACCATGACAGCACCTAGAGCTTAATTGCAACCTCCAGCTTCCTGCAGTCCAAAAGAAAGATGACCTTTGACTGTTGCAACCACCTCCCATGTTCCTCTATATAAAAGATAGCTATTTAACACAGATCCGCTGCACTCAGCACAGATGAAGTCCCCGTTTGCACAGACATGGGCACATCCTCCCATCAAAACTGCTATGATAGTTAGCTCCATCTCACAGTCAAGAGCCCATACCATTAAATGAAATATTTTGCAACAAATCACTGAATGTCTTAAGATCAGCTACTTACAGGCTGATCAGACAACCAAATAATGATAGATTTCTCTACTGGAAGACATTTTCCTCTGATTCTTCCTCCTAAGAGTTCTGCCTTACAAGAGTATAATTGAATTTTTTTATTTATTCTGTATTGTCCATTGTAAATAATGACACTATTTTCTCAACCATCCAGTATTCTCCCTCTTTCGACTCATTCACTCAGTGCACATTCTTGCCCTAGCTTTTGAGCTGAAAAGCAAAGCAAAACAAACAAATAAAACCAAAACATATAGTGCAATGGTACTGCCTGAAAATCTGTGAGTTACTTCTTGAGTATGCGCTCCTAAAAAACAATACTGAATAAGAATTGCATTGACAACAATGAAAGCTTTATTATAAAACAGGAAATCTGGACTATTAAGCCTATAACAATGGTTCATTCGCTTGATCAGCAAATTCCCATACAGACCATAACATCATAAATATAAACTGATGCACATTCCCAAGCAACCTCCACCACTGAGACGTGAGAGATATAGGCTCATTTTGATCTGGCTTAGCAATGAATTCACTTTTCTCAGTTTGCCAGTACCCTCCTGAACTAAGTAATCCAGGGAAGGAATAGTTAGTACTCTATCTACATAAAAAGGAAACAGTATATTGAGTCTGAAATAGTATTGACCAAGCCTGCTTCTCTCTTGCTTACTTTGTACTGGTATATTTATTAAGCAGAAAAGCAAACAGAGGAAAAAAAATTAGAGGAGGGGAAATTACATGATCTAAAGCATTCAGGACAGCAAATATCTACCTCAAGTGAACATAATCCTTGTACAGAAGTTGCAGATTCTAGTCTGCAGTGCTCCTATGGTCCGAGTGACATAGCTTGCAAATTTTATTTATTGGTTATCACTTCATTATCAAACTATTTTCAGAAAGGCAGGGCCTCTACATTGTTACAAAAACACAAGAACTATCATAACCCACCTTCCTCAATACCCTCAGTGTATTCTGATGTCCATTCAGGATCATGCCAGCCTCTCCTATTCCTCCCCAAGGAACCCACAAGGAGGACAGCCATCCTGGGATGTAAATCTGCTCACCCTCCATACCCCAGAGCTCCCCCAGTGAAGCAGACTCCCCACAGGCGGACCTCTGCAATGCTGTGAGCTACTCCTTGTGAGTAAAGTAGTAAAGCACCATCAGCTAGACCCAAATACACCTCTCATTCATGAAGCTCCACCAGCCAAGTCTCTGTGGCCAAAACAGCAACGCGAGGTTTCCCAACTGCCATATTTCCATACTTACTCAGCAAATGAAAAATAGGAGCAGCAGCTAGCAAAGAGAGGTTCTGGCCTCACTTTTGTGTCTCAAGGCATTTTAGAAATGCAAAAAGATACTGTGTAGCAACACAATAAAACTGCTTCATTTCTCATAAAGAGGACAACACTGACATGGCAATCTGTGGGAAGGCTGAGGTTGCCTCTAGCTTTCAGAAGTTTTTTAAATCTACTTTATTAAAGTTATTAATTCTCTTAATTACCTGTATATCCTGCTGCTGCATTATAGACCTGTGCAGCTGGAAATTAATTGGATCTTTTTCTACTGGGACTTTTATTTGCTATCAGATTAGCAACATTTTACAAGAGAAAAGGCCTTCTTTTGTGTGGCTGAAACTTGATTTCATACATCCAGATTCAGCAACCGCACTGTAATCCCTTGTTCCAATAGTTACCTTTTAAGACCTCAGCAGCCAGGCAAATTGTGCTAAAATAACTAGTGCAACAATGAAGAGTGTGTGCTGACCATGAAAGATGAGCACATCTGACTTCTTCCTCTCTGTACACATAGGGCAGCAGCTAAATGAAGTGACTGCACTTTTGAAGCCGAGGCACAAGACTCTCTAGTTCACTATGTGCAAGAGTAATACAGTTGTTACAAAAACAAACTTTCATTTCTCCGATCAGTTACTAACCTGCCAGCAATGTCAAGACATCGTAAGAAGTTCAAATCTTACTGTAGCTGTTTCCCTATCACAAACAGCAATCTGTAAGGCATTGACCTTTCACTTGCCAGTTGACAAAAACAGCTCTAGAAGCTACCAGAGTGTGTCAGCATGTGGGCTTAACTTAAATGGCATTATTGACCCAGAAAGCAATCTCTTTCTATAGCTAGCAAGAAAGTAAGCAATAAAAAACACCATTAGTTTTTCCACAAATAGGTGTATGAACCGGATCGTTAGTCTTTATTTAAAAGACATATGATCAAGTTCTACCATGAAAACATGAGGAGACAGAACTACATTTCCAGGATGAACAAAAATCTGGCAGGCTTAGAGATTCCTGAAATGATTATTGCATAAGAATGTGGCATAACATAAATTCAACCCACAAACATAATCACCTCGTGATCTGACCTTTTTGGCAGGCAAGATTAGCACATATCTGGTGGGTCTCCTACCCAGCTGCTCATGGAAAGGTGCATGGGTTTGACCCCCAAGGATCTATCAAATGCCTTGAATCTATTTAGAAACTGCTACCATTCCAGTTGCTTCCCCATCAGAAAGAAATGGTGTGTATCAGCTTCTCAATAAACTGCTGCCAAAGATTTAGTTATATTAGTGCTGGCAGAAATCACAATAATTCAAGTTGTTTTCTCTGTGTGTTAGGTCATAAGACTATCAGTAATGTGCCTAAAAAGGGAGGAACCAGGACTTGAATCTTGCATGAGGCATGAACAAACACAAAAGAGCTGCTTGCAGAGAAGAGTGAACCCATTTAGAAGCCAGGCATATTTTCGACCAAGCAATTTAGAAGCCTGGGAGATTTAAGTTGACAGAGACCGAGAAATCTTTCTCAACTCATCAAATATTTTAAGTTTGAAGATTCTGTAGTATTCTCTTCCATACACTTTCCTAAATCATCTTCACACAGAAGTACATTTTTTAAAACTGATTAAATGAGTTAACCTCTGATGCCAATGATTACTAATACTGCTTACTCAGCTTTCTCTTTTGCTGCCTCAATGAAATATTAAAAATTCATCTTCTGAAAGGACTCTGAGTAGAGTCTTGTATATCCTGATCCATCCTTTAGTGGAATAAAAGTTAAGGAGAACATTTGAATGCTTTGTTAAATTTGTATCTGTCAAGACAGGTTTAAATCTCCAAGTACTCTCAGCTCTTCTGAAAACCCACTGATACCTGTGGGCAGCAAAGAAAGCTTTAAAAAAATAAATACTGTGTTCAGATCTTAGTGTCTAGTCATTAAGTTGATGCGTTCCTTCCCTCCATTTCAAGTTTAGCTTAACCAATGCTACAACACGTTCCAGTGTATTACCTGCATTCCAGTAAGATCTCTCATCTTAAAAAGAGCATTTGGTCTCATTCATGAAGAAGAAAGCATCTTTAGTGCTTTGACTTGATTCCATAGGAAGCATTTAGAACTGCAAAGTACCCAACCTTCCGCATGAAATTTAGTTCTTAACATGCTGATATCAGCTTAAAGCTCACAATGAAATTAATATCACTGAATTCGCACATATTCAGGTGAACCATTTAACTCACCATTTGTAATGCTATATAGGAGCCAGTTTGCTTTCCGAATGCTGATTGGCATTGTCTGAAGTTATGAGGGCTCAGGTACAGAAATAAGTTCCTGTGCTGAGTCATAACAGCTGTCCACATACACACATGTAGCCTCCGGCAAATGCAAGGTAATAATGATTTCTCTTATAGTCACTTTTCTAGAACTAAGTCAAGGAAACCAAGTCAAATTATCTTGAATTTGCTGTGAACTATGAACATATATTCACAGTTACCATGTATTAATAAGCTTGCTAAAAAGTTACCAAGCTAAGTGTCTGAGTCCTAACACTTAGATTAGGCTAGGATAGCCAACATAGGAGCCAGTATGCAAAGTTGAATACAGATGTGCTCAAAAGTTACACCATATGTTCAGAAGGGTTCACTGGGGGTAAATGTAAATGTGAGGCATTGGCTATTACTTGGCCAAAAAATGCACTAATACGTGCAGAAGTGAAAACAAAAGAAGTATCAACAGAGCAGTGTTGCAGGAAAGACACTTTTAGGGGCCTGAATTCCACTTCGAAAAACCTCAGAACTGTGAGCCTTGCACTTGCCTAGGAAATGCTCTGATTTCATTCTCACAAGGAAAGATGTTGATACATTCTTCAGAAGTCAACACCATATCCTTTCAATACAAATACCTTGCAAGACCTCAACACCAGCCAACCTCTCAAGTCAAAAAGCATAATGATATCATGTTCATCTTTTCTCACAGGGAAACAGCATTTAGCCTCAACTTCCACACTGTAAGATTCCACCTTTACAGTGAATTGCACAAACCATGGCCTAATCCACCATCTCACAATGTAACAGTCATGCTGAATTGCATTGTCCTTTGGCTTTGAGTAGCTGTCTCTCCCTTTTCTGTCCCTGCTATTAATAGTCCCTTGCAGGTGTACTTCTTTCCTCCATGGTACCAACATGGAGATGTAGCAATAACTAATTTCACAGTTTTCAGTGCTAATAGAAGCAGACATGAATTAGTCTCATTTCCAGAGAAGTCAGTATGCTGTTGCTAAAGGAGGAAAAAAAAAAAACAACCAAACCAAACAACAAAACCACCCACAGGCAGTTCTGCAGAAGCTGTGCCTCAGCAGGAGTGACCTCTCTGTAAATTTAACAAGGTTGGTCTTTCTAACCTCTGTCACAATACACAAACACCTGTCTTTCTTTCATGTTAATAATAAAATTGTCCTGGTGAGGTTTTAAAATCATTTTATGACAGCAACAACTATCATTTTTAACAAGGATACATGAAAAGAGTTCAAAAGGTGCCAGAAGAGCCCTCAAATGAAACCACCAGCTGGACAGAAACAGTTCCTTCCTGGCCCTGAAGGTGAATGCCTTAAGGCATAGGTTTGATTGCCTTATTACCTTAGTTTGCATAGCTACAGCTGTTATTAGCAGTCATAAAAATCACTCAACTATAAGCATTTGACTTGGAGGCTACTTCCTGCAGTGAATTTTATCAGCTGATGAGGTGCCAGGTTATGCTATGTTATCTTCTGTTTGCTCTAGATTTACTGCCCTCTCAGCTAATGTAAGCAAAAAGAGGAGGAGCAGATCCTCAACTGAACACCAAATTAAGTTCTGTTGGTGTGTAGTGTAAACCATTAAAGAACTGTGCCTCTCTGTGTTCTGGTCACCTTTCAATGGCACAGCAAAGAGGTTGACTTGTGAGCATCAGGCTACAGTACTCTGCTGAACAGGATGGATATTTCTTGCACAGCACTAAACATATTCACAGATTTTTACATATACTCCTACTGTTTTCTATTTTCCAAGATAAATGTGGGTTTGCATCATATCATTTGCTGCAACTTCTATCATGTTTTCAATCCAAATTGTTTCAGTTGACCATTATTCAATCTGCAAGTCTTGAAGGGATCCAAGCCAAGTATAGTTTTCCAGCAGCTAGATGAACATCACATTAACTAAAGCTGACCGAGCATTTAATTCAAGTGCACACAACGATGTTTCCCCAGTATATGTAATCTGCATTTTGGTCTGCAGGAACCATCATAATCCATCTTCACTATGACAGTTTTACAGTATGAAGATCATACTCCCACTTTTCACATCAGGGTCCTTGTACACTGAGAACTTTAAGCATACTGACTGGCCATTCTCAGCTGGAATTTTTGTAGACTCAGTAATTAATACAAATCCCCATCTCTCCTGATCAGCTAAATAAGGTCAGATAAACAACAATATTTTCTCCTCACCACTGATTTTAGATGACTACTTTTTAGACAACACCAAGATAATTACTTCTCTCATACAGCATTCAAAAAAAAAAAATCAGTGATCGGTTTGGATGGTATGAACTACAGACATGCATATTTTAAAAAATGCACAGTTCTGAAAAGTGAATAATAGAGCAGAAGACGCATTGGCTCTAGTTTGGCTGTGCTAAAGGCAAAAGAGGGAACAATTGAATGTCCATAACCTGCAGCACTAACAAATGGTAACCACTCCTCAAAAAAGGATATACTTTCAAATTCCATCAGCATAACCTCTCATGAGAATTTTGGGTGGGCAAATAAATAACCACTTGATTAATCAAGGATTGTTTTCCAGTAAAGCAGAACTTAGATCAAACAAACGGTAGACTCCATATAGCTTTAATGATCTTGTATCAGCCATTTCCTGTCTAGGAGAAGGCTGTAAAAGACAAAGAAATGGCAGTTCTACGCAAAGTGCTATGCATCTTACTACCTAATGTGTTTAATTTAACTTTGGAATGCAGCGTGCACAGTAAACACTGCCAATTATTTACTCTTTACTCATAGGTACCGTATTGGTATATATTGGTATATATTTTCAAAGCAAAATCTGTTCACAGTACATATACAGCATGTTCTTCCAGTTTTTTTTATCAATTATTGCCTGTATCTATAGTACATTAATCTCAGTACATTATCTAAGGCCCATGTCATTTTCTTAATTTCTGCCTCCTTGTAGGCTTATTATTTCCTAATTTTACCACTAACATTTGCTAATTTTTATTCTTCTTCTGTTATACACCCTGATCACTTTTCCTGTTGGCAGCCTAAGAGGCAAGACAGAACAAACAAACTACTTGGAAAACTTAATAGATCTTAACAGTCAAAAGCCAGAAGGTTAAAAGAAAATTTCAGCTTAAGAAAATTGTCTCAAAGTATACAGTCAAGTCTTATAGCTACATTTATTTCTTCCTCATAAAAGTCAGCATAAAAGAAAAAAAAAAAAACTTCAAATGGCACTTCTCTACTTATTTTTTCTTTTTCTTTCTTTTTTTTTTTTTTTTTGTTTAAACATAGCAACAATTAATATATGCTGTCTTCTACATAGGACACAAACAAAGACAAAAAGTCTTTGCCCCAAGGAGTTTGCACAATAAACCAAACTGACAAAACACACTTCACTAGGGTCTAAAAATAAATAGTGATTAAAATTAGTGCAGGAACTGTTAGTTAATATTTTTTATAAGCAAACAGCAAGATTACATTAACTGCCCCCCTGGGAATAAAACAGATTTACAATAGGTTTAATTAAATGCATTCAATGAAGTCCAAATACAAAAACAACAAACAGGCTCATCATCTGAAATGGTGCCTAAGCTCTAGTAAACCATTCTGAACCATAATAAATGCCTCATGGTTATCTTCAGTTTTCATTTTGGCTTTCAGCGCTCCACAGAGAACTTTTATTTTCACATGAAATGTTTTGTATTTTTCCCCTTCAACTTGTTTACTGGATTTGTAAAAGTTTCAGAAGTTACTTCTAAATCAGTTTTTGGAAGGAAGGCTTTACTCCATTTTAATTAATTTTTAATAGAGCATCAGGGACTGATTTTCTGCTCCACAGTGACACGCCAAAAGACGGATCACTGACTACAGGTCAATGGAAGCGCAATGTTGTAATCTGTATAACTGAAGAAAAAAAAGGGAATACAAGAAGGGCATGAACTAGCTCCAAAAGGTGGAGCGCTATTGCGTATGTAGGATAATAAGGAACCAAGCCTAAAACTAATACTGCTGCTTAATGGGTATCCTTAAGAGGAGTTAAACCACTCCCCCCCTTCTACTAGCTTTCAGAAATCGGTATACTCTGATTCTTTGATTTTCTTCATATCAGCGGAATGGCATAGAGTTACTAAAAGCAAAAAGCATGATGATGCTCTGTCACCAGTGGAGTGAACTTGATTTCAGATCAGAATCTATCCTGAAGTTTATCAGCAATTTCCTTTGGAAAAGCAGCATAACAGTCTTCCTAAAGGAAATTAAGTGGAAGAAAGATGTATTTGTGTGTGTATATACATAAATACATGCACACACAAATAAAGAAACTAGACCAAGCACGCCCAAAAAATCAGAAGTGGAATGAATATACTTAGGCATTAAACCATTAAATTCTCCATACTATTTATGCATTAAACCAAAATTCAGGGATAATTCTCTAAATACTTCCTGCCACTAAGTTGCTCTGCTCACAGTGGCCACAGCAACAAAAGCCTCATAAAATGGGTGCATTTTACTGTGACCAACCCAGAGAACTAGAATTCTAAAATACCCATTCCGGCATAGCATCCCCTACCGACAGCAAGTTTCATGTGCACAGGTTTCAGTCCTATCTAACAGAAACAGATTGTTATGAAAGTTCAAGGAAAAAAGTTTACAGTTTCAAAGCCCAATTTTCCAGCAGAAGAGCATTACAAAAAGTTCCATAGGAGGAAGCAGAGCATTGTACAAGGATGAGAGGATTTTAGTATTTGCTGGAACTACCTTTATTAGGAATTAAAGCATATTAAACAAAAAGGGACTCAAGTTTTTTGAAAGAAGAAGTTTCACTGATGTTAAAACCTAAAAAACTTCAGAGGTCAATTTAAAACTTCTGTAGTCTTGTTCTTTCCCAAGGGCATGCTTTCAAGTGCATCTCTCTAAAGCAAAGGTCTTGTTTTCAAGTTTTTTCTTTTCAGAAAGCACAGTAGCAGCTTCTTGTAAATGGCAAAGTGTATGAACTCTGTGCAGTTGATAAAAATTCCAGTTTAAGCCATATTTGAAGTTAAAAAACAGTCAACCAGCAAGATATTTTTAGTTGGTCCCTTCTGTTTCCAGAGTTTTTGCAAATTTCTGTGAACCCTTATAATTTCTCTGTTTCATAATCCTCTCTGATATTGATTCTTCCAGGCAGGCACAGAAAAATTTAACTTCCACTTATGAAATGCCACGATGGCCCTTTTTGTCCTGACTGTAACAGAATAAAAAGTTATTTTCTCAACTCTTCGCAAACTGCATAGTACCCATCTCAGGCATAAACTTCCACTCTCCTGTACATCTGCTTCTTAACATGTAAAGCATGGGACGACAAGATTTGTTTCATAGAATCATAGAATCATCTGGGCCGGAAGGGACCTTCAAAGGTCATCTAGTCCAACCCCCCCCCCCCCCCGCAGTCAGCGGGGACAAACAGACAGTGGTTTCCTTCAAATGTACTTTGGGTTTGATGCTCAAAGTATTTTAGGTCCTTTTACAGGAATGGACCTTAAAGGCTGCAAAATATTATACAGTTACTGCTCCAGTTCTCTTTCAGCTGAGTTTACATTCTGTGTTTCCTGGTAGAATTTCATTTTTCCCTACTACATGTCCATGCAACATTTAAAAAGTCTTGTGAGCAAATTCTTTAATCATCTAAGCACAAACCATTCTCTTGCTCTAGTAGGGTTGTGGCTACTGACAGGTCCTTTGGCTTTCTGTGGTACCAGCTATGGATTCTCCAAGAAATTACAAAGAGGCATTTCTACTCAATTTATTCAAATTGGGCACAAGAATACTAGCAGCAAATAACGTTAACAAAAATCTTTATCACAAATGATATAAAATTGTCCAGCACATAAATGGGATACTTAGGAGCAATCAGTTGTTTTCCAGTATTTCTGTTAAGCATTTTTAACAAATAGGTGCCCTCCTGCTCTCTTAGGCTCAAAAGGACACCAAGCCATAATAAGCCTCCTCTGCCACGTTTGAAACCACCTCGACTGGAGAACATAGGAGGAATAAAGTGCAATATTATTCATATTCATTATATCATAAAATGCCTAAAGGTCCCAGAACTAACAGCCTCTTGCACCAGTGCCAACTGTCCCTGCTTCACAGACAAAGCATTGAAGGGGCAGGGACAAGAGGCAAACACTCACAATATATGACCAAAGTCATTGAGTAGTAAATGGAAAAAGCAGCAGAGAAACCCACATCACTGGGCTTGGAAAAGTCTCATAATCTACATAACCTGCACATACATAACCCCTGTCTCAAGCCCTGTTCCAGAAATCTTGATCTAGCCCTAGCTATCATAAGGTCAGGTTTTTGCATTTCACCTATTTTTATACAAGCAGAATAAATCTTGATAATCTGGTCTCTGGCAATGTTTAAAAGGATCTTTACAAAGGCTCTGAAGTGCAAGACAACACTCAGGAGATAATCAGCATCACTACTAAATCCTGGCTGCAAATGCCACTTTCAGGTATTTAGGATTAGAGAGGCAAAGACCCTTATAATGACTCACTAGGGCAGAGAATAATAAAAAGCTGGTAACATGAGAAATGGATTTTTTCCCCACAAAAAACTTATTTACATGTAAACAACTTGATCGTTTATTTAGCATTTACACCTTAAAATAAAATAGAATAGCCAAACCTTAGAATACCCTCTGATGCTCTTGTAATTTCTCAGGGAGGCCTGGTGGCCAGGAACCGTATCCAGGCTGCATCAAAAGAAGTGCAGCCAGCAGGTCAAGGAAGGTGATTTTGCCCCTCTACTCCACTCTTGTGAGACCCCACATGGAGTATGCACCCAGCTGCGGGGCCCCCAACTTAAGAAGGACATGGACCTGTTGGAACGGGTCCAGCAGAGGGCCACGAAGATGAGCAGCAGGCTGGAGCACCTCCCCTATGAAGACAGGCTGAGAGAGTTGGGATTGTTCTTCCTGGAGAAGAGAAGGCTCCGGGGAGACCTTATAGCGTCCTTCCAGTATCTGAAGGGGGCCTACAGGAGAGATGGGGAGGGACTCTTTATCAGGGAGTGTAGCAACAGTATGAGGGGTAATGGCAATGAGTAAATTTAAACTGAAAGAGGGGAGATTTAGATTAAATATTAGGAAGAAATTCTTTACTGTCAGGGTGGTGAGACACACTGGAACAGGTTGCCCAGGGAAGTTGTGGATGCCATATCCCTGGAGGCATTCAATCCAGGCTGGACAGGGCTTTGAGTAACCTGGTCTAGGGGAAGGTATCCCTGACCATGGCAGGGGGTTACAACTAGATGATCTTTAAGGTCCCTTCCAACCCAAACCATTCTATGATTCTAACCCTTAGCTGTGCCCTTCTCCTAAGTCACCAGAATAGTAGCTGGTTATATGATTTGCTGAACAGGACAATGATGTTTTCATTTACATTACTTTAAAGTAAAAAAAAGATCAGAAATCTTCCACAAGCTTGCTTGCAAACTAACCCTCAGTTAAACCTGTCTAACATTGCAAGACTCTTCATGATGACTTTCATAGAAGCTGGTCCAAATGTCAACAAAGATTTCTGAGCACATTTTCTCTGTCAGTTCTGTGATCATTGCCATGATATACCTGCATGGTACAATTGAGAATCGTGTCACATCCATTTTTTCCTCCTGCACGTTGGCAGTGAACTTCACACAAAGTCTTCAGGGATCAGAGAGACTAATCAATTAAGAACTGATGATATCTCATTACTATACATTTTCCTCTGATGCGTTCTGTATAATTTCTGATTCATTCTGTATCATTTCTTTAATAACGCTTGAGTTATTTTTTCATCTTCTGTGTTCCACTGCAGTAACTGAGAAAACATACAAGAATAAAACAGAGATGACTGTGCTTATGGTTTGTGTTTAAATCCCACAACACTGCCTAGCTCCAGTAGCCTAAAACCTTTCAGGAAGGAAGACAAGCAATAATAAACGCTATCTATCAGCTATCTGTCTCTTACAAGAAAGTAAGTACCACTCTATATGCTTTAAAATAGAAATATTTTTCAAAACTAGGCCTGAACTCTGCTTTTAGTAATAGCCTTGATTTCTTGCCAAGTAATAGATAGTGCAGTAAAAGGTGTAAAGAAATTGCAGAATTCGCATCACAGGTGTGTTTTATAATTATCCAGTGACACCAAGCTGTACTCGTTGTAAATCAATGCAGCCACAATGAAGTTAGGAAGCAGGAGTGATTTCATCAAGCATAGTTCAAATCTTTAATTCTTTTTCTGGGTTTCCCATTAGCCAAAAGCCTGTGCATAAATTTAACCTGCTATTTAATAAACACATACGTATGCCACTTTCAGAAATTCATAAAAGAATCAAACAATTTGAAGTAAAGCATAGCAGATGCATGCATACATTTATTCAAAGAGCTGTCACAACAGAAACATTTCACTTGCACTCCCACCCATACAACTATTACCTTGCACTGGCTGCAGCTTAGTCACTTGACGTTCATATCTACCAGACAGACCTGAGACTTTTTTGGCTTATAAAACTGAAGTCCTCAGATACCTTAATGACATGAATGATGGTGACTTTTGTGCTCCCGTGCAAGGAAAAGCTACAGATACTTCTGCTGAGATTTGCTAGTGACATTAAGCACAATGAGCACCAACCAACCCCTTGGAAGATGAGAGCTCATTACTCTCCCTTCCCCTTAAATCCAGAACTGCTCCAAAGGTTTAACTAGAGAGGTTAGGTGGGAGTGAAAAATAAAGTGCAATTTCATTTCTCCTCAGAGCAGTTTGTAGATTTAAAAAAATAAACAAAACAAAAAAAAAAGATAGTTTAATTAGCTGGGAGGGTTTTTTTTCTCTCACACTGTACAGATGCAATCCTTCTTATTCTTCATAAAATACAGCTACGCACATTCAAAGTTCAAAAGCTGCTGGATGATCATCCTTCTGCTTTCATTTGTCAAGGGGAGCAGTTCCAACAGACTCTTCAGCAGGGGTCAGACCAGAGGTGTATGGAAAAAGAAAGCATCCCCATCTTGCCCAAAGGGAAGTTGAGCCCACTTAGAGTGCAAGATGCCATATTCACTCCCATCACCACAGCTGTTCTCACGCTCTGACTGATCAGATCTTATAAGGCTTCACATGGGTCTCATTCTTATCTGTGTTACATCGATGTAGCCATGTCAACTGCAAAGCAATTGTCCTGGAGTGCGACAGAAGAGAGTCTGGCCTCAAATGTATCTTATCTGACAACACCCACCTCCCAAGTGTGCAATGCTCTGAAATATAAGGGAACCACCAATCACTTTAACTCAAATCCACTGAATTAAAGAGAGCTGTCCCAACAGAGAACTTGATACTCCATTTCAGATGCCATTTCAGAAACACTTTAGAGAAAAGAAAACAATGGTTTTACATGATAGCTGTGTGGAATCACATTTCAGTTACATCAGCCTCTAGCTATTTATTCCTTGCTTCCCAGAAACACAGCACAGTATCAAATAAAAAGGCTTTGTCAACCTATTTTTTGCACAGTAATGCAATTCTTTATATTTAAAAGCCCAAACCTTTTTCTAAGCAAAATCAAAGGTTAGAACAGGATTTTACAAAAAGCAAACAAAAATACATATGATTATGTTCCTAAATCTAATCTTAGTTCTATGACCCATTTCTGTAAAACAACGTGAGAAACAAATGTCCCAGTCCAGGAGACAATACACTGATTTGTGTCTTCTTCGAGTGGCAAACCTTGGGAATCTAAAGGGAAACTCCTAAAAATTTGCTTTCTAATTCTTTTGTCATCATCATTCCCTTGGTTTTGTACATGTCTATTTCCTCTCTTCTTGCAACACATGTTGAACAATAGCAAGATACAGGAGGAAGATCAGCCACAGGACTGAATGTTTGCAGCTTTAAAGACCAACATGTCGCTCATATGGGTGATTCAACCTAAGAGAGTTTTTTGAAGCCATGAATCTTCACACACTTGAGTAAGAAATTTAAAAAACAAAAAGTTCTGAAATGTACAACACACAACGTTGAACTCTGGCAATGTTGTTGGAACTGTTGGAAAAGCACTCTTCACTAATCTGTTCATCACAGGCCTCCATCCAAAACACAGCACCAGTTATCTGGTGTTTATCCTTCACCATGTTCAAGCTCTAATCTAGGCTCTCTCGAGCTGCCACTCAAGGGCCACTTCCCGAATAGAGGGACAAAGAGTCTAAGCACTAAGTACATCAGTATTCTTCTCCCAGTCAGCCCAGTTACACCTGTGCTGGAAAGCTTCAGTAGTAGTTTCAGGAATACTAGTCCTTAGCTATGTATTGGATGTATTTAAAGGAAGCCTTCTCCATTGAATATAACATACCAATTGCCTTATGCTATATGGAAATTTATCTCTTACTTTTTTGTTTAACCTAGTATCAGAAAGAAGGGAATTTTTATTGCCCAATAAATACATAATCCTTTTATGAATTTCCTAAGCTCTTGGCCTCAATACTATTTCTACAGCAATAAATTCCATAGAACTGTACATTGCCTAAAAAGTGTATTTCCTCTTCTCACTTCCAAATTGGCTGTCTTTTAACTTAACTCTCTATGTTCTTGAACTATGAAATAAAGCAGAAGTTGACCATTTTTCTTTGATTCTGTTCCACCTTATTTACAGCATAGGAAACAAAGGGACAATTTTGGGTCCATGTATCAGTTTGTCTTTTCCCTCTCTCCATCACATCTCTACATCATTTTTCCAACCATTAAAA
The DNA here is from genome assembly GCF_964106895.1 of Numenius arquata. Classification (NCBI taxonomy): domain Eukaryota; kingdom Metazoa; phylum Chordata; class Aves; order Charadriiformes; family Scolopacidae; genus Numenius; species Numenius arquata. Next base: position 28,272,967 of record NC_133577.1, on the reverse strand, counting down.
CACCTCCCATCCTCGCAGTTTATACTTTGTTTAATGGTGCAAGCAATCAGCATAGCTATTATCTCAGAAAAGAACCTAATCTCACACATGGACAAAATCCTTAAGCTAAAGAGTAGGGGAGGAAACCAAGACTCCAAATCCTCACTAATTGTGATCTGTTGGCTTTCGCTAATTTATAGGATTAACTCACTCCTCTAATAATCCACAGATTTCTTCCTCACATCACAGCTGAGTCATGGGGCTTTCATACTCATAGGATAAGCCTACTTAGCTCTTTTCAGTCCATGGGATACCCTCTACCTCTTTCTTCCCTTGGTCACCCCAGTATCATGAAGGGGAAAAGTAATGATTCTAAGGTCATTAAGCCATGCATAAAAATGCTTAAGAGATCAAATCACACCAGAGTAATGTGAAAAAGAAACCCCTCCTACAATTCACATAGATTTTAGCTTCTCCTCTGGATGATACTAGAGAATCAGTATACAACTGGGCTGTTAGTTGAGGGGGTGGACAGGAGGCATGAAATACAAATAGCCAACTCCTGTAATATACAAATTGAATGATCAAACAATCATGGCAAAGTGTCAGCTGATGACATACACTGACTTAAGTAGGGTCATATCTAATTATTAGTGATGTGGTATAAAAAGACTTTTAGGCAGAGGAGAGCTACTTCAGAGATAACTAATGCATGGGGGATGAGGGCAACAGAGATAATTAAGCAGGGATATCATTTCAGTGCCAATGAATTTGTTTGACTGTTTCTTGGCCCAGTCAAACAAACTTTGGAAATAAAATTCCTGCACTTTCATGCTACAGTCTCACTAGAGTTACTTCGCTGTTAGAGTCCAGGTCACAAATGAAAAAAAACCCAAACCATCAGTGCAAGAGTTTGCACGCATTTGTGCAGCAGCATCATTCATGAGCTCACAGCAATACAAACAAAGTTTTCTACTACATTCAGAGAGCCATCGCGCTCAAATGTGGATCTTACACATTCAGTGACTGAATTTCTATTGAAATAAAAGCCAATCAAAAATTTCTAGATCAAAACCAAACTGCACAAAGGCAAAATACCTCCTGCGTTAGGTATCTCATACTGAATCGTGTGTGGTCACATATGAATATGGTACTAGAAGACACAGTATACAAATCTCCTTTTGTTTAGTTGCTAAGATGCTTTGGCAAAATAGGCCCCACTCTAAGAAGCATGGAATAATTATAGAAGACACCTGTTAGTCTACAGATGGAGCAAGTAACTTGATTTCTGTACCTTGCATTATATACTTTAGAAGCTACCTAAATTACCCTGGCACTGTTGTAGCAATCATTAACATTTTAGCTTTATCCTGCTGAACACTTTAAGAAGCAGCAGAAACAGCAGCAAGTGGAAGAGAAATAAATTAGACAGCAGAGACTTGGAAAAAAGAAGCTTGGAATCAAAATCCTGGATGGAAATACCCCACACACAGGCATTGGCTCTGTATCTGAACTCTCCATCTTGTGCCCAACTCTAATCATTACCAGTTTCTTTTTAAAAGCCTGTGCTTGAAAGAGCTGATGTGTTATGAGACAGCCGTGACCTAAGTAAACTCCAAACAAATCATTCTTCACTGCAAAACTCCAGAGCAAGCTGGTACTTTCTCAGAGAACAGTGTTCTTCTAAACACACATTATACATAAAGAGGAAACAGAAAGCACATACTATAGGCTTTCATCAATTGTACACAAAGCCTTTGATAACTCTCTGAATACGCTTGAGGTCGTTATGCCTGGGGCCAAGAGGCTCTCAGTAGTCTAAGATCTCATTTTCCAAAGTTTTGGTCAAAAGGGTCTTTTTAAGAGCAAGGGAGAAAGGAACACTTTCTCCTTTAATATCGTTATGTACACAACACCCCTACTCAAATCCTTACATGCACCATCTTTTTCCTTACCAAATTCAAATTTTACAACCCCAAGGTATGGAGCAGGAGGTGCTCACGCTACTCACATCAACAGCCACCTTTTCTGTCACCCACCCTTCCCTTTCATGGCCCACATTGTTCCTGGAACAGTTGGCCATTTCCAGTTCTCTGGTTCTTTCTTACCTTCCCGTCTCTGAAACATGCTGTGCTAAAATTTTTTTTTGTTTGCTTTTTAAAAATATTCTGCTTAGACACGAAAAGATTCTTATGTGAATTCAGGAAGGTAAGTAGAGGACCAAGGAAGTGACCACTGTTTTATGTTCTGCAGTTCACACAATGCAGTTAATGCCATGCTGTTGGTTTAGAGGCACAACAACATGTGAGAACCATGCAGTTGATTTTAGCTAAGAGAGAGTGCCCGTTCTAAAGAGGAACCACTACTTCTAAATAATAGAACGCTTTTACTCCAGAAAAAGTATTTTAGTGTAACCAGCTTAATCTAGTTACTATTGTCAACTCCTTTCCCTTTGAAAGCAAATCCAAAAATCAGTCTGAACTACCAAGGATGCAAATCTATCTCATTCTTTAATGTGCTGGTTTTGTCTCAGCTACTTTACCAGCTTTGAATAATAAAGTAATAAAAATTTAATGTATTCAATTTAGTACCACATTCTCTATAAAACTTATGAGAAGCAATCATTTCATTAAGGTATTTGGACTTTTGGCTCCTACATTAGTACCCCAGACCCAAAGGTTTCTTTAGAAGTGTTAACATAACAACCAGTAAGCAACAGAAATGTACTGAACGCTGTGGTATCCTATAATTCACATTAGCAGCTGCACAAATAATTACAGCACTTCTCAAGTAAAACCTCACCAATTTAAATGAGTTTTCTCTGAGCAGAGATTGAAATCTCTTTGACTGTTAGGGAGATCAACAGAAGCCTTTACAAGTATTAAATACAGGATTGTATCCCCAGGGCATAAAAATGCTACCTGCCGATGACTAAAAGAACATGATTTTCAGACTTTGGATCAAATTCTATTGAATTTTGGCTAGTGTTTTCCTACATGTATTCAGCAGAAAGGGGTCCCTTTTACCCTGACCAGGTAACCATTTCAGCATTCTGGTGTTCACAGGAGGGCTTTAACGGGCCATGCCTTTTGTTTAAAATCAATCAATTCCCTCTCCCTTGCCTCTGATTCACTGTTTTGTAAGAGGACCGTTTACCAGCACAATTTGATTCAGCCCCTTTCAAAAAGAGCATCAGCTGCTCATTAATGAGCTGTGCCTAGGGGACATCACAGGTTTTTGGAACCCAATCTCTCTTTCATCAAGGAGTGGCTAAATATGGAATTGCATAAAACAGGGCTGGTATGGACTGATGCGGTCATCTACGCCATTTCCTAATCTCCAGGTGGGACCAGTTTTGCCTAGACAATTCTTAGCAGTTATTTCTGACTTGTTCTTAGGAGACTCCATTGATGAGTTCCCATAATGCCTCCATGAAATTATTAGAAAGTTTCTTTTACATCTGACATGCATCTCCAGTTAAACACAGTATTACTGCTTCTATTTTTCAGACTTTGAACATAAAACACACTACTAAATCTGGTAGTGTATAAATTGACTTCTTTTTTTTTTACTTACTCCTGAGAGCAATTACTGAATAGGGGCATGTCATTTAAGACTTACCCTTCACTACTGCAGCAGCTAAGACCTACAATATCTCAATGCTCACTTTATTTTTTATCTTATTTTTTCTGCCAAAACTGAAACGAAAGTTGTAATTCATTCCCCATAACAAGGTTCTAATTCCAGGCAGTCCAGAGCAAAAGATCCTAGGAAGGGAGTAACATCCTAGCACTTACAATAGTAGGAATACTTTTTGGTGCCTAGAATTGCCTTGAGTCAATTCTAAACCACAGAACGTCACTTAAATGTTTTCTCTTTTTGGTGATACTTCCAGCAAGAAAATACAGTCAGTTTTCAAGGTACTCAACCATTTCTGTCAAGTTATCGAGACTGTCTAACAAAAGCTAATTTACAGTGGGAGGTGTCTACAACAGGCGCCATTAAGTCTAGAGCCATGAGACTTGACTTCTCCCTGGACATCAATTTAACAAGATTATTATGTAGAAGGGTACTGTACCTCTCTGAAGTGCAAGGCTTTTTATCCCTAGAAATTATTTTCTTTTCCTCTTAGCTAATGCACAGTGAGGTTTTACTAATCACTGTTCTTAAGGGAAAGCAAGAAAATTTAATTAATATATAGACATTCACAAGTAAGTAGCTTGTGCCTCTTTTTTTTTTTTAATTCATCTTCAAATCAAGAAAGGTTCTAATTACGATGAGGTAACAGATTCATCTTCCTTGTGCTCTTCCCCAGCAGTTTTGTAACTGTAAGCGCATAACAAAAAGATAGAGAGATCTAAAACATTCTGAAAATGTGTAGCAAGTAAGATTGTACACAAAAGCAGAAAAAGCAAAGCTTGCATCTTCCTGCTACTTCAAGTTACAAATAAATTACTTTTTAAAGCTTTTCTTCTTGCTTGACTAATTCCCAGTCTGATACAGATACTACATAACCAAACGCTAAAGTCCTTTCAACGTGTTTAAAGACAAAAGCTATCATTTATTATTCCTTGACCGGACAATTAAATGTGACACTTGAGTAAAGTGAAAATTTTAACATTTGAAGGCAGAATCTCAAAGAGAATATAAAACTTACAGTCCATCACAGACCAACATCACTAGGTTTGTTTGGGGTTTTGGGGGGGGTTTCTGTGTGTCTGGTTTTTTGGGGGGGCTTCTTAGGGGGTTTTTCTGTTGGTTTGGGGGGGGGTTCTTTTTTTGGGGAGGAGGGGTGGGGATGGGGTACGGGGTGGGGGGACACAACAGTCTCTTCTATTTCAAAGTTCTTGAAAGGAGAGGGAAATGGTAGGGAACAGTCCTTAATCTAACTGGAGCCAAACTATAGGATCAGACTGGAAAGTTTTGAATGTTAGATGCTCCTCAGTGAATATCTTTAACACAAAATGAAGTATCTAGGAACCATGAACATTATTCAAAAGTAAACAAAAAACACATTTTCACAGAATATGGACCTAAAAGATTGTGAATGCAATAAAACTGAACTGATTTTCCCAATAAAAATAATAATTATTCTGTTTTCTTAAAAAGCCTTCTTTGTTTAGATGTTTTTCTTAGATCAGGTCTTTTTTTTCTTAGATCAAACTATGATCACATATTGACCTGCCCAAATGTGATTCAGGTTCACTAGAGCATAAATCCACAAAACTATAAAGTCACATATTTTCCAGATAAAATAACTGTAGTTCACTTCTGGTTTTACCAAGTCTTCTTTGGTGTTTAACAATATCTTAATGCTTATGAATAACATTTTTTTTCTGGCTGTAATATCAGTTACTCATACTGATAGATTCCTAAATTAATATTTAACATTTATCTTATCATTCATAACTTAGTAAAAAGACCAGCTTCCAAAGATTTATGTGCCTAAGGAAGCCAACAGAGGCAGCTGGAAGAATTCAGAAAGAATAGGCTTGTGTTGCAATCTGCAAGTGCTTGGGCACTCTGAAAATCCCACCACCTGCAGCTAAGTGCGTAGGAAAGCCTACCCCCTGTCATAAACAGCCCTTTTGTGCCAGCTGGTGTGGATGGGGTCTACAGGTACTTATGGGTGTGGTGTACCAGAAAACAGCAGGCCAAAGAGGAGAAGAAGAACATGTGAGACATACAGGAAAATCTCCCCAGAACTGCTAAGTTCTGGAGACTGGTGGACCAGTTGAATCCATGAGAACTGATAAAAATTAAAACACCAAGAATCAGTTGAATCTGCAGAAGTCCACCAGCATACACACTAGCATCAATAAGAATGTATGTAATTTGGAACACAAAGGCAGTTCCTGTTATATGTAGACAAAGACTATAGGATCATATGCACACATGATGAACAAAAAGACCTTCTGGGTACTTCCTGAATACCAACCCAGAAGTCACTGGTGCACTAGTGTGGTTGGCTGTTGCTCCAGTCAAATATTGTGAGCAAGAACTGTGTGAGGGAATAATTGCATACACTGTACGAATAGTTATCTGCTATTAAAAAAACAGCTTGGTTCTATTACTAATAACAGCTGAATTAATAAAATGTGTTCTAATTAATACTGGTTGTGATCTGTGTCTCCTCCAACTTGATCCCCTATCAGGGAAACAGGAACGTATAGCACTCCTTGTTCTGGTGTTCACTATATGAGCGCTCTTCACGCTTCTACCCAACAGGAGCAAGCAGTGTTAGCATGCCCACACAAGATTCGATGGGAAGAAAACCAACAGGTTTCTTACATTAAAAAATACTTACTTGATAGGGATATAGAGTGACTCCATTTGTTCTCGACAAAGACCAGGTGCCGTCAAGGTACTGATGAGCCTGGATTGCTACAGAGTTGAGAACATTACCGTTGCTGGGGCTGGTGGCCATTTGAAAACTGACCTTGGCTTGGTGTCCAGGAGAGCCATTTTTTTTCTCCACCCCGTTGACAATTCCTAGACTGTTAGGTTTACCAATGTGTTTGTTGGCAACAAAGCCTGTATAATTAGACGTAGCATAAGAAGCAGGCAGGTATGCCCAGTCCCTGGGCTGCAGGCTGCCCATGTGCCGGGGACTCACTAACGTGGGGATATTGGAGAGAGGTGGGGGAGAGCCTGGTGAGGCATCGTAATGTTCTGAGTTGGCAGCTTGCTCTAAGGCCAGCACCATCTGAATGGCCTCTTGCTTCAACTGGTTCAGGTGCGTGGCACAAACGTCACATCTGTTGTCCTTCTCATTCCATGCCTTACGAATGGTATTGGGAACTTGGAGCTTGTCATGAATCACCGAAGAAAAACCTGGGTCCTAAAAAAATCAAACAGAGAAGGGAGAGGGGGGAACAGGAGAGAAATGTTTAACCATGGTCACCGCAGTGAAACATTATTACTGCTGATTGTGCATTTCAAAAGCCAATTTATGAGATAAGCTTAGAATGCAAACAAAGGCCATTAGACACAGTCAACATATGCCAGCAGTAGAGCTGAACAAAAATGAGAAACTAGATTGTGCTGGAAAAAAAAAATTATTTTACTTTTACTGATAAGTGGCAAATATTATAATTCCATTGCAAGCTTCAATGCATGGCAGAGAGAATGAATTAAGCTGCTTCACACCAGTGCACCTAATTTCTGGCTTGAATGAAATCTCAGTTACACAGGTGAAATCAAGAGCACCTCCACTAAAACCAGTGGGCTTGCAGCAAGGTTCACAAGTCCATCTACACATCAATGCCAGTTTTTGGTATTCAGAAAATCCAGGAAATACCTTGTAACAAAAACATAAAATTTTAAAGCCTGCTTGTAAAGGAAAAATGAAAAAACAGAAGTACCATCACTCTCCCAAAATCCTTTCCAGAATTCAAAACAGATAGATATTTGATAAAGTTTTCAAGAGCTTTTCAGCATTTCATTTACCAAAAATACACTTTTCAGCTGAAAAAAAAAAAAAAAAACAACAAACTCACAAATTTTTCTGGTAATCAAATGTTTTACCACTATTTTGGGTATCTGCTGTTAATGTAAAATAAAATAGTAATTTTATTTAGAAATTAGAACACGTATAGGATCAATAATTCATAAGGAATAATTTTCTTCTTGGAAAATATAGTTTTGATGCAAAACCACATGGTTAGGTTTAAAACCTCACATCCTTATCTCACGGGTAGATCTCTGAGTATCAGTGGTACTCTCCACAGTGCAATACGCACCCTGATCTGACTACAGTCATTGAATGCTGACCTAAATTCAGTAAGTTGTGAAGTCAAACAACAGTCTTAGCAGGAGCTTATCACCGTCTTGCTTAGTTCTTACAGTATCACACAGTTTTAGAAATACACAGCAAAAGTGTGTGTGTTATGCAGAACAAACAATGGCAGTTAGGTGACGGAAATATTTCTTGGAAATGTCACACCACATTTTTGTGGTTTTACAGACCAGGCAGAGCAGACTTCACCTCCTTAAGTTTTGGAGACTTATTGGTGGATTTTCTTATGACTACTCAAAAAAAGATTTACAATCAGTATAATCAGAATCTTTTTTTTTTTTTCCCTCTTCATCTTTGTGGCTTTATCAGCTTTAGCAGCAAACTGAAATCAATCTGGGAGAGTGCATGGGAGTGGACAGAAGAAATCACACAAATAGACGCCACCCTTATCAAGTAATTTGATGAACGCCATGCCATCCAAGATGGACAAATTTCATGTCTTGATAGTTTGGCTGTGCTGGGAAAGAATGGGTAGGGGGTATAATATATATATATAGAGAGAGAATTCATTGGTAGAGGGTCATATTCATTATGATCTGTCTTTATTATATACTCAAGCATTTTATTTTCACTGTTTAACTACCGTGAACAGCTCCTCAGCATGCAGTGATTAATTGATTCATAAATCATGGTGCCTTTTTATGCACAGCAGCAAAAGAGCAGTTCTAGCCTCAGAAGCCCAAGAGAGTCATATAAGCTGATGAGAAACAACAGGAGGCTGAGATCTGATCAAGCCTCAAGCTGGTCATTCCTATTCTATGCACAAAGGGGGTCAGAGCATCAAAGTGTGTCAGGAAGACAGGAACTGGATTCTGCACCAACCCTCCCCCCTTAACCTTTCGGAAAAGGACTGGTGGAAATCAGGGGGAAAAAACAGGTTGCAAAAGATGTCAAATCTTATTTTCCATCCCAGACCATAACTAGGTCAAGAGATCACATCAGATATAGGCACCCCACCCATGATGCCAGGTATGCAGGGAAAGACTCTCTATTTCTACCATAATGAGCTAGACAAAGCTACCTATACAGCTGAAGTGAGGTGTGAGTCTTCTTTCCAGGCTCCTCCACGTCAGTCCAGGAAAAAACCTTGCCAGCTTTTCCTTCAGCTAGCTAGTGGCAACAGAGCTAGTTGTTGTTCTTTGAAAGTCAACTTCCCTTAGGCAACTAGGCTTGAACCCAGGTAATTATATACAACATTCAGATCCAGCAGGAGTTCAAGATGGAAATTCCTGGATACTATGATAAATATTCCAAGGAAATAAAGCCTTCTCTAAAGTAAGCAAATGTCAGCATGATATAAATATTCAAGTAGCACACCAACTTTAAAGAGTGCTGGACAGCAGTGCGTTCAGCTTCATCTCAGTGTTAAAACAAACATAAGATCATTTTCTGATACAACAATAAACAGAGAGAAGGAGGGAGGGAAGAAGGAAGACTGTTCCTCCTCAGGAGCAGAAAGGAGGAAAACAGGCACAACCTGAATTGATTACTCCCAAGATTGGCCCTACTAATCTATCAGATTCTACTAGATGGATACCTCAACACCAGGTCCAAGTCTGGAATATGAAACAAAACCCTACAGAACAGCAAATAAATTTGGAGAAACTCAGGTTCCAGAAACAACTAGTCACATTTTGTTCTCAAAACAAATCTGATAGACTTTAAAAGAGAGTTTAGTTTCTTATTTTGCACTGGGCAGCTCCACTGTAATTTCACATAAGAATCAGCTGACAGCCTTGAAACACATTTAACAGGAAGGAGGCCAAAACTGGACCATCACTACACCCTTGCTTGAATAGCAGGGAAATGCAGCTACATGACACTTTCAGTATTTCATCTGCAAGCAACCATCTGTACACATTCCCTTAGGATTGCTTATTAGTTCAATAAACAGTATCTTGTCCCATATGAAATAATGATGGGCAAGCCTCACAGGATAAGAGCTTTGAGCTAGCTGCACTAAGCAGCAGGAGTTGGAAAGGTTATACTCACTACCGAAACTTGTGAGGTCTAAGAAACTCCACAATCTTGGGCATGAGAGCAGATTTGCTTGTGAAATCTGAGGTTGACACTGGAAATACCATTTATATTTTGGCACTCATTTCCAGTCCTGACAGAACAAAGTACAGTGACACTGAAAACTGAAACAGAACTTTAAAAGTCACAAAAAAAGTTTGGTTTGAGTTCAGGGCAAAGGTTCATGATGGTTTCTCTTATTGCTGTAATGGTTCACCCATCTTTAGTATAAACAGCATTAGTATAAACTCTTACTCCTATAATAAACAAATGAAGGCATGTAAGAGGTCTGAAAGCTTCAGGAGATCAGTCACAACACAGACCATAGCATAAATGCACAAGGCAAGCAGTGAACTAAACAGAGTGCACACTGAGTTTTGTTGCAAAGAGTCTCTTCACATTACCTTTGAGTTTTCAAGCTCAAGTAACACCAATTCCAGCTATGTTTAGTTGTTCATCTTCTCCATGGTAACCAGCTAGTAATTAATCCCTCATCTTTGGTCCTGAACTAAAAACCCATAAGGGAAAGACAGATGAGGGAAAGAAGTTTTGCTTTTTAGAGACCCATCATAGACAGGTATGCTGAGGAATTCTTGATTTACCCAGTGAACGTACTCAGCAAACAGGCACTAGTTAAGAAACTGAAGTACGCAGACAGCTGTACCAGGGTAAATGCAGTCCTGACCTCATGGAAAAGGGGGAACAGCACTGCTGTATGATCATGTAAGGTAATGCAGAAGCATCCTCTCTTTCATTTCCCCTTGTAAATCTATACCTTGCTGTATAGTTTTCATGACATTTTAATTCCATAATTAAGAAAGCAGACTACATGAAGAATAATCTCTCCCTTCCTGCTACCCAGCTTGGTGCCCATCATCCTCAACAATCTGTTTCATACAGGTATTTACACAAAGCTCACAAGAAGATATGATGAAAGCAGGCAGAGCTCAACTGGTGGGCAGAAGTGGGCAGGAAATAGGATCAGCAATTTGCACTTTTACATGTTATACGGAACCTCGCTGATCATAGATTCCTATACAAATACCTCATACACATACTACTTTTTTGTAAACATATAAAAGACAAACACTAATAAGGGATTTTGTGCACAACTATTTGATTTGATCAACTATAGCCTACACAAGTTAGACATTGTAACCCTATGTCATTACGTCAAAGAAAACTCAACTATACAATGGATCTCAAGACCTCCTTACCAAATTATGTTCTTCAACACCAATATTATCCATCACTCTTCAGCAAAAAACAAAGCAGTCAATACTAACTAAATCACAGAGGTCAGCTTCCATTTGAAGATGTTCACAGAAGACTCATGGAGTTCTTTTGTTTCTGAAAAGGTCCAGGCAGCAATGACTGCTGGTATGTGATCCATCACACAAGGTGAGGGGAGAAGCAGGGGAAAGCAATGATCAAAGTTCTGCCCAGGAAGAAGTGTGTTTTCCAGACCCTCACTCTCCACAGGCAGGGAGTAAAAGAACTAATTAAGAAACATTAGTAGGAGAGAAGACTTACCCTGATAAAAAACACATGTTTTTCCATGACTCTGCAAACATCTCTACTCTAAACACAATCCTGTTAGTTCCATGGCTAGGGGGAAGGAAAAAAAAAAAAAAAAAAATCTCCTCTATTCTCCTTTCTCTCTTGAGGGTATACTTTCCAGCCCAATAAAGAGATTATACTTGTAAATTTACTTTCCAGAGGCACTTGGATTATTTCCCAAGTGCCTCTGCACCCTAACTTAAACATATCCTATCATCTTCACGGCCACATTTCAGAGATTTGCTGTTTTCAGCATTCCAGAGCCCCAACAGTTGAAAAACAGCTCCTCACTGTTACAATGGCACCACTTATGTTAAAGCAAAAGTATGTTCAAATAAACTGAAGTCAATGGGAGTTTTTCCTCAAATAAGCATGACAGAGATAACACACTATGACTATAAATTAGTAGCGCTGTACAATCAAACTGAGCCAGGAACCCCTGGATAAAAATCAGTTAGCTTGGCGAAGTAAAGACTGAATCATCTGAATTATCTACGGTGGCAGGATCTCTGCTAGCACAAGCAATGTTTTGTTAAGTAAAAGACAAAATTGCACGTGAGCAAGACCAGGGGGGCAGCGAGGTGGCCTCCCTTTTTCTATTGCTCTGTACACAGCAACTAACATCTGCTCTGGGCAAGACCACACTGCCTTACCTTCTCTGTCACAGAAGACTTTCCTCACACCCAACATGTCTTCTTCGCATAAGCCATCAATTACCACTCCCAGATGAGTAAGTGAAACTATTTCCTTTGCTAGAAAAGGAGAACACGTTTCCCTCTTGTCCTTCTGAAACTCTCTCTTTTCCCCACCAGGAACATCCCCCCCATAAGCACTGTTACTACATGTTGGGGAGAGGAGAGAGGAGTTAGTAAGTAAGTAGGGAACCTGGGCAAAAGAAGAGACAGAGGTCATGAGGAAAGCACAGTAGAATACAAAAGAGGCTTTTTATATTAGCCTGTTTCCAGCAAGCCCTTGTAAAGAGACTGTTTTACCAACTGAAGTAAAAACCTCTGCTGTGTTATCATATCCCATCTCTATTATCATTGTTGTTCCTTAAACTTGAAGAACTGATTTCTGCTGCTGACTCAAGCATTCACTTTCAAAAAGGCCATGAGAGTGCTGAACTACACTCAGTATCTCCAGAACACATCTGGGAGAACAGTGGCACCAGTTCTTTTGGAGGTGGGGGGTTGGAGAGGAAAAAATCAAATCTTAATCCTGTCTGGTGTAGCCCTCACAACATTAATAATTTCAAGGTGTTTTTCTTGAGCTGGCACATACTACTGACATTTGGGCTTTTATAATTCAACATTTGTCAGTTTAAACCAGCCACTCTGCAGCAAGAAAAATTTGCTCCTTTGGTTTAGGTTCTCTGTTTTCTTATCTGAAAGAAACAGAAAGTTTGAGCAAGGCTCACCTTACAAACTTGCAGCAGCAGGAAGCAGAAGAGAGGAAACCCTGGAAAAATAGGAGGATTAAAAATGGGGAGGAAGGACAGAAGAAGAGGAAAAGCAAAAAGTGTTTTCCAATTGCTCCATGGATTGGCTTATGGCTCTGATGATGGATCAGCACTGATGGACTTACAGCTGTAGACATCTGGCACACAGGTGTTTGTGTTAGCATTTGATAACTAGACAGCAGCCAAATTTTTAATTGGGTTGGGAAGAAGAGATGAAATAGCAGCAGGAAAATATAAATATACATTCAGTGGTGCAAATCCAGGCTTTGCCGAATGAGCTCTGCTATGCAGTTGTCTATAGCTCTGCAATCCAGACTGAATCTGTGGCCACAGCATGCATTAGGGTATCCTGGAGGGAAGCAGCTCCTACAGCTATGTGGTAGACAAACTCAGCTGTTGCCGAAGAGGCAGAATTTGTCAGCACCCTTTTTATAGCACAAAGAATTGCAGAAGCCTCACCACTTATGCTGGAAAAAAGCAGCAGCTCCATTCTCTCCTCCTTGCTTTGTATTTTCCTGCCTGAACATTGAACAATGCATTTGCTTTCTTAGCCACCAGAGCACACTACGGGTTTCTGTTCAACTGGTTATTCACCTTGACCCTCTAGTACTTTTCTGCATCATTGCTATAAGCAGTCTTGTGTCACGCATGCAACCCAGATGTATCACAGATGCATTTTGGCTCAGGTTTCCAGTCACCACACAGAACTCAGTTGCTATTGCTGCCTCTTCACTCAACTAGGGGCTGGCTACTGATTTGAACTTTCTAACTATTGTTAGAATGAGATGCTTTCAAGAGCTTACGAATGGTTAGCTTTACCAAGAAAATGTTTAGCCTCACTCATCACCAATGTGGTAAATGTGATGATACCTTTTTTTCATAAAACCTTTCTGATTGCCATTCATATAGAAACTGTTCTTTATTGTTGATATCCTGTTACCCACCCTTTCAAGCCCATCTGGGATAAGCATGAAGCATGACTGACCTATGATTACATGGGCCAGACCTGTCAAAATGCTGGAATAACATTAGTTTTTCTTTGATCCTTTCAAACTTCCCCATTATTCCAAGCTACATCAAATCAACAGATCACTTGAACCTCTTTGAGTAACCAGGCTACAGCAGCAATTACTGTTCTGATACACCTCCACTTTTTCAAACTTGAGCTTGCTTTTCCTGTGAGAAGAGCATTACAGTTCTTTGATGAACGGCAGCACTGAGCTACTATTGACACTGTAACCAGTGATTTCTCAAACAGCTGTCATACCTGAACACTAGTAACTAAACATCACAAGTGTGAAGGTCGGGACAGTATTTGTGACACCTATGTACTTACTGTTCTACTGATTTATAAAGGAGTTTTTAGCAAGCTGAAACCTCTTGTAACTGCTTTTCAACATGAGAATCATATCCCTTCTATTTTAGGCAAACAATGATGAGGAAGATTACTGTGGTTTTTATTACTGTGGTTTTTATTTCATAACTTAGCATTCTCAAAAGAACTATTCAGTATGTAACATTTTTATCAAATCTGTTCAGCTTCGGCACATCTACAATTGACATACATCAGAGAATCAAAAATTTTCTGTTCTATTCAGCCTTTTTTATACTGTTTTTTTAAACCATTTCCGCATGCTCACACTTAGGTTTTTCTCCCCACTCTAAGAAACATTAGTATCTTTAAACATGCAAGATAACTGTTTTGGAGTAAAAATAAATAAATTTAAAAAAAATCAATACAGGTTATTGGTGACTTTTACAATGGTTAGAGCTTTGCCTTTGCACGTGCAATGTTCCTTTTGGTTTTTCTTTTTTTTAATTCGCTCAGCTTTCAGAACAATGTCACCAATTTCCCCACTTCACACTGAGGTTCCAACCTGGCTCAGCAGAGATACCTTTCATTCATCTAGGATCTGCTCTCCTCAAGCAACACTCATTCAGGGTCTCTTAATCTGGTTTCTTTTTTGTCACTATCAGATTTTCACCTTTCTCAACTCAACTGCAGAGGAGTTGGGAAGGTCAAAGATATGGACTGACTAGAATTAGAACATTGCAAGCCTTAGCACAACACTAACTATGGTCAGTTAAAACCTGAGGAGTTAAGAGTTTTACTGCAGTCTAACAAAGCCATTTGAAATTCACACCTTAAATTGACTTTCTTTCCTGTCCTTGAACGTGAAAACACCAGGCAACCCAAGAAATCTTAATCTTAGTAAAACTGCAAGTAAAATCCTGCCCGCTTTATTCAAATCAGATAGAGTATATATGTGTGCCATCTAGGAAACAGAGAATTAATTTTGTTCCTAACAACTGGGAAAGTATATCAAAGACAACAGTCACTTCACAGTAATAATGAAGTCTCTCCCATGCATATTCACAGTCAGAGGCACATGAGAAATTGAAATGTATTTGCCTCTTCTCTCTGTTTCCATTTTGCATTAGATAGATAACATAGTTAAAAACGTGTAATTTGGAAATTGGAGCGAGTCTCCCCTCTGCACCGATTCTCTAATTTTTGTACATGCAGAGCATTCCAATCTGCATACAAACCTGCTCTTGCCACTCAGTGGCAGTCACATTTCACACTAGTTTTAACAGGTGATTTCTACCAGATTTTTATCCTGGCTGGACCAAAGAAACATGCAACTCAACATCTGCAGAGCTGTTACCTGCCTTCTTTACAGCCATTTCCTTCATGTGAACGCACCCAGTATCAAACAAGTGGGCATCATGAAAGCTGGAGGATTAGTTAAGACCATGGAGCAGAGTCCCAGATCACTGTGCAACCCTCGAGGTTGCAGAGGGAGAAGATGAGATACCTCCTTGAAGCTAATGGTGTGAACTAGGGGGGACGAAAGAGAGGGAGAGGAGAAATCAAGGCAATGATCCATGAAAGGATTAATGTTTATCCAACTGGTTTCTGATAGAAATAATTTGAAGGTCTACTGATAGGGTAGGCAAAGATACAGAATTGCTGACCTAGAGAAAGATCACAACATCTCTATTAAAATGTTGTATGCCACCCTGCTTTCCCAAAAGACTTTATGCTGTGTTTCGGGAGGACAGAAGTTGCAGAAGAGCATCCTGTAAGCAGTTCTGAGGTTTGACAGCACCTGTCTGAAACATCTTCCTTGACACATACCAGGCCTGCAGCGGGTTGCTGCTCTAAATAGTAGCCACATACCAGGTGTTGACAACCACTTGCACCACAGGCTGCTAATGTCCTCTGCTGTCTAGCCATACAGGCTCTCACAGTCTCACTTCGATCTGCTAAATCTTTCTCCCTCAGTAACATTTGGCCTGTTATTTACCACCTCTTTCTCACCCCAAGCCATTCACCCGCAAAAGAGCTTTGCTTGCTCCTGCCTCAGGATTCTTCAAACTCCCATCGTATCCAGGTTCAAACTACATTTCAGTGACTTGGTCTCTTGGAAATCCCTCTTTTTCCCCCCCAGAGTGGGAAAAGCACCACCACCCTGTTCCTTTCTTGCCAGCAATACAATGCTCATGCTCCCTCCCCTGGTTTGTGCAGCCTTTTGCAGTCCAGCCTCAGGCTCTCCAGGCTTATCAGGTGCACAGCTCCCAAAAGCAGCAGATGCCCTTTGACCCTTCTCCTGCCTCTCAGCCGTGATGCTCTGCCTCACTCTGTGCTCCGATCCTAGCTTTGGGTTAATTGATACCATACTTATTACTTTGGATGTGTATGACATTACTAATGATTTTTATTAGCACTTGGTTTTGTGCTTATTAATAACGTGAACTGAGAAAAGAAGCCCAGTGCAACCCATTGAAACTTTATTCTAACAGTTTTACATTAGCTCAGGATGGGTTACATTTGCTTGTGAAAGCTCCTCAGCTTTGATGTAATACCAGACATAGTTTTGTATTTATAGCTGTTTCTGTTAACACAGTTATATTAAGAGCTTGTTAATGATCTTATTATCAAATTGTCTAATTATGGTTTTCCTTAATTTCTTTTGTGTGCATGGAATCACTTGTAATCATTGACTGTGATCCCTGGAACCCCTAAGATGAGATGTAACACAGCAAAGACTTCTTTGGAAGTGAAATTTGGAAGTGAATTTGTATATGAAATACACTTCTCTCTCTCGAACTTTATCAACTCTAATGGCCCTTCTACACATTTCTCATGTACAATAGTTCAGACATATTTATACCATTTTTATGCTTGTACAAAAATACTAGACATAAGAAAAAAAAAATGCACCATGAAAGTTAAAATCTTTATCCTAGAGGATGCTGAGTGGCCCCAACCTCCATGCAGCCAAAGAAATCTAAGAGCATTAGAGCAGCCATGAAAGAACATTTATTCCACCTAGTATACAGGGACAGGAAGCAGGAGCACACCTCAGCTTTTCAGCTGGGAATAAATTCAGGAGCAAAGTTGTTTGCAGGTTTCTGCTCTAGTTGGCAGATCAGCTTATGTTTGGTTAGCATGGTATAAATATTCAGAGTATGCAAAGGGAAGGAAGAAGAAAAAACAAGATCCAAAAAAAACTTAATAAAAGTAACAAGAATCTGCCAACTCTCAGTGGGAACAGAATTACACTGTCACGACTGTCTCACATACAGTATGAGGATAAACTGCAGCGCATGGGACACCTTTTCACCAGGTAAAGCTCTGTTCTCCAGCCTTGGGGCAGTTGCACTGTTTAACTATGCCAACCCAGCTCAAGTGGTAGAATGAGTGTTATGACAAGCCCATAATACACAGCCTTTTTCTCTTAAGTCTGCTGCAAACATACCTACTAAATTTCATTAAACTGTCTGTGCATGACTTTCTACACAAACTATAAGCTAATCTGTATACTTCAGCATATGCTTCAGCTCCAATTCAGCAGACTGTCTGCATATGCTTAGGCAGGGATTGCACAGGATTTGGTATTTTGTGCCAAGGGTAGGTGACAGAGACTGGGTTTGAAGGGCTGGTGAGTGCAGGAATATATGTGGGGAAGATAAGAAGCTGTGGTCGGGATGGAAGCTGTTGGGCTGCTGAGTGTGGCTTTACATGAGAAGAGAGCTCCAACTCCACTCACTGTGGCTTTTGCAAATGCCAAAGGACCTGCTTTTGGCTGCTTCCTCACAAAGTGATCCAGAAGGCATCTACCACACCAGCACTGACTCAAGCTGACACAGTTTGCTGCTCTGAGGGAAGGTACTGGCTTGGGTCCCGAGGCTGATGGGTCACTTTGCTGCCAGGCATCTGGTGATGTGAGTATAGCAGAAACGTTCAAGGATCTGAAGCCAGCTGAAGTTGATATAGAGGACAATATGATTCTGTGGGCCTTGGTCAGCCCCCTGGGAACACTGCTGCTTCTGAACACTTACAGCCAGGAGCAAGCAACGTGGTCTAGCATTTACCACTGCACTTCTCCAGGCTGGTAAATGCTCTGTTTCAATACATATCTTTACAGTCAGATTTGTGACATTAGGGAAGCTCTGGAGTACAGCTAATCACCACTTTTATTGTTATCGCCTATTAAAAAAGAACATCCAAAACTCAGAAAGTAGGCATCGTTTCAGTTCAGGACTACTGGGTTTGTTCAAAAGTACTCACTCACACTGTACAACCCCAGGCTGTCACAACCTCCACAGCCTGTATCCCATCCTCCGCACCCCCACAAGATCCCAAGAAATTCAAACGCTGGAGGATGTGACAGGGCTCAGTTGGAAAGCGTTCTCACCAAGGTCTCAATGAAAGCATTCAGAAGGAGGCCAAGCACTCCCCTCCCCACATCCATTCACTGCAAACAGAAGCCTCAAGCCCTTGCTGTGGGACCTCAGGGGACAGGCACATAATGAGCCCTCACTGCCAAACAGCACGGTGTTGCTGGCCCCCCATGACACTGATCTACAAGTGTGGGCTAAAAACACGCCTCCCCCACCCTCACCACAGCTCACGTTCTGTCCTGAATAAGCTGACTGCTGACAAGCCCAAGAGGGGATCAGCCTCTTGACTTGTGTGGTCTGATGAAGGCTAAGATTACAAATCTTTTTCCAAATAGTCCCCATGTGAACCACATTAAAAAAAAAAAAAAAAAAAACACACACACACACAAAAAAAAAAAAAAAACCTACACACCACACCAGTGAGGAGGGGGAAGAAAAAGCTTCCAGTAGAGCCTGGTAACATTAGCCAGCCTCAAACCAAAATACAATGTTCCTCAGGTTACAGTGTCAGCTGAAAAGCTCTCTAATGATTGGGGAAGAGAATGGATTTCCAACCTTTGTAAAGATTAAAGACACTGTTCATGACTTCAGATTAATACAGGGCTCCTTGTGTACCCAGTTACAGCATAATCAATAGGGAAAAGGAAATGGCATCTGAAAGGATTAAGCGATTAGTTCTAGAGGTAGCCACTGCCACTATGGCACTGCTTTTGAAATACACTGAATAAGGCTACCCACCCTCTGTCCCTACCCGAGGGCACCTCCTGCAATTAATCTACAGAGCAACCCTCTATAAACTCAGGCTCCAGGTTCTCTACTACTGTAGATTCAAAAATTAAACAACATTTAAGAAAACTTACACATAACTCCTCAAACAAAAATGATTTATGATCAGTAGAGCAAACCACTGTTGCCTTAAAACACCTTGTAAGAATTTCAGCACATCTGATTAAGTAAACATGTTACAAAATCTACATACCTGCATAATTCACACAGCCTGGGGAAAAAAAAATATCTACTTTTTGTTATTTATTGACAGACAAGCTGACATCTGGATTTAGATTTTTTTTTTTTTAAATAAAAGCATACTGTCAACATCATCCTGGAAAGATGCTTCAAAGAAAACAGTGCTGGGAAGGGTGAAACAAGGAGTTGTTATTGTACTAGCTTAAATTTATTTTTGTCTGAATAGCTGAAAGCTACATATCCAGAAAGAAAAAGAGTAAGGAAATCCAACTTCAATTGCAAGACAGAAAGCTTTCCTACCATTGCATTACCTTATTTTCCTTAGTTTCATTTCAAGAGTCTGGGTCTCATTAATTTAAATTTAATATTAGTCTCTATTTCTCTCTCATGCATCTCTCTGATTCACAGAGACCTGGACAGTTCCTTCAGAGATTACTTTGTTCTTCACTGAAGAAGATGGGGCACGGGCTAAGGAGCACAGTGTCTTGGAATTAGCACCAAACCTCATTATTTCTAATGCTGTAGTAGAAGAGCCGCAGTGAGATGGAGACAGAGTAGGAGAGCAGAAGGAGTCTGAGCAGATCAGCCATGATTAAAGGTGCCACTGTGGCTTTAGGCTAGATTCACAAAGCATGGCAATATGGAGCATTGTGCTTGTCCTTTGCAGTGAGCTCCCATAGCAGTATCTGGAACCTGGACCTTAGTGCCTGAGGCCCTTAGATCAGCCATGAGGAGCAACATGGAGACTGTGAGCAGTGACACCCAGCAGGGGAACCACATAACGTTGCAAAGAAAAGCTGCCAAACATGAGGTTGTATCTTGTGGTTATAAACACCCAGAGCTGTGTTCTACTAGGATTCACCCATTAGATCCTCCCCAGCTGCTAAGGCAGCTGCATCATACTCTCCACACAGCGGTGAGGCTGCATTCCTTTAGGCCAATAGCACTTGGCAGAGCAGCCTTCTGGGGTTTAAAACCTCCATCTCCCCAGAAGCTGCACTGTTTACCTTCAGGCATGGCAAGATAAGACATATATCTATTATTCTTGCAGAAGGTGTGGCTCTTGAGCAGCCATCACTGTGCTACTTTTAGGCCCGAAGTCCAGCTCACCACAAACAGATGTGGCGCCATGGAGGAGTGTTGGGTCAGCTAAAGTCAGCCCTGCCACCATCTCTCCTTCTCCACACAGCTGAAGTTAGACAGTTTTCGAGGAGCAAGGCAAGTACGAAAGCTGCAGAGCTAAGACCTAGTGAGAGAAATCACCCTCTGCATGCCTTGATGTTGTGACTTTAATCCACTTGTCTGGTAGAAACCCATCTTAATTGTTGAGGGCAGTGGCCTAAGCAGGGAACCTGAGCTTCTCCAGGTCTTGCTGGACACCATCATGTATAGGCTGTTTTATGCCAAGGCTGCTTAGTGCAGCAGCACCACCTGTCAGAAGGACAAGTCCCCATTTTGGCACAGGAGTGTCATTTACTTGGCTCTTGCCATGCACCTCTGAATATGACTAATCTTGCATGGGAAATGATCAATTGTCATGGCACATCAACACAACCAAAGACAAGTGTCCCAACTCAACTGACCTAATTTAATACCATCCAAGACCTTCAAAATCAAAGATTGCTGATTTATACAGTTTCTTGAAATTCACTGCCACTACCTCTAAGCTTGAGGCTTAGCTTTAGATATTCCATGTATTAAGTTAGAAGAGAAATTCTCCTCAAAGATCACATGGGCTTTGTTACATAGTGGAGAAAGGAGAAAGCAAGGGGGAAAGGAGAAAAAAACCACCAAGTAATCAAAATACTAAAAAAATAGAACAGAATCTCCATTGTCAGCCCTTCTTCTCAGAACCTGGGCAAAGGATAGAGACTGCCCTACAAGAATTCACTCATTTCTTTTCTTTTTCTGATAAGCAGAGTAACACAAGTACCAGAGCCCTAGGACATAGCGCTACTCAAGCTAGCAGGAATAGTAGATATGTCTCATAGGAGGAACAAACTACACTTGCAAGCTGGGAGCTGTATGTAAGGACCCAATTCCTATATGCCAACAGACCATTTTGGAAATATACTGGCTTCGCTTAGTATGTTTAAGGTGAAGGGGTTTTTTTGTTACCCATACTTCAAGTTTACGTGTGGAAATGTAGTTGCATGGCACAATCAAATAGCTTGATATATTTTTAATTACAAGCATTTTAGCTATTTTTGCAACCATTTGCACAGTTTGATATTAATAAACAGAATTGTGTAATCTGGCTCAGTCTCTGAAATTATTTCACATATTTTTATCAACACTACACAAGCTACATCTAAGATCTTCAATGCTTTTCCAGAAGTGATACTAGAACACTGGGACCTTTTTGTTTTATTAATGTTTACAGAGTCTGCATTGAGGACTCCACTGATTACCATAGGGACTGGCAGTCTGGAGTTACTGGGAAGTTCAACTCCCCCTCCCTCCCCTTCTCCCCCAATTTTAAATGCTTCTGGTGTTCTCAACTAAATCCTGCATTTAGCATTGTAATTTAACTCACTCTCCCATGTTACCATCCATAGAACGTTTTCTGGCATTCTCGCAAAATTCCACCAGAGACCTTTTTTGGCATCCACTTCTATAGCATTTTGTGAATTTATTATGCGAAAGTTAAGGGACACAGAAAGAGAAGGATTACGGACACATCACTTGGTATATCCAGTGCAAATAATAACTGTAACGAAGTTTGATGTGTGTATATACATGCAGAGTCTTTATGGCTTTTTTTTTTTTAAATTAAACATTGAACACTACTGCATATTAAGGTCATTTTATTTCTAGGGAGAGCTATACCTGCACAGCTAGAACATTTTACACCATCTTCCGTAACAGATGTGAACCTCTGATTCCACACCTCCTGCCCCTGTTCCCAGCCAGGCTTTGTACACAATTGTTTTCACATTTATTCTTGGCAGCAATGTCAGCCATGCCAGATGCATAAGGTGTTCCCAGCACTCTTACACACAAATAAGCACTGAAATGTCTCTGTTCTGAACTCTGCTATGGCTAGTTTCCTCATGTTCATGTTAGCATTTAAAAACTTGATGCAGAACATCTCTTTTGCTACTTAATAACATATAAAGTCAGCTTTCAGAGAACAACACAAAAATAAATCTCAAAGGTTTGAAGACAGTATAAGTTATCCCTCTTAATCATATTTAGAATTGTTTTTAACTTCAAGAAGGGAATTTGCAGTTAAATGAATAAATAATTCTGACTCCTCCCTGACCACATCAGCCCCAAACAGAAAACCCGAAAACATGCACTTCCTATACTCTCCTTGCCCCAGTCCCCAGTTCTGGCTGAACCAAGAGTACTCGGTACAATCTGAGTGCAGGAAGCAAAGCAACAGAATCACAGGACAGTTGAGGTTAGAGACAACCCCTGGAGGTCATCTCGTATAACCTCCTTGATCAAGCAGGGCCACCTAGAGGAGGCTGCCCGGGAACATTTCCAGATGGCTTTTGAGTATCTCCAAGTAAGAGACTCCACAATCTCTCTGGGTAATCTGTGCCAGTGCTAAATCACCTGCACAGTGAAAATGTTTCCTGATGTTCAGATGGAAGCTCCTAACCCTTTTTCTCATTTCTTTTGGAGCAATGCAGATCTCTGTGTAGGCTGTGGTACCTGGTAGAACAGACGCAGCAAATTGAGCAAGGTGCAAAACCCATCCAGAGTTCAAACCACCATCTGGGACATGATTCCTAAAGATTCCACGTCTTTAGGCATACTCACTATGGAGTGAGTATACCTCATATAGGAGGCCAATATGAAGACTCATCACAGCAACCACTGCTACTAAAAGTCATTTTCTCTCATTTCCTCAGAAGTCAGGCTTCATTTACAGTGATAGAGCAGAAAGCACATACTGTACATGTACAAACTGGGCTCAGAACACATATGCTTATGTCTACTGTCAAATACATTGTGGCACACTCCAAAACAGGAGCAAATGTGCAAACTGGTGCATTGTAGCCCTTTGGTAAATACTCTGCCTGGGTAAGAATCAGCCATCATCCTGCTGACAGCTTCCATTTGATTTGGGACACTACCTTACATTTTAGGCGTATTCTTGATTCAGTGCATTAAAATGTCTTTCAGGTCTCATCCCCAGAAAGTAATTCTTATGTCATGTTTCATTTGCAGCTTTTAGTACATCACTCATGAGATAAATCCAAGAAACAGGTTGACTATGTGCAATGTCTAAAACAAAAAGGATTTTTTAGGGTAAAGCAAGTAGTGTGCAGTCTGGTGATTCCTCACATAGCCATACAAGGCTGTAAAGCACTTCCACAGGGAGGGATGTATTTTAGCTTTAATGGCTCATAATGTCCAGTAACCTACAGAAATTTTGTCTCTCTGTCTTCTGCTAAGGCCTATTAATTTCATATTAAAACAAGTCTGTGAAAACAGAAGTAAATAGTATAAGAAACTGCCAAGATGATAATTTTAACTTGGTGTCACAGCAGTCCTGTGTGCGGAAAACCCCACGGGAGGGAAATGGGTGTCGTACCTACCACTGGGCTGTAGAAAGGCTTGACCAAAGAGCATGGTACCCAAATACCTACACTGCAGACCCACAGCACCCTGTTCACAGCTGTGGAGTTCCCTGACTTGGATCACTGAGCCTTAACACCAGTACAAAATTCAGTTTTCAAAAGATATTTGCTGTACCATTCTCTTTATTCTGCTCTCGGAGAGCACAGAGGCACCATGCAAACAGCTGTGGGTCCTGAGGCCACCCCCCAGCACTTTCCCACCCCTCTGAGCTCCCCAGGGTTTCCAGCTACCAGAAACTTTTCAGAAGTCAAGATACCACTGCAATATGTGACTAAAAAAATTAAAATAAAATAGAAACCCTATAAAACTAAAAATAACTGTAGACTATTCTTGTGTTGGGCGGGTGGAGGAGAAAGGGAAGAAAAGCACAGTAACAAATCCAGTTATTATGCGACTTACTCCATGGAACATCTTTTCTTGATTACATTTATTAGAGAGCTCTTATCCAAAACCTCAAATTACCCTAATTTGAAACACATTAGGCTTTTTTAATGTAAAATACTAACCGAAAGAAACTGAATCTTGCAAGAGCAAGAAAGAATCCAATTTTTTGCTTCTAACGATAAACAACTTGCACTGCAGTCAGGCAACAAGAGCAGATCTTTAGTGCTCTATATCCTTTAAATGCTCAGGGCCTGGTCTTGCTCACACTAATTCCATTAGGACCAAATTCCAGGATTTAGTCTCTTTCCATTTTTCCCTTCACATAGTCCCCAAGTTTTTCTTAACTCCTCCGCTCTTCTGTAAGTCCTGCATAAATATGCAACAACTTTACGTTTTCCAGCCTTTCATGAATTAAAAAAAAAAAAAAAATCCTCCGATAAAACATAGGATTGCTTTGTATATGGCACTTCAAACTGTTATCAGTGAACACAGCACACAACAGTTAACACTAAGGAAATGCTAGATCACTGCATGCTGATAATTAACTCCCTTTTCCACTTTCTCAGCAAAATGAAGAAAATCACGTTCTCATTTAAAATTAGAGAAGTTTAAATTTTGTAAAATGAGGTTCTTGGAGCATTCTATTTTCCCTTTCCAAAAGGAACAAACAGAAAAGCAAATTCCCAGGGCCCTCTATTTTACCAGGTTCTCCTTACATAAGCAACCTTTGATCAAATATCTGAGCAAATTAATACCATCCAGTTACGTATTTATTTCCTCAGTGTCTGCTTCTTCAAAACAGCTCATGAATATCAACCTCTCAATTGGGCCATAGTTTGAAAAGCTCCGTAACTTTGGAAGTGCTGCTGCTCAAGATTTTAATTTTTACTAACAGAGCTTCTAACCAACATTCCACCAGCTCAGCTGTGCGTGTAATGAAGACTTTAACAGATAATTTATTTTTTAGATATGGTACAGAAACAGTACCATTAATAGAAGAAGGATGTTGATCCAAGTGAAACACAAACACTAGTGAGCAGACATCATGAGAGTGGATACTTTGTTCTAAGTTCCATTACACTCACCACAGCAGCATGTAAGCATTTTTCAGTTGTAAATTAAACGGTTAGTTTTCTTCTCCCCAGACGGAGAAGCACATGAAAGAGTATGAACACTTCTTTTGACATACCAGGTATTAATACCAACAGGAATCAACCATGCAAATCACAATATACTCATATATAAAAAAAAAGGAAACTACTTTGTATGTGGAACAGGCTGCAGGGAGACTTGCAATGAATTTCATTGAGACTCATCCTAAAGTTGGGTGCACGAGGGCTGTGTCTCCATCAAAAACAAGCACTTTTTGCAGTTTCACTCTGAAGAGTAGTCTTGGATCTTCCATTTCTATTTCAGAGTTTTAATTAATGTTTTAGCTATGCTAAGACCATGTACTAAGCACTCCAGGTTTGACACTGTATTTCATCAGAAATCATTGCAAAGAAGGGAGGAAAGGTTGCATTGCCAAGGAGCTATGCTTTGGCAGTAGCAGAAATACAGACTGAAGGCTTTGTTTATTGTGCACTTCTCTATGCATATCCCTTTCAACTTTTAGTCTGAAGAAAATTAAGCCTAACTTAAATCTTTAAGGTATATATAAAAGCTGAAAAATACAGATTTATGCCTCTCAAGCTATGTTCCATACAGTACAGACTAACAGATACCCCTCAAATTCTTCTATTTCATCTACTGGATTAGCAATCATAATTTTAAGAAAAAAGTTTTAGTTCTCTGCTTTGATCTCGCAAAGTATCTCACAAATCCACAGACTAGCAAGGGTACACTGCAAGGTTTTCTTTCTTGTGTTATCATACAGATCATCATTGTGTTTGACAAGTGACCGAAGCCCAGACATCAGGAAACAGTGGGAGATCATACTAAACACAAAACTAGAAGCAATTATACCTCACTTGAAAGCCAGATCTTGCCCAGCTGGCAAATCAACTAACACTTGTGTGTGGAGTGAGTACATTTTTTTCTCTGCCAAGATTCCTTCAATGAACTGATGAGATATCCACTTTTCTCCATCCAGAGTAAGATTTATAGTGTCTTATGAAGCAGGCTGTTAATATAAGTCCAGCAAATCAACATGGCAAGGAGAAAACAATAAGCGAGTGTGAATGGGATTGATGCAAGAAGTTGAAGTAAACGGGAAAAAAAAAATCAAAATTGTAAGCAAGGTGAAACTCTGTTGACGAAGGGAAGGCTCATTCATTACATGAGAAGTTCGGCATAGAAAGCATTAGCCTTCCTGACCTAGAATCTCCTTCATTTAGGGATCCTTCAATGACAAGTCCGTCTACTTTGGAGATATGATTTTATTAGTGTAACTAAAAGACCTGGGACTGGTTTCTACTGGCGCAAGCACACTTTTCATCTAAGGAATCAACGCTGAGTCTGAGAACCATATCTTTAAATCAGAGCAGTCCACACACTTAGTGGGCTTTGGGGCATAGCCACAAGTCAAGTTGAATGATTTTGTGACTCTTATAGTTCCTTTACCACAGTTTTCACCTCTCCCGAAAGGCTGACAACTACACATATCCACAAAAAGACACAACTAATAGTATTAGCAGTTCCTCAGTGACACAGCAGTATAACCAAGAATTTGCACAGGTAATATCAGGCATTAAAAGAGTCAGTATGACTTAAAAGCTTTCAATTCAGTTCATATCTGAACAGCATTTGGACAGCATCATAAAGACATAAAAAGAGGGGATATACAGAGATGGAGTACTCTAACATCACTTTAGACTAAGGCCACAATATAGTTAGAGGAGGCAGACAGGTTACTTTTAAGAGTGTCTTAGTTTGTAAAGTCACCTTTGGAGGGCTTTGCTTTTCTCCACTGACTATAAAAATACCCTAAATCCATCAAACGGTTAGAATGAATATAATATTTCAAGTAATTTTTGCATAATATGGCTAAAATACTGAAACATATTCCAAGTCATTTTCTTCACAGAAAAAATGAATTTTTTCCTGGTGGTTTATTTGCATGAATTCCTAATGCAAACCCCCAGCCTAGAATTCCTTAAGCACAAAGAGAGGAAAGCACAAAGACCTTGCCTTGACCAGCTCTGCTTACATTCTCCCAGAAGTAGGGGTACTCCATATGACTTCCACTTCCAATGTCATCTATGCTGAGGCAAGGTCAAAAGTAATACAAAGAAAAGGAAAAAAAATGTACTTACTTTATTTCACAGGAGAAAACTTCACAAAACAGAACAGTATAAAAGAAATGGGCATTTTTAAAAGGAGCACGGAAAAAACTTTATGAATCAGCCTAGCACAAGTCCATATACTATGTCAATTTATTTTAGTTCAGACTCTTACCTTACAATTCTCAGACCATTTTTCACTTTGAACGACACCACCAAGATAAAGAGGCTCTTGAGATCACCACACTAAGCATATGTTTGTGTTAGAAATACAGAAATGTACTGTGAAATACAAGTCACAAAGAGGCAACTTACATTAGTTTTGTACATAAGCCAAGAGTGATTTCTATCTGTTAAGTCTCATCCTTCAACTCGGCTTAGGCACTAAAGTATAACTCCACCTACTACTGCATAGAAGAACAAAGGCTAACAGTACAGTTTACGGCTAGGCTCACTTAGACACTTCCTAAATGACTAGAAGTCTATTCCAAAAAACTATACCCATTAAAGTGTTCAGAATAACCAACATGAATAACAGAAGTGGTGCAGCACCTCTGAGATGACAGAAAAACACCACACTTGTAATTGTTTCTTTCCATTAGTCCACAGGTTGAATATCAACTTTGGACTTCCCACTGGCAAAAGATTAGAAAATAATGCAGTCAGGCATTCCTGCTCCTCTAGTCCAAGTAAGTAGTGACAGGTACAGGAGAAGGAATACAGACTCTGTCATGACAGGATGAACCCACCACTGCTGTGGCAGCTTTATTTACATCCAAGAAACATCTAGAGATCACAGCCAGATTAAACAGAGCCTGTGCAGAGTCAGGAACCAAATCCATATATTCCAAATCCTATACAAGGTCATCAATTGTCTCCAACTAAGCTAGGAAGATGACTTCAAGATTATTCTGTTAATACGGAACAACCAGGAAATTGAGTGTTTCTGTTCTTTGTCCTCTTTTAATTTGCTGTTCATTAACATTAAACCCATTTCATTTACTAAATAGAAATAATTACTGCAAAAACAATAAATATCTTAAAATTAAATATGGATTTCTGAATTCTAAAATGAACAATAGTCTTGCAGCAAATCTGATGTATGAAATGTTGATGGTTCCCTGGGATGTGGAAGCACAGTACCAAGTAATATAAATGTTACATAGGAGCACAGAAGAAAAAAAAAAAAAAACAAAACCAAAACTGCACACCCCCTCACGCACACTCCCATAGAACAAAAACCTTCACAATAATCAAAAACAGTAAAGTGAACAGCACTAGTGTATAAAAGGCATCACTATAAAATTGAAAGTTTACAGCAATTTACGGAACAATGTGGCTAAAAATTCTGGTATAAATGCAGTCCCAAACAACATGGAGGTGGCCTTTTCTGCTGGCTGCAGATTGATTTTCTTTGGGCTTATCCTTGAAAGCAGTATGTCTTCCTGTCCTCAAAAGCAGTGGATTAGCAACTTATCATGGTTCTTCCGCACCATCAAACTACTTCAGCATCATTCACAGTATGGGCCCTTACAAGTGTTGGGACTTCAGTATTTACTTACAGAAAGAAAAGAGAAAGACAAGCATTTTGATCTGACATTCACTAACCACCTGCTTGTCCTCACCAAAACTGCAAACACAAATTTAGCAGCCATCCTTAATTTCCTGTCCCAGTTGCAAATAGTGAAGCCATTCACAAAACACTTGATAAAAGTGTAAGCAGCTCTGTTTTATAGCATATGTACCCTACTTAAAATTCACACGGCTCATAGGAATGAAGACAACGCATTTCTGTGCCCTGACGCTAACAGCACAGGCCTTCACTGTAACAAAGGCACAGTGGCA